>NC_132916.1:67617480-70017480 GCF_047675955.1 Chlorocebus sabaeus | reverse complement strand
AGATAAATGTTAGTGACATAATATTGAATAAAAAAGCAAAGTTGAAGATGATACACATATAGTATGATTCAACTTATGTAAAGTTTGAAAGCAGGAACAATGAAACTAAGCATAGACATATTTGATTAGTCTATAAAGTAAAGCAAGGAAATGGTAAACACAAAATTCAGATTAGTCATTACTAATTAGGGAAGAAAGAAGGGATAAGATTTGAGAAAGATAAGGAACTTGAAAGGTAACAGCAATGACCTTTATTTTCTTATCTGCATGGTATCCAAGCAGGCCTGATATTCACCCGGCATAAACTGGTACATCTGGGCTAATACATTCTTAACTTGTTGCAAAGAGCTGCTTTTCTGAAACTTCTGATTTCACCCCCAACCACTGGAATTGCCCCAACCTTGGGTTATTAATGTATTTACATGTAATTTAATTATTGATATATTTGGATTTAGACCAATGACATTAGTTTATTTTCTACTTGTCCCTGTTTTATGTTCCTTTGCTCCTCTCTTCCTGTCTTCTTTTGGTATTCTTTATCATTCCTATTCCATTTTATTATTTTTTTTATCCTTTTGCTATACATTCTTGTATTTTCCTGGTTTTGGTACCCTAGAGATAAATGCATGCATCCTTAACTCACCACAGTATACCTTATATTAATATTTTATCACTCCTGAAACAATGCTGAGAACCTACAACAGTTAACTGGATGGCAAACTAGAATGCTAAACACTTTAAGATGGAATAACACATAGCAAAGGCAGTTTTGATACTTGCAAAATGTGCACTCTCTCGTAAAAGTGAGCAAGTGTTGCAGATCAACTCCTTTAAAATGGCATGTCCCATTGGTCTGGCAAACTGGTAGATTTCTTGAGAGCGAGAAGGCAGCCTTGGATTTTCTTTAACTCTCCATCACTGCCCAGTCAGCTCCTCACATATAGGGTAGGAGTTCACTTGGTATCTGTTGTAAATATCCAAAACATTGAACGTAAACAAAAATTTCTATGCCACTTTACAACATTAATCAATAAGTGAGTGTCATCATCCACTATTTAGCAATAAAAGCCTAGGAATTAGATTGCAGCATATATACAGGTAAGGAAGAGAAATTTTCAATTCCATCAGGTAAAACTGTTAAGAATGAGTATGCCGTCTCTTAATACACAGCACTGGTTCTGGTGCCCTTCTATAAGAAAATTCCAAGAAAATGTGGTTTGGACAAGCCACTTACTGAATATAATTTTCAAGTCACTCAACACAAAAGAGTTTTAAGAGAACATTGCAGTATTTGAGGGGAAAGGCAGGTATAAGTCATTAAAACTAGCTGATGTAACAGGCAAACTGAAATTACAAAGCCATAACACAATAAGGAAATTTTTTTCCCCATAAGTCAAAACCTAATACAGGTTTCATATCCCACTTCATCATGAGGCTATGCTACCCAGGCCACATGACCTCCAAGGCCACCAGGACATGACCAACTGGACTGGAGGAACTAGAGGATATTTTAGAGGACTGCCATCACCTTGTTCATTTTCCTCTGGTCATAACTCAATCATGAGTCCCAACCAACTATAAAGACGCTCAGAAATCTAGAAGAAGAGCTGTACTGTAAATTACTAAAACTCCGTATTTTCCCAATTCCTCAACATTCCCCATCAATAGTCAGTGAGCACCCCAACCAGGTGACCAGGTGCAGCAGTGTGATAAGGCTGGTCCCTGACACAGTGTTGTAAGGCTGACCCGTTCTTGCCCACCCCGACTGTGACCTAATGACATTAAACCACACCAGTGAAATCCCCTCAGACCTTTTGCTTGGGTCCTCCACCATGATCTCAAGTAAAGTTATGTCCAGAATTGGTGGGTTCTTGGTCTTGCTGACTTCAAGAATGAAGCCGTGGACCCTTGTGGTGAATGTTACAGTTCTTAAAGATGGTATGTCCAGCGTTTGTTCCTTCTCATGTTCAGACATATTCAGAGTTTCTTCTTTCTGGTGGGTTCGTGGTCTTGCTGGCTTCAGAAGTGAAGCTGCAGACCTTCACGGTGAGCGTTACAGCTCATAAAGGTGGTGCATCTGGAGTTGTTCTTTCCTCCACTCCAGAGTTGTTCATCCCTCCCGTTGGGTTCATGGTCTCACTGGCCTCAGGAGTGAAGCTGCAGACTTTGGTGGTGAGTGTTACAGATTATAAAGGTAGCATGGACCCAAAGAGTGAGCAGCAGCAAGATTTATTGCAAAGAGGAAAAGAAGGATGCTTCCACAGCACAGAAAGGCACCTAAGTGGGTTGCCCCTGTTGACTAGGGCAGCCTGCTTTTATTCCTTTATCTGACCCTACCCACATCCTGCTGATTGGTCCATTTTACAGAGAGCTAATTGGTCCATTTTGACAGAGTACTGATTGGTGCGTTTACAATCCCTGAGCTAGACACAGAGTGGTGATTGGTGCATTTACAATCCTTTAGCTAGACAAAAAAGTTCTCCAAATCCCCACTAGATTAGACACAGAGCGCTGATTGGTGCCTTTACAATCCTTTAGCTAGACACAAAAGTTCTCCAAGTCCCCACCAGATTAGCTAGATACAGAGTGCTGATTGGTGCATCCACGAACCCCGAGCTAGAGACAGAGTGCTGATTGGTACATATACAGTCCTCCAGCTAGACATAAAAGTTCTACAAGTCCCCACCCAACTCAGGTGCCCTGCTGTCTTCCCCTAGTGGATCCCATGCTGGGCTGCCGGCAGAGCCCCCCGCCAGTCCTGGCTGGGTGCCAGCACTCTTCAACCCTTGGGCAGTTGATGGGACCAGGACCAGGTGCCGCGAGCAGGGGGTGGCTCCGGCCGAGTGGGAGTCCACCAGTGGTGGGGGGTGGGGGGCCTCAGGCTTGGTGGGCTGCAGGTCCCCAGCCCTGCCAGGCAGGGAGGTGGCTGAGGCCCAGTGAGAATCCGCATGCTGCGTGTGCAGGAGCCGGCAGTACTGGGGAACCCTGCACACCCTTTGCAACTGCTGGCCCAGGTGCTAAGCCCTTCACTGCCCCGGCCGGCAGGTCCAGCTGGTGGCTCTGTGTGCGGGGGCCCACTGAGCCCACGCCCACACAGAACTCGAACTGGCCTGTGAGCCCCGAGCACAGCCTCAGTTCCCACCCGCACCTCTTCCTCCACACTTCCCCATAGGCAGAGGGAGCCTGCTCCAGCCTCTGCCAGCCCAGAGAGGGGCTCCCACAGTGCAGCGGTGGGCTGAAGGGCTCCTCAAGCACAGCCTGAGTGGATGCTGAGGCTGAGGAGGCACCGAAGGAGGGAGGGCTGCTAGCACGTTGTCGCCTCTCAAAGGCCTCAAATCTGGTCCTCAAATCTCTCTCTCTGTCTCCCCTCTGCACCTGCTTGCTTGAGCTCGCTCACCAGGAGTTCCTCCCATATGGCTGGCTCCCTGTGTGGCAAGCCTTGCCGTGCCTCTGGGTCCTGTAAGTATAATAAACACATGATATTTTTAAATATTATATGCCTCTCCCAGTGTGATTTCTGTGACTATGTTGGAGTGATCTGTAAAGATTCTAACAGGACTTCCTTCCCCATTTGCAACATAGGGGCACATGGCATTTGGTGACTGTTAAGAGTCTCTGTGGGAGGAAGAAGAGGAGAGGATATCTATGTGATGTCAAATTTATGTCAAAAGTATTGCTTGGCCTGGATTTTTCACTCTTCTATTATTGGGTGAAAACAGAAAGAGAGAATTCTGACAGTGGTGATAACAGAGGTATAATGGTTAATTTTATGTGCCAATTTAGCTAGGCCACAGTGCCCAGATTTGTGGTCAAACCTTATACTAAATGTTTCTGTGAAGGTGTTTTTGAATGAGATTAGCATTTAAATTGTTGGATTTTGAGGAAAGCAGATTACCCTCCGTAATGTGTGGAGAATTCATGCAATCAGTGAAGGCCTGACTAGAACAAAGGCTGACCTCTCCCAAGCAAAAATGAATTTAGCCAGCAAACTGCCTGTGGGCTTGAACTGCAACATTTCCCTTGGTCTCCAGCTTGCTAGGCTATACTGCAAATTTTGGATTTACTAAGCCTCCATAATCACATAAGCCAATTCCTTAAAATAAATCTCTCTCTCTCTCTCTCTCTCTCTCTCTCTATATATATATATATATATATATATATCTGTACACACACACACACACACACACACACGCATCCTGTTGGTTTTGTTTTTCTGGAAAGCCTTGACTAATACAAATAGTTTTAGGGGCCTCTAAAGCAAATATTTTTCTTTTATTCATTTAATAAGGTGTATTACAGAACTACTATATGCATCCAACACTGCAATACGATGAAATAGAAATAAAAGTAAATCAGCCAAAATGTTTTCCTCAAGGAGCAAGATGTCAAAGAGGAAAGATAAAGACATGTTGCAAAATGTCTACTCGTTTACCATTTCTTGTATCTGTCTCCCCAAACTATTTTTTTTTTTTTCATTTCTTAACAAAAGTAACAAAAAGCATATAAACACCATTTTGAGTTCTTCATTTTCTTTTTACGTTAGAAATTATATTCTTATCTGTATCTGCAGGCTGGATGAACAGTTGTCAAATTAGTGTGAAAAACATGAGTATAGGAAGCTGTAATAATTTTGTTTTAATGTGGGGAGAGCATGCTGCCAGACATCAAAGCACTGGAGTTTTATTTTCCATTTGCAACTGTGACATTCATCAGGCCAGCTCAACCCTAAGGTCTTTGATTTTCCCATGGTAGCTGAATATGTTCTCCAAGGTCTCTCTCTTCCAAGTGAGCTTTATTTCTCTTTTCAGATTCGCTTTCACTATCTGTGCATTACTCTTCCCTCCCTAGCAAAATAAGTTTCCTCAGCTTCTGCCCATGAACCCCAACTGGTGACCCTGACGAGTTTGATGTCTCCAAACAAAGGCCCAGTCTCTGGACTCTGAATCCTCCTGAACCTCTTCTTGCTCTGCTTCAGTGTTATCTTAGTTTGTTCAGGCTGCTATAACAGAAACCATAGACTCAGTGGTTTGTTTAATTTTATGTATGTATGTATATATGTATGTGTGTATTTATTTATTTATTTATTTTGAGATGGAGTTTTGCTCTTTTTGCCCAAGCTGGAGTGCAATGACACAGTCTCGGCTCACTGCAACCTCTGCCTCCTGAGTCCAAGCAATTCTTCTGCATCAGCCTCCTGACTAACTGGGATTACAGGCACCCACCACTAAGCCTGGCTATTTTTTTTCTATTTTTAGTAGATATGGGGTTTCACCATGTTAACCAGGCTGGTCTCGAATGACTGACCTTAGGTGATCCTCCCACTTCTGCCACCCAAAGTGCTGGAATTAACAGGCATGAGCCACTGCACGTGGCCTTATTTTATTTTATTTTATTTTTTGAGACTGGCTCTCTCTTGTCACCCAGGCTGGAGTGCAGTGGCGTGATCTCAGCTCACTGCAACCTCTACTTCCCGGATTCTCCTGCCTCAGCCTCCCAAGTAGCTGGGATTACAGGCACCCGCCGTCATGCCCGGCTAATCTTTTGTATTTTTAGTAGAGATGGGTTTTCACCATGTTGGCCAGGCTGGTTTTGAACTCCTGACCTCAAGTGATCCCCCCCCCACTTCAGCTGCCCGAAGTGTTAGGATTACAGGCATGAACCACCGTGCCCAGCCGACTGGGTGGTTTAAGCCACAGAAATTTATTTGTCACAATTTCAGAAGCTAAGTAGTCTGGGATCAGAGTACCAGTGTGGTCCGGTTCTGATGGGGGCTCATTTCCTGGTTTGCAGATGGCCATCTTCTTACTGCGTCCTCATGAGGCAGAGAGATGATCTCTCCCATCTCCCATCTTATAAGGACATGAATCCATTCATGATGGCTGCCCCTCTCTCCACCTCCCTCGGGTTCCCAATACCATCATATCTGGGATTAAGGCTTAAATGTATACATTTTGGAAAGATATGAACATTCAGTTCACAGCAAATGTATACCTGTCCTGTGGCTCATTCTCTCACAGTCCATTTTCTGCTTCTAGAGCTTTGTCTATTCAGTTAGATAAACTAACATGCACCAGTGGAATAGAGAACCTGTTGCTTCATGCCTGTAGTAAGTAGCAGACATGGAGGGAAATTTGTAGTTTTCTGGAAAACAAACAAACGAACAAAAAACAAAAAGCTCACAAAGAGCACTGCTAAGGAGGCAAACATCAGGCTTCTTGTCTGATTAGAGGCTGAGAAGAGTGAAGCACCATACCACCTGATTAATTAATTGTTCCAGTGACATAGGATAGACATGTCACTAAAGCTATTAATATTTGCTGTGGATAATTTCATGACAGAGTATGTCTTACATCATCCCCTCTCTACAACAGCACCACTCTCTTTAGCCAGTCTTAATATCTTCCAAACTATGATTACACTGATTATGTAATAGTGCGTAAAGAAAATGTGTTTAAATTTTGCCAAATACTTTTTCAAGTGTAATGAGCTGATGATATGATTCCCTCTTTTATTTTATAACTGTGCTAAATTGTGTCAACTGAGTTTTGAATGTTATGCCAAACTTGTATCTGGGAATAAACCCAACTTTTTAATGATACATTACCCTTTTTACATATTCCTGAATTTGATTTGCTAATATTTTGTTTAGGATTTTTGCATTTGTAATTTTCCTTTCTTGTAATGACTCTGAAAGTTTAGCATGCTGCACTCAAAAATAGAGTTAAAAAATATTTCGTCTACTATTCTCTAGAAAAGTTATATATATTTGATATTATTTCTTACTGAAAAATTTGTAGAATTCATTGCTAAAGCCACCTGAGAACTTTGTTGAATGGTTTTTAATTACATATTTCTTTTTATTAAGGTCTATTCTTAAGATTTTATACTTTTTGTCATTGTTAATAAGCTGTGTTTTCTTCAAGGAAATTTTTCATTTCACTTACATATTTAATTGACTAGCGTAAAGTCAGAAATAACGTACATTTTTATTCTTTTAATATATAAAATACCTATAATGACTCTTTTATTTTTGATATTTGTAATTTATGTCATATTCCTTTTTTTTCCTTGATCAATCTTCCCAGGAGTTTTTCATTATCGTTAAACTTTTCAAAGAAGCAATTTTTGGCTTAGTTAGGTTTTCTCTATGGCATGGTTTCTGCTTTTATTATTTTGGATTGAGTTTGCTATGACTCTTCTGATCTATTTATATGAGTGCTTCAAGATTTGATTTTTAGTCTTTTTTTTCTAACATATGCATTTAGAGATGGATATTTCTAAGCATGGCTGTTGTGGCATCACAGATGTTGATATATCATATTTTCATTATCATTTAATTAAACATATTTTCTAATTCTCATTGTAATTTTTTCTTTGACCTAGGGTGTGCAGAAAAGAGTTAACATAGCAAGCTTGAATGCTATCTTTTGAAATCCTAAATATAAGGTTGGCCTTGGAAGATTTACTAGAACTTGGATTTGGGGAAGGATCCCCCCATTCCCACAACTGATAAGAGTGGCTCACTATGCTTAAACTGTACAAAGAATATGATGTATGCTGAATACTTGCTTTCCTTCTAGGAGTCTGAAATTTTGGCACATGCCAGGCAGAGCCTGCCTATATGACCAACCTCCAATATAAACCCTGGGCACTGAATCTTTAATGAGTTTTCCTCATTGGCAACATTTCACATGTGTTGTCACAACTTGTTGGAAGAAATAAGTGCATCCTGTGTGTGATGGGTAATTTTATGTGTCAACTTGACTGGGCTAAGTAGTGTTCAGATCGCTGGTAAAATACTATTTCTGGGTGTGTTTGTGAGAGTTTCCAGAAGAGGTTAGCATTTGAATCAGTAGACTGAGTAAAGAAGATCCCATCTCACCAATATAAGCAGGCATCATCCAAGCTGTAGAAGGCTAGAATGGAATAAAAAGGTGAAGGAAGAGTGAATTCTCTCTTTTCTTTGGTGGGGGCATCCAGCTTCTCCTGTACTTGGACATAGAGCTCCTGGTTATTGAGCCTTTGGACCCCTGGATTTACTCCAGTGTCTTCCTGCTCCCCAGTTCTCAAGTCTTCAGCCTTGGAGTGGGAGTTACACCACCAGTGGCTCCCCTGATTTGTAGGCCTTTGGACTGGTACTGGACTACACCATCTGCATTCCTCATCCTCTACCTTGCAGATGGCATAGTGTGAGACTTCTAGGCCATAATCATGTGAGCCAATTCTGATAAGTTTCTTCTTATATATGTCTACATGTATTCTATTAGTTCTGTTTCTCTGGAGAACCCTAATACAATGTATGACCCTCTTTGGGAGAAGATTCTGGAAATTTGCCACTGTATTTTCCCCTAGACTTTACCCCATCAGTTTTTCCCTTTGCTGATTTTGCCTTTCATTTGTAACAAATCATAGCCATGAGTATGACAAAATGATGAGTCCTGTGAGTCCTCATAGCAGATCATTGAACCTGGAAATTGCCCCGGAGACCCTCGACAAACATAGTTTTAAGCACTTAGGAATCCCTCCCTTTTTTTTCTGTGCATCTGTTTTGCTTAATTCCATGTTGTTAGAGAACTATGCTGAATAATTCTAGTTAGAATATGTTGAAACTGACTGCATGAAAAGCCAACTTTAGTAAATGTTCTATAAGCAATTTTAAAAGAAGCGTTTCTTGAACTTGTGTGCCTTATTTATATATGCTGATTAGGTCAAGTTTCTTAATTGTATTTTCAAATATTTCTAATATTTAGTGATTTTGTCTGTTCCATCAGTTACTGAGAAAAATGCGTATAAGTGACTTAAAATAATTGTGAAATTTGAATATATTTTTCTTACTAGTTCCATCCATTTTTGTTTTATGTATTTTGAGTCCATATTATTATTTGCAGTCAATTTAGAGTTAATACATCTTCCTGGTGGATTGACCATTTTATTATAATGAAACATCGCTTCTTGTCGCTAATTGTATTTCTTGCCTTAAATTCTACTTTGATTGATAGTAACAGTGCAGCATTCATTTTGGCATATGTATGTATGTGCATGTGCATATGTATGTGCATATGTGTTTTACTTAGGTTTGTATGGTATATATCCTTTTTATTCTGTGACTTTTTAATCTTTCTGTGCCGTCATATTTAGGTATGTCTCTTGTAAACACCACATACTTAGCATGTTTAATTCTTATTCAATCTGAGTATTATATTCAGTTGGATTACTAATATTTTTAATTTAAGCCTACCATCTTGCTCTTTGTTTTCTACTTCTTCTATGGGAATAAATAAAAAAAAATATGGGAAAGTATGGATATTCAAAAACTATATTGACTGGAGGAAGTCAGTTATGTCTTCAAGGGAGGATTTGACACACTTTTTCTTAAAAAGGAAGATAATTAACATTTTACACTTGCAGTTCATTCAGTTTCTAGTACAACTAGCCAACTCCACTATTGTAACCCAGAAAACTTCCTAAATAATATGTAAATGAGTAGAAATGGCCATTTTTCAATGAATTGTATTTACAAAAATAGGCAGCCAATTTATAGACTATAGTTTGTCTATTTTTGTTCTGGAATCAACTACTTATATCTTTGTTTGTGCCACATATGTTTCTTGCATTTCCTTATATATTTTTGCTTTTATGTTTCTCTTTGTTGGGTCTTAATATGTTCTATTGAGTTGTTTTCTATTTCACTAATCTTCTCTTCTGTGTATCTAATCTTCAGTAAAACAATTTATTGTGTACTTAATTTCAAGTATTTTTGTTGTTGTTGTTGCTGTTGCTACATTTTCTTTTTTCTTTCTTTCTTTTTTTTTTTTTTTGAGATGGAATCTCAAAAATTGAATTGCTGGAGTGCAATGGTACAATCTTGGCTCACTGCAACCTCCATGTCCTGGGTTCAAGCGATTCTCCTGCCTCAGCCTCCTGAGTAGTTGGGATTACAGGCATGTGCCACCACATGCAGCTAATTTTTTGTATTTTTAGTAGAGACAGCGTTGCATCATTTTGGCCAGGCTAGCCTCAAACTCCTGACCTCAAGCGATCTCAGCCTCCCAAAGTGCTGGGATTACAGGTGTGAGCCACTGGCCTGTTGGTATATTTTCTGTTTAATGTTTTTGTAGGTTCCAATTCTCTGGTAAAGTGCTCCATCTAATCATCTCTTTTCTTTAACTTATTGGTCATGGTTACATTAAAGTCCATTTCTATTAACACTATCTGAGTGGTCTGTGGTTCTATTTTTATTTTCTTTTTTTCTCCTTGGTTTTCAGTCATTTGTTTCTGTTTTCTAGTCTTCATGGTAGGCCAATAATTACGTACAAAAAGATGTGGAGATAACTGAAGGCTATATCTAATGTTATGTTTTTCCATATAGAATTTAATTTTGTTTTCTTGTGGACATTCAGAATAGGGGCATGCCACCTTAATCCAGATTGGGCTATAGCTAGATTAAAGATAGGTTTAAATCTTTTGTATATACAAGTTAATTTCTTTGTAAAACTTAATCCCAGAGTACAGATATTCAGGAGTTCTAACTGAAAGGGTGGCCCTCCTCCCCTGACAGGCTTTGGTTCCAAGTTAGTACCATCACCTTTTTGAGACTGTTAGAAACTCATTTGTTTCCCAGCTTCTTAGCCAAACATTTCTGCTCTACCTTGTAGCCTTTTATTCTGCAGTTTAGGAATTGGAAAATACCTCAAGGGGAAAAGCAGTTCAGATTATTGGCTCACATCAATATGTGTTTCCTTTTTCTAAGATCTTCATTTCTTAAGTCTTGATTGCCTTAGTAGCCCTGCTTTAGAGTGTTAGGTGAGAGTTTTGAAAGCTTTGCTCAAGATCTCAGCCCCCTATCTTCACAGATTCTCAGTTTTATAGACTTTTGTTAAAATGGCTCAAGGGGAAGGATTTCACAGAACTCCCGATCTATAACAGTTCATTTAGCTTATTTCTTGAATCTTGGTAACTCAAATCATGACTGCTTAAAGAGCATTCCAATGTTTTCAAACAGGTGTGTGTGTGTGTGTGTGTGTGTGTGTGTGTGTGTGTGAGATGTGGTTCTGTCCATTTGTAAATTATTCTCTTTGAAAGGATTAATCTGTAATAAGCTACGCCAATTAAAACAGGCAGGCAACTCAATGTACTCATTTATAAATCTAAGACTTTAGATGTTACCAGTTCAAACCACAATATGAGCTTCATTTACAATGACAGGAATTCTATCCTTCTATTAGTAAAATCTAAATTTATATTAGTTAGTTTGAAAGCTTCTACTCTGCCTTCTTACATTGAATCACCAGCATGTAAAACTAGATTTTTTTTTAATGAGCAACTACTAAGCAGTGTTTTTACTAGTGTAGTATATTTCTTTATGTAGAATTGTATATTGAAATTATATATTGTTAATTTAAATCATTCTTCTTTATAGTAAAGAAAAATGAACCAAAATAATAATTTAAAAGTTATGTTTATTATTTCATATTTATATTAAATTTCTTAAGAAAACCATAAATCTTCTATCTTTTTTATCGTTTTTTAAAGAAACAGTTTAAAGCCACATTTTAATTCCCTTGGCAACTCACTGAAAATTTATTCAGATGAAAGATCATGACTAACAAGTCTCAAATCCCCTTATACCTAATGGATAGTGCCTTTTATGTGGTAGATCTACTGAATTTTTTGAAGGTTCTGTTGATTCTGGGTTTTTAGCTTTTTCTAATACTGTTATTATGCTCTATGCCCTTCTTGTATAATCATTGCTGGTTACATCACTCTCTTCTATTATTTAAGTGTCCTTTAAAAATATAACTTTTTTATAATGGCTATGAATTATTAGATGCCTCCTTTTTTCCTCCTTGGATCATTTTTTAAATTAGATTGCAAGTTTTCTTTTTGAAAGATTTTAACAGTCTTGGGCTACTTTCCTCTCCAAGCCTGGCCATTGGATAATTTTTTCCTGAGTATATAGATATATGCCTGTCTAAGCTTTAGTTCACCTGTCTGTCCAGGCTCAGCATTCCCTTCTTTGGACACAAAAACTCTAAGATGAAAATGGTTCTTCTTTCTGAATCTGGCCTTATCTAGATAGCACCAAACATCTTTGTTGATTAGAATTAAGTATAAAAGAATAGCTCACATTGTTTTATCTTTTGAAAAGAAAGAAAACTGTCAATAAAGTAAATCAACAATTTATCAGACAGACTTCTTTGAGCAGAGAGAGATTTTCAGCAAATATACAGCTTGTTGGATTAAACACAATCCTTAGGACAACTTACCTCTTTAATAGTTGCTTGATTTTTATTAAATCACAAAATTTCAGCTCATGAGACAAACAGGGGAAAATGCCAAAATAGAAAATCAAATCAGGAAAAAAGAAATAAAATGAAAAACAATTTTGCATACAAATGAGTAAATGGAGGAAAAACATAAACGTATGTGAGCTCTAATTAGATGCTGATTTTTTTCTAAGTTGCACATCTATGATAATTTATTTAAATAGAAAACTGAAAATAATAAAGGATACTTAAAGAAAACAGAATGGAATTTAAGCAGAAGTTGACTTCAACTTTTTCACAAAAGCTGCAAAATTGGGAGGGAAAGAAGGAGAAACACTTATAAACTCAGCCAGCCAACTTATTCCAAAAGATGTACCAAAATTGGGTACATAACTGCTTATTCCAGGCCACTGATGTCTGTACTTTCAGCTAGCCAACTGCAAGCAACACAGGGTTAAAACTAGGTGGAATGGCTGCCTCCAGGAGTTGGCCAGTTACTTCAAGACACATTCATATAGAACTTGGATGTTAATGGTTTTGGTAGTCAGCACAAAATTTTTAAATGATTATTTCTATTTCAGCTTGATCTCCAAGGGCCAGATCTTCTTCTAAGGTGGCTGCAAGCTGTGCTGCCTGCCATTCACTTCAGGGTACAGTGGAATATGCCATCTTGAAGCTGGCCAGATCTTGTTTTCTGGCTCTCCTTATAGATTGAATTTCACTTTATTTTCTTTTTCCTAGGCAAGTCTGGCACCAAGCTAGCAAGAACAAAGATGACCGAAGTTTTTTTTTTTTTTTTTTTTAATCAACATTTTTTATATAAGATTCTGTGTGGAAATGATATCTAGCTCTTCCACCAAACATTTGTGTTCCCCTTCCATGATGCCATTGTAGCTAGGAAGGGACTACCTAGCTCCACCAGTTGTTTAAAGTGATGTCATGGAACTAGTTCTCACCAATGCAATATAAGCAGAATGGCGGGTGCCACTTCTAACCTGAAGTGGCTAGGATATAATTAGATATATTCTCCTGTGTGTCTTATCCCATCTTCTGTCTGAATGCTGTTGCCCAGGGAGACCTCAGTAGTCCTTTCTTGGAGAGAGAGAAGTCTCCTGAGGCTAGGTTTCTAAATAAGTACAGAAAAAAAATGTATCCTCTCCCACAACAAAGAGAAATTCATTAGACTTCTGTGGAGCAACAAAAATTTATTGTGTTAAATTACTGAGGTTTGTTTTAAAGATATTTGTTCCAACAGCTAGCATTACTCTAACTTATAGTGCCTTTGTCTCAATCATACACACACACACACACACACACACACACACAGAGAGAGAGAGAGAGAGAGAGAGAGAGAGAGAGAGAGGTTGAGAGAGAGAGAGAGCACTCTTCAGCAATTTATCTCCAGGGTCTGTTAGACCAGCTGTATCAAGCAGGATTCAACTGGAGAAGCAGAACCAGTAGGAAGTATATATACATACATATTCACATGCATACATAGGGGGTGTGTGTGCGTGTAAAAGATTTCTTACAGGAATTTGACCTTGCGCAGTTGTGAAAGTTAAGCACTGTTGGTAAGGCTATTGTCTTTGCATCTGATTCTGGAGTTTGAAGTCTGCTGCACAGGCTGTCAGAGGCAAGATGGCTATAGAATGAGGGAAAACTGGGACAAGCTAGAGCCCACAAGCAGATGCTGGGACCCACGAGGACACACTGGAGCCAGTCTCAGTTCTCAATGCTTCCAAACTTGCAGATGTGAGTATTCCACAGGGCACACCAGCACCCTTCATCATGGAGCTGAAGGTACAGGTGACATACAAACTGGAGAAATTCAAAGGGGATCTGGGGATAGGTGAAGCAGTTTCTGTCCTGGTTGCCATTCATGTCAAGGAAATGCAACAGCAGATAAGCAACAATGTTGGTGAGTGACAAAAGCATCTGATGACCTTGCCTCAAACTTTGGAGTGCTTAAAAGCAATGTGTCTGCTGCTTCCTTTCTGCCCTCTGGAGCTTACACAGAATATTTCTCATGGATCACCCTAAAAGAAAAATTTCAGAAAAAAGGAAACCCTGTAAACATAAGTCAGTCTTGCCAAGTTAGCACATTACAAAGCCTCCATACTAGTTCACTGATTAAATAACCAGCCAATTTTTGTTCTTTAAAAGGTTACTACTCATTTATTAAATGTGCATTCAATTCTACTTATTTTCTAGCATTTAGGAAAGTACTACAAATAAAAATAAAAATGTGAATAAATATAGCTTCAATCTTTAGCAATGCACTATTGGAATTAACAAACCTATAAACAGAAAAGTATAATATAATGCTGTCATTGCAATGGTACTGCTATTCAAAGGACATTGTATGAACACTGTCTGAGGAGGAGCAGTGCAGGGTATTGATGTTAACAATTACACTAGACTGCTCTGCCCACATCTACATTTACAAATACCTGGGAAACATCCTGCTGTCCCAATACCAACTTCCAAGTCAGCGTTTTACTCTCAGCAACATCCCCTACTGCCTTCCTAATGTGTTAGATTGACAGTCATAAGTGTAGAAAGAAACAGGGGCTTCATTTTAGCTTCAGAAGCCGGAGTTGAGGCTAAAAGCAGTCACCAGTAGAAAACAATGTCAATCGTTTTATTTTAAATATAACATAACATATAGGAGAGGAAAACAAAGAGTGAACAAAGATTGGTAGACACTGCGTAAAGTCATTTTTCATACACACTTCACCAGGACTACGCCATGGTATTACAGCAGGCATGCCACTGACAAGAAATGAGAACTGATCTGTCCTTCTAACTCTGATGAGTAAATTCTGTATAGGTCCATCATCAAGGCATGACACATACAAATTGTTTTTCTCAAATTGTTGAAGGCGTTTCACCAGCATTCTCTAATTAAGCAACATATAGCAAGAAAATAAAAAGCCAATTATTATAACCTTCACTTCTCAAGTGGGAAAACTGAGGGAAACGATACATTTATTCAAGGTCAGGAAGAATTTATGACAAAGCAAGAAACAGGGGCCATGTCTCCGACTCTTTTTCAGGATCCACGTTGCTAATCTCGATCACTGGACAGTAACTGAAAGGTATTGTGTAGTTCAGAGTACTTGTGTTGCACTTGAATTTAGTTGTTATTGCCCCCATTCTCCCCTACCCCAGGTATGACTAGTTGTATTTATTCCAACTTGTTTAAACAAAGCAAAACATTATTTCCTGAGGACCCAAGTATTAGAGGTGTGATTTTGTGGGTCCCAGAATGAATTAAGCCTGAAAGTGACCCAGGCTCTGGGAATCTTAAATCTTCAATTCACTGCAGTGTTAGAGGGATTTTGCCTGTGACACTAGAAATTTTTAAATGGAAAATACAGATTAGTGATGAAACTCTATTCTTTCACTAAATGCTTAATAGTGCACATAGAGGGAGAATGGTCATAACTTATTATCCAAACTGGGATACTGTGAAAGTGAAAGGGTCCTAGTAGTTATTATGCCCAGAAAGTAAGTGGAAACCAGCACTCCCTAGATGAACTGAGACAAACCTTGTCAATCTGTACCTCCCACATATTTAGAGATGATTGCAATATACCCTTTCATTAACCAATGTGTGGAGACGTTCGACACCATTGGTCAAATACCCACATCGTGCATTACTAGTTTGTCTCTATATGCTCACTAGCTTCTTACCCCTCACTCCAGAGATTAAAATTTAGATAGTATATTAGTTTCCTAGAGATGCTGTAATAAAATACTATTATACAAATTCAGTGGCTTTAAACAGCAGTAATGTATTCTTTCCCAGTTCTGGAGGCCATATGTCTGAAATCGAGATATTAGCAGAGCCGTTCTCTCCCTGAAGGCTCCAGGGGAGAACTTGTTCCATGCCTTTCTCTTAGTTTCTGGTATTGCTGGAAATCCTTGGTATTCCTGGCTAAGAGAGCATCATGCCAATCTCTGCCTCTATTGCCATGTGGTATTCTCCTTGAGTGACCATGTCTGCCTCTTTCTTCCTCTTACTTTTTATGTATTTGTTTGTTTGTATGTTTGTTTGTTTATTTATTTATTTTTGAGATTGAGTTTCACTCTTGTCGCCCAGACTGGAGTGCAATGGCGGCTCACTGCAACCTCTGCCTCCTGGGTTCAACTGATTCTCCTGCTTCAGCCTCCCAAGTAGCTGGGATTACAAGTGCCCACCACCATGCCCGGCTAATTTTTGTATATTTAGTAGAGATGGGGTTTCACCATGTTGGCCAGGCTAGTCCCAAACTCACGACCTCAGGTGATCTGCCCACCTCAGCCTCCCAAAGTTCTAGGATTACAGGCATGAGCCACCACGCCTGGGTCTTTTCTCCTCTTCTTATGAGGGCATCAGTCATACTGAATTAGGTCCCACCCTAATGACCTTATCTTAACTTGTGTACATTTGCAAAGTGTACTTCCAAAGCGGGTCACATTCATAGGTACCTGGGGTTAGGGACTTCAGCATATCTTTTTGGGGTACACACTTTAGCGTATAACAGATAGCTATGGTATTTAGGAGCACATGCTTAGAGTGAAAAAACAGTATCCCAGATGTTATAGCAATGGCATGATTGCCTGTGGAGTGTACTTTTCAGTCCTTACTGTTATTGTCCTTTCTTGAACAAATGAACCTCTAGAGAGGTCAGACACAAGTTGTTGAAAGGGGACACTAGAGAACTGCAGAGCACAGAGGAAGTTATTCCACAGCACGATTCAATCCATCATACAGCAAATAGTGGTTAAGAATGCAAAATGCCTTCTGTATGGCTATGCCTTTATTGAAGAATATTCCCCACCCCTGTCCTTGAATAGCGCCTCAGTAAATTCAGGCAACAAAACCTTTTAAATATTTCTTAGTTTCTGTGGTAGAAAAAAAAATGCCACACCTGTTTTAAAATAGTTCCTGGAAAGGCTAGTGATCGGATGCTGGTGGCTGTGAGCTCCGGTGATACACTCACTCACCTCCACAGCGCACAGCTAAATATATTCGCAGATGCATTTGATGCATTATTCATGTGATTTCTTTCAAAAAGCAACACTGCCATTTAATGCTCATCAGATTTACTTCCTCTCTGCCACATTCTTTTTTCTTTAGACAAACACCAGAGATAAATCATTACCATGTCTTCCTGAGGTATTGTTTGCAGCTCCATGCTGTCATTTCACAGAACTAAGTTATTTGTTACCCAGAAATAAGTTAATTGTTAGCTGGAATGAAATATATGGTATGATACAAAATCAGAGCTGAATTGTTATCTGGAAAAGAGAAAATGAATGAGGGAGAAAATATTCCTGCCTTCAAGCAATGTGTTTATATTTATAGAGTTTTCACATTTTATCATTGAAGTTTATTCCACCAAGATGCTTTAGGTTTTGTTCTTGTAACCCATAGAACAGTGAATTTCAAGATCATTTGTTTATTGACAAACAGTAACATATAAAAACCTTTCTCTCAAATGCCATTATTAAAATACCAGGGTGTGAAACCATTGTAGATTCATCATATTTTATTGGGAAAGCCAGTTATTATTATAAGGTCCATATATGTAACTATTATTCCATAATATTTTTAGGTCTCACTGAAATGGAATCCTCTTTCTTTTGTCCAGAAGACATGCATCACACTTCCAAAGGATTTGTTGACTTAATGCAAATGTGTACTGTATACTGCATGGTGATGTCTGAATGATGCATGCCTTCAACATCAATGGTCATCTTGCCTTCATGCAGTAAGAAGATTATATTTTATCTTACATTTTCACATGTTTCCTTGCAGACATCTAAGAGATCAATCAAGAACATTTCAAATGGCCGGGTGTGGTGGCTCATGCCTGTAATCCCAGCACTTTGGGAGGTGGAGGCAGAAGAACCACCTGAGGTCAGGAGTCGAGACCAGCCTGGCCAGCATGGTGAAACCCTGTCTCTATTAAAAATACAAAAATTAGCTGGCATGGTGGTGGGCACCTGTAATCTCAGCTACTCTGGAGGCTGAGGCAGGAGAATCGCTTAAACCCAGGAGGCAGAGGTTGCAGTGAGCCGAGATGGTGCCACTGAACTCCAGCATGGGCAACAGAGTGAGACTCTATCTCAAAAAAAAAAAAAAAAAAAAAAGAACATTTAAATTAAGGGATGGGGCACATATGAATTATTATAAATTTGAAAAAGAAAAATTTAGGGAATCTGATTAATAATAGAAACAACGATGTGGCTTCAGGTACTGCCATGACAGGTAAAAAAGACAGTAATAACCTAGGCTAAAATGGAATGCCTAAAAATTGCAACAGAGTAATCTTTAAAAATCATCAAATGTCATGTATTGTACTTAATTCATATCACAATTCATTTACTCCTAAATATCTTGGCACTTGTGGCAAAATGTGTATCTCATATATATATATTTTATTATACTTTAAGTTCTGGGTTACATGTGCAAAATGTGCAGTTTTGTTTGGGTATACATGTGCCATGGTGGTTTGCTGCACCCATCAACCCATCATCTACATTAGGTATTTCTCCTAATGTTATCCCTCCCTTAGCCCCCCCATCCCCTGACAGTCCCTGATGTGTGATGTTCCCCTCCCTGTGTCCACGTGTTCTCATTGTTCAACTCCCACTTATGAGTGAGAACATACAGTGTTTGGTTTTCTGATCTTGTGATAATTTGCCGAGAATGATGGTTTGCAACTTCATCCATGTCCCTGCAAAGGACATGGACTCATCGTTTTTTAAGGCTGCATAGTATTCCATGGTGTATAAGTGCCACACTTTCTTTATCCAGTCTATCATTGTGGACATTTGGGTTGGTTCCAAGTCTTTCCTACTGTGAATAGTGCCACAATAAACATACGTGTGCATGTGTCTTTATTGTAGAATGATTTATAATCCTTTGGGTATGTGCCCAGCAATGGGATTGCTGGGTCAAATGGTATTTCTAGTTCTAGATCCTTGAGGAATCATCACACTGTCTCCCACAGTGGTTGAACTAATTTACACCCCCACCCACTGTAAAAGCATTCCTATTTTTTCACAACCTCTCCAGCATCTGTTGTTTCCTGACTTTTTAAAGATTACCATTCTAACTGGAGTGAGGTGGTATCTCATTGTGGTTTTGATTTGCATTTCTCTAATGGCCAGTGATGGTGAGCATTTTTTCTTATGTCTGTTGGCTGCATAAATGTCTTCTTTTGAGAAGTGTCTGTTCATATCCTTTGCCCATTTTTTGATTTTTTTTTTCTTGTAAATTTGTTTAAGTTCTTTGTAGATTCTGGATATTAGCCTTTTGTTAGATGGATAGATTGCAAAATGTTTCTACCATTCTATAAGTTGCCTGTTCACTCTGATGATAATTTCTTTTGCTGTACAGAAGCTCTTTAGTTTAATTAGATCCCATTTGTCAATTTTGGCTATTGTTGCCATTGCTTTTGGTGTTTTAGACATGAAGTCTTTGCTCATGCCTATGTCCTGAATGGTATTGCCTAGGTTTTCTTCTAGGATTTTTATAGTCCTAGGTCTTACATTTAAGTTTTTGATCCATCTTGAGTTGATTTTTGTGTAAGGTGTAAGGAAGGAGTCCAGTTTCAGTTTTCTGCATATGGCTAGCCAGTTTTCCCAACACCTTTTATTAAATAGGGAATCTTTTCCCCATTGCTTGTTTTTGTCAGGTTTGTCAAAGATCAAATGGTTGTAGATGTGTGGTGGTATTTCTAAGGCCTCTGTTCTGTTTCATTGGTCTATATATCTGTTTTGGTACCAGTACCATGCTATTTTGGTTACTGTAGCCTTGTACTATAGTTTGAAGCCAGGTAGCATAATGCCTTCTCCTTTATTCTTCTTAACCAGAATTGTCTTGGCTATGTGGGCTCTTTTTTGGTTCCATATGAAGTTTATAGTAGTTGTTTCTAATTCTGTGAAGAAAGTTATTGGGAGCTTGATGGGGATAGCATTGAATCAATAAATTACTTTGGGCAGTATGGCCATTTTCACGATATTGATTCATCCCGTCCACGAGGATGGAATGTTTTTCCACTTGTTTGTGTCCTCTCTTATTTCCCTGAGCATTGGTTTGTAGTTCTCCTTGAAGAGGTCCTTCACATCCCTTGTAAGTTGGATTCCTAAGTATTTTATTCTCTTAATAGCAATTGTGAATGGGAGTTCACTCATGATTTGGCTGTCTGTTTGTCTATTATTGGTATACAGGAATGCTTGTGACTTTTGCACATTGATTTTGTATCCTGAGACTTTGCTGAAGTTGCTTATCAGCTTAAGGAGATTTGGGGCTGAGATGATGAAGTTTTCTAAATATACAATCATGTCATCTGCAAACAGAGACAATTTGACTTCCTCTCTTCCCATTTGAATACCCTTTATTGCTTTGTCTTGATTGATTGCCCTGGCCAGAACTTCCAATACTATGTTGAATAGGAGTGGTGAGAGAGGGCATCCTTGTCTTGTGCTGGTTTTCAAAGGGAATGCTTCCAGCTTTTGCCCATTCAGTATGTTATTGGCTGTGGGTTTGTCATAAATAGCTGTTACTATTTTGAGGTACATTCCATTGATACCTAGTTTACTGAGAGTTTTAGCATGAAAAGGTGTTGAATTTTATTGAAGGCCTTTTCTGCATCTATTGAGATAATCACGTGGTTTTTGTGATTGGTTCTGTTTATGTGATGGATTATGTTTATTGATTTGCATAAGTTGGACCAGCCTTGCATCCCAGGGATAAAGCAAACTTGTTCGTGGCACATAAGCTTTTTGATGTGCTGCTAGATTGCTTTGCCAGTATTTTATTGAGGAGTTTTGCATCAATGTTCATCAAGGATATTGGCCTGAAATTTTCTTTCTGGTTGTATCTCTGCCAGGTTTCAGTATCAGGATGATGCTGGCCTCATAAAATGAGTTAGGGAGGATTCCCTCTTTTTTATTATTTGGAATGGTTTCAGAAGGAATGGTACCACCTTCTCTTTGTACATCTGGTAGAATTCGGCTGTGAATCCGTCTGGTCGTAGACTTTTTTTGTTTGGTAGGCTATTACTTACTGCCTCAATTTCAGAACTTGTTATTGGTTTATTCAGGGATTCGACTTCTTCCTGACTTAAACTTAGGAGGGTGTATGTGTCCAGGAATGTATTCATTTCTTCTGGATTTCTAGTTTATTTGCATAGAGGTGTTTCTAGTATTCTCTGATGGTAGTTTGTATTTCTGTGGGATCAGTGGTGATATCCCGTATATCATTTTTCATTGCATCTATTTGATTTTTCTCTCTTTTGTTCTTTGTGATCTGGCTAGCGGTCTATTTTGCTGATTTCTTCAAAAAACCAGCTCCTGGATTCATTGATTTTTTGAAGGGTTTTTTGTGTCTCTATCTCCTTCAGTACTGCTCTGTTCTTAGTTATTTCATGCCTTCTGCTAGTTTTTGAATTTGTTTGCTGTTGCTTCTCTAGTTCTTTTAATTTTGATGTTAGGGTATCAATTTTAGATCTTTCCTGCTTTCTGCTGTGGGCATTTAGTGCTATAAATTTCTCTCTAAACACAGCTTTAAATGTGTCCGGGAGATTCTGGTTACATTGTGTCTTCAATCTCATTGGTTTCAAAGAAGATCTTTACTTCTGCCTTCATTTCATTATTTACCCAGTAGTGAAAACCCTGCTCATTCAGGAGCAGGTTGTTCAGTTTCCATGTAGTTATGTGTTTTTAATGAGTTTCTTAATCCTGAGTTCTAATTTGATTGCACCATGGTCTGTGAGACTGTTATGATTTTCATTCTTTTGCATTTGCTGAGGAGTGTTTTACTTCTAATTATGTGGTCAATTTTGGAATAAGTGCAATGAGGTGCTGAGAAGAATGTATATTCTGTTGTTTGGGGGTGGAGAGTTCTATAGATTTCTGTTTGGTCCATATGGTCCAGAGTTGAGTTCAAGTCCTGAATATCCTTGTTAATTTTCTGTCTCATTGATCTGTCTACTATTGACAGTGGGGTGTTAAAGTATCTCACTATTATTGTGTGGGAGTCTAAGTCTCTTTGTAGGTTTCTAAGAACTTGCTTTATGAATCGGGGTGCTCTTGTATTGGGTGCATATATATTTAGGATAGTTAGCTCTTCTTGCTGCATTGATCCCTTTACCATTATGTAATGCCCTTCTTTGTCCGTTTTGATCTTTGTTGGTTTAAAGTCTGTTTTATCAGAGATTAGTATTGCAGCCCCTGCATATTTTGTAGCCATTTTGACTCACTTTCCTCTTACAACCTTTTTGCTTTAATATAGACTGAGGTGTGAAGAACTGGCTAACTGGTCAAGTGTCGAGTTAATGAATCATTATTGTTAGTAGCTTTCCTTTTCTTTATTTTTCTTTCTTTTTTTTTTTTTTTTTTTTTGTGACAGAGTCCTACTCTATCACCCAGACTGTAGTGCAGTGGCATAATCTTTGCTCACTGCAAACTTTGCCTCACAGGCTCAAGTGATCCTCCCACCTCAGCCTCCCTAGTAACCGGGACTACAGACGCGCACCACCATCCCTGGCTAATTTGTTATTTCGTTGGTGGGGTACGGTTGTATTTTTGGTAGAGACAGGGTTTCACCATGTTGCCCATGCTGGTCTCGAACCCCTCAGCTCAAATGATCCACCCCACTCTGCTTCCTAAAGTACTGGGATTACAGGTGTGAGCCCCTGCGCCCAGACTGTTAGTAGTTTTTCTTTCGATTAATTTATATTTGTATATTTATTCTCACCAAAGCTTCTTTAACTTATAGAGGTCTTTATACCAAAGAAGGCCACCTCAGAATGTTCTGCTAGAACATCTGTTTTGTTCATTTGCCAGTGTAGCAAGTCAATAATGACTTAAGCACAGTTCAAATGTAGTCACTGAAAAGCAAACTTTTTTACATCTTGCTGATTCTCTTTAACTAGCCTTTTCTTATGCCCTCTAATGTGAGTTCAGTCCCTTAGGCAAGCATTGCATTAAGATCTACTTATAGAGGGGATGAGGGAAGGAATGGGAGTTCTGCATCAGGTTACAAAGCCGCAGGGTTTGGTAAGGTAGTTTTCACCAGGCTTGTATTTATCCAGAGGTTTTATTTGTACATGTTTCATAACGCTATGCAGGTAACTTTAAGCTGTGTCATTTTTCTTTTGGTAAAAACTCTCCTTGCTTCAACTAGAGGATTGTTCCATAAGCTGTTGACCCAAAACAAACCAGATCTCAGTGGAACCTGGCTAGGATTCCTATTATGAGCTCAGGGTGTTGCATGCGACTAATTATAATAATAAGATATTATCAGCCAATATTTATCATGTCAGTCATTATCCTAAGTATTATTGCAGTAGATCTTTATAGTAACCCCCTGAGATAGGTATTATAATTGCCCTGAGTTTAGAGATGAAAGTAGCAAAACCAGGATTTGAACCCAGACGGTCTGATTCTAGAATGTGTCATCTTAAAGCTATTCTAAACTGGGATAAGATTAACAGAGAATCAAAGAGGAGGGGACAGTGAATACAGAGGTGCTAGTTCATTCAGGGATGAGAGCCTAAAGTGTGATGACTGAAGTGTTAGGATCACAGTACAGTCCTTGAAGCCAATGTCTAGATGTGGCACGTTTGTTTGACTCATTTCCAGTCACATGTGCCACAAGTCTTAACCCCACTGTCATTAACATGTCTATCCTGCTTTAACCCCAAAGTGCATGAAGCAAGAACAGTAGTCACAGATAGGGAGGTTGGAGAAGAACTGTAAACATACAGATAAAATGCTAGGAGAGGTAGTAATATGAATTGATGTTGTTCTCAACCCACATTTAGGCTAAAAACTGCTTCAACGCTGGATGAAAGATTTAAATTTTCTGTAGTATAGATTCCTGGGTCCCACTGAGAAGTCCTTCTGGTTCCATCTAAGGTGGAGTTAACCTCCCAAGGCACACTAAGGTTCCATAATTTGGAGGGCTTCACCTAATGGCCATAGGGGACTTAGAGAACACCTGGTCAACTGTGCAGAAACCAAAGCTATTCCCAGTCATCCCCAAGACATATAATTTGGTGCAATAGTCTACTAAATGAATTACTGACAGTGATGTTCTTGTTTGAAAGTCACTAAAAACCAGCACAGGCCAAGCTCCTCACCCCAACCCTGGGAGCTACTGCATACAACATTACTCCTTATCTTTGGAAACCAGGGGTCCACAAATTACACTGGAAGTGACAAATATATGACTTACATGAAAGAAAAATTAAAAGGAAAAAGAATTAAACCTCACAAGACTCAAAACATGAAGTTCATTTGAGAGAAAAATTGATTCTTCTCTTGAACATTGTTAGGGTGAAAGAAAAGAGACATGATGAGGAGGATAATGTTGATGCTACTTATTTGTTGAATATTTAGTGTGCTAAGTATGACAGTGACATTGAAGTCCCACAGTCAGCAATTGTTATCTTCATTTTTCAGATATGAAAACTAGGGCCTAAAGAAGCAAGGTCATTTGTCTAAAGCCCCACAGACATTCTTTCAGTGGCAAGACTCAAATCCAGCTGTCTATTACTCCAAAACTTGTATTCATCACTGCTAAATGACGCAATCTGTGAGTAGATGATAAGGACCTAATTCTGATTGTAGCTAGAATATATCCACAAAGCTACATTTCCCACTTGATGAGTATGATTTAAGAATGTGCTAAGGGACCGGACACGGTGGCTCACGCCTGTAATCCCAGCACTTTGGGAGGCTAAGGAGGTGAATTACTTGAGGTCAGGAGTTCCAGACCAGCCTGGCCAACATGGTGAAACCCCATCTTTACTAAAAATACAAAAATTAGCTGGGCATGGTGGTACATGCCTGTAGTCCCAACAACTCAGGAAGCTGAGGCAGGAGGATCGCTTTAACCTAGGAGGTGGAGGTTGCCGTGAGCCGAGATTGCACCACTGCACTGCACTCCAGCCTGGGCAGCAGAGTGAGACTCTGTCTCAAAAAAAAAAAAAAAAAAAAAAAGAACAGAAAGAAAGCTACCATGGACAACCTCAAGGATGATAGTTGTTGTATAGACTGTCTAAAATCTAATGGTCTTTCATCCCCTGTCCATGAGACCCCACAGAGGTCTGGTTAAACATGCTGTGTATTTACAATTATCCCAGGCCAAAAGGATTGAGAAAACATTTAACCAAGTCTGTAACAAAAAATATTTGTTTATCTTTCTTCAGGAATTAATCCAGTTCCTGCTGAGTAAAGAATGAAGACAAAGATCATAGCATCTGAGAAATTAAACATTTATTAAAACTGGGATGACCATTTTAAGTAAATCAGTTTTGATTTTTAGTTACCTTGGAAAATAACCTGTAAAAAAAATCAGTTATTAGATTTGTCTTCCAAAATTTCTTGCAGGCTATTGAAACAATGCCTTTATATAAATTATGAAGTGGCAGCTCAAAGTGATTTTGTAAAGTGGAATCCTGGGAGCTCTGTGCACAAATGCTGTTGTTTGCTGACAGGCTGTGTCAGCAGAATCTCCAGAAACTACCTCAGACCAAGGTCTGAGGACCAAAATGCATTTAAAATCACCCTGTTCCCATTGTACGTTTACTTCCTTCTGCTCTCTCTTATTTGTGATAATAAAAACCTGAACTCTAGCCCGGGAATCTAAAAACGTGAAATTAGGCGCATCCTCAGGCTTCTGAAATGTCCTGTTTGTATTGATAGGTGCTGTGTTCTGAATGTTCGTACCCCTCCAAATGTTAACTGTTGAAATTCTAACCCTCAAAGTGATGTTGTGAGGAGGCGGGGCCTTTGGTAGGCTCCACCCCCAGAAATGGGATTAGCACCACCCTTATGACTCCAGAGAGCTGCTTGCCTCTTCCACCGTGTGAGGACACAGCAGGAAGCCAACCATATATGAACCAGGAGGGCTCACCTGACACCAAATCTGCCAGTACCTTGAGCACAAACTTTCCAGCTCCCAGAATTGTGAGAAATAAGCTTCCGTAGTTTGTAAGCCACCGGTTTATGGTAGTTTGTAACTAAAAGAATAGGGGCTTTCCATGAGCATATTATTTCTAAACATAGGCTACCTGAGGAAAAACTACCGCCGCCACTCCCCTCCCCACTACACACCACGACTAAGGCACATCAGACAGGTGCACTTTTCTCCTGCAAACCAGGGGAATGAGGGAGACACTGTGGTAGAGCTGAGAGGCACCGCCTGCTCCTTCAAGGAAGACCCGCTGAGAGCCCAGGAAGCGTGACTGCCAACAGCTGTCAGACTTTTCAGGGTTGCCTTCACCTGCAGGGAGCGTCCTCACCCAGGGCCACAAGCTCCTCTGAGCAGCATGTGGTGGCTGGTAAGGAGAGCGTCTAGAGGCTGCCCATTTCCACCCAGCACAGAGTGACGTTGGAAGGAAATGTTTACGGTCGGGAGCGGTGGCTCACGCCTTAATCCCAGCACTTTGGGAGGCTGAGTAAGGTATCACTTGAGGTCAGGAGTTCGAGACCAGCCTGGCCAATATGGTGAAACCCAGTCTCTACTAAAAATACATAAATTAGCGGGGCATGATGGCGGGCACCTGTAATCCCAGCTACTCAGGAGGCGGAAGCAGGAGAATCCCTTGAACCCGGGAGGTGGAGGTTGCAGTGAGCCGAGATTGCACCACTGCACTCCAGCCTGGGTGACTGAGCGAGACTCTGTCTAAAAAAAAAAAAAAAAAAAAGAGAGAGAGAGAGAGAGAGGGAGGAAAAAAAGGTAATGTGTACTTTAAAACACAGCATGGCCAACATCTCAGTTGAACTTCTTCCCTGCTTCCTTTCACAGGTGTTGATCCTCAATAAATGAATACATGTGAGGCAAATTCCATCTCAGTATCTGTGGCAAACACCTAACATGTGTGCATCACTTACTGTGTATCAGAAAATCCTCCAAGATCATCTTACTTCTTTCTACTAACAATCCTACAGATTAGGTCTTATTATCACCCCACATTGCAAGTGAGAAAACCAATTTGGAAGTCACAGATTTAGGATTTGAGGCCAGGCTGCTTGACTACAAAACCTGGATGTTTAACCATTGATTTTATTACCTCAATTTGAGGCATATTTGTTGTTTGCAGGTAGCTTGGGTATACAGGCTATATCTAAAGCATGATAACATGAAGGAAGTTGATGAGAAAAGAAATTTAAAACTCAAAAAAAAAAAAAAAAGAAACATAGGAAGGTAAAGATTAAACTAGCAAAAATTCAGTACATCAGTACAGAGATGATCTTTTGGAGATCTGTAGGGGAGAACAGAGTTGTGAAGATTCCTGGGTTTAGAAACTGGGAGGATAAAGCAAGCAGCTCTCAGTGTCAAGAGGCTATTTGGGAGATTTACCTAGAAACAGATGGGGACCAAATGAGAGTGTAGTTGACATTCAGGTGAACTGGGGTGGAATAAAGAAAGCTTCCTGAATATTGAACACTGCAACTCTGAAGAGTCAATCATTGCCTCCTTAAACACAGTTTGTAAGCCCGGAGATTTTCCCACACTTTTTGGCTGTCAGTCAGTGGGATGAGGTGTTGTACTACTGCAAATCAGAAAAAGGAGGTCACCTCTTGCCACTGGAATGTTAGAGCAGGGTTAATTAAAACCTACAGCCCAGTGTCAAGAAAACCAATCCTGAACTCAAAGAGCTCTCACAAGTGAAAATCAGGTTTAACATCTGGGAACAGAAAAACAGAGATCCTGGAGTGAGAACTGCAGACAGAAATTGAAATTAGGAATAGAATCAGAGGAATCAAGCCAAAGTCAGAGCACAAAACAGAGAGTTTAGGTGAGAGAGTCTACCAGTCACAGCAGTCATCCCTTAACGTTGTCTGTCCATTAGAATTACCTGGGAAGCTTTTAAATAAAAATATGGATACCTAAGCAACACCTCCAATGGAGATAGGCCAGAGCATCAGTATTTTTTCTGGTACATAATCAGGATTCTGATCTAATGAGCTAGAGCCACAAAGTGTCACAAAATAACTAGCATTCATACTTAGGCTAAAAGAGAATTGCCAAAAGAGGCAAATCCCAAGTTGTGTCTAATTAGGGGGGCATCTCAGCTTTACTTTGATGCTGTGAATCACCCGGTCAGCCTGCTTTCAACCCAGAACATGAACATGTGGGAAATGAAGCATGCATGCATTTTCCTCACTGTGGCCCCAGGGCAGCTTGGAGTGGAATCTCACCATCCCTGGATTCTGCCATTGATAATGAGGCAAGTGAGTGTCTAAGAATTTCATCACAGTCACCATACATTCAGCATTTGTAAACAGTTGAGGGTAGGTTATATAAATTAATATATAACAACTAATATTTTAATAGAAAAATCAGAGAAACATAGGAAAGCAAAATTAATTCAGGATAAAGTTACCACTAAAAATATAAAATACATTTCTATATAACTAGAGGCAATTTGCCCCCAAACCACTGATCTTTACACACCCATCTTTACCCATCCGACACCCATTCCTCTGCTTCTTCTTTAATGCAAAAATTTGGGTTTGGAGGCAGAGTTCTTTAATCTCTGGAAAGTTAGGTCCTTCCTCAGCCTTCTTTAGAGCAGAAGCAAGAGGAATTTGGCTGGAGTGACTCTGAATATTTTTCTTTCTAGCCAAGAAGACAGACAGTGCAGAAGGAAGAGATATGCTTTGTTTTCCCCTTCTTGTCTTAAGTGGCAGGCACTAGAGCAGTGGTTCTCAAGCTTGGGTCAATAGTGGAATCATCTAGGAACCCGATAAACATATAAGAAGCACAGGCCCTATTCTCTTTCAAGGAGCTTGGGCCTCTGGGCACTTCCTCCACTCCCCAGGTGTTTCTGTTGCACACTGAAGTTTGAGAATTATATCTGAAGCTGCAGCAGCCATCCTGTGTCTGAGAGAAATTCAGAGACGTTTGTCCTCATATGAGATGTTGAACTAACCCCAGCAGTCAGTTACTTTTAGACTTTCTTGCTACAAAAAAAATTAAAAACTCACTTACCTTGGTTATTGTAAGTAATTGTAGCTAAAACCATTCTCAGTAGATACACGACCAAAGCAAAAAAAGGAATTGCAATCAATTACAGTATCGCCAATGCCTATAGAATCAAAATGTTCCAGTTGTTCAGAAGAAATTCAAGTTCATGTCTGAGAACAAAGAGAAAGTACTCTCATAGGCCTGCACAAAAGAGGCAGCCTGCTGTGGTGAGTAATACCTTCAACAATATTCCTACAAGAGATAAAAGAGAGTATTTCATAAATCTCTTTATAGTATCTCAATGCAAAATACCAAAGCACAGTCCAGTAAAAGTGATTCTTGGCAATAAGATGCAACTTGCAAGGGACCTGACTTAACTCAAGGATAAAATTTAGACTATCTAGATGATGAAGTGTTACATAACATAAAAAGGTAAAAATTTAGAAGCAAATCTAAATATTGATTAATTCATTATCATGGGCTTCTCATAATTAGGTTTGACAATCTTTTCTGACTCATGATACCAACAGGAACTTCTAATTTGTTTATAATTACCCAGTCTTTACCAAATGTATATAACAGCTTTACCTTCTTCACTTTATCACTGAAGTATAAATTAATTTCAAACTCAGCTTGTTCCAGTTGTCGTTTATATTCACTTTGCATCCCCAGTTGTCTTCTCAGACTGTGGTCACTCCTCTCAACAGCCTCTGAAAAGAGTTGGAAGCATTGCTGTCTTTAAAGAGTAGAAGCCACCTCAGCAGACCTTGGTCAGAACTGCTTGTGGAAAGTCAATGGAGAGCAGCCATGATGGGAGAAATGTTGGGCCCTGCAATGCAGATTTAGGAGAAGGAAGATTGGCCAGCACTGAACCAATGATACTTACAAGGCTCAGATCTTGACCTGGTCTTGAAGTCTTTCTGGGTAACAAAAGTATTGACTTACATAGCCATATACGTTCTGCTTGATGCTGATATGGCTCAGATATAATTCTCATCAAACCCACAGTTCTCTGAGTCTCTGATCAGGCTGATATCCCCTGTCTAGGCTGAAGGGTAAACACTGCACCCAACGCTGGGTGCATTTCCATGAGACTCTTAGAATCAGCTACTTTAATTATCCTCCTCTTCACTTTGGATTTCCTCTGACTGGTACCGATACTTTCCACTGTTCATCCTGTCTCAGAGGATGAATTACTTTGTCTTTATGTAAAATAATTATTCCACTTGTTATCTTGATGACTTTCATCCTTCTGTCCTCTGGAATTTGCTCCATCAGTCATCCCTGTTTCCTCATCCTCAATCCATCACTTTCCTTTTGTTTCTTCTCTTCTGATTATAAACACGTTTATATATTCCCTATCTTAAAACAAATTACTTTCTTGATCCTGCCTCTGCATTAAGCTACTATCTCATCTTCTTTTCCCCTTTAATAAGAGACTTCCTAAAATAATAGGCTATGCTCAAAGACTTTACTTCGTAACAGCCATCACCCTCTATTTCAGTTTACTTTCCAATACTTTGAAAATGAAATCTTCACTTAGCACCCTACTTTATCTTTTTCTTAGAATGACTTCAATAACAATTATCCAAGTCAATTGCATTTTACATTGTTATCCTTCTCTCCATATCATCTAATGGTGCTGATCATTCTCTGCTTTTGAAATGTTCTTCCTCCTTGGTGTCCATCATGATCCTCTACTTTTCTGGTTCTTACTGGAACTTCTACTTTCCTGACAATTTTTAACAGAAAAACATTGCTCTTCCACCTTCTTGTACACACACACAAAAAAAACACACAGAAACACACACATGTCTCTAAAGTTGCCCATGGGAGAATGGCACCTACCTACTCTCACCCACAACTGAAATTGACTAGAGCCACCACGTGGCAGGCTGTTAGTGGAGTAAGCAGGGTGGGCAGGACATGGAGGTTCAGATTCCCTTAAAATGTAGGCAACCTCAATAGCACGATTCTATTCCTGGGCCCTTTCATTTCACTATGCTGATTACATTAATCATCATTTCTATACAGATTATATTAACACCTATTCACGTTTAGTCCTGCTTACTCTATGCAGACTCAGACCAGAATGCGTCTAATTGCCTGCTGTACATGACTATCCTGACAACCCTTCAAATGTTTCACATCCAAAGCTAAGCCCATCCTCTTCACTCACAACACCCAGCACCTAATATAATCCTTTGTGAAATAATGGAATAAACGTCTGTTTAATTGAATAACTATTTTTATAGAATTTAAACAATTATATACTATTTAAATACAATTAATTTTTACAGCATATATGTGCAATCTTTGACTAGTGGTTTGTAACTTTTAAAGGCATTAGGAGGTTTTACCATTGAGAAGTATTGAGTCACAAGAGCCTAAGGCATTTCTGGTTCTTTTCATTATTTCTCAAATATGTAATTTTCAGAGCCTTTAACAGCACTGCTGTCCCTCTTTGGCCAAAGTCTGTCTTGTTAATGCCCTTTTTTTAGAATATGGCTCCAAGATTGTTGGAATGAATTCAGGACACTCTTATAACTATGTAAGTTTTGTTGACACAGCTAAACCTAATAACCATTTCAACCTGCAGATGGCTTTTTGCTTCAATTTTAAGTGATAGCTAGAATAGCATGGACCTTCTTATTGCCCATGTGTGAAGTGTGTAAGTTGTGTGTATGTGTGTGTGTCTATAGGGGAGTATATGAATGAAATAAAAAGTGAAGGAAGAAAAAGAAAGTGAATTTGTTTCTTGTAGGTTACCTGTCCCACAACAACCTTCCATGATAATATACGAGCCTTTGAAAATGTATCTACTGTTTTGTGAAAACAGATTTGGAAGTAAAATTGGTCTTTCTTTTAGCTGTATAAATGCTCTTCTATAATGCAATGATCAAACAACAGATGGACAAGCACATAAACACTAAATAAGAAATATGTGCTAAATCCATGTCCCTGCATTTATTCATGAGCCTATGAAATTTGAACTGCATATTTATGAAGCTCAAAACAATGGTATATTATTATTTCCTAACCTATAGGCCTGTTCATTTCATGTGTGCATAAAATGACTATAATTTTGAGAGGCAATATTTGATGGGTGAAAGAGAAGGACCCCAATGTCATGCAGATTCATCTAGAATCATGAAGTTAAAAGTGAATACAAGACCTTATTTGACTATTGGACATTACTCATTTTTGCACTATTTGCTTTATTAAAGAATTTAATGACTTTGAGTGGTCTGATAAGTCCCCACTAAAGGCCACCAAAGTCAGTATTACCCATGTGAGAAACTGAGTCCAAACTAATGCAGCAATAGTCAGGTTTTATATTATCTCACAGTAACTCAGTGGGGTGAGATACAAGTTGAACTGATTTCTCATATTGAATATCCAAAAAAAATAAAGTGACAGCAATTAACAATAAAGTGTTCCTATGCACCAGGTATTGTTCAAAACACTTTACATGTATATTAATTTTAATCACAAAATAACCCATAGAGAGGGGCAATTCTTTTATTCTCTTTATATGGATGAAGAAATTTGGGCAAACAGCAGACCCGTTGCTTGTAAATAGTGGAACCAAATTTCAAATTTAGGCAAAAAATTTCCAGAGTCAACATTTAACTTTTTTGTTGTGTTGTCTCTTTTCCAAATAAGTTCAGCCAGCATTTTAATGTAGTGCAATGCTATACATATTTAATTATCTCATTTATCCATTCATATACTCTTTTATCTTCATAGCTCTGTTTAAAACTTTAACATGTTAGCATTCACTATCTGAAAAGTTGAAAACACAGGATGCCAATATTTCATTTAGCCCCAAACTTCCCTACCTCACAAAGCGTTTCAAGGAAAATATCTCAAATTTTCTGGGAATTGCCCCATGATCTCAATCCATAGATCTTAAACTACAGCAGCACTTTTGTAGCATGACTCAGTCACTAGGGCCACAGATTATTCCTGGGATGGGTGCATGATTTGCACTGAGCCATGCGATCCCTGCGTTGAGAATTTGAGGACTGGGACTCTTCCTGGGTTCCTCAATGACGACATATAATATATGGATTCTTTTTAAAAGTTATACTCCACTATGTGGATTTGGGGGCAGCACAATGTAAGATAAAAGTACATTTACATTCACAGGAAAAGCCCAAACAGAAGATATAGAAGGAAGGTTTCCCAAGTTTCCACAGGGCTCCATTTTTGTGGCCCATTTCTGAAGCCCAGTGGACTGTATATCTGGATTCTATTACATGCTTTGGTGTTTATATACATTTTGGGATATCTTTCTGATGTCCTTTCTCTTTTTGCTTCAGCTGGTCCCTATTGTGCTTTTATTTCTTGCAACAAAAGAACCCTACCTAGTTTGTAGAAAGATGCCATTATATTTAGAAAGGTTTTCTAGATTCATGATATTTGATAAGTAGATTTGGAAAGCACTTTTTAAAATGTTTTGCTGAAGCATTTGTCAAACACTTTACCAGCTAGATGAATCTCTGAGAATCAACCCTCTAAAGGGAAATGTGAGAAAGAATAATCTGATTTTACCAGGCCATCATTGAGTTGAGTCCTTTATAGCCTTGTGAGGCATATAGTTTTTTTCATGTTTGTTACTTAGGGTCACGAAATAGAATACTTAATGCACCGTGTTTATTGTTGATCTCTTTATTTCCAGCTCCTTAGTCGAATGTCTCCTGATTTGGTTATCTTTCCAACCAAGAGGTTGGCTTCTTGGCAGACAGAGGCTCTGAGACACTGGATGTGAGCCAGGCCTAAGAGAGGCAGAGTAATAAAACTGTAAGACAAATGAAAGACCCTGCCCACCTCCAAATCTTTTTCTCAAATGCCTTTCTGAGAGAGTGCTTTAGTGAGAAAACAGAAAAAAGTAAGACCTCTAAAGCAGTCCACCACTGACCAAATGTTCTGTCAAATAGCAAGTCAAGAATAAAATGCTTGACATAGGATAAAAATGCTATCACTCAAATAAGCAGTGATTAAATGTAACATGGTACATTGAGTAGTTCAAAATTGAATCTGAGCCAACACTATGGCATCAGTGCAGGCTGTGTTTTATTTAACACTGTTAACATAACAGTGTTATATTCTCAAGATAGGGATGGTGCTTTATTATCAGGAGTCAGGTGGCTGGGATGTAATACTGGTGTTTCATTTAGTGTGAATATTTACTCCATAATAGCTAATGAGTGCTCAGTGTTTGATACAGAAAAAAAGAAGAGAAAAATTATCATGACTAATCTAATTTTCAAAAGACGTGATTGCAATTACAATTTGGCTGAACAGTAAGTTGTTCTCTCAAATATTTGAGAAAAATCATTTGCTACTCAATTGTATAGATCCTGCCTATTTTTCTCAGGGCTCCTATATTCCTGGCCATAGATGCAAATTCAGCATTTATTTACTGAGCACTGACTATGCATTTACAGGAAAAATATGATGGAAAGGTTTTTGAAATCAGATCAGTTTTGTTGAAAATTCAACAAATTTTATTTGGCTCTTTACTTGTTTGGGTCATGAACAAGTAACAACCTGGGATTAATTTTCCCACTACTAGGATAACACAAATTTTATTTCTTCATTCCTAACAGCTTTAGTCATGGAGTCAGAAGAATGTTTCCATGTTGAGGTGACCTGCAATTCCACTATGTTGGGGCAAGGGATTCTCCAGGGTTCTCATGGACGGGAGTGAGAGAAAGGCTTTTCCATATTAGAGGAATTCGTCATGAGCCTATTCCAAGTGACTGCATAGTGAGCAGAGAAACAAAAGCAGCCAGAACCCAGAGGTGAGCGCCAGATTCCTGGGGTAAAGAAAGAGTCCTGAGGGCCTCTAAGAAATAGAGATGCTTTCACTTGGGTCAAGAGAGCTGCAGGACAGAGGGCCCAGCAGAGTCCTCTGAAAAGCCAAATAAAGTGCCCCCAAGACAGTCACCTGCCCATTGGCACCAACAGCACAGGCCTATGTATAACACTAGTTCCAGAAAGACCTTCCCTGCATAATGATCACTCCTCCCTCTCCAACTGCAACAAGTAAAGTGTTAGAAATTGGGTAGTCAGCCAGGGAATGGAAGAAGACTGCCATGCAGAAGTAGAAAAGTTATCATAACTACATTTTTCATTGAAGTCTTCTACCCCAAGCAGAGGCTGGGAGAAGACCTGACATTATATCACATTGAGAATTTTGGTTATTATCTGGGAATAGGCTACCTAATTTCTGAATAAGAGTATGTTTACAACTTAAAGTGATTTAGGGAGTACTCAATTACCTCAAAATGAACAGAAAAGTCAGGGGTCTGTGAAAAATTTCAGCTGCAGGCTTGGAATGAATACATTATATGCAATGAATATGGGAGAACTCCTTCTCCAAAAAAAAACAAAAAAACAAAAAAACATTGATTTCCAGTATTTCCTGAGCTTTTCCTGTTCACTAACTCGGTAGAATAACTATTATTTTCCAGGCAGTATACTAAATCATTTACATGTATTGTTTCATCTTAATACTCACAACACACTTACAAATTAGGTATAATTGTCTTTATTTTGCAAGTGAGACAAATGAAGCTTGCAGAATTTTAGTATTTTGCTCCAGGTCACAGATCTGATAAGTAGAGGACCTGGGATAATAGTCAGATCTGTCTGATTCAAAGTCCATGTTCTTAACTCCTGTACTTTCAACCATTACCATGTACTGTTGGCAGAAGCTATTCATAATTCATAATTTAGTAAAAAGCTTTGAGAGAAATATATTTTATGAAACAGCATGCAAAATATCCATTTTGTAAGAAAAAATATGTATTTTTTCTATATATTTACATAAATGTGAGCGTATTACTATGTGTGAAATATTTTTAAATTGTGCATAAAATCTATAATTTCTAATTGGTGGTGAGAGGACAGGTCCTTCTACTTACTTGCCTTTGCTTATACTTTTTTTTTTTTTTACTATATATTGCTTTTCTAGCAAGAAAATTAAGCATTTATTTTTTGTTAGTTAAAAAAAAAATTTCTCTATCTTGTGTTTTATTTCCTTAGGCTTAATTATGTGACTGGTGTTTTTCTGAATCAATCTCAATGTTTCTATCACTGAACTTGTTTTTAATTGGTAAATTCTGTCCTCCCAAGCAGTTCACCTCCCCCAGGTCTGCATGTTTGTTTACAGTGCAGGTAGCTCTCAAAGTAAATTCTTCCTAGTTAAGGATTACAGGTTTCTCTTTCAGGCAAGAATATCTAATCATTTCAGACCAAATTGCAGAAAATCTACACATTAATTATGCCATATTAAAATATAACTATTAAAACGACAACGAAACTGCATGACTTTGTTTACAATACATTCAGAAAAGGCAAAACCAGAAGAATAGAAAAGAGGTCAGAGTACAGTGGTGTGCACCTAATAGTCCCAGCTACTCTGGAGGCTGAGACAGGAAGACTTTATGGGTCCAGGAGTTCAAGGCCAGGCTAAGCAACATAGCAAGATCCCGTCTCTAAAAAAGAAAAAAAAAAAAAAAAAAGAAATCAGTGATTGGCAGGGTCTAAGGGTAGAGGAGAGAGGTTGATTACAAATAGGAATTTGGTAATTTTTAAGGGGGTAACTACTATATAGTAGTTACAAAACTGTGTTTGTGAAAACTTGCAGAACTAGACACCAAAAAGAGTCTATTTTGCAGCATGTACATTATATTTTAATTTCAAAAAGTGTGAAGTACTACAATGTAAATGCAATCATTATTCCATTGTCAATTTTGTATTTTAGTCATATGAGAAAAATAAGATTCGATATAAGATCTTATTGCTCAAAACTATTTATTCTTATCAACACCACTATATGTATTTTTCTACTCCTTTTGGTCCTTTTTCTCTTTTCACAATTAACAAGTTTACTAAAGATAAGTATTATGACCACACAGAGGTAAAGGATTGCCCCTTACCCCTAATCCCCAGTCTCCATGTATCCTGAATTAAAGATTATGATGTATTTTAATCTATGTTTTAAATGGTTTACTCAATCTTTTAATTCTACTATGAAGGTAAATACCCTTTACAAATGCTTCATGTTAGTATCCTATTCATGCTGGAGGACATCCAAAGAAGTGGTTATCAACCTTGGCTTCCCAATGGAATCACCTGGGGAGCTTTATAAAAAGCGCTGGCTCCAAGGTACTGCTTCCAGCGATTCACACATACTGTTGGGGTACAGATTTGGTGCAAGGATTTAAAAATCTTCCCAGCTTATTTTAAAGTGCCACCATAGTTGAGAACCACAATCTAAAGTTTGTAGAATGAGCTTTTTCGAATAGAAACTTCTTTATTCATAGCTATTCTTTAAGGAGCAAATGCTCAGAGTTAGAAAAAATAAAAATAAAAATAAAAACAAAAAATAGATACAAAAAGCCATCACACTGTCATTTTTTCACCCTGATGGTTATCTGAGATGGTGTTAATGACTAATGAGGACTCCACACATTTCCTTCCCAGGTGACATCTGTAATCACACAGAAGCCTCAGCAGCACCTCACTTTGATGTCTAGACTAATCAGTGGAGGTGACGAGGTGAGATAGTGGGAGATCTGGATTATTGGATTTTCAAATTGTACTTGGTGGGCAGCTACCTATTCCACTTGTACATAAGAATAACATATGTCACTTGGAGATCATTATAAAATCAGTCATAAAAGGGAACACAGAATCAATTCACAAGTGGGAATAAGAATAAAAACTGAACAGCCAACATAGTTTATATTCACTATATAAAAGGAAAAGAACTATGCACTCATTTTATTTACAAAAATATGTTTTATTATTGGTGTCCAGTCCAGAATCATGGCTGGTCCTTTCCTGACTAGATTCCCTAAGGCTACACTAGGCATCCAACCAAAATAGACACAGATCTTTCTAGGAAGGTGGAGTTTTCAAGTATCCATTGTATACTTTTGATATTTATTGATTGTGAGTCCCTACTATGAAAGGTAAAATTCTGGGCTGGACATAAAAAGGCATATGCAATGCTCCCACTCCAGCTTCATGGGTGAATTATGTGATTAAACTATTCTTGACTTTAGTTATCACATACATCAAGTTACTCCATATACATACTACATCCTTCATGGGTCAAAGTATTATTGCTTAGATAATAGGACATTATGTTAGTGCTATAAAGCCAAGGTATTATCACCTCCATGACGACCTCTTATTTCAACATGCAGAGAGTCTCATAATACTTGAGCCTTCCCCTATGACTCTGATTACTTCGGATGTCCTTGCCACTGAAACCTCAATTTCTATCACTGAGGTCCCTTGGTCTGAGCCAGCTGATAATTATCAGACAAGGTTTCAGGAACTTTGCATGAGACTTACGGATTATCCTGTGCCCTGGATCCTTAGCTATCTAAGTACTGGATGTTTCTTCTCTTTCTGGAGTCCCTGTCCTTGTATTTTAAACACTAATATAGTTTCTTCTGAATATTTGCTCTATCTTGCTCTCTCCAGTCCTGATGGGCTTTAAAGCTTTGTTCCTGCAAACGTGTGGTGAGCCTGTCTTGAATTCTGTCTGTCCCGTGACCAGAGCAACCCAGGTTTCTTAGTCGAATCCCAACTAATTCTTCTTCATTTCTGGGCTGACCTACCAAGGCTTCTCATCTTACCACCTATACACTAACAACAGTTGCAGCCCACTGAGATTTTATGTGGGCTAAGACCTGTGCTAGACACATTGGAAAGGAGATATTGTCATTGCTATCTTATATCTGAGGAAGCTGAGGTTTGGAGATCAATCTTTGTGTATGATAATGGCCTTTTGGATGAATAAAACTCAGAGGAGTCTTACAATATTTCTAACCCAATCCAACACTAGGCAAAATAAACCATCAAATAGGAAATCTAGAATTTAGGGCCCTCTATCAAAATGAAGTCAGTATATTTACTTGTACAAACATAATCAGTCAGAATTAAAGAAACCTTTGGATTATATTACAGGATAGTCATTCAACCTTTCTGGCCTTGCATTATAACTAAAGAATAAATAGTCACATAAACCTCAAGAACTCTTGGCATCAACTAGACGTTTTTAAAAGTGTTTTTATGGAGAACTATAAAGGTAGTTAATTATTTTCTATTTAGAAAAATCTTTCATTTAGATTGAGCTGCAATCATACTTAGACCCAATGGATTTGCCTTACTCATTTCTGAGTTCTCACAGCCCATTCAATTTTTCATTTATTTACTACATGTTTATGGAATGCTTATGATGTATCATGAGCTATATTGGGGTAGATAGGCATTAGTGAGAAAAACAGACATAAGTATAACTGTCTTGGCACTTACATTGAGTAAAGGAAAGAGACAATAAGTAATTTTAGATAATTAAGAATGGCTATTGAAACATAACCAAGGTACTTGACCAGAGACAATGGGTTAATGAAAGAAAGTAGAAATGAAAGAAGCATTGGTACTCAAGGGAGGTATCTCCAAGGAGAAGGCATTTAAATTGAGGCTAGAAAAGTGGGAAAGATCCAGTCATGACATGTGAAACACCGGGGGGGCGGGGGGGTGCAGAGAAAGAGTGATTCCAGCCTAGGAGGTCAGTGAATATAAAAATAATGCAGCGGCCAAGATTTTGATGAGTTTCAGGAGCAGTCAGACCAGTGCTGTGGTTACCATACAACAAGCATGTGGGAATATGGCCTGAGGTGAGGCTTGGAGGAATATGACCTTATGGATCATGGGTAGGAGTTTGAATTTACAATCAAGTGTGTTGGGAATCCATATAAAAATGGATTTATAATGGTTAATTTTATGTGTCAATTGACTGGGCCACAGGATGCCCAGCTATCTGGTAAAACATTATTTGGAGTGCTTCTATGAGGGTGTTTTTGAATGAGATTGACATTTAGTTGGTAAACTAATTAAGCAGATTGCTCTCCCCAATGTGGGTGGGCCTCATCTAATCAGTTGAAGCCCTGAATAGAGTGAAAAGCCTGACCCTTCCCCAAGTAAAAGAGGATTCTTTCTTCCTGATGATATTTAAATTGGGACATTTTCCTGCTTTCAGACTTGAACAGTGTAACTGTTCAAGTTTTTTTTCAAGAAAAAAACCTTGGTTCTTCATGGGTCTTGAGCCTGCTCAGCTTCAAACTATTAACAGAACTACACAACCAGCTGTCCTGATTCTCAGACCTTCATAACTAAACTATTGGCTCTCTTGGATCTCCAGTCTTCTCATTCACTCTGCAGATCTTAGGGCTTGACAGCCTCCATAACTGTGGGAGCCGACTCCTTATAAGAAATCTATCTATCTATCTATCTATCATCTATCATCTATCTTTATACACAAGCAGAACCCCATGATTCTGTTTCTCTGGAGAACTCTGACCAATACAGCATTGAACTTTTGAAGGTTTTTTGAAGGAGAGAAGTGACATAATTCAATTTTATTTTAAGCACATCTCTGATTACATTGTGGAGAATAGGCTACAGAGAGGGGTTGTGGTAAGTATATTACTATTTTTAAATACTCCTTGGCCTTTTTTGTAAAAAGATACACCTCCTACCTATTGGCATCAATTGCAGCCCTGTGATCTACCTTGGCCAATAAAGTATAAGCAGAATAACTGATGCCACATTGGAGTGGCAGTGCAAAGAGCTATCATGGTGTCAAGCCATATTTCTTTCTCCCTTGGCCATGAGAGCAGCACAACTCAAACAGGAGCTGCTCCTTCAGCCCAAGTCCTTCAGTAAAGATGTAACAGTGAATACAGCCAGAGACAACATGTAAAGTATACAAGCAACAAAACCTTACCAACATAAGGCACTGAGATGTAGGGTTTGCTTGTTACCATAGCATAAGCCGAAGTATGCTGACTGATAACAGAGCAGGTAGAATACTGTTGCATTTGTCCAGGTAAAAGAAACTGGTTGTTTAAACAAGAATAGCAGCAGTAAAGATAAAGAAGAGTAGAGAGAACTGAGATAGTTTGCATGTTGTGATGATTAATTTTATGTGTCAACTTGGCTAGGCTATCATGCTCATTTGTTTGGTCAAATACTTGTCCAGGTATTATTGTGAAGGTATTTGTGGATGTGTAATTTACATCTATAATCAGTTAACTTGAAGTCAAGCAGATTACTCTGCATAATGTAGATGGGACTCACGTGGTCAGTAGAAGGTCTTAAGAGCAAAAATCGGAGGTTTCCTAGAGAAAAAAGAATTCTGCCTCAAGACTGTACCATATAAATCCTGCCTAAATTTCTAGCCTCCTAATCTACCCTATGGATTTTAGACTGGCCAGCCTCCACAGTCATGTGAGTTAATACCTTAAAATAAATCTCAGTCTCTCTCTCTCATTCTCCCTCCAAAAAAGAGAACCAATAGGATATATATGTTCTCTGGAAAATCCAGATTGATATGGATACGAAGAACTGACTTACAGAGCTGGGGGTGGATTTAATGTAGGCGAGTGTCTATGTCTCTAGGTTTCTGTCTTGTGCACCTCTGTGAGTGGGTACTTAACACATGGTACATGTCAATGCGTAGTATTTGCATTGGGTGGAATAAAATTGAATCTCTAATTCAAGAATAACCTCAAACATTTTTGCTGCTCAAACTCTTAAACATTGCTTAAGAGAAGATTTGACAGCCAAAGGAATTTTATTGATAAAAATAAAAATGGCAACAAAGTATTATTGGTCTTTCTGAGCCTTAGGGAAAATAAAGTCTGTGCCAGAACTGTGAGCACCACAAGAAAGCCTTGTGAAATAAAGCAGTTCCTTGAAATGGATATTGATTTTTCACATATTTAGTAATACACATCAAGAGCTATTCATGACATCCTAGTCACCTTAAAATGCTACTTTTAAGATGGTAAAGGTGGAAGAAAGCCTCCAGGATGTGCTGAGTTTCAGAAACTTGCTGCAAAACAGTTGTATCCTCTCTATACTTTGTCCCCTCATACCATCAGCCAGGCACGGCAGAAAGCCAAGGAAAGCCAACACCTGAAAAGATGATTTACAGCCCGTGGTGGCTAAGGGAATAACATGTAAAGAACTCTTTAAGCTCTCCCACTGGAGCGATCCTTCATTATAAACACCAGGAGCACACAGAGGGCGTAAACCAGCAGCCCCCCTGCAATCAGAATGCAAAACACCATAGGTCTAACCGTGAGGCCAGTATAAAAAGGCACCAGGAGACCCTGGACAGAAAATATTGGGGCTCAAAAATTGTATGCTACCCATGCACTCCTACCTGAGAGTGACATTTCTGCTATGTAGAAGATAGAAGGCCACATGTACTATCAAATTGATTAGTTCAATACTGACCAATTTTCACAGGCAAAGGTAATTTTCTTGGAAAGTGTACCTATATTCACAATTGTAAAAATTTATGATAACGATAATTACAGACTAATTGTTCAACTTTACTCCAACTTCTCCTGCTAATTTTTTATTGTCATTGTTGCCTTAAATCTTTTTAAAAACTAAGGCTCTCTTGTAGCATCCACTTGACCTTTTTTTTTCCCCCCATTGAGTTTCAGTAGTTACGTGTCCTTGTTTTGACAGTTCAGCAGCTCCCAGGAACCTTATCAGTAGAATTGTACTAGGACCCATTTCTTGTACTCACTTCTGCCAGTAGAAAGGGTTATTTATTATTTCAATGAATGGAGATTTTCATTTTTGGCTTTCTTTTAAAATGTGATGTCCAAGGATACTAGGCTTTTTGGAAAAAAAAAAAAAAGGTAAATTTGATAGTGGGGACTAGATGTAGGTTGCTGGCCCCTCCTTGATCTACAAGGATTTCCTTTTTCTTTTCCCCCTTCCCAATTTAGCATGCAGCTGTTTTCTTTTCCCTTTAGACTTTTACAGTTTCTCCCACAGGGCTAGAGCTGCACTGCTGACCAATCTTAGAATACCAATGCATGGGCAAAAAAACAGTGGCAGAGACCAACCAAAACAGCATCCAATTTATCTTTCCTTTCCCGACAATTTTGAGATTTAATAGAAAACAATCTAGAAAGAGGAATTTAAATTCCCCCTCCTCACCCTATACCTGGAAATAACTCAGGGAAGTTCAAGAGTAGAAACTAAGAATCACCAAGGAAAGACTATCTGTGGGATTTTAAATTGTTAGGATGCCATTTCTCTTGCCTCTGAGGACTCATCTTTCCCACAGTGTCTCCTAGGTTCCCAGGAGATAGGATTCAGGGAAAACCTCAGGCAAAAGGACTCTGTGCAATGCTAATGCTACTCCACAAAATCTGCAAGTATTTTATTAGCAGAAAAGTAAAATCTTCAAAACTTCAAAACTCTCTTTTCCCCAGGGCTATACTCCCACCCACATTCCACACCCTCCTAGTTCCAAACATTCTCCTGAGCAGAGGACCCTCTTCCCCTCAGATACAAGGTTCCAGTTGTCGCCTAGTAGAGAAGCTTGAGTAAGCATTTGGAGAAGGAGAACTTAGTTCTTTTATCCTTCTGTAGATGACTCCACTGCTATGCTGACCTCCTCTAACCCCATTGAACACAGGTCTTATGTTTTTCTTGATGGTTCCACCCACTGAAAGGGTTGCATATTGGAGGAAATAGTATTTAAACAGTTTCTTGGCTAACATCATAGGGTTGAAGCCTACCTCAGTAGTTTGGGGTGGATTCTATTTCTATTCCCATCTTGTTACACAGATCCATCTGCATCCCACACAGGGAAGGTGCTAGTAGGAAGAGGCCTCTTATCTCTCCTGTCTCTTTGTCATGAGTAGGCATGCACTTTGAGAATAAATTTCAAGCTGGCAGCTTAGCCACCATAAACTTAAAGATTTTGATCCATTTCCTCTGTTCCAAAGGAAATATTAAATTGACATGTAAAATACAATCCTGAGCAAGGCAAGCAGGAAGATAAAGGGAGGGTGAAAAGAGAATTGTTGAGCATCAATTCTTTTTCAATTTTGCCATTACCTTCAAATATACTATCTCGTTAATCTAAAAATCATCCTGTAGGCCAGGTATTAATATTCCAGGTGCGGTGGCTCGTGCCTGTATTCCCAGCATTTTGGGAGGTCAAGGCAGGCAGATCACAAGTTCAGGAGATTGAGACCACCAGGCTAACACAGTGAAACCCCGTCTCTACTAAAAAAAATACAAAAAATTAGCCAGGCGTGGTGGCATGTGCCTGCCATCCCAGCTACTCGGGAGGCTGAGTCAGGAGAATCGCTTGAACCTGGGAGGCGGAGGTTGCATTGAGCCAAGACTGTACCACTGCACTCCAGCCTGGGCAACAGAGCGAGACTTTGTCTCGAAAAAAAAAAAAAAAATCCCAATTTTTATATATAAGTAAAACTTAAGCTGACTGTTTTTTTTGCCTAAATTTAACTCAATGTCATGTAAATTATAGGATTTATTCACAAATATCCATTGTTTCTGACCAAACACAATATCTTCCAAAAACAAGATAAAACAAAGGAGCACAAGAGTTTATAAAAGGAGAAATTAACAGTCATGTTGCTGGCAATGTAAGCAACTCTTCAAGTGATTTCATAGGATCTGGCAATGCATAGATGATGTCTACGGACAAAATTCCTCTGTTTTGATATAATCGCTTTATCTTTAAAATGATTCCTGTTTTATGAATAAAATCATAAAAAGGAGTACACTTTAAACAAGTTTTCATCAGTTATACTTTCAGTAACGGAATCCCCCCATCCTCTGAAGAAGACAAGCTACTTTTAATTTCCTCCAAAGCTGTGAAAACCTGAAACATTTGGAACTTTTTGGCCAGAACTGTCTTTATCAACCACACAAGGATATCTGTTTCATTACATGTATTCACATATTTTTAAACTCATTTGTTTATCTACTTCTTGTATTGGGCTCTAAATAACTTTTAAGGATTTCCAAAAGTAGAACTCAGTATGAAAGGATTAAGATTGGCTACTTTGGGAAGAAAATTTTAAAAATTTATGTTAGATTCTGAAGACAATGCCAAACACATTTTGTGTAAAAGCAAACAAGAAAAGTAAGTCAATGACTTCCAAGAAGTTTATTTTGAAGGGGTCCAAACTTCTCTGAATGCAAAAGTGAGGGTATGTTTGTGATCATTTTCATTACATTAAGAATAGCATTTAGTATTTATAGCATACAATTAAAGAAAAATAAAAATCCTCTTCTTTCTCAGATTTAGGAAACTGGACATGAAACTGTGTTTTTACAGAAGTACTTGGAACACTGCTTTCCTGTGGTATGATCCTTTGCCAGTGTGAAACTGATATGAAATGAAGGAATAGATGTTCTCAGAGGAATTTTGAAGGAGAAGAGAGGAGCATTACTTAATCTGTAAAAATCCAAGAATGAAACAATCAAATGGTGCTGGAATCCTCACCTACTGAGATCTTATCAAACACACAGACAACCCAATTCATTAGTTGCAGCAGACGTTGGCAACACATAAACACTAGAGCTAGAATGTTCACCCAGATGGCATGGGACTGCAGTCTAAGGAAGAAGGAAAGATGGAAGAAATGAGATGGCCCAAATACGGCACATGTTTGAAAAACTATTGAGGTTGTTAAGGTCAAAACACAGAAGAGAGAGATTGGTGCCTCTGTACCAGGATTGATTCTTTAAATTAAAAAAGAAAGAAAGAAAAGAAAAAGAAAAGAAAAGAAAACAGTGCTTATTGTCTGACAAGAGAACTTTGTGGAAATGGACAGGCAAACTAAATATTTACCCTTTGGCTGTTAAAAATGAATATTTTAGGACCGTATGTGCTCAGAACTACAGAAGCAAGTCTATAGTGGGAGACAAGGCTCTCATGTTTCTGCTGAAATGCACTGACAATATTTTGTTCTGGACTGTCTTTTCAAGGATGTTTACAGAGCAAACAGATTTTTGGAAGATAGAGAGAGTGTCTCTCTCTGGAGCAGAGGGCAGAATTTTTTTTTTTTTTTTTTTTTTTTCCTGCTGTCCGGGATAACAAAGATAATGTCTCTCTGGGGCAAAGTTTGAGCATGTTTGCTCACAGTCTTTGTAAATAAATGGGTTTCCTCAGCTCAGGTTCATCAGGGCTACAGACCTGCTTTGTATGCAGCAGTCTGGGCTGCTGTGTGCTGCCCGGCTTGGGACTAGGGGGAAGGGGAACCAATGGGAACATGAAGCCTAAAAGGCCTGTTGTGCTGTGAATAACAAAGTCCTTTGTCTCTAATCCAAGAGTCTCATTTCTTCAGCTGGCATCCAGGAAGCTGTGGTAGACTACCCTTTTAGCTTGCACATAGGGTAAAATTTCAGACCTTTCACGGTTCTTGACAAAATCTTGACAATTTCCAAAAAAAGAATCATGCAGAATCTCTTGATAAACTCTTCAAAGCAACAACTTTTTATCTACTAGATAATAATTAAAACAGACATATTGTCAATGAGAAAAACAGATACAAGCACAAGGGGATAAAAACACTACCACATGCAGAACAAAAACCGTATTTTAGATGACTTAGGAATGAAGATAAATAGATGGGTTTGTGGATAGATGACAGAGTAACAGAGAGAGAATAAAGTGCATATTTGAAGGTGTGAGTGTATATGTGCATGGAGACTGAACTGTGCACTATTATGCACGTTCAGAATGTATGCACATAATAATAAAAATCCATTTGTAGTTCAGAATTTCTATTTTTAAAAAGTATTTCTCAGGCAAGATATCAAGCCCCTCTCCCTTTGATGAGATGAGTTGAAGGTGAAGTAAGTTGTTTTTCTCTTTATTTTTCTCTTTGGTTTCTATCTCTGGTGGACCTTCAGGAGAAATGATGCTGTATGAAAATTAGGTTTAAAATTGGCTCATTCATTTCAATTTTATTACTTGTTCCCTAAAAGAAAAATGGAAGAGCAATAAATGATGTCTTGCCTCAGCATTATCAATTTGTGTTCACTGTGTTTTATATCTCCCATTCAGACACGGCTGTGTTCTGACCTTCCTTTTAATTTAGTTCCAATATATTGTTAGCATTTTATCTCATGCTTGGTCTCAAACACTTCTGGAACATTTCAAAGCTTTCTGAGGTTACATTTCACAAATACCTCAACCACTTAGTTTAGTTTTTTCACTCCATACCTAAACATAATAAAAAGTATTGGCTTCATAGACTCCGGATAGTCTTAGCATATTTCTCTCGGACTTCATGCTTCTTCAGAAAGTTTTGCACATTAGCACTTACCTGGACAAGGAAAATATCTTGAGGCAAAATGTAGGGTGTATCTAATCTCTAGAAGCCATCTTAGTACATACACTAAGTGAGAAAATCCTTAATCTCTCTTAAATCATTGACTGTACAAATGAGGCTCACTGCCTTTGAAGGCGCTGCATGTTTTAGTCGGAGCTCCAGAGATGAGCTTCCCAAGACACACGACCCAAAACCTCCAACATGTTTCATCATACTCTTGTGGGATTCTAATGCAGCTTATCTCACTCACTTTTATTTATTTCTTCTGTTAACACTAAGTTTAGCAATGGTAAGGGCATTGGAAATCCGTTTATCCTCCAAGTAGTCAGCGTTCATCAAGAGTGAGGGTCTGACATCCCTCACCACATGCTCTTTCATTCTTCATGCTGCAAGAGCACCAAACTATTTATATTTGTTATACCCCCCTTGCCTTACTATAATATGCATATCTATATAATATAGTTTTAATTTCAAAATTTAAAAAAGTACCATGCTTACACTTCAGGTGGACAGTTAATCTCATTTCTAGCATGAAACTTCTTCAAAACGAGATTGTTCTTTTTCACTTTTCACTTTATTACTCTTTATTTAATGCTGGGTGCAGTTACATTTTCCAGAATATGTGCTTTTATAAGTGATTGAAAAGAAGAACTATTTTGCTTTGTTTCATAAGAAATAAAGTTAAAATAAAAATTTTGCACAACAGAAGCCTTCATGTAGAAAAACTGATCACAATTACTGGTTTTAAATTTCTCCTAAGAGTCCATGATTTCTGTTTTTTATAGATGCTCAGCTTTGGAAGCAAAACAAAATGATAGACTGTCTTCCAGAGTTCACTAAGGTGCAGCCAAGTGTCTCCAACATCATATCTCCACTTACGGAGTGTCCAGTCCTCCTTACCTTTTTTCTTTAACCCTTTTCCTTTTTTTTTTTTTTTTTTTTTTCCTACTTTGGATTATCTGGTTCTTTCCCCAAGTCCTCTGGGTTGCAATGACACCTAAAGCTTCCTGGTTTTCCTAAATGATCGAGTTTCCTTTTCTTGATCCAGTTGTCAGCTTTGTCACCTTCCTGAATGATCCTTTGATAACATGTCCCTAAGGTACGTGGACTTCCAGGACTCTATCATTGCAGTTTTGTCACAAAACTATTTTAAACATACATTAAGAGCATGCTTTTAATTCCTTCTAATTCTTCCCGCATAATGTTTTCCTTGGGCATTCAACAAATATGTCAAGTGTTCACTACGCACTAGATAAGTTGTTATGCACAAGGAACACAGAAATTCATTAGACATGGTTCCTGCTTTCTTTGAGCTTACAACCTCTCAGATATATTAACAGGTGTTTTCTTTTGTTGCACATAATCAATTACTAACACTCAAGCTTTGAAATGTCAAATACATTAATCAATTTGAAGCTCTTTTCAACTTATCTGTATTGTACCTTTGATTGCATAATTTGCGTAAATGAAATTAAAAAAAAAACTCTTCAAGGCTAAAACTTTTTTTAAAATCTAGGTATACCAGCCTTTTAACAGATTTTAATACTAAAAGCTATTTAATAAAGAATCATCTGAGAGTGGAAATAAAAGAGCTCTGAACCAACATTGAGAACGTCTAGGCTTTGTCACACACACAAAAAAAAATCTCATGGCTTCAGAAAAGCCACTTAACCTTTTGAATTTCATTGCTATCATCTGTTAAATGATGGATGGGAGTAAATGTTCTCTTAGCTTTCTGATCTAAAATTCAATGATTCTAAATGTAAAAGTATTTCAGGTATGAAATTCTGCTCTAAATACATTTTTCATGGAAATTCAGTGAAATGTGAAAATTCATCCAGCGGATGCATGCAAATTTACTGGATAGAGAGACCAGAAGTTGCACCGCAATTCCCTGCTACAAACAGTCTAGGAGGCTAGCCAGACTTATCCATGGGCACAGGAAATCAGCTCTCAGTCGGCTCCACACATCAGTCTCCTCTCTCTGCAAGGTCAGGCTCAGTGCCATCAAAGCATTATGAATGTTCTGCGGCTTTTCTTCTACATCTGGTGATCATCTTTCCAAATTTATCAACAAAATTAGATGGAAAGAACTATTTGTGATTGGATATGCATGACTATCACATTCATTAATCTGATTAAGGCAGAGGGGAATCCATATAATAATTATGTGCATATGATGAAAATTGATCCTTCCTGCATCCTGTGGGGATCTGGCATTTCCAGTGACGTAGTCTGCAGAGGGCCAAAACATTAAATGTGGATTATAAAATCATGACATTTGCAATGTTGATGACTGTAGTATTGCCTCTTCCAAGGACAATGAAATGAGGGGAACAGTAGACATTTTCTCTATGCAATCTTAAATTTATATTGACTTAAAGAAAAATGTTAATGCATATAATTTATTTTCATGCAAAATTGTCTTGGAGATGGATTTCTACTATTCATTTAATGATGATTTGAAATATATTTTATATGTTTATTGTAAGAAAAAAATGGGGTTTTTTCTCTTTAATCATTTTTGTTTATACTGAAGTTGTTAGAAATTTATTTTTAGGACAAGCTCTTCTCAGCCCTTGGTACTGTGTCTGCATACCACAATGCTGATATTTGGTTTGTTCCTTATTTTATAATGGGTAATGTCATAACCTTGATATGTATACTAGTATCCTCTGACTTAAAGGGCATAGAGTCAATGACAGATCTCATTTTCTGGGTTTTTTTGACAACACAAGAGTTTTAAAAATCAATAAATTTACCTTTATTAAACTTTGACCAAATGTGAAACTGTGTAGCAAATTATCCATAGACATACATGCTATTATAAAATAGTGCCACAGAGTAAGGATTACACTCATTTTCTACATTTTTCATGTTTTATTTAGCAACATAAAACTATTCATCATAACAAAACATGATTTAACTCACAATATTCCCCAAACTGTACTCCCAGAAGGTGATTTCTAATGGTTTTACTATAAATGCATATATAAACACTGCTTGTATTTCATATATGTATTATCACACTTTGATATTATCTCAACTTCTCAGGGGAAGCCCATAATGCTGTAATGGCTAGAGATGTACAGACTATCCATATTAAACAACAACAGCAATTTTCCTGGATGCTATGCAAACCAAGTTAAAGAGCACATTGGATAGAAATAAACCATTTTATTTTCTTTTTAGTGTTCTAATTACAAAAGTAGAATCAAGCCATGGTTATTAGGTTTCCAGAAATTTAGTGTGTCACAGTGAAGCAATCTGAAAGGGTAATAAATATTTATGAGTGTCTAAGTTAAATTAATGTGTTTGCGTGTTTCCAATTTTTGTTTGTTATGCAAAAAAAGACCATATTACTTTAAGGTCATTTAAAGTTATCTTAAAATTTTGTTGTCTGTGATTTCTGTTTTTTTTTTTTTCCCAAAGCTATCTTTTCCTACTCCAAATCTCACACTCTCATAAATGTCTACTGAAAATTGCAGTGTGCTCACATAACTCATCTTGTGGATTGAGGCCATAAATATTAACAAATTAGCTGCAACAGCACTTGGCACCTTAAAGTTGTATTTCTCCTCTTCAAAGCTTGCTGAGTCAGAGCCCTTCAACTGATAAAGGTCAGTCAGGAGATATGAACTAATAATAAATTATAATTTGCTGATTAAGGAAGGAACACTTATGAATGTACAACGTATGCTTGAAACCAGTGGATTTTGAGAGATACATTTTTCATTTACACCTATCTCTCCTGTCAAAAATGGGGATGTAATAACTGGCATGTATCTCTCCCTTATAAGTCAACCAAAATTGGAACTAATTGAGAACTTCTTGATTCATTTCCTGCTAGTGATGATAGGGTATTAAAGCAGAAAGTGCATCTTGGGTTATCAAGTATGTTATTGAGGCACATTGGTCAGAAACTACTTGGAAGAAGAGTCCATTTGTCTCCATTAGAAAGGAACTCCATTGAGGTAATTTATCAGGGGGATTTGGCAAGAATTTGACTAGATAATCCGGTTTGAAGACATGATCTTCTTGTTATCATCCTGAAATCCTAGAAATGCACTGGAATTTTGTCACTTGCAGCAAGTTTGGGGAATTTAAGAACTTATCAATAATGTCATAACAACTGGTTTATGTGGTCATACATTCCAAACTAAACATTCAATTCATTATAAAACAAACAAACACACAAAATGATGCCAAACCATATTTAGTGAATAATTCAATTGAAAGAAAAGCTATTTTTTAAATGGATAATTCAGGATCCTGTGTTGATATTGGTTAGATATGAATTACATAATGTCTCTATATGGAGAAATTTGAAGAAATGATAGGGGTGTTATTAAACTTTTAAAAATAGAATGATAGGGAACTAAAGCATTAGATAAAGAGGTACTATAAATGGCATTATACATATATAAAGCAAAAGTAGACAAATATAAATTATGATAATCTAACTTTATATGTGTATTTAACCATGGATTTTTAAGAAATCATGCTAAGTTTTGCACTGTAAGAAAAACATAGTAACGTCACACAAACTGATGCTCCTTATTTCATGTTTCAGCTATCCATAATATTTTAAGGATTTTTACCTGAGTACACAACTTCAAATAATTTGACCTATGTCAGTAATGTACCCAAATAAAGCTTTCCACTGAAAGGTAATCATACCAATTGTAGAATTCCACTGGGGACTTTTGTATATAAAGTATATAAAGCTGTAAAAAATATAAATTTGGGCATAATGCTGAGATATGCTTTTAAACAATATAAATTTGGGCATAATGCTGAGATATGTTTTAAATATTTTTATCGGTCTTCTTTGTGCCTAAAACTTTGATGTATATGGACATTACATTTGTTTTCTTACTTCTCATAAACTATGCTTGATTCACACATTTTCCAATAGTGATTATTTTCATAAAAATAGCTGTATTTATATTAGTCTCTATTTGAGGTAATAAACAATAAGAGAAATAAGAAGTCAAGTGAGAACAAACTTATGTTTTAAAATCTCAAGAAGATATCTACATATAAAGGTATTATATACACTTTTGTCCTGTGTTGAGGCAAAGCATGGCTCAGACTCATCTTTGGAATTAATATTTACTCTGATTATCAAGATGTGAATGGCTTAAAATTCTAAGCCACTTTTAGTCCTGAATAATTTGTAAGCTTAATGATTATATTTTTAATTCATTATTTATTTGTAGGTAGAACTTGGATTATTGTTATTTTATTTGTAGCATAGCTTTTCTTCCAAAAAAACACAAAAAACAAACAAAAAAAAGCAAATCACATTCAACTTAGGTAAATTGAATTAGGAATTTTGATCTTATCTAAGCAGTTCAGTAGAATACAGTTCTTGAATGAAGCCTTGCACTAAGATTTTCAACCCAGTTGTAGGTTGGTGCCCAGAGACAAGGTTTTTAGATTCTCTTTCAAGGTAGAAGTAAAAATTTATGAAAGACAGAAATTTCGAATAAGGGTTCCTAGACAGGAGAGAAATTTCTCTGACTGAGAGAGTTATTGGGGTGACCAGAACCAAAGGAAGAGTTGAAAGACACTACAAAGAAGGATCTCCTTGGGCTTAAATTCAACTATCCGATAGGTTTGGGTGTTAGGCGCACAAACCAGTCATTCTATGGGACCAATAGGCATCTTAAGCCGTTAATGGTTGAAGTTTTCATTTCACTCTTATGGAGAGATTTCCCCCATGAGCACTTCACCCATTGGACAATGAAAATCAGTGGAAGATAAAATTTTATTTCTAAAAATCACTTTGGTGTGTATTTTGCAATTCAAATAATAAAAAAATTCATACCTATATGAGGGTTTTCATCAGCCTTGCTTGGGTTGACGTGGGAGAATGTGTGCCTTTCCATAGTCCTGCTTCCTTGGAAGCTGCAGCATAAACTTGGAATATCATCTCTGTAGAATTACACTTGGGCTGTGGGAGCTGAAGGTTGGCAGGCCTTGGACCTATGGGACAAGAACAACATAAAAGATGTGGGACGTTTGGCTACTGTCTGGGGACACTGCAGATACTCTCAGTGGGGAAGGGGACAAAAAGAGCCGTATACTTAAGTATCTGCTGAGCCCCAGGGGATGATGATGTGCCTGCTGAGGTTCCTGCCCTGTATCCTTCTATAAAGCTAAGGAAACACAACAGTAAAGCTTACTTGCATCTTGTGAGTCTAATTGCCAGTTCAGACCTCTTTGACTACATTGGTGCAATGCATATGCATTTCTTCCTATATTCATCAACGCTTCCACTCTGTTCCCCCAATCCTGCAGAGGCAGGGAATACCAAGAGATAGCATAAAATATAATGCAACCCAATGAATATTTATTAAGTGCCTGTTATTTGAGAGGAGGAATGGGATTTTCAGCAAAATCTCCAGAGGAAGCTATTTTTCTTTTCATAAAAAATGCACACACAGCTGCGTTCTTATAGACATGCACATAGCCTGTGTGTCATCTCTCTGCACTGAGGCATAGTAACATATCGGAGAAAATGTCATTTATTACTATGGGTTGTGACAATCACTGAAAAAAATTTACTGCAGGAAATTAGCCAAGAGTATTTCAGCAGGAGGTTCAAAAATTATCTATCAAAGATTAAGAGATCTGTGGAAACATTTCACTTCATTTATTCAAATGCTCTGGGCAAATAAAATTCTGATGAAGCACCTAGCAACCTCCGCGCCATGCATTTGGACAAGCTTACTGCTAATTGACTATTTGGGTCCCACTCACACTACAAGAGAAAATAGATTACTATTGATTTTAGCTAACATTTCATATTAGTGCATACATTTTATTTTTATTTATTTTTATGGAACTGAAATCAGGCTTTGTAACACCACAGGAGGAAATGGAGGTGTCAGAATTTGTCTCCATGCTGTGGCCTTTAAAAGAAAAGGATAAAGTAGCCATCCCATTAACAGTACCATGAATAAACAATTGTTTTAGCATTTGTAAAGCAATGATGTTAATATTACATCATCTAAGCAAGGCTATCATACTTGGCATGGAGAGGATGTTACACAAATAAGAACACAAACAAATTCCCAAATCAGGTTATTCAAGCATACCCACCCTCGACACCCCAGTTGGTCTCTTCACCCTTCTTGGTCTTCATGAAACTTAAATATATTTTAGGATATATAACAGGTGCATTTGTAAAGAGTTCATAAGGGCTCCCTACATGCATCGGCTTTTAATGCCCTAATAAAGCTGTAATCTGGACAGCATGTTACATCAACATAATCAACTGTTATGTTTGCCAAACGTTTATTGAAGATTTGCTGTTATCCCATGCTAGGCCACATGCAAACAACTTTACATTAGAAACAGACCGATCCTAAAAGAGTTCAAGTCTACTGGAGGAGGACAGATGAATAAAATCAGTCAAATGTGGTAACGGTAACAATAACAGTAAGCATGTGCTATTTGGGAGAAAAGATATGCCAAGCCAATATGCTCAGACCTGATTTCCTCAAGGAAGTGACTGGAGAATAGTACCACCGAATTGTAGAGTATCAAAACCGAATGGGAATTTGAAGGTCATCTAGATCCAGTATCATGAGTCTCGCTGTCAAACGAGGTGGGAGTGAGAACCGTGTGAGGTCATATACATACTTTTAGAAAGTATTTTATGGGCTTTCTCAACCTACAGAAATAGATAACGTTGCACTAGAGCCAGGGAAGAAAATTATTCCTAACCAGAAGACATGCTCTCTAGGAAGTCACTTGTGAGCTGAGGTCAAGAAGCTGAGAAACACTGACCTAGGCTTTAGTTTTACAGATAGGAAGACTGGAAGACTGGAGCCAAAGAATAAGAAATGTCTTTTCAGAAGGCATTTTCATTGAACCTTTATTGAGCTCCTACCACATGCATGAAGGCATTTTACAGATTGGAATTAAAACACGTAGTTAAATCCATTCTATCCAAGGACAGTGAGAGGAAAATTTGCCTTCCGTTTTAAAGGAAGTTATTATGGGTGAGTATATGAACAATTAGACAAAGGAAAAGCAAGTTATGATGGAAAAAGATAATCAGGTCATTCTGTGCAATGGAAGAAGTCAAAAAGGAAGGAATACCAAATGATGTTCAAACAGCACAAAAAAGAACACATATTCCCTAATGTACTGCCATGCAAGGCAAGCCAGATGATGATCACTGCAAAACTCAACAGAAATAAACACTTGAGACAGAAGGAGAGAAGCACTGAAATCTTCTACCCAGTCAAGGCCTGTGGCCTACCAATGGATTTTTTGGTATCAATTACCTCTTAGTAATTTTTACTTAGCTTATTTATTTACTTATTTATTTATTTATTGAGACAATATCTCAGTTGGTCACCCAGGCTGGAGTGCAGTGGCATGATCTTGGCTCACTCCAACCTCTGCCTCCTGGGTTCAAGCGATTCTCATGGCTCAGCCTCTCCAGTAGCTGGGATTACAGATGTGCACCACCATGCCTGGCTAATGGTTTTGTATTTTTTGTAGAGATGGGGTTTCACTGTTGTTGACCAAGCTGGTCTCGAACTCTTGACCTCAGGTGATCCACCCCTCTCAACTTCCCAAAGTGCTGGGATTACAGGTGTGAGCCACCACGCCCCACAATTTGCTTAGCTTCTTGCAAAGAGGCAAACACTTTAGCGTCATGAAACATATCCCATTTTCCTTGTAAATGTTTTGTAATAAATGGGAAACTGCACAGTAGTTAGTTCAATATTACCCATGCAGAATGAATCCTCTGAGCAATTACCTTGTTTCCATGGCAACAGTCTATCTGCCCATCCTTCAGTGCAATACTGGGAAGTCACCAAATTGGGTCTGCCTAGTAATGCCAAGGAAAACTTGGGGGGAAATGCAAGAAGATTGTAAATCTGATGCTAACTGCATTAACAAACAAACAAACCACTATCTATACTATTTATTTACTGGTTCATTTGAGGAGATCAAAACAATCCACAAGGGAAGATCTGCAACGTTGGAAAACAGAAATGAAAAGCAAAATCTGTGGAAGAAAAGGAGCAAGAAAATGACAACTAGGCTGTCTAGTGTCCTTGCCCCCACCTACTTTCTTGGCAGGAGGCCTCTGAACAGTTCTAGGACCTTGAGTGCAGAATGGAAATGAATCTCCAATAGATTCCTGCCTGGACCTCACACTCCCCCCAGAGTTGGCCTGGGCCCAAAGCATGTACTTTTTATTTTTTAGAAAATCCTGAAAAAAGCAAAAGAGGCCAGCAAGTGTGTCTTGGACATCTGTGGAAAACTCATTCTCCTATTTTGGCTGCTACACTCCAAGGTACTGCAAGAAAAAATAAATCAGAAGAATCACATCATGCACACTGAGATACAACTCAAGTCCAAAAGCACAGGAAGCTACTTTAGAGCAAGACTGCCAGGCCCACTGCAGCTACCTTTATAGAGGTGGTTTTAGACAGAGATTTAAAGTTGGAAATTAAAGATATGTTCCTCAGGGAAAATCGGACATTAAAACAATGCTGTGTCCTCTGTTATCACTCTTGATTATAGGGTATCATGGGAACTAGCTCTCAGACAGTTTTAGAAGTAGGATGTAATTTAGAGACATTTCCTTGGTAGGGATCATAAGGGAGGCTCTAAAAAGGGAGGTGGGAAGAGAATGTGGGAAAGGTCTAGGGAGGAGAGTAGCAGAATCATGACCTGAAACACTACTGGTTGATGAATATGACATGTAATTACATCTAATTATAGGCATCCCTTGGAACCTGGACCACTGGGTTGAAGATAAATTTAATACCTGGGAGAAATACTCAGTCTAATATAATAAAGGTCTTTATTCTATTAAGAGGGATAAATGTATTCATGTAAAATCTCTAAATCAAATGATTATGCTTCTGAGAAATTTGCTTGTTGAAAATTAAAAGGACATAGCAATCTGGGATACTAAAGGCACAAAGACAATAAAAACATTCAAGGGATTATTTCATTTTATAAACCACTCTGCTTTTAAAGTGCTTATCTTGAAGCAACTTGAAAGAAAAGTTAAACATAAGGATAGAAAAAATCTCTGAATAATTAAGATAGACATGCTTTAAAAATTATCTTGAAAGTAGGATCCTAAAATAATAACTATAATGTGCCCCACAAACTCTGCTGATCTCTGTTCTACATAGGGACATGGGAACAAATTATTTGTACTTGATAGATAAAATTCACCAAGATTCTCAGCAATTACACCTACAAAAGTAATATTCAAATAAAAAATTTGAAAATGTTCTTTTTCTATTTATAAAATCATCTCATCATGTTTTATAATTAAAAATTATATTACTTGATGTAGTGTACAAGAAAAAAAATTTGATAACTTATGTTAATATAAACCCTATAATATTTCATATAGAAAAATACAGTGTAAGAAACCTATGCCACAACTCACTGCTTTAAAATTATTCACATAATATTTAGTCTGTCCAAAATTAAATTACTCAGTTCAGATATTTGACCAAGATATAGCTAAAGATATAACATTATCAATGGAAAATATTAAATAAATGTTGAATTAATGAACTAAAGGGGAGTGCAAATAATCAGTTGTTTTAATTCATCATGTAGTTTGGGATCACAGGAATAGCCACAGGTATGTCTAAACTGGGCATCGTGTATCAAGTGCCCTTTCTCCCTACTGAAATAGCATTCTCTTTTCTCCACCCCATGCTCCCTAAGCAGGTTCTCCTTAACTTCCCTGGAACTGTGGAATCCTTTTTCCTTTTCCATTTTGTTACATGTATCCTGCACAGTTTGCCAGTCAAGATTTCCTTTGCTTTAGTGGATTATAAAATGCAAACACAACAGATTTACTTAACATCGCCTCTGTGCTCACTGCTATTCATCACTGTGAGGTGTGGGCATGATCTCCACCCTAATCTACTGAGATAAGTAAGACAGATAAATAATAAAACTACAGTAAATTATTGGATAAGGGTAAATAGGTGGTATACAACCAAAAAAATTGTGGTGGCTTAGAAAAGGACAATGGAATGGAATAGGTAAAAACTCCATAAGTGGAGAGATACAGGGAAACTAGTATTTAGTAACAACTGGTTTTTATCAGGCCTCATGCTGGAGAGTTAACATGTATTATTTTATTTATTTCTCATCTCAAAACGTTGAGATGTATCTCTGATAGGGACAGCAGGCAGGGAAATTCTGGACAGAAGAGGGCAGTTCCCCAGTGAGGGCCCCATCCTTAAGTCGAAAAGCCTGGGACCACAACCCAAAGTGAGAACCTACATCTCTGTTTTCCTGCTCCTATGTTGCCTTTTCCAAAACCACCCATGGCCTGCCCTGCCCCCATCCTATGCCCATAAAAACCCAAGGTTCAGGTGGCAGAGAGAGGAGAAGGAGCTGGACGTCTGGGACTACAGTTGGATGTTGGAGAGAAGATGCTTGACTTCAGATGGACACCTTGATGGAATAGCTTCAGAGAAGAGTCTACCCCTGGCCAGACTCCAGGGGAAGATTACTTTCCCACATGGTGCCCTTTTCAGCTCTGCTTCCTGCTGAGAGCCACTTTCACCAGCATTAAAATCTCCTGCGTTTACCATCTTCAATTCATTCAAGCAACCTCATTCTTCCTGGACACCAGATGAGAACTCGGGTGCCATGAGTGTGGGTGCAAAAGGCTGACACTGACCCTTCAATGAGCTGTTAACACTTAAGCCATCCACAGACAGCAAAGCTAATAGGGCACTGTAACACTTCCTCTGGGGCTTCTGGGATCATAGGCACCCTTCCCTAGATGCTGCCGTGGGGACAGCATGGAGTTTGCTCTTGCTGGTACCTAAAGGTGCTTGCCCCAGCTCTTGCACCTGCTCACCTGCACTTCCCTTCCCACAAGGGGTGGAATTCACTGAATTCCCCCCTGCTGGCATCCATGCACTCCAGTTCTTACCTGCAAAAAGGTCACAGAAATATCCTGCTTCATCTCTTCATAATTTCACAAGATAGGAGGCCCAGTAGGGCTTCAAAGCTTACCCAGGACTATATTGCTTGCAAGTCTCTCAGCACACATTCTAATTCAAGTTAATACTATTTCCATTCCAGCCAGAAGGAGTATGAGTGTGCACTGAAGTACCAAGCTAACATTATGCACAAGTGTGTTTGACAGATAATGATAGCTGTAGAGGACTACGTGCTTGCAAACGAGATGTTCCCCATAAGTCCTGCTCTTGCAAACGAAGCAGGGCGTTCCTTCCCTGTAAACAAGGAGGACAAAGGAGTCAGCTGCAAACAGCAGACTCTGGGGGCTTGTTTATGTGTAAACATCTTGAAAATCCAGAAAGTCAGGGAAAGGTCAGAAAAACAACAATGTGTCTTGTGACTTGGCAACATTCCACAAACGACTGTATAAAATAAAGCAGAGCGTGCTATTCAAGGCGGCCGCCATGTTTGTCTTGTCTTGTGTAGTCTTGTGTGTTCATTCCTTTGTTTAGGAAACACACGGACCCCAACAATAGCAGTGATCACCTAGAATAGAGCATCAAAGGGGAGACCATGAGTTTGCAAACAGTATATTTGGAGACACCCAAATTCTTTAACATGGCCTACAAGGCCCCATGTGATCAGGCCTGGCCTGTCTGTCCTTATCATAGCTGCTCACTCCTTTGCTCACCTCAAAACTCCAGCCATGCTGGGCTTCTTTCAGTACCCCCAGGAAGCAAACTCCTTCTGGCCACCAAGCCAAAATGCTCTCCTATCAAGCTGATGCCTGGCTGACCTTTATATTTCATTAGATCTCAGCTGAAATATTGCCTCCTCAAAGGCATCTTCCCTAATTATGGAAAGGCAGGTCCCCCTATCCCATACTTTCCAACTTTATCATTTTATTGTAATGATGCATGTTCTTTTTTTCAATGTACTGATCACAATCCGAAACTTTACATTTATTTGACTATCTTGTTTATGATGGATTTCCTGGCTAACGGGAGTACCTTGAAGGCATTAAACATGTAAGTTAATCACAGTTTAACCAGAGCCCAGAGCTATGGCTATCAAACAGAAGTTAGGCAATAGATAATCATTGAATTAATTAAAGTAATAATAAATGAATGATTCCTTTTTTCCAGTTTTAGTTTAGCACAATTTAATACATTGAAAAGAATGTCCATTCCTACTGTTTAATATCTGTTGCTAAATAAATGTTGAATTTGTGACAGATCTATTTAAAAATGTCAGGTGCTCACACCCAGAGGATGAGAACATATGGCTGTTGATTAAAACAATAACTGTGACACATTGAGAAATCGTAATGTAAGAAAACATGGTGTTTCGAAAGTTAAATATGGCTGAAATCCTAATTAGCTGAGCAAGTAGTAAGTTACCATTGTTACTAATATGTATAGATATTAACAACTCTAATGCTGGAGTTCTGAAACAAGCAAATGTTTGTTTCTGTACCCTCTGAAGGATCTGATGCTAACAGAGGGTCTAACTGATCTTCAATTTTGGGTTCTTGTTCAGCTCTGGACTCAGATTAAACCTATCTTGTTTCCCTACAGATTCTTTAAATCTATGCTTTTCCAGTGTCTATGATCCTTGCACTAAGTAGCAGAATTAACATCGGGGTCACCAGCACTAACAGCTACAACCACCCTCAATGTGTGCAATGTGTGTGTAGAAAAAGAGCCCTCAAGAGAAAAATCTGTATGGCTACAGTGGTTGCAATTGGATGGTGGGGCTACGAGCAGTTTTTGGATGCTCCTTCCATTCACTGTTTTCCAATTGGGAAAATAAAGTAAAATAGCTTTATAATTAAAAAATAGTAATAAAGCCAGCATGATCCTTGAGCTCACTTATTGAGAAAATGAGCCACCATAAGGCCAATTTCCTCACTGTTAAAGCTAATAATAGTGATGATGAGTGAAAAGAATAGACTCACGAATTACCCTCCTGATAATGCTGACCAACAGTATTACCAGTAGAAGCAGAAAAGTTCATTGTTGGTATTATATTGTCATATTCAGTGAGCAATTACTACATCAGGCACCATGCCAAATGCTTTGCATAGTACTATCTTGTTTAATCTTTGTAAAAATCCTGTAAAGTGATTAATCTCGTTATACTCATTTTGCAATAAGGAGAATAAAATCAAGAGAAGTGAAATGATTATATTGGCCCAGTGTTCAGTTTGACCTTGAGATATCCAATCCATGATTTTTATCTAAATCATTCCCTGATACATATATTTGATGATACCATTAAGCATATATTATGTGACAGGCACTGCCCTTGGTATTATTCTGTCCTCGGGTATTCAAATCAGTGGGAGAGACGGTTGTATAAACAGACAAATCTAAAGTTATGGGCTTTTACAAAATAGCTTGCTAATTGGAAGATGATGAATGTGAGAACGTTTAATATAGTAGGGTCTGAACACAGGCCTGGGACAGGAAACATCGTGACAGATAAGAGCAATGGTGTCATGAGGAAGGTAGTGATAAGAAATGAGACGGAGAGACAGCAAGGATTTAAAGATGAATGAAATGTCATGTTTACATTATAGAGATATGACTTTAGCATATACTGAATAATTTGAGATAGACAACACAAAAGAGGCTAGAAGGTTTGTTGGGAAGTTGCTGAAATTTGATAAGCAATAGAAAAAAAAAGAACCTTAATAAGGTTAGTATGGCAGAGACACAGTGAAAGGGGAAGAGTTGAGAAATATTTAGGAAATTAAATTTGCAAATTTGATTTACAACAAAAACAAGGTACAGAAATAAATAAAAAATAAATGAGTGTTAGCTTAAAACATTGGGGAAATAAATGTTGGCACACTTGGTCCCCTGTAGAGATAGAGAAAGCAGTAATAGAAGCTAACCAAGCAGGGCAGAGATGAACTCAGTTTCAGACTGTGGAACAATGGAATGAAATAATCAATGTGTGGCTGTCCTTCAATATTTGGAGTTTATAGACAGCTTTGAGCTGGGTGTAGATCTTTCATGATCTTTAGTATATTAGTAGTAGATACCTCACCAAGGAATTTGGCGAGATAACTCAAAGAGAGTGAAAAAGATAGAATCTTGCACACAAAATACAGAAATTTTGGAGGTAGAAGCAGAAGAATTCAGTGGGCAATGGGCAATGACAGAGCCTTTGGAAAGAGGCATTTTAAGAATGTGTCAAAGAAGAGGAGCACACTAAAAATACACAGGTAAGGGTCCGTCGTAAAAGCATACAGAGAATCAAAACAGAGTGGTACTATGGAAGAGAAGAAGAAAGATTTTTCAAGAACTGGGGAGAGATCAAAAGCAACAGAGGCAGACACATGGCCCAATCAGGTAAAATTGAAAACTTAATTCATTTGAGAATTAGGTGATCATTGGTGACTGGGTGAAATCAGTAAATTGGTAGGGACAGAAGGCAAGTTGTAGTTGTTAGATGAGTGAATGGAGAGGAAAGAAATGAAAACAGATAGATGGAGGCACTTTCTAAAATTTTGATAAGAAGTAAAGAAGAAAGAATGGAATTGCTAGATAGAATTCAAAGTTAAGAGTTTAGAAGAGATATTTGTGTTTTTTAGTAAGGGAGGGAGATATCAGCTAGATCTGAGAAGGTTTATGGAGTCAAGGGCAGAAAGGGACAGGTTGACCTTGGGAAGGAAAAGAAGTGCCCATCCACTAAGACTGTTGGAAATAAGGGAAGACTGGGTGTGTGTAGATAAATTTGTGAATGGAGACGGGAAGTTGAATAATAATCATTATGCCCAATGACTTCTATGTCATGAATGGGGCAGAAAAATCGTATAAGGCTCATAAACAGATCAGGGAATAATAGACCAGTGAGAAATCTTTAAAAAGTCAACAGCAACAACAACAACAAAAAAAACAGAGGGTGGTTGCTAGTGCCAGGACACCTTTTCTAAAAAGCACTGACCGTTGAACAAAGATTTTTAGAAGCTGAGGGTTGGTCTACAATGCAGAATGTTTTATCAATGTCAGAAATCTTCAGTATGGAAGTTGGGCATGAATACATAAAAACGACCATTACAAATAAATTTAGATAAGAAAAAGAAGAACACCTTCATACACCTTATCAATGAGACCTTTGCACTTGACTCAAAATGTTTTTCGTTGGAGGAACCTTGTAAATTCTTTCTCATGAACTACCAGCATTATGTGACATTTAAGTCAACATCATAGCCCTTGAGTCTATCCCTTTGTCCAGTATTAGCAGATGAGATGCATATGAAAATGACAGAGATTTCCAGATATACATGTATGGAAGAAATTTTGTTAACCAGAATTCATCTTAGTAAGGGCACTGCATTGTTTTGAAGAAATACTTGTGTATACTATTTCGTACATAGGAAAGGTCACACAGAATTCAAAAAATGTGCTCGCCAAAAGACAACATACCTAAAAAGAGGAACTTATATTTGAGAAATAAGTGGGGGAAGGAGTTCAGGGGAGAGATGTAGAAGACAAAAGAGAATCCAAAAAGAAAAAAAAAAAAAAAAAAAAAAAGTGTTTAAAGGTGTGATGTCTCATAACCTTCACAGCTTTGGTAAATTCAATTAAATTCAAAAATATTCCAGTTCCGTGGAAGTACTTGAGAGAGACGTAAGGAGTGTGAGTTTGTTGCCTGTACCCAGAGGATGTGTAGAAACCAAATATGTCACACAAAGATCCAGGAGACAGAAAGTGAGATGAGTGTAGGATCCCCCCCAGCTCCCGGGTATAGTGAGAACTGGAAGGAGAGGGCTAAGCTGTAGACTTTCACATGCTATGGAAGTGAAGATCTGAGCTCAGTCTAACCACCCGTCCTGGGACAACACTGCCATCCATCCCCACTCTCCCCAGCTCACGTCTGCCAAGCAGCAATATTCGCTAGGGAAAAATTTAGGCAAAATATTTAGACAGAGCTGTTTGGTAGATAACCAGTAGGATGACAGAAGTGTAACATTGTTTACTCAGAGAAAATAATGGGGAAGAAATATTAACTAGAACAGTTTTGACTCCAAATATTTGACAATTAAGCAGAGTCAAAAATAGTCTTTAATGTGAACAGATTGGTCATAGAAAAATAAATACAAATAGCTCATAAACATATGGAAAGATAGTTAACCTTACTCATAATCAGAGAAATACAAATAACATGAGTGAGATGCCATTTTTCACTTAGTAGATAAAGAAGCACCTCACTACTAGGAGGAGTATAAATTGACATACCTTTGTGGAAAGTTATTTGGTAATATTTATCCAAATAAATTTAAAATGTTCCTACACTTCAAATCAACAATTCAGTTTCCAGGAATATCCTGTGGGCAACTAGTATTCATGAGAAATGAAACATATGAAAATTTTCTCATGAAAGCACTGTCTGTGACAGTCAAGAGCCCATCAGCTTAGGAGTGATAAGTTAAAGGTTGATGTAAGCAGACAAGGAAATATTATACAGCCATCAAAAATAATGAAACATATCCCTATCCACTGATGCAGAACAATCTTCTAATTAGAGTGTGCAAAGTAGGATGCCAGGCAATATCTCTAATATACTATCAAATGGTGTATACACACACATATACACGCTTAAAAACTGTTTATAGACACATATACACAAATCTATGTGCTCACATTTTATAGCATATTTCTAGGTGGTTAGACAAGAAGTTTAAAACAATGATTATCTTCTAAACTGAAAACTGTCTATTAAAGGGAGAGATCCAGAGGGAGACTCACTTTTCATTACACCTCTTTTTTTTTCCTTCAGAATTTTGATGTTGTTTAAGTTGAGAATCAAGATATGAGATCAGCTCAGATAATCAACTTTGGGGTCTGGCCTGAGCGAACCAGAAAGACACCCTAGAGGAACTGATAAAATGCGACAAAACTGCAGTATCAATAGCTTGCAGGTCTCTAAGCTACCAAAACCAGTTACAGTGGGGAATGAGGGTGGTAGGGTACATATTGGACAGTGAAAAGTGTCTGATAAAGCAGTTTCCAAGTGATGACCTGGTGTGGGTTGAGGCTGGCTGATTGCAGAAGAGATAAAGGTCATCTGAGCAAGGAGATCAGGAGTTGTGTTCTAGATGTTTGCAAAATTCATGAAAACACTGCATCAGTGGACACTTTGCTTTTTTGTTTTTGAGACGGAGTCTTGATGTGTTAGTCTTGATCTATTGCCAGGCTGGAGTGCAGTGGTGCTCACTGCACCATAGATCAAGTGGTGCTTGATCTATTGCCAGGCTCACTGCAATCGCCGCCTCCCAGGTTCAAGCGATTCTCCTGCCTCAACCCCCGGAGTAGCTGGGACTATAGGCACGTGCCACCACGCCCAGCTAATTTTTTTTTTTTTTTCATTTTTAGTACAGATGGAGTTTCATCATGTGGACTAGGATAGTCTCAATCTCCTGACCTCATGATTCGCCCGCCTCGGCCTCCCAAAGTGCTGGGATTACTGGCGTGAGCCACCCAGCCCAGCTGGACACTTTGTTTTCATGAATGTTGCAAACATCTAGAACTACTGGCAAAAGGTAGAAAGGGAAAGTCTATGAACCAGGACGCAAAGTTTTCTTTGATGGAGAGTAAGGGGTGATCCTGAGGCTAGCATGTGATGAGGCAAGGATGAGGGAGAAGTTGTACAGTCAAATGACATGATCCCCATAGGTTCTATAAGATCCAAATTTCATTACCTCTGACCTAACTCCTACCACTCTCTCGGGGTCACAGTGCTAGAGCCACGCAATAAGGTCCTCTTACTCCCTGGAGAAGTTTACCTCATAGCTTTGGCACTGGTCATTCCCTCTGCTTGGGGAACTCTCTGTGGGTAGCTGCAAGTTTCCCTTGGGTTTTTGCTCAAATGTTACCCCCTCAAAGAAGTCTGCCTGGGCAACTCACATATAAAATAGTACTCCTTCATCAAATCTTTTTCCTTCCTTCCTTTTTACCCATAACACTAATCATGTTCTTAATCTTCTCCGTTAATTGTTTCCATTCTCTGGAATAGAAGCTCCTTGAGGGCAGGAAATGTATCTGGGTTTTTGTTGTTGTTGTTGTTGTTGGATCCTCAGTGCCTAGAACAGTGACTGGCAATAATATATACTCAATACTATTTGTGGAATGCATGGAATTAGCTTTTACATAGGGGTAAATGAATAGTAATCTCAAATCACATTTATTTTCTAAGATGTGTGCATTTAAACATAAAGTGCTTTGAATGACTCACAGAAAAATCTCTTCTGTTTCACCAAATGTTTATTGAGCACTTGCCAGGTGCTAAGTAAGCACTGCATGGCAATGCAGATAGAAGAGTCAGACAAGGTTCCCAGTCTCAAGGCTTTCATCACCTTGAGGGAGATATGAAGATGTACAACCCCTAATAATAACTCAAGGCACAACCAAATAAGGACAAAGTACTGCATTAATCCAGAAAAATACTTTATTGGTTTCCAAAGTGGGAAGTAAGCAACTCCCTGCCACGTGTGATCCCCCTGGGGGTCAGGAAGGGATCATGAGCAACAGCATAAATGGTGATGATGACTAACCTGCTCTCAACACTTGGTGGGATTCTTTGCTCCAAGCACATTATAGATGTATGCAGTTCAACTCTTGTTAACCCCATGAGGGAGTTAACAAGATGAGGACATTGAAACTCACAGTAACTTGCTCAGTAGGACTTCATTCTCTCGGCAGTGGAGAGCTGTTGTAAGGGTTTTAGGAAATGACATCATCTGTCTTACGTTTCAAAATAATAACTGACCACATTGTGAAAGAAAGGACAGGGTGAACGCCTACATTTGTTCAAAGGAAATGGAAAAGAGGGCCAGGTTGGAAGTATTTCAGAGGCATAAATGGTGGAACTAGATTAGGCCATAAGGGGTTGACATATGAGTGTTCTATTCACTGAGAGGTAGCATGGAGGAGATAAATAGAGAATTATTAGAACTAAATAAGTTTTTATATTCAATCGTGTCAATCCTTACTATCCAGCAGCAAGGATAGGAAATATAAGTTTAAGTCATTTCTGGGGAAGACATGGAAATTAAATATTCTTCCTTCCAGTCCAACAGAGATTTTACCACCTACTGGTAAACACAATTTAAAATAACTGTAGTAAAAGGTGTGCATATGTTTTCTTGAAACTGTTTTAATGGCTTTTGCAGTTTTATGGAGATCTTTACCTGGGTCTAGGATTATAAATGGAAATTTTCACCAACTTTCCCTCTGATATTTGTCCCATAGAAGAAAAAAAAACCCTACATTCTGATAAAGTTATTTTTAATTTCAATTTTATATACTAAAATATTTACTCCTCTGAATTTGGCTCACTTTTCCTTGGACTCCCAATCTCAGCTATACACATCAGGGTAAGAGTCAGCGGGGATCCGGCAGATGCAGTGGAGTGAAGGCGGCCCTGGAAGGCACGAGGTGGGTTATATGTCCTCCAAGCAAGGATACCTTGAAGACATCACTATAATCTTTGGAGACTATTTCCTCATCCAGAAATGAAGGCACTGAATGAGACATTCTAATGTTCATTCATTTACTAATTAGTCATGTAAGTGATACAGGGCACTTGAGCCCCAAAACTGGGGCTTAGTCCAGGAGAATTCTTGGCTTTGCCAAGGAAAGAATTCAAGGGCCAGACGGTGGTGTCAGACAGCAGCTTTTTTTTTTTTTTTTTTTTTTTGAGACAGTCTCGCTCTGTTGCCCAGGCTGGAGTGCAGTGGTGCAATCTCGGCTCACTGCAAACTCGTCCCCCCTGGGTCACGCCATTCTCCTGCCTCAGCCTCCCAAGTAGCTGGGACTACAGGCGCCCGCCACCAAGCCCGCTAATGTTTTGTATTTTTAGTAGAGATGGGGTTTCACCGTGTTAGCCAGGATGGTCTCAGTCTCCTGACCTCGTGATCTGCCCACCTCCGCCTCCGAAAGTGCTGGGATTACAGGCGGGAGCCACAGCGCCCGGTCTAGACAGCAACTTTATTGACGCAGCAGTGTATAGCAAGAGCAGAGGTACTGGTCCTTGGGAGCAGGGCTACCGCATAGGACTTGGGCCCAGAGTAGCAGCTCAGAGGCAGTTCTACAGTCATATTCATACCCACTTTTAATTATATGCAAATTAAGGGGCCGATTATGCAGACATTTCTAGAAAAGGGGTGGTCACTTCCAGGTATTCGGGTGGTTGTCATGGAAAGGGGTGGTAACTTCCAGGTGCTGCCATGGCAATGGTAAATTGATATGGCACACAGGTGGGCTTGTTTAATAAAAAGCTGCTTCCACCCTGTCCCTGTTTTAACTAGTCCTCAATTGGTCCAATGGCTGAACTCCACTACTGGGTGTCCAAATCCCCACTCCTACCTCACAAGGATTCAACAAACATACATTGAATGTTCACCATATGCAAGTCTTAGAGAGATATAGAGCTAAAAGAGTCAGCTCCAGGTCTAAAGGAGTTTTCAGTTTAAGAATCCCAAGCTAAGTAATTCTGATTTTAAAAATTAATATAATATTTTAAAAGCTACAATGATATCTCAAGGAAGTGGTCTCTGCATTAGAGCCAAATTAACCATTCCATTGAAACACGTTCAAAATTGTTGATATTTGTTTCCTAGATAATTTATGTTTTAGGCTTTCTTTCTAAAAATTGAATGACTCAGGGAGCCAAGGGAACAAAAGCCAGACTGCACAAAGATTTGCTTTCTGTCTTCAGTATTGTTGTATCATATTTGTAAAAAGAGGTCTGAATCCAAGAAAGCAATGTGGAGATACTAGGAGACTCCCAGTTTTCCTCCAGCCCTTGCTTTTGCATTTGAAAAAATGAATTATTTGCCATCAGGTGTCATCTGGAGCAGCCTGTGTAACTGGGGAAAAACCTGTGCTTCTGACCCCATACCCTCTATTACCCACTGTCTGCAGACACAGAGAAAAGGCAGGTCTCCTATGGAGCATAAAGAATGTTTTCTATGAAACATTGCAGGAGGGCTGCATCGGCACAGGTTCTCACAGCCTGCCTTACATGCATTTCTTTTCTTTACTGGAAATGCACCATTTCTAGAAAGAGTGTGTCTGGGGTCTGCTCCCAAGCACAGCGGTGACCATGGGAAGCCTGCTCACTCATAACAGGAAAGTGCTCACTGTTCCCATTGGCACGCAGGTCCACAGCTGTCAGCACAGTTCAGAGAGAAATGCTTCTTCCTTTAGAGCTTCAGGGATCTGTGCAGAGCATCATTCCCCTGGGATAACACAACCAACCAGCTCTATTGTGCTCTGTTTAGCTTACACAGAAAGAACCAAGATTTTCTTCAAGCCTACTTCTGAATATGAATAACAGCAGAGAAACCAAGAGTCAGGGCTTCTGATTCATGGCAGCTGAGATTTGTCTTTTACTACCAAGTAAGTCCATGACTTGGAAAATGGTAGATGCTTAATAAATATTTGTCAAATTAATTATAGGTAATTTAATAAGCTAATTAATTTATGGGCCTAAGCCTAGCACAATGCCTGACATATGGTTAGTGTCAATAAATAGTTGATACGTGAATGAACCAAGAGCAAAGTCTACAATGCAATTAAGTGTTGGGCTCCAGGAGCAGACCCAAGGCAACATTATGAAATGGATGGCACTATTCCAGACTCTTCCGTCCTCACTTTCAGCTCCTGCATACACTTACCAGGGCCTGCATGGTTCACTCGGGATACAGCTAACCTGTATTTCATTCTTTTAGAGTAATAAACAAGGTTCTGAACCCAGAGAAGAAGGGAAAATGGCGGATGCTGCATTTACTTGTTTAATTCATTTGCTTAGAGAATTCCAGAAATATTTGTTGGGGGAAATTATTTGTAGTGGTTCCCAAAGTATAGTCCCATGACCAGTACTGACGTCATCTTGGATCTTGCTAGAAATGTAAATTCTCAGCCCCCCTGCAGATCTACTGAATCAGAAACTCTGAAGGTGGACCAGTAACTTATTTTATAATAAGCCCTCCGTGTGATTCTGAGGCACATTAAAGTTTGAGAACAACTGCTTGGACTTTTGTTTTTCTTTTTGTTTTTCTGTTCCCAAATAACTAACTGCATGAGACCCACCCAGGAGCTCTCCCTGAACACACAGTTTGGTCTCTCCCCTAGATTCTGAGAATTTGTATCTCTAGGATTATAGCCAGGAAATCTGCATTTTGAACAAACGGTTCTTTTACACAATTGAATCATTTCCCTGGGTGCTTTGCTTTCTTTCCATCAGCTATTAGTTGATTAGTTTCAACAAAAGTTTATAATTGATTAGATTTATTTTATGACCTTAACAAAGTGACAACCAGGGATATTTTAATATTTGACATATAACTAAAGGACCCTCTGTCCTAAAACCAAAATAATCACTAATGATGGAAATTCAGGTCCTGCCACAGGCAGCATAGGGTGATTCTAGACTGGGGTGAGGGTCTCGCCTTCAAATTAAACAGCATCGATGGTTTCCTATTCAGCAAAATGAAAGGGAAAAGGAGAAAAGCGGATTACATATTGACTATTATGTTTTTAGAATTCAGCTATTAAAAAACTTGAAAGCCACAGGGAAAATTCAGCCTGCATATGTGTGGGTTTTTTTTTTTTTTTTTTTTTTTTTACCATTAAAACATTATAAACAAAAAACTGTTAACACTATACAAAAATCCGAATTGCCAGAATTTCTTGAAAGAATGAAACCTCTGGCCACGTTGATCATCTATTCCTACATGGTAACAATAAATTAGATCTGACAAGTTGCTGCTTTTTTTAATTCACCACAGTTGCCATCATCCCCTAATGCTTCCCATAATCTCCCCCAGTTTATGATACATTGCTGTTCTCTATAGGTATTTGATTTTGTGACTTTTGCTTTACATGGATCCACTACCACATAGCCTCAGAGGGAAGCATTTAGAGAAGAACTGGAATTCCCTAAGGAACAAGAGAAGGGACTACAGCACCGGTATCCCAGTCACTCCACAGTTCTGGCTAACTCACTTAAAACAACGAAGCTGCTGGTGCTACTGTTGCTGCTCCCCATTGGTCAGGTGTATGTTCACGCAGTTTGGTAACCATTTGAGTTTTAATGTGTTTTTCTTGTCTCCTCATCTAGGTCAGGAGGATTTGCTAGCTTTCCAGTCCATTGAGAGTTCTTGACAAACATTTTAATGCTTTTGGTTACATTGTGATATTTTTCCAAAAAAATTAAGTAAGCCTTTTATTACAGACATTTCTCATGTTTTAAAATTGCATCATAGCATTTCCTCAATTTGGTATTCATTCGATTATGAGAGTGGTCATTTTTAACCAAGCATGTAATCAGGCAAAACAAATTATAGCTGGTCCACTTAAAAGCCTGTCCCCACATACTTATCAGAAATATTATATGCCTTATACTGTTATTGTACTATGTATAATGCATGAAAAACTAACCTTATAAATTTATACTATCTGTCCCTACTACAAAAAATCTCCCCTGAACAAATATTTCTGGAAATATCTAAGCAAATGAATTAAACAGGTAAATGTGGCATCTGCTATTTTCCCTTCTTCTCTGGGTCCAGGACCTTGTTTATTGCTGTATAGTTATTTAGCTAGCAATCTGGGAGTGAAAAGATTTAAACTTATGAGCTCCAGTAGCCACACAAAGACATGTCTCGCTCATGATAGAACAGGTGGATTGAAAGATATCATGCTTTTTTCCCATGGTGATTTTTTACAAGGTAGCCATTATTTTCCCCAATGCTCCTCCAAGTGATCTTATGCTAAAATGGAAAAATGTTGCAGAGGAAGAAGATTTGAAACCATGCACATCCATACAAGTTACTGTTGACTTTTAGCAAGACTTTACTATTCCCTTGACTTCATCAACAGGGCTTTTCTATTCCAGGAAACTCCTGCCCACAAAGATAAAAGTTGCAGAAAACTTCATTGTTTATTTCAGAGACTTCTCCAAAATTCCACTTAATTTATTATCAGACTGCCCAGCTTTTCAATAAATAGCATCAAATGACTGTTAACTCTCTGAGACTCTTGGAAATCCTACCCGCCCATTTTAAATTAGTATGATTTTCACCTAATATTAACCCTTACACATACACCCAAATCTCATAAATATTCTGACTTTTTGTTCTCTTCTCCTTGGCTTTATGAGCAACAAGTTTGGGTTTGTCTTATCATCAGGTATTTTAATGGTATTGTTCAGGGAACCAGCATTAACACTCCAACACACCAGAATTATCAACGACTTAGTTAATATTTTTACCAACAAGCTGTTTTCCAAGCTCAATTTCACCAAAGCTTCTTCCTCTATTTCAATTTGGTTCTTTCCTGCCGTGATGGGAAGTTGTTTCTAATTGGATTCCAACTCTGAAGCTTCCTACGCCTGCCCACGTTTCTGGTCCATGATGGCTCTCATTTCCATTTTAGATAGCATTTTTATTTTCCTCAGCTTTAACTTCTACTGAAAAAAGTCACTTAGTCACAGAGTAAACCTAATTTTGGCCTCATCCCACAGATACTTCAGCCACACATTACTCACTGTTTTCATTTCCAGAATGTAAATCACAAATACAAAGGAACACTCATTTCTGGACCCTTGGCAGAATCCAGTGTTGCAATGCACATGTCCAGCTTAGCAGGTTTATCCCACAGACAAATCCCTCCAAAGAAAGAGCAATCCAACCCACAGCAGTTCTTATGCAAATGTTAAGTGCTTTAAATATTTTATTTTAAAGTTTCTTGTAAAAATCATGGCTCATTAATCCAGTGTGTTTTTGAACAAGTATCATATAGATCCCAGAGAGGTCTTGGGTCCAGCCTTGGGGAACAGTGAGGAATAAGCTTAACATAGTGTCTTCACCATGGAGCTCAGTCTTATGATAAGCAGCCATGAAGCGAGCATTGTAAAAATAATTGCCTACATTGCAATTGTATAAAGTTCTGTGGAGGGGGAATACAGAGGACTGCAAGAGTATGTCACAGGACACATTGTGGAAGACAATGTGGTGATTTCTCAAAGATTTAGAACCAGAAATACTATATGACCCAGCAATCCCATTACTGGGTATATACCCAAAGGATTATAAATCAGTTAACTGTAAAGACACATGCACACGTATGTTTATTGCAGCGCTATTCACAATAGCAAAGACTTAGAACCAACCTAAATGCCCATCAATGATAGAAGGGATAAAGAAGTGTGGCATATATACACCATGGAATATGATGCAGCCATAAAAAAGAATGAGTTCATGTCCTTTGCAGGGACATGGATGCAGCTGGAAACCACCATTCTCAGCAAACTAACACAGGAACAGAAAACAAAATGCCCCATGTTCTCACTCATAAGTGGGAGTTGAACAATGAGAACACATGGACACAGGGAGGGGAACATTACAAACCGGGGTTGGAGGGTAGGGAGCGAGGGGAGGGAGAGCATCAGGACAAATACCTAATGCATGTGGGGCTTAAAATCTAGATGACAGGTTGATAGGTGTAGCAAGCCACCATGGCATATGTATGCCAATGTAACAAACCTGCACATTCTGCACATGTATCCCAGAACTTAAAGTAAAATTTAAAAAAAAGAAAAAAAAAAGAGTATGTAAAAGGGGAACCTAGACAAACCTGGGAAGCTGGGGAAGGTCGTTCTACGAAAGTAGTCTTTAACTGAGACTTGAAATTATTTCACCCTATTCGTCTCCACAAGGACATGTTGAATGGTAATGACATTAACTAAAAGAACAAAACCTTTAAAAGATAAATATTACCTATTTTGGTCTGGTTTGGTTTGATTTGGTCGAGATATGTGATATGATAAAAAAAATTTACAAACTATCTGAGAAAAAAGAGAAATTTGGCATGTTGTAAATTGACAGGTGAGGCTGCTTATACAGATTACTGTAGCTAAATGTGTGCAGTTATTACCGATGACTGCTTTTGGATTTTTATTTGCTTGTTTGCCAATATAGATATTCATATATACATGCGAGACATATTGTGGTAATCCTCAAGTTTCAGGCCAAAGTTTTCTGTTCCATCATCTGAAGTATTATAAAATTAAGTTTAGAAAGTAAAGAATGACTTAGTAATTCCTTCTAATTTTTGTTTATCTGGAAGATATTCAATTTTATTTATAATATTTTTACCTTTCACATACTGTTTTCCTTTTACTTATATTGTAGAGAAAATGTCACAAGATGACAGGGCTCTAGAACTTCTTGGAGAGGTTAGACAGATTGTATTATATCTGTTTAGAAAGCATAAATGAGAATTCATGAATATAAAATAGTGTTTTATTTTTTCTAGTGTCACATAGAATAGATCAATTACCTGACAAGTGGCAGTGATATAAACAGTAAAACATCTTCTCATTTCTATGCAAAAATACAAGACTTAATAAGACAAATAAAAGAAGTATTTGAAAATAAAAAGACAAACATTCTTTTATGTCTCTTAGAGATGCAGTTGAGGATGGGTAACAGAGGAGGAGGGTTTCATAACTGTGTGATTCCTGGCTCACTATGGAAATTGACCAATGCTCCTATTCAAGCCTGGCTTACAGACAATGGGTTTCACAAATATTTTGAAAGCCAAAATATTAAAATATTATTTTTGCTGAGTCAATCTTACAATTCTCACCCATATCAGGCAAGCAATACAACAGGAAAGACAGAGGGAGATAGGGAAGGAAGGAGGGAAGGAGGGAGGAGGGGAGGGAAAGAACAAAGAAGGGAGAGAGGGAGGGAGGGAGGGAGGGAGGAAGGGAGGGAGGAAGGAAGGAAGGAAGGAAGGAAGGAAGGAAGGAAGGAAGGAAGGAAGGAAGGAAGGAAGGAAGGAAGGAAGGAACCCTGTCACCTTTGCACAGACACACAGACTCAGTATTCTGTTAAACAAAGCAAGTTGCCCAAAATTTATGTTTCAGTGGAGCTGATTTCTCTCCAACAAAAATGAGGATATTACAAGGATATCCTGAAAAAACTGTCTGAGGAATAACTGGAAAGTCATTATATGGACATTCAAAACCACACAAGCTGTAGATTTTTGGGCCCCTTGAAGGAGAATCTGGAAAGGTGGAAGACTGGGGGTTTTGTGCCTATATCACCTTAAACTGATTCTCTACGAAGTTTCTCATCTTGGTACTATAAGAAATACTTTCTCCCAGGCCTTACAATGAAAGTGCTCCCTGTAGTCAATAGTATGTCTCTCTGTTTAACTGCCCCTTTTCTTTGTTTCTTTGGATTTCCAGTTAAGGAATAAAATAATCTGTTGACAAAGAGTCAAACTCTGTAAAATGCTTGAAGAGATTTATTCTGAGCCAAATATGAGTGCCCATGGCTCATGACACAGCTCTCAGGAGGTCATGAGAACATGTGTCCATGGTAGTTGGGGTACAGCTTGGTTTTATGTATTTTAGGAAGGCATGAGACATCAGTCAAATACATTTAAGAATTACGTTAGTTTGGTTTAGAAAGGCAGGACAACTCAAAGCAGGGGTTTCCAAGCTATTGGCAAATTTAAACATTTTGTGGTTGACAATTGGTTGAGGTTGTCTGAAGACCTGGGATCTATAGAAAGAAATATTCAGGTTAAAGATAAAAGATTGTGGAGACCAAGTTTTATTGTGCAGAGGAAGCTCTTAGGTAATAGATTTTAGAGAAAGCAAGTTGTAAATTGTTTTTTATTGGACTTAAAAGGGTGCCTGGCTTTTAGCTGATTATCTCCTGGATCTGGGAAGCAAGGAAGGAAAACAAAGGGGGAAGGGGATTCTCTACAGAATGTGGGTTGCAGGGAAATTTTAAAGTATGGCAAGGAAATATATTTCGGGTTAAATATTTTTTTTCCTTGTCTCATAATGTTATGCCAGAGTCAGATTGAAAGGTAAGCCACAATATACAGGGCCAAATAAAACCCATCGGATGAGAATTTATAGTTTGTAGGGCATGACTCCCTAGACCTCTTAGGTAGGAATTTGGGTAAGGTTAAAAAAAAAAATCAGAGTGGCTCTTCACAGTGACTCACGCCTGTAATCCCAGCACTTTGGGAGGCTGAGGCTGGTGGATCACGAGTTCAGGAGATCGAGACCATCCTGGCTAACACGGTGAAACCCCATCTGTACTGAGAATACAAAAATTAGCCGGGCGTGGTGGCAGGCACCTGTAGTCCCAGCTGCTAGAGAGGCTGAGGCAGGAGAATGGCGTGAACCCGGGAGGCGGAGCTTGAGGTGAGCCAGATCTCACCACTGCACTCCAGCCTGGGCGACAGCGAGACTCCGTCTCAAAAAAAAAAAAAGAAAAAAAGAAAAAAGAAAAGAAAAGAAAATAAAAATCAGAGCTTACTCCTCAATTTCCCAATCAGATACATTACCTTAACTTTAACATCTTCTATTTTTAAAGTTTGAAGAACATTTTGCACATGAATGCTAATGAAGCATTTTTTTAAAGATAACGCTAAATTGAACTCCGAGAAATTAAAAGAAACAATTTCAAAATGCCAAGATAATTCCTTTATCTCTTAACTGCTGCAATAGTTTAAAATGAGAGCCAAACAATGTTTTCAAGGGACAAGGTGTTCATCAGAAAAGGTTAGGTCCTCAACCCTGTCCAGCATCTCACCCGGCTTCTGGGAAACCTGACTGAATACGTTGCAAGCATTCTCACCTTTTGTCAGATTTCTCATAGTTCTTGAGGTGTGCTTGGAGCTAGAAAGATAGAAATGTTATTTTCCAAGGACACATAAATGATGGTAAGCTTAACTCATTGCCCTGGAGCTGTATGGTTAGACCCCCATTTCAAAGTTAATTTCCTTTTTTTTTTTTCTTCTTAAGATATGACCCAGCCATCCCATTACTGGGTATATACCCAAAGGATTATAAATCATGCTGCTATAAAGACACATGCACACGTATGTTTATTGCGGCACTATTCACAATAGCAAAGACTTGGAATCAACCCAAATGTCCATCAGTGACAGACTGGATTAAGAAAATGTGGCACATATACACCATGGAATACTATGCAGCCATAAAAAAGGATGAGTTTGTGTCCTTTGTAGGAACATGAATGCAGCTGGAAACCATCATTCTTAGCAAACTATCACAAGAACAGAAAACCAAACACCGCATGTTCTCACTCATAGGTGAACAATGAGATCACTTGGACTCGGGAAGCGGAACATCACACACTGGGGCCTATCATGGGGAGGGAGCAGGGGGGAGGGATTGCATTGGGAGTTATACCTGATGTAAATGACGAGTTGATGGGTGCTGACGAGTTGATGGGTGCAGCACAGCAACATGGCACAAGTATACATATGTAACAAACCTGCACGTTATGCACATGTACCCTAGAACTTAAAGTATAATAATAATAATAATAATAATAATAAAGATTTTACAAAGATCTTATCATAACACATGAATTAAGTTCGATCATTTGCCTTTCGTAAATCAGTTGTTGTTCTGTCACAGAATATAAAGGAATAGGGTAAATCCGTGCTTCTGAACCAGTAACCACAGGCACATGTTGCTATTTAAATTCGAATATGTACTAATTAAAGTTAAATTAAGTTAAAAATTCAGCTCCTCAGCCACACTTGCTACATTTCAAGTGCTCAGTAACCACATGTGGCTAGTTGCTTTTGAATTGGCCAGTACAGAAATAGAACATCCATATTTTTGAAAAAAGTTACATTGGACAGTGCTGCACTAAATGGTTAAAGAAATTAGGAAATTAATTGGTGTCTTAACTGGGCTAAGATTATTTTCCATGGTTGTAGGTTTTTTTGTTTTTGTTTTCGTTTTTTGGGACAGGGTCTCACTCTGACAGCCAGGCTGGAGTACAGTGGTGCTATCTTGGCTCACTACAACCTCTGCCTCCAGGGCTCAAGAGATCCTCCCACCTCCGCCTCCCAAGTAGCTGGGACTACAGGCATACACTGCCATGCTCAGCTAATTTTTGTATTTTTTTTTTTAGCGGCATGGTTTCACCATGTTGTCCAGCTGGTCTCAAACTCTTAAGCTCAAACAAACCACCTATCTGCCTCCCAAAGTGCTGGGATTACAGATGTCAGCGCCATACTTGGCCTCAATAAATTTTTTAACTTTTCACCTCCTTTAGAATAAAGGCATGCTCTTGCAAACATATAGCTAGACTAGTATTCAACTTGAGAGTTTAATTCAGTGTCCACTGAGGAGTTTATCAGGCTACATGAGCAGACATAGAACGATGTCGTGCAAAGAAGGACCAGTTGAATCAGGCTGTTGATCTGAAAGATGCAGGAAATCAGGTGATCAGTGGTCTTTTTCTGTAGCTGAAACCATGGAACAAGTCAGAGGCCAGAACGTTAGGGTTGGATGCAGATCACAAGGGAAGTTAAAGGCAAAATGCAGCTGCTGGCAAAGAAGCACAGAAGGATTCACAGATAACAGTTGGAGCTCAATGTCAGAGAGTAGCGGTTACTGACAAATAAGGGCAAGTTGTACTGTCCAGACCATGTCAGCAGACCCCATCTTCCTTTGAAATAGACACTACAATTTCTAGGTCAGCTGCTCCTTGGATCAAAGGGTCATGGTCATGCCAAGCTGAGAATAGACTAAGTATAATTAAAAAAAAAATTCCAATATCTGTGAAAAGATGGCCCTTCTGGACCCTCCCACTTGAACTCTCTTCTAGTTTGTTCCCACCCTGTCCTCACAGACTCTTCTAATCACGAGTTGCAGTGTTCAATACTCTAATTTGTACCTGAAAAAAAACCCTAGCTCTCTCAATTGTTTATTGTAATGAGAATATACACACACATACATATACATACACACACAGATACATTTATATATAACATAATATATTATATATATATTATATATATGTATATAAAATATATATAAAGGCAGGCTCTACTGACCCTGAAAAGAACTCTTCACAAAGGGAGTGGAAGCTATGCAACACCCTCACTCCCAGGGCTGTGACACCTGAGTAGGAATTTCAGGTTGCCACACATTCATAGACTTGGTCTCCTGGTCCCTTCCCATGAGTGAGGAAGGAAGCAAGCAACTTTTCTGACTTAATCAGGTCCATACACCGCCACCCAACATTCTGCCTCAGCTCACAGTCTGGTCCTGTTTTGCTTATTTCTTCCCTAAAGATTCTCCCATAATACAGCCCAGCATGGGGGTCTACCATTAGTATAAATGACAAGGATCTATTCTATATGTGGAAATTGTTGTTTAAATTAAACTATGTCTTTTGAAGGTATTTTATTACTGCTGATATTTCTCTATTGTTTCAGGAGTTGCAGAAAACTGTGCATGATTAAAGCATGCAAAGCCACCAATGAAATCATGTACCTCCAAACAGCTGTTTCTTTTATTTAATGCACAGAGACCTTTAAAAAAAATCTGCAATGTTTTTGGCCAGAAAATTACTCATTCAAACTAAAGTGACATCAAGAATTGCTTTTGCCCTGGAAATATTATTGGGATACTGACAGATGATATTTGATATCTCATGTGCCACTCATATGCTTGAGTAGTTTTTGGAATACAAAAATATTCATCTTTCCTATTGTGATGTTACATCAACTTGCTCTACACAAGTCTCCCAATTCCAGAGTACAGTAATGTAAAACTACATGGAGATTACTTGAGACATTTGAAACCTCCAAAAATATCTCTACTAAAATTCAAAAATCTTCTACAAAATTCTTCTATAAAGCTTCTACAAAATTTCAGCTGCCTATCCAATGCATTCTATTTTACATTTATTCTAGACTACTGGCTATTTTATTTATTCTTCACCTTCTTTTTCTTAGGTTTCAATATCTGGATACTATTTCAGGTATAAAATATTTTTGTTGCTAATGTGGTCAAATAAGGTAACTTTTTCTTAAAAAAAATAAATACATCTGGCCATCATCATAATAGGGTGAACTTTCCTGTTACACAATGACAGAATATTTCTGGCAGAAGTTCTGGTTAAATTAATCACTATTTTCTGCACAACAAAATCAGAAGTGATATTTCTGAATCCCTCTCAATTGCACTTCCAAGTAACTTGACCCCATACTTCTTGTAAGCAATGTTCAGAGCACAGGATATGACTACTGTTATGTAAAGGCTGACCTTAGTATCAAAGCAGAAGGTTAAAGAGTCATCCTCAGAAACTGAACCTAAAAAACAGCAAGATAAAATGGATGCTGGTTTCCTATGGAACTCTTTCTAGAAAGGATCCTATTCTAATATATATTTTCTTTTAAAAGTATTGCTGATGAGAATAGGGTGTCTTCTAAAATCCATATGCTAAGACTTTTATACAATGAATATAAAGAAAACTAAGCTTAACTATTTGATACATGATTGTCATTAGAAAGTTGGAGTAATAGGTTCTTTTGCTAGAATGTTGAAAAGAAGTGAGTTGGCTAAGTGAATACTGGTAAGTATTTACCGAGCATCATCCAAAAAAAATTCTGAATTGTTGAAGCACCAGTATTCTAATCACTAGTGTCTTTTTTACTATCTTGTCTGATAACATAAGAATATCTCTTAGGAAGAAATGGTCCTCAAAACAACCACCTCATGTTCCCTTAAGAGAAATAACACATTAACAGAGGGCATGAACATCAGCAATAGACATTGTAATTGATTCGCCTGAGAAAAGAAGTGTAATGTGTGGGATTTGTGCCCAAAAGCAAATGGGAAAGATAAGTAAAGAGGAGTGAGAAAGGGAGGATGAAGAGAGGAGTAATGATATCTCCAGGGATGGGATGGTCTAGATCTCCATTACACTTGTTTTTCCCAGTGCTATTATGTGACCTTCTTCTCTCACTCATTTCCAAAAATCATTACTAAAGTCTACAAGGCATGAACACTTTGTTTGAGAGTGTGTTTTTGGGTAGGTGGGTGCTAAACTTGAAGGGGATGTATTCCATAACTTTGTCATTGTGGTTCATAATCGAGATTGCCAATGTGAACAAGAAAGAAAGAAGAAGAAAAGAAAGAAGGAAGGAGGGAGAGAGGGAAGGAGGGAGAAAGGGAAGGAGGGAGGGAGGGAGGGAGGGAAACAGAAAAGGAAAGGAATACGTTGAAAATAAAGTATCTATTAGATTAAGATTCCTTCTAGAAAGAACTCCACAGAGGACCAGCATTCATTTTATCTGGCTGTTGTTAGGTTCAGTTTCTGAGAATGGCTCTTTAAACTTCTGCTTTGATACCAAGGGCAGCCTTTACATAACAGTAGTCATACCCTGTGCTATGAATGTTGCTTACAAGAGGAATTTATTTGGTCAAGTTACTTGAAAGTGCAATTGAGAGGAGGGAGGAGGTAAAAGGAAGGGAGAAGAAGGCAAAGGAGAGGGGTGGGAGAGGGGAGGGGAGGAGGGGAGAGAAGAGGGAAAAGGGAAAGGGAAATTTAAAAAGGAGAAGGAAAATAAAGGAGAGGAGAAAAAGGAGAAAGAAGAAAGGAGAGAAAGGAATTTGGAGAAATCTTGGGGTGTGACTTCCATAGGCTGAGAAACTGTGACAGAGTGCTGGGCTAATGTTATTTAGATCTCAAAATACAGGTGGCCCCAGCAGATACCTCATTGGCCTTAGGAAGAGATGCTCCTTGTGAGGTTCAGTTACTTTCCTAAACTTTTCTAGAATCTCATTATTATTATTCAATGTCTCTTGCAGTGATGCTGACAGACCCTGCCTTGCCTCCCTGCCTTCATCTTTGACAGTTGCCCAATGTTAGCCATATTGATGAGTAGGATGGGTAACAGCTTTGTTTCCATCACACAGTGGGAATTAGAATTCAATGTCAGGGCTTGGAACAGAAGCACCAGGGATTACCCTTCCCTAATAAGGGGTGGCTCAGTGCACAGAGCTCCTTCTGAAAGTACCCTGGCTCCTCCATTCCATGTTGCCACTCCTCCTCTCTCACTGGAACCAGACTCTGAACCCAATGCCATTTTATCATAGCCATGGTTTAATGTCTTGAGAGTTCCATTTTGTGAGGTAAAGGAAACTACATTCTAGGATTTTCTACAATGAGAGTCCTTCTGATACTTTAATGATCCAACCACCAAATTGAGACCCCTGGTAATGCCCTAGCCTGATGAGTACCTAGACAGCTACTTCTCTGGGGCCCTGCTTCCTGGGGCACGCAGCTATAATTGTTGAAGCCAGCCTTAGCAGCCTGTGATGTTTTCCCCAGCCAGTATCCCTCACCCTTGAGTTGAGCATTCCAGAGTCAAACTAACCTGATGACATAATATTATCTTCATTTCTCAGGGGAAACTGCAGTTTAGAGCTGTTAAGAAGTTTCTCAAGGTCATCTAGCTAAATGAAGTTCTCAGAAACTCTTTTATCTAAATCTAGACCATATGTTCTCTCTGTGTTGCCACCCAGCCTTCCATTATTTATATTCTGAACTATTCCACAAAGAATTTGAGGCTTTAAAAATTAACAACTGAATTACAAATTATAAGTAATCCTCCTGTGCATTTGGATAACATAAATAAATTCCACTGAGATTCATCCTCGTGAGAAGCTAGTCTTCAGTATTACAGATCCAGAAATTAGACCAATGGTGAATTCACCAAAATGGCAGCCCCCTCCATAAGGCTACCTGAAACAACCCTGTGGTCTTTCCCAAGTATAGGAACTACCGAGGAAACAACTGGGCCTCCACGGGCATCACCACAGAGACTGGGGGTGATGCCTCTTATAAGACTGTTTAGCACTGAGACTTGAGATCCAGTTGCAATTATCCTCAGCTCTCGACAAGTCACCTTAACAGCAAATTGAGTTTAACGATTAAACCTTATGTTTAAGCTCAGAGTAGTTGCAGTGGGATGAGTTGAACGAGTCAGTCCTCCCAACACATTCTCATCTTAACCTGCCATATTGCAATGCTACCCAGCTGCTAGCACTGAGATACTGCCATAATTCTCCTCAGACTTTTTTGGCTGGATCTTGATTTTTGGAAGACCAATGGATATTTTATGTGCTTGACAGACACATTTGGCCCAGTTTCCTATTTTCAAAGTGATTATTGCTGGGTCATCATTAAAGAAAATTTTGAAATGTTCTTCCTTTTTGGTGGACCCATTTTGGTTTTCTACCCTGAGAATGGTTTTTGGCAGCCTAGCTCTGAACACTATATGCTTTAGCTGATTTAGCATCCCAAGTCAATATGTCAATTTCACTAAAAAGAAGGGATATTTTTTCCAAAATGGCAAAGAGTTTCTTTACTCAGCCTGTTCTTTAGTGCCACAGTGGTTGGGATCTCTGGATTTACAACTGAGTGAAAAAGCCAGCACCAGCATTTACCAATTGTGTGGTCTTGGGCAAATTCCTTAATCTGTCTACACCTAATTCCTTAATTCATTCTAAACTCAGCCTTATTTGACCCTGTGATGATTAACAAAATGTATATAAAGGCACTTAGAATACACTCTTACACATAATTAAGTGTTCAGAAAATAATATTTTTATTAAAATTATTGCCATTCATTACATAAAAAGTGAGAAAATGTGAATTACTCCTTGGAAGGTAGAGTAGAGAAAATCATTTGTGTATCTAAGATATTTATATGAGTTCATGGATTAGGGTTCCATTTAGTCTTAAGAGGTCTGTCTTCAACTTTTTCTCTATATGAATAATATATTTAGCAGGCAACTGACAGAGTAATCTCTCTAAAACTGAGCACTAATCTGGTTGCACACCATTTAAAAGACATCAATGAATCATCATTGTCAAATAATTTAAACACACACTCTTTGTCTTGACACCCCCACCCTACCCCTACTTGAGACATTAACTCTAAAGAGTCCAGAAGAGGGTTTGAAACATAATTGGCACTCATTAAGTTTCACTTTGTTTTCCTTTCCTTGAACATTATTGCCCAACTCAGCAATAACTCCCTCTACACTCCTGTGTGTAAGGACATTTCAGTGTTTCCTGAACGCAACCAGCATTTCCCAGTTCCCTCTATTTCTCATCCTATCAGTCAAAACCCTGCTTTTCTTCCAAGCTCAGGTCAAATGTAAACTTGTTTATAAATCTTTGCCTGTAAATTCCTATTTGAGGGAACTCTGTGTGTATGTGTTTGTGTGTGTGTATGTGTGTTTTGGAATAACTTTATATTCTTGCATATTTTACTACAGTCCCAGAACTCTCCAAACATTCCATACCACTTTGGAAATGCCAGAAAATTTATATGCACGAAAGAAAATGATGCTGGGAGGATGATCTGTTAGGAATCCAGCACCCTTCCAACCTTAGGACTTAGGTTTGGATGTGTGAAAGAAAGAGCGCAGGCTTCAAGGTTCAGCAACCTGGGTTTGAATCTTATCTCTAGTATTTAATAATTATTTGGCCATGGACAATTAGTGAATGTCTATGAGAATTAATCTGCTCTAATAGGATCATTAATATCCACTTTTGAGGTTTGGTTCTTCAGATTCTAAATAATATAAATGAATTTCAGTGCCTAGCAAAAGGTGTATGCTAAGTAAATGGCAAATGTTATCATTATTTAGTCAACTGGCAAAAGTATTGGCTCTAGTCCTTACTTAAGCCTGTTAAACTGCTCAGGAAGTCTGTAGAATTTTCCTACGATTTAGATGCCATGTTTCAGTCAAGGAATTCAATTCAGCTATGCCTGTGTATCCAACCCAAAATGGTACCTTGCTTTGAGAAGCCCAGTCAGATTCTTCCAGAGGAATATGAATTCCTTTCATAAATGTAATAAACCACGAAGGGAATTGCTTTGACTCAGTGCCATATCCACATTTCCTTTTGAGAAAACAGGACTTAATAAAAGATGAACTGATCCTATGTCTTACAATTTAAGTATCAATTGTAATTAAAAGCAACTCATTTTGTAACTGAAAAATGTGAGGCGAAAGCATTAATGTGTGTATTTTGTCCAACATCTCAAACCTGTTTAATGGCAAAACTAGATCTGGAAACCAGGTCTTCTAACTCCTAACACAGCATAACCCACGTGAGACACATGAAAAGGCCCAGCATATCACTAGCATCCACTGTAAGTATTTTTTTTTTTTTCTTTTCATCTATTCCAAGCTAAACCTCTACTAATTACAATGCCTCCAAACTTATTTCAGTTGGGAAGTTTTTTGCAGGGGATCTAAAATGATGGTGATAAAGTGTTTTTTTCCCATGGTGAAGTTATGTACTGTTCATGCAATGGAACCAAGTTGGCTAATGATTGTAAATTATTATATTTTTTAGATGGAGTCTTGCTCTGATGCACAGGCTGGAGTGCAGTGGTATCATCTCGGCTTGGCTCAGCTCACTGAAACCTCCATCTCTTGGGTTCAAGCAATTTTCTTGTCTCAGCCTCCCAAGTAGCTGGGCCTACAGTTGCACAGCACCATGCCTGGCTAATTTTTGTATTTTTAGTAGCGACGGGGTTTCACCATATTGGTCAGGCTAGTCTCGAAGGAAATCTTTTTCTAGTGAGTACAAAACAGTCATTCCTTCCTTTGGTGTACAGAAAATTGAAGTACAAGGATAAAAGCTATGTCTAAAACATATCAAAACCTCTTAAACTTGCATCTGGATGTTTTTGACATCATGTAGAGTCAATCAAAGTAAAATTCTGCAAGTCTTAGAAAATCAATGTAGATGAATAATGAACAAGATCCAGAACTGCTGGGCCTCTTTTTTCATGACTTCATTAATTCAGCAGCAATGCTTCTGTATTCCTAATTGTTTCTAAGTATATCTATAGTTTTCTCACAAAAATCACAGTGGCTTTAGAAAATGTTTATCATCTTTAAAGTCAATAGATTGCTTCATAATTAACAAATTGAATTTATTCTTTTTTTTTCAGACAAAGCGGGCAATCATGTTAGACTAAAATTTCCTCATTGATTAACATTCCAGGATGCTTGGGATGTTGGGAACATTCCTTACCCACACGCTTGTAAAAAAAAAAAATGTAATATTAGATCATTGGTGTTTGTGCAGTTTTTGATGAAGTAGCGTTTTAACCAGACATAATTCAGACTCGCATTTTAAAGCCTTAGTAGGGGTAATCCACATGTTTCTCAAAAACGAGGAAACCCTCTTCTTTAATATTTCATAGGGCAAAATTAGGTGAGTCTGGACAAATACAGTGCGCACACTAGAGAGGCCTCAGTTACTCTATCACAGACAACCACTGCTTCACTCTTTCTTCAAAGTTTACACCAAGAAAAAGCAGAGATTGCTGTAGAAATTATAGGATTATTCTCAAGGTCTGTGAAGATCCAAAACCTAACTAGGTTAAAGCTTTATATGCAGATCTGATGTCTTCAATATGAGTCAGCCCATCAACAAAAGCACTCCACTGATTATAGGGAGGAAAGCATGTGGCAGACACTCTCTTGCCTACTAAATACCCATTTCCCTTTATTCCTTACAATAGGAACTCCTATTGTTGCTGTAATATCAATGTTTCCAGATTAAAAACCAAAATCTCAGCCCACCTTGCAGGTGGGCATAGACAGTGACATCCTTCTAGCTAAAGATATGTAAGTGGAAGCCATGAAGTGTGACTTCTCAGAAAGTTATTTGAAAGCAGAGTGATAAATGCCTTTGGCCCTTTGTTATTTCCATTACTCTTGCATGGAACACTGAGGTGATGCTAGAGATGGAGCAGCCGTTTTTCAACCTTGAGGAGGTATGATTATGAACAATCTAATCACAAGCTGAATGGAAAGATAGAAAAAGCCAGGCACTCTGGAACATCAAGGTGCCACTTTACCAGTTCTCAACTTTCTATCTCATGCATTTGTTATTCTAGAAGACAAACAAAAATAAAAACAGCTTTAAAGGCTCTAGCTGGATACATCACAATAAATTGCATTTTCTGTTTTATGCATTGAACTGAATTATTTTTCTCTTGAATGGGAACTTTATGTATCCTGTGGAGAGGAATATGAAAAATAACATGGCTTCTTCCCGATGAAGTCATTTTATGACAGGAATAGAAATCTTAATTTATCAGCAGCACAGAGATTCCTATATTGATCATGCCTGCCCTGGAAATGTCCACAACCCAAATTAAAATAAGAATTGTTTACTTACATCAGATCCAGCAACAGAACTGATTAAGTCAGCAACTATTTTACTGCATCTATTGAAATGCTTTATATTTTAGGCTGCTAACATGGCAAATAGCATTGATTGATTTTTCCAGTATTAAATCAACCCTGTATTGCTGGTAAATTTCACATGGTTCTGATTTATCCTTCTTTTAATATATAGTTGTATTCAATTTGTGAAAATTTTGTAAAATTTTTGTATCTATCTTTATGAGAAATATTGATAAGTATTTCTCTTTTTGTATTGTCTTCAGTTTTGGTATCAGAGTAATACTGGTCTCATGGAGTGATTTGGAGTCTTCTATTTTCAGGAGGGGTTAGTACAGAATTAATATTATTTCTCCCTTAAATGTTTGTTAGAAATAACTAGTGACATTTTCGTGGCCTGGAGCAAGCTTTTGTAATTTGTATTTTACAAGAAATTTGTCTATTTCAGATAAGTAACAAATATGTATCATCCTTCTAATGTTTGCATAATCTGTTGTGATGTCCTTTTAATCAGTCCTGTTATTGGTAGCCTAAATCTCTTTTATCTCCATCAGTCTTCCTATAGCTTTATAAGTTTTATTGAACTTCCAAATAACTAATTTTGGGTTTTATTGATATTCTATATTCTTTTTGTTTTCTACATCATTGATTATTCCTCATATTTATTAATTCTTTCTTTTGGTTTTGGGGATTAATTCGTTCTTCTTTTCTTAAGGTAGACACTTATACTATTGAATTAAGACTTTATTAATAAATTATTTATTGCTATAAATCTTCCTCTAACCATGGCTTTAGCTGCATCTCACAAATTTTGTTATGTGTGTTTTCATTTTACTATGTAAATTTTTTCTTTGACCCATGCTTTATTAAAAAATGTTTTATTTAATTAGCAAATATCTGGAGATTTTTCAGATATGTTTCTGATGTCTATTTTCCATTTAATTTTGTTGTGATGAGAGAACATACTTCTTGAGATTTCAATCCTTTCAAACTTCTTCCATCTTGTTTTGGGTCCCCCAAAAATGTGCATTCTGTTGTTTGGGCGAAGTATTCCATAAATGTCAATTAGATTAAATAGGTTGATTGTGTTGTTCAAGTCTAATGCATTCTTACTGGGTTTTGTGTGTATGTGTGTCTTCCTCTTCTATTAGTTATTGAAATGGCGTGTTAAAATTTCCAAACATAATTGTGTATTTGTCTCCTTTTTTTTGTTCTGTCTGTTTTTACTTCAAGTACTTTGAAGCTCTCTTTTTAAGTGAATACTCGTTTAAGATTTTTATATCTTGATAATTTAACACCTTTTAAATAAGAAATGCCACTTATTATCCCTGGTAATATTCCTTGCTTTGAAATGTATTTAATTTGATATAGTTTTCTATTGATTAAAATTTTATGGTACATAATTTTTCATCTTTTTTGTATTAAACTACCAGTTTCTTATATTTAAACTGTGTTTTTTTCACTTTTATTTTTAGATTTAAGGGTATATGTGCAACATTGTTACATAGGTAAACTGTATGTCATGGAGGTTTGGTGTACAGATTATTTAGTCACCCAGGTAATAAGCATAGTACCCAATAGTATTTTTTAAATCCTCTCCCTCCTCCCCACCTCCACCCTCAAGTAAGCCCTGGTGTCCAGTGTTGCCCTCTCTGTGCCCATGTGTTCTTGTTGTTTAGCTCCCACCTATAAGTGAGAACATGCGCTATTTGGTTTTCTGTTCCTGCATTAGTTTGCTTAGGATAGTGGTCTTCAGCTCCATCCATGTTGCTGCAAAAAACATGATCTCCTTCTTTTTTATGGCTGTATAGTATTCTGTGACATATATGCACCATATTTTCTTTTTCCAGTCTACTGTTGATGGGTATTTAGGTTGATTTCACATCTTTGCTATTGAAAATAGTGTTTCAATAAATATACATATGCATGTGTTTTTATGGTAAAATAAACTACATTCCTTTGGATATATACCCAAAAATGAGATTGCTGGGTTGAATGGTAATTCTGTTTTAAGTTCTTTGAGAAATCATCATCCTGCTTTCCACAATGGCTGAACTAACTTACATGCCTACCGGCAGTGTATAAATGTTCCCTTTTCTCTGCAATCTTACCAGCATGAGTTCTTTTTTGACTTCTTAATAATGGCCATTCTAACTGATGTGAGATGATACCTCATTGTGGTTTTCATTTGCATTTCTCTATTGATTAGTGATGTTGAGCATTTTGTTAATATGCTTTTTGGCCACATGTATATCTTCTTTTGAAAAATGTCTTTTCATGTCCTTTGCCCACTTCTTGGTGGGGTTTAAAAAAAAATTTTTTTAAGGCCATATGTATTAGTTCACTCTCACACTGCTATAAATAACTACCAGGCCAGGTGGGGTGGCTCACACCTGTAATCCCAGCACTTTGGGAGGCCGAGGCAGGTGGATTACTTGAGGTCAGGAGTTCAAGACCATCCTGACCAACATGGTGAAACCCCATCTATACTAAAAATACAAAAATTAGCCAGGCATGGTGGCAGGCACCTGTAATCCCAGCTACTTGGGAGGCTGAATCAGGAGAATCACTTGAACCTGGGAGGTTGAGGTTGCAGTGAGCCGACATCACACCATTGCACTCCAGCCTAGGCAACAAAAGTGAAACTTCATCTAAAAAAAAAAAAAGAAAAAAGAAGAAGAAGAGGAAGAAGAAGAAGAAGAAGAAGAAGAAGAAGGAGGAGGAGGAGGAGGAGGAGGAGGAGGAGGAGGAGAAGAAAAGAACTATCTGAGACTAGGTAATTTATAAAGAGGTTTAATTGACTCACAGTTCTACAGGCTGTACAGGAGTCACGGATGGGGAGGCCTCAGGAAACTTACAATCATGGTAGAAGGGTGAAGGGGAAAAAAGCGCATCTTCACATGTTGGCAGGAGAAAGAGAGAGAGGGACAGGTGAAGTGCTACACACCTTCAAACAACTAGATCTTGTAAGAACTCTATCATAAGAATAACAAGGGAGAAATCCACCCCCTCACGATCCAGTTGCCTCCCACTAGGTCCTTCCCCCAACACTGAGGATTACAATTTAACATGAGATTTGGGGTAGTGATGCAGAGCCAAACCATATCACCATATAATTGGATCTTGCTTTTATATCAGTATGACAACCTCTGCCTTTTAGTTATACTGTTAACCCCTTATCTTAATAGGATTATTCATAAAGGAGGACTTACATTAACATCTGGTTATTTTTTATTTCTCCCATCTAATTTTGAGGGTTTGTCCCCCTTTTTCCTGACATTTTGGTACTAATTGAGTGTTTTTTAATATTTCATTTTACATCCGTTGTTGGTTTATTAGCCTAGTCTCTTTGTAGATTTTTTTATAGTAGCTTTAAAGTTTACCATCTATATTGTTAACTTGTACATTCAAGTAATATTGCACAACTTCATTTATAGTATGAGAACTTTACAACAGTGTGCTTGTTGTATTTCCATTTCTCTGCTCTGGCCTTGGTGCTATTTTGTCACAGTGTTACTTTTACATATATTAGAAATGCCAAAATATATTATTCTTTGCTTATAAAAGTCTATTATCTATTAAGTTTCTCAAAAATATTTTCATAAGCTTTTAAATTTACCCATATGTTTCCTCTTTCTGATGCTTTTTATTTCTTTGTGTAGTAAATTCAAACTTCTGGTAGTATTTTCCTTTTTCATGAAATATTTACTTTAATCTTTTTTGTAGTAAAGGTCTGATGGTAATACATTCTCTTAGCTTTTATTTATCTGAAAAAGTCTTTACTTTGATTTTATTTTTGAAAAATATATTGTCTGGATATAGATTTAGTTTTCTTTTTCTTTTCAGCACTTTAAAGATATTTCATCATTTCTTCTTGCTTGGGTGGTTCCTGATGTCACATCTGCTGCCATTCCTCTGTACTTGACTTGTCTTCTATCCTCTGGGTGGTTTTAACATTTTCTCTTCATCACTGATATCAGCAATATTACAATAATGTTCCTCGTGGTGGTTTTTTCATTTTTTTTCTGCTTTGGGTAATTTGGGAGTAATTTAGCTGCAATACTGAGGCAATAGCTTCCTAAGAACTCTACCCAATGCCTTGTATATAAAAATATATCTCCACCGTGACCTCTGGAAATAATAACTATTTCTGATCCATTAATGAGCATTTACGATTGTTCTGCCTGCTCCTTTCCGTGATTCTATGATGCTTTCCCTTGAGTCAGGTAGTTTTCTTACCTGCAAGCCTACATCACTATTTCACCAAAGACTTCAGAGGATCACTTTGTAACCTCTGAAGATACCTACCTCAATTTCAAATAGATAGGTAGACAGACGACAGAGGGATAGATAGAAGATAGATAGATAGATAGATAGATAGATAGATAGATAGATAGATCTAGAACAATATTAGATATCATGTATCTAAATATAGAGATCGGGATAGAGAGAGAAAGAGATAATAGAGATAGAGATATATGAAGTGTCTGTCTTTCTGTTCCTCTGCCTCGCAATGCTAGCTTCCCTGGATTTCCAAACACTAAAATCTTTCTTCTTCCTTCAATAAGATCACTGGGCTCTAGACATATTTTTAAAATATGTTAATTTTATATTTGTTACTTTCCTAATTTATTTTCCAATTCCCCTTATATTTCCAGCCTCTTCTTTTCAGGCCTTCAGACCTGTTCCACACAGGTTCCAGTATTTCCCCCTTATGTCCTCAGTGTATGATTTAAAAAATATATATGTAGCCATAATCACAGTATGATGGAGTATAGGGAAGTAACAATCTAAGCTTTCCAGGAATCAAGTTTCTGTATTTCAAAATTATCTATTCCTATCCCTCCAACCCAAATTCCTCTTCCTTCTATGATAGATTATAAAAAAATCTGGACCAAATACAGGAGGGCAATGGTTAAGAGGGTGGGCTCTGGAATCAGACTTGCTGTGTTCACATCCCGCCTCTGCTTCTCACTAGATGTGTGACCAGGGCAAGTCACTTAGTTACTCTGAACCTCGTTCTCTCTACTTGTAAAGTAGGAATAATTATAGGTACTGTTAGAAGGCACTGTAGGGATTAAATAACATCATCTGATTAAAGAATTTAGGGCTGTGACTAGTGTAAGAAATGCTGTAATGATATTAGGTGTTATTATTATTACTCAGTATGTAACCGATGAAACTCTTAGCACTTTCAAAAGACACTTTTATAGTTTTAGAGGGTGTTTATTAGTCCAGATAAACTCTAGATTTGTCAAATATATGACTCTTTTTTCTTTGTATTATTCCACTTTCAAACAGCATGGATAGGGAACATTACATGGCAGGTCAATTTTTCCTGTGTTGAGTGTAGTCCCCAAGCCCACAATCTAGCTTGATGATTTGCTAGAGCGGCTAACAGGACACAGCATATAGTCATGCTCATGGCCATGACTTATTATAGTGAAATTATACAAAACAAAATCAGCAAAGCAAAAAGGCACTTGGAAAAATCCAGCTGAAACCAAGTACAAGCTTCCAAGACCGGAGTCACACAAGACACACTTAATTTCCCCATCTTTGAAATGGGACAACACAAATGTACTAGGCAGCCCATTGAAGATTCAGTGTCCAAGGCTTTTATTGCAATCTGGTAATAAAGGCATTCTCTGCCTAGCATGTACCAAAATTTCAGATTTCCTTAAGGAAAGCAGGTGTTCAGAATAAATTGTATTGTTTGTATAAATAACTTAAGGAGTAAGCACAGTGAGTCACTTGTTTCATTTAAGGAAGTTTTATTAGTGTAGAACGCTGTGTGCCAGTCAAGTTCCCTGATACCAGACAAGGCTCAATCTTTCAGGCAGGCCTTTCCAAGAAAAGGAGTATCAGGTCTACTATGTTAATTCTTTTCTCGCATAGTCACCCTCTTCAAGCTTTCAAATGAACTTTTCAAGGCTTCCTGCCTAGCTTAAAATTCTCCAAAACTTCCAATGGTTTCAATGCCAACAGGCTTTCTAATAGAAGGTAATGAAAGGGGAGAAAAGGTATAGTGTCCAGGATTATTTGCAGTATTTTTTCATTATAATTACAGATGAATACAATGTATTTATGAACCATAAATTGCTGCAGATATATTGTATAATGCATTACTGTGTTAGGGGCAAGGTTTTTTTAGATAAGGCCTACTGAAATAAGATCATAATTGATATTCAAGAATAATATTTTGGCTAGACCGTCTCTTTCTATCTCAGTTGTATTAACTATCAGAACATGTTTATTTTTATAATTGCTACTAGTAATAAAAATGTTTACTGCTCAGATGATAAGTGTACCAAAATCTATGAAATCACCACTGAATAAATTACTCATGTAATCAAATAGCACCTGTTCCCCCAAAAACCTATGGAAATAAAAAAAAGAAATAAAAATGGTATTATGCTAATCACCTGAGGTTGAATATTTAGGCAAAATAACACCTTCATTTATTTACTTGTAAATATCAACTACTTTTTTCTTTACCTTATTGACATTCAGTGAAGAATGATACTTATGTGATATGTATATTTATTATAGGATCAGATCATTATCCATAGCCCTGATAGTAACATGTATCTCTCTCTTACTGATTGAAGATGGGAAAATTGTAAGGAGTCATCTTACGCAGCACACTGAGATCTGTAGCTTAACTAATGATGTGCTAATTTGTATGATAATTTATCCCATGAAAATTCATTTAGAAAAAGAATATATATATTCTTGGATACAACTGAAATCACATTCTGGTGGATTACAGTGGTGTACCAACCTAGATATTGACTTAGAAATCAATAACAACAACTACAAACCTTATTTTTAAACTTCATATGTATGGAAATTTAAAACCTGCAAGTTTAAACAGTTCATAAGTTCAACTCGAAGCTCAAATTGTTAAAAATTCTCAACTAAATAGTAGATTAGTCAACATACATACACACACGTGTGCATGTATTTTAATTACTAATAACACTGTAAATTGATACAATAATCCTACTTTGTTCTGCTGTATTTCGATTTTACTTTCAGTAGCTTATATTTTAATTTTCTTCCACTTTCTTTAATTTCCAAAGTTTCTACTTTTTCACTATATGTTTTAAGGTTCTAATATTTCCTCTAAATACTATTCAAAACTTTGTCCTATTTCTTCCAATGTGTAACACTTTCATTAAAGTTTTGTCACTTTTATATTTTTCTTATGATTTCTTCTTTGACATATAGATTATTTAAACGTCTGGTGTATTTCACATTTTCGTTCATATAGAATAGTAAAATAAATTAGCGATTTCTAAATTAATTGCATTGTGATCAGGACATTTTGTTCAAATTATACTAGTTCTTTTAAATTTATTGACATTTGCTTTTTACCTGAATATATGGTCAATTTCATCCTCAAATTGTACCTTTCAGAAATACAGAGCTAGTTGCCATCTCCTAAAAGTGCCAAGCTCTCCCACGTGGAATTCTTATTCTTTCGCTTGAAATTGTAGACTCCTTTTTGAATTCATTCCTTCTCATGGTTTACTCCTTATCAGCTTCTCTGACTCCTAATTGAATTAAACACACTTTCCTTATGTTCCCTTATACCTTGTGCTTACCTAGTTTTATAACATCCATTTTTTGTATCAAGTTTTCTTGTTTGTTGTATGTCCTACCACTTGCATCGGGGATTACTTAAAATACTTCTGAAAAATACAGGTTCAAGGCTTTACTTTCAGACTTATTGGATCAGAAGTAATATAATTGTTTCAAGTAATCAGGCTCTATTAGAGCCCAGGAATCTACAAATTTATCAAATATTGTCAGTGATTTCTATAAACATTCAAGTTGAGGAACCACTAAGGTATGCCATAATCATTTGTTTATTTCTATCTTCCTAATGTTGTTTGCTGATCTATTGTTTATGACTATAACCCCAGGAGCTAACAAAGACTCAATAAATGGTGATGAATAAAATAAACAATAAGTGTGATATAAATTATAAGTAATAAACCAGGCAGTTGCCCATATGGCATCATTGAAGGAAAGTATAATTGTTCAATCTAATATTAAGTCTGGGAAATTCTATCAGCTTTTAGTGCCCTGAATACAGTATTAACAGTTGTAGAAGGTTTTAACTGGTCAGATTCATTTAAATTTAAATTAATTTATTCATGACTTCATAGAGTCTCAGAATTATAAGAGAACACTGAACATAAATAAGTTAATCCCTGACATTATACAGATGTGTAATATGAGAATGAAAAGTAAAGTTGCTTGACCCAGATGTTTAGAAGGAAGATCACAAAATTGAGACCAGATTCTTCACAATTTGTTCACAAACAAAAAAGGAAACTAATGAAGAATATTGTGGGAGAAAGGGAAGCTGAGGTGAGGAACGGCAAGGAAATTTTACCTGGTTTGTCTTGGTTTATTGAGATGTTAGATAGACCAAACTGTAGAACACAGATGAGAGAAAGAATCAAGCCACAATCAGGCTGATTCACTAAGGGATACAAACAACATGAATACAGAGAATCAAAGATAAAGAAAACGTAAGCAAAAAACTTTCTATTTTTTTAGGTTTTTCTGACATTTGCTTTCATGTCTACACAATCACATTTGAATTAAAATCAGATTAGCATTGCCTACTACCTTGGGACAATAAATTAATAACTAGACAAAGAAAATACAATTGAAGCCCAAAGTCTTTCTTTGGTTCAGATTAATTTAAGTTACATATGGGCCCAGATTAATTTTACATACATGGCTCCAGGTAAACTAGCCTACTGACTCAGTGAAGAAATTTTACCTCCCTAGGTATTTTTAATGGTTCTTTTGTGTTTTTTTGTTTTTGTTTTTGTTTTTACTAATCTAGTTTCTATTTCTCTCTCCTCTCAAACATTCCACCAGGTGGCAGTAAATGCACCACCTATTTTTTAAAAAATGGCAACAACCTGCTGAATTATATCAAATTTATCACAAAGTATTTCATAGGGTTAAATTTTCACTGGTGTAAGAAAAAATTTGCAGAAAAAAATGTAGGTTGGATATTTTCTTTGTTAAATTAAGGGTATAGTCATAAGACTAATGATGAAGAAAAAATCAAAAGAAGAACTGAAATAGAGAATACAAAACACTGACCTTTGTAAAAAATCTATAAATTGAGCCAATAAAAGTAAAAAGGCCAAGTCAGCCACATGTTGAATATGTTTTAGTAAAGTTTTGCCTTTCTTTACTTAGTATTATGTTGTCTTTGAATTAGTTTCAAAGATTTCTTTTCCATAGTCCAACCAGAACACTTCAAATAGATAACAAAAACCATTAAAATTAATGCACATCTTCAATCTACTTGAACGTACTGAAACCAATCAACAAAATTAAACTTCAGTTCTACCCTGTTAATACAGCAGCACATTGAAATTTATTTGACTAAACTTATTCTGGGTCAATAGCTTCTAAAGCTGTCAAAATGTGCCTGTGCAATCACAGATTGCATTATTAGAAGAATAGGATTCAGAGCAAAAGAGGGGATCGTTTAGTTCTTTTGTTTATATTGGTTAAAATACCCTGGGATGTTAGGCTTTGGGCCTATGACTTTAAGGTAATTGAAAAACTGAAAAGCATCTAAAGAATGGCAACCACACTCCATCTCTACTGGACCTTTTGGGTGATGTCAGAATATAGCAGAAAGACCAGCAAGGAGAAATTATACTGAGAGGCCCATGTTAGTTCAATACAAAGCAGATGTTCTTTCACTCTCAGTTCTTACATTGGGAACTGAGATAGGAAGTCACTCCTCCTGCTATAAACAACTAGAAATTTGACATAAAACATAACTGAAAAACAAAGTAAATATAAATGGGCCTGTACGAAGAAAGAAAAATCTCCATGGGACAGAAATGAAAAAAAAAGAATGCAACCTTCAGGTGAAGTTGAGATAAGCTGGAGAATAGAAGTTTGGACCCAGAAATTTGCCCTGATAGCCAATGGCTTTAACATTGTCATGATCATGACATTTAAGATCTTGGGCTCCAAAGAGCCAGGGAGTTTGAACAGGACTCCTTGCATAAAGCAGACCCTTGGAAAAACTATATCCTCAGTTAAAATGTGGCTAGAGAGAACTCAGACCATCAATTCAGAGAGAAGTTTGTCTCTGCTCCAGTGGAAGAAAACTCCTCCAGAGCCCCAACTACCCAGACTTCCCAATGAAAGACTGACTTTTCTCTCAGTTGGTATTTCCCAGCAGTGGTATTTACTGCCATTTGTATCACGCAACGCATGAGTTGGTGAGCTTGTAACCACTTGTACCACGGAAAGAAATCGAGTGAACAATTACTTGGGCAGAGTCTTAAAACTCTAATCAGAATCTGGCAAAGAGAGCCTTTAGATGGGATCCTTGAAACACATCCATAAATACACTTTTTAGTTTTTGTCAAATGACACATCCCATAATATACAGAACTTTTTCAAATTGTGTTAAACCTGTGACACTGCCAGAGTCAAAGCTTAACTTCTAAAGGAAACAAAGCCAGGACTCAATGGTCTGGAACATTTTTACTGTATCCTCTTTTGAGCTGCACATGTTACCCTTTGTAAAAGGAGGAACCTCGCTTTCAGGCCTACTTTGGCTTTGTATGTTTTTTTGTTTGTTTGTTTGTTTTTTGAGATGGAGTCTCGCTCTGTAGCCCAGGCTGGAGTGCAGTGGGGCATCTCGGCTCACTGCAAGCTCCGCCTCCCAGGTTCACGCCATTCTCCTGCCTCAGCCTCCTGAGTAGCTGGGACTACAGGCTCCCGCCACCACGCCCGGCTAATTTTTTGTATTTTTAGTAGAGACGTGGTTTCACCGTGTTAGCCAGGATGGTCTCGATCTTCTGACCTCGTGATTCGCCCACCTCGGCCTCCCAAAAGTGCTGGGATTACAGATCTGAGCCACCGTGCCCGGCCTACTTTGCTTTTAACTAAAGGCACTTTGAAGTTATGTTAAGCAACTTATTATCTTCAGCTTCATCTAATTAATTATTCCATAGTTGTAAAAATACTAACAACAACAGCTCTCAGGTATCCAGTGAGAGCTTAGTATGTACCAAGAACACTTTACATAGCTTTTTTGTTTGTTTGTTTGTTTGTTTTGTTTGAGACTGAGTCTCACTCTGTCGCCCAGGCTGCTGCAGTGCAGTGGTGCAATATCAGCTCACTGCAACCTCCACCTCCTGGGTTCAAGCAATTCTCCTGCCTCAGCCTCCTGAGTAGCTGGGACTACAAGTGCATGTCACCACGCCTGGCCAATTTTTGTATTTTTTAGTAGAGATGGTGTTTCACCATGTTGGCCAGACTAGTCTGGAGGCTGACCTTGTGATCCACCAGCCTTGGCATTAAAAATTGTATCCTCTGCCGGGCATGGTGGCTCATGCCTGTAATCCCAGCACTTTGGGAGACCGAGATGGGTGGATCACTGGAGATCAGGAGTTCGAGACCAGCGTGTCCAACATGTTGAAACCCCATCTCTACTAAAAATTCAAAAATTAGCCAGGCATGGTGGTATGCGCCTATAATAATCTCAGGTACTCGGGGGGCTGAGGCAGGAGAATTCCTTGAACTCGGGAGGCAGAGGTTGCAGTGAGCCATTGCAATCCAACTTGGGCAACAAGAGTGAAACTCCATCTCAAAAAAAAAAAAAGAAAAAAGAAAAGAAAAGAAAAGAAAAGAAAAGAAAAGGCCGGGCATGGTGGCTCACACCTGTAATCCCAGCACTTTGGGGGCCGAGGCAGGTGAATCCCGAGGTCAGGAGATCGAGATCATCCTGGCTAACGTAGGGAAACCCCATCTCTACTAAAAATACAAAAAATTAGCCAGGCTTGGTGGCGGGCACCTGTAGTCCCAGCTACTCCGGAGGCTCAGGCAGGAGAATGGCGTGAACCCGGGAGGCGGAGCTTGCAGTGAGCGGAGATGGCACCACTGCACTCCTGGGCGACAAAGCGAGACTCTTGTCTCAATTTAAAAAAAAAAAAAAAATGGATCCTCAGAAAAACACCATGAGGAAAGTATTATTAAAATGATCATTATGTATATGAGGAAGTTAAAGTTTAGAAAAGTTGAAAAAGATTAGCCAAGGCCATACAGCGGTAGTAAGCAATAGTGATCGCATGGCTAAATAGAAGTCATGTAAATATACAGATTCCAGGTCTCCATTTTGGAGATTCTGATTCTGGGTTGAGGTCCAGCTATTTTATTGAAGGGTACCCTTGGTGATTCTGATATGCAGCTAGTTTGGATAACAACTATCATAGACAATACAAATTCACGCTTCCAATAAGGAATTGGTGTAGAATAACTCTAATTCTCCTTTCAATCAGAGACGATTTTAATTATTTGAGAAATTATTGAAAACCCTTAAGCCCAGAGAAGTTGGCCATTCAGAATGAAGATTAACCAATAGACCTAAGTTTTGGGTCTTTTCTTTCTTTCTTTCTTTCTTTCTTTCTTTCTTTCTTTCTTTCTTTCTTTTTTGTTTTTTTTTTTTTTTTTTTTTTTTTTTTTTTTTTTTTTTTTTTGCTTGCAAAAAGGATTTCAAGTTTAAAGACGTTTTGAAACACTGCATACTGCACCCTTCTATTGGAGAATGACAGTCTACCACAGTATGTTATAGACTGACAGGTCCCGCTATTAAGAAACTAGTTTTGTTTTACTTAGCCCAGTATTTCCCCAACTGTCTGAGTTGATCAAGCTGTTATAACAAAATACTATAGATTAGATGGCTTATAAACAACATAAATTCATTTCTTACAGTACTGGAGGCTGGGAAGTTTAAGATCAAGGCACCAGAGGATTTGATGTCTAGTGGTGAGGGCTTGCTTTCTCATATATAGCCATTTTCTCACTCTAACCTCACTTAATATAAGAGACGAGGGGTCTCTCTCAGGCTTCTTTTATATAGGGACACTAATCCCATTCATGAAATCTCTGACCTCATGACTTAATCACCTCCCAAAGGCTGCATTGCCTAATAACATCAACTTGAGGATGAAGATTTCAACATATAAATTTGGAGGGACATAAACATCTAGATGAAAGCACCAACATAGCTCACCACTAACTTCTTTTCTCTTATAGCACCTGTGAAATCCACAGCAGTTCTTAGTCTAGACCGAAGACATTCAGGGGCCTGTGGAAGCAACTACTGCCAGGGCTTTCTGGCTCTGCTGTGTTAATTTATTGCTTCCCGAATTCAGTCTTCTATTAGGCATGTGCCTTTCTACCCTTGACCAGTTACCTGCTTTCAAAATGACCAGCCAGATCCACTACAACAGTTCTTGCCTTCCACCTTGCCCTTAACTCATTGTAAACTGGACTGGAAACCTCTAAGTTATTTAAGCTTTCTTAGCTGGCATTTCTGAACCACTGGTCCAAATATTGGAAAGGCTAGAGAAAGATAGTAAGAGACCAGGAGCTTGGTTCCACCCCTATAGCTGTCTTTAAATATTAAATGGCAGCCTTGAGAAAGAGAAAGCAGGCTTGTAAGAGACTTCACTATCCAACATTGGAATGGAAAGCTCCACAAACTAGTAGTGGTCACCCATTCCTTGACATACTCAAGCGGTAGCTGTATGACCATCTTTTAAAGTTAACTTGAAAAGGATTCTTGCAGAGGGTTGAGCTAAATAATCTAATCCTAGAAGTTGTGTCATTTTTAAAGAAACTGCACGTTCTTTATAGAACATTTGCTATGGGCGAACTGATTAAATCACATCTCCAGTGGCTTTAATATAGTTAGTGTTGTCTAGTCAATGAAGCAATGGCATAACCAGATTGGCTGCTTAAATATTCAGAGAGAGTCAGCGAGGGCTCCCCAGGATGAGGGAATTCTGCATTCCATTTAAGCATATGACTCGTGCTGAATGAGTCTGCAAATTTTACTTCAGTCGTTTAGCCATTTGACTGCCTGACTGAAAAGATATCATAGGAGAATTATATGAACACCGTCTGTACTTGAAAAAAGATAAAACATTTAAATTGTCTATTTTTAAAGCAAATAATTTTAAATGCTTATTAACCATATTTCATGTGTTGGTGGAACATTGCCATATTGTGTCTATCCTTCTAGGAGCATATTCTCTGTGTATGACCATGAAAATAAATGATTTGCAGCTAGAGATATATACATAAAAATCAGGATAGTCCATAATGTAAAAAGTAGGTATGTTTGCATTTTATTTGCTAATGAATGAGTGATTGATTCGATTTTTGCAAAATCGGGTTTTTGTATCAGTGATTTAAAGGAAATGAAGTCACTCCACTGTAATAAACCTAGTTGTGCTACTGTATTCTAAAGCTGAAAATTTTGTGGCTGATCTTAGTTTTGACAGACAGCTCTCAACAGACTTATAAGTAGAATCTTGCAGTGGGATAAATTGATGGGGTTATACAAAGAATTAATAGCAGAACAAGGAGAAAATGTTAGGTGTCCAGAGCCTTATCTCTGGATAAATAATGCCTGTTATATTCTTAGTGAGTGGGTCTAATCTTTGTTTTTAAAAACTCTGGCTTATCATCCCATTATTTGGTATATACCCAAAGGATTATAAATCATGCTGCTATAAAGACACATGCACACGTATGTTTATTGTGGTACTATTCACAAATGCAAAGACTTGGAATCAACCCAAATGTCCATCAACGATAGACTGGATTAAGAAAATGTGGCACATATACACCATGGAATAATATGCAGCCATAAAAAAAGGATGAGTTCACGTCCTTTTTAAGGACAGGGATGAAGCTGGAAACCATCATTCTCAGCAAACAATCGCAAGAACAGAAAACTAAACACCGCATGTTCTCACTCAGGTGGGAACTGAACATTGAGAACACTTGGACACAGAGCGGGGAACATCACACACTGGGGCCTGTCGTGAGGTGGGGGGAGTGGGGAGGGATAGCGTTAGGAGATATACCTAATGTAAATGACGAGTTAATGGGTGCAGCACACCAACATGGCACATGTATACATATGTAACAAACCTGTACGTTGTGCACATGTACCCTAGAACTTAAAGTGTAATAAAAATTAAATAAACAAATGCATAGAAAAAAAAAAAAAACCCTCTGGCTTACTTAGTATTTAATGTTGAGCCAAGCAAATAGAAAGAAGGCAACAAAATGTCACCAGTAAGAGTCAAGGATCCTAGTGATGAAGACAAAAGAATATCAACAGTTATCAAAGCTGTAAACTGTGATTGTTGGGACACTCAGAATGTGCTGGGGATGTGTCGAATGACTTGGAAGAGAATGAATGATTAGGTAAATGAGCTCTGTGAGTGCAGACATAAGTCTCACTCCAGTTTATATCTTCAGAATATAGGGAAACAGCAAGAACTCGATACATTTTTTGAGTAAATAGATGGATGATTATCTATTATTTATAATTTAAATGAGGAATAAAATACTTGGACAAGATGATTAGCCAAGAGAAAAATTCAACTGTTTATTAATAGAACTGAAACTGAAGGGAAATATTTTAAAACATGAAACGAGCATTTTCAGCAAAATGAGATCTTGCATGAGACAAAAAGGAGCCAAAGTACGGAAGAAGAGAGATATCAATTTCTTAATTTTTTCCAGCTATTTAAAAAGTTCAAAATTATCACATCTCTTCCAGCTCTAGTAAATTAAAATAACCTTAAAAGAATGGACATCTTTTGAGGTACTATAAGTCTTAACTCTTTTTACACTAAAATTATATTTTCATTTCCATACTATTTTCAGATAACTATGAATTCAGACACCTTGAGTTTGGGTTTTTCTTTTCAAATAATAAGCCTAACAATTTAAAATAAGTGAAATAAAATGGATGTGAATAAAATAATGAATTTGGAAAAGTCAGTTTATAAAAATTTGACAAATAATGAAACTGTGTATCATTTCCAACTTGTTCTTTTCAAATGTCCATTCTACATAATTAGTTATGTTTATAGAGCACTATATCTTATCTGTCAAAATTGGAACAAGATTAGGACACACGTTAATAAACGGAATGGAGTATTTGTCTAGACTTTCTATATTTGTTCTTTTTGCCATTGTCTGATGCCAATACGTCATTGAGCTAGACCATCCCAGAAATGAGGTACTAATAATTCAGAAACAAGAAGCTTAGCTACTCGAGGAACAGGAGGTAGAGGCATTTGGATTCAGACTCTATTAACTGAATTTAAATATCAGTTTAGGAATTACTTGAAGTAAAAACTGAATGAATCAAAAATGTTTTTAATAATATTCACCACCTATGAAACACGATCTACATGAGCAGCTTGCCTCCTGTTTGGAACAGCTCAGACATCTAGAGTTAATACCCTGCAAAGTTTGAGATGGATGGGTGAGCTGAACCCTGGCCATTCTCTGTGTCCTCTGATCAAAATAGTTAATACATTCATGCCTGCACCCTATCAAATATAACTTTCAAAGATTGCCCCTCTTTGTCTTACTACAAAGTGAGATTTTCTTCCCCATCTTCAAATTCTGCCAGTTTTAAAAACAAAAAGAACAGTTTTTTAAAAGTATTTCCCATGTGTCAGGCACTGTGCTATGTATATTAAATACATGACTTCATTGACTCCTCCCTTTAGTACTGCTCATAGATTATTGTCCCTGTTTTTCTGAAGAAATTGAGGCCTCAAAAAACTGCTATTTGTTTACTTGCCAGCACCTGTTTTTCTCTCCAAAATAAGTTTTGGGGATTGGATTAGACCTTGGGAAATGTTCTGTCTCTCTAAAGGAGAGTAGATTTGGTTACAGCAGAATAGACTTCATCCTTATTACCAAGTAAGTCAACCATTTGACTTCAGTCTTGAAGGTGATTTGGCCCTCTCTTTACCGGACTGTTCACTCTAGCTTATTAAGTCAAGTGTGGGCATATTCTTTAAACTAGAGTTCAAGATTTTTAGAATAAATATCAGAAATATAAATCTGGATGTTATACATTTCCCATCAGAATGTGAAAAATAAACAATATTTATTTCCATTTCACAGAATCAAGAATGTATCTGAAATCTCAGAAAGACAGAGGCAGAGATTAGAGAAGCAACATGAGCTAAACCAGCCTCTCTCACTGCTGGGAGATAGGGGCAGGACAGAAATGACAGGAAGTATAAATTCCATTGTTATATATTGTTCATATGGCAAAAAATACCTTGGATTCTAGGTTATTCCTCTCTTCCAGTTGGAAACTTTTCATATTTGTACCATATGCTTACATGTAGAACTTAAGAATAGCATGTTATAATGGCAATGTGCAGGCTGAGGGGTCAGGTCAAGAGGCTTGGGACCAGGCCCAGGTCTGTAACTAAATAGCCTGGGAGATTGAGCAGATACCAAAATGTTTTCTATCTATCTGTATCTATATTGTTCTTGGATCTTACTTTTTCACAAATCAATAAACATTACATCATCTTGAGGGTTCTTTCCAGATATATGACTCTAGAAATACATGGGTTTGCTTTTCTTTAATTTAGTTTTCTTTTTCTCAGTTATTAGTTCATCTACTCCATGCTTAGATGGTATATATCAAATTGCTATCTGCTTTTACTCTGCTAATATTGGAAATGGTCACACATGTTGTGCTCACAGACCCTAGGAACTCTAAGACATATACCGATATAAAACGCCAAATTTTGCTGCATATATATAGACCATATGGATGCATAAATTGATAGTAGACTAATAGTTATTAACTTGAGAATATTTTTTGGTTTATAAGCCATATCTGATGATTTCCATGATCCTGTGGAGTACATATTATTATCCCATTACCTAAATGAAGAAAGTGAGACTCAGAGAGATTAAATTAAAATGCCCAGATTACTCAATCAATGGACAACTCTTCTATTTGTTGAACCATATTCTTCTAACCTAACAAATTCATCTTCTTTCACAATAGCATGATACTTTTCAGTGGAACAAACATATAACATTTATTGAAATGTGGATGCAAGAGTGAAAGACAGGAGAAAGGGACATGGAAGTTGTATTTCCAGGTTACGTGGAGCCAGAAATTGTTTGCAGTCAGTGAGTAGGAGAGGAAAGTGATGAACTTAAACTGGTCATCAAAAAGGTTTTCAAAAAAAATTTTTTTTTTCTGAAATAGCATACAATCCCTACTGGGAAAAGTTGGACTTATTTCTAACACAAGTCGAAATAATAGACATTTCTGCTTTTTCCTACCAAGACCCCAAGTGAGTGGTGAAAACTACAAGATCTAAGCATGTGATGTTAGTGATACATTTATTAGTACCTCTTGGAGTCCATCACAAGGCAGTGAGGCAAGATAAAGGGGAAGCAGAAGCCTAATTAAGAGATAAGAAGAGGGAGGTGCCGACTGTTCAACAATAGAAAAACAACTGACACACAGGGAAAAGCACATGCTGTGAGCTAAGAAATCCTAATTGCCACACCAAGCATCCTCCCACCCATTAGAGACAAAAACCAGCCCAGCAGAAGCAACCCATTTAAAATGATTTCATTTGCTTTCTCCTGTTAATAGATATAAAGCAAAGTGCATTGCCAATCTTTCTTTGGAACTTTAAGAGATACCAAATTTAAAGAGAAAGAGTATCCCTGTGAAATCTCTTCTCTGATCATGGAGGCTGGGTTGAAGTTGCCTTGGAAAACTGTAAAATAATCTCAGAAAAGGACACCCAAAATGAAGATGGCCTCAACGCAGCAGACATGCCTATGAGTATCAATTCAGCACAATCACATTCTTTCTTTCTCACTGTTTCAGACAGAATTTTGGTGAGAAGATTTATTTTTTCCAAGAAAAGGCAGAAAGACTAACAAACCAAGTTAAGATGACGCAAGAAAAGCCCCTAAAAAGCTTCATAACTACAAAATTGGTCACGAGGAAGAAAATGTTGCCTTAAAAGTCCTGCATAGAGCTTCCTAGCTTGGGGCTATCTCGTGGATGGAGATAATCACCTCCAGCTGACCCATAATTACCTCGTTTGGACTGGATCCACTCTGATTATGTACCAGTAAATGGATTTAACTGAAATTCAGATTTTTCTAAAAATAAAACAGCCAAAGACCCAGAGCAAATAACAGCCTCTAGATGATTCATCATAAAGGCTAAACTTAGCAAGATTACGACGTCTGCTTGCCAGAGCTCTTGCTGTCTTGTTTTTGTAGACATGAAATCTTGTCTTCCTCTAAAATGCTTGAAAGTCAGCAATTCTGTTGAGAACCACATGTACCTGGGAGACTGAAAGATGGCTCTCTGAACACAAACTGGCCCGGTAGCCAGGGGCTACTGCTGTGATGACAGCAAGCCGTGCAGATAGCAGATGAGGTCACTCAGCTACGCTACATTGAGAAGGAAAAACACCATTTCACTAATTCACAAAAGACTATTACCCAGCAGACAGATGACAGCACTTACTGATTTACCACTGTGTGCACAGACTGTCAAATATGCCGGGAGGGAAAGTCGCAATATTGAAGATGCAACCCTTGCCCTGAAGGACCTCCAATGGTAATTGAAAGGGTAAGGAGAGTAGAGGAAAGTGTGGTTGTGAAAAGAGAACCAGGTGGAGGCTTTATTCACTACTTACCTGCTGAGTGAATTAGGACAATTTACTTACTGACGAGTCTCAGTTATCCCATCAATAAAAAGGGAATCATAGTAGAATAATAATATTCTTCTTAAATGAGAATTTCTTTTGTAAACGATGCAAATATGAGTTTCTGTTTATTTGAAAAGATGACAGAAATGTTTACTGAGGGCTTGAAGTCTCCTGTGTTTGAATTTCTTTTACTTCCTTCCCTCCTGGCCAATTCCCTTTCCCTTTACTCTCTTCCTCAGTCCACGTAGGATAGAAGCATCTATTAGGGTTCCAAAAGGATCATAGTTACTAAAATACCGTCCTGTCTAGAGCAAGATGATTGAAACCTTAAAGCAAACAACATTTTTACACATGGTCACTAACAGAAGTGTTCTTGAAATGCATATACAGTTCTACTACCAGTCCCTTGTGCTAACTTCCAAAAGCAAGGGGAAATGAACAGATTTAAGGAACAGGTGCTTGCATCGGAGACGAGAGGAGGAGAAGGATCTCAGTTTGGTACACTGCCATTGCATTAATTGAACACAGCACATCTACCTGCACTCACTGACCCAGATATGTCTTTTCAAGAATGGCCATCCTTGGTGAGAAAGTTCGCTTTGCTGTTGAACCAAGGTTGAGATTAGCCAGCCAGTCATTCACTGTCACAAGTAATAAGCTGACATCTACAAAGCTTGAGAGGAAAATCTCTCTAAGATTGATGAAATAAATACCTAGAATAATGGAAAAAAACAAAAACCCATTGTTGTAAGACAGAGGTTGTTTGTAAATAATCCAGTTATACATTATCATTTTATTGTCAATTTCCGTATGTGAGAAGTAATAGCTTTCATTGCAAAAATTTATTGAAGCGAATTTCCAAAGCAAGGAACCACCTCTTACTTGTCTTAGGCTTTCAATGTCTAGAAAGATAACTTCTGAATCAGGGACAATTCTCTTCCGCTTTACACATTTTTGTGTTTGAGATCTCACATAATCATTATTGTAATAAATTAACATGTTGAATCTGGTTGTTTATGTTAGTGGAAAACTAACGTGGGAAGACATAGAGCTAAAAACTCAAGTTGTATTTTCGCCTCTGTCAATTACCCTATGACTAACAAATATTTACAGACTTATCAAGTATATCCTTAAATTACCTTAAACAAGGCATGTACTCTTTTTGAGCCTCAGTTGCCACATTTATATGATGATGACAGTAATATTTATTGCATTCTTCTACCTCTCAGGGCTGTTGTGAAGACAAATAGGAGGATATTTGAGAACACACTGTCCTTCGAGTAAATGTTTTACTTTGAAGTGTAAAAGACCAAGTTTTGCAAGATTTTTAGTTTAAAAAATGTGGTGCCCATCACAGGTAAAGGAAGCCCTTAGTCCATCCTAGCCTGATTTTTCCAATTTGATATGCTTCTAATGTAGTGGAGAGGAAATGCAATTAAAAAATAATAAGTTCTTCTCTGAGAGCTCTAAACAATAAGCCAAAGCCTATGTGACCTTTCTGCCCTAACAATAGCATGAGGAAAGCCCATTTTATAAGGAAAAAGAAACACAGTGTCACAAGTATATGAGTAGTGAGAGAAGCCAAGGACATTTTATTTTCAATGGCACCATGTGCTCTCTCTGCTTTAGCAGAGGCCTATCACTTATCACTCTAATAGATTAAGTGAATTATTCTGCAAGACAGAACATCACACTGACATTTCCAGTAGGCTACAAAATGCACAAGACAGAAAACAAGTTAGAAAGGCCCCATGTCTGAGGTGCCATGTCAACATAATTTACTGTAAGACTAATTCACCCTACCCTTGACAATAACCAGGATACAGAGCTATGTGTCAACCCTCTGTAGCTACTATTTCTCTGTTCTGTTTTTAAATGCCCAGAACAGTGCTGGAACACAGTAGTTGTTCAATTAAAACTCACTGATACTAAACCTGTCTTCTTTCACTCTTATTAGCCTTCTTTTTTGTGTTGAGTAACCATTCTGAAGGATCAACTTTTGCTTCTCATTAAAAAAAAATTTACATGCTAGAAAGCTGAGAATATAATACTCATAAAGGGCATGAAGTTAACAGATTTGAGCCTAGAAATGACCTGTCTTATGGAAAGAAGAGCTGCAAACTGGAGCACTTCACTCTGATGCTTCCACCTTATGTGGAAGAGTTACTCTATGGATTTGAAAGAACAACTGGGAAAACAGTGCAGCTTCCCTCACTTCTCAAAGCTCTGAGGTCACAGTTCCTGACCATCCAGCACTCTGAGAGGACTGGGAATCTGCTGTCATCGTGATCCCAAAATAGAAGTAGCAAGTGCCTCTGGGTGAGATGTAAAGCTTCTTTTTCTTGGTTAACTATGCTCTTCTCAACAAATGCACGGGTCTTTCAGTTAGGTCAAAACATTGGCTTTAAAAATATATACACTTTGATTATTATTTTTATTTTCAGACATGGTCTCACTCTGTTGCCTAAGCTGGAGTGGAGTGGCATGATCACGGTTCACTGTAGCTTTTCACAGCAGGGGCTCAAGCAATTCTCCCACCTCAGCTTTCCAAGTAACAGACCACAGATGTGCACTATCATGCCCTGCTAATTTTTTTTTTTTTTTTTTTTTTTTTTAATTTGTAGAGATGAGGCCTTGCTATGTTGCCCAGGCTGGTCTCAAACTCTTAGGCTCAAGCGATCCTCCTTCCTTGGCCTCCTAAAGTGCTGGGAGAACAGACAACAGGCATAAGCCACCATGCCCAACCTGTACCTGGATTTTGTTTGGGAAATTTTGCTGTTTTGTTGTTTAGTTGTGTTTTCCTTAGGTGCCATCTCTTATATTGATGATTTAATGAAATGACCATCTCCATGCCTTCTTTTTCTTGTCAGTATACATGGTTTATTATTTTGAGTTTCGAGGCACTAATGAACATCAAAAATATATTTTTTCATAGAAAATTTCATGATAACATCAAGTTCTGATCTTGATGTAAATAGAGAAGAGTGATCTACAAAATTCACAATAACATGATATAATTTGCAGGGGTGAAGTGTGAGATAACTATTCAAAACTTATGATAAATAAAGCACCAAAATGCCACTGCACTGTAGTCAGGATTCATTTGCAATGCACCACGAGCTGGGCTGACATTAGATGACCTTTCTGAACTGGCTGTCTACAACCCACATGCATTTCTCAGAGTGTCAAATGAAGATTAATAAAAATCACTGAGAAAATAAGGAACAAGACTAACAACTACTCTTCCGTGTTTGCTAGCCTAAATAAAACAACGATACATTGGACAATTTTAGAGGTTGCCACAAGTGGGTCAGCGTGAGTAGTGGCAGTGACCTTGCAGTTCTCAGGAATCTATGGGTTGAAATGGGAATACTTGAACAAATTACCATCAGCATTAGACAAGTTGAGGAAGTGGGGTCTGGCTTATAAACATATTTAAAAAGAAATATTTCCCTCAGTGTGCTATCACTACCTACTTTTATCCTATATTTCCAATTTACATTTTGATGGCTTTAGAAAAAGACAGTAAGAGAGTTCTTCCTGGGAGACATGAGAAGGGAGGCCATGGCTCCAGGCTGCATCAGTTTTAACCTGGAGGTCTAAATAGCTCTCCATGCTTCATCTTTCCATTTTTCTTTCTGTTTTCCTGCTTATTTTTCTGAGCTACTTCTTTAATATCCCGCTCTGTTAGATTCCTTGCCCTCTTTCCTTCAACTAGATGTTTACTGAGCACCTCCTGTGTGCCAGGCACTGTATTAGACTCTGTGGCATAGATAGGTGCAAATGACAAAATCCCAGCCCTCAAGAAGACAGAGTTCAGAGATAATATTATCTTATTTAATCCTCACCATAACTCTGGAAAACAGATATAATTTTTTCATTCACAAATGAAGAAACTAGGGGTCAAAAAGGTTGGGAAATGTGCTGCGAGTAGTGCAGAGAGGATGAGGCAACAGATGAAGCTGACCCGGGGACAAAGCCCTGAGCTTCTCCACCAGGACTCAGCCACATGGATTCTCCTCCTCGGTCTGCCCTCGTTCATCACTTGATACTTCCACAATCTTCCTTCTAACTCCTAACAACTGCCCTTAACTTCTCCACTAGGAGAAAGCGATTATTTTTTAATTGATAGAAGTTCATTAGTTTCTAACCAAGTTGTTGAAAGCCAAGTGAGAAGAACATGACTCATTTGTCCAGCTTTCCACAGATGATGACGAAAACAAGACCTTGAAAGGAGTCAGAGAAAATTATATCCATTCCTTAAAGGACAATTTCTTGAGTTTCTTTATGCCTGTCTGTTTGTTTTGAAGTATATGGGTGTGAGGATTCACCCTGAGTCCTAACCCAATGCTCTTCCACCTTCTGGTATCTTCTCTAGCCCCACTATAAGAACTGAAATATGCCTTCCTGTAGCAAAGCTGGGAAAGAATAAAGAAGAAGGAAGGAGAAGGAAGGAAGGAAGGAAGGAAGGAAGGAAGGAAGGAAGGAAGGAAGGAAGGAAGGGAGGGAGGGAGGGAGGGAGGGAGGGAGGGAGGGAGGGAGGGAGGGAGGGAAGGGAAAAGGAAGGAAGAGAGAAAAGTAGAAACGGAAGGAGTTGGGAGGAAGGAAGGAAGGGAGAGAAGAAGGAAGGAAGGAAAAGAAAGGAGGGAGGGGCTACCTTCCCCATGCAAAGAAAATTAGAACATCTGCTTTCATGTATCCTGCAAGTTTGTTGTTAACCAACCACAGTGCATTATCACTAAAATAACTTGCACAAACAATTTATCACTAAAAACAAGAAAGTGAGGGGTGGTGGGGAACACAGAAGAAATAAATTCTTTGCCACCAAATAAATAAATATAAAATAATAAAACAAAATAAGATCTGGGTACCATTCCAGAGGAAGGACAGGTGGACTAAATCAATATCTTTGAATCAAACTATAAAAAAGCAATCCAGTTGGAAACAAACAAGCCTGACAGAAATTGATCACTTGGGAAACAGGACAAGAGGAAAGAGCAGAAACCAGAAAAGCTTACAAATTAGTGGAACTGCAATGTAGGGTTAACATTCAGGTCATCAATACCTAACAACTCAGATTAATGACACCCCTGGCAAAAGAGTCTAACTTTTCCATATCACTAATGCCCAAATGGGAAGGATGTGACTATCAATCAAAACAAGATAACAATGTGAAACTATCAAATCTCACCTATTCTCAGTATGAAATGAAAGGAGTTTATAGACAGAACTGGTGCTTGCCCACTCCTTTCATTAAAAAAAAAGCATTAATAAGATTTAACCTGTGACACCTTCCTGCCAACATTTACAAACCATACTACAAAACAGGACTTTCTACTTAGAAGCAAAGAAGTCTAGAGGTGGTTTAAAAGAAAAATGCAACAACAAAATCTTACCTCTCATTCAATCTGCAACTAAACAAACTATATAAGTATAATACTTATAATAACAGATTGCAAAATTTTCCCCATGCTGCATAGTTTTTTAAAAAAATCATTACTTTTCTGGCAAGTACTCTAATCTAATTATATATCTTTTATTTCACTTCTATTTGGATTTATCCTAATTACATTTATAAACAAATACAAATCAATCCATTTTATAGTCACAATTAGATTAAGACATTCAAAATTTTTAATAATTTTGATTCCGAAATATATTTTTGGCTAATAGAATTTGCAGCAAATTATACTTGGAGAGGAAAAAGTACTCTATCTCCATCAAATAATAGAAGCACATCCATTTGTTATTTTTTAAATGCTGACAGCAAAATCAATTCTAAGGGGGGAAAGGAAAATGAGATTCTGAATTTCTCACCATACCTCTAGTTCCCCTTGACACACTAATTAGTCTCCCACCCTTCTTTTTAATGCCTTACAGGATGTTTGTCTGGAGGAAAAATGAAACTGGCAAAACAGAAAATTGGCAGTGACTAATGAAAAGGACAATAGAGAAGTGACAATTTTTTTGAATAGAACCATTAGCTACATGGTGTTTCCGTTGCTCCAGGCCTCAATAGTCAAACATTTCCAGTGTTTACAAAAGTTCCTATGGAGGGTTATAGACTGTATATGGCTTCATCCTTGACAGTTTGGTACAGTCATGTGTTGCTTAATGACAGGGTTGCATCCTAAGAAATGCATCATTAGGTGATTTCATCATTGTGTAAACATTATAAAGTGTACTTGAAGAATGTACTTCAGAGTGAACTTACACAAACCTAGATGGCATAGCCTTCTACACACCTAGGCTATATGGCCTAGCCTATTACTGCTCAACTACAAATCTGTGCAATATGTTGTATACTGAATAGTGTAGGCAGTTGAAACACCATGGTAAAGATTTGTCCATCAAAATCTATTTAAATCTAAAACAGGTACAGTACAAATACAATATTATAACTTAGGAAGTCACTGACGTATATGTGTTCCATCACTGCCCAAAATGTCATTACGCCATTAATGACTATATTTGTACAATTAAGGGTGGCATATTTTTTTGTTTTGCTTTTCAAGATTCTTACAGCTCTTCTCTGGAGACTGAAGAGGAGATTAGTGTAAAAGATAGTGTCACCTTACAACCATTACCTTGTAGAATTTAAAAGAAACTTTTTAAGTTGTGAATATCAAGTATAGATGACAGTAAAATTCCCTGAAAATGATAAAAAAACTGTTATCTGCACAGTGTGTGGCCAAATTCAATATTTTAAAATGTATACAGTTTGAATTTTAAATTAGGGGGATTATTTCAACACTTGTATTTTTAGGGAGTTTTTGATACAGTACAGAATTAGAGTTGGGATTTTACTAGAAATCACACATCGAAGAAAGCGTGTGACTGGATCCAAAGTCATCAACAACTAGTAAGTTACTAACGCACAAGAAATGTCTTCATTATTGTACTGTTTCAGGCATGATACTACCCTATCATACTTTTATTTAAATGCCCTGTTATACCTCTGAGAAAAAATAAAGCAAATTTAAAAGGAAAAACAACAATAAAATGTCTTTTAACTCTATTTTTATCATTTATTACATCTTCCAAAATGAACTAAGAAGTGCTAATTATTTATTTTTTCACTACAGTGAGGTCTGAGGTTATGCATATCTGTTAGAATTCTGAAATGTTACAAATGGTATTAGATTTAACTAAGATATGATTTTAAAATTTAGAGTGAAAACATCAAATTGACATTTAGGGATTAAGCTCAGGGGGGAAATCCTGTTGCTGTGGAAACAAGTGTGAACACATTCTCTGTATGCCTTAAGTTTCTCTGTATCCAAGGGCTAATTCTGACTTAAGTTAGTCATCTACACACACACAAACCTAGTCTTCTCCACACAGACTGGGTTGAGAAGCAGGTTGTGTAGCTGAATTAGTCTCCAAAATATGCCTCTCTGGCATGAGGACTATTTTCAGCCAGTTATTATAAGACCCTTTTGTTAGAAAAAAAAAATCAAGTGCAAGTAACTTCCTAGAAGAAGTCACTTACCTATTCACCATATTCAAGGATGGTTTCTACTAGTTGGTAAAGAGGAGTGGATCCTAGAAGCCAATTCATTTCCTCAGGGACACCTGCCTGTGGATAGTCCTGTCTTCTTCAAGAGCTTCTCTTGAATCCTCCCCTCCATGGCCTGCAACCCTCTAAAATTTAGGTGAATTCCACGTGGGCAGAAGAAACACCAAGAATGAATCCAAACTGCTATAAAGATACCAAGAGCTGACAAACTGATTATGCATCTTACCTTACCAACTTCATCTATGATAATATTGATGGACTGTACAGTTTTCTGGGCTCACAGTTTTCTGAGTAATATTTCTCACTGTACAGTTTTCTGTCTATAAAATTGGGGGAACATTCTTTTCCTACTGAGTTTAGTGTGAAAAACAGTGACTACTTTAATTTTTGTTAGAGCTTAGAAATTGCTTATTAAAATTAATCCTGTTAACAGATGAGTTCAGTTGTATCGAGAAGGCAGCTGAAGCATAGGAGTTCTTCCTTATTCAGAGAAAGTGCCTAAAAACATGTCTTTTAAAGGTTCTTTTAAATATCCACATACTACGAATGTGTAGATTTTATTCTGACATGCAGATTAGAATAGCTATTTGTAGTGATACGGAGTTTGGTGCTTAGTTTACATTGTTTCTCTGTAATGAAAGAGTTGGGGGTCTCTTCTTACCAGAACAAGTCAATCCATAAAATGCTGCCTTATTAATTTCTGCAATACCCTGGTTTCTCCAAATGGCAGAAGTAGAAAATCTAACATCAAAATACTCTGATCTTGTTTTGTTATGCGTTTAGTTATTTCCTTTTATGAGCTTCAGTTTGCTTTTAGTTTCCATTCTGTCTTTTCTATCCAGACAATAGATGAACAAATTAAAAGAAAATATATTTCCATGCAATGGAGAATTGCTAATAAAAACATATTGAGTTTTAACTCAGTATCTTTCTTCTTCACTTCCCACCAACCAGGACTCTCAGGGAAAAATGTCAGTTAAAACCTATGTTTTGAAGTTTATTTATTTATTTTTTTATTTGGAATGTTATACTGTGTCAGACAGAAACTGGCTGGGTGCAGTAGGGAGGTCTCCAGTAGGTAAGATTACAAGAAGACAAGGGTCATGGATTCATCTGGATCCAAGAAGTCTAGAACTCCTCCATGTGGAACTCTAGCCAATTTCATCTATAAGAACCATAGACCAAGAATATGTGCTTTTCTAGAGAAATTGGTGAAACTTACCAAAGGTAACTCAGAGACATATTCACTAGAGCATGAAAGTCTTAAACTAGATAAAATTGTTCATTTGCAAGGTGCGATAGAATAAAAAAAGGATTACAAATGCCACAGAAACAATGGAGAATGTATGTTTGGCATGCAGAGCTTCTGAAAGACTAGATGAGAATATATGCATTCTCCAAAATCCTTACAAAAGGCAAAAGAAAAGTGTAAGCAATTAATTGATTAGAAATAACAGTATATTGACTCTCTCCAACTACACTTTCTCTCTTTCTATTCTTCTCTGCCTGCTCTGAATCTACTAACATTTTAGCTTAGTTACCTTCTCACCCTAAAAATAAAAACAAAATTAAACAAGTGCCTTACAAAGTTAGGCCTTCAGAACAATCAGATGTGCTTCTTTAACCACCTGTTCATTTTGATCAAAATCTCGAGCACAGAGAAAAAGTGAAATGTTTTCCTGTTCCAAAGGAAACTTCCATAAAATTGCCAAGAAGTTTAGAATACTCACTGGAGTAAATGATCCAAGACTATGACCTTTGGCAACTTTACATTTACATGATACTGGGACCTGGTAAACCCTGAAAATAGATGGCTAAAGCCAAACGGGAGGTACTGAGAAATATATCAAAGATTTGATTACTTAATCTTCCAAGATAGACAAAGAAAAGGGTTAAGAAAATAACCTCTTAAAACCCAAAGTACTTCCTGAAAAACTAAACAAACCCTAACTGGTCATTCAATCTTGTGAAAAGAAAAAGGATGGGCCAGGCAAGGTGGCTCGTGCCTGTAATCCCAGCACTTTGGGAGGCTGAGGTAGGTGGATCACGTGGTCAGGAGATCAAGACCACCTGAACACGGTGAAACCCTGTCTCTACTAAAAATACAAAAATTAGCCAGGCGTGTTGGTGGGCGCCTGTAGTCCCAGCTCCTCGGGAGGCTGAGGCAGGAGACTGGCATGAACCTGAGAGGCAGAACTTGCAGTGAGCCCAGACTGTGCCACTGCACTCCAGCCTGGACAACAAAGCGAGACTCTGTCTCAAAAAACAAACAAACAAAAAAAGAACCTGTTTCTGAGTATAAGTAAAGGTTAGAAGTATTATTTATAAAAGATTCTAGTCTATCCATGCTGACTCCATGAAAATGCTCTGTTTGCCCTACTTATTAATGAGCTCCACACTGAACTCAGTAATCTAGTTAAAGAAACACAAATTGGGTTGAGAAGCAGCCTGTGTAGCTGAATTAGTCTCCAAAATACACCTTTCTGGCACAAGGACTATTTCAGCCAGTTATTGTGAGACCCTTTTGTTAGGAAAAAGAAATCAATATATAAAGAATATCTCCATTTGAAAGTGTAGATCTCTCTCTGCACAAGAAAGCAAAAAAAAAAAAAAAAAAAAAAAAAAAAAAGGCTAAATCACTAGAAACTCTTACACTGGAGAGGTCTCAGCTTAAATCTATAGAACAAATCTTACCTTTGTTTAAGTTGCTTTTTTTGGCCATCTTATTTTAACTGGGCCTTTACCTACACCATTCTTTCTTTCTGAAAATGATGGTATTAAAGCACAGGTTTAAACTCTGTGCATTTGAGATGTAATTTTTTTGCCTTGTCTTACCTAAGAGCAATTCCTGGAACCCACATGTACAAAAAGTCAGCCCTCCATAGGCATGGGTTTTGCATCCCAGGAATACTGTATTTTCTATTTGCATTTGGCTGAAAAAATATTGGTGTATATGTGGACCTCCACCTTTCAAACCTGTGTTGTTCAAGGGTCAACTTTATTTAGAAACTGGCAAATAAAAAATCTTCAAACTTCTTTTCACAAATAGTAGTAGAAAGTGTTAACTATCAATGAAGAAAATTTTATTTCATCGACCTTCTGATTAATATTATTTTATAAACTACTAGTGAGTTTTTTATTATTGTACATAGTACATGACATAAATTTGCAAACAGAAGCTGATATCATTTGAATTTGTTTCCCTACCCAAATCTCCCGTAACTATAATCCCCAATGTTGGAGGAGGGGCCTGAGGGAGGTAATTGGATCATGGGGGCAGATTTCCTGCTTGATGTTCTTGTGATAGTGAGTGAGTTCTCATGAGATCTGATTGTTTAAAACCGTATAGCACCTCCTGCTCTGTTCTCTTCCTCCTGCTCCAGGCATGTGGAAAGTACCTGTTTCCCTTTTGCCTTCCACCATGATTATAGGTTTCCTGAGACCTCTGCAGCCATGCTTCCTGGACTGCCTGCAGAACTGTGAGTCAATTAAACCTCTTTTTTCTCTTTCTTTTTTTTTTTTTTTTTTCAGATGGAGTCTTACTCTGTTGCCCAGGCTGGATTGCAGTGGTACAATCTATCCACTCACTGCAACCTCTGCCTCCTGCGTTCAAGCGATTCTTCTGCCTCAGGCTCCCTAGTAGCTGGGATTAGAGGCATCCACCATCATGCCAGGCTAATTTTTGTATTTTTAGTAGAGATGGGGTTTCACCTTGTTGGCCAGGCTGGTCTTGAACTCCCAAGCTCGAGTGATCCACCAGCCTTGGCTTCCCAAAGTGTTGGATTACAGACATGACATCGGGTCAAACCTCTTTTCTTTATAAATTACTTAGTTTTAGATAGTTCTTATATAACAATGTGAGAACAGACTAATACAGAAGCTATATGATCTGTATTTCCTTCTGTCTATGTGCTTATGCACATCTATGTATGTATGCAATCTATATGTGATATTTTCTTCTATCTACAGATGGTATTGACAAAATTAACTTTTAAAAAAGCTTTATTTAATTGGCTTAAGGAAAACTAAGAACTTATATAAATTAAGTACAGTCATGTGTTGCTTAACAATGAGGATACCATACGTTCTGAGAAATGAGCCATTAGAGGATTTTGTCACCATGCAAATGTAACCAGTATAGTCAGTTTGCTAGGTTTCTCTAAAAGTAACCCTTCCCTCCCTTCGTTTCTTGCTACACATATATCTAACTACCTGTTCACTGGAGAACTCCAAAGGCTAATCCTAAAACAAACCAGGCATGGGCGGGTGCAGTGGCTCAAGCCTGTAATCCCAGCACTTTGGGAGGCTGAGGCGAGCAGATCATAAGGTCAGGAGATGGAGACCATCCTGGCTAACACGGTGAAATCCCATGTATACTAAAAATACAAAAGATTAGCCGGGCGTGGTGGCAGGCGCCTGAAGTCCCAGCTACTCAGGAGGCTGAGGTAGGAGAATGGCGTGAACCCGGGAGGCGGAGCTTGCAGTGAGCTGAGACTGCTCCACTGACTCCAGCCTGGGTGACAGAGCCAGACTCCATCTCAAACAAACAAATAAACAAAAAACACAATCCTGGCATGAAGTAGAGATGGCAGTTGAACAGTTGATCCATAACCTGATACCAGCCAGGCCTCTGGATAGTCCATTACTCAAGATAACCATTGGATGACAAGCAGATCTATACCCCACACCACTCATGCACATAGTTTCCATGCCACCTTTCCCCTTAAAGCCCCTTTAGTTAGCCTGAAAGTTTGCCATGGCTTTTTGAGACCAGAATATGGCTGTCTCCCAAGCAGTTACCACTTGAATAAACCTGCTTTCCTTCCACCAAACCTCACTTCCAGTGTCTGGCTTTCTGAGCAGCAAGCAGCCAAACGTCAGTTTGGTTACACAAACATTATAGAGCGTATTTACACAAAACTAGCCAGCATGGTCTGTTATATACCTAGGCTACCTAGTGTAGCCATTTGCTCCTAGCCACAAGCCTATATAGGAGGTTATTGTACTGGATGCTGTAAGCATTTGTAACACAAAAGTATATAGAAAAAGATATGCTATAAAAGATTTTTTAAATGGTGCATTTGCATAGAGTACTTATCATAAATGGACCTTGCAGGATTGGAAATTGCTCTGAGTGAGTCAATGAGTGAGTGGTAAGTGAAGGCGAAAACCAAGACATCATTGGGCACTACTGTAGACTTTATAAACACTGTATACTTAGGTTACCCTAAATTTATATAAAAACTTTCTTTAATAATAAATTAACCTTAGCTTACTCTAACTTTTTTACTTTATAATCTTTTTTAATTTTTTTAACTTTCAGACTTTTATAGTAACAGCTTAAAACACAAACATGTTGTACAATGGTACAAAAATATTTATTTTAAAAATCCTATAGCTTTTTTCTATTTTCAAATTTTTTTAACTTTTTAAATTTTTGTTAAAAACTAAGACAAAGTACATATGTTAGCCTAGGCCTACACGGGGCAAGGATCATCAAGATCACTATCTTCCACCTCCACATCTTGTCCCACTGGAGGTTTTTCATGGTCAATAACATGTATGAAGCTGCTGTCTCCTATGATGATAAGGCTTCTTCTGGAATACCTGTTGCAAGACCTACCTGAGGCTGTTTTACAGCAATTTTTAAAAATGAGTACAAGAAGTACAGTCTAAAATAATGATAAAAAGTACAGTTCAGTATAGCAGGGAAGTAATGTAACAATGTGTAAGAAGGCAGGAACTAGGGAGGGGCAAGGAAGAAATCCAACTCATTGAATGTGGTGATCTGGTGAGTTTCAGGTATTCGATACTTTTTTTGAGAGGCCTGAAGGATGTTTCCTGAGGAAGGAACTCAGATAAAACAAATATAAGTTTTAAACTTTAAGACCAGAAGGATGGATTTCTATGTTTATTTAAAAAAAAAAAAAAACTATCTATGGAACTATTGGGTCAGTTTCCATTTATGACCAGTATCATGCATTATGTACTATACATAATCATTTGTGCTATAATTTACATGACTGGCAGTTCAGTTGGTTTGTTTACAAAAACACATAGACATGTAGTATCATATAAGCATGTGAGTAATGCATTACACTACAAACCATGCTACAAAGCCATTAAGTAACAGGGCTTTTTCAACTTCATTATAACCTTATGAGACCTCTTTTTATACACAGTCCTTCACTTACTGAACTGTCATTTTGCAGCACATCAGTACTTTTCTTAAACTCTTGGAATTATAGAAACTAACTCAAAATGTGTTTCAAGTTCTCATGATTGGTAAATCTTTGGTAAATAAGATTAGTTTAATATTGTTCATTTATTAAAAATAGCTGTGGCTAGGCGTGGTGGCTCACGCCTATAATCACAGCACTTTGGGAGGCCAAGGGAGGCTGATCGCCTAAGGTCAGGAGTTTGAGACCAGCCTGGCCAACATGGTGAAACCGTGTCTCTACTAAATATGCAAAAATTAGCCCGGTGTAGTGATGCGTTCCTGTAATCCCAGCTACTCGGGAGGCTGAGGCAGGAGAATCACTCAAACGCGGAGGGAGGCGGAGGTTGCAGTGAGCTGAGATTGTGCCACTGCACTCCAGCCGGGGCAACAGAGTGAGACTCTGGTTCAAAAAAATAACCTGCACCTTCTGAGTTTTCAGTTTTAGGTATAATATGAGCTAAATATGTTTATTTTACCTGGATTTACTAGGCAGATACATTTATCTCTACTAGATATTTAATATGATAAAGAAAATATGTGACGTGCAGTGTGCATTACTAATATATTTTAAGCACAAACAAACAAAAAAAAACCAGTATAGTTAACTTTTTAGGATTCTTGCTTTCATGATGGCTGTCTAACATGTGCATGCAGTGAAAATATCTATAGGGAAATAACTTGATGATGGCTAGCTTTGTTTGATGTTATGTCTACTTGAAAATAGTTTTTCAGATCTCTTTGGTAACTTATTCCCTTGCACTTTTACTCAGTTAAATTAAATAATGAATATTTATTGAATATCTAAATCACTTTCCAAATCAGATAAATACTGAAACAATAATTGTGGAACGTAAGTTTTTCTACACTTGGCTTCTTATTACAGAAGAAAAAAAGATATTTGGGTCTGTTAGTAAACATGAGCTGTGCCATATTGAAAGAGAATAGGCAAAACTGAATAGATACAGGAAAGGTGGCCGGGTGTGGTGGCTCATGCCTGTAATCCCAGCACTTTGGGAGGCCGAGATGGGCAGATCACGAGGTCAAGAGATCAATATCATCCTGGCCAACATGGTGAAACCCTGTCTCTACTAAAAATACAAAAATTATCCAGGTGTGGTGGTGCACGCCTGTAGTCTCAGCTACTCAGGAGACTGAGGCAGGAGAATTGATTGAACTTGGGAGCTGGAAGTTGCAGTGAGCTGAGATCGTACCACTGCACTCCAGCCTGGTGACAGAGCCAGGGTCAGTCTCAAAATAAATAAATAAATAAAAATAAAAGGTAAAGTTGTATGTTTGTGGAAAAATAATCAAATAATGTTAGGAAAGGAATTGTATATCTGTGGTTAAGATGGCTAAGATTTGAATGGATTTGTTTATAAGTTATTTTTAAAAATAATCTGCCTTAATATCAAAAGTCCACTGAACTACAACCAGAATTTGATCTTCTCTTTTAAACTAGTTGTGAAAGTTTTTTCTTTACCTTTAAGTAACTCACTTAGGATAAAAATTCTGTGTTTTATTAAAATGATTTTCTGTGCTTCATGTTATTAGGTCTTCAAATACTTAAGAAAACTGACTCCTCTTTATTCAAATAGTGAAAGGATAATTTTCCCTAAAACTATGTAACTTTCTGCATTTGCCTTTGAAGTCTTTTAACTATCACTCTGGTTAAATAAGTGACTATTGTTTCAAAGTGACCTGTGATTGTCTTTTAAACCTTTGATATGTTTTAAACCTTTGATTTTTTTTTACAAACTTTCCAAAATTAAGTTCTAAATTAAGTATTTTTGACCTTGAACTAACTTTGAGAATTTCTAGGGATTTCTGGAATATATAAAAATTATTTCTCGCTCTTTATAAAAGGAACGGTATCACACTAATTAGACTTATTTGATATGTTAAATTTGTATGGGAAGCATTGTCAAATAAAAAAATGTTGTTTAACCTTCTTTGAATTATATTTATATGGATATGTTATGAGCGTCACAGAAATTACATGAAATTTCTAAAAATTTGGTGTGTCCTGACGCTTTTATCAGGCATAATTTTGGTATTGTGTTAAAATATTGTATGCCATAGAAATATCCAAATTTCCTTGTCAATTTCATCATTATTATAATGAACTCTCTCATCAGATCTTTAACTATGTTCATTTTAAGCATTGATGTCCGTAGATGGTTACTTGTTTTACTCTGATATTCGGAAAGCTTTTGCAAGCATCTGTAGTCCTAAAATGTTTCATCATCAAGAAGATTCACGAAAAAGACTAACAAATACAGGTTTCTAACTTTAAGATCACACCATTGAACTAAGTAAAGAATTTCCAGGACTCTAATGAAGAAACTGATTGGTTCGTAAAACTGCTAACCCAACAACAGGCAGAACAAGAATTAATTACATGGGACTGAACAAATAGATTATTAATTTTATGGCCTTTTTGTTTGAAACATTGCTGGCTCTTTAATGTTTTACTTTTTCAGATTTAAGGAAACCGTTTTCTTTTCCCTTAAGCTATCTATAACTTACAGCAATTTGATAAAGTATACCTCTGTGAAAAAAGATGAAATAATTACTTTTTCTTTTTACCTGATCTCTCTAGAATTCAAAAGCTATCTGTGAGTATTCTTACTTTATGACAATATCATTTTTTTTTTTTTTTTTTTTTGGAGACGGAGTCTCGCTCTGTCGCCCAGGCTGGAGTGCAGTGGCGCGATCTCGGCTCACTGCAAGCTCCGCCCCCTGGGTTCACGCCATTCTCCTGCCTCAGCCTCCCGAGTAGCTGGGACTACAGGCGCCGCCACCTCGCCCGGCTAGTTTTTTTTTGTATTTTTTAGTGGAGACGGGGTTTCACCGTGTTAGTTAGCCAGGATGGTCTCGATCTCCTGACCTCGTGATCCGCCCGTCTCGGCCTCCCAAAGTGCTGCGATTCAATATCATTATTTGCATAAGTTCAATAGGAATCTGCTTGCTTTGCAACAGGAGACAACTGGAAACTTTGGTTATACAGTATCATTAAGGCTTTAAATGGGACGTTACATTTGAGAATGTGCATAGAATCAGATATGATCAGACAGTTTTAAAAAACTAAGGTTGACTTTATGGAGCCAATAAAGGCCCTTGTAAATAACTGGCCTGACATCTGGCTTTAAAGGTTCCCAAGCCTCGTGAAAGAAGACCCTAGAACCTCAAAAATATTTCGAGATTCTTAAAAACAGAAGGATTGCCCTAAATTTGTAGGTATTACAGGAAAATTCTTATGGCAAGTCTTTGGCTTACTAGCAGGGAGAACACTTTTAAAAGTCTAATCAGAGATTCCTTTTTAAAAGCAGACTTAAAAGGGCCTATATGATTGATCACTGTTCTTGCTACACTTGTGTAAATAATCAAGTCAAGTTTAATGAGACTAGATCTGTTTTGCAAACAAATTGGTCTTTCTCTGATTATCTGTGGTAGAAATGTAGGCATCTGTGGAGATGCATATTCATATAATCTTTTTAAAATATTGCATCTTGGATAGCTAAAGCAAATACTTTATCTTTTAGTCAAATAATCTAAATAGAAAAATTATAGTACTTCATGGACAGGCATCAATAAATATCCATTTAAAGAATAAATGAATGAGAATTTTTTTATTTTTTAAAGATTAATAATTTTCCAAATTGCAAATTTAAGAACCACAAAATATATTTCGACTAAAAGTACTAAAACATTAATATTTTAATTTAAGGTTTGACCAGAAAACAACTTTTTTCATATTTATTCTTCACTGAAATAAAATCATTTTTAAAATTTTTTATTATGAAACATATTACCTATATTACTGTTCTTGAGTTGTGTCTTTTACAACAAACTATGGAATGTAAATAAAGTGTTTTTCCAAGTTCTGCAAGCTGTTCTAGCAAATTATCAAATCCGAGGAGAGGGTGGTAGAAACCTCTGATTTATAACCAGTCAGTCAAAAGTACATGAGACCCAGATTTGCAATTAGCATCAAAAATGGTGTTAGTCATGTGACACCAAAGCATTTAATTTGTGTGACCTGATGCTAACTCTAGGTAAATAGTATCAAATTGGATTAAATTGTGAGACACACAGCTGATATCCAGAGAGATATAAAACTGCTTCATGTGAAAAAAAAAAGCACATTTGCTATCAGAAGTGTTGTATGTGTAGAGAAATGGTGTTTTCTTTTAACTATATCCCTAGGGGTAGTTAGGTTATAGGTTATGTATGTACTCATATATTAGTTAATGCCTATTTTCCTAAAATTAATTAATTTATTTATTTATTTATTTATTTATTGAGATGGAGTTTCACTCTTGTTGCCCAGGCCAGAGTGCAATGGCACAATCTTGGCTCACTGTAACCTCTGCCTCCCAGGTTCAAGCGATTCTCTTGCCTCAGCCTTCCAAGTAGCTGGGATTACAGGCGTGTACTACCACGCCCAGCTAATTTTTTGTGTTTAGTAGATATGGGGTTTCACCATGTTGGTCAGGCTAGTCTAGAACTCCTGACCTCAGGTGATCCACCTGCCTTGGCCTCCCAAATTGCTGGGATTGCAGACATGAGCCACTGCCCACGGCCCCTATTTTCCTAAAATTTACACCACCTAAAGTGAGTGGAATTCTAATTAATCAATATCCTCTCCATAAATCTGACATTATTAAATTTTCATTTTTGCCTAATCTGATGGTAATGAAATATTATAACAATTTTAGTTTAATTTCTCTTAATAAGCTTGAGCATCATGTTATGTTAATCAGCTGTATTTCTTCTTAAATAAAATACCTGCTTATTTTAGTTCCCTATTGCTGCTCTAATTATCACAAATGCAATAGCTCAAAACATACATTTGTTATCTTATAATTCTTGAGGCTAAAAGTTTGAAATGAGCCTTATGGAACTTTGTGATATTATAATATATAATAAAAATGTGATATTATAAAATATAATAAGAAAAATATATTTGATCTCTACACACTCCTCCTTTTTTTATATACATAGTCCCTAAAACCCTGAGAATCTTAAAGTGATTAGTGCCTTTTTGTATGCTGATTAGATCCTGGGGGACTAGCTGGGGTATCCTGGATAGCCTCCTGATGAGGACTTGTCAGGGGAACCAACCTAGTGAAGAAAGGTTTGCAATTTTCAGCCTCACTTTTCAACCTATGGGGAAGGAAGAGAAGCTGGAGGATGAATTAATGACCAATAGCCACGGATGTAGTCAATCATGCTTACATAATAAAACTTCTGTACAGAACCATAAAGGACAGGGTTCAGGGAGTTTCCAGGTTGCTGAACTCCTGAAGATGCTGGGAAAGTGGAGCACCCTGAGGCATCATGGAAGCTCCAGGCTCCTTCCTCCCTATCTTGCTCTTGCATCTTTCATCTGGCTGTTTATTTATATGTTTTTATATGCTTTTATAACACACTGGTAAATGTAAGTAAAGTATTTCCCAGACTTCTCTGAGCAATTCTGGCAAATAACTGAACCTGAGACGGGGTCATGGTACCTCTAATTTATAGTCAGTCAATCAGAAGCACAGGTTAAAACAATCTAGGATATTGGTTGGCATTCGAAGTTGGAAAGGAGGCAGTCTTCAGGGACTCAGCCCTTAAGCTATAGGGTTTGCACTACAATTAGTGACAGAACTGAATTAAATTATAGGACACCCAGTTGGTGCTGAAGAATTGCTTGATACGGAAAACCTCACAGATTTTGATGACCAGAAGCATCCTCTGTTGAGAGTATAGTTGGAGAAAAACGTTTGCCTTTCTGCCTTTTCCTATTAATACAGGCTTGAATAAAGATGTCAGCATGGCTGGTATTCCTTTTGAAGGCTCTCTGAGAAAATCAACTTTCTTACCTTTCTCAGCTTTTAGGATAGCCACAAAAAATATAGAATTCGTATATTCTTCCATAAAAAAATTATTTTATGTACTATATTGAATCTTTTCAGATTTTTGGATTATCTTTTTATTATACTTCAAGTTCTAGGGTACATGTGCACAACGTGCAGGTTTGTTACATATGTATACATGTGCCATGTTGGTGTGCTGCACCCATTAACTCGTCATGTACATTAGGTATATCTCCTAATGCTATCCCTCCCCACTCCCCCATCCCCACCATAGGCCCCAGTGTGTGATGCTCCCCTTCCAGTGTCCAAGTGATCTCATTGTTCAATTCCCACCTATAAGTTAGAACATGTGGTATTTGGTTTTCCGTTCTTGCGATAGTTTGCTGAGAATGATGGTTTCCAGCTTCATCCATGTCCCTACAAAGGACATGAACTCATCCTTTTTTATGGCTGCATAGTATTCCACGTATTGTCACGTAATTCTCGTGTCCTGGTTTTCATCTCTATCAGTTCGTTTATGGCCTTCTCTGCATTGATTATTCTAGTTATCCATTCTTCCATTCTTTTTTCAAGATTTTTAGTTTCTTTGTGCAGGATACGTACTTCCTCCTTTAGCTCTGAGAAGTTTGATCGACTGAAGCCTTCTTCTCTCAACTCGTCAAAGTCATTCTCCGTCCAGCTTTGATCCATTGCTGGCAATGAGCTGTGTTCCTTTGGAGGGGGAGATGCACTCTGATTTTTTGAATTTCCAGCTTTTCTGCCCACTTTTTTCCCATCTTGTGGTTTTATCTGCCTCTGGTCTTTGATGATGGTGACATACTGATGGGGTTTTGTTTTGGGTGTCCTTTCTGTTTGTTAGTTTTCCTTCTAACAGTCAGGACCCTCAGCTGTAGGTCTGTTGGAGTTTGCTTGAGGTCCACTCCAGACCCTGTTTGCCTGGTATCAGCTGTGGAGGCTGCAGAAGATAGAATATTGCTGCACAGTGAGTGTTGCTGTCTGATTCTTGCTCTGGAAGCTTTGTCTTATGGGTGTACCCTCGCATGTGAGGTGTGAGGTGTCAGACTGCACCTAGTGGTGGATGTCTCCCAGTTAGGCTACTCAGGGGTCAGGGACTCACTTGAGCAGGCAGTCTGTCCATTCTCAGATCTCAACCTCCGTGCTGGGAGATCTATTGCTCTCTTCAAAGCTATCAGACAGGGGCATTTACCTTTGCCAAGGTTTCTGCTGCTTTTTGTTTAGCTATGCCCTGTCCCCAGAGGAGGAGTCTACAGAGGCAGTCTGGCCTCCTTGAGCTGTGGTGGACTCCACCCAATTCGAGCTTTCTTGCAGCTTTGTTTACCTACTTAAGCCTCAGCAATGCGGGCGCCCCTCCCTCAGCCTGGCTGCCGCCCTGCAGTTAGATCTCAGACTGCTGTGCTAGCAATGAGGGAGGCTCCATGGGCGTAGGACCCTCCGGGCCAGGTGTAGGATATAATTCCTGGTGTTCCGTTTGCTAAGACCCTTGGTAAAGTGCAGTATTAGGGTGGGAGTTACCCAATTTTCCAGGTGTTGTGTGTCTCAGGTTCCCTTGGCTAGGAAAAAGAATTCCCTTCCCCGTTGCGCTTCCCAGGTGAGGCGATGTCTTGCCCTGCTTCAGCTGTCGCTGGTCGGGCTGCACCAGCTGACCAGCACCGATTGTCCGGCACTCCCCAGTGAGATGAACCCGGTACCTCAGTTGAAAACGCAGAAATCATGTGTCTTCTGTGTCACTCAGGCTGGGAGCTGGAGGCTGGAGCTGTTCCTATTCGGCCATCTTGGGCATGCCTTCTCAGATTATCTTTTATAATACTTTTGCCTGAAGTCTATTTTGTCTGATATTAATACAGATGTACTACCTTGTTTTGATTAATATCTGTTTAATATATCTTTCTATAAACATTTATTCTCAAGCCTCGTGTGTTCTAATGCATTAGATGAATATATTTTAAATTCATGCCATTGAGTATATTTTTTATATCCAGTTGGTATTCTTTGTCACTTTAGACAATTAGGGCCATTTATATTTATTGTGATTTTAGTATATTTGGGTTTATTTCTAGAACTTAATTCTGTGGTAATACTTTTTTTTCCCCCATGTGTATGTGCATGCATGTATGCGTGTGTGTGTGTGTGTGTATTTTGTGCCTTCTTCTGGATCAATGGATTATTTTACTGTTTCTGATTCTACTTTTCTCCTATTTGTTTGAATGTGCTATGCTGTTTGTTATTCTTTAGTTTTTAAAATTTTTTAGTTAAAAAATAATTGTTAATTTTATGAACACACAGTATGTGTATGTATTTATAGGATATATGAGATTTTTATATAGACATACAATAGATATACAATGTATAATAATCATATCAGGGTAAATGGGGTTTCAGTCACCTCAAGCATTTATTATTTCTTAGCGCTATAAATATTACAATTTGACTACTTCAGTTATTCCAAAATGTACAACAAATTACTGCTAACTGTAGTCAACTTGTTGTGCCATCAAATATTAGATCTTATTCTTTGTATCTAACTAATTTTTGTATGCATTAACCATCCCCATTTCCCATATCCCCCCCTGCAACTACCCCTCCAAGGCTCTGGTAACCATCATTCTGCTTTCAATTTCCGTGAGTTCAATTGTTTTAATTTTTAGCTCCACAAATAAGTGGAAACATGCAAAGTCTGTCTTTCTGTGCCTGACTTATTTCACTTAACCTAATGTCCTCCAGTTCCATCTATGCTGTTGCAAATGACAAGATCTTATTCTTTAAGGGCTGAACAGTATTCTATTGTGTGTAGGTAGCACAATGGAATACTGTTTTTTTAATCCATTCATCTGTTGATGGACGTTTAGGTTGCTTCCAAACCTTGGCTTTTGTGAATAGTGCTGCAATAAATATGAGAGTACAGATATTTATTTGATATACTGATTTCCTTTCCCTTGGGTATATTCCCAGTAAGGAGCTTGCTGGATCATATGGCAGTTCCATTTTTAGTTTTTTTTTTTTTTTTTTTTTTTTTTTTTTCCAGGAACCTCCATACTCTTGTCCATAGTTGCTGTGCTAATTTACATTTTTACCAACATCGTTTGAGTATTCCCCTTTCTCCACATCTTTGCCAGCATTCTCTATTACCTGGCTTTTGGATAAAAAATACTTTAACTGGGGTAAGATGATATCTTATGGTAGTTTTGATTTGCGTTTCTCTGATGATCAATGAGGTTGAGTACCTTTTCATATGCCCATTTTCCATTTGTATATCTTCTTTTAGAAATGTCTGTTCAAATGTTTTGCCCATTTTTTAATGAAATTATTGGATTTTTTTCATCTAGACTTGTTTAAGCTCCTTATGTATTATGGTTATTAATCTTTTCTGAGATGAATAGGTTGCAAATATTTTCTCCTATTCTGGGCTGTCTCTTCACTTTATTGATTGCTTCCTCTGCTATCTGAAAGCTTTTTAATTTGAGGTGATCCCATTTGTCCATTTTTGCTTTGATTGTCTGTGCTGTTGGGGTGTTACTCCAGAAATATCCAACCAGGCCAATGCCCTGTAGAGTTTTCCCAGGGTTTTCTTTTAGTATTTTCATACTTTGGGATCTTAGATTTAAGTCTTTCATCTATTTTCATTTTATTTTTATACATAATGAGAGATGGAGGTCTAGTTTTGTTCTTATGCATATGGATATCCAGTTTTCCTAGCACCATTCATTGAAGAGACATTTCCCCCAATGCATGTTCTTGATACTTTTGTCAAAAATGAGTTCACAGTAGATGCATAAATTTATGTGTGGATTCTCTATTTTGTTCCATTGTTTTGTGTGTCTGTTTTTAATGCTAAGACCATATTGTTGTGTGGCCGGGCGCGGTGGCTCAAGCCTGTAATCCCAGCACTTTGGGAGGCCGAGGCGGGTGGATCACGAGGTCAGGAGATCGAGACCATCCTGGCTAACATGGTGAAACCCCGTCTCTACTAAAAATACAAAAAACTAGCCGGGCGTGGTGGCGGGCGCCTGTAGTCCCAGCTACTCGGAGGCTGAGGCAGGAGAATGGCGTAAACCCGGGAGGCGGAGCTTGCAGTGAGCTGAGATCGCGCCACTGCACTCCAGCCTGGGTGACACAGCGAGACTCCGTCTCAAAAAAAAAAAAAAGACCATATTGTTTTGATTACTATAACTCTGTAGTATAACTTGAAATCCAATAATGTGATTGCTCCAGTTTTTGCTCAGGGTGGTTTTGGATATTCTTGTTCTTTTGTGGTTCCATATAAATTTTAGATTAATTTTTTCTATTTATGTGAATAACATCATTGGTATTTTCATAGGAATTACATTAAATCTTTAGATTGCTTTGGATAGAATAGAGATTTTAACAATATTGATTTCCAGTCCATGAATGTGGAATATCTTTTCATTTTTTTGTATCCTCTGTAATATCTTTCATCAATGATTCATAACTTTAATTGTAGAGATCTTTCACTTCTTTAATTGAGTTATTGCCTAGGTACTTAATTTTATTTGTAGTTATTGTAAATCGAATTACTTTTTAGTTTCTTTTTCAGATTGTTTTGTGTTGGCATATAGAAATGCTACTTATTTTGTATATTTATTTTATATCTTGCAATTTTACTGAATTGCTTTATCAGTTCAAATAATTTTTTGGTGAAGTCTTTAAGTTTCTCTAAATATAAGATTATATCATCTGCAAACAGGAATAATTGGACTTATTCCTTTCCAATTTGGATGCCTTTTATGTCTTTCACTTGTCTGGTTGCTCTAGCTAGGATTTCCACTACTATGTTGAACAACAGTGGTAAAGATGGGCATCCTTGTCCTATTCTACATCTTAAAACAAAGGCTTTCAGTTTTTCCTTGTTCAGTATGATACTAGCTATCTGTCTGGCAAATATAGTTTTTATTGAGTTGAGAAATGTTTCATCTGTACGCATTTTTTAAGGTTTTTTCATGAAGGGATGTCAGATTTTACCAAATGCATTTTCAGCATTAGTTGAAATGATCATATGATTTTTCTCCTAAATTCTCTTGATATGATGTGTCACATGGATTGATTAGTGTTTGTTGAACTATCCTTTGCATATCTGGGATGAATCCCATTTGGTCATGATGGATGATCTATTGAATGTGTAGTTAAATTCAGTTTGCTAGTATTTTGTTGAATGTTTTTGCATCAATGTTTGGAATGTAGTTTTTTTTCTTTTTGTTTGTTTGTTTTTTATGTGTCTTTGTCTGGTTTTAATATAAGGGTAATACTGGCCTTGTAGAATGAGTTTGGAAGTATTCCCTCCTTTATTTTTTGGAGTAGTTTGAGTTGGATTGGTATTAGTTCTTCTTTAAATGTTTGAAAGAATTCAACAGTAAAGTCATTGAGTCTTAGGCTTTTGTTTGCTGGAAGCATTTTTGTTACAGCTTCAATTTCATTATTGGTCATTGGTCTATTCAGATTTTGGATTTTCCCATAGTTCAATCTTTGTAGGTTGTATGTGTCTAGGATATATCCATTTCTTTTAAGTGTTTCGATTTGTTGGCATATTGCTCATGTTAGTCTCTAATGATTCCTTGCATTTCTGTGATATCAGTTGTTACGTTTCCTTTTTCATCTGTGATTTTTATTTACTTGGGATGTCTTTCTTTTTTCTTAATCAGGCTGGCTAAAGTTTTGTGGATTTTGTTTATCTTTTCAAAAAGTCAGCTTCTGTTTTGTTGATATTTTAATTATTTTTTCATTTCAATTTCATGTATGTATGCTCTGGTCTTTATTACTTCTTTTCTTCTACTAAATTTGTGTTCAGTTTTACTTTTCCAGTTTATTTTTATTTTTATTTTTATGGGCATGTAGTAGTTGTATATATTTATGGAGTCCATGAAATTTTTTTATTGTTTTATTTTTTTGAGATGGAGTCTTGCTCTGTCACCAGGCTGGAGTACAGTGGCACAATCTCAACTTACTGCAACTTCCAATTCCTGGGTTCAAGCGATTCTCCTACCTCAGCCTCCCGAGTAACTGGGATTACAGGTGCCCACCGCCATGCCAGGCTAATTTTTGTATTTTTAGTAGAGACAGGGTTTCGCCATGTTGGCCAGGATGGTCTCGATCTCTTGACCTTGTGATCCACCTGCCTTGGCCTCCCACAGGGCTGGGATTACAGGTGTGAGCCACTGCACTGGGTCGGAAATATTTTTTTGCTGTTTTTTGTTTTTGTTTTTGTTTTTGTTTTTTTTGAGATGGAGTTTCACAGGATCTCGGCTCACTGTAACCTCCACCTCCTGGGTTCAAGAGATTCTCTTAACTCAGCCTTCTGACTAGCTGGGATTACAAGCATGAGCTGCCACACCTGGCTAGTTTTGCATTTTTAGTGGAGACAAAGTTTCTTCATGTTGGTCAGGCTGGTCTCAAACTCCTGACCTCAGGTGATCTGCCTGCCTCAGCCTCCCAAAGTGCTGGGATTACTGGTATGAGCCACCGCACCTGGCCAAAATGTACTCCTTTGAAAGGTCTCACTGAGATTCAAACTCGGATTGCTGGATTCAAAGTCCAGAGTGCTAACCATTGCACCATGGGACCAACCCAAAATGTTTTAATACAAGTATGCTATGTGAAATAATCACATCATGGAGAATGAAGTATCCATCCTCTTAAGCATTTATGCTTCATGTTACAAACAATCCAATCACACTCTTTTAGTTATTTTATAATATACAATCAAGTTATTATTGACTAGAGTCACACTGTTGTACTATCAAATAGTAGGTCTTATTCTTTCTTTCCAACTACTTTTTCTTTTCTTTTTTTATTATTATACTTTAAGTTTTGGGATACATGTGCAGAAAGTGCAGGTTTGTTACATTGGTATACACGTGCCATGGTGGTTTGCTGCACCCGTCAAATCATCATCTACATTAGATGTTTCTCCTAATGCTATCTCTCCACTAGCCCCAGAATGGGGTTTCACTGTGTTAGCCAGGATGGTCTCAATCTCTTGACTTTGTGATCTACCCACCTGGGACCCAGTGTGTGATGTTCCCCTCCCTGTGTCAATGTGTCTCATTGTTCAACTCCCACTTATGAGTGAGAACATGCGGAGTTTGGTTTTCTATTCCTGTGTCAGTTTGCTGAGAATGATGGTTCCCAGCTTCATCCATGTCCCAGCAAAGGACATTAGCTCATCCTTTTTATGGCTGCACAGTATTCCATGGTGTATATATGCCACATTTTCTTTATCCAGTCTATCACTGATGGGCATTTGGGTTGGTTCCAAGTCTTTGCTATTGTGAATAGTACTGCAATAAACATACGTGTGCATGTGTCTTTATACTAGAATGATTTGTAATCCCTAGGGCATATACCAGTAATGGGATTGCTGAGTCGAATGGTATTTCTGGTTCCAGATCCTTGAGGAATCACCACACTGTCTTCCACAATGGTTGAACTAATTTACACTCCCACCAACAGTGTAAAAGTGTTCCTATTTCTCCACATCCTCTCCAGAATCTGCTGTTCCCTGACTTTTTAGCCATCACCATTCTAACTGGCGTGAGATGGTATTTCACTGTGTTTTTGATTTGCATTTCTCTAATGACCAGTGATGATGAGCTTTTTTTCATATGTTTGTTGGCTGCATAAATGTCTTCTTTTGAGAAGTGTCTGTTCATATCCTTTGCCCACTTTTTGATGGGTTTGTTTGTTTGTTTTTTATTGCAAATTTATTTCAATTCCTTGTAGATTCTGGATATTAGCCTTTTGTCAGATGGATATATTGCAAAAATTTTCTCCCATTCTGTAGATTGCCTGTTCACTCTCATGATAGTTTCTTTTGCTGTGCACAAGTTCCTTAGTTTAATTAGATCTTATTTGTCAATTTTGGCTTTTGTTGTCATTGCTTTTGGTGTTTTAGTCATGAAGATTTTGCCCATGCTTACATTCTGAATGGTATTGCCTAGGTTTTCTTCTAGGATTTTTATGATCCTAGGCCTTACATTTAAGTCTTTAATCCATCTCAAGTTAATTTTTGTATAAGGTGTAAGGAAAGGGTCCAGTTTCAGTTTTCTCCATATGGCTAGCCAGTTTTCCCAATACCATTTATTAAATAGGGAATCCTTTTCCCACTGCTTGTTTTTGTCAGATTTGTCAAAGATCAGATAGATGTGTGGTATTATTTCTGAGACTTCTGTTCTATTCCATTGGCTATATATCTATTTTGCTACCAGTACCTTGCTGTTTTGGTTAATATAGCCTTATAGTATAGTTTGAAGTCAGGTAATGTGATGCCTCCAGTTTTGTTCTTTTTGCTTAGGATTATCTTGGCTATATGAACTCTTTTTTGGTTCCATATGAAATTTAAAGTAGTTGTTTTCTAATTCTGTGAAGAAAGTCAATGGTAGCTTGATGGGAATAGCATTGAATATATAAATTACTTTGGACAGTATGGCCACTGTCACAATATTGATTCTTCCTATCCATTAGCATGGAATGTTTTTCCACTTGTTTGTGTCCTCTTATTTCCTTGAGCAGTGGTTTGTAGTTCTCCTTGAAGAGGTCCTTCACATCACTTGTAAGTTGTATTTCTAGATATTTTATTCTCTTTGTAGCAATTATGAATGGGAGTTAACTCATGTTTTGGCTCTTTGTTTATCTACTGTTGGTGTATAGTAATGCTTGTGATTTTTGCACATTGATTTTGTATCTTGAGACTTTGTTGAAGTTGCTTATCAGCTTAAGGAGATTTGGGGCTGAGATGATGGGGTTTTCTAAATATATAATCATGTCATCTGCAAACAAAGACAATGTGAGTTCCTCTCTTCCTATTTGAATACTCTTTATTTCTTTCTCTTGCCTGATTGCCCTGACCAGAACTTCCAATACTATGTTGAATAGGAGTGGTAAGAGAGGACATCCTTGTCTTGTGCCGGTTTTCAAAGGGAATGCTCCCAGCTTTTGCCCATTTAGTATATTAGCTGTGGGTTTGTCATAAATAGCTCTTATTATTTTAAGATACAGTCCATCAATACCTGGCTTATTGAGAGATTTTAGCATGAAGGGGTGTTGAATTTATTGAAGACCTTTTCTGTGTCTATTGAGATAATCATGTGGTTTTTGTTATTGGTTCTGTTTATGTGATGGATTATGTTTATCAATTTGTGTATGTTGAACCAACCTTGCATCCCAGGGATAAAGCTGAATTCATTGTGGTGGATAAGCTTTTAGATGTGCTGCTGGATTCAGTTTGCCAGTATTTTCTTGAGGATTTTCACATCAGTGTTCATCAGGAGTATTAGCCTGAAATTTTATTTAATGCAGTTTCTTCACAGTGTCTATGGTCTCTACAATTCGGCATGTTTTTCCAGTGGTTAATACTGGTGTTTCCTTTCCATATTTAGTGCTTCCTTCATGAGTTCTTGTAAGGCAGGCCTGGTGATGACACAGTATCTCAGCATTTGCTTGTTTGTAAAGGATTTTATTTGTCTTTTGCTTCTGAAGCTTAGTTTGGCTGGATATAAAATTCTAGGTTTAAAATTCTTTTCTTTAAGAATGTTGAATATTGGCCTCCACTCTCTTCTGGCTTGTAGGGTTTCTGCAGAGAGATCCACTGTTAGTCTGATGTGCTCCTCTTTGGGGGAAACCTGACCTTTCTCTCTGGCTGCCCTTAACATTTTTTCCTACATTTGAACCTTGGTGAATCTGACGATTATGTGTCTTGGGGTTGCTCTTCTTAAGGAGTATCTCTGTGGTGTTCTCTGTATTTCCTGAATTTGAATGTTGGCCTGCCTTGCTAGTTTAGGGAAGTTCTCCTGGATAATATCCTGAGGAGTGTTTTCCAACTTGGTTTCATTCTCCCCATCATTTTCAGGTACACCAATCAAACATAGGTTTGGTCTTTTCACACAGTCCCATGTTTTTTGGAGCCTTGTTCACTCCTTTCTTTCTTTTTTCTCTAATCTTGTCTACATGCTTTATTTCATTAAGTTGATCGTCAATGTCTGATATCCTTTCTTCTGGTTGCTTGATTCGGCTATTGATACTTGTGTGTGCTTCACAAAGTTCTCATGCTGTGCTTTTCAGCTCCATCAGGTCATTTATATGCTACTCTAAACTGGTTATTCTAGTTAGAAATCCCTCTAACCTTTCTTCAAGTTTCTTCGCTTCCTTGCATTTGGTTAGAGCATGCTCCTTTAGCTCAGAGGAGTTTGTTACCACATTCAAAAGCCTACTTCTGTCAATTCGTCAAATTCATTCTTCATCCAGTTTTGTTCCCTTGCTGGTAAGGAGTTGTGATCCTTTGGAGAAGAAGAGGCCTTCTAGTTTTTAGAATTTTCAGCCTTTTTGCACTAGTTTTTCCTCATCTTCATGGATTTATCTACCTTTGGTCTTTGATGTTGGTGAACTTTGGATGGGGTTTCTGTATGGACATCCTTTTTATTGATGTTGATGCTATTCCTTTCTGTTTGTTAGTTTTTCTTCTAACAGTCAGGCCCCCCTGTTGCAGGTCTGCTGGAGTTTGCTGGAGGTCCACTCCAGACACTGTTTGCCTGGGTGTCACCAGCAGAGGCTGCAGAACAGTAACAATTGCTGCCTGTTCCTTCCTTTGGAAGCTTCATCTCAGAGGGGCACCCACCAGACCCTAGCCAGAGCTCTTCTGTATGAGGTGTCTCTCAACCCCTGCTGGGAGGCATGGGAGTTAGGGACCCACTTGAGGAGGTAGTCTGTCCCTTAGCAGATCTCGAGCGCCATGCTGGGAGATCCATTGCTCCCTTCAGAGCAGGCAGGCAGGAATGTTTAAGTCAGCTGAAGCTGTGCCCACAGCCGCCCCTTTCCTCAGGTCCTCTGTCCCAGGGAGATGGCAGTTTTATCTATAGGCCCCTGACTGGGGCCGCTGCCTTCCTTTCAGAGATACCCTGCCCAGAGAGGAGGAATCTAGAGAGGCAATCTGGCTACAGCAGCTTTGTGGAGATGCAGTGGGTTCCACCCAGTTTGAACTTCCTGGCAGTTTTCTTCATGTTGTGAGGGGAAAACCACCTACAAAAGCCTCAGTAATGGCAGATGCCCCTCCCCCCACTAAGCTCAAGTGTCCCAGGTCAACTTCAGACTGCTGTGCTGGCATAGAGAATTTTAAGCCTGTCAATCTTAGCTTGCTGGGATCCATGGGGGCGGGATCCACTGAACTAGACCACTTGGTCCCCTGGCTTCAGCCCCTTTTCCAGGGGAGTGAAGGGTTCTGTCTCACTGGCATTCCAGGTGCCACTGGGGTATGAAGAAAAAAAAAAAAAAAAAAAAAACCAGTGACAATAACAACAACAAAAACTCCTGCAGCTAGCTCATTGTCTGCCCAAATGGCCACTCAGTTTTGTGCTTGAAACCCAGGGCCCTGGAGGTATAGGCACCCAAGGGCATCTCCTGGTCTGCAGGTTGTGAAGACTATGGGAAAAGCATAGTATCTGGGCTGGAATGCACTGTTCTTCAAGGCACAGTCCCTCACAGCTTCCCTTGCCTAGGGCAGGTAGTTCCCTGACCCCTTGTGCTTCCCAGGTAAGGCAATGCCCCACCCTGCTTCAGCTCATCCTCCGTGGGCTGCACCTACTGTCTAACCAGTCCCAAAAGAGATGAACCGGGTAACTCAGTTGGAAATGCAGAAATCACCTGCCTTGTGCGTTGATATCGCTGGGAGCTGCAGACCAGAGCTGTTCCTGTTCAGCCATCTTGCTAGTCACCCCTCTCTAACTACCTTTTCATATTTATTAATTATCCCCACCTCCCTCTACCCCTACTACCCTACTCAGCTTCTGGTTTCCATCCTTCTGCTCTCTATGTCCATGAGTTCACTTGTTTGGATTTTTAGATCCCATAAATAAGTGAGAATATGTGATGTCTGTTTTTCTGTTCCTGGCTTATTTCACTTAGCATGATGATCTCTAGTTCTATCCATGTTTTTGCAAATGACAGAATTTCATTCTTTTTCATGGCTGAATAATGGTACAATGTATATATGTACCACATTTTCTTTATTCATTCATCTGTTGATGGTCACTTAGGGTGCTTCCAAATCTTAACGATGGTAAGCAATGATGCAACAAACATAGGAATGCAGATACATTTTTGATATATTGATTTTCACTCTTTGGGGTATATGCCCATCAGTGAAATTGCTGGATCTTATGGTAGCTCTAATTTTAGTTTTTTGAGGAACTTCCAAACTGTTCTCTGTAGAGGTTTTGCTAACTTATATTCCCACCAACAGTGTACGAGGGTTCCCTTTTCTCCATATCCTTGTCAGCATTTGCCTGCCTTTGGATATGAGCCGTTTTAACTGGGGTGAGATGATATTTCATTGTAGCTTTGATTCACATTTCTTTGATTATCAAAGATGTGAAGCACTTTTTACACAACTGTTTGTCACTTGTATGTCTTCTTTTGAGAAATGCCTGTTCAAATTTTTGGATGTTTTTTGATTGGATTATTAGTTTTTTTCCTTTAGTTATTTGAGCTCTTTACATATTCTGATTATTAATCTCTTGTCAGAGGGGTAGTTTGCAATATTTTCTCCCATTCCATGGGTTGTCTCTTCACTTTATTAGTTGTTTCCTTTGATGTTCAGAAGCTTTTTAACTTGATGTAATCCCATTTGTCTGTTTTTGCTTTGATTTTGTGTGCTTGTGGGGTATCACTCAAAAAATTTTTGCCCAGGGCAATATCCTAGAGAATTTTCCCAAAGTTTTCTTGTAGTAGTTTTATAGTTTAGGGTCTTAGATTTAAGTCTTTAACCCATTTTAATTTGATTTTTGTATATGATGAGAGATAGGGGTCTATATTCATTCTTCTGTATGTGGGTATCCAATTTTCACAGCACCATTTATTGAAGAGATCGTTTTTTTCCTCAGTGTATGTCCTTGGCACTTTCATCGAAAATGAGTTCACTGTAAGTGTGTGAATTTGTTTCTGGGTTCTGTATTCTGTTCCATTCGTCTATGTGTCTGTTTTTGTGCCAATACCACAACTGTTTTGTTTACTATAGCTCTGTAGTATAATTTGAGGTCAGATAATGTGATTCCTACAGTTTAGTTCTTTTTCCTCAGGATAACTCTGGATATTCTTTGTCTTTTGTGGTTCCATATAAATTTTAGGATTGTTTTTTCTATTTCTGTGAAGAATGTCATTGGTACTTTTATAGGGCCTCGCATTAAATCTGTAGACTGCTCTAGGCAGAACAGACATTATAACAATATTGATTGTTCCAATCTGTGAACATGGAGTATTTTTTTCATGTTTTTTGTGTCTTCTTCAATGTTTTTCATCTGTGTTTTATCATGTTTATTATAGGAAACTTTCACTTCTTTGGTTAATTCCTAGGAATTTAATTTTATGTGTGGCTATTGCAAATGGAATTATTTTCAAGTGTCTTTCTCAGATTGCTCACTGTTGGCATATAGAAATGCTACTGATTTTTGTATGTTCATTTTGTATCCTGCACCTTTACTAAATTTGTTTATCAGTTATAATAGCTTTTTTTGTAGTCTTTAGGTTTTCCCAAATAGAAAATTATATCATCTGAAAACAAGAATAATTTGATTTCTTATTCTCCACTTTGAATGCCCTTTATTTTTTTCTCTTATCTGGTTATTCTAGCTAGGACATCCAGTACTATGTTGAGTAACAGTGTTGAAAGCCAGCATTCTTGTAGTGTTCCAGATCTCGGCGGGGAAGAATTTCAGTTTTTTCCCTGTTCAGTATGATACTAGTTGTGGGTCTGTCATATATAGCTTTTACTGTATTGAGGCATATTCTTTCTATACTCAGGTTTTTGGGGTTTTTATTATGAAGGGATTTTGAATTTTATCAAATGATTTTTCAGCGTCAGTTGAAATGATCATATGGTTTTTGCCCTTCCTTTTCTTGATATAACGTATTATATAGATTGATTTGCATATGTTGAAGCATCCTTGCATCCCAGGGATAAATTCCACTTGGTCATGATTCATGATCTTTTAAATGTATTGCTAAATTTGTTTTGCTAGTGTTTTGTTCAGTCTGTTTTTTTTTTTTTTTTTTTTTTTTTTTTTGGAGACAGAGTCTCCCTCTGTCACCCAGGCTGGAGTGCAGTGGCCAGATCTCGGCTCACTGCAAGCTCTGCCTCCCGGGTTCATGCCATTCTCCTGCCTCAGCCTCTCTAGCAGTTGGGACTACAGGTGCCCACCACTACGCCCAGCTAATTTTTATGTGTTTTTAGTAGAAACGGGGTTTCACCATGTTAGCCAGGATGGTCTTGATCTCCTGACTTCATGATCCGCCTGCCTCGGCCTCCCAAAATGCTGGGATTACAGGCATGAGCCACCGCGTGGCTTGTTGAGAATTTTTGCATCCATATTCATCAGAGATACTGGTGTATAATTTTCTTTTTTTGAAGTGTATTTGTCTGGTTTTGGTATCAGGGTAATATTGGCCTCATAGAGTAAGTTTCAAAGTATTCTTTCCTTCTCTGTTTTCATGTAATAGTTTGACTAATATTGGTATTAATTCTTTAAATGTTTGGTGGAATTCAACAGTAAAGCCATTGGGTCCTGGCCTTTACTGGGAGCCTTTTTGAATTTTTGATCTCATTACTTGTTACAGGTCTGTTCAGGGTTTGGATTTCTTCCTGATTCAATCTTCGGAGGTTATATGTATCTTAGAAATTGTCAATTTATTCCAGGCCAATTTATTGATATGTAGCTGCTTGTAGTAGCCACTAATGAACCTTTGAATTTCTGCAATATCAATTGTAATGTTTCATTTTTCATTTCTGATTGTATCTATTTGGATCTTTTCTCTTTTTTTCTTAGTCCAGCTGAAGGTTTGTCAAATTTTTTCAGCCTTTTTAAAAAACCAATGTTCTGTTTCATTTATCTTTTGTATTATTTTTCTTTATCTCAAATTCATTTATGTCTGCTGTGATCTTTATTATTTATTTTCTTTTACTAATGTTGGATTTGGTTTGCTGTCTTCTAGTTTTTTAAGAAGCATCTGGCTGGACACAGTGGTTCACGCCTGTAATCCCAGCACTTTGGGAGGCTGAGGTGGGCAGATCACCTTAGGTTGGGAGTTCAAGACCAGCCTGACCAACGTGGAGAAATTCCATCTCTACTAAAAATACAAAACTAGCTGGGTGTGGTGATACATGCCTGTCATCCCAGCTACTCGGGAGACTGAGGCAGGAAAATCACTTGAACCCGGGAGGTGGAGGTTGCTGTGAGCCAAGATTGCAACATTTCACTCCAGCCTGGGCAACAAGAGTGAACCTCTGTCTCTCGGGGGGGGGGGGTGGGGGTGGGGAATTACCTTTGGATTGTTTATTTAAAGTTTTTTCTCTTTTTTTGATATAGGTGCTTATAGCTATGAAATTTTTAGTATTACTTTTGCTGCATCCTACAGGTTTTGGTATGTTGTGTTTGCATTATCATTTGTTTCAAGAAATTTTTCAGTTTCCTTCTTCATTTCTTCATTGACCCACTGGTATTTTTCTAGTTCTTCAAAATGTATCATTAGGTGACATTTTCTGTTTTTGAGGTAGGCACTTATTGGTATAAACTTTCTTCTTATAACTGTTTGTGCTGAATCCCATAGGTTTGGGCATGTTGTATTTTCATTTATTTCAATACATTTTTAAATTTCCTTTTTAATATATTCATTGGCCCATTGGTCATTCGGGAGCATATTTTTTAATTTCCATGTGTTTGTATAGTTTTCAAAATTCTTCTTGTTATTGATTTCTAATTTTATTCCATTGTGGTCAGAGAAGATATCTAATATCATTTCAATTGTTTTGAGCTTTATAGTATCTTTTTTAAGGCCTAATGTGTAGTCTGTCCTTGAGAATTATCCATTATTCTTCTGTTGAAGAGAAGAATGTGTATTCCCAGCCACTGGATGAAATGTTCTGTAAATATTTATTACGTCTATTTCATCTACAATACATATTAGGTCCAATATTTCTTGTTGGTTTTCCGTCTGGATAATCTGTCCAGTACTGAAAATGGGGTGCTGACATCTCCAAGTATAATTGTTTTGGGGTCTTATCTCTTTCTTTAGTGCTAATAATATTCGCTCTATATGCCTGGGGACTCCAGTGTTTGGTGCATATATATTTAAAATTGTTTTATTTTTTTAAAAAAAATTTTAGTTATTTATTTATTTTTTAAATTTATTTATTATTATTATACTTTAAGTTGTAGGGTACATGTGCATAACGTGCAGGTTTGTTACATATGTATACTTGTGCCATGTTGGTGTGCTGCACCCATCAACTCGTCATTTACATCAGGTATAACTCCCAATGCAATCCCTCCCCCCTCCCCCCTCCCCATGATAGGCCCCGGTGTGTGATGTTCCCCTTCCCGAGTCCAAGTGATCTCATTGTTCAGTTCCCACCTATGAGTGAGAACATGCGGTGTTTGGTTTTCTGTTCTTGTGATAGTTTGCTAAGAATGATGGTTTCCAGCTGCATTCATGTCCCTACAAAGGACACAAACTCATCCTTTTTTATGGCTGCATAGTATTCCATGGTGTATATGTGCCACATTTTCTTAATCCAATCTGTCAATGATGGACATTTGGGTTGATTCCAAGTCTTTGCTATTGTGAATAGTGCTGCAATAAACATATGTGTGCATGTGTCTTTATAGCAGCATGATTTATAATCCTTTGGATATATACCCAGTAATGGGATGGCTGGGTCATATGGTACATCTAGTTCTAGATCCTTGAGGAATCACCATACTGTTTTCCATAATGGTTGAACTAGTTTACAATCCCACCAACAGTGTAAAAGTGTTCCTATTTCTCCACATCCTCTCCAGCACCAGTTGTTTCCTGACTTTTTAATGATCGCCATTCTAACTGGTGTGAGATGGTATCTCATTGTGGTTTTGATTTGCATTTCTCTGATGGCCAGTGATGATGAGCATATTTTCATGTATCTGTTGGCTGTATGAATGTCTTCTTTTGAGAACTGTCTGTTCATATCCTTTGCCCACTTTTTGATGGGGTTGTTTGTTGTTTTTTTTTGTAAATTTGAGTTCTTTGTAGGTTCTGGATATTAGCCCTTTGTCAGATGAGTAGATTGCAAAAATTTTCTCCCATTCTGTAGGTTGCCTGTTCACTCTGATGGTAGTTTCTTTTGCTGTGCAGAAGCTCTTTAGTTTAATGAGATCCCATTTGTCAATTTTGGCTTTTGCTGCTGTTGCTTTTGGTGTTTTAGACATGAAGTCTTTGCCCATGCCTATGTCCTGAATGGTACTACCTAGGTTTTCCTCTAGGATTTTTATGGTATTAGGTCTAACATTTAAGTCTCTAATCCATCTTGAATTAATTTTCATATAAGGAGTAAGGAAAGGATCCAGTTTCAGCTTTCTACTTATGGCTAGCCAATTTTCCCAGCACCATTTATTAAATAGGGAATCCTTTCCCCATTTCTTGTTTCTCTCAGGTTTGTCAAAAATCAGATGGCTGTAGATGTGTGGTATTATTTCTGAGGACTCTGTTCTGTTCCATTGGTCTATATCTCTGTTTTGGTACCAGTACCATGCTGTTTTGGTTACTGTAGCCTTGTAGTATAGTTTGAAGTCAGGTAGCGTGATGCCTCCAGCTTTGTTCTTTTGACTTAGGATTGTCTTGGAGATGCGGGCTCCTTTTTGGTTCCATATGAACTTTAAAGCAGTTTTTTCCAATTCTGTGAAGAAACTCATTGGTAGCTTGATGGGGATGGCATTGAATCTATAAATTACCTTGGGCAGTATGGCCATTTTCACGATATTGATTCTTCCTATCCATGAGCATGGTATGTTCTTCCATTTGTTTGTGTCCTCTTTTATTTCACTGAGCAGTGGTTTGTAGTTCTCCTTGAAGAGGTCCTTTACATCCCTTGTAAGTTGGATTCCTAGGTATTTTATTCTCTTTGAAGCAATTGTGAATGGAAGTTCATTCATGATTTGGCTCTCTGTTTGTCTGTTACTGGTGTATATGAATGCTTGTGATTTTTGCACATCAATTTTGTATCCTGAGACTTTGCTGAAGTTGCTTATCAGCTTAAGGAGATTTTGGGCTGAGACCATGGGGTTTTCTAAATATACAATCATGTCATCTGCAAAGAGGGACAATTTGACTTCTTCTTTTCCTAACTGAATCCCCTTGATTTCTTTCTCTTGCCTGATTGCCCTAGCCAGAACTTCCAACACTATGTTGAATAGGAGTGGTGAGAGAGGGCATCCCTGTCTTGTGCCAGTTTTCAAAGGGAATTTTTCCAGTTTTTGCCCATTCAGTATGATATTGGCTGTGGGTTTGTCATAAATAGCTCTTATTATTTTGAGGTACGTTCCATCAATACCGAATTTATTGAGCATTTTTAGCATGAAGGGCTGTTGAATTTTGTCAAAAGCCTTTTCTGCATCTATTGAGATAATGATGTGGTTCTTGTCTTTGGTTCTGTTTATATGCTGGATTATGTTTATTGATTTGCGAATGTTGAACCAGCCTTGCATCCCAGGGATGAAGCCCACTTGATCATGGTGGATAAGCTTTTTGATGTGTTGCTGAATCCGGTTTGCCAGTATTTTACTGAGGATTTTTGCATCGATGTTCATCAGGGATATTGGTCTAAAATTCTCTTTTTTTGTTGTGTCTCTGCCAGGCTTTGGTATCAGGATAATGTTGGCCTCATAAAATGAGTTAGGGAGGATTCTCTCTTTTTCTATTGATTGGAATAGTTTCAGAAGGAATGGTACCAACTCCTCCTTGTACCTCTGGTAGAATTCAGCTGTGAATCCATCTGGTCCTGGACTTTTTTTGGTTGGTAGGCTATTAATTATTGCCTCAATTTCAGAGCCTGCTATTGGTCTATTCAGGGATTCAACTTCTTCCTGGTTTAGTCTTGGAAGAGTGTAAGTGTCCTGGAAATTATCCATTTCTTCTAGATTTTCCAGTTTATTTGTGTAGAGGTGTTTATAGTATTCTCTGATGGTAGTTTGTATTTCTGTGGGGTTGGTGGTGATATCCCCTTTATCATTTTTAATTGTGTCGATTTGATTCTTCTCTCTTTTCTTCTTTATTAGTCTTGCTAGCGGTCTCTCAATTTTGTTGATCTTTTCAAAAAACCAACTCCTGGATTCATTGATTTTTTGGAGGGTTTTTTGTGTCTCTAACTCCTTCAGTTCTGCTCTGATCTTAGTTATTTCTTGCCTTCTGCTAGCTTTCGAATGTGTTTGCTCTTGCTTCTCTAATTCTTTTAATTGAGATGTTAGAGTGTCAATTTTAGATCTTTCCTGCTTTCTCTTGTGGGCATTTAGTGCTATAAATTTCCCTCTACACACTGCTTTAAATGTGTCCCAGAGATTCTGGTATGTTGTATCTTTGTTCTCATTGGTGTCAAAGAACATCTTTATTTCTGCCTTCATTTCGTTATGTACCCAGTAGTCATTCAGGAGCAGGTTGTTCAGTTTCCATGTAGTTGAGCGGTTTTGATTGAGTTTCTTAGTCCTGAGTTCTAGTTTGATTGCACTGTGGTCTGAGAGACAGTTTGTTATAATTTCTGTTCTTGTACATTTGCTGAGGAGTGCTTTACTTCCAATTACGTGGTCAATTTTGGAGTAAGTACGATGTGGTGCTGAGAAGAATGTATATTCTGTTGATTTGGGGTGGAGAGTTCTATAGATGTCTATTAGGTCTGCTTGCTGCAGAGATGAGTTCAATTCCTGGATATCCTTGTTAACTTTCTGTCTCGTTGATCTGTCTAATGTTGACAGTGGAGTGTTGAAGTCTCCCATTATTATTGTATGGGAGTCTAAGTCTCTTTGTAAGTCTCTAAGGACTTGCTTTATGAATCTGGGTGCTCCTGTATTGGGTGCATAAATATTTAGGATAATTATCTCTTCCTGGTGAATTGATCTCTTTACCATTATGTAATGGCCTTCTTTGTCTCTTTTGATCTTTGATGGTTTAAAGTCTGTTTTATCAGAGACTAGGATTGCAACCCCCGCTTTCTTTTGTTCTCCATTTGCTTGGTAAATCTTCCTCCATCCCTTTATTTTGAGCCTATGTATGTCTCTGCGTGTGAGATGGGTCTCCTGAATACAGCAGACTGATGGGTCTTGACTCTTTATCCAGTTTGCCAGTCTGTGTCTTTTAATTGGAGCATTTAGTCCATTTACATTTAAGGTTAATATTGTTATGTGTGAACTTGATCCTGCCATTATGATATTAACTGGTTATTTTGCTCATTAGTTGATGCAGTTTCTTCCTAGCCTCGATGGTCTTTACATTTTGGCATGTTTTTGCAATGGCTGGTACCGGTTGTTCCTTTCCATGTTTAGTGCTTCCTTCAGGGTCTCTTGTAAGGCAGGCCTAGTGGTGACAAAATCTCTAAGCATTTGCTTATCTGTAAAGGATTTTATTTCTCCTTCACTTATGAAACTTAGTTTGGCTGGATATGAAATTCTGGGTTTAAAATTCTTTTCTTTAAGAATGTTGAATATTGGCCCCCACTCTCTTCTGGCTTGGAGAGTTTCTGTCGAGAGATCTGCTGTTAGTCTGATGGGCTTCCCTTTGTGGGTAACCCGACCTTTCTCTCTGGCTGCCCTTAAGATTTTTTCTTTCATTTCAACTTTGGTGAATCTGGCAATTATGTGTCTTGGAGTTGCTCTTCTCGAGGAGTATCTTTGTGGCGTTCTCTGTATTTCCTGGATTTGAATGTTGGCCTGCCCTACTAGGTTGGGGAAGTTCTCCTGGATGATATCCTGAAGAGTGTTTTCCAACTTGGTTCCATTTTCCCCCTCACTTTCAGGCACCCCAATCAGACATAGATTTGGTCTTTTTACATAATCCCATACTTCTTGCAGGGTTTGTTCATTTATTTTTCTTCTTTTTTCTTTTGGTTTCTCTTCTCGCTTCATTTCATTCATTTGATCCTCAGTCGCTGATACTCTTTCTTCCAGTCGATCGAGTCGGTTACTGAAGCTTGTGCATTTGTCATGTATTTCTCGTGTCATGGTTTTCATCTCTTTCATTTCATTTATGACCTTCTCTGCATTAATGACTCTAGCCATCAATTCTTCCACTTTTTTGTCAAGATTTTTAGTTTCTTTGCACTGGGTACGTAATTCCTTCTTTAGCTCTGAGAAATTTGATGGACTGAAGCCTTCTTCTCTCATCTCGTCAAAGTTATTCTCCGTCCAGCTTTGATCCGTTGCTGGCGATGAGGTGCGCTCCTTTGCCGGGGGAGATGCACTCTTATTTTTTGAATTTCCAGCTTTTCTGCCCTGCTTTTTCCCCATCTTTGTGGTTTTATCTGCCTCTGGTCTTTGATGATGATGGTGACGTACTGATGGGGTTTTGGTGTAGGTGTCCTTCCTGTTTGATAGTTTTCCTTCTAACAGTCAGGACCCTCAGCTGTAGGTCTGTTGGAGATTGCTTGAGGTCCACTCCAGACCCTGTTTGCCTGGGTATCAGCAGCAGAGGCTGCAGAAGATAGAATATTTCTGAACAGCGAGTGTACCTGTCTGATTCTTGCTTTGGAAGCTTCCTCTCAGGGGTGTACTCCACCCTGTGAGGTGTGGGGTGTCAGACTGCCCCTAGTGGGGGATGTCTCCCTGTTAGGCTACTCAGGGGTCAGGGACCCACTTGAGCAGAGAGTCTGTCCCTTCTCAGATCTCAACCTCCGTGTTGGGAGATCCACTGCTCTCTTCAAAGCTGTCAGACAGAGTCGTTTGCGTCTGCAGAGGTTTCTGCTGCCCTTGTTATTGTTTACTGTGCCCTGTCCCCAGAGGCGGAGTCTACAGAGACAGGCAGGTTTCCTTGAGCTGCTGTGAGCTCCACCCAGTTCGAGCTTCCCAGCAGCTTTGTTTACCTACTTAAGCCTCAGCAATGGCGTGCGCCCCTCCCCCAGCCTCGCTGCTGCCTTGCCGGTAGATCACAGACTGCTGTGCTAGCAATGAGGGAGGCTTCGTGGGTGTGGGACCCTCCTGGCCAGGTGTGGGATATGATCTCCTGGTGTGCCTGTTTGCTTAAAGCGCAGTATTGGGGTGGGAGTTACCCGATATTCCAGGTGTTGTGTGTCTCAGTTCCCCTGGCTAGGAAAAGGGATTCCCTTCCCCCTTGCGCTTCCCAGGTGAGGCAATGCCTCGCCCTGTTTCAGCTCTCGCTGGTCGGGCTGCAGCAGCTGACCAGCACTGATCGTCCGGCCCTCCCCAGTGAGATGAACCCAGTACCTCAGTTGAAAATGCAGAAATCACCGGTCTTCTGTGTCGCTTTCACTGGGAGTTGGAGACAGGAGCTGTTCCTATTCGGCCATCTTGCTCCGCCCCCTATATTTAAAATTGTTACATCATCTTGCTAAGTTGATCACTTCATCATTATGCAATGATATTCTTTGTCTCATTTTATTATTTTTGTCTTAAAGTTTGTTCTATCTGACACATGTATTGCTACTACTGCTCATTTTGTATTTCCATTTGCATAAAATGTCTTTTTCCATCCCTTCATTTTTCATTCTATGTGTGTTTTTATAAGTGAAGTGTGTGTTTTGTAGGCATCAGATAATTGAATCTAGTTTCTTAAATCCATTCAGTCACTGTCTTTTGATTAGAAAGTTTAATTCACTTGTATTCCATGTTGTTATTGATAAGTAAGGACTTAACACCTGCCATTTTGTTATCTATTTTCTCTGGTGGTTTTGTGGTCTTCCCTTTCTTTCTTTCTTTCTGCCTTCCTGTGTTCCTTTTTCTGAAAGTTATTTTCTCTGGCGGTATGTTTTAACTTATTGCTTTATATTTTTTGTGTATCTGTTATAGTTTTTTTAATTAGAGGATATCATGAAGCTTGCAAATAACATCTTATAACTCATTTTTTAAACTGATGACAACTTACTTAATTCTGCTTGCAAAACAAATAAGGAAAGACAAAGCTAATAAAAACTCCACAATGTGACATCATCTCCACTCCTGCTTTTAAGCTTTTTGCTGTTTCTATTTATGTTATATTATACTGTCCATGTCTTAAAAAACTGTTGCAGTTGTTATTTTTGATAGGTTAGTCTTTTAGTCTTCCTAGTCAAGATATGAGTAGTTTACACAACACAATTACAGTGTTATTACATCTGTATTTGTCTGTGTATTTACTGATACCAGTGAATTTTGTACCTTCAGATAATTTCTTATTACTCATTGGGATTCTTTTTTGTTTTAGACTGAAAAACTCCCTTTAGTATTTCTCATAGGTCAAGTCCGGTGTTGGTGACAACACTTAGCTTTTGTTTGTCTGGGAAGTCTTTATTTCTCCTTCATGTTTGAAAGATATTTTCACCAGATATGCTCTTCTAGGGTAAAAGGCTTTTCCCTTCGGCACTTTAAATATGTCAAGTCACTCTCCCTTGACATGTAAGGTTTCCACTGAGAAGTCCACTGCCAGTTGTGTTGGAGCTTCATTGTATGTTATGTGTTTTCTCTTGCTGCTTTTAGTATCCTTTCTTTATCCTCCACCTTTAGGAGTTTGGGTAATACATGTCTGGAGGTATTCTTAATTGGGTTAAATCTGCTTGGTGTTCTATAACCTTTTTGTACTTAAATGTTGATATTTTCCTCTACATTTGGAAAGTTCTCTGTTATTATCCCTTTGAATAAACTTTCTACCCCTATCTCTTTCTCTACCTCCTCTTTAAGACCAATAACTCTTAGATTTACCCTTTTGAGGCTGTTTCTGGATCCTGTAGGCATGATTCATTATTTTTCATTCTTTATTCTTTTAGTCTTTTTTCTTTTGACTCTTCAGACTGTATATTTTTAAATAGCCTGTCTTGAAGCTCATTAGTTCTTCTCCTGCTTGATCAGTTCTGCTGTTGAGATATTCTGTTGCATTCATTCTTCAGTTTGTCAATCAAATTTTTTGGCTCCCAAATTTCTTCTTGATTTTTTAAAATTATTTCATTCTCTTTGTTAAATTTATCTCATAGGATTATGAAGTCCTTCTCTGTGTTATCTTGGATTTTGTTGCATTTCCCCAAAACAGCTATCTTGAATTCTTTGTCTGAAAAGTCACACAGCTCAGTCACTCCAGAGATGGTCATGATGCCTTATTCAGTTTGTGCTTTGAGGTCATGTTTTCTTGGATGATACTGATGGATGTGGATGCTCATCTATGTCTGGGCATTAAAGAGTTATTTATTCTAATCTTTGCAGCCTGGGTTTGTTTGTACCCACCTGTCTTGAGAAGACTTTCCAAATATTCAAAAGGAATTGGGTGTTGTGACCTAAGTTTTTGGTCACTGCAGCCTTATCTGTATAAAGGGTCACCCCAAGCCGAGTAACACTATGGCTCCTGCACATTCATAGAAGTATATTGCCTTGGTGGTCTTGGATAAGATCTGGGGGAATTCCCTGGATTATCAGGCAGAGTCTCTGTTCTCTTTCTTAACATTCCCCCAATCAAATGGAATTTCTCTTTCTTTCTTTTTTTCTTTTCTTTTTTTTTTTTCTTTTGTTATTTTTTGAGATGGAGTTTCGCTCTTGCTGCCCAGGCTGGAGTGCAATGGCGTGATCTCAGCTCACCACAACCTCCACCTCCCAGGTTCAAGTGATTCTCCTGCCTCAGCCTTCTGAGTAGCTGGGATTTCAGGTGCCTACAACCATGCCAGGCTGATTTTTGTATTTTTAGTAGAGACAGAGTTTCTTCATGTTGATCAGGCTGGTCTCGAATTCCCAACCTCAGGTGATCCGCCCACCTCAGCCTCCCAAAGTGCTGGGATTACAGACGTGAGCCACCGCGCCCGGCTGGAATCTCTCTTTCTGTGCTGAGCTGCCTGGAGTTGGTGGAGAGTTACAGAAGCACTCCCATGGCACCACTACTGGAATGTATTGGGTCACATCTGAAGCCAGCACAGTATTGGTTCTCCTCCAAGGCCTGTGGCAACTATTTCCTGGCTATTGCTGATGTTAATTCAAGGCCCAAAGGCTCCTTAGTCAGCAGATGATGAATTGTGCTAGGACTGGGTCTTTCCCTTCAGTGCAGCAGGTTCCCTCCTGGTACAGGGTATGTCTAGAAATGACATCCAGGAGCCAGGGCCTGGAACTAGGGGCTTTAGGAATCTACCTGGTGCTTTATTTGGGGCTAAGATGATATCCAGGTTGCAAGACAAAGTTCTCTTTTCTTTTTGCTCTCCTTTCTTCAAGCAGAAGGCATATCTCCCCATGGCCATCACAGCTGGGAATGTGCTGGGGTCACACCTGAAGCCAGCATGCTACTGGGTCTTACACAGTTGCCCATGGCAACTGCTGCCTGGGTCTTGCTGATGTTTATTCAAGGTCCAAGTGCTCTTTAGTCAGCAGTTGGTGAATTCTGTCAGGACTAGGTCCTTCCCTTCAGTGCTGTGAGTTCCTATCTGGCCCATGGTGGATCTAGAAGTGTCATCTGGGAGTTCTGGCCTGGAATGGGGGCATCAACACTCTGCCTGGTACTTTATTTTATGGTGGCTGAGCAGGTATCCAAGTTGCAAGACAAAGTCCGTTTTCACCCTTCCTTCTCCCAGAGCTGTGCTGTCTGGAGAGGGGAGGGGTGACGTGTCACAAGTACTCCCTTGGCCACCCCAGCTAGTATCTCACTGGGTTGCATGTACCCCAAGTCCACTGGCTCTGAATACATCACAGCACCAGGACTTTTTGGGAATTGCAGTCCTGTGGCGTAGACTGCCATTGCGTTTATTTAGGACCTCAGAATGCTTTAGTCCATAGTGATAAGGCTAGCCAGAATTTAGGTTCCAACCACTGGGAGGGATGATTCCCCTCTGGTTAGGGCTGGTCTAAATGCTCCCTCCATGGGCACCAGTCAAATTCTGCCCTGTGTTGCTTTGCACTGTGACAGAGCAGCACTGAGTTCTGCTGCAAAGTCCCATGGTAACTTTGCTTTCCCTTCCCCAAGCACACAGATTCTCTCTCTATGCCACATAGCATTGCCAGGTGATGGGGGAGGAGTGGTGTCGGCAATTCATTACTGTGTTTCCTACCCTCTTCAGTGCCTCTTTCCTTGATACCAGGGTAAAACCAGGTACTGTGATTGCTCTCCTGATTTTTGATTCTTATGAAGATCCTTTCTTTTGTGGATAGTTGTTAAATTTGGTGTTCCTGTGGGTGGGGGATGATCTCCAGAGGGTTCTATTTAGTCACCTTGCTATACCTCTTCTAATTATGTTTTTAAATAAGCTTTTTATTTGAAATAATTTTAGATACATAAAGAACTTATGTTATTAGGGTCCAGTATTTTACATATTAAATGTCACTATTGTCATTACTATTATACATTTCGTGTTTGTTTATACTTACTCCTATATGCATTAATATATTTATTCATCTTTCATAAATTTATTTTAAACACTAAACCTAGACATACCTTCCTTCTTGTTGAAGTTGTCCTTTAGAATCCTCTAGCATCCTCTGATGATAAATTCACCAGCTTTTGTTCAGCTCTGAAAAGTCTTTATTTCATCCTCATTAATGAAAGAAAGCTTTCCTGGGGATATAATACTAAATTGGCAGTGATTTTCTCTTGCAGTGTTGAAGATGTTATTCTGCTTTCTTCTGGCTTCCATTGTTGCCTTTGAGAAGTCAGAAATCAGTGTAATTTTTGTTCCTTTGTAGGAGGTCTGTAGTTTTCTCTGCTTTAAAGATATATTTTTTGTTGATATTCAGCTATTTCATGACGGTGTGTCTGTGTGTTGATTTTTTGTTTCTATAAGTAATTCATTGTGTTCCCTATATCTGAAGAATTGTGCCTTTGTACTTTTCAACAATTTTGGTAAAATATCCTCCACTATCTCTTACACATAGCCTCTTCCATTTTATTTCTTTTAATTACCTCTGGAAGATAGATAGATAGATAGATAGATAGATAGATAGATAGATAGATAAACAGATATAGATTTATAGATTTTTACATATATTTATATACAGAATATATGAGTCACTCCTATCCTTCATAAGCATAGGAGTTAATCTGCCTTCATTTCTTTCATCTTGTTTTTTTGGATCAGTATACCAAATTTTTTCAGACCTATATTCCAGTTCACTGAGTTCCTTTTCAGTGTATCCAATTTGCTATTTAATTCATCCATAAAATTTTAAATTTTGTTTGTACATTTTTGATTTCTAGAAGTTCTATTTGATTATTTTTCCAAGGTGGTAGGATATTTTTTGTAATCTCTTGTTTGTCCAATGGGCAAGTTGATTTTCAGTTTATTTAGGCATATTCCATAGTTCCATATTTCATATTTCATTTACAATTCAATTTCTGATAATACCAGAAGTACTTGCGGGTCTGTTTTAATGTCTTACCTCACTTGTTCTCACAGGACCTCGTGTGCTTTGGGATTTTCTACTGTGAGCCTGTTCATTTTCTTTGGAATTCTTTCTGTGAGAATACTTTGAGGCCTGGGTTGAAGTTAAGCTTCTCCAGAGAGGTTTTATATCCGCTTGCGTCACAACCTAGGGCTCACTTGCAAACATGGACCAAACTAATTTGCTGCTTGAAGTTTTTTAGACCACATAGATAGATTGAATCAAGATGATGTATCTTCACTAAGGCTAAATTTCGTTACAAATTCTCAGGTGAGATTATTTTTTCCTCCAGCTCACATCAGAGTAAAAATAGTTAAGTCTTCTTGCTTTCCACTACTAAGAAGGTAAAGACTGTAATTATCTGGAGTCTCAGCTTCAAATAAGTCTCCTGTTAGGTTCTCCATCATATATACTCTTGAGTCTTCATATCCATCCCCTTTGCTTGTGCAGCCTTCAAAAGGAAAGTTCAAGGTCTCAGTGCAGATAACCCCAGAGTAAATGCCAGCATTAACATTTGCTTAGACCCCAGAATTTTTGTTTAACTTCGTTTTTGCCTCTCCATCTTTCTTCCTTTTCATCAGTGTACTTAAGAAGCTTTTCAAAACATATTTTATCTGTTTTAGTCAGGAGAGTCATCAAGGTATCTAATTTGCTATATTGAGGGAAAAAGAAATTTCTGGGAGCAAAAGTGCTTTAGTTCCATTTTTAGACTCTGTTTTTGCTTCATAGGGGAAGTTTCCCAAGCTCTGTTATGCAAGTTATGCAAGAATAATATAACTCATGAATGTCCTACTCTGGTTTTATTTGTATTACTAATGTGTATAAACTGATGTCTGATATACAATAACACACAAACAAAGTGAAAAACACAGTCAACTAAAAGAAGCCCTGTATCTAGCCTCACCAATTGGAAAAACCACGTCACCGATTCCTCATCAATCACAGTGTAGTGCCAGAACTAACACTGATACTATGCATATCACTTGTTTGTCAACCCCAAATTATGTGCAAATTACTACAGCATTGCCTGGCACAAAATTATTTGGAGTAGAATAATGAACAGAAATTGAGAGTCAGGCAATGCTAGGCAGTGCTATAGTTAGCAATGCTAACTATCAGTAGTGTGCCTATATAATTTGATTAACATTATATCCTTGTACTTTTGGGTATTTATTTTTTAACACTATTTATGAAATTACACAAATAAACTCTTTATTTTATAAGTTTTCTGAATCAATGGCCACTTTAAATTATAAACTTTTTAGTCTAAAATTTTTTAACTTTATACCTAAATATCAGTGATTAAGCAGTTTGTTATCTAGTCTTATCAGTACTATTCTCTTTTTTCCCATTCTTTAAACCCAACTTCACTTTCAGCAACTGCTGACAACTGTTAAAAGTTTTCTTTTAAATGTAAAGATGCTAAACTAAAATTTAAAACTCTGTTTCAGTTGCTCTTTTCAAATGAAAAAAAAAATTAACACTCCCTTGATAAACCACTGATAAGTCTGCTAATAATTTTTAGTGCATCAGTAACCCTAGAACTGTGTGAACTACGTTGAAAACTCATAAAAGTGAAATTCTGGTCTTGTTGACAACAAATTTTATCATCTACATGAACCACTAACAACATTCTAATATCTGCTCTCTGCAAGCTTTATTTTGCCTTGAAAATTAAAGTTACCAAATGACATTGAACACCTGGATTTATTTTAGAAATTAAGCAATAGCATATATGAATTGGCCATAGGCCTTCCACACTTAACTTCAAAATATCAAACACTTTTTTTAAGTAAGCCTATTTATTGAGTGACACTATAAGAAAAAGAGAAAAATACAAAAGCAGCACCCATCAACAAACCTCTGTTAACTTATTCTTGGTGTAAGGTATCTTGTTCCTTTGGTGTTCTTCTGCAAAATAATGTATCTATTAAGCAGTCTGGTGCTGATGACTTCTCTGAACTATGATTTGGTGACTGTTGAGCCATTTTTCTAAGGGATGTTTGACGTTAGCACAAAGAAGCTAGAACTACTCAGTTGCCCCATTCTGAGTTAACTGCTCATTGGAAGCAGACCAGTCATGGGTTGTCCATCTTACCTAAAGCTCTTTCTTTACAAAGAGAGTTATTTCTCATTGATTTATTTTTTTCTAAGGCTCACTCAGAGAATGAAGTGTAATAATTATTGGTTCAATTAATTTATAAAACTTAAGAAAAATCAAAATATTCTTCCAGGATATATTACTGGCATCAATGACCAGTAATTACTATATTTGATTTATTGTACTTTTAAGCCAAAATAGGCTTAATATCTAATATCTATTCAGTCTGCATTTTATGGCTTTTTTTCTATAATCTTAACAGTGTTGAATGGAATTCTCCTCTACCTGATGAGATCACAAACAGATTTTTAAGAAATCTATTTGAGAATGAAAAGGGCATGCAAGAAACCTAGAATGACTTGGAGATTTTAGACCCAAGTGACAAGATCAGGTGGAACTTTTTTTTTTTTTTTTTTTTTTTTGAGGCGGAGTCTCGCTCTGTCGCCCAGGCCGGAGTGCAGTGGCGCCATCTCTGCTCACTGCAAGCTCCGCCTCCTGGGTTCACGCCATTCTCCTTCCTCAGCCTCCTGAGTAGCTGGAACTACAGGTGCCCGCCACCATACCCAGCTAATTTTTTGTATTTTATTTAGTGGAGACGGGTTTTCACCGTGTTAGCCTGGATGGTCTGAATTTCCTGATCTCGTGATCTGCCCACCTAGGCCTCCCAAAGTGCTGGGATTATAGGCGTGAGCCACCGCGCCTGACCCAGGTGGAACTATTAATAGAAATAAGGAAGTAAATAGAAGAAAGTGAGTCTAGAGAGAAGGGGAAGAGAAGAAATTTTTTTTTGGCATATTGATTTTGAATTGGAAATGCAGAAATGAAACGAATCAGAGATCTCCATGTAAAACAAAATGAAACCAATAGTGGTAAGTAATACAGTTAATTAAAAATCCAGGAGCAACTTAAAATATTAATAAATCTGACAATCTAACCATGAAGACTTTTGAATGACAAGAGACACCATAAACAATGTCTCACGATAAATGGAAGATTGAATATAGTACTTTGGCAACTTATAGATAAGACTAGTATCATTTAATACATGCAGAACTTTTAAAAAATGAGAACTTCTTTTAAAAAAGCAATACGAGAGGCAAGATTTAAAATATAAATGGACAGTTTACAGCAAAATTGATTCAACTGGCCTTTAAACATAGGAAACAATATTTAGCCTCACTCATGATAAGACAGATATAGATGTTGATTTGCTAAGAAACTACTTTCCCCTGATCAAATTAGCAAAAAATCCATACTTCTCATAAAGGAGGATAAGATAAGACTGAAAGCAAACTTTTCTGAATTTATATACATAATTTGGACTGGAGCCATATACATTTTAATTTATGTAATTTAAAGAATAATTTAAAAGTGATCTTTAAAAATCAAAACCAGACCAAAGAAAATGAACCTGCTGCATATGACCTTAACAGCACAATCAAACAGGGAAATAAATTACCTCATGAAGTTAAAATATAGTAACTTAACAGCAAATCTCTAATGGAATACATTCCAGAACCAAAATAACTGCAGCAAAACTTGAAAGATTTTATAGACTTGTTAACAAAATTTTAAAATTATTTTCAAATCATTATAGATGCTTTCCATGACAAAGAAAATAATTAATTATATTGATTTTATTAGAATTCAAGATTTTTAGAAGAAGAGAAGAGATTCAAGTATAAAATCCAAGAATTTGAGTAGCAATCATGTAATCTTACATTTAAATTGGAAATAAGGAGGGTATTTTCTAGTTCTTTCCATCGAAAAAGCAGTAGTAATGACTCGGTAGAAAGAAACACTTCTACAGCCCACATTGTGGTCTTTAAATACCAATTCTCTTTCAAGGAAACCAGGACTCCTTGATAAACATTGCTTCCAGGTATGATCAGGAACTGTACAGGATTTGTTCATCATATACCGTGATGCTAGAAAGCTAGCAAAAACAGATGGTATCATGTCTAAGGGGCACAAAAGCCCATTTTAAGAGAGGATCTCACAGCCTAATCTTCAACAATATGAGCAGCATAAAGATAAATGACTGCAAGGCTGGTCACAGTGACTCACAACTGTAATCTCAATACTTTGGGAAGTAAGGTGAGTGGATCCCTTGATATCAAGAGTTCGACACCAGCCTGGGCAACATGGAAAAACTCCTTGTCTGCAAAAAATACAAAAGTCACCCAGGCATAGTGGTGCATGCCTGTAGTCCCAGCTACTCAGGAGACTGATGTGGGAAGAACGCTTGAGCTCAGGAGATAGAGGCTGCAGTGAGCGGTGATCATGCCACCATACTCCAGCCTGGGCAACAATAAGACCGTGTCAAAAGAAAAAAAAAAAAATGACTGCAAAGAAATGAATGATATCAGATATTTTTTAAGAATTATGAGAATGTAATGACATGGACCCCTTCAGAAAATAAAACAAAATTAAAAATTTCTTTCTTCAGTATTGAAGTTTGCCAAGGCATCAACTAGTTATTCTGAAAATTCATAAATAAAGGAAACAAATCAAATATGTATACTGTCTTTCTTGTATGAACTGTATTTCATGGTACTAAACAGTTGATCAAGGAAGATTCTTATAAAATTCCAAGTAAACAAAGACAAAATAATATAATAAGGATTTTTAACCCCTAATGAAATAGTGGATTTAAATAAGGGTTATCAAAGAGTGCCAAAATCATTAGGTTGATGTTGAACTTGACAATGAATAGATCAGAATTATGTAAACAGAACCCAACGATCAACATTAGCATGAATAACATAAGATGACAAGTTATTATGTGCCTAATTATGTGATTCATTAGAAAATACACAGCACTCTCTGCGTATGGTATATTCTTTCCTAATGTAATTGAACTTGGATCTGGTATATGTAAAATGAAACTGGCAAAATATTGACAAGCTAGGTGATAGGAATGTGGAGATTCATTGTATTATTCTTTATATGCAAATGAAAATTTCTATTAAGCAGATTTTATTTAAGGAAATATAGGGGAATATCTTGAATAAACACAATACCCATGGAAGCCACCTTCATATAAGTGAGGTAAAGAGATAAACCAAGAGATAAGAGATCCTTAAAGAGGGCGAGAAAAGAGAGAAGAGAGTCAAAGAAAAAGTTGCAGGGAAATACTGCATTAAGGTCTGTTAGAAGAAAATGACCTAGAGAAATTAGGGAGTGAGAGAGACCTAGCCAGGAGGAAGGTGTATTACAGACCCTTAGAGAAAAGGAAACAAGCCTAACTTCAGAAGGAGGAAAGAAAGAATGGTTGTCACTGTTAAAACTGGGCATTTCAAAGTGACTAGAATGGGAAAAAAAGAAGCTCAAGTTAGAGAATCTCAAATCTCTCAGACAATAGGAATCAAAAGCATATCCTGAGACTGGTGGTCCCAGGGAAGAATTCTTCTAAGTCATCAAAAACATTTTTTATTTTTTTCTCTGCCTGGAACCAATAAACGAGCAGCTTCCTGGACACTGAAGCATGGGCATAAAAATTGAGAAGAAACTAGTTTCATTTGACATGACAAGAAAAACCATATCATTGACAGAAATCCCTTAAATGGAGTTTTTATCTCTGGTAAGCAGACACACAAACTACAAAATCTGCCAGAAGAGGAATGGTTGATGGTTTAAAAATATCTTGACGAGAATATAATATCCTGCACTGAGGAAACACCATTTCACATTATACTCTACTGTGAAATCTACAACTAATACCACTTATGCTCCCTAATTCTAAGTCTAACCACATGAAAAATTCCATATCTTTTTTCCAATTAGTGGAATATTTGGGTATAAGTACTAGAGATACAGAGTTGTGGAAACATTTTTTTAAAGGAAAAAAAATTTATCCTCCTTGTTTCATCCAGTTTCTTTTACAGCCAGGCAGCATTACCCCTAACACATTGAGTTGTACAATGTTCTTTACCCAATCTCCCAGGAATGAAATCCAGGCCTTCTTATTGCTGAAACTTACCAGAAATATTAATTCCCAACATATTGCCATGTATAATACATCTGGGAAGGCAAGTTACTCTGTCCATAATAACATTTTGGCAGGATTTTTACTATCACATCATTAGTGCTTACAAATGGGGAGAACATATGTATTAATAATTAGAGAACTCTCATGTGAGATGACATCATCTATATATGAACTGAAGTGTATTCCCCTATAAAATGAAGCCAAATATTTTTCTGGAAGCAACCTAACTCGTTAAGAATCCTAAATCATGTTGCCTGAAAACTTAAAAAAAAAAAAAAAGTTTTTCCAAAATCTAGCATACAGGTCAGCTTCAGTAGTTCTCAGATTTGCTCGTATTCCCTATGGTGTGAGGGTGTTTTAATACACCACCAACAGGTCCAAGATTCTGGGGCCCCAAGGATGTCGTTTTTATATATTTTGAAGTATGTTTGGTGGTTTAAGATTGAAGGTATTTCGTGGAGTAGGAATAGGTCAGGCTGCAAATATGGGGGGAATTCCTAAACAAAAAACATATCTCATTAGATGTTAATAACAAAATCAATCTGATTACTGTTCCAGAGTAGATTTTAGATAGGACTAATTTGGTAATATAGGGTAAAATGCTTGAATTTTACCAGTTTGCTCAAGTGTTGATCATACACCAAAATTTGAGTGCCATCCACCTTCAAACCATGGTAAAAAGGGAATACCCTTAAACCATAATAGCTTATGAATCAAAATTCAATTAATTGATCCTTTCCATCACTCAACCAGTAAATGCCTAAGATGCTTGTGTTTCCATAGAGAGGTGGGTAAAGCACATGAGAAGAACACTGCAATTAGTCAAAAGATGTAGCTACATGATGTTGAACAAGTTATAGTGAACTTCTTCATATATCCTTTCCTCTGCTGTAAAATGAACAAAATACCTCACAGGATGAAATGAGTGAATGTATATAAACACTTTCCTCTACTCTAAACCAGTTGTTGACCAGAAATTTAGGCTTTGGGGCCATTCATTTTCCTTCCAAGATGTTGACTCTTTTGTTGTCCCATTTTCTTTCTACAGAATTGCTAATTAACTTGAAAATAATTTTGTTTAATCACATTTCATATTTTGTTAACTCTACCTACTTCCGACAGATGCTTAAAAGTTAGTTCTTAGAAGATTGTATTAGTCTGTTCTTACACTGCTAATAAAGACATACTCAAGACTGGGTAATTTATAAGGGAAAGAGGTTTAATTGACTCATGGTTCAGCATGGCTGGAGAGGCCTCGGGAAACTTACAGTCATGGTGGAAGGGGAAGCAAACACATCCTTCTTCACATGGTGGCAGCAAGAAGAATGAACAAAATGGGGAAAAGCCCCTTATAAAACCATCAGATCTCATGAAAACTCACTGTCATGAGAACAGCCTGGAGGTAACTGGCCCCATGATTCAATTACCTCCCACCAGGTCCCTTCCATGACTTGTGAGGATTATGGGAACTATAATTCAAGAAGACATTTAGGTGGGGAAACAGCCAAATCATATCATTCAGCTCCCGGCTCCTCCCAAATTTCATGTTCTCACATTTAAAAACACAATCATGCCTTCCCAACAGTCTGCTAATGTCTTAACTCATTCCAGCATTAACAGAAAAGTCCAAGTCCAAAGTTTCATCCGATACAAGGCAAGTGCCTTCTGCCTAAGAGGTTGTAAAGTCATTAGGTGATCATTAGGTTACTTCCTAGATACAACGGGGGTATAGCCATTAGGTAAATACACTAGTTTCAAATAGGATAAATTGTCCAAAACAAAGGGACTACAGGCCCCATGCATGTCTGAAATCCAGCAGGGCAGTCAAACCTTAAAGCTCCAAAATGATCTACTTTGATTCCGTGTCTCACATCCAGGTCATGCTGATGCAATAGATGAGCTCATATGGCCTTAGGCAACTCTGCCACTGTGGCTTTGCAGGGTGCAGCCCTGCTCCTGGCTGCTTTCATTGGCTGGCATTGCATGTATGTAGCTTTTTCAGGAGCACGGTGCAAGTTGTCAGTGGAGCTACCATTCTGGGGTCAGGAGAACAATGCCGTCTTCTCACAGCTCCACTAAGCAGTTCCCCAGTGGGAACTTTGACTTCACATTTCCCTTCAACACTTCCCTAGCAGAAGTTCTCCATGAGGGCTCTGTCCCTGCAGTACACCTATGCCTGGACATCCAGTCATTTTCATACATCCTCTGAAATCTAGGCAGAGGTTCCCAAACCTTAATTCTTGTCTTCTGTGCACCTGCAAAACCAAAATCACATGGAAGCTACCAAGGCTCGTAGCTTGCACACTTTGAAGCCACGTCCCTAGCTATACCTCGGCCCCTTTTAGCCATGGCTGGAGTGGTTCAGATGCAGGGCATCAGCTCCCGAGGCTGCACACAGCAGGGGGAACCCTGGAACTGAACCATGAAACCATTTTTCCATCCTAGGCCTCTGGGCCTGTCATGGGAGGAGCTGCTATGAAGGTCTCTAATATGCCCTGGAGAAATTTTTCCCATTCCCTTGGAGATTAACACTTGGCTGCTCATTACTTATGAAAATTTCTGCAGCCAGCTTGATTTTTTTCTCAGAAAATGGATATTTCTTTTCTACTGCATTGTCAAGCTGCAAATTTTCCAAACTTTTATGCTCTGTCAACTCTTGAATGCTTTGCCACTTAGAATTTTTTTCTGCTAGATACCCTAAATCATTTATTTCAAGTTCAAACTTCCCTGCCTCTAGGGCAGGGCCAAAATGGTTCCAGTCTCTTTGCATAGCAAGAGTGACCTTTACTCCAGTTCCCAACAGGTTCCTCATCTCCATCTGAGACCACCTCAGCCTGGACTTTATTGTCCATATCACTATGAGCATTTTTGTCAAAGCCATTCAACAAGTCTCTAGGAATTTCCAAGTTTTCCCACATTTTCCTGTCTTCTTCTGATCCCTCTAAACTGTTTTAACCTCTGCCTGTTACCCAGTTCCAAAGTCACCTCCACATTTTTGGGTATCTTTACAGCAGCACCCTACTCCTGGTACCAATTTACTGTGTTAGTTTGTTCTCATGCTGCTAATAAAGACATACCTGAGACTGGTAATTTATAAAGGAGAGATGTTTAATTGTTTCACAGTTCAGCATGACTGGGGAGGCCTTAGGAATCTTACAATCATGGTGAGAGGAGAAACAAACATGTCCTTCTTCACATGGCAGCAGCAAGGAGAACAATGGGCAAAAGAGGGAAAAGCCCCTTATGAAAACACCAAATCTCGTGAGAACTCATTCACTATCACAAGAATGGCATAGAGGTAACCACCTCGATGATTCAATTACCTCCCACCAGGTCCCTCCCATGAGACATGAGGACTATGGGAACGATAATTCAAGATGAGATTTGGGTGGGGACACAGCCAAATCATATCAGAGACTTCTCTAAAAAGAGTCATACTCTTTCTTTATTTTTTACATGTTTAAAAAAGTAACTTTTAAAACATCTATAGGATGGTTTCCTCATTCCTCTTTTAGAGTATTTGGAATTTATTTAGCTATATAAGGGGCTTAAGTCCAAGCAATGAAAACTAATTGTAGGAATGTAATAGTCTGATGAGAGAATGATTTGACATTAGATGGGCTTTTCTAGTGAACATAAAATAATTTTTATCAAACTTAAAGTTAAAAATACCTCTGAGTATGAAGGGCATGCATGCTTAGCTAGTATCTCAAAAGAAACTTCCCCACCAGGAAGCATTACTTGGATCTGTCCAGTATACTTTCTATGATGATCAATGTTCCATATTTTATCTTAGTCCACTTGGACTTTTATAATGGAACACTATAGACTGGGTAGTTTAAAAACAACAGAAATTTATTTCTTGTTGTTCTGGAGGCTGGGAAGTCCAAGATCAAGGTGATAGTAGATTTTGGGTGTGGGGTTGGCCCTCTTCATGGTTCATAGATGGCCATCTTCTCACTGTATCCTCACAAGGTGGAAGGAGTGAATAAGCCCCCTTGGGCTTCTTTTATAAAGTCACTAATTCCATTCATGAGAGGTCTACCCTCCTGACCTAATCACTTCCCAACGGCCTCACCTCTGAATACCATCATATTGGGCAAATGAATTTGGAGGGGGACATAAATATTCAGTGTGTAGCAATCCTATGCCAGTTATTTAGGCATTAAATTATAATTTGGTTGTGCATATATGCCTTAACTCCCTAACTTCATTATAAGTTCTTGATAATATATTATCATCTTTTTTTTTTTTTTCTTCGAGATGGAGTCTCACTCTGCTGTCCAGGCTGGAGTACAGTGGTGCGATATTGGCTCACTGCAACCTCCACCTCCAGGTTCAAGCGATTCTTCTGTCTCAGCCTCCCGAGTAGCTGGGACTACAAGTGAGTGCCACAACGCTAGGCTAATTTTTTATATTTTTAGTAGAGACGGGGTTTCACCGTGCTAGCCAGGATGGTCTCAATCTCCTGACATTGTGATCCACCCGCCTCAGCCTCCCAAAGTGCTGGGGTTACAGGCATGAGCCACTGCACCCGGCCCAACATAGCATCATCTTTTATTTTGCTTGTTACAGTACCTACTATTCTCCCAGACACATATTTATTAAAGATATTTTTGTTCTGTGAATGAGACTTTCCTTTTTAAAAGTCAATTGGGTGAAATCTAACCACTAAACACTATTATATCATTTTAAAATCACTATTTCATTTACCTGTTTTCCAATGCCTCCGTCTAAGGTAAGGATAGCAGTGTTGCTGCCAAACAGCCTTATGATACTTAGCACAGCCATCCAGGCAGTCAATCTGTCAACCTAGGCTGCCCTCCTTGATCCAAGCCAAGAAACCAACATCAGAGCTACAAGTGATGCAGTAGAGGCACAAATATATTCCACATTCTCTCATTCATAAAAATAATTTTATTTAAATTATTATTCTATTTAAAATATAACCAACTTGCACTATCTTGCCCCCTTCAGTTTTAGTCCCTCCAGAGTCAAACTTTCTGTAAGAATCACATACATACACCCTGTATTCACTTTGTCCCCTCCCATTCTCTTATCAACCCACACCAATCTAGCTTCTTCTCCACTAAACCACTCAGTGGATTTTTGGTAAGGTCCACCAATAATCTCCAGGGACTCAAACCCAATAGACAGAGTTCTGGCCTTATCTCTCCTACCTTCCTGCTTCACTAGACACAGTTGACCATTCTCTACTACTTGAAACAGTTTCTTTTGATTTCTATGACACATCTGTTTCCAGTTTCCCTTATATTAGGTGCATTAGTCAGAGTTCTACAGACAAAGAGAACAAGTAGGATTTATATACATAAATTGAGAGTCACAGGGATTCATTATTAGAAATTAATTCACATGATTGTGGAGGCTGAGAAGTCTCAAGATCTGCAAGCAGGAAACCCAGGAGAGCCCACGGTATAATTCTTGTCTGCTTCTGAAAGCCTGAGAATCAGGGGAAAGAGTGGTGTAAATTCCAGTCTGAGTTCAAAAGCAGGAGAAGACAAATGTGTTAGATTGAAGACAGCCAGGGAGAGAGAATGACTTGTCTCTTGCTCAGCCTTTTGTTCTATTCAGGGCTCCAACAAATTGGATGAGGCCCACCTACGCTGGAGAATGGCAATCTGTGTTATTAAGTATACTGGTTTAAATTTAATCTCATCCAGAAACACCCACACAGACACACCCAAAATAATATTGAACCAACTATCTTGGTACCCTGTGGCCCAGTTAAGCTGACACATAGATTTAGTCATCACACCACTCCAGCTACTCCATCTCAGTTAACAGTTCCTCATTTGTGGGCGTTAGTGTCACTCAGGGCTTAGTCCTGTAAACCAAAAAGTATCTGAGACAGATCTCAATCACTTTAAAAGTTTATTTTGCCAAAGTTAAGGACCTACCCAGAAGTAATAAATGCAGAGTCACAGAAACAGTCTGTAGTAGATGCCTTTCTCCAAAGATGATTATGAGGGATTCATTGTTTAATGGAGAAAAGCAGGTTGGAGGGGAAACAGGGAGGGAATGGTAATCCACATGTTGCAAGAGAAAAGGGGCAGGTAGGGGATTAGACAATTTGTATTCATCTTATGCTCAGTAAATCAGCACTTTACATAAGATAAGGTGAACATAGAACAGGTACCTGTGGAGATATTTCACCTTTTATCTGTAGCTATCTGCTTAGGAACAAAAGGAAAGCAGCTTCTTGCATGACTCAGCTTCCAGCTTAATTTTTTTTCTTTTGGCATAGTGAATTGGCATCCCAAGTTTTTATTTTCCTTTTATCATCCTGGGCCCTCTTCTCTTATTCACTCTCTCCCTAACAACGTGTATATGACAGATGTATATGTATATGTATACATGTGAATACATACAAACACATATACATACTTGGACACACATAGTTTACATTATCTACATAATGAAATTTCACTACATGTATACACATATATATGATTTACATATATATGTATGATTAGATATATATATAATTTTGTTATATGTGTACATGAAATATATAAAATATATGTGCATATTTCACGTACACATATACCAAAATTATATATACATACATACAGTGGAATAGAAAATATCAAAAAGAATTATATAGACTCACAAACTATTATTGTGTGAAGCTGCTAATTTCAGTATATGTGTTTATACTGAATATGTTAATTTCACACTGAATATGTGAATTTCAGTATACATATATACTGAGATTAGCAGCTTCTCACAGTAATCGTTTATGAGTCTTTATAATTCTTTTTGATATTTTCTATTCCACTATACTATATTCACTTCTACCCAGTTTTTAAAAATTTTAGTCTTAACTCACAAAAATGATGTAATATCACTAATGGATTGTGATTCACAGTTCTAAAAACACTGTTTTTCTCGTGACTTTAAACAACGTCTATAGGCTGAGGATTCCTAAATTTATCTCTCCTCTTAGCTACAGGCTTGTAAATCCAACTGCCTGTTTGCCACATTGTAAGAAAATCAAATGTGACTTCATAAAAACTGAGGTCTCCATTTTTCCCACAAATCTTTACTTTTCCCAATTAGCAAATGACACTATCTTGCACCCAGTCGATGGAGCCTGAAAACTCTGTGTTGTCCTCATTCTCCCTCTCACCTTGGTTCCCACCCTCCCACCCTCAGTCACACAGAAGCAATCTATGATTAGGTCTGGTCAATTCTACACAGGGTCTAAGATGACAATTAGGATCATTGTGACAACTGGGTTCTGATACCAAACTGTAACTTTTTACTTGGAGTTACGCGAGGTCATCCTCACTTCAGTGTCTTGGGACAGCTGTTTAGTACCATGTCTGTCAGGAAAGTCCTGCCCAACTTTCTTGTAGGTCAGGAGTTAATATGTTCCTCTCTCCATGAAGCCCCTGAGTCTGTTTCTGCTACCATTCTCTCTGGCGGGATGAAGAAATTCAACTAAGAACTCTACTGATGTGTAGTCCTCCAAGCCTCCATTTAACTCATTCCTTCCTTCCCAGTACTGGCCTTTAGTCAGCGTAATAATTTGGTTGTTTTAAGAAAGAGAGGCTGCCGGGCGCGGTGGCTCACGCCTGTAATCCCAGCACTTTGGGAGGCCGAGGTGGGCGGATCACAAGGTCAGGAGATCGAGACCATGGTGAAACCCCGTCTCTACTAAAAAATAGAAAAAAATTAGCCGGGCGCAGTGGCGGGCGCCTGTAGTCCCAGCTACTCGGGAGGCTGAGGTAGGAGAATGGCGTGAACCCGGGAGGCGGAGCTTGCAGTGAGCCGAGATTGCGCCACTGCACTCCAGTCTGGGCGACAGAGCGAGACTCCGTCTCAAAAAAAAAAAAAAATTCAAAAAAAAAAAAGAAAGAGAGGCTACAGTGTCTCACCCCAAATCTTCATCTAATAAATAATTCACCAAGAGGCAATGCGCTCAAAGATCAGTTCTTCAAAAAATCAATTTTCCACATTTTGGAATATATATATATATGTATATATGACAGAGTTTTGCTCTTGTTGCTCAGGCTAGAGTGCAGTGGTGCAATCTTGGCTCACTGAAACCTCTGCCTCCCGTGTTCAAGCGATTCTCCTGGCTCAGCCTCCTTAGTAGTTGGGATTACAGGCGTCCCCCACCACGCCTGGCTAATTTTTTGCAGTTTTAGTAGAGACAGAGTTTCATCATGTTGGCCAGGCTGGTCTGGAACTCCTGACCTCAAGTGATCCACCTGCCTCGGCCTCTGAAAGTGCTGGGATTACAGGCGTGAGCCACTGTGTCCGGCCATTTTAATTCTTTATACTGCTTATAATATTTAATATCAACTAGACTGACAGGGTCTAGGAGAATTGTGGGAAGCAATGACTGCAGCGTTTTGGAGCCTTCACACTGTCTCTCTGTCTCAGTCCTACTCTACCCTAAGGCTCCTCCTTTCCTGCGACTGGCAGCCTCCATCTTTTCACCAGTGGGAAGTTCTTTGGCTTTGCCCAGCTTCCAATAACTGAGGCAGCAGGGAGTCTGAACAGATGTAAATCAAACATTCTTTTAAAAGTTGTTATGAGCAGACCAAACTAATCTACAGAGATAGAGGTCAGATCCAGGTCTGAGATGGTTAAGGACTGGAAAGGGAGAGGGTCTTCGGATGCTGAAAATATTCTAGACTTTGATCTGGTTCAACAGGCATATATATATATATGTTAAAATCCATTGAGTATAACCTTAGCATTTTTGCATTTTGCTGTGTTCATGTTATACCTCAATATGCAATAAAAATACTGAAATCTGTGAAAAATGTTACAAATACTGCATGTCATACTAATTGTTACAAACTTTCTAAACAGTTAAAAGTATTATTTTCTATCAATTTGATAAATTATTTGGTCATTACACACACAGCAAAACCTGAACCCTAAAAATGTCAAAATACAAGACAAAAAGTGATTTCAAAACAATTGTGAAAAAGAAGAAATTGAAACTGAAAACTTCAAAACAAAATTTGAAATGTTTGACTTGGGATCCCATGTTTGACATCCCAAGCTGAAAGTTAGGATGTTTCCTTAAGAATAATATGTTTAATGTATTAAACAAAAATAGTTTCATGAATATATTTAAAGGAAGAATATATACATAATAAGGCTAAACTACCCTTAACCTTTAACAAATTAAAAATTTCTTAAAATTTTGCTAACTATAATGTATTTCTATAATATTTTCATTAAATATATTCAAGAAAAATGCATTCATTAACACATTCATAAGAATATATTCTTATCCATTGCATACATTTAAGAAAATTATTCTCTTTTAAACCATTTTATAAGGTTATTTTTGTATATTCAAACAATTGTCATTCAACCAGTGGATGATGCTTCAGCAAATTGTTCTTTGGAGAATTGTTTTTTAAGGAATTGATCTGTTTTTGGTTTAGATGTAAGACTAATTTTTTTTTTTTTTTTTTTTTTTTTTTTTGAGACAGGGTCTCACTCTGTCACCCAGGCTAGAGTGCAGTGGCACCGTCATAGCTTACTGCATCATTGACCCTTTTAGGCTCAATCAATCCTCCCACCTCAGCCTCCCAAGTAGCTGGGACTACAGGTATGCAGCACCACACGCAGACAATTTTTGTAGTTTTTGTAGAGACGGAGTTTTCTCATGTTGCTCAGGTTGGTCTCAAACTCCTAGACTCAAGCGATCTGCCCACTTCAGCCAAACAAAGTGCTGGGATTACAGGCCTGAGCCACTGCACCTGGCAAGACTGATTTTTAAAGCCAGAAACTACTATGGTTGAGCAAAGATTAAAGTCAAATTAGATTAAGGTAAGTGGCAACAGGTAACAGCAAAACCAGTGGGTAGCCTCAGAGCAATTGAACAATTTTGAAAGAAGAGACTACAGGAGAAGAAAAGAAAAAAAAGGGAGGCTAGACACCATCACTGCTTAAAAATTTAAAAACAATAAAAGTAAGAAGAGCCTCTAAAAGAAATAAAAAAACTATGTGATCAATTTGGGAGGCAAGGATCAATAGGAGATGCACGGAAGGGAGTGGTCTGGATCAAGTCAAGTAGCAACTGTGGAGACCCCTTCAAGACCCAGGGTTTGTAGGTAAACTTGTTCAGAAATTAATGAAGATACCCTGCTGTGGGACGACTGTGTTTCCATCTTTCTTCTCCTGCACAGTTACAGGGCTTCTGCTTCATGCAAATACCTCTTCTCCTTAGGGGAACTCCCACCACAGGCTCTCTGTTCCTGCTGTTGCAGAGCTGGGATTTGCTCTGTATTCTTTCCCTCAGAGAGATGTAAAGAGCCAGCACTTTTGAATGTAGGAGTCCTCTCTCTGATTCCCTCCCCACACATTCCCTACTCAATTTCTACTTGTTTTGGCAGTCCCTTTACTTACTTTGTAGTTCAGGGTTTCATTTGGAATTTGTGCTTTTGTTTCATATCCTCTTTATAGTATTTGTGTGATTTCCAAGAAAGAAGGGGAAAATTCCAACTTCATCATCATTTTCAAGCCAGACATGGCTAAATGTCTGTGAATTTTAATGAAAGTATGAAGTCCAAGCTAATTGTTCTTAATATAGGGTACCTTTTAATTTCTATAAAATAGACTTCTATGAGGGGAAAGTATTCCATGTTAAAGCAAGCAAACAAACGAACAGAATACCTTTTAAAGTTTGAGTGAAGAAGATGTATAGGAGGAACATCTCTGGCAAAGGGGCAAGCTCCTAGTGAGTCTCCCTAGGGGTTTCTCTGATATTTCCTCTTCCACCCTCAAGCCAGGACCTAGGAGAGCCCACCACCCTCCTTTAAAACCCTGCTCCTAGCTATCCTACCCTCTTTTCAAATGGGAAGTTTCCAAACATATGAAAGAAGCCCTGAGCAGGAAAGGGTATCTCATCAACTGAGACTGATATCCCCAGAAGGATGAAACCCTGAGAGGGTGTCCTGAGGTGGGGGACTGTGAGTGAGAGTGGGAGAAAAGAGGAGGACTCAGAGCACGGACTCTGTGCTGCACTAGGGATCCAGGATGACTTGACTTAGTCAGTTGTCAGGACACACAGGCTAGACAATAGTTGGCTGATGGATTCAAGCACCCTGAAGATGTGCTGTGATCCATGACCCTGGAAATTTTCCAAAAATCTTTTAAGAAATCAGAACAGAGTAGACCGATGAAACTGACATATCATCCCTACAAGGGGACTGGCCTACGTTTTCAGTAAAAGGTAGGTAATCTGAAGACTGGTCAAACTGGAATAAAATCTCCTTACTTTAGGAAGACATGTAATACTCTGCAACCTCACCTCTCAGTAGCTCAACAGTGACTTTTTATTTTTAACGAGACTTTGCTGTTTCCCTTTTTAAAGTTATGGGGCCTAGCAACATGTCAAATGATCAATCAATCAATAACACCGGCTCGAAAGTCACCAAATCAAAATTTTATGTCCCTGTTCCCCTTAGCATAATTGAGAGAAGAATTTTTCCAGAGGAATTTTATTTTAAAAGGTAAAGGAGCCCCAGATAAATTAAATGTACAAAGAAAACACAAAACACATAAAACACCTTGCTTCAGAGTGCAAATTTCTAATCCTGCAGTAGTTAACTTCCTAACATATTGACTCATTTGTATGTTAAGCCTGATGAAGTGCCACCCCCACCCACACAGATGCACACATCAACACACATTATGCAGCTAACTCTGTTCACATTCATACTCTTGTGTTCTAAATTATTCTCCTCTATATGAGCAGGGCTGTCAACCTGGTTTTGACCTCTCGATTTGTTTCTTTTCTCAGTCCTGCACTCACCCCTCACATCAGATTCTAATCATTGACCACTGATCAGCTCCCTCATCAGACATGAGCCACAGTTTATCTTCAGCTGGCAGCGCTTTCAGATCTACAGAAGCACCAGGAACCCCTCGGTGGTGTTCTCATTGCTCGAATTTACCTTGCAAATCTTGGAAGTAACCTAAACACATTCTGTTCCTTCTAGAAAACGTCAATTCTGAAATTTACATAATCACTTGAACCCTTTCTACTCCGCTCATTCCCATATTGTGTTCTGAACCCTACCAGATTTCTTGCATTCCTAGCAGAACTAATGGAGTGCAAATGAATCAATGATTCTACCTATGTGTTACAAAGAAATTTTCAAGGCATAGAGGCTTCTCCCTTCCACTCTGCCTGCTCCCTGCCTCCCTACCCTCCCACTAGCAGAGTCAGGAGATTTTTCTTTCCCTGCTGCAGTTACAAGAGCAAAATACTGTATAAAGTGAACACTGGAAAAGCCCTAAGTGTGGTATTTATTATGGGTTACATTGTTGGGTCTCATATCTACTATGATGCTTCTTGAGAGTACAATGGAAACTAGGGGGAAAAAATCATTGAATGTGTATATAAACATATTTTCTCTTAGAATTTATTAAATTCATACTACATGCCAAAAACTACTAAGGATGAGGGATTCAAATAGGGATAAGAAAAATTATCTGCATTTAAAGAAACCAGATAAAGGCACAGGTAATTAAAATAAATATAATAATAAATATGGGATTGTAGGAGACAGAATAATTAATGTTGGTATGTTGGAGGAAAAATAGCAAAAATTGTTCAGTATTTGAACTGTACTTGAAGATAGGAAACTGCATGAATTTTCATATTAATACATGTAACTAATCTGTAAAATGATATCTGTCTCAATTTTCTTAAACTATATATTTATATATGTAGTACTTAACCATATATGTTTAAATAGAAAAAAAAAAAAAACTACTTAAAACTGCAGTATTCCTGAGAATGCTTTGAAAAGAAGATTTTAAGGATAGAAGTAAATTCAAGTAAAACGCCAAGGCACCAGGACTCACATTTGTTATACTAAAGAGGTTTGTCTGCTGCCCTTCATAGCATGATAAGAAATATTGACCAGAGGGATCTATTGTATAGGACACTGGCCAAAGAGGAAGGTGGCATCTATTCTCAGCTCTCCCACAAATGTGCTCACTGACCTTGGGTAAATCTCTTGACTTTCTTCTGTTCTCTGATTCTCTGTCTGTTCCATTGACATTTACTTTATTTTCTTTATGGGTAGCCAGGATCATGGATGTATCTTCAAAGTGCTCTCAATTCTTAATCAAAATGAAAAACACACATTCAAATGCTTTTGCCCAGATTTGCATACCAAGTTCGAGAGACTCTAAGTCTGTGAAATAAAAATAGTTTCACTAAAGGATAACTAGTGCAATCAGAATAGATTCAAAAATTCCGTGGTGAAACCTGTAGAAAGATTGATTTTTAAGTGATGAATCTGGATATTCCTTGTTTTAATAGCAACAGTCTTCAAAGTGAACAAAACTTTAGAAAAAAAGAGAAAAAGAATGGATAGGTATAAATAGGTAGTGAATAGAGCAGCCAGGATAGGTATACAGGAAATGCAAATGTAATACACAAGGGCCAGCTCTTGTTCACATGAGAGCCAGGTGGAGCAGAAGACAATCTTGAGCTGTGATGCAGGTGTAATGACAGCCTTGTCTGACCACACTGGGTGCCCTGCAGCTACAATGACCCATCAGAGTTGCCCCATGTTGAACCAAAATGCCCTTGAGATATAAACATCCTTAAAGTACAAAAGGAAATTACCCCAGGCTATATTGATATGGTGCCAGTATTTTTATGGCAAATATTCTCTGGGTGTTTTCCTTATCATGAACTTGTATATGATCACTCATATGCCCACTGCACGTGGCTGGTCTATCTTCATTCCTAGGTTTAGCTACAATTAGAGTAATAAGTTGGCATTCTTAACAATAAACTCAGTTCTTTGTGAGCCTGAAGAACTGTCTAAGCTGATGGAAATAAGTTTGTGCCTACGTTCAGAAGACTACTGCTGCTGGGCCATGTTAAAGGGAACACCCCCACAGCCCTTTCTGGGTTCATTCAGCAGCCTTCGTCACCCCAGTTAGCCAGGGACTAATGAGACAGGAGATACTCTAGAGCTCTGTCTTTAACTATGACTATATTTAGGATCTATACCCCATATATCTACCCCTGCACAGGTCCAGATCTGGGTCTGTAGCTGTCTCTCTGTCTGCCTACTTATCTACCTGTCATCCTTCTTGAAACACTTGCATTAAAAGTGATGGCAAAGCTTAGATGCAGATTCATGATGGCAAGTTATCTTAGAGTGTGACTTCTTTCTTTAGAAGGGGCCCAGAATCACCCGTAGTCTTATAATTATGAAAAGAATATTCACTTAGTACTGTTGGGGAAGCTAAAATGAGGGTACAGTAATCCAAATGTGTACAACTCAGACTGTATCATTAAGTATTTCTGATGTCATGTAAGGCCTCTTAGAGAAAGAATAAGCATAGTTGAGGGAGATGGGATTTTCAAGCTGCAGCTAGTCTGCAGGAGGTGAGAAAGCAGATGGGATGGAAACAGTGTAAGTGAAGAGGCTGAGCATTGGAGAATGAAAGGACAGCCAGCAGAGGTGACATGTGGTCAGAATGACAGATATAGAGAGTTCTCAGACACTGAGGTCTTGCTGTCTTGCATGTGGGCACTCTTCAGGGACTAGACATATGGATTTTGCTCACTTTACTTCATACTTCTACTATACTGTGGTTCAATCTGACAGATTGGAGAGATGAGTGTGAAAGTAGAACAAGAGTATATTGATTATATGTTGCATGACTTGCTATATTTTAAGGAACAGCAAATGTACTGAATAGAATTATTGATTCTAATTTTAATGCAATCATTATTATGTGGATAAAGGGATTCTATGTGTTGATGAGATGCTAAGAATACTGCTTAAAGTAAATCCTGAAGAATAAGCATTAGTGTAAGAAAACACTAGCATACACCATACAGAAAATAAATAATAACAATTGCTGTTATCCCATATTTTACAGGTGAGAAAATAAGGCTTAGAGGGATCACACAGCTTGCCCAAGGTCTCACTTCTGACAAACAAATTTTGTTCTCTTGATTTACGCTCTTAATCATTATGTTCAAATTTATTCAATAAACTTATCACAAAGGAAATATTCTAGCCAAGAATACAATTGAAGAAATGCAGAGATCCACAAAGAAAGAAATGGCTTCAGAATTTTGTTTTCAGCATCCTTTCTCATCCCTACTTGCATGGGCCCAGCATGTAAAAACAGAACAAAGGAATCTAATCTATTAGAAAGTTCCCAAGAAAACTGCCGTTTGTCTTCTATCCTATGACTTAATAATTAATGGTGTTAACAGAGTCATTAATTAGAAATAATATTTTATGTGGTCATTTGCAATTTACAAAACGTTTTCATAGACATTATCTCTTCTTTTATCTATGTTTAAATCTTACAAAGCTTATTAGTTCAACTCTATCTGCATGATTCTAAATATTGGGTAAAATGTTTAGGATGAGAGGAAGTGTGAAAATTAGTCATTCAATCATAGCTAGATGCTTTGCATCCTGAAAGTACCACATACGTATGATTGAGTGATTTTTCCCATTCTATCAGGATGTTTTGTTATATGCCTCAATCTAACTTTCAAATAAACTTGAAAATATATTCAATGTTTCTCATTTGGCAGGTTTCCCAGATATTTCAAATATATTTTATTTACTAGCATCAGAAGTTAAAGTAGGCTGGTTCTCAGTGCTATGCCATTCAATCACTTCTTTTTTTTTTTAATCTATTCCTACCTGCCTTTTGAAAAACTCATTTATTCATCTGTCCAGATTCATTATCAATAAAGACACATACATTGAAACACACACACACACACATCTATTTTCCAAATATATAAAATAAAGTTTGTGTTGGTATAGTCCATGTGATTCATTGATAAATATTCATATAGCAATCATGAGCTCTGATTTGTTAAATATAAAATTTATAATTGACATACTACTTGATTAATTAATACAATTCATTTTATCACTATGCCATTAAACATACATTGGTTGTTTTTGATCATCAGTATTGCAAAATCAAGTGACTAGAAATTAGATAAAGGACATATCACCTGTCCCCAGGTTTCAACAAGATGACTCTTAATCCCTCTGTTTCCACCAATTTGAGCATCTCAAAAATTATTTTTCTCATGTCTTGTAAGGCCATTCATGAAAATTAAAGGTGCTTATGTTACTATGCAACTGCAGAATTAAGTGTTTTAAAGCGTTGGAAAAATTCTTGTGTTTAATAAACTGTTATGCTTCCTTTCATATTGTCGCTACTCCTGTGGTTGACATAGAGTTATGACATCCACAGTTTCTCTGTACCCTGATTCTCAGGGGAATCAGAGCTAAGTGTGGCCTCCATTAGCATGTACTGCTCTTCTTGATACTGGTCTTAGGCTGGGTGCTTCGGGGACATATCCTCTACTATTTTTTACTGAGCTCCTATGTTTTATATCATAAAAGCAAGTGGTTAGAAATTTTTTTAAAGGTTCCAATATCTCAAGAGTGAATCTGTCTCAATTCATCCCTAATACATATAAAAATTCTGAATTTCCACAGAATTCCAAATTCCTGAATGAATTACCTTTCCATCCTTGAATAGAGGATCTATGCATCCTGGGTGTTTCCTTCACAGCTGTGGCCATGGCTGCCATGACCACCTCCACTGGAGTCCCTGGAAATTTACACAGAAGTACAGTTCTATGAGCTATTGTCACAGAGTGCTTCTCGGAGACAAAATATCGACCTGAACATAAAGGTGGCATCTGATGCTCCTGATGCTCTTGCAATAAGTTAATGGCTCAAGAAATGCTCATGTCAGAAAGATGCCCCAAATATTCACTCTTCAACCACCTCTGTGGCCTTGCAGTTCACCTCAGGGTATGCCAACTATTTGCCCACATCACAAGGCCCTGTAGGGGTTGCAATGCTCTTCTGGCTGTAGGTGAGGTCAGACATTCACTGTATCTCAACTGCCACTTCAGAACCAGTGTTCTTTTTCCCAGGAGTAGGATGATGTTGGGCGTTCCATTCCCCAACCTCTCTACCCACTTTGTTCAGAGGTTGAAAGAAAGTCTTGCTTTCCCTCCGTCTCCCCATATTATTTATTAAATGGCCATTGACATTACTTTCTAAGCCTTCCAGAGAGTAGTCATAGGACAAAGTCTATCCCAATTTAAGCTGAATGCCAAGCAATCTCTCAATGGTATGCACCTAGCAAAGTGAATCCTGAGAGAAAGACATTTTGAAATAAATCCAATCAGAAAGGGAGAAAGAGGTTTGATTTAGGCAGCAAGACCCCATCCTAGAAGTCTTTTTATAATTCATATTATCTGAAGGCAAGGATAACTGAAAAATATGCCCAGTCATCTATTCTAGCAAACTAGTAAAATGATTATCTTGAGGTTTGAAAAGTCCTGAAACAGGAAGCTAAATTTCTATTCTTAGGATTTTCTCTTCAGAAATGGCATCATCACAGTTAGTCAGACTATAACTTTAAGTCATATTACAATCTTGAAGATCAAGACTTTTGATTGTCTGTAAGAAAATTACATTTCAAATGGAAAAATGAAAGAATACACAACATAAAGCAAAAATCATACATCATACAGGGATCTCAAAAATAACCCGCTGAGCAAATAATTGGTCTTAGAGAAGTCTTGAAGGACATCAGATATTTAAAAAAAAAAAAAAAAAAGGTAGCCAATAACTCTTTTATTGACAAAGATTACAAAACAAACCTTACTATGCCAACAATTTTGAAAAATTTGTAAGACAGAACTGCATGGCATCATTGCTAAGAGACAAGGGTTCCTAATTTTAAAGAGTTTCACCGTGTGCCTAAGTTTACTAATTATTTCACCAGCCAATTAGACAAACTAGCAATTCAAGAGATTATAAAATCAATGTAAGATGAAGAGGGGAAGGAAAAAAAATGGTGTTTTTAAAAATATACACAATTATTCATAAAGGACACATTGGCTATTTTCAATAGAACATTAAATACATCTCTTTTGCTTATTGTAAAAAACTTAGTTTAAAACATCTGCCACTCTGTTTTATCTCTTATGTATTTTCACATGCTATTTTTAAATGAAATCTTTCTAATTTTTTATAGACTTTGCAATTTCATTCTCATTAACTCTGTATTACAGTATGAACAGTTTTTATATTATCAGATATATATAGTCATCCCTTGGTATCTCTGGGGGACTTTAAGACCTCCTGTGGATACCACAATGCACAGATGCTCAAGTCTCTGATGTAAATATATATATGTATACATGCATAGTTTTTGCGTATAACCTGCACCCATTCTCCCATATACTTTAATTCATCTTTATATTACTAATAATAACTAACGTGATATAAAGCCTGTGAAGTAGTTGTTATACTGTGTTGTTTGGGGAATAATAATAAGAAAAAAGTCTGCATATGTTCAGTGCCAAAGCAATTTTTTCAAATATTTCCCATCTATAGTTTCTTGAATCTACAGATGCAGAACCTACCATTGACTGTACCCAGAAATGAGCAGGCAAAGGCAAACTGACAGAAATCAGCAACTTGGGCATGACTATCCAGCTCTACCCTTATGCAGTTGAGTATGTTTTTGTTCTGATTTGTTCCAGGGCATCTTTAAGTGTTAGCCCCATATAATCTTGGCTTTAGAAATTCTTTTATACCCACTGTCAAGTGCTAAATTAGGGGGAACATACAGCTAGAGAAATCAGACAGACCTGGGTTTATATTCCAGCTCTGCCACCAAAGGTCAATCTAAACAAATAATTTAATGCTGGGAGGCCCAGCACCCTTATTTGTAAGAATTAACAGTGCCTGGCTGGGAGGGGTGGTGTGGAATCAAGTTAATGTACTCGACACATCTAACTGTAGTGTCTCTCATAGACATGGTGCCCAATAAATGATAGATTGTGGCAGTAAACATTGAAACAGTTTGTTTTCCCAAATTCACCTAGTTCCTTCATTCTAACTTCCAAAATGGTTACCTAAAATAAACAATTCTTAACCAATCTCTTCTTGGCTTAGTCTCTTCTTGGCTTAGTCTCTTTCTAATTGTATTATATGGGGGTTCCACACATGCATGACCTGTGAACAAATGAATAAACAGAAATGCTGTTACTCTTACATTAATCTGTTTTTTTAGTATCCCCTTTCTCGAGTTCTTTGCCTCTAGTTTTCTGTATCGCTCTACTCACCATCTCGTTTGGTTACTCTTTATCCATTTGGATAAAATACAAGTCTATATTCTTATTTGAGTCACCCATTACTAAATTATTTATGCATATTTCTTGTAGGTGCAAGAAAATGTCTTTATTAGGCGTTAATTATTTTAAAAATAGTTATTGTTATCCTCAATGATTTCTTGGTTATGTTAGGGTCTTTCAGCAATGAGATGATATATGTTACTATCCAAGAAAGCATGACACAGATTAGGAACTCAGGTAACAGTGAGGTGGTCCCTTCTCATGCTCCCACGCTACTCTACTAAAGGAATTCTTACTCTGTACTGTATTTTTTTTTTTTTTTTCAGCTGATGTTTCCTCCAACAGATAGTGAGTTCTCCCAGGGCAGAGTCTTTGCATTTAAAGAGTCCAGAACAGAATCTAGTTCATATTAGGCTTTCAATACACATTTGTTGAAAAAAAAAATCCAATGTTTTACCAACATTTTAATTACTATCCCTTACTAATAATAATAAAAAAAAAAAAAGAAGAAAACTCACTTCTGCCTCTCATCAGATTTCTAAATATTTAAGCTAATTAATTCTACACTTGGCTACTTACACTAAATTGATTAATCCCATTCTTATAGAGAGGTGAAACAAGATATTCATGCTTGGTCTAAAGTATTCCACTTAATCAAAGTAAAGGAATGGTCACCTGGCCATGTCCAGACTGAAAGAAAATTCATTTATTGTTATTTTAGTCAAGTTCAAAGTCCTAAAATTCAAGACTCTCTGTATTCTGTCAGCAGAGGTAACTGCCCACTAAAGACAGCATTCCTACTGAGCTGCCCTTGGTGATGCCAACAGTGAAACTGGGGGAGTCAGCACTTCCCAACTGAACTAGTCCAGAGAACTTAGGTAAAAAATTAATTTAGAGAATCTTCAGTGAGCTGAAATAAACGAGGCAGAATTGGGAGACCTATCCTTTTGGCAAGGAAGCAAAGAGCCTCTGCCCTTTCACCTAGGTCCAAGCTTCCCTACTAAATAGAATCCCTGTATAAAAAAAACAAATTTTGATCTAATGCATCAAATATTCCAGTAACACTAGAGCGGATTATCACCTAGCAACAGTATGCACTGCAAAATAAATTACCAAACAGACTGTTCTTGGGGATCCCTTCCCTACTTACAATGCCGAATAGCATATTTAAATGTATTTAAATAAAGTTCATTCTAGAATGAATTTCAGTACTGTACAAAAAGGTTATTTCTGTGATGACTGGCAGATGGACAATTGTAACAGTGCTTTACAGATTTGTTTCCTTGCCCATAAAAATTTTGTTCAATAACACTTTCTGATGAACCATTATCATAATTACTTCCTGATTATGTCAGAATTGGTCTCTGTAATGAAGAAAATGTTTTCTTTCCTTCTCCTAATTTTATTTACTGTAAATGGCATATTGTCACAATGGAAAAGAACACTATCCAATTTCCCTTTGGGAAGAGAAAAAAAGAGTCCTTGTGGCAAGTTTACATCAAGGTTTTCAAAAGGTCATGGTGTGCATTTTGTGGATAACCTAAAGAATCAATTGTTAGAAGGTAGAGGAGAAGTGATTAATTATATCTGTGGAAGGAGTGAAATTGAGACATGCCTCAGAGGAGGGCTATGAGAAAGTATCTTCCCTCCCAGCACTTTGTAGAGTAAGTTTGCATTAAAATATTTCCTGACAGGTAAGAAACGTTATGAAGTACAAAACTAAACTTTTCAAATGTTCATGAAGTGAAGCAGGAACTTAGCATTTGTGAATGCTCATGCCCAGGAGAGGCAGTGTATCCTTGAAACAAACGTTTATTGACCATCTGCTGTTTGCTGAACATCTGAGTCCCCATGAACATATAACCTTGTGAGGAATATGCGAGCAAATACTGACAATGAACTACACCATTGGAAATAAAAGAGGTGCATATGAGAGGCAATGAAATAACAGAGAAATTAATGCTTCAGATTGCCCAAAGTAATTAGAAAAGATATTATTGGATTTTTGATTCAGTACCTCTTTTTTTTTTTCTGTGTCACCCTGACAAACAACTTGGACTCATATTTGTTTAATCCTTGCCACCACCAAAATTATTTTGCTGTACCCACCCCACTTCACCCTTCCCGTACCCTACATGCAATGCTGTGCTAAGCATCAGGGTAGATTCTCCTCCTGCCTCTTCTTTTCCTTGGGCTCACCAGTCCTCATCATGGAGTGACTAGAGGCTTAACTCTCTGCTTAACTTTAGGGCCTAAGGTGAAGGGCCAAGGATGTTACTAAGTTATTTTTAGTGTATGCCAGAGGCCAAGGCCATCAGCGCATCTTTGCCCTTCACTTATGGCCTGGCCCAGACCCTAGCCATTTGAGATCAAACTATTTTATTTGTTCTTTCAAGAGATATTTATTGAGCTCTACCAGTGCTGGGCTGTGTTCTAGGAGCTATGGATACAGTAGTAAAACTAACAGAGAAAGCCCTTGCCTTCCTAGGAAATTGAGGTGGAGAGAGGTGAATTTATTTTCTGAAGGTAAGATTGATGTCACTGGCAGAATCAGGCTTAACCCTCCTAGGTCTCCTAACTTACAGAAATCATGGAGGTATTTTTCTACTGTTATAGTTTTGCTACTTTCACATTGACCTTGAACACTCAAGACCCTGAAAGTGTGTGTGTATGTATGTTTATGTGTATTTGTATATGAAGGAGAGACATAGCATACAAGCACATGTGGTATACGCCCAACTTCACAGATCCTGCCAGGCTTATTCAGTTCAGCCCGTTGCTCATCATAATCTTATGTATGAGACAGTCCATGTCCTCAATAATTTTATTTAGGTAAATTTTAGATAGTACCTTTAAACATAGTAAGTCCTTAATAAATAGTTACAGAATGAATGAATGGACACATGAAATGTGAAATGCCTGGGTAACAGTTTACCATGACTATACTAATTGTGCAGCATCATCCATTAAGATAAATAATTCACAAATGGAGAAGAACCCCAGAATGAGGATGATATGAGAAAGTCAACCCTCTAATTTGGAAACATTCTATTTCCAAAACAGGCTCCCTTCTAGTTTTTCCACCAATTATTGAATTGACTTGGCATAAATTGATATTGTTCCCAAACCCATTTTCAAATTTAGCTAGAGTTTCTGAAAGGCTGCCATTGTTCATTGTACACAGCAAGTGCACACTCTCACCCCAAATGCCTGGACTGCTGCACAGCAGGAGACTCAATCACTTCAGCTGTTTAGCAATCAATGTGAGTTACTCTCTGCCATCAGTGCTGATTGGGAAAGTGGCTGAAATGGCCGGGACACACGCATACATGTGCTCTGCCCAAGTTTGCATATATTTTCCCTCTCAACGTGCCTCTCAAAGCTTCTTTGTTATTAATAATTAGCCTTCATTATAATCTGAAAGATTTCATGTGAAATAATTTATTACACTTGCTAAAATAAGTGCATTTTTTGAATTTCTAATATATTCTCCATGACATTTTTTTCCTCTCCTTGCCATGGCTCTTGGGCTAAATTATTTCTGTGATGGCTTATTTCTCTTGGGCCTCCTTTACTCATAAGCAGGCAAGCTTTAACTCTGACATCCACAGTGAATATTCAAGCCACAGTGAAAATTGCATCTAATTTATTCACTGAAATGTAGAAAACAATATTGGAGAAGAAGCTAGAAATCAAAAGGTAATAAGGTTTGAAGAACAATTCTGCCACGGCTGTCAGAATGCTGATAAAAGGCAGACTCTTCTTCATAATCAGCCCTTTTAAAGTCAGAAGAAGGAAGAAGACAAGGGGCTGGTCCTTTACTTTGTTTTCCCAGTGATTGAAAGGAAATTCTAACAAAGAGACAGACTGAGGCTTCAGTGCTCCGGATGAAGGTACCTGTGTCATTTGTGATAAATCTCATGCTTAAGTGTGAAGAATTGGCACCCTCTTGAAGATCAGAGCCAGAGCCTCCACCATCCCACACCCTCTCAAGGATTTCCCTAATGACTGCAGGGCCTCAGTCCCTAATGACTGCAGGGAAAGAATGCTTTTGAAAAAAAAATTCCTGTGGTGAATAGTACTTGGAACAGAGTTTTTAATGCATTGGTGCTTTTGATAAAACATTGCACTAAGTAATCTTTATAAATCCAAGGAATGTCCATTCGTGCAGCAATCAGTAGTAACTTTTAATTTTATATTATTTAATTTTATTTGTTTTATGTTTAATATGTTTTGAATTATATGTTTATTATATTTATTGTATGGCTATTAATAAATACTACGTTTATTTATTATGTATTTTTTTAATAGAGAAAAGATATTGCTGTATTGGCCAGGCTGGTCTTGAACTCCTGGCCTTAAGAAATCCTCCTGTCTTGGCCTCCCAAAGTGTGTTAATATATTTTTATATTGAAATATAAGAAATACTATGGGGAAAGTGGATTATTTTACATTGGGTTCTCCATAGGCAAAGCCAGAGACAAGGATTTGAGTGGAAATAGTTTATTTGCAGGGTGATTCTAGGGATCACTGGCAAAGGAGTCAGGAAAGAAAACTGGGATAGGGAAGAAACCAATATGAATGGATTAATGAGCAGGTACCACTATGGGCAGCCAGGGCTCTAACTCCAAGGAATCCTCCAAGACACTTTGGAAAACATGGCTTAGAGTTCTTCTATCTAAAAGTCAAGGAAGTTGGGGTACTTACCCACCAACATCTGTGTTATTATTGGTAGAGGGATGCTTCTAGGAATGTTAGCACCAACCAAGGAAATTGAGACCTGAATTTCATACAGACTGAGTACACTCCTGCAACAGAAAGCAGAAAGTTAGAGGTGCCACAGTAAGAAGCTGTGCATGTGTATAGAAACATGAATACTAGGGAGAGATCAGCTGGGCATCAGTAGCATCTCCACAATATGCTGGGTCCAACTCCTGGTTGAGGAATCATTTTCTGCAGGCCACTGATTGGATAGTATAGGAAAGGAAGAGTAGGAAGTCCATCAAAGGATCAGGGGGACTGCAAAATTGTAACCCTCTTGTCCTCCATCTTCTACAGTGATTATAAAAAGTGTGTCCCAAAAAAGAAAGAAAAACATTGACAATTGCATGTAAATAAGAGAAATGCAAAAGCATTCTCCCAATATGTCCTGCAGACAACTCCCAGTTTTGCTGCCTTCCCAAGCAATTCTGGCCCTAGCTCATAATAATAATGTATTGTTTTCTACCCTTTTACTTTTCAAAGTATTCTCACTCTTATTAACTTATTTGACCTTGAGGGGGCAGTCCGGTCATTCTCATCTACATTTTCAAAAGAGAGAGCTAAAAGCATATAAATATCAAATGAGTTTCTGAATAGAGCCAGGGTTAGAACTTCAGTCCCATTGAATATGTACGCAGCATCTATATTCCAGAAACTGTGCTTAGTTTGGGGGACATGGAAATTAATAAGACATGGCCCTCATTGTTGAGGAAGTCACAGTCTGCTGATGAAAACTGATATATAAACAATTTAATTATAATGTGATATTTATGTGATTTAATTATAATGTGATATTAAAACAGATATTTATGCTTATGGTTATTTAGTAAAATGCTGTGTGAATACGGAGTTAGCAGGTAAATCTTCTTGGATGAGTTAGGTATGTGTTATCAGTCAAGATGGGGCAGATTGTGCAATGGTAACAAATGAGTTCAAACTCTTTTGGCCTTAACAGGGCTGAGATTTACTTCTCACTTATACAAATTCTACTGTATTGTGATCTGATCACCCACCTGGGTAACTCTTCTCCATATGGTAACACACTGGTCCACGGCTGAAGGAAGATTTGCCACTCAGTAGCTTCATCATCTTGAACACATGGCCTCTTCAGTTGATTCTGCAAGGGAAAAAAGAACCAGGCATGGGCTCTTACACGTTTCCAAGCAGAAGAGAACAGTAAACTTCTCACACTGTATTGGCCAAGTCACATGGCCGTACCTAAGTTTAAGGGAATAGAGAAGTATAGTCTTTTATTTACCTGGAAAGGCAAAAGAATCAAAAATATTGGTAAGAAGCATAACAACTTTCTAAAGGAGATCACATTTTAAATAGTCAGAATAATAATTGGGGAAAAAGTACTTTCGGCAGACAAAGAAACCTGTGTAAAGGCACAAAGATATGACATGGCCTGATGTGTTCAGAGATTCAAAATTCAGAAAGTTTCAGGAACTTGAAGGTAGAAGGTGAGGTTGGTGAGGTTAACAAGAGCTAGATAATTAATGACTAAATTATTTTGGAATTTGTCATCATGAACCAGCAGCAGTTTAAAAGCATACAAAACACATGACTAGCTGCCATTTTTTAAGGAAACATCCCATGTTAATGAGAAATGACTACATTGTGGCATCTCTCAGCTAACACACATTTCTAAGAGTATCTGAAAAGCTACAGAAAAATCTAACAGAAGAAGTATTTGCGTGTGAGAGCAGCAGCAAGTGTCATGATAGATTCAGAGTGCTGGTATCTCTTATACCTACCCAAGACTCATACCCAAATGATGTCTTGAGCACATGGGTATCAAAGCAAGCAAGTATCAATGAACATAAGCAAGACCCTCCCTTCGTTTGTCATTGGAATGGCAGAAACTTAAGTACTATCTTTCCCATATGTCCTTGTTTATGATGTTCCTCTGTGAGTCTAGTCCTTTCTTACCTATCCCATGAGAAAGAATGAGGTTGTAGGTATTTTTCCTGTTGCCAAACTTAAATAGAGTAGACCAAACTTTTCATGTAAAAGATAGATTCAGGAGAGGGGTAAAGCAAGACGGCAGAATAGAAAGCTTTACCAACTGTCCCCCACTACAAGGACACAGACTTAACAACTATCTACACAAAAAATAAGCAACTTTGTGAGAACCAAAAATCAGGTGAGCACTCATGGTACCTGGTTTTAACTTCATATCTCTGAGAGAGGCACTGAAGAAGTAAGAAAAACAGACTTGAATCACTAATGCCACTCCTCCCCCAACAACCGGCAGCAGCATCATGGTGCAGAGAGCAATTCTCCGTGTGGGGAGAGGGAAAGCACAGCAATTATGAAGCAATGAGCTCAATGCTGACCTGTTATAGCAGAAAGAAAAACCAAACCAAATTCAACTCATGCCCACCCACAGAGTGAGTATTTAAACAAGCCCTAACCAGAAGAAAATTTCCAGTCCCAGCGAGAATTTGATTTCCCACAAGTCTCACCACCATAGGCTAAATGCTGTGGGGCTCCAAATAAACCTCAATGCTGTGCTGGCCTCAGGTCTGACCCCTAGGGTGGTGGCCACAGGGCTGCATGTGTTACTCCACCCACAGTTCCAGGTGACTCAGAACAGAGAGAGAGAGAGACTCCATTTGTTTGGGAAAAAGGAAAGGAAAAGGACAAGCATCTCTGCCTGGTAATCCAGAGATTCTTCTGGATCTTATCCAAGGTCATCAAAGTGGTACCTCTATGAGTCTGTAAAAACCACAGTGCTAATGGACTTAGGGTCCCACTAAAGCGGATGCAGCTTAGATCACAAGACCCAAGTCCTTTCAAATATCAGGAAACTCTTCTGAAGAAGGATGGGTACAAACAAGCCCAGACTGTGAAGACTACAATAATTACCTAACTCTTTGATACCCATACACAGATGAATGACTCCAAGTGTCAAGATGATCCAAGAAAACATTACCTCGCCAAATGAACTATGTAAGGCACAATGGACCAATCCTGGAGAAACAGATATGTGACCTTTCAGATAGAGAATTCAAAATAGATGTTTTGAGGAAACACAAAGAAATTCAAGATAACACAGAGAAGGAAATCAGAATTTTATTAGATAAATTTAACGAAGATATTGAAATAATTAAAAAAAATCAAGCAGAAATTCTAGAGATGAAAATGCAATTGACATGCTGAAGAATGGATTAGACTCTTTAATAGCAGAATTGATTAAGGAGAAGAAAGAATTAATGAGCTTAAAGAAAGGCTATTTAAAAATACACAGAGAAGATAAAAGAAAAAAGGATCAGAAACAATGGAGCACACCTAAAGGATCTGGAAAATAGCCTCAAAAGGGAAAATCTAAGAGTTATTGAACTTTAAGAGGAGGTGGAGAAACAGATTGGGGTAGACAGTTTATTCAAAGGGAAAATAACAAAATAACAAAGAACTTTTCAAACCTGAGAAATACATTAACATCTACGTACAAGAAGGTTAGAGAACACCAAGCCAACTTAACCTGCAAAAAACTATCTCAAGGCATTTAATAATCAAACTCCCAAAGGTGAAAGATAAAGAAAGGATTCTAAAAGCAGCAAGAGAAAAGGAACAAATAACATACAATGGATCTCTAATATGTTTGGCAGCAGAATTTCAGTGGAAACCTTACAGGCAAAGAAAGAAGTGGTTATTTAAAGTGCTGAAGGAAAAAAACACTTTTACCCTAAAATAGTATATCTGGTGAAACTATCATTCAAACATGAAGGAGAAATAAAGATTATCCCAGACAATCAAAAGCTGAGGGATTTCATCAATACCAGACCTGCCTATAAGAAATGCTAAAGGAAGTACTGCAATCAGAAAGAAAAGGAAGTTAATGAGCAATAAATAATCACCTGAAGGTACAGAACTCACTGGTAATAGTAAGTACACAGAAAAACACAGAATATTATAATGCTGTAATGGTAGAGTATAAACTACTCTTAAGTAGAAAGACTAAACAATGAACCAATCAAAAATAATAACTACAACAACTTTTCAAGACATAGACAGTACAATAAGATATAAATAGTAACAACGAAGAGTTAAGAAGCAGGAGGATGAAGTGAAGGTATAGAATCTTTATTAGTTTTCTTTTTGCTTGTTTGTTTGCTTGTGCCAACAGTTTTAAGTTGTTATCAGCTTAAAATAAAAGGTTACATTTGCTGAGGAGTGCTTTACTTCCAATTACGTGGTCAATTTTGGAGTAAGTACGATGTGGTGCTGAGAAGAATGTATATTCTGTTGATTTGGGGTGGAGAGTTCTATAGATGTCTATTAGGTCTGCTTGCTGCAGAGATGAGTTCAATTCCTGGATATCCTTGTTAACTTTCTGTCTCGTTGATCTGTCTAATGTTGACAGTGGAGTGTTGAAGTCTCCCATTATTATTGTATGGGAGTCTAAGTCTCTTTGTAAGTCTCTAAGGACTTGCTTTATGAATCTGGGTGCTCCTGTATTGGGTGCATATATATTTAGGATAGTTAGCTCTTCCTGTTGAATTGATCCCTTTACCATTATGTAATGGCCTTCTTTGTCTCTTTTGATCTTTGATGGTTTAAAGTCTGTTTTATCAGAGACTAGTATTGCAACCCCCGCTTTTTTGTGTTCTCCATTTGCTTGGTAAATCTTCCTCCATCCCTTTATTTTGAGCCTATGTATGTCTCTGCGTGTGAGATGGGTCTCCAGAACAGAAATTATAACAAACTGTCTCTCAGACCACAGTGCAATCAAATTAGAACTCAGGACTAAGAAACTCAATCAAAACCGCTCAACTACATGGAAACTGAACAACCTGCTCCTGAATGACTACTGGGTACATAACGAAATGAAGGCAGAAATAAAGATGTTCTTTGAAACCAATGAGAACAAAGATACAACATACCAGAATCTCTGGGACACATTTAAAGCAGTGTGTAGAGGGAAATTTATAGCACTAAATGCCCACAAGAGAAAGCAGGAAAGATCTAAAATTGACACTCTAACATCGCAATTAAAAGAACTAGAGAAGCAAGAGCAAACACATTCGAAAGCTAGCAGAAGGCAAGAAATAACTAAGATCAGAGCAGAACTGAAGGAGATAGAGACACAAAAAACCCTCCAAAAAATCAATGAATCCAGGAGTTGGTTTTTTGAAAAGATCAACAAAATAGACAGACCACTAGCAAGACTAATAAAGAAGAAAAGAGAGAAGAATCAAATCGACGCAATTAAAAATGATAAAGGGGATATCACCACCGACCCCACAGAAATACAAACTACCATCAGAGAATACTATAAACACCTCTACGCAAATAAACTGGAAAATCTAGAAGAAATGGATAATTTCCTGGACACTTACACTCTTCCAAGACTAAACCAGGAAGAAGTTGAATCCCTGAATAGACCAATAGTAGGCTCTGAAATTGAGGCAATAATTAATAGCCTACCAACCAAAAAAAGTCCAGGACCAGATGGATTCACAGCTGAATTCTACCAGAGGTACAAGGAGGAGCTGGTACCATTCCTTCTGAAACTATTCCAATCAATAGAAAAAGAGGGAATCCTCCCTAACTCATTTTATGAGGCCAACATCATCCTGATACCAAAGCCTGGCAGAGACACAACAAAAAAAGAGAATTTTAGACCAATATCCCTGATGAACATCGATGCAAAAATCCTCAATAAAATACTGGCAAACCGGATTCAGCAGCACATCAAAAAGCTTATCCACCATGATCAAGTGGGCTTCATCCCTGGGATGCAAGGCTGGTTCAACATTCGCAAATCAATAAACATAATCCAGCATATAAACAGAACCAAAGACAAGAACCACATGATTATCTCAATAGATGCAGAAAAGGCTTTTGACAAAATTCAACAGCCCTTCATGCTAAAAACGCTCAATAAATTCGGTATTGATGGAACGTACCTCAAAATCATAAGAGCTATTTATGACAAACCCACAGCCAATATCATACTGAATGGGCAAAAACTGGAAAAATTCCCTTTGAAAACTGGCACAAGACAGGGATGCCCTCTCTCACCACTCCTATTCAACATAGTGTTGGAAGTTCTGGCTAGGGCAATCAGGCAAGAGAAAGAAATCAAGGGGATTCAGTTAGGAAAAGAAGAAGTCAAATTGTCCCTGTTTGCAGACGACATGATTGTATATTTAGAAAACCCCATTGTCTCAGCCCAAAATCTCCTTAAGCTGATCAGCAACTTCAGCAAAGTCTCAGGATACAAAATTAATGTGCAAAAATCACAAGCATTCTTATACACCAGTGACAGTCAAACAGAGAGCCAAATCAGGAATGAACTTCCATTCACAATTGCTTCAAAGAGAATAAAATACCTAGGAATCCAACTTACAAGGGATGTAAAGGACCTCTTCAAGGAGAACTACAAACCACTGCTCAGTGAAATCAAAGAGGACACAAACAAATGGAAGAACATACCATGCTCATGGATAGGAAGAATCAATATCGTGAAAATGGCCATACTGCCCAAGGTAATTTATAGATTCAATGCCATCCCCATCAAGCTACCAATGAGCTTCTTCACAGAATTGGAAAAAACTGCTTTAAAGTTCATATGGAACCAAAAAAGAGCCCGCATCTCCAAGACAATCCTAAGTCAAAAGAACAAAGCTGGAGGCATCACGCTACCTGACTTCAAACTATACTACAAGGCTACAGTAACCAAAACAGCATGGTACTGGTACCAAAACAGAGATATAGACCAGTGGAACAGAACAGAGTCCTCAGAAATAATACCACACATCTACAGCCATCTGATCTTTGACAAACCTGAGAGAAACAAGAAATGGGGAAAGGATTCCCTATTTAATAAATGGTGCTGGGAAAACTGGCTAGCCATAAGTAGAAAGCTGAAACTGGATCCTTTCCTTACTCCTTAAACGAAAATTAATTCAAGATGGATTAGAGACTTAAATGTTAGACCTAATACCATAAAAATCCTAGAGGAAAACCTAGGTAGTACCATTCAGGACATAGGCATGGGCAAAGACTTCATGTCTAAAACACCAAAAGCAACGGCAGCAAAAGCCAAAATTGACAAATGGGATCTCATCAAACTAAAGAGCTTCTGCACAGCAAAAGAAACTACCATCAGAGTGAGCAGGCAACCTACAGAATGGGAGAAAATTTTTGCAATCTACTCATCTGACAAAGGGCTAATATCCAGAACCTACAAAGAACTCAAACAAATTTACAAGAAAAAAACAAACAACCCCATCCAAAAGTGGGCAAAGGATATGAACAGACATTTCTCAAAAGAAGACATTCATACAGCCAACAGACACATGAAAATATGCTCATCATCACTGGCCATCAGAGAAATGCAAATCAAAACCACAATGAGATACCATCTCACACCAGTTAGAATGGCGATCATTCAAAAGTCAGGAAACAACAGGTGCTGGAGAGGATGTGGAGAAATAGGAACACTTTTACACTGTTGGTGGGATTGTAAACTAGTTCAACCATTATGGAAAACAGTATGGCGATTCCTCAAGGATCTAGAACTAGATGTACCATATGACCCAGCCATCCCATTACTGGGTATATACCCAAAGGACTATAAATTATGCTGCTATAAGGACACATGCACACGTATGTTTATTGCAGCACTATTCACAATAGCAAAGACTTGGAATCAACCCAAATGTCCATCAGTGACAGATTGGATTAAGAAAATGTGGCACATATACACCATGGAATACTATGCAGCCATAAAAAAGGATGAGTTTGTGTCCTTTGTAGGGACATGGATGCAGCTGGAAACCATCATTCTTAGCAAACTATCACAAGAACAGAAAACCAAACACCGCATGTTCTCACTCATAGGTGGGAACTGAACAATGAGATCACTTGGACTCGGGAAGGGGAACATCACACACCGGGGCCTATCATGGGGAGGGGGGAGGGGGGAGGGATTGCATTGGGAGTTATACCTGATGTAAATGACGAGTTGATGGGTGCAGCACACCAACATGGCACAAGTATACATATGTAGCAAACCTGTACGTTGTGCACATGTACCCTACAACTTGAAGTTTAATAATAATAAATAAATTAAAAAAAAAAAAAAACAGAATGAAAAAAAAAATAGCATTTATGTAATAGAAAAGTAATACACAATGATGCATAATTTCAGATAACATTGATTTTCATATTTTTGTTAAAGTAATACAACATAATTGTGCTAATTCTAATTATATATAGTGTATATGAATAATAATACATTATTATATATAAAAAAAAAATAAAAATAAAATAAAATAAAAGGTTACAAGATAGTATTTACAATCCTGATGGTAACCTCAAACCAAAAAACATGAGATAGATACACACACACACAAAAAGCAGGAAACAATCATATCTCCAGAGAAAATCACCTTCACTGAAAGGAAGACAGGAACGAAAGAAAGAAGGAAGATAAAACCATAAAACAACCAGAAAAAAAAAAATAACAAAAATAAACAAAATGGCAGGAGTAATTCCTTAGTTGTCAATAATAACGTTGAATTTCAAAGGACTAAACTCTTCAATCAACAGATGTAGAGTGGGCCTAGCACAGCGGATCACACCTGTAATTCCAGCATTTTGAGAGGCCAAGGTGGGCAGATCACTTGAGGTCAGGAGTTCAAGGCCAGCCTGGCCAACATGGTGAAACCCTGTCTCTATTAAAAATACAAAAATTAGCCAGGCATGGTGGCAGGTACCTGTAATCCCAGCTACTCAGAAGGCTGAAGCAGAGAATTGCTTGAACCTGGGAAGTGGAGGTTGCAGTGAGTTGAGATCGTGTCACTGCACTCTAGCCTGGGCAACAGAGCGAGACTCCATCTCAAAAAAAAAAGAAAAAGAAAAAAAAGAAAGTATTGATCTATTGCTTGCAAGAAACACACTTCACCTATAAAGACACATACAGACTGAAAATAAAAGGATAGAAAAAGATATTCCACACCAATGCAAACCAAAAAAAAGCAGGAGTAGATATACTCATATCAGACAAAATAGATTTCCAGACAAGAACCATAAGAAGAGACAAAGAAGGTCACTATATAATTATAAAGGAGTCAATTCAGCAAGAGGATATAACAATTTTAAATATATATGCACACAATACTGGAGGACTCAGATATATGAAACAAATATTATTAAAGCTAAAAGGAGAGATAGACTTCAAAACAATAATAGCTGGAGATTTCAACATCCCACTTTCAGCATTGGACAGATCTTCTATACAGTAAATCAACAAAGAAACATCAGACTTAATCTGCATTATAGAACAAATGAATCTAATAAATATTTACAGAACATTTCATCCAATGGCTGCAGAATACTCATTCTTTTTCTAAGCACATGGATCACTCTCAAGAATACACCATATGTTAGGTCACAAAACAACTCTTAAACCACTCAAAAAATTTAAATAATATGATGCATCTTCTCTGACCACAACGGAATAAAATCAGAAATCAATAATGAGAAATTTTTGAAACTATACAAATATATGGAAATTAAACAATATGCTATGGAATGACTAGTCAGCCAATGAAGAAATTAAGAAGAAAATTTAAATTTTTTTTGAAACAAATGATAATAAAAACACATATCAAAAGCTTATGGGACAGAGTGAAGTGCCTACATCCAAAAAAAAAAGGAAAAAGAAAACTTTCAAATAAACAACCTAACAATGCATCTAAAGGAATAAGAAAAGCAAGAACCAACCAAATTCAAAATTAGTAGAAGAAAAAAAAATAAAGAGCAGAAATAAATGAAATTAAAATAAAGAAAACAATAAAAAGATCAATGAAACATAAAGCTGGTTATTTTAAAAGTTAAACAAAGAGAACAAACCCTCAGTCAGACTAAGAAAAACACCACAAAAGATTCAAATATATAAAATCAGAGATGAAAAAGGAGCTATTACAACTGATAATACAAAAATTCAGAGGATCATTAGTGGCTACTATGAGCAGTTATATGCCAACAAATTTGAAAATCTAGAAGAAATGTGCAAATTCATAGACATATACAACCCACCAAGATTGAACCAGGAAGAAACCCAAAACCTGAACATATCAATAACAAATAACAAAATTGAAGCTATAATCAAAAGTCTTCCAGTAAAGCAGAGTCTGGGACTTGAGGGCTTCACTGCTGAATTCCACCAAATATTTAAAGAAGAATTAATACCAAATCATACTCAATTTCAAGAAATAGACAAAAAGGGAATACTTCCAAGCTCATTCTATGAGGCCAGTATTACCCTGATACCAAAACCAGACAAAGACACATCCAAAAAAGAAAACTACAAGCCAATACCCCTGATGAATATTGATGCAAAAATCCTCAACAAAATATTAGCAAACAGAATTCAACAATACATTAAAGAGATCATTCATTATAATCAACTGGGATTTATCTCTGGGATGCAAGAACGGTTTAACATACACAAAAAAATTGGTAGGATACATCATATCAAAAGAATGAAGGACAAAAATCATTTCGATTGATGCTGAAAAAGCATTTGATAAAGTTCAACATCCCTTCATGATAAAAACCCTCAAAAAACTGGTTATAGGCCAAGCACAGTGGCCCAAGCCTGTAATCCCAGCACGTTGGAAGGCCGAGGCAGACGGATCACAAGATCAGGAGATTGAGACCATCCTGGCTAACACAGTGAAACCCCGTCTCCACTAAAAATACAAAAAATTAGCCAGGCATGGTGGTGGGTGCCTGTGGTCCCAGCTATTTGGGAGGCTGAGGCAGGAGAATGGCATGAACCCGGGAGGCAGAGCTTGCAGTGAGCCAAGATCGCACCACTGCACTCCAGTCTGGGGGACAGAGTGAGACTCCATCTCAAAAAAAAAAAAAAAGAAAGAAAAACTGTTATAAAAAGAATATACTTCAACACATATGTGACAGACCCACAGCGAGTATCATACCGAACAGGGAAAATCTGTAATCCTTTCCCCTAAAATCTGGAACATGAGAAGGATGCTCACTTTCACTGCTATTATTCAACACAACTGGAAGTTTTAGCTAGAGCAACTGGTCAAGAGAAAGAAATAAAGGGCATCCAAATTGGAATGGAAGAACTCAAATTATCCTTGTTTGCAGATAATATGATCTTATATTTGGAAAAGCCTAAACATTTCACAAAAATAACTATTACAACTGATAAACCAGTGCAGTAAAGTTGTAGGATACAAAATGATCATACAAAAATCAGTAACATTTCTATATGCCAAGAGTGAACAATCTGAAAAAGAAATCAAAAAATTAATCCCATTTACAATAGTCACAAATAAAATTAAATACCTAGGAATTAACCAAATAAATGAAAGATTTCTATAATAAAAACTATAAAATGCTGATGAAGGAAATTGAGGAGGACAACAAAAACAGGGAAAGATATTCCATGTTTATGGATTGGAAGTATCAATATTGTTAAAATGTCTATACTACCCAAAGCAATCTACAGATTCAGTGTAACCCCTATCAAAATATCAATGACATTCTTCACAGAAATAGAAAAGAACTATTCTAAAATCTGTATGAAACCACCAAAGATCCAGAATAGCCAAAGCTATTCTAACTAAAGAAAAAAAATAAACTGGAGGAATCATATTACCTGACTTCAAATTATACTTCTGAGCTATATTAACCAAAACAGCATGGTGCTAGCATAAAATCAGGCACATAGACCAATGGAACAGAACAGAGAACCTAGGAGCAAATCCATACATCTACAGTGAACTTATTTTGAATGAAGTTGCCAAGAACAAACACTTGGGAATAGACAGTCTCTTCAATAAATTGTGGTTGAAAAACTGGATATCCATATGCAGAAGAATGAGACTAGACACATATCTCTCAGCATATACAAAAATCAAATCAAATGGTTTAAAGAATTAAATCTGAGACACCAAAATTTGAAACTACTGCAAGAAAACATTGGGGAAACTCTGCAGGACGTAGGTTTGGGGAAAGATTTCTTGAGTAATACCCCACAAGAATAGGCAACCAAAGTAAAAAGTGACAAATGGGATCACATCAAATTAAAAAGTTTCTGAACAGCAAAGGAAACAATCAATAAAATGAAGAGAAAACCAACAGAATGGGAAGAAATATCTGCAATCTATTCATATAACAAGGGATTAAAGACCAGAATATATAAGGAGTTCAGACAACTCTATAGGAAAAAATCTGATAAGCTGACTTAAAAGTGGGCAAAGGATTTGAATGGACATTTCTCAAAAGAAGACATAGAAATGGCAAAGAAACATATGAAAAGGTACTCAGCATCATTGATCATTAGAGAATTGCAAATCAAAACCACAGTGAGACATCATCTCATCCCAGTTAAAATGGCTTATATCCAAAAGACAGCAATAACAAATGCTAGCAAGAATGTGGAGAGAAGGGATGCCTTGTATACTGTTGGTGTGGATGTAAATTAGTCCAACCACTATGGAGAACAGCTTGGAGGTTCCTCAAAAAACTAAAACTACAACTATCATACCATCTAGCAATTTCATACTGGGTATATACCCAAAAGAAAGGAAATCAGTATAGTGAAGAGAAATCCATGCAATTTTAAATAACTAAGAGTATAATTAGATTGTAACACACAGAATAAATATCTTAAGGAATGAATACTCCATTTTCCATGATTGCATGCCTGTACCAAAACGTCTCATGTATTTCATAAAATATACTCCTACTGTATATTTTATATTTTAAAAAAATATTATAAAAATAAAAGAAGTTAAAGATAGAGGAAAAACTGGAGGTGAGGTCTAAAAATAAAAGGCTATGTTTTCAGTGGCAGCCAAGATAACTCTATAGGGAACTTTTGTCATCATAGGCCTGATTAGAAAATTGCATGGTATCAACTCAGTTCTCGTATCTGTATTTTGTTTAAGCATCCTAAAGGAAGATGCACATTCTAGTGTGACTAAGCTCATAATTCAGTGGCTTATTGAGTACCATTATAGTAATAAGAGCAGCAAATATAGCAGGTCCTCTATAAAGAGAAGTGACTTCAACAAAATTATCTATTTATATTTATTTCCTTGCTATGCTATGAATTCCTCAAAGACAATGACTATTTCTTACGGACCTTTATGTATCTCTAGGGCATAACCCAGTGCCTGGTGCGTTAGATGCTCAATCAATGTTGATTGAATGGAACTGAATTGACCAATAACTACTCACATGTGATAACTGGTGCTACACCAGCCTATAAGAATTAACACATCTTGCCATTGCAGGTATAGATTTCTCTATAGTACCCAATTCAACCGAGTGAAACAGATCATTTGTTTGAAATATGTATCTAAAATGATAAGGGAGACAAGTTCCCAATTTGGTCTACAAATAAAGTCTTAGAGAATGAATACTTACAATCAGGGATGGGGGAAAAATCTGTCTACCGTAACATTCTCAGGCCACTTAAATATATTACTCTAATTCAGCTGCAAGCAACACTCAGCTCACTTGCGGGAAAGGCATAAAAGAAGCATCTCCTGTTGATTCTGGCCAGCCATTCTGCTGAGGACAAAGAGTGTTGTTTTCTAGAGGTGACCACACCCTTTGCTACCCAAATCCTGCACAAGTACCTTTGTGGGGTTGCCTTTGAGCCAAATACCCAATCAGGTAACTACGCCAGATTTAACATCATCATCTTATGACATATGAATAGATGGAAACAGAATTCTATAAATTTAGTAAATATATCCTTGGTGGCTCATTTTGATGTTTCTCATGAATGTTTCTAACATTCTTGACTTCTATGCTTATTATATACCACAATCCTTAACAGCTTTTACTCACTAATCTACCAAAATCCTGTTGATTTCACTCAATTTTTAAGATTTTCTTTACTGTTTCCTTCTTCCACTATCACTACCACACACCTCCAATCACTTCTTCTTTCAGCAAGAATATTTTAAAGTTAAAATCTGATTATGTCATTCCCCTGCTGAAACCCTTTCTATGGTTTTTCAAAACCATGAAAAGAAGCCACAAGACTCTTGCTCTCACTACTGCCTAGGTCACTCACTCATCAACTTCAGTACTCCTACCACAGATCACCACCTATGCTAAAATGCTTTCCCCTCCAACCCCAAATACACTTTCCCCTTTTGCCTTCTTAACTCCTACTCTTCCTTTGGATTTCTTGAATTTGTCTGTATTAGTCTGTTTTCACACTACCAATAAAGACATACCCAAGACTGGGCAATTTACAAAAGAAAGAGATTTATTGGACTTATAGTTCCAAATGGCTGGGGAGGCCTCACAATAATGTGGGAAAGCAAGAGGTAAGGAGTAGCAAATCACATCTTACATGGATGGCAAAAGGCAAAAAGAGCTTGTGCAGGCCAATTCCCATATTTAAAACCATCAGATCTCGTAAGATCCATTCACTATCATGAGAACAGCACAGGAAAGACCCGCCCCCATAATTCAATCATCTCCCACCAGATCCCTCCCATAACATGGGAATTAAAGGAGTTATAAAATGAGATTTGGGTGGGGACACAGAAATAAACCAGATCATTCTACCTGTGGCCTCTCCCAAATCTCATAGCTTCACATTTCAAAACCAATCATCCCTCCCAACAGTCCTCCAAAGTCTCAACTCATTTCCACATTAACTTAAAAGTCCGCAGTCCAAAGTCTCATCTAAGACAAGGCAAGTCCCTTCTGCCTATGAGTCTGTAAAATCAAAAGCAAGTTAGTTACTTCCTAGCTACAATGGGAGTATAGGCGTTGAGTAAATACAACCATTCCAAATGGGAGAAATTGGCCAAAACAAAGGGGCTACAGGCCCCATGCAAGTCTAAAATCCAGCAGAGCAGTCAAATCTTGAAGCTCCAAAATTATTTCCTTTGACTCCATGTCTCACATCCAGGTCACACTGATGTAAGAGGTGGGTTCCCATGGTCTTGGGCAGCTCTGCCCCTGTGGCTTTGCAAGGTATAGCTTCCCTCGCAGCTGCTTTCTTAGACTGGCATTGAGTGTCTGCAGCTTTTCCAGGCGCATGGTGCAAGCTGTTGGTGGATCTACCATTCTGGAATCTGGAAGATGGTGGCCTTCTTCTCACAGTCCCACTAGGTGGTGCCCCAGTAGGGACTCTTTGTGAAGGCTCTGACCCCACATTTCCCTTCTGTACTGCCATAGCAGAGATTCTCTATGAGGGCCCTGCCCCTTTAGTAAACTTCGGCCTAGACATCCAGGCATTTCCATACATGTTCTGAAATCTAGGCAGAGGTTCCCAAACTTCAATTTTTGACTTCCATGCCCTTGCAGGCTCAATACCATGTGGACGCTGCCAAGGTTTGTGGCTTCCATCTTCTGAAGCAACAGCCCAAGCTGTACCTTGGCCCCTTTCAGCCATGGCTGGAGTGACTGGAATGCAGGTTACCAAGTCCCTAGGCTGCACAGAGCAGGGGTGCCCTGGGCCTGGTCCACGAAACCATCTTTTCCTCCTAGCCCTCCCAGCCTGTAATGGGAAGGGCTGCCATAAAGACCTCTGACATACCCTGAAGACATTTTCCCCATTGTCTTGGGGATTAACATTCAGCTCCTCGTTAATCATGCAAATTTCTGCGGCCAGCTTGAATTTCTCCTCAGAAAATGGAATTTTCTTTTCTATTGCATAGTCAGACTGCAAATATTTAGAACTTTTATGCTCTGCTTCCCTTTTAAAACTGAATGCCTTTAACCACATCCAAGTCACTTCTTGAATGTTTTGCTGTTTAGAAATTTCTTCCACCAGATACCCTAAATCATCTCTCTCAAGTTCAAAGTTCCATGAATCTCTAGGACAGGGGCAAAATGCTGCCAGTCTCTTTGCTAAAACATAACAAGAGTCACCTTTGCTCCAATTCCCAACAAGTTCCTCATCTCCATCTCAGACCACCTCAGCCTGGACCTTATTGTTCGTATTATTATCAGCATTTTTTTGTCAAAGCCATTCAACAAGTCTCTAGGAAGTTTCAAATTTTCCCATATTTTCCTGTCTTCTTCTGAGCCCTCCAAACTATTCCAATCTCTGCCTGTTACCCAGTTCCTAAGTTGCTTCCACATTTTCGGGTATCTTTTCAGCAACACTCCACTCCTGGTATCAATTTACTGTATTAGTCTGTTTTCATGCTGCTGATAAAGACATACCCAAGACTGAGTAATTTACAAAAGAAGGAGATTTATTGGATTTACAATTCCACATGGCTGGGAAGGCCTCACAGTCATGGTGGAAGGCAAAGAGGGGTAGTCACATCTTATGTGGATGGTGGCAGGCAAAGAGAACTTGTGCAGGGCAACTCCCATTTTTAAAACCATCAGATCTTGTGAGACCCATTCACTATCAGGAGAACAACACAGGAAAGACCTAACCCCATGATTCAACCATCTCCTGCTGGATCCCTCCCACAACAGGTGAGAATCATGGGAGCTACAAGATAAGATTTGGGTGGAGACACAGAGCCAAACCATATCATTGTCACACTCTATATATCCTTGGGAATGTCTTTCCTACACACTCTCCCCAACCCTCAGACAAATTTGCATCCCCTGTTATCTCCATAGCACTCTGCACCTTTTCCTCACAGCCCTTAGAATTCTATTGTTGTGATTCTGTGAAAGAAATAGGAGGAAAACATGATCTGGGTCTATTTTTCCCCCTTTGTATCCCCAGCACCAGGCATCAGGCTTGACCTTCAACATATGCTTGTCTCATGTTGAAGAAATGAAGAGAGAGCCTCCTTGTTCATGAATGTGTATGTGGAGTACGTGAAGAGGTGAGAGAGCAAGGCTCATTCAGGGAGCCTACCTTATATGGAAACCATTTCTCGCAAGTTAATTTTGCTATTTTAGAGATCATTAGCCCGATTTCAATTTCTACATAATATTAAATTTTGAAAATCCAGGGTAGAATGTGAATGCATATTATTTATGGAATTTAAATTAGTTTTACATTGACTTTCTTAGTTGTATTTTTATTTAAAAGCAACTCCTTTTTTAACAGCCAAGTAAAAAAAAGTACTGTATTGAATATCTCTATATCTTCTCTTTCTATCTATGTCTCAATCCATTGCAATCTGACTTTAGACTTGATTTTTGCATTAACTAATTCTTCTCAATTTCCTTTGCTAAAGATATTAATAACTTTCAAGTAGAACTCATGATAGTTGTTATCTCATTGGACCCCAAAGGAGAATTTGACACAGTCAACCAAACTCTCCCCCTGCCAGGTCTGAGACCCATTCTCCAACTTGTCTCCTATCAGTTGACCCATTTGTTGATGACCTTACCTCCATCTACCTACTAGCCTCTTTATCTAACCTTGCACTTTAAAGTTCAGCACAAGGAGAAGAAAAAAGCCTTATAGATTTCCCAAAACATATCACACTCGTTCATATTTCTATTCCTTTGCACATACTGCTTCCTTTTCCTGGAATTCCATTCTCCTATTTGTTTCCCATGGAATCTTATTTCACTCCTACCTTTTAGGAAAATCTTCCTCAACTCCCCAGGCATTCCACTGCTCCTTCAGCAGTGCACTCATTGAATGTTTTCTATATCCCCATGGAAGTTATTTTCTTGTTGTTTGTTTGCTTATCTCTTTCCCATTCTTTACTGTTAGCTGCATGAGAAAAAAATCTGTGCTTTTCATCTTTGTCACCGCAGTACTAGCACAATTCCTAATATGTGGCATATGCTTCATAAAATATCTGTAGGTTGACAGTTTAGGAGTACAGTTGGAGGGTGTATTTTTTCTTGTATTATAATTTAGATTCACAGAGTGGGAGCTTTTGGGGGATGTTACAGGATTAGAAAATGATTGCCCCTAAGGCCAAGACTATGGAGAAGAATAAGTAGTCCCAGCTGCCATGTCTATGACCCTGGGACCACGTTCCCACACATGTTTTATTTTATAAGGAATCAAGAATTACAGATTCTAGTTCTCTGTCACTAAGTATTTGTAGCATTTGACCAATGATGAGATTTCTACTTAATCTCTAATATTCTCCCCAGCTCAGAAGTTATTTGAGGAGGCGACTTGTGCTTCTAGTGTGATAGAATATCTGAGTCAAATCAGCTTTCCCAATGAGAGCATCTGTAAACACTAAATAAAATATGTTAAAAATAGCAGTTCCTAAAAGATGGAAGAGCAACAAAGGTAGCCAACATTTGAGAGTGACAGATCCTGGAAAGAAGGGAGGCACATTGAGTTGCTTCATTTGCTCCACCATTTTTTCTTTCTGGGTATTTGTTGATTCATATGTAGTGCAATAGTCAGAAACAGAGCAGAAACTCGTGGTTTTAGCTTTTGGAAGTTAAAAGTTTAAGTATACAAAAGCATTCAGTACTTGAGGGGCCAAGATCCTTAAGAAAATGTAATGTCAGGCCAGGCACGGTGGTTCACACCTGTAATCCCAGCACTTTGGGAGTCGGAGGTGGAAGAAACACCTGAGGTCAGGAGTTCGAGACCAACCTGGCCAACATGGTGAAATCCCCATCTCTACTAAAAATACAGAAAGTAGCCGGGCATGGTGGTGTGTGCCCATAATCCCAGCTACTTGGAAGGCTGAAGCAGGAGAATCACTTGAACTCGGGAGGTGGATGTTGCAGTGAGCCAAGATTGCGCCACTGCACTCCAGCCTGGGTGACAGAGTGAGACTTAATCTCAAAGAAAAAAAAAAAGAGAGAGAGAATATGTAACCTCAAAGAAGTAAGCCTACATTCTGCACCACATTTTCCCTCAAGACATTATCTTATTTTGGAGCTGCAGGTGGTAACAATGGAAATTAGATAATATTTTACCTAAATGATAAAGAAAAACACAACATAGTTCATGTGATGTAGCTAAAGCCATATTTAGAGGAAAATGTATAACCTTAAATATATGTATTATAAAAGCAAAAAATCCAAAAATTATATAAAGATCTATCTCAAGCAATTAAAAAAGAATGGTAATTTAAATCTGAAGAATGTAGAAGAAAACAATGTTGATAAGAGTAGAAATAACTGAAATAGAAACAAATGTATAATAGAAAACAATTAACAAAACCTAAAGTTAGTCTCTGAAAAGAATAATAAAATTGGTAAATCTTAATAGGATAGATAAAGAAAAAAATAAGAGAGTAGGAACAAATTATAAATACTAGTATTAGAAATGGTACATAATTACAAAACTTATGGACATTAAAAACATAAGGAGATTGTACTATTAATATTATGGTAATACATTTGAAAATATAGACAAAATTTCTTAAAGACTACAAATATTAAAACTGACACAAGAAATATATACTTACATACATATGTGTATGATATGCATATAAAATTCTTAATTTAAAACCTTTCAACAAAATATTCAAGACTCAGATGACATCAGAAGTAAATTATTTATGACATTTAAGAGAGAAGTCACACCATCTTACAGAAGAAATTCTTGCAGAGTAGAACAAAAGAGAAAATACTTCAAAGCTAATTTTATGAGCACAGCGTAACCTTGATACAAAAACCTGGTAAAGACATTACAGGAAATAAAAATGTAAAGCCAGTCTCTCTCATTAATATAGATGGAAAATTTCTAAATGTAGTATTAGCAAATTGGATACAGTGATACATAAAATACGTAAAAATTATGATCAAATTCATGTTTTTACAAGAATACAAGGTTGCTTCAACATTTAAAAATCAATTAACTCAACTCCTTAGTTTATATGAATAAAGCAGAAAGACCATATGATCATCTCTATACTTTCAGGAAAAACATTTAATAAATTATTCTAAGTGAAGTTACTTATGCAGGAGTGGAAAACCAAAACTGTATGTTCTCACTTATAAGTGAGAGCTAAGTTATAAGTATGCAAAGGCATACAAAATGCTGTAATGGATTATAGAGACTCAGAAGCAGGGTATGACAGGGGCCTAGGGATAAAAAAAAACCCTACAGTTCAGGTACAAAGTACACTATTCAGGTGACCAGTGCCCTAAAATCTAAGAATTCACTATATAATTTATCCATGTAAGCAAAAAAAATTATTAAAATAAACTTTTTAAATTTAACATTGATCATATTTTTTAAATAAAATAACTCTCAGTAAACTAGAAATAAAAGAAATTTTGTTTTATTCCAATAAAGGTCATTTACAAAAATTCTCACCAAACATCATGGTTAATGATGAAATATTAAAATCTTTGTACCTGAGTGATCAGAAATGAGACAAAGATCTCCATTTCCTTTAAACGTTGTAATAGAAATCCTAATCAAAGTAGTAAGGTAGTATTTAAAATTTTTTAAATGTAAAGACTGAAAAGAAAGAAGCTAAGTGGTCACCATTTGCAGAACACATGATTCTCTATGTAAAAAAATTCAAGGAAATCTACTGTTAAAAATAGTAAGTTACTCATGTAACCAAACACCACCTGTTCCCCAATAACGTATGACAATTAAAAAAAAATTAAAGTGGTAAGTTAATGTATTAGGCAAAACCAATCTATGGTGATAGAATTCAGAATAGTAGTTACACTTTGTGGGGGTAAGCTATTAGAAGTAATAAATAAAGCTACTAGATTTAATAAGAAAGGATACGAGATACATGGTTAGAATTTCTACATTCTAGCAGAAAACAAACTCCAATTTTTTTTCTTTTTTTTTGTTTTTTTGGTTTTTTTTTTGGGATGGAGTCTCGCTCTGTCGCCCAGGCTGGAGTGCAGTGGCGTGATTTCAGCTCACTGCAAGCTCTGCCTCCGGGGTTCACACCATTCTCCTGCCTCAGCCTCCCAAGTAGCTGGGACGACTACAGGCACCCACCACCTTGCCCAGCTAATTTTTTGTATTTTTTGTAGAGACAGGGTTTCACCGTGTTAGCCAGGATGGTCTCAATCTCCTGATCTCATGATCTGCCTGCCTCGGCCCCCCAAAGTCTGGGATTACAGGTGTGAGCCACTGCACCCGATCAAAACCAAAAATTTTTAAATGATATCACTGATAAGAGAACTTTCTAAAATAAAATAGTTATGCATAAACCTAATGGAAGATATCCAAATACTTTACACAAAAATTATAAAACATTATTGAAAAAAAATGTTTAAAAGCTAAATAGTCATGTATATTGCCAAGAAAAGGCAAGACAATTTTGAAGTTGGAAAGTTGGAATTACATAACAGACATTAAAATTTTTATAACAAAGCTTTATTAGTTAAAACAGCGTGATAACTGCTCAAATATAGACAAATAAAAACGTTTAACAGACTAGAGAACCACATATGATCATTTATTTATAAGAAAGTTGACAGAGAAGTGTAATAAGGATAGAATGGTCTTTTCAATAAATAGTAAATTTATTTCTATTAGTCCATTGGATATCCATATTGTAATATCAGAATCTTGACCTCTACTTCACAAAAATATTATTTTCACACAAAAATATTATTTCCAAGTAGACTGAAGAATGAAATATGAAAGGTAAAACTATAAAAATTCCAAAGCAAACATAGAGGAATATCTTTTTTATTTTGAAATAAGCAAAGTTTTTTTAACAAAGTGCAAGAAACACTAACTACAAAGAAAAAGACTGATAAATCAAATGCTATTAAAATCAAGGTCATCTATTCATCAAAAGATGCAATTTGGAGACTGAAATGGCAAGTCATAGAACAGCAGAAAGTATTTGCAATATATACCCCCCAAAAAACTTTTGTGTCTAAAATATATAAGGTTTTCTAGAGGCCAATAAGAGAAAAATAGTCTAATTTCAAAAGGACAACTGCAACTCTCATGCACCTGGTGGGGGCATAAATTGGTGTAATTACTGTGGAAAACTGGTAGCACCTGTCAAAGCTGAGTATACAGAGAACCCTCAACTCAGCAGTTCCATGTCTGTGTACTGTGTTCCAAAAGACCAACAGACATGAATGAACACTTCATAGCAGCATTAACTGTGTAAGCCAACATCTAGAAATAACTCCATTTCCATCAACAGAGAATAAGTAAGTGAAATGTGAAATACGCATATAATAGAATATTCTATGCAATGATGAATAAATTACTGCTACATAATGGTTTAATCTCACAAGCAAAAGAGGCCAGATACCAAAAAATACACACTACATAAATCCAACTGTATAAGTTCAAAAATAGCCAGAAGTTAATCTATGAAAAAGAAGTCACAATAGTGGTCTCCTTTGGTGGAGGGGATGACTGGGATGGATGATGAGTTAAGCTACTGGGTGTTTGTAATGCTTTATTGATCTGAGTAGTGCTTACATAGGTATATTTACTTGGGAAGAATTAACTGAGCTAAGTGCAACTTATGATTTGTGCTGATTTTCTATATGGATGCTAAATTTTAAGTTTAAAGAATTATACTTAAAAATAAAGTGATACTATTTTTCTGTTTAGTAGTATACACAAGCAAATGCAGAAATTTGGGACAGAAGGATGACAGAAGCAGAATGACATTCAGCTACTGAAAGCACTGAAATAGCTCTTCTTTATCAGAACACAACCGTGGGTTACCTGCCAGCCTCGTCTGCACATTTTATGCCATTGCGTATTTGAGCAAGTGGAGAGAGAGCAGCTAAGCAGGCCAGCTAGACCAGTCTCCAGTGTAGACAGAGTATGTGGCCATATTTTGACACCATTAGAGGTTCCTGAAAACCCCCCGCCTATCCTGGTAAAGCCTACTTCCCACTAACCTGCTACAATCCCTGAAATACATACCGGTAGGTTAAAATAGCAGTTTTAAAATGTGAGTCTGAGGTTTCCAACCGAATTTTCTAATTTTGTTGTTTCTTGTATGTGGATAAAAATCTTTGAATAGTCTGTCATTATAAAGACTGTTTCTCTTTTGCAGAGACTTTCTTAATAATTTCTTAAACTTGTGTTTGTGAATATATTGAAGTCCAGCTACATATTTTCCAAGGTTCAGGCAAAACATTTTACCTATAAAATTACTATCTCCAGAATGCTGCAGCTAACATAAAAACATAAAATTAAGTTGTCCAAGAAGGATAATTCCTTAATTATTACCACTTATTACTAGCTTAGGTGAGCCAAGAGGAGAGGTGAGCATATTATGGTCCAGGGACCAAATCCTAACCAATGCCTGCTTTTTTTTTTTTTTCTTTTGAGATAGAGTCTTGCTCTGCCACCCCAGCTGGAGTACAGTGTGGTGCCATCTCAGTTCACTGCAAACTCCGTTCAAGCACTTCTCCACCTCAGCCTCCCAAATAACTGGGATTACAGATGTGCATCACTGTGCCTGGCTAATTTTTCTATTTTTTTGTAGAGACAGGGTTTCGCCTTGTTCACCAGGCTGCTCTTGAACTCCAGGCCTCAAATAACCCGCCCTCCTTGGCCTCCCAAAGTGCTGTAATTACAGGGGTGAGCCATCATGCCCTGGCCCAATGACTACTTTTGTATATAAAGTTTTATTGGCAAACAACCATTCCCATTCACTTACATATTGTTCATGGCTATTTTCCAGCTACAAAAGCATAGTTGAGTAGTTGTGGCAGAGAAAATTTTAAGCCCACAAAATCTAAAATAGTTCTTTACAGAAAATGTTTGCCAACCTTTGGCCTAGATTTATATATGATCTTTCTCATCTCAGAGGAAATAATAGTCCTATACACATAAAACACAAGATAAGTACCTTTCCTTAATGGCAAGATTAATTAGGTTGATGATGAGATAGAGAGCTACCAGAAAGGTCTAGATAGAACAAGCAGCACAGCAAGGGGCACTGTTCACATGGAGAGCAAGCAAACCTCGTGGTCATTTTTATTAGGAAGGATTGAGGTTCCTTCGCAAAGTTTTTTTAAAGGCACTGTCAAATAGAAGTATTTCCAAAGGATATGTCTTCTAATGCCTTAGCTAGTATATTTAACAGGACAACTAAATGCAATGTATGATTTTTAATAGGATCTTGGATTAAAAAGAAACTGTACAGAATATTATTGAGATTGATGTGTAAATGTTAATATGGGCTATAAATTAAATAATATTGATCGTGTTAAATATATCAACTCGATCATTGTCTTATAGTTTTGTAAGAGAAAGTTACTGTTCTTAGAGGATATTTATTGAAATATCAAGGGCTAAAGTTTCATGATTATCTGCAACTAACATTAAAAGGTATAATCAAGTCATCAGAGAGACAGAGAGAAAGTAAATGTGGCAGAATGTTAATCATTGGTAAGTCTGAGTAAATGACATACGGGTGTTGATTATACTATTTTCTCAAATTTTCTGTAAGTTTGACTTTTTTTTTCAAACTAGACTGTAAGAGGAACATTTTAAAGCATAGATATTGAAAGATTTTTCCCCTGTATTTGGGGAAAAGATGGAAGAGATAAAACAAAGAAAACTCTTTTTTTTTTTTTTTAACTGAGAAGCTAAACTCGTCAGCAGCTAATTTATCTAGATATTCCCACACAATTATATTTCCCTCTCTCTTTATGAGGTTTTATCTCAGACCTCTCTGCATCCCTAAAACTCTTCATTTGATTTTCCGCCCATAAGAAAAAATTGTGTTGAATATTTTCCCTAGGAAAACATTGTACATATTACACAAGAGTATACCTAAAATGTGTTATAACCATATGCTTCAAATAAACATTTCCTCCAAAAAACAAACCTCAGTTTCAAAATATTTTGCAGAATTTGTCACCTTGTATGATACAAAATGGAAGATAAAAGAGATTCAAAGGGATCTCAAACACATATCCCTCATTGCTTCTCGGAAATATGGCGCCATATAACCTTGCGAGATTGATGTAGTCACAGATGACAGTAGAGAATTACCAAGGGACACGCAGCTTCGCCTGGCATCATAATATATGTTGTTGGTAACTGTTAGCAGATATTCCATGTGGCGTTTAGATATGAATCTTGAAGTGTATTTGAGAGCCTACAGCTCTGAGAAAAAGAAGAGGCCTTTTCCCTAAGTTCTTCAAAGCAATTCCTAAATGTTGATGTGTCCACCAACATACGACGAATGTGTTTCAGCAGCTTCATGGATACCATTCGTCTGTGAGAGGACAAGGCCAGTTCCTAGGTGACTCAGACTCCACTTACCTTGTTACCGAGTAAAATAATATAAGGTATCTGGTCCCATATCCACATCTGGTATGGAAAGCCAGGCACCTCTATCTGGGTTCTAAATTTGAATTCATTTATCTTGTGTGAAGGCATTTTACTTGACTGACTTACAGAGTGGATCCCTCTATGTACTAGTTCTAGTTTCTTTTTTTTTTCTTTTTTTTTTTTTTTTTTTTTTTTTAACCCCAGGGCTTTTCAGTAGACACCACTTTTCCTTAGAGTTCACAGTTGGAGCAGGGTTGCACAGCAGCATTTACAGAGGAGGCGAAGACAAATTGTTACTGGGGAGGGGAAGGGAACAATGGCAGAAGGGGTTTAAAGTGGAATTGAGTGTGTAACAAAAATACTGTGCTTGTCTAATAAGGCTGAAATTGAGTGGTTGCTTGAATATGTCAAATGAGCCAGTATATCAGAAAGACAAACTCCATCCTGTCCTGTGTTATGACTGCAACATGGGTAAATGGGGCCACAGAGTCATAACATCTAACTACCACAACAATATAGAACCTCAAAGACATGATACTTCTCAGTTATCATTCATGTTCCAAATATGAAATGAGCAATAATCCTAATGATAAACACCATTTTGATGAAGTGGTCAGCAAGGAGTATCCTTTCTGGGTCAAAATAATGACAGCAATTCCAGGCAATTTACTTATTTTTAAGACAAAAGGATCAATCTTTGATCTTAAATATGAAGTTTGTGAATATTTTTTATACCTCCTAAATTAGGTAGGTAAGATCTAAATGCTGATGATATGGACGTAGATAATCAGTCAGGATAATTATAAAAGAGGCCATGTAAACTTCAAAATTTTAGCACATGCATCAGTTACATTGCAGGAAGAATAAAACACTGTTGGTTTGGGGCTCAGAGTTAATTCAAATAAGCCAAAAAATTATATGGCTTTTCTGAAGTCCACATAGATGCCACAGTAGTTGAGTACTAACTGCTCTTTTAAAATTCAAAAAAAAAAAAAAAACCTCAGTAAGTCAGATGGACACTAATTAGGAGAAAATCATAGACTATCATAACCTAAGTTTTCTTGCTTACTTTTCCAGTCATAATATCTAAGATAAAAAAAATTTCCATTACCCCTACCCTGTCTCTTTTTGAAAAAGAGCTTCCAAATGGTGAATATTGTTTTATGGGTTTTAAGAACAAGCAATGAGATTAGAAAATTAGTCTGAAAGTCTTGGGAAAGCAAAAAAGGCGAGATATAAATGAAGCCCTTATTTTTCTAAAATGAATCTTTTGGAACAATTATTACCTCACTCAAAGAAATAAATATGAAATATGAAACTGTAAAATCTACATCAAAAGCATCTATACCTGAATGGCAGAGTTTGGCAGTAGCAGATGAAAGATCAGACCAAAATCTATTTGGAATTGCTTTCAATAGATAAATATCTATTTCAAGCTAATTGTTCTCATAATTGGAGAGGAAATGAGAACTACTGAAAAAAAGAAAACTACAAAAACGAGAAGACTGGATTTTAGGGGTTGACTGACACTGACTTGCTTTACAGAATATTCTATATGTTGTTTACAACCCAAGCCAACAGCAAAGATTTTATTTTAGTGGCTTGCTACATGAATTAGCCAAAGAATTCACCCACCCACAGCATTCATATTCCATGAGACTATAAAGTTCCCAAAGGCAGAAATCCTGTCCAATGTAGCCTAAGCCTTGTACATAGTAGGCACTCATGAAATGGTTTAGTGAATTAAAGTTAGAGAGGAGTGAAAGTGTGAATGAATTAAGAAACAAATGCCAAGCTGATAGGAAATACGATGGCATGAGGAGAATCGCTCACATTAACAAATTTCAGAGCTTCTTTACTCGTAAAGAACCAGATTATCAATCTGTGAACTGCATAGCCATTTGCAACAGGAAGATTAATTGTGCATGATATTTTTTAAAATACATATATTTTGTCTAGACTTCAGAAAAACAAAGCTCCGAAAGCTGTGTCTATCATTGCTGTCAGTTCAGAAATTGCCTTGAGCAAAATTGAATGAAAATTTTCACAAACATTCTAGAAAAATTTGGTTTGTATGACTAACCTGTCTCCCCAGGTCAGATCACTGCCCTTGACATCCAAAGGCAATGCCGTGGGCATCATGCCCTATAAAGGGGGCTGCTCAGATCTGAGAATGAATGTCTGTCCTTTCTATTTGCTACAGAATTTTTTGTTTGGAGTGTTGCTGTTGTTATTGTAATTGTTTGGTTGTTTGGTTGGTTGGTTGGTCTGGTATTTTACAGAGCCTTTGTTCTTTTAGTAACCTTATTATTAATTATGGTGCTGATGTTTTTGTCCAAAGTATATTAAAATAGTTCCTACAATACTTTTTTGCAGCAATTTGCATTTCTCAGCCTATGAGTTGTCTAGTGTCTTTTTCTTTGCCTGGTGGTTTGTTTTGTTTTCTTTTTGTCAAAGAAAGCAATCCCACATTCTGGTAAGCTGCTTAAGAAAAATAACTGAATTATCAACATTTTACTTTAGAGAATATACAGATAATCAAATATGGTTTTGTACGCAATTTAGAAGAGCACTGCGTCCAGGTAAGAAGATTGAGGAACTCAAGCCTGAAGCTCTCACGTCTTATATATTTCTGACTTTGATTGATAACTTATTCTCTCTGAATCTTCTTTTCCTTCACTTCAAACATTTAGGACTGATGAGGGGAGACGAGGTGGGTGGCAGCTAGTTTCCTGCCTTACGTGTTTTCAGGGACTATCGTAGACAGCAAGTAAACTGTGAAAGCATTTCAAAAACAAGAACAGTCCTTACCAATCTCAGCGGGGTGAGTTTCAGCTGTCAAACCTCATTTGCTGATTCTCAAATCTTCTCAATGCAAACGCCCATTTCTTTTCCTGTCCTAGACTGTTTACAGCCCTGAAAAGGAAAGCTAGTGCCGACTGCTGCCCATCCTTTGCTTTCTTAACCAATCCAAATAGCGGAAATTCCCCCAAATTCACACAGTGTCAGGCAGCAAGTCTGTAGCTTCTTAATTGGTCTGTGTTCTTTCTTGAAGGGCTAAAGTGAGGCCATGGACAGAGGTCGGCTACCTTAGAATGCCCTCAATAAGATCCAGCATGTAATATTAAAACCCAAGTATGCAACTAAGTTGTGTGACTTTGGAAAAGGTTTTTTTTTAAAGCCCATATGTGACTTAATGTCCTAATCTTAATTCAGAGCCTTTCTTATTTCATTTGCGATGCTATAACGAAATGCCATAAGCTTGGAGGTTTATAAACAACAGAAACTTATTTCTCACAATTCTGGAGGCTGGGAAGTCCAAGATCAAGACACCAGCAGATTCAAAGTCTGAGGGGAGCCTGCTTCCTGGTTCATAAGGTGGCTGTCTTTTTGCTGTAACCTCATATGGCAGAATGGATGAGCGAGGTCTCTGGGGCCTCCTTTATAAGGGCACAAATTCTATTCATGAGGTCTCCACCCTCTTGATCTAATCACCTCCCCAAACTTCCATCTCCTAATACCACCACATTGGAGATTATGTTTCAACATAAAGATTTTGAAGGGATACAAATATTCCATCTCTAGTAGAACCTTTCTCATGGGGCTGCTGTGGTCATTAAATCAGATAACAAATGCAAAGCACTTAGAAAAGTGTCTGACTGTAGAGTAGGTGCTTATAGAAGGATGTGAACTTATGATCGTTGTTACCACTGTTATTAGCACCACTTGGATTGTCTGGCTGATGTCCTTCCCACTGTCTTCATAGGAGAGACTGAGAAACTGTTTCCTGAGACCAGCAACACTTATGCAGTTCACAAATGGCTGGGTTTCCCAATGCTTATCTGAGGTACTATGTGCAATAACTGATGAATATCTGTTTGCACCTGCTTGCTTTCATAGCCAGGTACATTTAACTTGATTTCTCTCTGGAGTGAGGTCAAGGATTTACTCACCCACACATACATGCATTATGCTGAGAATATTCAGAGTCCTCCTAGGTGCCAGGAGCTGTTTCAGCTGCTGATGATATAGCACAATGGCTGAGATTCCTGCCTTTAGGGATTTCTTAATGGGAGAAAGGCAATAAACAAGTACATTTTAAATATGACAGATGTTGGTCGGTGTTACCAGAAAATGAGACAGAGTAAGGAGAATGGAGACTGAAATGGGAGCAAGAGCTGTTTTAGTTTGGGCAGCACAGGCATCTCTGACAAGGTGATGTTTGAGCAGAGACCTGATTGAAGAAGGTAGGGGGTGGAATGCAACTGATTGGGAGAAGAGTCTTCCCTGCAAAGGAAGCTTAGGTGCTAAGATGTGTGGGTGTGTGGTGTGTTCCAGGCACATACAAGAGGCCAGTATGGATAAAATGCAGAGGGAAAGGGACAGAGTAATGGAGATGAGGTCAGAGGGATCAAGAGGGGTCAGATCATGAAGGGCCTTCAAGTCCGTGATAGGGACTTTGAATTTTATTCTGAGAGAGACAAAAAGTCATTGGAGTGTTTCCATTGGAGAAGGGACTGTTGTAAAAGGATCTACCTTTTCTAGATCTTTCAGTTTCTAGAACTGTTGGGAGTTCTAGCTGTTGGCAGAAGAGTACAGCAGGGCAGAGGTGAGAGAAGGGAGATTGGGTAGGAGGCAAAAATCCAGGGGAAAGTGATAGTAACTAGAAATATGGTAGTCATTCTGGAATTAGTAAGAAACGGCAGAATCCTGGATACTCACTGAAGAAAGAGCCAACAGAATTTGCCAATGGATTGCATTTGAAAGAAAGAGGAGGGTCAGCAAAATCATCCATTCTAAGATGTCTGTCAGAAATGCTTGTTCTTCGGTGCCATAAAGAAATAGCACTTGAACATAACTTTAATTTCTTCAGCAAGGCCATTGTTTTAATTTCTGCAGAAGGGGTACACTTGCCAGCAGTTTTGCTCAAGAGTACACCAAGCAAAGGAGTCAGGGTCTTTTATAATTAGATACATCCACCTTACTGCTGTGTCCGGTTTCCACTGGCTGGAATGGGACCTCACATTCTGTATTTATCCTGACTGGCTAGCAACTTAGAACTTTTTTAAAGAGGCAAAGGCAGAGGAGAACAAAAGAAGGAGGAAGTAACTTGTGGAATGCTGAGAAAGGTAAAAACACCTTCAAATAAGGAAGAGGACCAGGCTATGACCTAATGCTTGCTTGGAACAGTATAAGCATACCAGGGCAAATATTTAGGCTAAATTGTGGGAGCTAAGAACATAAAGTACATTGATTTCTTTATTATGGCTAGCAGATATTTAAGAATGTTAGCACAGGTCTTTGAATACATTTTTCTTCTATGAGAAGCTACTATTTATTGCTGATTAGATGGGGAGGAAAGTCTTTGAAGAGGAACCTCTACTTTACTTTTTACATGTCTAAAACAAATATCCCATTAACAAGGCTTCTTGTTTGCAAGGGACAGAAAACTAAGTCAAACTAACAAGTTTAAAAAAAGAAAAGAGTATAAAACCAAACTGAAAAGAACAGGAGTGATACTGGTTTCAGGACTGTTTTCCAATCTCTTCCATTTATGTCTTTCTGTGGTCAACTTGTTCTCTCAGAGTAGTTTTTCCAAATGGGGGTAGAGGGGCATAGCTACAGGCATTTCTGAGCTCAGGTTCTTACCCTTTTTACCTGGAGAGGATAGGAATGTCTTGGTTCTGCCAGATCTAGAGATTCCTGGGAGGAGAGTCCTTCTGTTACCACAAAGCAGGCTCCCATCAGACATTGAATCTGTTGGTGCCTTGATTTTGGATTTCCCAGCCTCCAGAACTATGAGAAATAAATTTATGTTGTTTATAAACCTCCCAGTCTATGGTATTTTGTTATAGCATCTGAAATGGAATAAGAAAGGCCCTGAATTATATCTATTCGAGACTAGAAGATTAAGTCACAAATGGGTTTTAAAAAAACCTTGCCCAAAGTCACAAAATGCAGTTGCATAGCTGGGTTTCAACTATTGCATGCTGGCTCACAAATTTAAATTGTTAACCACACAGCCTTAAACTGCAAATGTTCTTTACCTACAGTTTGAGATACAGTTCTCATTGCCACTTAGTGTATACACACACAACAACAACAACAACAACAACTAAAGTAAAACTTTGTAAAACAATACTTTGCCCACTAATGAATTGTGATCAGCACTTCAAAAACTATAGCGATGGGCTCTGTTTTGTCGTCCTTTCTTCTGCCATTCACACCTCCACCCTCAATCCTGCCTTTTAAAAAAGATACTGGGGTGAATTACACTTGAGTCTCTGTTGATTGAAGGATCTTATTAGAGGGCTAACACTATAAGGAAACAGATGTCTGGGAGGAGCCTCCTAGAGAGAGAGGGAAATGTGGAAAATAGAAGGTGAACAACCAACATCAGCTTCACCTACTACTCAATTTTGCCTAAGGCTAACCCTGTCCTTCAAGTTGGAGGATTTCTGCCACTCTGCAGAACCAAAGGTGAGTCTCTGTAGTAAATAGAAAGCCTGAACCTACAGAGGCTTTTAACATTCTGCCAGTCTCATTTAGCCCAGCTCCCTTTCTGCCATTCAGAGGGCAATGTCATTGTCAACTGAGGTGCCCTACTAGGATAGGGAGTTTCAGCTATTTTTTAAACTTCAATTGTCTAATTGTGGGGGTTTTTTCCTGCTATTTTTAGCATTACTACTAGACATTTAAAATATTTGTCTTTTTATCCCTTTTATTTGTGCCTTCATACAGAAAAACACTGTAAAAATATCTGAATAAATTATAAACCACTGAATAGAATAACTCTCAGCTTTTATACAACAACCCCTGATTTTCACTCATACTGTCACCATGTTGCCCAAGGTAGTTTAGAAGTTTGGTTCTGCTGGTTCTAGAAAAGAGATTATTTTAGGATGTTTCAAGAGTAACATAACATACTTTATTTGTATGGCAGTTGTAAATGAAAATATTGGAACAAACTAGTTGTCTTTTATAACTCACCATCCTAAAGCCCAACCCAAAAAATCAAATGCAGTTGATTTTTAAAACTTGGACAAGTTTTATCTAGTTGCATTTATGGGTTTTGACCCATTTTCAGCTGATTTTGTGAAACTGTTACAGGACCTCCATAGGCTCTGCATCCTGATTCTAGGTACTTTCCTAATGCTTCGCTACCCTTTTTTACATTCCCAAAGGCCTTTTTGGAAAACCAGTCCAGTCCAGGATGACCACAGCTCAGGGCTTGTCTCTGAGCTACAATTTACAATTACAGGCACCCTGGGAATGTAGTCCTAAATTTAATTAGTAATTTCTGCTGTGAAATGCAAAGCCCTTTGGAAAGTTTCTTTGGAAGCTCTAGAATTAGCCTTAAATTGTTCCTCTTTCTACAATAGATCTTAGCATGCACAGTGAAAACCAAACATCTTAGTAGCACTAAAATGAGTCAAAGTTTGTGGTCTTGGAAAGAATGATGCTTATAATATCATAAAAACAGAATTAATGGCCGGGTTCCTTGGCTCACGCCTATAATTCCAGCACTTTGGGAGGCCTAGGCGGGTGGGTCACAAGGTCAAGAGATCAAGACCATCCTGGTCAACATGGTGAAACCCTGTCTCTACTAAAACTACAAAAATTAGCCATGCATGGTGGTGCGTGCCTGTAGTCCCAGCTACTTGGGAGGCTGAGGCAGGAGAATCACTTGAACCTGGGAGGTGGAGGGGTTACAGTGTAAGAAATAAAAAAAAAAAAAAAAAAAAAAAAAAAAAACAGAATTAATGTCCTAACTCTAAATCTACTACTTATGAGCTATGTGACTTCTGGCAAGCCCTCTGGTCATGATAAGTCTCACAATCCTCATCTATAACATGGAAGGTGATAATGCCTACTTCATTGCCATGATAGATATTAGCAAAATTGCATACAAGCCATCTGCACATGGTACAGTGGGGGAGGAAAAATATCCTTTTATTCTCTACCCATCTTAGGTCATTAACTGGGGCCCTATGCAATTAGATTGACAAAAGACAGATTAATAGGAGAAAAACAAACGGAAGTTTGTAACATGTGCATTGCACATATGCGTGAGAGATCTCAGTGATGAGTAACTCGAAGGGGTCGTTAGAACTTGGGCTTTTATAGCATCTTAGCAAAAGGACAATAAATTTTAGAGAAGTGACAAGACAAAAGAAAAGGACTTTGAGTGTTTAGGGCAGCAAATTATGGAAAGGTAAATACATAGGAGTAACCAATGGAAGATTACTAAAGCTGATTAGTGAAGTCTTTTAAGTAAATTCTGCTGAGCTGTTAAGGGTTGAGAGTTTGTCTCTGGTGATTCACTTCTGTCCTCCTTGATAGAGAGGGAAGTGGGGATATCTTTACAAATGTATGTCCTGCTCTTAGGCAAATGAAGGAGGACAGATAGCTTTTCTTGTATTTGCTTCTTCTCACTTATCTTTAGCTCAAAATAATCAGTTTCTGGAAGTGGCATATTTGGGGTGGTCTATTCTGCCACCAGTCATTACCTTGATAGAGTGCAAGGTCGCATAGTGGCTAAGAGGACAGGTTCTGGAACAAGTCCAAGTTTGAGCTTCCTCCCTTACTTAACGATAGTAGAGCCTTGAACAATTATTTAACCTCTTTTTCCCTCCATTTCTTCATCTATATAATGGAGATAATAATAATAAAAGCTTCTCCTTTATAGAGCCTTTTTACTAAGAATTCAGAACATTTTTAAACATTCAAAACATTTTAAACAAATGTTGTCACGTAGTAAAGGTTAAATAAATATTAACTCTTAGATACTAATAATAGATAATGAATATCTCTTGATGTCTTCCAGGAATAACTTGAGGGGCTTGAATATTTTCTTCAAGATATAGAAATTATATTTTTTTCTCCCCAAACATGGCATTGAAAAGAAAAACACTGAAGGAAAATTTCCTCGACATCTTGTTTATGTGCTTGTTTACTGATTTTTAGGCCATTAAAATCATTTAAGTTATAGAACATTAAAACATGTATTAGGCCAAGGGAAATGCTGATGCTGAAAACATTTGCTTTCATTGTGTTGCTGGTTAAATAAAAGGCAAATCTCACTTGGCCAGTGATATACTGCTTTCTCCAAGAACTCCAGGAAGATTTACTACCCAAGTGCCCTCAAATGATGCCTCTGCTCAAAGTCAATGTATCCTAGGGGCATAACCGACAGCAGAAACAAACAAACATTCTGGCAGAAGCTGAGCTTAATGTGTGCTTTACCTGGCAATGAATAATTTAAATAATCTCCCAATTTTGGGGAAATATGAGAGGAAAAGTTTTATTGTGGGTTTGACAAGGTGTAGTCAAGCATGAGTGGCAGCCAGAAATAGTTTCTTCTTTGGCAGTGATGGACGTGTCCTGGGTTAACTGATTTAGAACAACTGCGGAGACCTTTTTGTATTTGTGTACTAAATCAGCTTCACTTCCATCAATAAAGTATACATTTAGGACTTATAAAATGTATTGTGCACTGGCATGTTTTTGAATAACAATAAATAGTAGAGGAATCAAGCAAAGCAGAGAATAATCTGCTGATGATACAATTTAAACTACTGCTCCTATGTGTTGTCAAATTATATGCTCACTATTATCAGAAGCACTATTATTGTAAGTTGAAATTGACTAGAAGCTATGTTATAGACCAATATGTAGTTTCAACCTCTGTGTAGATTTGGTAAAAATTGCTTCAATCCTATGTGGAGCCCGTGGAATGGATATATATGATTTTGGAAAGTTTACTCCTGGACCAAGCAGCAATTGCTCTTTTTATAATGAATCAAGTTTGGAACCTAAAGAACAATCTGTGCATGGATATTAGTCACTGGACTAGGGAAACCCAACTGTGTCCTAAGCCCCATCTACCCTTAGAAAGCTCTCATTATTTCCCACTGCTGCCTTCACACTGGTCTCAAAGACCCTGCCACTTTTTCAAATGTTTAGCAGAAGCATCTCTTCAGACCTGTCCTTGTGTACCTAATGATATAACTGATACAAAGCTGAGACATTTGAGTAAGATTTTCTCAAAGTCTCAGGCATAACAGAAAGAAAAAGTACATTATTATAGTAATATGACAGTAGATATTACTGCTAAATAGATATGACCCATTTGCTGGGCTCACAGTATCTATATAATATTCAGATCTTAAGAAAAAATGGAAATGATGTATGTGTGTGGAAGTACATTATTTACAAGGTACAAATTATGGCGTGAATAGAGGTATAACATTCTAATTTTGGCATTTTATACATTCTATGCCTTAAATTTCACTATGTATTACTCATGACTAAAAATACATGGGGGTAAGCCCTAGTGATTAAAGAAATATGACTTAGCGTGATACACTTATCGTTAGCTCATGAAACTTTGCACTTTTCTTTAAGATGAGAAAGTTTTCACTCCAGATTGTGGTATACAGAAAATACCATTATATGATTATTTGTACTACAAGGGAAATGTGGAAATAACTTGAGAAAGAAAGCGGGAAAGGAGGGCGAGAGAAAAAGAAGAAGAAGAAATTAATTCATAAGGCTACTAGATTTGCTTCATAATTGAGGTATCTTATTAACTGAATTGTAGTTTGTAGTCATCCCTTGTTACTGCTTTGTTTCATTTATTTCTGGTTCATTTGCTTGTCATAAATTCTAGAGCCCCAGAGGTACTAGAAATGCATTGCTAAATAGCATCTTGCCACAGTAACCTTTTATTTCACCACTTAAGGCATATATTTTATGATGCTGGTTTATCTTGGATAACATCAAGTGATTCTGATATAATGCAGGCTCAATAGCACCCATTGAACTTTGTAGAATTCAGACAACTTCTTTCTGCCATTGGCCCCACCTTCTCCCTAAATCTACCACCTGCTCATTTTCTTTACCACTCTTACTTGCCTTTCTTTGTCACCAACACCTTTCTCTGACATGCATATTCCTTGGAGACAATGAAACTTCCAACGTTCAACCAGAAAGAGAATGCTCCCTTATTTCCTTCCTCTGCTCCTCTTTCCCTTCCCTCTTCCTTCCTTCTATCTATCCTTGCTGCCATGTTCTTCATGCAATAAACAGTGAGAACTTCATGCAATAAACAGTGATATGACAGATACTGTGCTATGTCTAATAGATACAGATATATACAGTCCCCCAACCATCCAGGATATTGCAGTCTGATGGGGATGACAGACACTCCAACATGTTGTCACATGAAAGTGAGAAAATGTGTGAACATGGTGCTATGGGTGCAGAGACACTGGACACACACCTGGAGACAAGGGAGACTGCTTCCCAGGGCATGGAACCTTTGAGCCTGTAGAAAAGATGAAGCTGAAGTGGATACCAGAACAAGAGCATGGGAAGATCAACTGTATCAAGGAAATGAACTTCACCCTGTGGAGCAGAGGACGGCAAACTAAGGCCCTCAGGCCAAATCTGCATTCTGCCACCTATCTTTGTAAATAGTTTTATTGGAACACAGCCATGCCCATTAGTTCAGTATTGTCTATTGCTACTTTCATGCTACAATGACAGAAGTTAGTTAACACAGAGACCATATGGCCCACAATGCCTAAATCTTTCCTATCTGGCTCTTTACAGAAAAAAAAAAAAAAAAAAAAAAATGCCAGACCCTGCTGAAGAGCAATATTTTCCAACTGTTTTCCCCCACATCATGGCATATGAAGAAAATGAAAACATCTGAACAGCAAGTTGAGTGAAACAGAGATTCTGTTGCTGGTCAGAGGCAACTAGACCAAGGACCTGAGCTACCTAGAGCCCAATCTGTAGGGCCTTGGGCTGGGATGAGGGTCAGCATTTCAGTATGCTGGCATCTAACTTTAGCACATTGGTTGGCAAAGAACTCTCTGATAAAATAAGAAGTCACTGGAGAATATTTTAATCAATAATTTACATATGTAATGTTTTAACCAGAAACTTAAAAAAGCACTGGAAAATGCAAAAGTAACTTCCTTAGGGAAACCAGAGGTTAAAAATGTATAGTTCTAAGCAGCAAATTGACATCAATCAGGCAAAAAAAAAAAAATCTTTTATTTAACAACTTTTATCTGGAAGATACTCTGCTAGGTTCTGATGTGAAATAAAGACATAGGTCTAATCATGGATCTGGAGTCAACTTGGTACAGCAGATTGTGTAGCTGAGTCCAAGCTCATACCACTCACCACACCACAGCCAGTAAGTCAAGAGACAGGGTGTTGAGGCTAAGAAAGTGACTTTATTCAAGAGCCAGCTGTTGCAGGAAGTCAGGGACCCCGAACGGAAGGACCGGCTGGAGCCACAGCAGAGGAACAAAAATTTTGAAGATTTCATTTTAATATGAACATTTATCAGTTCCCAAATAATACTTTTATAATTTCTTATGCTTGTCTTATTTTAATCTCTTAATCCTGTTATCTTTGTAAGCTGAGGATGTACGTCACCTCAGAACCCTGTGATAATTGTGTTAATGGTACAAATTGATTGTAAAACATGTGTGTTTGAACAATATGAAATCAGTGCACCTTGAAAAACAACAGAATAACAGCAATTTTTAGGGAACAAGGGAAGACAACCATAAGGTCTGACTGCCTGCGGGGTAGGGCAAAAAGAGCCATATTTTTCTTCTTGCAGAGAGTCTATATATGGCCATGCAAATAGGGAAGATATCACTAAATTCTTTTCCTAGCAAGAAATATTAATATTAATACCCTGGGAAAGGAATGCATTCCTTGGGGGAGGTCTATAAATGGCCACTCGGGGAGGGTCTGTCTTATGTGGTTGAGATAAGAACTAAGATATGCCCTGGTCTCCTGCAGTACCCTCAGACTTATTAGGGTGGGGAAAAACTCTGCCCTGGTAAATTTGTGGTCAGACTGGTTCTCTCTTCTCGAACCCTGTTTTCTGTTGTTTAAAATGTTTATCGAGACAATAAGTGTACAGCTGAACATAGACCCTTATCACTAGCTCTGCTTTGCCTTTGTCCTGTTCCGTCAGAAGCATGTGATCTTTGTTCTGCTTTTTGCCCTTTGAAGCATGTGATCTTTGTAACTACTCCCTGTTTTACACTCCCTCCCCTTTTGAAACCCATAATAAAAACTTGCTGGCTTGAGCCTCAGGTGGGCATCATGGTCCTACTGATATGTGATGTCACCCCCAGTGGCCTGGCTGTGAAATTCCTCTCTTTGTACTCTTTCTCTTTATTTCTCAGCTGGCTAACATTTATGTATAATAGAAAGAACCTATGTTGAAATATTGGGGATGGGTTCCCCCAATAGCCAGCAAACCAAGAAGATGGCAGATGAGTGTCCTAAAGAACTGTCTTAAGTTAACACAAATTTTAGGCTCCTTCTAGGTTAGGGTAAGCAGGAGAAGGGAGGGAGTTGAAGTTAACAGGTGACCAATGACCAAAGACATCTGGGCAGCAGTGAGGATCTAGGGAGGTTGAGAAACTTCTTTGCCCTTGGTCAGGTCACATTACTCCTATAGATATTTAATGTAACATTGTTATTTGTGTGTACATCTTCCTTATCTCCTTGGGAGCTAGTTTGGGGAAGGGACTATTATTATCCTCACTGTAAACTATAAACTAAATTCCTCCCATAGTTAGCTTAGCCTACTTTCAGAAATAAGCAAAAGCAGCTAACCAAAAGAGATCACTACAGAGGGTTGGGGGGTAGGAGCAAGATGGAGTTAGTCATGCTAAGTTTCCTTTTCATCATTACAATTACTCTGGAGAAGAAGGGTGATTAGACACATGTAGTGGTATCAGCAAGGGGCCAGATTGCTGCTGAGTATCTTAGCACATGCTTTCCTCATAGGACTGGATAGAGGGGCATCATTTTTCTGCCCCTGGTTTACTCTGGAGCAGAGGAGAGCTGGTGCCAGCTGTGGCAGCCTTCTGTGAGTGGATGCCCTGGATTGAGATAGAACCCAGAGTCCTAGAAATGCAGGAGCTGCCTTCTGCTTACAAACAACAGGCAGTATACGACATGACTTCTTCATTGCCAGGCAAAGCTAGCTGCTCCTGTTCCTGATGTGATGCACCACCCATCCTATTGCCAGAAATTCTGTTATTAGAGGCTCTAGCTTTAAGAATGTCTTATTGAATTGTAAACACCTCTCCCTCCAGAAGTGACTGAGCCTCTTTTATCTAACATCTTATTGAACCTTCCATCACTCATGAAAGATTTATTGAGCACTTTCATGATTCCAGGTGTTGGGCTAAGCCCTGGGGACACAGAGAGAAATTCAACAGCCCCAGCTTAGTGGAGAAATAGCTTCACTAGGCTCTGTAGGAATAAGACTCAGGACAGCTGCAGGAGTTGAGGGGTGGGGGTGATGCATGTGCACGTGTTGGGAGGATGTTGGGGAGATGACAAGGACTTTAGAAGAGGAACAGAGGCAGGTGCAAAAAGAGAATGTGACAACCTTTAGCCACTTCACACATTTAGCCTCAGGCTGTCCCTGTAAGACAATTTCTTTTGATAACATAGGAGAAGCAATACCACCCAAGTCTCATGTGTCTGCATGAAGAATCTACATACTTCTTTTCACTTCATTCTCAGAGGGCCAATTGCTAATTTTCCAGTTAAAGGACCTGCTTATTTGGAGAGCAAACCAGGAAAGCAACAGAAATAAGAAACAGATGCTTATCAGAACCAACTGACGCACAAAGCCAAACTGGCATTTTGATTGATAGCTACCATTCTCCTCAGTGACACAACGGCCTTGGAGATACCCTTCTTCCTTCATCAGATGACCTATGACTGTCTTTGCTCCTTTTCACCTTTCACTACTCCTGGTTTCAGGACGATCAAACTAAGATGCCCCCGCCCCCCGCCCCCACTTAAAAAAAAAAATTCTCAATGGATAATATTTCAGTAACTTTCTTGAACAACCATTCAGAGAGCTCAAAAATAACGTGTCAAATAATCTAGGGCACACTTTATTGAAGTCTTTTAAACTCTATCTGTTTTCATTCTTTCTTCACTGTCACGAGGCATATAAGAGGCATTTTGATTTCCAGCCCATTTCTTTGTTAGGAGTAAATCTGGTGTCACATTCCTAGCAGGTGTGGGCCATTAAGAATAGATTGTTTTCAAGATTATTTACCTGATAAATGACTTCCATCATCCCCTAGCAATATAGCCAGTCCTTTATATAATTGCATGGTTACAAAGGAAGCAACTTAAAGTCTTTGCCAGCATGGGAGATCATCCAGTTCAACGACTAAGTTTATTCTATTAATAAGGCAAAGAGTGAAGCTTGGAAATGTCATCTAATCTTGAGCCTTAGCAGATATGATCACATCTGATTAATCTGATGTGGTGCATTGTCCTATGCTCAAAAGCTGATAGAAAATTGTGATGGCATTTACCTGCTTTGCAAATTGCTCTTGAGATATTGCTACTCTCTGGGGAAAATTCACTAAACACACATTTCTCAGAACTTGCTTCTAAAGTATTCAAGTCAATTCAACCCATATTCTGGAGGAAACTACTATATTATGTGCCGGGTATTGGACTAGCCACTTGGAAGCCAGCAGTAAGCAAAATACTCCTACTTACTACCCTCAGGAAGTACAGAAAAAAAGAATGGGAAGTCTGATGGAATTGCTATACAGAGGTTGCTGAATATTCTGTTTGTGGCCCCTCCCCTCTAATCCTCTCTCTACCTTTTCCAACCCTCCCTACTCCTGAATGCTGACCTATGTGGATATTGCCATGGTTAATTTTATGCATCAACTTAGATAAGAATGGTTGCCAGTTGTTTGGTCAAATACCATCTGGATGTTGTGATCGGTGAAGGTAGATTTTTAGATGTGATTAACAATTCAAATAGCAGACTTTGAGCAAAACAGATTACCTTTGATAGTGTGAGTGGCTTCATCCAATCAGGTGAAGGCCTAAGGGAAAAGACCAGAATACTCCAAGAAGGAAGGAATTCTGCCTTAAGATTACGTTTAGACTCAAGACTGCAACATCAACTACTCCTTGGATTTCCAGATTGACAGACTGCAGACTTCAGACTTGCCAGTCCCCACAATCACATCAGCCAATTCCTTGAAATCTCACCCTCTCTCTCTCTCTCTCTACACACACACACACACACACACACACACACACACCCCATTGGCTCAGTTTCTCTAAAGAATCCTGAATAATACAGGTCATATTCATAGGATCCCTTTTCTCTGGCTTTAGATTTGATCAATAGAAGGTGCAGAAAGGAGCTCAGAGAGAGGAAGGAGATGGCCCTTTCTTGTGGGGCCATGGGTCAGCAATGACTGCCTCCCTCCTTCTGAAGGCTATGGCACCTGTCCAGTGGCCCTTTCTTATGCTAGTGTTATAGGTCTCCCTCTGTGTCCTGGTATCCACTCTGTCCTCTTACCCTTCAGTCCCAGTGTAAGTGACAGTTCCTAATATTGTTTATTTGGATGTCTACCATACCTAATTGACATTCTTTAATCCTACCTATGTCTATGTAAATAGTTATTCCACCTAAGTTCTCCTAAATGTGTCCATTTGAATGTGCCAGCTATTTCCCACTGAGACTGTGATTCTGGTTCATAAACATCCAACAAAACACCCTATCTTCTACTTCAATCAAAAATAGTTTGAGAATACATAGGATACTTGGATCGAATGAGTGGATCACTTTTTCCTGGTGTCTATGAATTATTTAGGTGGAGAGGTAAATTCTCTTCAGTGTGACCTGAACTTGTTTACAAAGAATTTATTCTTTTATTTTTAGAGCTGAAGGACAATTGATTAAACATTTAGTTCAGTCCTGATCGAATCCTATTTTCACACTCACGAAATTAAACGCAAAGAAAGGAAGAGACTGCACCAGATTACACCGGTAGCAATAGAACTGATTGTAGAACCCAGGGGAATCTAAAATTGTTAAAGTGGGATTTTATGACTCAGACCATGATTTTAAAAGTATTTTAGATAAGGAGAGTTGTTCTGAACAAACTATAAAACAAATTATTTAAAAGTTATTCTGCAAATAATAATAATAATAAAAGTCCCACTGAAGAGCTTCTGCTCACTGGATAAGCCAGCATTGCACTTTATCCTCAATTTGCTCTAGTTATGGGTATTTACTCTCCAAAGCATTGGTGGAACACCCTGTTAGAAGCATATATTTATCTGCACAAACACTTATGACTCTACCTGAATGCAGAGGTCTTTTCTTACTACGATAAATTCTATCAACAGATAATGCAACTATGCCTTTGATGGCAGTCAAGGATTAATGAATTAGTAAAACCACACAACTGGTTTCCATCTGAGCAAAGATCTGTGCCTTTGCTTACTTTATTCTTGTTTATCAGTATCAGAGGCTATCTTAATATTTACAATGGTACCATTTCTGATAAATTGGATAAGCCTATCAAAATAAAAATGTGTTTATAAATTCAGATCTTAATATATCAATAATAGTTTACATTTAGATAATTATCCCCCATCAATGTTTTTAGGACTTTGGAGTAAACACATATGAAACTATAGCATAGTCAAGAACCAAAAGTAGACTTTTGTAGACTTATAAAAAATGTGTTCAAAGGAACTTAGCCACTACCCACACTCAATTCTCATAAGCCACTGAAGAGCTGACAGGCATCCCTGGGATATTTCTAACTATCTTGCCTGGATCCAACCCTCTGAAGCTGAAGCTGCAGTGCTCCACTTGCTAATCCCCTGAACCCTGCAGCTCTCCCATACTATAGAAGAGAGGTCCTTTTCTGGCTTCCGGCAGGCTCCAGGGGGAAAAAGAGTTCATTTAGGTTTAGAAAGGCTGGGGATCCACGTGAGCCCGAACACCACAGCAGGCTGTCCCCAGCCGAGGGCTCAGTCATCAGCTCAGCATTTAAGTGCTCCTTGGAAAAGGAGCAGAAGCTCTACCTGAGCTGCTAATATTGCCTCTTCTCCTTCCTTCCCACTTCCAGGACCCTACCATTCCCACCACACACTTTTAAAATATAGATTAAAAGTTTGTGATTCTATTTTTAGTTAAACTGCATTTTGTTAGCTCCAATGTGGTTTTCTCCAAGACATCAGTGTGGAGGTGCTTGTGATTTACCATGAGAGTCACAGGAGAGCAGGAACATGAGTTTCTGAAGCACACTGTCTTCATCGCAGTATTTCATTTTTTTTTTCTGGGAAGAAAATGCATATTCATTTAACATAGAGGAAAGAGGCCTTCCCCTCGCCATTTTTATCCTCAGACTCCACAGGAAATCTACCACCATAGGAAGATGATTTGCCTGGATTGTGCAAAGCCCAACAGGTGTTCTAGTAGGGCAAAATTCTGTGCAGTTTCAAATGCTCTCAATCAGCGAAGAAGGAAGGGAGGGAAGGAGGGAGGAAGAGAGGGAGAAAAGGAAGAAGGAAGCTCACATTTCTATACACTGCATTTATCCAACCTTTATCAGATTAATTGACCACTAGGTCAAGGTCCACCATATTGAAGGGTGAGGGAGTTAATATGTTTTTGTTGTGTGCTGATCCTTTACACAGTTTTTAATAAAAATATTAGTTTACCCTTTTTAAGGTCTTATGTCAGGCATTATGGAAAGCATTTTCTGTGCTTTCACTCATTTAATGCTTATAACCATCCAGAAACTATTTTTATTCCTGTTTAAAGAGGGGAAAACTGATGCAGTCCTAGGACTTAAGTCAGTGCCTGAGCTGAAATTTGTACATGGAGCACTGCAAAATCTATCCTCTTTAATTTTTAAAATTCCTTACTAACTTTAAATCTGTTTTAAAGCTAGAAAACTGAGATTAGATGTACTTACATAACTCGTCCAAAACTGGGCATCTATTTAGCTGTGGGCTTTGACACCCAAAGCCCAAGTTCCATCCACAGCACCTTCTTACCTCTTGGATTCTGACTGAAATCAACATGTTTATAATGTTAACAAAAGACCACGAGATCTGTGAAGGAAAAAGGAAGAGCTTTATTTTCTTAAAACAAAACAAAACAAAATCTAAAAATAAGGAAGACACAGTCTTTGGTGTAAAATGAAAGTGCACTCTGAAGTGGGGAGAGGAAGAACTGGCATTTACGTCTTTCGGGGGCCATGTTAGATGTGTATTTAGCAGGTGTGGAGGAAGTCTATGAATATTTATGAGGGAAGTCAAGCCCTGTGGCAGTAGGCAAACATACGTAACAGAAATATTGTGCTTATTTTTGGGTGAAGTTTTAACATTAAAGTAAGGTGAAATTTTATGTCAAAATGTGAACTAAAGAGCAGAAAGATATTTGCACATTCTCCATGAGCTGGCTGAAACGGAGTTGAAGTCTGTGGCTGCTTATCAGGCAAGAATGTTTGCAAGGTCAGTCTCCTATCCAGTTGGAGTTGCTAGTGGGGCCACAAGGAGGGGTGGGGGCAGTTCAGTTGGCTGCAGTTGGGTTGTCCACTCAGATCAGTTGGGAAACTCCCAGTTGTAGCTGTTTTGACAGTTTTCAAGAATTAGTTTTTGTTTAGTTACAGGAAAGAAGACCTTAAGGCAGCTGATAATATAGGGGTACCAGATCAACCCTTCTCCCTGCTATGGACATTTGATTCCATTTCTGGTGTGTCTCCTTTTAGCCACAGGGTGTTCATTTGGTCTGTCAGCTGGGGTATATTTTAACAATAATAATCTAAACCATGCTGGGTAGGTGGAGCCTTTGAATCGCAATTTCTCTGCCTAGCCCCTTTGCACCACTGCCACTCTTATGCCATAGTCTTCATAGGAACTGAACTTCACCCTCACCAACACAGCTCCCACATGGCCACTATCACTGTGCCTGTGTTCCTGCTAGTAGCCACACTGCAGCTTGATTACCAGGATCCAAGAAGGGAAGCTTGCATCAGTAATTCAGCATTTTTGCCCTACAGGAAAACTTCAGACATATAGCATTCTTGGCATTTGTTATGCATTCATTCTGCAAACATTTATTAGTATTCCAACATGAACTATGAATGCTCTTAAGTTTTTAGATATGTGCATACTTCAATGAGAGCCCTTATCCACAAAAATCTTAATACTGATATGGACAGGAGGCAGGGAAATACTGAGTGGAAGAGAGCAGTTCCCCAGCAAAGGCCCCACCCTCGAGACTGGAAACCCATGGCCTTAAAAGAGAACAGGCATTCCTGTTTTCATGCCTGAATGTTGCCTTTTGGTCCACCACGGCTCACAGTTGTGTGCCTGTATAAACCCCAAATCCCAGGCTCCATAAGCAGAAGAGCAGCAAAGCAGCAGAGCAGCAGACTGGTATGGCAGAGAAGGAGAGAAGAGAAGATACATCTGAACTTTGAGAGTAGTTCAACTGGGAATGGTCAGAGAGGAGATCAGCTGTAGGATGGTTGAACTCCAGGTTGATGGTTGATCACCTCCCTACTCTATCCCCTCTCCAGCTCCCCATCTCACTCAATAAAATCCCCACATTCACCATCCTTCAAGTCCATGTGACCTGATTCTTCCTGGATGCCAGACAAGAATTCAGGAGACACTAGGTGCAGGAACCCAAAAAGGCTGTCACACTGACTCTTCACTGAGCTGTTTAACACTTAAGTTGTCCCCAGACAGCAGGGCTAAAAAAGCATTGTAACACCCCTAGACACTGCAATGGGGTCAGATTCCATGGCTCCTTGGCTCCTGCACCTGCCCACCTGCGTGCTCCTCTTCCATAAGAGGTTTGAGCACATGGAGCCCAAATAAATGAGCCACACCCCTGTTGCACATCTCACGAGGGGGTCAGGGAACTCTCCCGTTTAAATATATATTTTGGAAATAGATATGTCAGTCAAACATTTATAAATAAATGCCCTAGGGCCTTTAAGTTAAGTTGAGATGCTATTAGTAGATCAAAAAGAAGTACCTAATTTTTCTTAGGGAGTCCCAAAGGAGCTAGCAACTGACCTGAGTCTTGAAAGAAAAATAAGTGTTTGCCAGGCCTAAAAGCTGGCACATCATGCAGAAGCCCTAGCATGAAAAAAGGAAAAGTGGGCAAAGAGCACAGCAGATTCTGGAAACTCCATATAGTTCCATGATGGGAATAGAGGTGTAGGAAGTGTGGGAGATTTTGTTATGTAAAAAGTTTTGTACTGTATTTTATAGGCCTCTGAGTTCTGAAAGAATCTAAGCTCCTGGTTTCAGCTCAAGCTAAATACATGGCTAGCCTGGTTTAAGGGCTTGACTTTGGCTCCATTAGATTGAATGCTCAGTTGTCTTGTCCACTTCCTCTCCCTCAGATCTAAGCTGATGGAATGGGACCAGACTTTCTGTGACCTCCTGTCCTTCCAATATGGTTAGAACATCTCCAGCCAATGTGCTCACAGTCTCGCTGGCTCTGTGCTCCTCTCTCTTCCCTCCTCCCAGCAAAGCTTTGAATCTAAGATAAAACCACCTTCTGCCTTAGTGAATAATTACAATAATAATGGTATTTCTAAGAGCTTTGTCTCTCTCCTCTTCTGTCCTGCGGAGACCTCAGGGGACTGATAAACTCAGAAAATATTACATGATGTGAAAACTAAATCACACATCCAAAAGCTTCCCAATGAGGTTATTTTGGAAGGGAACACTACCCAGAAAGCAGAAATCAAAATGCCAAGAGGCAGAGAAAACAATATTCCAATCATTGCCTTTCTGATATCCAAAGCCAAAGGAAATCCAAGAGGACCAGGAATACTTGAAGTTAACAAAAATCATAATATATTCACAGAAAGCTGATCATCATACAGGTAAGAATATGAACAAGAATAACCCTTTACACTTGCAGAGCAGCATAGGACTCAACATTTCCCCAAAAGCTTTCGTAACTGTCATCTCAGTTGAGACTCACGTCTGTCATGTAAAGGATGGACGCTCAGAGAAACTGGGGTCCAGATGTTTGAATAATTCCCATGGCCATGTGATTCACAGGTGGTAAAGCCTGGAGAGAACCCAGGATCTGTGTTTATGGTCAGTATTTACATAATAAGCTGAATTTGACTTTTCTTCCTGGAAGAAATTTATATTATTTCATAAATATATGTTAGCATTGATTATGTACTATTCAATATTCTAAAGATTTAAAGATATTGACTCATTTAACATTGATACTAACCCTGGAGGCACAGAGGAACTAATTAACTTGCCCAGGTTGCCACAGCTGATAAATAATAGGGCCAGGATTTGAACCCCTGATGTCTGGTTCCAGAGACAGGGCTCTTAACCATCACATGCTGCTGCTCCCCTAAGTTCATTGATACATTCTGTTCAGACCTATACTTTTAAAACTAAGAAAAATGATTCATCTCTGATGTATATCTACTGACTTTCTAAAGACCGATTGACTTTTTGGAAGCTCACTCTTTAAATTTCTTTGAAGTCAGTGCATTTCATTGTTGCAAACTGGGGGTTCTAATGTCTTACACCTGGAGATCCTCTTAAAGCCCTTTCATGGGATCCCTGAGAATAAATCAATTTTATGGTAATAGTAAGACATTATTTGCCCCTTTCACTCTCATTCTGTCACAAGTGTGCAGTGGAGTTTTCAGAGGTTACTTAATGTGCAATATTGCAGTGGATTAAATGAAGAAGCAAATATCATATAGCCCTTGTCTGTTAAGCCAACATTAACTTGCAATAAAATAAGACAATCCCACTCTTCTCATTAAATTGTTTTATTTAGAAAAGCAATTCTTCTTTATTAAAAATATTCCAACATGTAATGGGCTTATTATTGCCATTTTAAAAGAAATTACATATTTTAAATTTTCCATTTTTAATTTCTAATAAGTAATTATCAAAGGCTGTAACTCACATAAACAATAGCTATTTGGGGTCCCCAGTGACTTACGGAGTGCACAGGGCTCCTGGAACCAAACGTGGAGAATTCTTGTCTTAGACTATTTTAAATCTAATATAGAGCCTAGCAATGATGAGCTCTAAGGTAGAGTTCCAGAGATGCTAAATATTGTAACATTTTTTCAATGTCATGTCCACTCCTACTCAATTCTTTATTAATAAGTCAGAAAACTGAGGCTTGGATTGAACATTTTAGTTTAAAACTGGTACTAGAACCCACATTTTCATTATAAATTAAACTGAATTTTTCTCAAGCTTTTGTTTAATAAGTTTGAAGACAGAATGGGAAATTAAAAACAATGATAGGTAAAATGCCACATATTGATAGTATTTTCGAGTTTTCAAAGTGCTTTCATGCTCATAAACTCTGGGAAATCTTGCACTTGTGATGTCTGATTCCTAGGCAGGGTAGATACCCCATTTTTTAAAATTTAATTTTTATCAAATAAATATGAGTATTTAATTTTGCAAGTTAAATAGTGCTATAAGACTTACAGCTAAAATCAGTGATCCTCTGTTTCACCTGTACTTACCCTAGAAATCTTATTCTCTAGGAACAACCACTTTTACGTGCTTGAGGTTTTTTTTCTTATGCTTTGTATTATTTCCAGCTACGTTTCTAAACTAATATGCTTATGCTACTATTTCTTGATGACTTTATTTGCTGTTTTTGGACTTTAAATTATGAAAAATAGGATTTAGCACTTGTTTGGCTCCCCTATTGCTTTATAAAAATCAGCCCCAAAACATAAACGCTCAAAACAACAATCAATTATTACCACTTCTCACAGTTGTGTGGTACAACTACGTGCAGCTAGACATGTCTGGCTGTCTCAGGGTTCTTCGTGTGGCAGCAGTTAGGCAGTGGTTAAGTCTGAAATCTTCAAGACTTCTGCACTCACACATCTCATGTCTGGACTGTGATGACTCCGATGACTAAGTGCTGAAACAGCTGAAACCTGTGGTCATATATGTCATCCCTCTCTGCGTGGTATGTCCAGCCCTGTGGACTCAGGGAAAGCAAATTTCTTATATGACAGATGAGACTCTGATAGCAGGAGTTCCAGTAGAAACAGACATAAGTTGCAAGGCCTTCGCTAGCCTAGCCTCAATAGTCACTTAGTGTCACTTCCACTGCATTCTGTCAGCAACAACTAAGTCAGAAGTTTAGTCTAGATTCACCAGAAGTAAAATTGGACTCCATCTCTTGATGGGAGATTGACAAGGTCACATTAGAAAAGAGTATATGGATGGGAAGCAATGATAGGGCCACCTTTGGAAAATACAATCTACCATGGCACTCTTTGTTCAACCTGTACATCCATACTTCCCTTTCTGCCTCTTCTCAATATTCAGTGTTTGCATCCTTATTGCCTTATAAATATTTTACATATTGTATATTATGCTGAGCCACATAATATGCAATAACAACATCACTTTTCTTTTACATAGTTTTATTTTTCTGGAAGTTAGGGATTGTACCTTCTCTCTCTGTGTGTTTTATTTTATTTTTTACTTAATTTCTGTGTGTTTCTATCACTAATTCTTTCCCAAATATTCAACAGAACTGTCAAAATCACCACATCAGGAAATCTAACTACTCTGTTTTGGATATGATTTATTTGGCCCTGCCAATTCTCATGTTGAAATTTGATGCACATTGTTGGAGGTGGGGCCTGGTGGGAGGTGTTTGGATCATGGGCGTGAATCCCTCACAAATGGCTCAGTGCCATCCTTATGGGAGTGACTGAGTTCTCACTCTCAGTTCCCTAGGGAGTTGGTTGCTGAAAAGAGTCTGGCACCTCCTCCTCTCTTTCTTGCTTCCTCTCTTGCCATGTGATCTCTGTACACACTGGCTCCCCTTTTCTTTCCTCTATGAGTAGAATCAACCTGAGTTCTTCACTAGAATCAGAAGCAATGGTAGCATGATTCTTGTACAGCCTGCAGAACCATGAACCAAATAAGCTTATTTTCTTTATAATTTACTGAGCCTCAGATACTCCATTATAGCAACACAAATGAACTGAAACACTAACACATCCACTTTTTTTCTTTCTAGAAATTCTTCCTGAAGGCTTTGTCCCCCTGATCCAGTATGTGCCATGTAAGCCAGCTACTCTGTCTCCCTTATAACCAGGTGTCTTTAGAATAACTTCCTTTAGTCATTAGCTTTTTTCTTTCTCTGTGTTGAATTCTCTGTTTGATGGATTTTATTTTTTTCCTTTTTATTAATTTATTTATCGAACAATGATTCTGTCAGCTTGATGAGAAAAAAATATGTGAAGATGAGATAAAAATTTCGAAGACCTTACCTATATGAAAATGAGCTTATTCCACATTTACACTCATTTATCTAGATATAGAATCCCAGGTTGGAAAGAACTTTTCCTCCACATTTTGAAGACATTATTTCATTATTTTCTAATTTCAATGCATTGTTGAAAAGTCTAGAGCTAATCTGATCCACAATCTGATCACACAATCATTTGTGATTCCCTTCCTTTCCTTAGTTCTATGTGAAAATTATATGATGATGGAAGTTCTTCCTCATTGTGCTGGACATGCAGTGGGGCCTTTTGATATGAAGACATACTTGATATTATCTCTTTGATCGCCACCTCCAATCACCATCATTTTATTTATTGTTTATTTTTTAAAATTCTGCTCATCAGATATTGTGCCTTCTTTCTTGTTCTTCTAATTTTTTCCCTCTCTTGCTTTCCACCTCTTTGTACTTTACCCCTAGTTTCCAGGAGATTTTATCAAATTCTGTGTTTTATTTTTCTATTTATCTCTTTGAAATTTATGCTATCATGTTCTGTTTTTAATTTTCTAAAAGTTCTATTTTTAGTACCAATTAATAGTATTCTCTTCTCAATTAATGGATATAATACTTTCCAAAATAATATTGTAAATGGGTTTTAAATGATTTCAGTTGTTTTTCTTACTTTTTTCTTTCTGTTTATTTTGTTTATTTCGTATTGAAAGCTTTCTTCACATATCCAGGATGCTTAGTGTTTCATTCATGTTTAATAACGGGGCACTAATAGTTTATTGCTTCTCTATATGGTGATTAAGGAGAAATCAGGATGTTTCAAGTAAACAATCTGAATGACGACATCTGTTTGTCTTTTCTCCTTGGCCAATGAAGAAAAACTGAAAGTTATAAACTTGGTAGCTAGCATTTGGGCACAGAGATGGGAGATGAGGTAAGAAATGTAATGACTTTTTTAGACTTTTACATAATCCTTTGGTTTTTAGCAATTTGCTGCTGCCCCTTAATGTTTTTGGTGCTCCAAGAATACAGTTCCTCCAGTTACATTTCTCCGGAGGAGAAGCTGCTCCTCCTCTTCCAGGTGGAATAGCAGTAGCTAACTGACTACATGGCATATGGAATGGAGTTGAAAAGATTTGCCTGCTCTTTATACAATTTGGGACTGATTCTCCTGTTCTTAGCACCTCCACTTACCTTCACCTTCCAGGAATGGATCATTCCAGTTCCAGTGGGATGAGCATGTACCTGCATCCCGTTGGTGCCCCATCCACATTTGTTTAGGTTTCAGCTGATTCTACACTGCTAAATTAGAGACTGCACATTCACATGCTTTTCTTTCTCTAGATATTTGCTTGCATATCAATCCTGTTGTACTTCTTCCATTTTCTTTGTCCTTGTGGGCTTATGCTTTATTTATTTATTTATTTATTTATTTATTTATTTATTTATATGTACAGTTGGCCCTTTGTACCCAAGGATTTCACATCAGTGGATTCAACCAACTATGGATGAAAAATATTTGGAAGAAAATCCACAAAGTTTCACAAGCAAAATTTGAATTTGCCACACTCTGAGTACTTTGTTGAACCCACTTGAATGAAGCAATGTGTAGACACTGTATTAGGTATCATAAGTAACCTAGGGGTGATTTAAGTACACAGGAGGATGTGCATAGGTTATCTGGAACTACTACACCATTATACATAAGGGAATTGAGCATCCTCAAATTCTAGTATCCAAGGGGGTCCTGGAATCAATCTCCTATGTATATTGAGGGGCTCAGAGGGTTTAGAAGTTAATGAGGGCATGAGTTTATTCTTCTGGAATATTTAGTTATAAATTCTGTTTCCCCTTCTTTTATCTGATATAAAAAGTGATTTTTCCAAAATTATAAGGATAGCAACTGGTCAAGTAGATCCCAGAGACTGATACTCTATTTCATTCAGAATAAGGGCCACATCCATAGTCATTTTGGATCACATTCCAGTTACAGATTTCATATTTTTCATTTCTAAGGATAATATGCAAGTTTAAATCTTTCTTGCAGAAATGTGCCCGAGGTTGACAAATTATAATACCCCACTTGATATCATCAATACAAAAGGCTTATGAACCTTGAGAAATGATAACAAAATCTTAGCTTTATTTTTTATTTCAATGTGTTCCTGAATTAGTTGATGGAAATCTCTCAGCATCATAGTCCAGACTTACCTGTGATGAAAACAACGTGTCAGGCAAGTGCCTATTTCAATTAATTAGTACTTTCCATGTACTGTACTACTACTTTTTAAAATTTGTTTGTTTATTCTCAGGGTTTTTAAAGGAGATAGTGTTTCACTCTGTTTCCCAGGCTAGGGTGAAGTGGCATGATCATAGTTTACTGTAGCTTTGAACTCCTGGGCTCCAGCAATCCTCCCACTTCAGACTCCTGAGTATCTAGGACTACAGGCATGCACCACCACATTCAGCTAATTATTTTTTATTTGAAAAGACATGATCTCACTATGCTGACTAGGCTGGTCAATATTTGGAACTCCTGGCCTCAAGCAATCCTCCTGCCTCAGTCTCCCAAAGCACTGGGATTATAAGTATGAACCACCACACTTGGGCTACTACTTCTTTTGTATTTAGTTTGAAAGGGTATTTTTTATCTTTTGCTTTTCTATGCTTGGTTTTTGTTTTTCCCTTAACTTATTCTTCAGAGCAAATACATAGTTTTTTTTTTTTTTTTTTTTTTTTTTAATAAGGAAAATAAATGTATTTGGCTTATGATTCTGGAGGCTGGGAAGCCCAAGAGCAGGGTGCCAGCATTTAGTGAGGGTCTTTATGCTGTTTAATGTTTAATACAACTGGAAATAGTTTTAAATTATATCAATTAAATGCACAGCAGTTCTAAGTAGAGATAAGAATTTGCTTGAATGAACAAAGTCATAGAACTTACACCTGAGTGATACTCTCATGAAACCAGTATGATAGCTAGTCAAACTAATGGGAAGATTTCTTTCAGAAAAGGGTTTCTATTGTTTTTGAGTCTGATAAATACCATTCTGGAAGAGGCAGATGATATAATATGAAAGGCTATAGACAACACCAGCTTTAAGGGATAGGAAATATAGTGTTTACAAGAGATTTTCCTACCGATGACGAGCCATCATCCAGCAGCTGAGTTGTAGCCACATAGCCAATTAGCCTTTGGTTCTATTTAATAATGTTCATTTGATAATATAGTTATTTCTTCACTAAGTAGAAATTATCCAGCTGAGAAGTGGTAAACAAAGAGGCATGAAATCAAGCATATTCATGTTTTATTTAACAATGAGGATACATTCTGAAAAATGCATTTTTAGGTAATTTCATCATTGTGCAATCATCACATGGTGTATCTATGCAAACCTAGATGGTATAGCCTAATACACACCTAGGCTAGATGGTACAATGTATTGCTTCTAAGCTGCAAATCTATATAACATGTTACTGAACTTAATATTGCAGGCATTTGGAGTGCAATGGTATTTGTGTATCTAAACATGTCTAAATGTAAAAAAGGTACAGAAAAATACAATATAAAAGAAAAAATGTATACACCTATATGGAGCACTTACCGTCAATAAATATTGCAGGACTGGAATTTCTCTGGTGAGTCAATGAGTAAGTTGTGAGTGAATGTGAAGTTGTAGGACATTACTGTCACTACTGTAGACATTATAAACACTGTACACTTAGGTTACACTGAACTTATTTTTAAAATAATTGCACTACTCTATCACTAAGTGATATAACTTTTTCAGCTCTACTGTCATCTTATGGGACTATTATACATGTGGTCCATTGTTGACCAAAACCTTGTAATGGGTTGCATGACTAGATTATTCTCTCTGAATACTGACTTCGTTATTAGTTTTAAAAATGGGTTTTATTGAAGTATACCATACAATAAAATACACTAGTTCTAAGTGCACAGCTCAGTGAACTTTTCATGCGTGTATGCCTGGGCAACCACTATGCTGTCAAGATAGAGAACCCCAGGAAGTTACCTCATGTCCCTTTCCAGTCAATACCTCACTCACGGGTGATTCCTGTGATGACTTAACTTTGCCTACTGTTGAACTTTATGAAAATATAAGCATACAATTTGTACTCTTTTGTTTCTGGCTTCTTTCACTGTCACATTATATCTATGAAATTGATCCATTTTGTTATGAGGAGCTGCAGTTTTTCTTCTTGTTGTTTTTTCCTTGTTCCATTATAAGAATATTTCACAATTTATTTTTCCATTCCAACTGATGGAGATTTGGGTTGTTTCCAGTTGGGGCTGTTGTGAATAAATATACTATGAACATTGTTACACATAGATTTTTGCGGGTGTATGAACTCATTTCTCTTGGGTATATATCTAGGAGTAGAAATGCTGGGTCATAGGTCAAGACATCGAGACCATCCTGGTCAACATGGTGAAACCCCATCTCTACTAAAAATACAAAAATTAGCCAGGGGTGATGGCGGGCACCTGTAGTCTCAGCTACTTGGGAGGCTGAGGCAGGAGAATCGCTTGAACCCAGGGGGTGGAGGTTGCAGTGAGCAGAGATCATGCCCCTGCACTCCAGCCTGATGACAGAGCAAGACTCCATCTCAAAAAAAAAAAGAAACGCTGGGTCATAGGTTATGTATATACTTAGTTTTAATAGATACCGTCGTATCATTTTCCAAATGCAATTGCTATGTTCTTCACGTCTAACTATTTGTAAATTCCTAAATCAACTGACATTGTCCCATAAAATTTAAATTAAGACCAATTGACTGAAATGTCTGGTTTTAGGGATTATTGTAGAACAAATCTTCCATATGGTACCATTCACTCTGACCGCTAACGTTACTTCTAATGCTTCCTACATGACTGTTAAGGGCTTTTTCTAGGTTCTGGCACTTTCTATTCCCTCTTAAGCCATTTTTAATTTTGCTGTTAATTCTCTGCAGTATACTTGAACGCTTTCACTTTACGCTTTTTATAGAAGTGCCTTTTGAGACTGACTCACAGTCATCAGATCTAAATCACTCTTTCTTAACAAGCAGTTTCTTATTTACTTGGTCACCAAGGCAAATTTTTAAGTTGATTCAATTACTTGAAAGAATACAGAAGAAATTGTAATGAACTGCCCAAATAAGACTACGTAACTCAGGTTCACAGAGTCTCATCACACTCAATAGGATTGTTTAAATATTAAAGGGGAATCATTCCAGTAAAAAGAATTCTGCAAATTAAAGATCTGTTTTACTATCTGAGAGGGATTATCTAGTCCATGTCCAAATCTATCTTGTCATTTCCATTGCCTCTCTTCTTCACTTTACATGTAAAGTTATAAACCTGAATTTGACTTTGAAAGAGACTGATTTTTTTTATTTTTTATTTAGGTTGGATGGGCTCACAAAGGGAAAACAATTACCTGGATCGAATTAAAACTTTAAAGCATTATATAGAAAAAAAAATTTGTTAAAGGTGAACTAGTTTATCTTTTTTAGAAAGTACGTTTCATTAATCTGCTCAACATGTCCAAAATGGTCACATGGGTAATATTTCTTGAACCTATATTAATAACTGTAAATATTGAAAGGAAAATCTCATGGCAATATCAAAGTGCCACCAAAAAGTGGGCCAGGCTGTATCTTTACAAGGGACCAACTAACTCAAAAAAATGTGACATGGCCCAGTTTGTGATGGTAACTTTTAAGTTAAGCAACTTGATTTTGTCAGCACATAGCAAATATGTCCATCTCTTAGGATTAATTCATAATAAAGCAAGCTCACAAAAGACTTGTGCACAAATCGGATGTATAATTTATGGATTAAAAATAAGAAGTATAACTCTTTCAATGTCCAGAACACACCAGCATTTTCTGTGTATTTCCTCCCTGTAAACCCAGTGATCGTCATGAGATTGCTTCTTGAGCAATGGGTTGTTCATTAAATGTGTCAATGGCACCAGGCTCAGGTAACTCAATACATACATTTCTATGGGAAGAAGAGGGAAGGGGCTTTGAAGTACACTTTCTTCTTAGTGCAAATATTTTACCTTAAGCAGGAAAATTTATAAAAGTTATTTATTTAATATTAAAATCTATTTATTTATTATTCTAGTTTACAGAATCTTTGAAAGACCAAGGCATGGAGGATATGAGACAGGAGTAGCACCAAATCACACCACAGGAGAACTCCAATGATGTCCTTGCTTCCTTGTGTCAGATACTGGACCACTGTAATGCATATAAAGCTGTCCAATGTTCTTTATCAATCTTCCTTCATGAAGCTTGAGGTTGGGGGAAATCCCTCCTCAACCCACTGCAGCACAACATACCTCTCTCCAGATAAATTATCTTGCTTATTTCTAACCTCCTAAGGCACTTCATCATCAGTCCTTTTGTAGCCAAAATGTGAAGAGAACATTCACCACCTGAATCCACATATAATACCCAGACTTTAGGGTCATTTTATCAAAATTGAAATAGAATTCAGCTTTAATATCATTTCACACACAATCTTGTCTATAGCCCTACCATCTGAATAAACCACAGTCCATTATTTCATGTATTTCTTTCTTATCTTTTTTTCAGTGCAAGTAATTTTTAAAAATTTTACCACATTTCATCAGATTTGTGTTTCCTGGTTTTTAGAATTAACATTTTATCATTAACATTTTAAAGATATTATTATCCTTCAAAAATGTGACTATATATATCTTTATTCACAATAGCTCCACACTGGAAACAATCCAAATAGCCATCAATGGGATGAATTAATACATTTTGATGTATTCATAAAATGGATTACCATGCATCAATGAAAATGAATTGACTATAATCACATGCACCAACAAACATGACAGACACAGAGTATGTAGTGTGCAATTTCATTTACATAAAGTTAAAAGACAGGCACAACTAATCAATGATGATAAAAATTAGAATAGCAGCTACCTTTGGGGAGAGGTATTCACTGGGAGGGGATATGAGGAGTCTTCTGATATACTAAAAATGTCCTATCAGGGTGTTCACTACATGGGTGTATCTGTGTAAAACATATGAAATTCAGCTGGGCATGATGGCTCATGCTTGTAATCCCAGCACTTTGGAAGGTCAAGGCAGGTGGATCACTTGAGGCCAGGAGTTCAAGCCCAGCCTGGCCAACATGGCAAAACCCCGTCTCTACTAAAAATACAAAAAAATCAGCTGGGGGTGGTGGTGCACACCTGTAATGCCAGCTATTTGGTAGACTGAGGTATGAGAATCAATTGAACCCAGGAGGTGGAGATTGCCACGAGCCAAGATTATGCCACTGCACCCCAGTCTGGGTGACAGAGCAAGACTACATCTCAAAAATAATAACAAATAAATCAATAAATAATTTTAAAAATATGTAATTAAATATAATATTCACTGTATTAAGTGTAAGTGAATACTGTGTATTAAGTATAAGTGAATATTGTATATTCACTCAATACAGTGAATATTGTATTATTGGAGGAACCCCACCCCCGATATTTATAGTGGGTTCTTTTCTATTTCCTAGGCGTCTCGCCTGGATTGAGAAATAAAGGGAAAGAGTAAAGAGAAATTTAAAGCTGGGTGTCCGGGGAAGACATCACATGTCAGCAGGTCCCGTGATGCTTCCCGAGCCCTAAAACCAGCAAGTTTTCATTAGCAGTTTTCAAAAGAGGAGGGAGTGCACAAATAGGGTGTGGGTCACAGAGATCACATACTTTACAAGATAATAAAGTATCACAAAGGAAGTGGAGGCAGGGCAAGATCACAGGACCACAGGATGGGGTGAAATTAAAATTGCTAATGAAGTTTCAGGCACGCATTGTCATTGATAACATCTTATCAGGAGACAGGGTTTGAGAACAGACAACCTGTCTGACCAAAATTTATTAGGCGGGAATTTCCTCGTCCTAATAAGCCTGGGAGCGCTACGGGAGACCAGGGCTTATTTCATCCCTTTGGCTTCTACCATAAAAGGTGATCTCCTTAAGGGAGCCATCTATAGACCTGTCCTCAGGGCACATTCTCTTTCTCAGGGATGTTCCTTGCTGAGAAAAAGAATTCAGCAATATTTCTCCTATTTACTTTTGAAAGAAGAGAAATATGGCTCTGTTCTGCCTGGCTCACCGAGGCAGTTAGGTTCCAAGTCTTATCTCCCTTGTTCCCTGAAGATTGCTATTACCCTGTTCTTTTTTCAAGGTGCCCAGATTTCATTGTTCAAACACACATGCTCTACAAACAATTTGTGCAGTTAACGCAATCATCACAGGGTCCTGAGGCAACATATATCCTCCTCAGCTTACAAAGATGACGGGATTAAGAGATTAAAGTAAAGACAGGCATAGGAAATCACAAGGGTATTGATTGGGGAAGTGATAAGTGTCCATGAAATCTTCACAATTTATGTTCAGAGATTGCAGCAAAGACAGGCATAAGAAATTATAAAAGCATTAATTTGGGGAACTAATAAATGTCCATGAAATCTTCACAATTTTTGTTCTTCTGCCGCTGGCTTCAGCCAGTCCCTCTGTTCAGGGTCCTTGACTTCCCACAACATTGTATATTCACTTAATACAGTGAATATTGTATTTAAGATTTGTGAACTTGATGTATGCTATAACTCAATTTAAAAATTATAAATGATGTGCAGAAAAAATATGATTAATTTGTAAGGACTGGATGTCACTTCATCATTGCCCTATATTTATTATTTATTCCTTACTAAGTGGTTAGTGTTTATTTTCCCATTTGCCATTTTAATATGAAAAAAGTAAGTGGTGGAACATCTTTGGGTACATACCTTTTTCCATGGGAGACATTCTTGGAAGTGAAATCACCAGTACAAACATGCTGAGCATTTTTAATGTCTTTCTGACCACATGGCAGTCCCAGAGTCACTCTGAACCCATTCTGGTTCTGGGAACTACCTGTTCATGAATTATTATTTGCTCAATTAAATTCTGTTAAATTTAATTTGTCTGAAGTTTTGCTTTCAACATTGCCTAAATGACCATACACAGTCCCAATGTTTTAAATACCAAGTTAACTCATGAGTTTTTCCCCCAGGATTAACCACTCTTTGAAACTTCCTATTCAATTTTCCACTGGCAACCTAACTGTGACAATAAAGAATCTTAAGTTTCAGTATCCTTTCCTTTTGCAGGCCCATTTAAAGAGCCTGTGTGACATATGTCCAACTTGTCATCTGTTTTTATAAAATGTGTAGAGTAATATATTTTACCTGTGGTTGTTTCATAAACCTATCACTTTCCACTTCTCCTTCTCATCTGTCATACCTTTTCTTCTGTTGAATACAGTTGTAGTGACCAAGGGTCATTAGGATGACCTTGTCAAAACGGAGTTAGTACTGAAAGAAATTTAATGTTTAGTTGGATACATTTTTGTCATTTGCAGTTACTTGCAGATACAGTTAAGGTATTGCTAGCCAGCTTCATTTAGCAGTGACTTCCAGGAATACTCCTAATGTCCTGAGTGCTGACTTGCCGAGTCATTACATAAAAAGGTAAGACCACAGATAACATGTTCTGTAGACACCTAGCATCAGATATATTTGTGTAGTGGAGGAAAAACAAGTTTTGAAATGTGTGGAGACAGCACACCCACTGGAATGACTAAAATGTAAAAATACATCCAGTTGAACAACTGGATCGGATACATTTCTACTGAGAGTGGAAAATAGCACAACTACATTGGAGAACTATTTGGCAAGTTCTAGTAAATTTAAAAATACAGCCACCTTATGCTTTACCAATAACACTCCCAGGAATTTAATTAAGTAAAATGAAAATTTCTATCAAGAAAAGTACTTGTACAAAATACATACAGATGCTTTATTCATAATAGCCCAAAACTGGAAAAATCAAAATGGCCATCAAAAGAAGAATGAAAAAATAAATTATGGCATATTTACACAATGGAAAATTACTCAACAATAAAAAGAAAGAAAACTTCTGATACACACAAAAGACATGGATGAATCTCAAAAGCAGAAGAAGCCTGACACAAATCCCACAATGTGTGATCCCTTTTATAAGTTATAGAACAGTAAGAGTTAATCTGGAGAGATAAAAATCAAAGGAATTGTTGCTTCTATAGGAATTATTGACTAGAAAGTGGCATAAGGGAAGTTTTTTGAGTGATGCAAATGTTCTATATCTTATTTTTAGTAATGGTTTACAGGAGTGTATACATTGGCCAAAACCCATCAAAATAAACAAGAAATGGGGAAAGAATTCCCTATTTAATAAATGGTGCTGGGAAAATTGGCTAGCCATAAGTAGAAAGCTGAAACTGGATCCTTTCCTTACTCCTTATACGAAAATTAATTCAAGATGGATTAGAGACTTAAATGTTAGACCTAATACCATAAAAATCCTAGAGGAAAACCTAGGTAGTACCATTCAGGACATAGGCATGGGCAAAGACTTCATGTCTAAAACACCAAAAGCAACGGCAGCAAAAGCCAAAATTGACAAATGGGATCTCATTAAACTAAAGAGCTTCTGCACAGCAAAAGAAACTACCATCAGAGTGAACAGGCAACCTACAGAATGGGAGAAAATTTTTGCAATCTACTCATCTGACAAAGGGCTAATATCCAGAACCTACAAAGAACTCAAACAAATTTACAAGAAAAAAACAAACAACCCCATCAAAAAGTGGGCAAAGGATATGAACAGACATTTCTCAAAAGAAGACATTCATACAGCCAACAGACACATGAAAAAATGCTCATCATCACTGGCCATCAGAGAAATGCAAATCAAAACCACAATGAGATACCATCTCACACCAGTTAGAATGGTGATCATTCAAAAGTCAGGAAACAACAGGTGCTGGAGAGGATGTGGAGAAATAGGAACACTTTTACACTGTTGGTGGGAGTGTAAACTAGTTCAACCATTATGGAAAACAGTATGGCGATTCCTCAAGGATCTAGAACTAGATGCACCATATGACCCAGCCATCCCATTACTGGGTATATACCCAAAGGATTATAAATTAGGCTGCTATAAAGACACATGCACACGTATGTTTATTGCAGCACTATTCACAATAGCAAAGACTTGGAATCAACCCAAATGTCCATCAGTGACAGATTGGATTAAGAAAATGTGGCACATATACACCATGGAATACTATGCAGCCATAAAAAAGGATGAGTTTGTGTCCTTTGTAGGGACATGGATGCAGCTGGAAACCATCATTCTCAGCAAACTATCACAAGAACAGAAAACCAAACACCGCATGTTCTCACTCATAGGCGGGAACTGAACAATGAGATCACTTGGACTCGGGAAGGGGAACATCACACACTGGGGCCTATCATGGGGAGGGGGAAGGGGGGAGGGATTGCATTGGGAGTTATACCTGATGTAAATGACGAGTTGATGGGTGCAGCACACCAACATGGCACAAGTATACATATGTAGAAAACCTGCACGTTGTGCACATGTACCCTACAACTTGAAGTTTAATAATAATAAATAAATTTTAAAAAAATAATAAATAAAAAAAACAAAATAAACAATATGTGCATTTTACTATCTGCAAAAAAAAAAAAAAAAAAAAACAAAGCAATGAAAGGCATATATAAAGCCATCAGGTAGTCTACAGAAGAGTCTTCAATTATCAAAATTTTAAGTGTAGGGTTGGTTTTTGTTGATGTCTTGTCTCAATGAAAGTTCTCTTTTACCAGGAAAATCCTTAATTATGCAGTATGTGTAACTATAAATGTATCACACTTTTTTCCTTTTCTGATAGAAATTGTACAAATGAGAATTTATCAGAATTCCTGCATTTCTAAGATGAACTTTGTAGAAGTACTACAAATAGGAAGTTCCTCTGTAGTTGTGCATAAAGTTGCATGATTTATGGTTCCTGACCTTCATTAATGTTTTTAAAAATTGAATTGAACATACTAGGGAAAAAAATAACTGAAATGATACAGACAGGAGACAAGGGAATACTGGGTAGAAGAGGGTGCTTCCCTGGCAAAGTCTCCACCCTCAAGCCCGGAGACCTACAGCCCTAAGTGGGAACAAACTTTTCTGTTTTCATGCTCAAAAAGCTGCCTTTTGGCCCACCACACCCCCCTATCCTGTACCCATATAAATCCCGAACCCCAGGCTCCAGAAGCAGATGAGGAAACAAGGAGAAAGAAAGCCTAGAATATTCTCCCTTCTTCCCTTCCTCCTTCCCTTCCTCCCTCCCTCCCTCCTATTCTCTCTTCCTTCCTCCCTTCTCCCCTCCCTTCCTCCCTCCTTCCCTCCTTTTCTTCCTTCCTCCCTTCCTTCTTCCTTTTCTTCCTTCCTTCCTTCCCCCTTCTTTCCTCCCTCCCTTCCTTCCTCCCTCCCTTCCTTCCTTCCTCCCTCCCTTCTTTCCTCCATTCCGTCTTCCCTCTCTTCCTTCTTTCCTTCTTCTCTTCCTCCCCCCTGCTTTCCCCTCTTCCTTCCTCCTTCTCTTCCCTAATCCCTTCCTCTCTTCCTTCCTACCTCTATTCCTTCCTCCCTCTCTCTTCCTTTCTTCTTCCCTTCCTCCCTTCCTTCCTCCCTCCCTTCTTTCTTTCTTTCTTTCCTCCCTTCTTTCCTTCCTTCTTTCCTTTCTTCCTCCCTTCTTTCCTCCCTTCCTTCTTCTCTCCTATTATTTAATTTAGGGCTTGGCAAGGAGAAGAACTCTTTGGTATTTAGACAAAAATAACCCTTCTTAAAACAACTATGAAAAGAAGTTATATGAATTTAAATTATACTAATGTTACGTTAATTTAAGAAGAATTTATAGCTTTAAATAGTGATTTCTTCCATCTAGCTAAAAAATACCCCAATCTTCTTTTATATCTTTCTTAAGCTTTTGTCCTTTTCTTCATATAGAACCTACACATCTCTTTTTATGTTGGTTCATAACTAGCTAATGGTTTGGATGTGTAGAGCAGATGGAAATTTTTTCCATTACAATTGCTTAACAGCTGTCACTGGTATAAAGAAGTATTGATATTTGTGCATTTCTCTTGATTCACGTGCTTTTTGAGCTCTCATTAATTTAAAGTTCTTCAGTGGATTCATTTGTATTTTCCAAGACATTTTCAGATGCATTGACACAGAAGATAAGTCATTCTACCAGTATAAGATGTATTTCTTCACTCTGTTTGCAGTCATTTTCTGCTAATTTTTATGTCTTACTTTAAATTTGATTGGCCCTCCTTGTTCCCACACTCATATTGAACACATGTATGCATGTACACACACAGTCATGAAAAACCAATGCCCAAGACATTTACAACATGACAAAGTCAGGACTATCCTTCATCCTCCACCATGACCAGTTCAGAATTCTTCTAGATGATGTAGTTAACGTGGGAAAAGGGGTTATTCCATTTAAAAGGTATGAGACCAATTATAAATGGTCCATGATAAATGAAACCAACAATAGTGACGTGGCGTTAAGGTTGTCTGCTTTACACAATTCTATAGCCTGAATAAACTATGACCAGTTATCTCAAGTATTCTAAGCACAGGCTGTTTCAAAATACTTAGATGCCATTATTTCTGTCACCAGTCATAAAGACAAATAAAAATGAAGAGAAGTCATGATGTTATTTAGTATTCTTAAAATTGTAAACGTTAAAATGCTTGAAATGAGTCATGAAGCAATTAAACAACATAGCTCACTCATTCTCATGTCTTACTCATTCCTAAGCAGTTTGTAATCCCTGTTGCATCAGCTCTAGGAGTTAGCAGGATGGAGCTAATTTTATTTTCTTAACATCAGGTGCAATATCAATATTCTTCTGGTTGCAAGAAATGGAAAGTCCAACTCATCCTGTTTTAAACAAAAAAATAAATATAATGGCTCATTGAACATAAAAGTGCAGACATAGGATCCAGCTTTAGGTAAAGCCTAGTTTAGTAGCCCCTCAATATCACCAAGGGCCTGGTCTCTCTTTGTACGTTGCCATAGCATCTGCTTCACCCCAGCCTGCTCTGCCCCAAACCAATACACCCACTCCATCCTTTAGAAGCTCCAAGTTTCCTTCTGTGGAAGCCAAAACAAGAACCAATCAATACAAAATAAAAATAGTAACAATAAAAGATGCCATATTAGTTCTGGCCCTTGCTTCCTTACATTTTTCAAAGAAGAGAAAAAGAGGACTTTCTTTCTTCCTTATAGAAGAAAGAGGGAACTTCCTCTTCAGGGCTGCCCCAACAGATTTCTTCTAACATCTAATTCAGTCTACTGGTGTGACATGATATCCCTGATCCAATCACTCTGACTGAGGGAAAGAGACCCACTGATGGACAGTCCAGACTTATCCTTTGAGAGAGCAGTGAGGTCAAAGCCATGCACCCAGTGACTGAGAATGAGGAATGGTGGCCAAAGACAATGTGGGAGGGGGAATGGATGCTAAGAAGCAAAGTGCACATACTCACCACTGATGGTAGGTGCTAGCTATGGTTTTGTTTAATTCCTGTGTTCTGAAAATCTGTACCTACCCAGTTCACACAGTGTTAAGGCAGAGTCCCTTGTAAGGATTAAAGTCTCCAAATTTGTGTTCAACCAGCATGAATTCATAGTCACTGTGATTTCAAACTAACCAGTCAAAATATTATGGTGTGTTTATAGTTTTCAACTCCTGTCTCCCTTCTTTTGGGGAGCTGAAGATAGACGACTTCATAACTATGAAGCCTGTAGATTTCCTCTATCTTAAAGTCTCAGGCTAAAACACTATCCCTGGATTGCTGCAGGCCTCAAAGAGCCTTGGAGGCAGAGGACAAATAATTCAATGTAAAGTCATCACTTACTACTGAATTCCAAACTCACAGACATAAATAACCACCCTCTCCCCTACTCCTCTAAGAATATCTTTAGTCCTAAATAGGGAATTTGCTTTTAAACAAGAGTGCAGGCTTGATCATACTCATGCTTGAAGTCTGCCACTACCCCAGAAGACGCCACCAGTTCCATCCAGATGCAGCTATTCTCTCTGTGACACAAGCCCCCACTCCTATGTGGACCCCACAACTTGCTTTTAGAAATGATCATTTCCCACGAGGTGATGGAGCTGATTCTGGACAGGTCTTATCTCAAAATCCTTGCCTGATTCACTCCACAATCCTTTTGACTCTGCTATAAACATTCTATGTCCTCAATAAATATTTTAATGACTTGATTAATTCAAAATCATTTTGCTGTGAGAATTTTATTCCTTTGGAAGAATTATATACCCCTTGAAATGGAACAAGGCAAACTGAGACTGCATATATAATGCACTCTTATTTCACATATATCTCTCATATGAGCAATGTCTCAGTAAACTCCCTTTTAGATTTCAACACATACACACAAAACAGTGTTTTTTTGTTAACAATGATAAGGAAAATTTTTATATGAATGTCACCAAAACTCATTACAATATCATTAACAACATCATGTGCAGAAAGAAGTCTTAAGTTACACTCAAAGCACAGCATCACCAAGAGTGTAAACAGGCTGTGAGTGTCTCAGCTGTTAGTGGTGCTGAGAGGAGACCCTAAGAGAGGATCAAATCACAATGAGTCATGCAGAGGCAGTGACAAATATTACGCTGAAACATATTGGTGATATGACAATATTTCTGTTTAAAACTTTTTCTTTGAAGTAAGTAAAGTTGTTTGCTTTTAGCATTTTTTCATCCTAAAGCCTCAACCAGCTCCCCGGCAGATTGATCACAACCTCCTGTTCTGGAGCCTTTCGAATAGCCTCAGGAACATGGTGCCTCTTTATCGGTTCCTCTGATTCTGAGAGTTTGCCTAAAATTGTCTTGTCGCTGCTGTGGTCTGAATATTTGTGTCCTCCCCACATGTTGAAATACTAACTCCCAAGGTGATGGTGTTAGGAGATGGAACCTTGGGAGGTGATTTGGCCATACAGATGGAAATCTCATGAATAGGATTAGTATTCTTATAAAAGAGGTCCCAGAGAGTGCCCTCCCCACTTCCACCATGTGAGGACGCAGTGAGAGGCAATATCTAGGAACCAGGAAGCTGGCCTTCACCAGACACTGAATCTGGACTTGTCAGTCTCCAGAACTGTGAGCAATAAATTCTTATTGTGTATAAGCCACCCAGTCAATAGTATTCTGTTACCACAGCCCAAGGGGACCAACACAGTCACCTAGGCACAGCAACTCCTCATACCACCTCTTTCCATAACCCTTGACAAACCACTGCTTCAATCCTTCTCCCCAGTTAAATTCTCAACTTTTTTCAAGCTGCAGATGATGAAGAATTTATTACAAGAAATGAACTTTTTATTGTAACTTTTTGTTTTTTCCCTAACAACTTTATTTATTGATGTGTGTTCATTTCTATGCCTTATCATAAACAAAATATTTATGATGTGGTATAAAAACTGTACATGTTACTGTATACATAGTCATTACTAACATCCTAATTAATTAGTGATCAGAAAGTGATGTTTAAGCTTTTTACTCCTAACATGGTAGTTACTTCTACCTACACATTTTTCTGGGTTTAGTTATCTTTTAGGAAATTGGTGGGTTGTTTTGTGTTGCCATATATTATATTCTTTCTCCTCTTCAAATAGTGGGCAAGAGGTTCTGGTTAGCATTTTCATGCAAAATGCCTGATTTCAGAAACACAGTCTTGTAATTATCATTTCATTACATTAGACTGAACAAAACAATTTATTCAGCATTTATGAAGTTTCTACTGTATTCAAAGAACTGGGCTAGCTGCTATAGAGAAACCAAGATGATCATTATGTGATTCCCCACCTTCAAAGAGCCCCAGAATAGTAGGGGAGACAAACGTCTATTCACCAAATCACAATGCAGGTCTAATTGTGGTAAGCAATAAAGTCCAGGCAGAAACAAAGCTCTATGTGAGCGGAGATGCAATCATTCCAATTGCAACAAAGGATGGAGACTTCACAATGAAGCCCAAAACCATCAAGTTAGAAAAAGAAAGTGTATAAGCATTGGCAAATGTGTTGATACATATTAATGACAGCATCAGTGTTCTAAAGACAACAGCAAATATATCACATCCTCACTGATCCCAGCAGTAGTAGGGATGAGAAACAATTCTGCAATGCTGGTGAAAAGGGAAGTTTATTTACTAAACAAATTGTTTAAATAAGAACATGAATGAAACACCTATTTCCTAAGCAAATGATGTGCTTGGATTATTTTTAACTTATATATTAGTCATAAGATCTTGAGCAAGAACTTCTGTTGGCTTCATTTTTCTTATCTGGAAAACTAGGACTTGAATTAAGTAGTATCATAAGGTTGAAAATGCTGTAATTATATCATCTGCATACAATTCGCCTAATTTTTGAGTGTGTATAATGCTGTGTACACTGAAAAATAAAAAATTACCATAATGCATAGCCTCTGACTTCAAGAAACATCATCTTTGTGGAAAGGGCCATCAATATCAGGCAGTATGTACCTAAGTGTTGAAAGGAATGGTCCAAATAATAAGCACTGTGGGAACTGAGCACATAGGGTCTAGGAGCCAAGGAAAGCTTCCTGGAGAAGGAAAGTCTTGAAATATAACTCAAAGGAAGTTAAGATTTGAATAGGATATTGAAGGTGGAAGGCAACCACCATCTTCACCCATCTGCTACCCATGGCCGAATGCATCGCCAAGTGGGTGTGCAGGAATCATTCAGGCTCCAAATCACTGTTTGGAAAATATTGTTATTTCATTTCAGCAGTTACCCACTAAATGTCAATATCCAGGCCAGGCATTAGAGCAATTAGCAAAGACTGGTTTTCCAGGCTTTTGTAATGGATTAACTTACAAACATTTTATTACTTCTGTTGGCACTGTTCTTAGTTTTATGTAGTCACCAATTTAAACTTTGAAAACAAATCTACAATCTGCAATAGCAGTAGTGATGAAAACCATGTTACCTTATTCATAGAGTTTATTAATGATAATAATGCCTGTTCAATGATTCATCCTCCTTCCTACCTGGAGTGCTCATGGCTGCTATTATCTCATCATCGCAGGTATTGTCACTGGACATAGTATTCTATGAAGTGTAATGGTCTTGTGATTATTATATTGTGGCATATGAATAATGTAATTCATCAGTTTATAGACTATCCTTTGTGAGAATATGTTACTATTATTTTGATTAAGATTTCTTAGGAAACAAGAATGAAATTTTAATACCAGAGATGTTTTCAGTTAAATACAATGACTCACTCACAACACAATCATCATACATAGTCAGTTGGGAAAATTAGAAAAAATGCAAAATTATTTACCTCACTTTTAGTTTAAAAGATCGATTTTAAAACATCAACCAAAATGGGAAACAAAATTATGCAAATGTTCTGTAGGCTTTGTACACAGTTACAAACAAAACCCATTTTATAATATATACACTCAATGTCATATTTTGTTTTTCACTCACTGTGTGGCCAGCTGCTTTGTCATCTTTCCCAAGATGCTCTATATACTTATGACTTATTCTTTCCTGTTAGTCTGTCTTTTTTTCTAACTTCCTAAATGATCATCATTACATATATCTTTTGAGATTTGTAATGTAAGGTAGGTTGTTATCATTTTTAAAGGGTTCTGAGAGCATTCACCTGTTCATGTGAATGTATTACCATGCATTGTTTATGTCCAGTGAAATACATCAAATTCTACTTTGAGGGAATTTGTACTATGACAACAATTCTGGCTAATGTCTGGATCACACTAAACATCATGACAGCTTCTCTCCAAGCCCTGAACTTAATTCATAACTTGGTCATGATTTTGAATCCCCAAATCATAAATCTACCTTAGACAAGGTAGAAACTGATAACCAAGACTTCAGATGGGTATATCCCTACTCCATCCCCATATGACAAGGATATTAGAAAACTCCAATGCATCAAGGACTTGACAACATCCTTGGTCACACTGTCTAAGGAATCTGTGTCTCATAATCTCTCATTTGGCAAGAAGCACTAAAATCCCTTTCTGTGCTAAAAGGATGAAGCTTGAGAACTAATGAGAAATTTGGAAACAAGATGCCATTTGTCAGAAATGCAAAAGCATTGTCAGCTAATGCGTGCCTCATCGAGATAGGAGGCGAAGGGGTGCATGAAAAAAAGGGGAATCATGCTTCTGTACATCATACGGCCAAATTTTTCACTTTCATAAAAAATCACGAAGATTAGTTTTTTAACAATAGGAGTAAAGAAGGGCATAAACACTGAGAGTAAACATTTCTTATGTAGACTAAACTTGGGAAACTTTTGAAAGAAAATATCAGTTATCAAGGTCACCATACTATTTGTGTCAAAAATACTATTTGTGTCAAAAATTTCTAGAAATAAATGAGACCACAGCTCTGTTATTGGGCCAAGTTTGAACAAGAGAACCTTCTGTTATCTCAAACCCATCTTCCTTACAACCAGAAGTCCCCTTTAGCCATAAGGAGACAGTACCTGTTAGAGCAGACAAAGCTCTGCTGACATCCACTCAAGCTACCCGAAGACTAGACTGGAACTATACATGGGACTGAGCAAAGACTCTGGTGAGTTGGGTGTGTCTAGAGAGAGATGGCGTAAACACTGAACAGTGAAGGATTAAAGAGGATTGCATGGGAGGGACTATGAGAAGGATTGTCAGGAGAAGGCTAGCATCATGGAAGGCAGGGGTATCCACCTGAGTCATCCTCTGAAGAAAGACTCACTACAGGAGAACCTATGTTTTACCAGGAGTTAATTCCAGATATTCAAACTCTGCTCTTGTTCAGAACACTTAGAAAGAAATCAGTGAAAGGACAACTTATACTTCTTTTGGAGACTAGTGTGTACTTATTGGAAGAAGATGGGAAAGGTAATAGCTCTTTGGTCCATGGTCATCTGAAGGGCAGTTGCCAACTCCAAGTAAAGGAGTGTGCCAGTCTATACTCATCTAATCAGCCTAGGAGATTTTGAATCTGATGCCCCAAACTCCTCCTCATTCCCCTGCACAGAGGAGCTAAGAGCTACCTCCAAACCCCGAAAACCCTGCTAAGCTGAAGTAACATATCAGTCCATTTGGTGGTGCTTAAGCAAATCTTAAAACAATCATGTCTTAAAATGTTTCAGAATAAATTCACACAGTGGTAGGAGTTTGAACAAGATAACTTGTTTGAGTAACCATCTTGTAACTTTACTGGCAAAATTCAGGGTCCTCATCAGTTATCTCTATTTCAGAAAAAAAAAAAAAAAAGAGGGGTAGAAAGAGGAGAATCAGGAAAAAATAAAGATAGGAATGAGGAGAAAAACACAGCAGACAACATGAGAGTACTTTACTCAGCCTTAAAAATCCCAGTGTTCTAAAGCCTATAAATATTATGATTTTCTTCTCCAGGCAAGATGGTGTTTTGACTTTTATTTATTGCACTGAGCTGGAAAAATCCAGAGTACCATGAGACAGCCAAAAGAATTTCACTGGGCCTTTATTTCCTATTGGATGCAGAACCAATTAATATCCAGACAAAACTTTCACTGCTTCCCACTGCCTGAAGATTGGATTCTGTAACTTTCCAAAACATCTTCAACCCACTTAGGGAATCTTCCCACAAACTTGATACAAGGGATAGCAAAAGCATCAGCAGTCTCTTTCAAGAAATCTTTCCTAAGTCCAGCACGTTCTCTCTTAACTGGCTTTGTTGGCTTGGAAGGAAAGATAGCAATTATTTCTTTCCTCTGTGCCTCCCTTGACTGTGGTTCTGTAGATGACTAAGTCAATTTTAAAAGAAATGTCACATTTGGGTGCTGATAGGCTACCACAAAATGGGAAATGATAGGATGTAGAATTGTCTACACCATCACAACCTCACCTTATACATTTGGAAATACTGTGTTTCCTAAGGTAAATGGCACTGGCACCCAGATTCCTCTGAGTCACTATTGGCTAGGCTTTTGTCAATGAATTAACACAAGTTTTCACACTAAAGTCTCCATGCAGGTTTCCTATGCTGCCTCCCTTCAAGGTTATGATTCTTAATCTTATAGTGAATATGACAAAATAATCAACTTGCTATCTAGAAAAAAATGAACAGATGCACAAATACTCAACATTTCAGAGGGTTCCTGGTCCCCATGAAGGCCATACACTGATCCTTAGGGGCACATGGACATGGAGTTACAAACTCCTACACAATTGAACTACTTCTGGACTTATATCATAAAGATCTCTGCAGCTGAGCTTCTAAAATTAGCAGCTCTAACTCATTTTAATAACTTCAGTCACTTGCCTTGGTGCAAATTTTGAAATGAAGAAATGACATTCCCTTAGAGAATTGAATGAAATAGCGTAAAATGCCAGTAACCAGACTTTTAAGAGTGGCATATAGTATCACAAAGATCGAGTGACAGAACTGCAAAAGGATGCATGTCCAAATAATTGAGAATAAATTTAGATAAAGTCTATTGCCTTATGAGCAGACAGCTTCCATATACTTTACATCACTGCAACTCTCAGGAATTACAAACATTTGTCGTATTTCAGACACTGAAAATCTGTGTTTTAGAGGGTTTCTGGGTTCCTTGAAGCCCATGCACTGCTTGCCTAGGGGCCCATGAGTATTTAGTTACTACCTCCTCCACAAGTACATGGCCTCTGGGAATGCTTACACAATTTAATTCTCAATGTGAGAGTTATGAGTATCATACATTAAGCAGCCAGTGTAGATAAGGTCTTGATAGAACTTTTTTACTTTAACACTAATTCTCACCTTATAAGAAGAACATGATACTTAACCCCAATAGCAAAATTTTAACAATAATTTTGTATGATATTGACATTAAGCAATAAAGTCAATAATATATTAAATAATATCTTAAGTTATTAACAGCAAGAATACACACAAACAATAAGGAAAGACAGCGCAGTGAGTCCAGAAGGAGAAAAAAGAAGCAGAAACAGAGAAGCATGGAACTCTATCTTTAGATACTGAGAAAAATACAGAAATAAGACATGAAAGAAGATTTTAAATACAGGTTTATATAAACTTAAAAAATAGAAACTTTCAAAAAGAAAGAGCTTGGAATATTCCAAAGTCAGGAAGGCATGACACACACAAGGACAACAGTAGCTTGATCCCCTAAAAATAAACCCTATAGAATCATTTAAAAGTTTGAAGAATTTTCTAGGAGAATCAATTTAACCTCAAATATAAGGTGAAGTTTAGAATTGAAGAAAAGCTGACAAACAAATTTTTTTCCACATGTTGGTATCAAATTTCATATCTTTTTAATGAAGAGGACCATCTGGCTTTCTTTACTTATGTATACAGTCTTTGGAGATGTGGCACTATTTACTTCTGCTTAATTCTGTAATAGTCTCTTTTCTCTTTTTATAGCTTTCATTTCAAGCATGCCTTAGAGAACAACATTCTCTAGAAGACTGCTGAATTGCATGACTTCTGAGTCTTGGGAAAACATTTTGTTGTTCTTGCTATGAGGAAATCTTTGAGGGAAGTTATGAGTATAGTACATTAAAACAATAAATGTTTAAGTGAGTAGGAAGCTGTACATTTTTATAATGTTATACAAGATGCTATGGTTCTAATGGGTAGGTTAGTATTAGAGTATTATGAATTTGATTATATATTTACATTTATCAGTTAATTTTATACTTTCACATGTTTTCATGTTATATTAGGTTGGCGCAAAAGTAATTGCAGTTTTGCCATTAAAACTAATGGCAAGAATTGCAGTTACTTTTGCGCCAACCTAATAATTAGTAGCCTTTCTTTCCAGCTTGAAGAACTACCTTTAGCATTTTCTGTAAAGTAGATCTAGTGACAGTGAACTCCCTCAGCTTTTGTTTGTCTGGGACAGTCTCTATTTCACCCTCCTTTCTGAAGGATGGCTTTGTAAAGTAAAGTATTCTTCGTTGGTAGTTTTTTTGTTTGTTTGTTTTGGGTTTTTTTTGTTTTGTTTTTTTTTGTTTTTGTTTTTATCACTTAGAACTTGGACTCTATCATTTCACTCTCTCCTGGTCTGTGAGGATTCTGTTGAGAAATCAACTATTAGCCTTATTGGCACCCCCATGCAAGTGATAACACTAATATGCACAGGTTAGAAGAGAGTTTTCCTTCTTCAGGGGACCTGCAATTCAGCTTTCAGACAAGACATAATAGATACTAAATTCAAGGCAGTATATAATCAGCATCAAGTAAACAGTACACACAAGTGTACAGAGAAAGCAGGGGATCATGTGGGGTTGGGTGATCATGAAAAGTTTCAAGGACTGGGTAGAAATTGACTGTTAGCTGCATGGACACCTGAATAAGATGGAGCTGAATGAAATATGCTGATTATGATGACATTGACCTAGAACCTCATTTCTTACTCATTTTCCTGGTCAAAACAACATGTACTCTAGTGGTCAGCTCTATACAGAGAACCAACTGCTAATCAAATTTTAGGAACTGAGAAATCATATTTAGATTAAAATCAACCTCATACCTACTTGCTCACTAGAATGAACACAACTTTAAAGAAAAGTGGGAAAAACCTAAAGGATTTAATAGTATATATTTAATTGTACTCCATTAGCCATTTTTCTCTTCTTAAATGATGCTGAGTGGCTTTGGGAATAAAAGGTTATAATGACATAGGTTTTATTAGTTATTCAATTAATGTTGGTGATTAATTAACATGCTATCTTACTATTAGTGTGTTAGTACTTTGAGACTCAATGAAGACATAATACTTTTCACCTTTACAATATTATTATTTTATGTGACAGGTGCATGGGTTTTAATGCCTGTATTTCTCACACAATGGCACATTACTTAACAAATGAGTAATGACTAGAAATGTCTCTGGATAGAGAATTTTTTCTAAGCTTCAAAATATTTATGAAGACAAAGAAAATGGGAGAAGAAGCGGATACATTTTCTGTGCCCTGCTCTATTTCCTTTCAGAATTTAAATACATTTGCGTAATTTTTGATCCAGATTGTATGCAGCTGGTCTAATTAGATTTAGACCACTCAGTAAGTCAGGAGATATCTGTAGACTCCTTGTACCAGGTATATATTCTAGTTAATTTCCAATAGAAACATGTCTATTAAAAAAGTTCTGTTAAAAGACCAAAATTTTGACTACATTTGATTAAATGTGATTAAAATACTTGTCCCAGAAAGGTTTTTTTATCGTTCTTATCACAAAAAAATTCACTAAGTTTCAAGAGGATGCATGGACAACAAGGTGCAATCATTTAAAGCAACATCCTAACCTGCATTTCCAACCCCACATCCCCTTTCCTATCTTCTACTGTCTGGCCCCTGGGTAGAAACCCAGCAGTGTAAACCTCAACTGATACCATGAACTACAAACTAACTGTAACTGAGGCAAAGAGACTCCAATTTTCTGCAATCCACAGGCACTGAACACATATAAGCTATATTCACAAGATCTGAGGCAATAGTTCTTCTCACAACACTACAACAATCTGGAAAAAGAAAAACAAGAAACTTTAGAAACTGACAGCCAAAGTCAATGGGATTCATAGGATAGTATTTTTGGTAGGTTAGGGTTTGGGTCATGTAGGCCAGGTACAGGTGGGGCAGTGGGGCATTTCTAACAAGTCGTCAGATGTTGCCATTGTTGCTGCTCTAGGGGCTTCACTTTCAAAACCACTGGTCCATCGATAAACTCCTTTCTTCCTGTCATCCCACCCATGTGGCAGTTTCTGGGCACACTGAATCATGCAGCATGCCACTGCTCCCTGTCGGCAAGAATGGACTCTTAAATGGTGGCACAACATCTAAAGTAACTTCCCTTATTTATTTTTGAAATGATGCAATACCCTTCCTCAAATATCACTAACATTTTTTCTATGAAGACTAATTTTTGAAATTGGAAGTGACAAATTTATCAGAATTCTAACTGTACATTATTTCATATTAAATGCCATTAGTATGATTTCATTCTTGTTCCCTCTCTGCCCCTAACTCTCCATCGTGCCCCTTCGTAAAATGGCTCAGTAGGGAAAATGAAGCATCTTTTTTATTCTCATGGACTTCTTGCTCTAAAGACATTTAATGAAAGAAAAATAATGCGAATGTTAATTCTGTCCTAGTTCTATTTCCAGCCTGGGCGACAGAGCAAGACTCCGTCTCAAAATAAATAAATAAAATAAAATAATTTTCATTCCAGAAAATGGGGCCCCATCCTGGTAAAGTATTACCATTGAATTAGTCTTTCGACTGTGTCTTCAATAAACTGTTCTTCCGTTCTATTGTCTGGCACTACTGGGTATTGTAACACACCAACAGTGAATTCTACAGTCATGGATTCCCATCTGTACCTCCTTTGCTGGAAAGTGTGTCCACTAGTCTGATGCAGTGGGATTTTTGCTTGGGAATCAAACACTCTCTTGGCCCCTGCTGGTGATGCTGGTGGGAGCCCTGCAGGCAAGAAAGGCAAACCATCCATATGTGGAATATGTGTCTATTTCTATAAAAAGGAATCACTCTTCCTTCCAGGGTGGAAGGATTCAAATGTAATTCACATGCCACAAGTAGATATTGGTCTTCCCAAGGGATGCTAGTGGTATCTCAACTGTATTGGTGGCTCAACATTGATCTCTGCCACTGGCATTTTGAGAATGTATTGTCAGCTCAATCAGCCTTCTTGCGCTGTTGGGCCCATGCAGAACTTCCACAACTGCAGTCATGACTATTCATTTCATGCATCTGTGTGACAGCGCTGGATTAAATAGAACAGAAGCTGACTGATTTCAATTCTCTATTTGGTTGTCCTGTGCCTCCTCCAGGGCGTATACCCTTTGATGGGTATTAATAGGCAATATAACAATTTTCACAATTGGTGTTTAATCGAAGGTCCACCCACATGCCTCTCCTCCCAGTTCTCTTGGTTCCTGGTCTTCTAATCTGTCTCTTTTTAGGACCCAGGCCAGTCAACTGAGGCATGAACCTCCACTCATGTGTTTGTATATGTTTCATCCTTTAGCCACAAGGAATACCAGATGCACTGCCTGAAGCTCTACCCAAGAACATACCTGAATTGTACTGTAGTGCAGCCACTGTCCATTTTCAGCTAAGCCTTCTGTGAACTTTGCTTGGGCATTTTCCTCTTCCATCAGCTTGTATAAAGGTTTTCCCATGTTACCACCAATGCAGACTGAGAGGGAGGCACTGAGCCAGTAGTGGTGGGAAAATGGGTGTCCAACCCACATGCTCATCTAGCTTGCTCATGCTCCTGGTTATGTCTCTGAGTCATCCTAGATGAACATCGCCTATCCTATGAAAAGTTAGCTTCTGAATGTGCCTGACCTGGACTTAGTGGGTCTGAACAAACCTAGCTGATAATGGATACCTCTGTCCACATGAGCACTGGGTGCCCATGGTCAGGTGTTCTGTTCTACTAAGGCCCAGAGATATGATGAAGTGTTTTTCAAAAATTGTGATTCTCTGCTTCTTTGTTGCTCTAAAGCCCTGCACACATGCACCACAATTTCCCCAGCAGGGGCTTACCATAAACTCCCTGTGGTATGTCCCCTCCACCAGTATCTCTCACACCACAAGGCCTGCCCACTCACCTAGCCCATATTGCAGAGTAGCCTCACCCACTTTTTGCTGTCAAAGCTTTGCATTTTCTGCATTTAATGGTGTTTTCAGACAGAAGCCTGTTTGGTGATTGTTAGTGAATCCTTTCTTGCCCTGAACCTAACTCAAATTTGGCAGCTTTTTGTGTTACCCACTATATAGACATGTCAGAGCAGTGTTCCCAAGTGTGGAATATGCTGCAGCTAGAGTCCAAACAGGTCTGCCACACGCTGGCCTTTCTTCTTTATGGTAGAAGTTGCAAAATGAATAATTTGTCCTTCATTTTCAGGAGATGTGCTGGTGCGGAGAATGTATAGGCTTGCTAAACATTTGCAGGCTTGATTGCTCATTCTCTGGAGAATGAGTCCTTACAGAGTTCTCCATGATAGCAATTTCTTGCTTATCCATTCTCTTTAGCATGATATTATCATTACAGAGACCAGTGTAATGTTCTACAGTATGGTCATCTGGTCAATATTTGACAGCTGGAGGAGGAGGTGACATAACATTGGAACAAAATGGCAAATGCTAACCTCCATTTAAACACAAACCCTTTCTGTTCCTCTTTTTGGATAGAGATGAAAATAATAAGAATACATGTGACTGATCAGTGGTCAGATATCAAGTACTTGAAGCTGTGTTAGTCCAATCTTGCAAAGATATGTCTTCAAGCACAGTATATGCGACCTATCAGTTACTGAGTTGAATTTGCAATAATCTGTCATCATCCTCTAGGGCCAGTCTGGTACTTGAAGGAGCCAAACTGCTAAGTTAAATGGAGATATGGTGGGATCAAGACAACTTTAGGACTTTAAAAAAGGCACTCATTTCTGCCCTATACCCCAAGATAAGATTTTTTTTTCCACAGTATTTATTATTGCTAAGGAGGGTAGCAGAACATTTTAGGGATTTTCACCTGACTATTCCTACTATAATAGTTTTACCTCATAGGCCAAAGACGAAGTTGGGTTGAGTGGAGGATTATGACAATTACCTAGTGTGTGTACTTTTGGGTCCCAGGAAAGTAAATGATAGGTTCATCTAAGGACCCATTGAACCTATCATAAGCTGGACCAGATACACATAATGCTCCTACTCTAACAGGTTTCAAGTCTCCAGGAAGTAACTCAGATCCTTGTCCATCAGACCTCAAAATGTTTGGGTGTTGCTCTTTCCTCAGTTTATAATTACTCCCACAAATGGCGGAAAGTACCATCGGGGAAGGATTGGGAAGATCATGACTAGGTACATTTGGCCAGTATTGCATGGTCTGTCTCTCAGGGGACCTAGCCTTTCTTTCAGTCAATAAATTCTGGGTTCGAAAACTGTTTCAGGTCCAGAAATCTGTTAAGGAATTGTGACATTTTATTGAATTAGCTGCTCATAGCTTCCTGATTACCCAATTTGATTTCCATTGACTGTACAAGTTCAAGTACACTTGTTGGTTGCCGTCTATTTTGCCTGTAGGTGTGTTTAACCATCTTGATAACTCTCTTTAAGTCAAGCCCCTTTGCTGCCACTAATTATGATAATTGGGTCCACTTGGCTTGAGAGGGTGACATGCTGCTATCTGGATTCTTTTTTTTTTTTTTTTTTTTTTTTCAGGATCCTGTGATTGCCATTGCCATTTCTGAGCCCGAATCTGTAATGGAATCTCGCATTACAGATGGAAGACACGACCCGTAATGATGTCAGCCCTGAACTTCTCGGTGATGCTGCCTCCATTCTCACCAGTGCATTCCTCACGGGTATGGCCAATGGCATGTCCCTCGGGCACATCCACAGAATATAGGCATCAAGTGGAATTCCCAGAACTACATATTATATCCTCTCTAGCAAGTCTATTTTTCTGAACCTTCCATTCCTTCTTTCATTGTCTGCTGTAGGAATTCTGGCATTTCCATCTATCTTGGTGCAGACCACAGCATTTTCTATACTTCTGAGAGCCATCTGAGAAGAACATTCATGGCATCTCCAGATGCTTTCAAGGTGCTAAATTCTGTATCCTGAAAGAGCACTCTCTAATGATAAGTTCTATTTTATCTAAATTTCTGTTATGCCACCTCTTGGGCTATCACCCTCAGCATACAGTTGCACATGTGCTCTTCTAGCTCCTGCTAGTACATATTGTCCAGAAATCCCATATTCTTCAGTGATTACTCCCTTTCCTCCACTGGAAGACCCTGCATAGCCCTGCCTTTGGCCTAGTTATTGCTCTAGTAGCCAGGAAGGGAAGATCCTGAGGGAGCAGATGATGTCTTCCAAAAGAGAGGCCTCCAAATGCTCTTCAAACAAGAAAGGAGTCCCAGTCTTTTACTTCTGTAGGCTCAGAGGAACTTAGGGATATAAGATTTACATGCACATTCAACACATAAGTTTCCATCCTAAATGCAGGGTCCTATTCTCTTCTGATCAGGGCTTTTACTTCGACATAGCAGACCAGTCTTTTTTTTTGTTTTTTTGGTTTTTTGATTTTTTTTTTTTTTTTTTTTGAGACAAAGTCTTACTCTGTCCCCGAGACTGGGGTGCAGTAGCATGATCTCGCCTCATTGCAACCTCCGCCTACTGGGTTCAAGAGATTCTCCTGCCTCAGCCTCCTGAGTAGCTGGGATTACAGGCATCTGCCTCCACACCTGGCTAATTTTCTTTTTAGTAGAGATTTATCCATTTTAATTTATTTTTAGTAGAGATGGAGTTTCGCCATGTTGGTCAGGCTAGTCTCAAATCCCTGCCCTCAGGTGATCTGCCCACCTCAGCCTCCCAAAGTGCTGGGATTACGGGTGTGAGCCACCACGCCTGGCCAGATCCCCTCTGTTTTTTTTTTTTTGAGATGAAGTCTCGTTCTGTCACCAGGCTGGAGTGTAGTGGTGTGATCTCGGCTCACTGCAACATCCACCTCTCAGGTTCAAGTGATTCCCTGCCTCAGCTTCCTGAGTAGCTGGGATTACAGGCGTGCACCACCACATCTGGCTAATTTTTGAATTTTTTTAGTAGAGATGGGGTTTCATCTTGTTGGTCAGGCTGGTCTCGAACTCCTGACCTTGTGATCCGCCCACTTCAGCTTCCCAAAGTACTGGGATCACAGGCATGAGCTACTGCACCCGGCCCAGACCCCGCTTGTTTTAGAGTTCAACCTTCTTTGAACTTTTTGAGAAGGCAGGGGTGGCCTTCTGCTTTCTCTGCTGTTCCACTGAAGGAAATGAGAACCTCTTTATAGGCTGCTAAGGAGGCCCTCTGGCTTTCAAATTTGGCTTTTTTCAACAATTAATCACTCTTAGCTTTGAATTATCTTTTTTCAGAATGCAATATTATCAATAGCTGCCTGATTCAACCATCCGTATAGTTCCCAAATTCCTGACACATGGCACCAACTAATGGTACAATTAACTTTCATCAGTATAGCATCCCATTTCATCACCAGTAAACATTTAAATAATTTCACTGTTAGTGCCATGGGCTATCTGTGTTCCACACACCAATAGTTCCATGTTCCAACTGGACAGTAGGCCATCCAACTCTAAAATCCCTTCTCAACCTCCACTTTCATGAATCTGGTACTCAGTTTTGTATTTGAGTCCTCTGGAATATAGACTTTGGTAGAAAGATGAATGTGTACAATGTTAACTAAGGTGTCTTGGAGCCAACATCTGTGCAAAGGAACAGAAGAAAGGAAGATTCACAGAGGAAGAAAGTGAGCTGTGATGAAGTCCCAGTGAATGTTTTAGCTGACCTCCAGTGAAGTTCTAGAATTTGTCTGGCCGTTTAGTGGTGTCCCAGGTTGAGGCTAGGGATCAAGCTTTTATATTACTGGGTTAATTAGTCATCGATGTGGACTGTCTCTGAAAAGAGGTATGACCTTGAGTGGGGTATGACATTAACTGAGACAACTTCCAAGTAAGAGTGACAGCTGAGTGTCATCTTGTGTCAGTCCTTCCAGCAGCTATAAATAAGCACTCTAATCCTACAGGAGGAATCTGGGCAGCACCATAAAACATGTCTATGAAATAAAAATTAAGTATTCTAAGAATTATGGATACAAAAAAATAGAAAGAATAAGACCTACTATTTGATAGCACAATAGGATGACTATAGTCAGTAATAACTTAATTGTATATTTTTAAACAACTTAAATAATGTAACTGGATTGTTTATAACTCAAAGTATAAATGCTTGAGGGGATGGATGCCCCATTCTCCAAGATGTACTTATTTCCTATTGTATGCTTGTATCAAAACATCTCATGTACCACGTAAATATATATACCTACTATGTACCCACGAAAATGTAAGTATTCTAAAAATCATGATGATAAAAATTATTATCAAAATAATATGACTGTGGGACACATTACTAATCATGAAGTATTTTGACTAATTATATTTTTCCTCCCAAAAACCCTGTGAGGTTATTAGGTTTGGACACTATTATCTTTAATATACAGATTTTTTTAAAACCAAGTCTCAGGGAGTTTAATTCCTCATAGTAGCAAAACTGTCACTCACTTGATGATTGACATTTGCACATTTGATATTTGTATAACTATAAAATGATAATAAAACAACGTAATCGGACTTCATGTTAAGAATGCTTTCCACTCTACCACTGAGGATCTTTATATGATAAATAAGAGAATAAGAAATCCAATAATAAGAGTATAACATCAAACTTCCCCTCTAGACGATGTGAGTGAAATTTCTCAAACTTTTCATTACGGCTCTGATCTTTTACACCAAGGAATAATTATAAGAACTGACACTCAAGAAACAGGTTAATCAGTGAATAAGAAAATAGATTATTTAAAAAAATAAGAGTTCTTAGCACTTCTTGTGGGCTGTAGGGAGGCATCTCTCCAAACTTGAAATAAATTTCTTCCCTGAGAGTTAAACTTAAAAATCAGGGCTTAAAGATTAGAAAAGAATAAAGTAAATTCCTCTTGAAAAGACATACTTAGGCCCACAAATTTTAACTACAATCGAAATATAAACACACTTATATTTAAAGAGGAATAATGTGCCATTTTAAAGGGGCTTAGTCATGGCAGGAGAGAATTAGGGCTTCAGCAGCAACATTGGCGTATTCAGGCTAACCTTGCGCCTAGAAAATTGTGTCCAGCTTAGGAACTGCCTGCCCAGGTCTAGTGAGAGGAATATGCAAAAAGTAAGATAGATGCATTAGATCACCTTAGCTTGCAATCATCAAACATCTTTACAAAAATGAACACTAGGCTATTAAAATTCTATTATCAGGGCTCCTTGCACTCCCTCCTCCCCACAAAGGGATTATTACATCATCATGCCCTTTTTGCACGGCAGTCAAAACATTTGATGGAAATTCCCCAGCCACTGAATTTTTTTAGACTCTCAATTTTTACACTCAGTTTGTTCTTGGCACGTAGATAGGAGAAGCAATAGCTATCATGAGGCCCATATGGCAGGACAAGGCCATTTGCTTTGCACGGACTGATGGATGGGCTTATTCCAGAAAGCTTCAATTTCTAGGAGGAATGACAAGCCAAAATCTGTATCATTGTTTTCTGAGGAAGCCAGAATTTCTTTAACAATACCCAACCTTTACAAAAACCCTACTGTAGGAAGACCATGTGCTCACCACTGGACTGTCCCCAGAAACAGTAAGTCTACAGAAACAGCTCTTCCTCAGAAGGCTCTCCTTCCATCACAGCCCTGTCTATGATTCTCCTATTTAAAGCTGACAATAGTTAATTTTTCTTTTAATCAGGGAAATCTCTATTAAAAGAGAACAATCAACTCAAAGAGAAACTGTTCTTAAAACCATTGAATGAATATATAAATATATTGATATATGGTTTGGCTGTGTCCCCACCCAAATATCATCCTGAAATATAGTTCCCATAATCCCCATGCATCATGGGAGGGACTAGGTGGAGACAATCGAGTCATGGGGGCAGTTTTCCCCATTCTGTTCTTGTGATAGTGAGTGAGTTCTCATAAGATCTGATGGTTTTATAAGGGGCCTCCCCCTTCACTGGGCACTCATTCTTCTTCTTGCTGCTGCCATGTGAAGAAGGACGTGTTTGCCTCCCCTTCCACCATGATTGTAAGTTTCCTGAGGCCTCCCCAGCCCTGTGGAATTGTGAGTCAATTAAACTTCTTTCCTTTATAAATTACCCATTCTCAGGTGTTTCTTCAGAGCAGTATGAGAATGGACTAATACAAATATGCATATTAATACAACGTTTTACCTTTACAACTCATTTAGGAATCTGTCATGCCACTCCCATGAACTGGAAGTGGTATATCCAGAAGTAGCAAGTCTTTCTCTTGGAAATGGAGGGAAAGGAAGAAGAAGGAAAGGCCACAGACATCTTGGTGACTGTAGCATCCTTTATTGCTTTTTAGATGTAAGTTGAGCAGTGTCAAAGGATGTACTCAAGAGGCAGTCACTCTATCTAATGAGGCTTCAATGCTCTCCACAGTCCTTGGCTTCTTCAGCACCAAATTAGCATAGCTCTCCTGAGAAATGTATTAGAACCCTAAAGTTCACTCCAACATTCTTCAACAAAAATGAAGTAAAGTAATACAATCAAATAATCAATAAAAAAGGAAACATGTATTACTCCCTTTTTTGCTGCCTCTCCTATACCTTTTACTATACAACTCTATTGCTTTATCTTAGTATACGAAAATTCTATGTTTAATAGTATTTCTCTCCACTAGGCTGTAGATCTGTTGAAAAGGTTATAATTGGGAGGCCATTAGACTGCTGTACCTTAAGTTTCTATGTAAGCAACCCAAAGCCCAACATGAACAGTAAAATGAAACCACAGACTTTACCAATCAGAAACTGTCAAGTGACGTCTAAGAATTTCCACTGTAACCAATCAAATATATTTTCTTTGTCTTGCTCTGCAAATGTTATATAAACATTTCTCTATCACCTCATCCCTGAACAGTGGAATGCTAACCTGCTTGCAGTCTGGTACAGCACAATTCATGAATCACTAAATGTTCAAATAAACTCTTTAAAATTTTAGGCCGGGCGTGGTGGCTCAAGCCTGTAATCCCAGCACTTTGGGAGGCCGAGACGGGCGGATCACGAGGTCAGGAGATCGAGACCATCCTGGCTGACACGGTGAAACCCCGTCTCTACTAAAAAAATAGGAAAAAACTAGCCGGGCGAGGTGGCGGGCGCCTGTAGTCCCAGCTACTCGGGAGGCTGAGGCAGAAGAATGGCGTGAACCCGGGAGGCGGAGCTTGCAGTGAGCTGAGATCCGGCCACTGCACTCCAGCCTGGGTGGCAGAGCGAGACTCCGTCTCAAAAAAAAAAAAAAAAAAAAAAAAAAAAATTTAATATACCTGAGTTTATCTTTTAACAGTTCTGGTGTCATAAACGAGGACCAGGGTGCTGATGGAGACCCTCAGAGTAATGAACAAACAAGCATAGGTACCTCGGAAGACCACTGTGCTTACTGTTTTTCTTGCTGCACCAAAGGTCAGTCAGTAAGCACCCACTCTCAAATACAAGTTCCACAACTTGGGTCAAGCACCCGTAGTTTATCTGATCACTTTTAATCCAGACTAGATTTGAAAGTCATATTGGGTTCAACATCAGATTGGGTCTAACGAAACCTGAACTGGGTCCAGTAAGAGGCCTCAGGCAGGAAAGATCATGGAAAGATATCTAGGAAGAATCTGTGAAATAACTAAGTAGATTTAAATAACGGGTTTATCCAAATCCAGAGAGTCTGGATTACTCCACCTTGGACCCTATTATTTTCTAGAAAAATAGGTAAACTTTGCCAATAATAATTTAGAATTTTGGTGGCCACAGTGGGGAAGTTTTAACCTAATCAAAATTGCTCATCTGTGGAGTTCACCAAAGGAAAAGAGGGATCCCAAATGCCTCAGAAACAATGAGATGTATTTTTGATTATCATGCATAGGTTTCTAAAAGACAAAATAAAAAGTTGCCTCCTAAAGACTCCTTACAAAGTGAAAATAAGAAATTTTAAAGATCTGCTTTACAAATGTTAGTCAAAAGTTTTAGATATTAGGACAGGTAATTTTGTTCCATCTGCCAGAAACAGAATTCACATCCAGATATTTATTTACAAACTAGTAAGTTTTGTATGACTGTACCTGGATCATAACTAAAATTTCAGAATGAAAGCTATAAGATTTGCTTCTGTTCATATGTTCATGTATGTCTATGTATGTTACACATATGTGATATATTTTTCTACCTCTGTATGCTAATGTCAAAATTAATTTATTAAAAAGTTCTATTTAATTGACTTAAAAGAAAAACTAAGCACTTGTATGTTGTATTCTTTAGCCTCTTAGAAAAATAAGAACTAACCCAAAATATTTTAAATTTACATGATCTGATATAATCTTCAGTAAATAAAACCTAAAGTATATTGGTTTAATTAAATGTAAGAATGTCTTTAGAGTGTTGGCATTATATATAATGCAAATACACAACTTTTGTTTTACATGGATTTATTAATCAAATGCATTTATGTTATCTCTACTAGATGTTTAAGATGCTAGAACTATAAATAACTTCTATCTAAGAACAATTGTGAAAATGGATGCAATGTTTATTACTTCATATATATCTAGCACAGCATTACAAAAAATATATATATATATTTAACTTTTTTAGGATTCTTGCTTTCATGATAACTACTGCCTAACATGTGCACGATGTAAAAATAGCTATCAGGGAAAAAACTTGAGATACTAGCCAGCTTTGTCTAATGGCTAGCTTCTGTCTCATAAATTTTAAGAGTAATCCAAGATAATTGTTAAATAGAAGTGAATTAAATAACCATAAGAGAAGTAAACATTTATAAATAAACCTTTCAAAAATAATTATGTTTTTATTATGTCTGTTAAAATAACTTTCCAAATCTCTTTCATACCTTATACCCTTAGAGTTTTGCTAAGTTAAATTATGAATATTCATTAAATAATCTAGATCATTTCCAAATAAGGTAAATTACTGAATCCTATTAATTACTGAAAATAAGTTTAACCTTATTCACATTTGGCTTATTATAGAAGAACTAAAAACATTTGAGTCAGTTAATAAACATTTCTTGTGCCACAATGAAAATTGTACTATGAGGAAGCTGACACTTCTCAAAATTATAAAAATGATGCTAATCTACTGAATGCTAATGTGACAGAAAGTTGACAATTTCTTCCCAATTTTTACTAGAAATTAAAGCTATGAGAAGATAAGAATTCTAATTAATATGATAATTAAAAATAGAATTAAGGGAAGTGACTTTTGTGTCTTATTAAAATAGTTAATAATTTTTGTCTTTTTCCAGTCTTTGATTACTTCAAAATAAATACTGAGTCCTCTCTATTGAGAGAGCTAAGATTTTCTACAACTAGGTAACTTTCTCTATTTGCTTTTAAGGTATTTTAATTATCACTCTGGTTAAATGAATGACTCTAGTTTCCTAGTAGACTATGATCCTGTTTAATAAAGTATTTAAACCTTTTGATTTTGTTTGAGCCAAAATCAAATTCTAAATTAAGTCTTTTTGACTTTGAATTAACTTTAGGAGCTTCTAGAGGGGACCCAGAATATTTCAAAATACTTTATTCTCTTTTCTTATAAAAGGAGAGATGTTAAACTAATTTGAGTTATTGATGTGTTAAATTGCATGGGAAGTATTGACAAAAAATAAGTGATATTTAACTTTCTTTGAGTTATATTTACATGGATGAGTTATTAATGTGTTCCAGAAATTGTATGAAATTCCTAAAAATCTGATAGTCTTGATATAACTTTCAGTCATAATTCTAGTTATTATCTTAAAATATTGTATGTCACAGAAATGATAAAATTTTCTTATCAATTGCATTGTAATCAACTCTTATCAGATCTTTTACCATGGTCATTTTAAATCTTGTCATTCATAGACAGTTATTGTTTTATTCTGCTATTTTACTGAAAGCTTTTGTAAGCAATTATAATTTTAAAGTGTTTTATATTCAAGGAGATATATAAAAAAGACTCTGACAAGTACAAGCTTCTAATTTTAAGGATTTTGCCATTGAAATGAGTAAGAATTTCCAGAATTCTAGTGAAGAAACTGATCGGTTTATGAAACTGCTCACATCAAGCAGAACAAGAATTAATTACATGGGAGTGCATGAACAGATGAAAAAAAATGGGTTTTCATGGCCTTTTTGTTTGAAACATTGCTAGTTCTTTAATGTTTTCAAGATTTAAGAAAATATTTTTCTTTTTTCTTAAGTTACCAATAGCTTACAGCAATTTGGTAAAGTATACCTTTGTGAGCAAAATTGAAACGTACATTTTTCTCCCTACCTCAACCCTCCAGAACTCAGAAATTATAAAATATTCTTATTTTCATGGCAATATAGTTATTTGCATAAGTTCAATAAAAATTAGTTGCTTTGTAACAGGACGTAATTGGAAATATTCATTATATTACCAAAGCTTTGACTGGAATGTCATATTTAAGAATACGCATAGTTTTAGATATGACCAGATAGTTTTAAAAAACTGGGATTGACTTTATGGAGGCAAAAAAGTTCTTGGAAAAAATTGGCCTAGTATTTGGCTTTTAGGATTCCCTAGTTTATGAAAGTAAGGCCCAAAACTGTAAAAAATATTTTAAAGACCTCAAGAGAGGAATTTACCTAAATCTATATGTATTGCTGGCAAAGTTTGATGACAAGTTCTTGACATGGCTTGCTAGTCTGAAGAGGCTTTTAAAATTCGAATCTGAAAGTCTTTATTAAAAGTTCTGGCAAAGCACCCTAATAAGGAGCCTATACGGTCAACCACTAGACTTGCTACACTTATGTAAATAATCAGTCCACGTTTCATGACTTATTTCACAAAAAAATTTGTCTTACTGTGATTTTTCTTTGTTAAATACAGGGACAACGGTAGAGAGAAAAATAATGTTTCAGTAAAAAACTATGCTACACCCTCATAGATACCAGATTTATCCTGTTCATTGTTCTTGAAATTTTTTTATATATGAACTTAACTTTTCACAAAACCCTACAAGCAGGAGCAAGACTATTCAACATAAATTTCACAGGACAACTTTTGGGCCTGATATTGTATGGCCCTCTCAGGGAGTTCACCAAGATGCCTGATGCCGTAACTAGTGACATTCAGACTGCAAACTAGGAAAATATGCTTTGAGCTGAAATCTAAACATTCTCTTGACTAACTGCCTTCTGAACACAGAGACTGAGTTATATTCATTAACCTGTTTTTGTTGTTGTTGTTGTTTTGTTTCCACAGAAATGTTAGCTTGTTTGGTTTCTGAAAACTTTGGCTAAGCAGCATACTCCAGTCTCTTGGATTTATCTTCCTGATAGCCCTCATTTAATCTCCCAGGTGCACTGTGTTCTCTCAAGGGTTTTAAATGCATGTTTGCAGCCATCAACAGTACAACAGATGGTCTCCCTGTGGTTAGCGACAAAAAACAAAATGAACAAAAGGAATATTTCTACCAATGAGTCTGATGTCGCGAGTTATGAGTTCCATGCTGAGACCAAGACAAAGCAGACATGATTGTGGCAGAGATGTGCTTATGCTCCAGTTTTGCCCAATCTCTCATCAGTGAGTGGCAGACAAAAGGAGGAAATTGTTAAAAATATTTTTTTTTAACTAGAAGGCCATTAGACTGGGGCAGTCAAGTGGTGTAAGTTCCTACGTAAGCAAACTGAAGCCCACTATAAATGGTAAGATGAAACTAGAGAATTTATCAATCAGAAACTGCCAAGTAATCTCTAACTAAGGACTTTCTACTCTAATCAAATATGTTTTCTTTGTCTTTCTTCCACGAACATCTTATAAAACTGTCTCTCTTCACTCTCACACCAACCCTCACCTCTACAGTGAAATGCTAAACCATGTGCAGTCCTGTGCTTCTCGATTCATGCATTGTTAAATGCTAAAATAAAATCTTAAAAATTTTAACATGCCTAAGTTTATCTTCTAACAGTTCCTTGAGGGACTATGGAAATAACCAAAGACCACCACTCGAATGAGAATAAGCATGAGTTGCTTATTCAGAGCTTATTGCAGCAAGGGAGTCAGCCACCACCACTTGCATTTAGCAGAGACACAAAAGTAGGCAAGGGAGTGGAAAAGCTTTACAGTTCCCAAAATAGAAAGTGTCAGGTCTGCTCTGATTAGCAGTTATTAGCATGCGGAAGCTAGGGGTGAGCTAAATAGAAGTGGTGCCTCTTATGTGATAGCGGTCTGGGGAGCATATTTGGTTTTCTGTTTGGTCTTGAGTTAAAAGCAGAGCCAAAAACTAGGAAAGTTGGCAGTCATAAGCAATGCTCTGACCATTCTGGGCTGATTGCTGCAGAGGTTACTGTCTGGTTTCCTGTGCTGTTTGCTACAGAGGTCGTGAGTCAGTGTCCTGTATATGCTCTCACCATTACCCATTCGTACATTCAGTCTCTTGGGGAAAATCCTACATCTTGTTTTAATCTTTCTCACTTGTTTCTAGCCCCAGGACTGATAAAGAATAGAAGTTTAATAAGTATTTGAGGAAGAAGAAAGACAGGGAAGAAATTAAAGGGTTCAAATAGCAGTGAACCCTGATTAGGTATTGTGAGCTGGTAAGGGAAGTGTTCATGTAAGAAATGTAATGAAGTTCCTCCAGAAAGCCAAGTGCAGTGGCTCACGCCTGTAATCCCAGCACTTGGGGAGGCTGAGGCTGGCAGATCACTTGAGCTTAGGAATTTGAGACCTGTCTGGGCAACATGGTAAAACCCTGTCTCTACAAAAAAATGCAAAAGATAGCTGGACATGGTGGCAGCTACTCAGGAGGCTGAGGTCCCGGCTATTCGGCAGGCTGAATGGGAGGATGGCTTGAGCCTAGGAGGTTGAGGCTGCAGTGAGCCATGATCATAGCACTGCACTCCAGCCTGGGCAACAGAGCAAGACCATGTCTCAAAAAAGAAAAGAGTTCCTCCACAAGATCTCAGGAAGCACTCCTTCAGGTGGTGTTGCTTTGCTTAGCTATGGCTTGATCAGAAACACAAGCAGACCACTTATGGATGTGATGTGCAGCAACCTAAAAGGAGGTTACTTAATCAGAGCAAAGTTACCTGGCAGCTACATGCAAATGAAAAGAGTCACAATGACTGGCCGACAATATTGTCCCCTGCCGGCAAAAGGAATAATCTTTGAGGTGGTACCCTGTGGGACCAAGCGCTCCACTGTCTTTTAAACCAAAGTTCCCTGAAGAGTGAGCCCTGTTAGAAACTTCTGAAATTCAATGAAAGACAGAGAGACTATCTTCTGTTTAGACTGCTTCTGGATGAGTACTTTCTATTGCTTTTACAAGCACTTAAGCTAAAGAGGACATTGCAGATATGTTTGTCCAATTCCTTTGCTTTTTATATGCACCTGCACACATGCACACCACCACTACCCCCCACACATGTAAAAGCCAGAGAGAATGTAAATATGTTCAATGTGATCTGAAGAAAAGAGTGATAGGTTCTTTAAAAAGGAAGCAAATGGGTGCCTGAGATATTTATGAGAGCCCTACTTAAGAAGTGAGAAATAAGCCAAGGGAAGTTAGCAAAGACATAAATTGTATGTTAATTTCAAATTAGCATTTACACCAGTTTCAGGCTTCAAAGGACAAGGATCTGAGGAAAAGGTAGAAGTCTGTGTAGGAAAATTATTAGTCCTCATTGGAAAAGAAACAGTCTTGAGGGATTCACTCTAGGGAGTTGGGTACTTGGGATCATTGTCATCTCTGCTGTTTTTAGCTGAGTTGCATGGAGCAAAAAGCCATTTCCCTTGGTGTGAAACTGAGGAGCAGGGAGGCACTGCAGAGCAGGCAATGGTCAAGGGCATTAAAGACTTGAGGTCATAATTCAGAGACAAAAGAAAATTATGGAAGTTTTGATACCTGATGTCAAGAGCTATCTTCAGGGCACTGGAGCTATGGAGATAACCACAAAAATCTAGAAAGATATGAAGTGAGAAATTCTGTAGGTCTTGTACTGGGTTAAGTAATTTCCTATTCTTATAAAGATACCAATCAGTCTTTTAGAGCAGGCAGATAGCTAGACATAAGCAGGGGCAGGGAGCCCTTGAGGAAAGTGAGGAAAATGTCACACCCCAGAGATCACTGGAAACATGCATGTTAGAAATGAGCTAACATTTCTAAAGATGAAGGGAAGTACCTATGCAGAAGGAAATGCTTTTTCAAATGCACCAATAATCATTCACTCTGCAGTTAAAATGTCAGAACGTTGTTAGGTACATGCTAATAAGAAAGGAAAGAGAGCAGAAGGGAAAATTCCTGAGAAATATGCTGGCACCATAAGTACAGGTTAGGGCAAAGGGGAAATTCCTAAGAGATACTCAGGTGCAATAAGTATAGATCTGACCACCGTACAACCTTCCTGGCGTGGCAGTAGTGAGCAATGCAGCCATTAGGTAGAATTCAGATCCAACACCAGGCCAACGTGTATGCACCAACTAATAGTAAGTGGGGTCCCACAAGCTTAGGGTGGGAACTAGGCAGGAAAAAGGCAGGGACTTAAGGCAGAAGAGGGAAAACTAGACAAAGAAAAAAGGCAGAGACTTAAGACAGAGGTGGGAACTTCAAGAAAAACATCTGACATCATAAATACCCAAAGCAGAACTGTTGGGCAGCTGTGGGCTCATACTCTTTATCAGCAGCCTGCTCTGCCTCATCTTTCAAAGTATGCTGTCTCTCTCTAAATAAACTCTTTGCTCTCTATTTTCCTCCAATAAATTCTCTTTCGTGGTGGCTAAATTATCTCTTGGTAGAACTCTTTCTCCCAAGTAAGACTAAGAACTTCCCGATAACAATTCAATCAGGGCTCACCCAAACCAGTGTGACTTCATCTTAACTTGAGTACATCTGCAGAGGCCCTATTTACAAATAAGGCCACATCCACAGATCTTAGGTAGACACGATGATATGGTTTGGCTGTGTCCCCACCCAAATCTCACCTTGAATTGTAATAATCCCCATGTGTCCAGGGTAGGGTCAGGTGGAGATAATTGAATCACAGGGGCAGTTTCCTCCATACTGTTCTCATGATAGTGAATAAGTCTCATGAGACCTGATGGTTTTATAAATGGGAGTTCCCCTACACAAGCTCTCTTACCTGCTGCCGTGTAAGACATGACTCTGCTTCTCATTCACCTTCTGCCATGATTGTGAGACCTCCCAGCCACGTGGAACTATGAGTCAATTAAACCTCTTTCCTTTACAGTTTATCCCATCTCGGGCATGCTTTACTAGCAGCATGAGAATAGACTAATACACATGAGTTTTGGGTGGGTCCTAACCAAATGACTGGTATCCTTATAGGAAGATGACAGACACAAGGGAGAAGGCCATGTGAAGACAAAGGCAGAGACTGGGGTGAGGCAAGAGTGGTCAGCAAGAAGCTAGCAAGAGGTGAGGAAGCATGGTCCTGCCAAAACTTTGATTTTAGACCTCTAAACCTTTACAAATGGGATAAAGTAAATTTCTGATGCTTTAAGTCACCCAGTTTGTGGTAATTTGTTATAGCAACCATAGGAAACTATTGCAGGACTGAGGAAAAAAATTACATGAAAAGTTCAAAAATGGATGCCTAATAACCTCAGTAGCTATTTATTGTGTACTTGCTATGCCCCAGACTGCAGTTGCAGAAAATATAAGGATATCTATGAACCCATTCTGCTTTTGAGGAGCTTAGAATCAGGTAGATTTGCAAAACAAGTTAAAAATACAATTATTTTATGATAATGAAATAGCCTTTTTTAACCATCAAATTGGTGAAAGTTTTAAATACTGTAATATACAGTGTGGTAAGCACATAGAGAAATGGGCGATGACAGGAATGTAAAATGGTACAGCTGATTTTGAGAACAACTTGGCAGCATCTTCAAAATGTTTAACTTCCAAAGTTTATACTACTTACATAAGTGGACAACAATGTTTTATTCATTGGCCACATGCCTTTCATTATGCTAGAAGCTGGAATGACAGCAATGAAAAAGAAAAACACAGTATCTGACATCAGAGCACTTATATTCCAATAGGAAGATGAGAAAACAACAAATCAATAGACAAATACTTAAATCAATGAAGGGCTGAAAGATAAAATCGAAGCATTATTTGTACTGGTGAACCAACCTGAATAGTATTAGAAGAATAATTGTATAAACCATGCAGAGTCAGGCATTGATTAATGACAGAAATACATTCTGAGAATGCCCCATTAGTCAATTTTGTGGTTGTGTGAACATCATAACATGTATTCGCACAAACCTAGATGATCAAGCCTACCACATACCTAGGCTATGGTACAGCCTATTGTTCCTAGGCTACAAACCCGTGCAGCATGTTACTCTACTAAATACTGTAGGCAGTTGGAACACAATGGTAGATATTTGTGTATCTAAGCAGATTTAAACATAGGAAAGGTACAGTTACAGGGTCTTATAATGTTACAAGACCACCATTGCATATGTGGTCTGTTATTGCCTGAAGTGTCCTTATGCAGCGCATGACTGTACATTCCTACTATGAAATATTATGCAAGTGTTGAAAAAGATGAGGTGTACTTTCTATTGTGGGTTGAATTTGCGACCCCCTCCCTCAAATATTTCTTGAATTTTTTTGGAAATAGGGTCTTTGCAGATATAATTAAGATGAGGTCATATTGGTGTAGGGTGGGCCCTTAAACCAATATAACACGTTTTTTTAATTAGAAGAGAAGAAGGAAAACAAAGACAGACATAAACAGAGAGGAAAGCTCCATGTGAATACAGACATGCAGAGGTGCACAGCCATGTGATGACATTGGTAGAGATTAGAATTATGCAGCTACAAGCCAGGGGATGCCAGTGAACACTGGCAACCACCAGAAGCTAGAAAGAGCGAGCATGGCCCTCCTGGACCTTGATTTTGGACTTCTAGTCCCTAGAAGAGTAAGAAAACACATTTCTGTTGTTTGACTCCATTTGTGGTGCTTTGTTACGGCTGCCCCACGAAATGAATACACTGATAGAAACATTCCCGTATCTAAACATCTTTAACATATATAAGGACAGAACCAAGACAGGAATCTCATTCAAACTATATTTTTAAGAAGTCTCTTTTTCCACTGGTATTGATAACTAGCATTTTGTTTTGTTTTGTTTTGCTTTGTTTTGTTTTGTTTTTTGATACAGAGTCTTGCTCTGTCACCCAGGCTGGAGTGCAGTGGCACGATCTCCGCTCACTGCAAGCTCTGCCTCCCAAGTTCATGCCATTCTCCTGCCTCAACCTCTCGAGTAGCTGGGACTACAGGCACCCGCCACCACGCCTGGCTAATTTTTGTATTTTTAGTAGAGACGGGGTTTCACCATGTTTGCCAGGATGGTCTCGATCTCCTGACCTCATGATCCGCCCGCCTCAGCCTCCCAAACTGCTGGGATTACAGGCGTGAACCACTGTGCATGGCTGATAACTAGCATTTCCACTAACATGAAAAGTGTGTTTTATTAAATATTGGGGCTTTTATATGAAAAACCATTCACCAGATCTTCAACAATAAAACACTCAGATTTAGCCCCCAACATGAAAGGGAGAGGACAGCCAAGAAAGGAGTTCATTGTTCAGACCACAGAATTAGAGCCCAGGCTCCGCTGAGATTCATCTGAGGCCAGTTTACCCAAATGCAGGCACAGTGCTGCCAACTGCAAAAGCAAGCCCCAGCACAAATCATAGTGATATCACTTGCAATGTTTCTGTTTTTCATACATCTGACTGACTTACCTCTACTTCCCCAGTTCTCAGACTTCACTTTACCTAAGAGTTGGAGAATCTTTAAAGAAGTCTTTCAGGTTATTCTTTTCCAGTATTACTGGAAAATGGTCCTGCAAACAACGCAGAAAGCCCTCTAACGTCTGAGCAATCTGCACAATGAGCAGCCCGGGAGGCCTCTGCTCACATGAGCACACTGGATTGATTGAACTGCCTCATCCCCAAATGTTCTCATGGTTACAAAGCTTCCAGTGACTTTGAAAAATACTTTTTTTTCTTCCTTTAAATAACCCTGTCATGTTAGCAATCTAAGCCACAGAATGAGACAAGAGGATTCAAGCCGTATGTGGCAAGCAATATTTTGAAAAGACCTGTAAACCATGGCAGAAAAATACATGCAACTTTATGACAGAAAGGTACAATGCAGCTCTAGAAAAGTGAACTTTCTGAACCACTTTTTCTACCTAATGCCCATTCCTTTCTCTTCAGTAATAAAGAAGGCCAAATTTGAAGTAGCAGGAAAGTAAAAGGTTGGGGGGAGTTAATGACTAATAGCAATATCAATGCTGACAGGTGCTGGAGGAAACCTCCAACCTCTAGCATTTCTACCCATAACAAACCTGTCATCAGTGAAGGCACTCAAGGAAGGCTCCTTGCTAGTCTTCTGAGCACTAGAAAAATAATTATAGTAATGTAAATGATCTAATAAACATTTCATGAATGAAAAAAGGATGACCTTTCTTCTGAAAATCCCCTTCCAAAATAATAGTTTATCCCCTAGTGATAGAAATTGACTTCTCTCTTCCCCCAGGTAATCGGATTAGAACAATTCCACCTGATATTGATCCCTGAAACTAAAAATAAAAATAAAAATAAAAATTTATAAACTCTGGAACTGATGATTCCTGAGGTTAATTCTTCACACGGCCTTAAACATTCTCCCAGGAAGACCTCTTTCCAATATGGTGTGGGTTTGGGCTATGGCAAAGAAAAACTGCATTTTCTTTTCTTGTTAAACAAACAAGGAAGACTTTATTTAAGACGATTACAATAGGGGTCAAGTCTGTTCCCAGAGGGAACACAATTCTGGGTACAACCGAAGCAGCTGGGGATTTATAGCCAATGGGAAGGGTAAGGGCCTAGTGAATGAAAAATTAGAAAAGGAATTTGGTTAGATATCAGTGGTTGGGGGTGACGGGACTTCTGCTAAACTAGCTTGGCAGGATTCTTACTGAACTTGGCTAGAAGGCCAAGGACGGCAGGCCAGGGATAAAGCTCTCAAGAGGAGAGCTCAGAAGATCCCGAATCAGTTGATACACCCAGCGTCTGAGGAATTGACTGCATTGACTCCATGGTTCTTGCTTTGGTGTTTGTTTGTTTGTTTGTTTGTTTGTTTTTAAGATGGACTCTCACTCTGTCACCCAGGCTGGAGTGCAGTGGCACGATCTCGGCTCACTGCAACCTCCACCTCCCGGGTTCAAACAATTATTCTGCCTTTAGCAAGGGTTACAGGCAGGCACCCACACACTCAGCTAATTTTTGTATTTTTTTTTTTTTTTTTTTTTTTTTTTTTTTGAGACGAAGTCTTGCTCTGTCGCCTAGGCTGGAGTGCAGTGGCGCGATCTCGGCTCACTGCAAGCTCCGTCTTCCGGGTTTGTGCCATTCTCCTGCCTCAGCCTCCCGAGTAGCTGGGACTATAGGCGCCCGCCACCATGCCCTGCTAATTTTTGTATTTGTAGTAGAGATGGGGTTTCACTGTGTTGGCCAGGATGGTCTCGATCTCTTGACCTCGTGATCCACCCACCTCGGCCTCCCAAAGTGCTGGGATTACAGGCATTTTTATAGTTTTTTAATAGAGATGGGGTTCACCATGTCGGCCAGCCTGGTCTCAAACTCCTGACCTCAAGTGATGTGCCTGCCTTGACCTCCCAATGTGCTGGAATTACAGGCATGAGCCACCACACCTGGCCCTTATTTTGTTTTTGTTTGGTTTATTCACCAACTGTTTAAAACATTATAGAGCCTGATATTTAAATCACTCAAGTCATTTTTACTAATTGGTATTTTTAAATGTATAGAAAGGCTGTACTTCAAATAACCAATATGATTATTTCAATTAAAAAAAATACTTAAAAATAACTTTCATGGTGAAGTTGCTTATTTCTTGCTGTTGGTGATAAATTATACATAAAGGACAAAGGGAAGACAGAGAAGACAGGAATGAGGGACACACTCTGTCACCCTTATGCACAGCACCTGGGCCACTCCCTCCCTTGGGGAAGCCTCAGACCTGTCCTCTGACTCACTCAATGTCAAGTGTAGGAGCCAGGATTTGAAGCCAGATCTGTCTGACTCCAGAGATAATATTCTTTCCATTACACCAGTGCTTCCCAAACACCAGGCACTGGACATGGGCCAACTCAGAATTAAGTTATAAGCTGTCAGAGGCAAAGTGAAAAATATAAGGACAATGTGTGAGTTTTTTGTAAAATAAAGTAAATTCAGTTTAAGGCACTGTTTCTTCTGAGAGTATGGCCTACTTGAGGTGTTAAAAATGCTTTCTTTTATAAAATGACAGTTATTGTAGCAGTTATTATTTGTTTTGGTTGTTTAGGGTTTTTTTTGTTTTTTGGTTTCTTTAAATTGTCCTTACTTGGCAAAATTTAAAATTCAGCAAAGTTGTATTAGCACCAGCGTACATTGAGTATATCAGTATATTCTGATATTTTATCATTTGGGGAATTTTAGAGCCTGAGAGCCAGGACTCCAAAAGGAAACATTCCCATGAAGCCTGGAGGGTGATAGAGCCAGAAAAGACAACATTGTGACTTCATTCAGTCATTCTCCACCTTCACATTCACCTCCACCACTGAAATTTGGAGAAAAGCAACTGCAATGTAAAGAAAAGATAACATCTCTCATTGTGATCAAGTCAAGAGGGAACCAAGAACAGATACCAAGGCACAGCAGAGGGGAGTGAGAATCAAGACAGTTCTAAGGAGGAGAAGAAAAACAGCTGTCGGAGAACTAATGACACAGAGGAGCAGCCACAGGATGGTGCTCAAACGGAGGAGAACATGCACAGCATGGCTCCTGAGGGCAGGGCAAGCAGCATCAGTGTCCTCTGTTGGCTCCACCATGTTTTCATATCTAGGGTTTTGTGCACTGGAGGGATGCTTGCTTTTGCTGCTTCCTGTGTGAACAAACAGCATATTTCTATGCACAGAAGGGTATTATCTCTCAGGTGTCTCTTGAGCCATTTTTTAAAGGTGCCTAGACATACATCTTTAGTATATCTGGTCACATTGAATAGTAACAGAAAGTATTCTAGTTTTTACTTTTTCTTGCTTGCTTATATGAATAGGACAAAAAGGAAAAAAGACCTTGTTTCCTACCTAACCTAAAGGAGGCAGAATAACGTCATGTTTGAGAATCGTAGAATTAAAACAATTAATGTATTTACTATCCATTTAGGTGTGTTACTCAAGACAGCTCTCTGAACTCTGGACTTTTCTACTTCCACTCGTTCCAACCCACTCCAGAGACTCAACCTCTCAGAGTCCCACAGGGATTGCACATGGAAGTGAGTGTGTGCCATGTGCAATGTTGGCTCTCTGCCTCATGAGGTCAAGGCATGTTGGTTTACTTTAGACAGTGAAAAGCGCTGCCCAAAGGGCACTCACTTTTGTTAACAACTAACTGTTGGTAGATTGATTGACACTGAGAGGAAATATGACGGCAAAGTGAGGACATGAGTGTTATTCCAAAGACCAATAGTTGCCATTACCTACTTTGAGGGAATCCATTTCTGAAAACCTTTCGAATTCTTGATAACTTTTCCAAGTTTATTTCTAGGCATCAATGTCCTTTCTTATTGCTTCGAAATGATCTTATACTCAATCTTTTTTTCTTTTTAGTTTATCATCAGAGTTCATTTTTAAACCAAATGATATGGTTTGGCTGTGTTCCCACCCAAATCTCATCTTGAATTGTATCTCCCACAATTCCCATGTCTCGTGGGAGGGACCCTGCAGGAGGTAATTGAATCACGGGGCTGGGTCTTTCCCGTGCTATTCTTGTGATAGTGAATAAGTCTCATGAGCTCTGATGGTTTTATAAAGGGGAATTTCCTGCACAAGCTCTCTCTCTTGCCTGCCACCATGCAAGACATGACTTTGCTTCGCCTTTGCCTTCTGCCATGATTGTGAGGGCTCCCCAGCCATGTGGAACTGTGCGTCCATTAAACCTCTTTCCTGTATAAATCACCCAGTCTTGGGTATGTCTTTATTAGCAGCATGAGAACACACTAATACACCAAGTTTTACTTTTTACTGAATTTTTTTTAACTGTAAAGTTGATAATCTTATTAGGGTTGAGAGATTTCTGAAACAAAGTGGGATTACTGCTGGAGGTCACCTAAAGCCACATTCCTTAAGTGAGGTGTCAGCAAACTATGACCGGCAGGCTAAATGGGTCAGCTGCCTGTTTTTGTAAATAAACTTTTATTGGAACGTATCCATATTCCTGCATTTACATATTTTCTGTGGCTGCTTTCACACTGCAAAGGCAGATTAAATAGTCATGACAGAGACTGTATGGCCAACCAAGTTGAAAATGTTTCCTCTATGGGCCCTTACAGAAAACCAACTGCTGACCTCTGCCTAATGGAGTCAGACCACGCTGAGGAAAGTTGCTAACATCATAATTAAGTAATCAGTTCCGCCCAAAAAATTTTCCATCTATATGGCAGCATGCCATAAGATCCGATGCTTGAAACTCTTTTCTGTTTTGATGGTTCAAAATTTTGATGGTTCAAAATTACTATCTTCCAATGGGAATTAACCGTTGGAAGTTCTACATTAAGAATCATCTCCTAAAAAAGGCCTTCTGTTAATCAGAGTTGAACACCTTAAAAAACTACCTTGGGATAATTTTGGTAGGAAAATAAGAAAATGGAAACTTAGTCTAAGCCTTGATTAAATTTAATAACTGAGACAAAACTCCAGATTTGAAAATTTTTATACCTAAATCGAAACAGCAGTTTAGTTGAAAAAAAAATAAAGTTCCTGTCTCTTTTTACCACACTAGAAGAAAGCTATGTATTGCAGTAGAGTCAACAGCAATATTTTTTTCCTCCTGCCCTCTTTATTTATGTTTTTGTGGTAAAAGCACCCTTGTAAGATCTACTGTCTTATCAAAATTTTAAGTATACAATGCAACATTTTTACCTATAGGCACCATGCTGTAGATGATATCTCTAGGATTTAATTATCTCGTGTAACTGAAACTTTATACTTTTTGGCAAATACCTCCCAAATTCCTCCTCCCCCTAGCCCTGGGCAACTATCATTTTACTCTCTGTTTCTATAAGTTTGACTTGTAGGCTTCTCAAAAAATTAGGATCATGTAGTATTTGTCCTTCTGTGTCTGGCTTCTTCCACTTAATGTAATGCCCTCCAGGCACATTTGTGTTTTCCTAAGTAACAGAATTTCCTTCCCTTTTTAAAGGCTGAATAACATTCCATTATATATATTCCTCACATTTTCTTTATCCATTTATCTGTTGATGAGCACTTAGGTTGTTTTCATTTCTTGACTATTGTGAGTAATGCTGCAATGAACATGGGAATGCAGATATAGCCTTAAGATACTAATTTTATTTCCTTTGGATATATACACAGAAGCAGGATTGCTGCATCAAATGGTAATTCCATTTCTAATTATTTTTAGGAACTTCCATCCTGTTTTCCATAGTGGCTATACCAATGTATATTCCCACCAACAGTGTACAGGGTTGCCTTTTCTCCACATCTTCTCCAACACTTCATTTTTTTTTATAATAGCCATCCTAACAGGTGTGAGGTGATTTCTCATTGTTATCTCATTTTTCTGATGACTGTTGATGTTTAGCACCTTTTCACATACCTGCTGGCTATTTATGTGTCTTCTTCAGAGAAATGTCTATTCAGTTCCTTTGCCAATTCTTTAATCTGGATATTTCTGACTTTTTGCTATAGGGTTATAGGAGTTGCTTATATATTTTGGATATTAACAGCAATATTTCTGAGCCAAATCTGAAACCAAACAGTAAGTACTTAGTGTTAATATGTGTTAATCAAAGTAATCTATTCTTGATGGTTTGCTCCATTTATGGAATACGAAACAAAGGATGGAGAAATGAGACCCTGAGATGTTAGGCCAGAAAGGCTACTCCTGGTTCCTCATGCAAAGACATTTTTTAAAACTGAAATAAATAAAATATATTTCCTCTAAAGAATCAGAGAGAATGGTGTTCTGTTAAAAAGACAGCTTTCTCATATTGTTTGTTATTTGTTTATAGTCACTGCCACAAGTTCCATGCATTTTTCCTCTGTGTGGGGGGGTCGTATACTGCTAGGTCGCATATGTTCTGAATGATGTTAAGCTTTCACTGACTTCCCTTAATTCAGGCATCAATAAAATTTGCCACCCATTTAAAATTGTCAAATCCCTTGTGGAAAGCAATTTGAAAAAACATTTTAAGACAACAGAACGTTCAACAGTCTTTGACCCAATTATCTCATTGCTGGGAATTTATCTTAAGAAAATAATTCAGAAAGAAATTATGCAGAAGAATAAAAATTCTTATTAACTACAAAATTATTTATAATGGCTAAAACTCTTGACATCCAAAAATAAGAGAATAATTCAATGAACTATGATACATCAACCACAAGAGCTGTTATACAGTCATCAAAAAATTATGAAAACTATGTAAACACAGAAAGTATTTATGGCATCATGTTAAGAGAGAAAAGTAGAATGTAAAATTTTATCTGCTTTCTGATTACCATATGAAAAATGACATCTGTATATGAACTAGGACTGAAAGAATCACAAAAATGATTTGTTGGATAAGTCAAAATATAAAATTACTTACAGCGGTCTGATGAATGCTATATATTTTTCTTTAAGAAATGTTCATTTTTATGGTATATTTATAAGATTAAAAATGAAGGAGAACATCTTTTTTTCTCTTCTTTACTATTTAAATTAATTTAGCAATGATATCAGTCATAGTCTAGTCAGAGAGCAGATAAAATTTTTCCAAATACCTTAAGCAGAACAGAATTTATTACAGGATCAAGACAATTTATTATAGAATCAAGACCAAAAAAAATAGACTCTTAGTTGAGTTTGTAGGGATGATCCTCAAGGATGTACCACATATATTTGGACCACTGAAATAATTGCTTCTCCTGCCATGACCAGGAAGCAGCTTATAAAACAAGAAAGTTCTGCTTACAATGTGTTATCTTCAGAAGAACATTGCCTTTGTGAGGTCTGCACTTACTCAGTAAGATGGGGTTTCCTGTCCTCTTTTTCTATATAACTCAGTTCTGAATTTAAGTCTTGAACAAGCACATCAGACTGACAGTACTTAAATCATATGTAAAATGCCTTATACATTTCCATGTCATAGGAATACACCAGAAGGAGGCTGAATTAAATAGTGAATGAGCCAGTCTGTAGTACCTGCCATGTAGGATTGCCAGATAAAACCAAAGACACCCACTCAAATTTGCATTTCAGGTTAACAATAAATAATTCTTAGTATAAGTATTTCCCAAATATTGTAAGGGACATACTTATACTAAAAAACTATTCATTGTATACTTGAAATTCAGACTTAGCTGAGTATCTTGTATTTTCATTTGCTAAATATGGCAACCCTATTTCCATGAAAACTAACAGAAATTGAATTATTCCCAATTCATACAAAGTTTTAGTGATATTTATTCTCAGTTACGGATTCGTGCAGTAGAGTGGCCCCAAATATCTAATGGAAGCATTGTCATTTTTTTAAACCAATAAACATTCTTAGATTATTTTAAGGTTTCTCCCAAAAATAGGAAGCAGACAGGTGTATATGGGTTAGCTGATCAGAGAGTATATATGCTGGATGAGACCCTAGAGAGAATGTATTCCTTAGAGATAATCATTTTTATCCCTTTCATGTAACAAACAAGAAGTCAAGTTTGTATATAGTCTCAGAGTTAGAACCCAGGACTCCCAGATTTAACCTTTTCTAGTTGGATGCCTCCAAAAAGATAAAACTTCCTATTTCAGTTGTGGGTTAAATTCAAATTTAAGTAGCTATTACCAAAATGTAGTGTCTTTGTTTACCTCTCACGATTATTGAGTGCTAGAGAAAAAGGTGAGTTCAACAATTGCAGTAGAAAAATCTCTGGGCCATGGATGGCCTGGATTTTAGCTCTGGAAGTGTTACTAATACACTAAATGAATTTGGATATGTGATAATTCTTCTGAGTCATAGTTCCCTTGTCTCTAAAATGAGATCATTAGTACTTTTTCTGTCTCCCTTATGAATTTGCCATAAGGATCAAATAAGTTCAAATCTGCAAAGTTTTCTAAAATATAAGAGGTGCTATTTCAGAAGCTTTGTACAATCTCATAATTGAAAATTTCTAAAGCTTTAAATATTCAGCTGTAGTCCCTTCCAGGAGTCAGGTGGAAGGGTTTATGTGTGATAATTTTAATTCTTGCTTATTTTACTCTTGAGCAGAACCAACTTAAAGTAGTGATGGAAAGTCCAAAGTAGAAATGGTTCAAACAGGATAAACACATATTTCTTGCATAAGTAAATGAATTCTAGAGGGAAGTGACCATGGGATTAAATGATCCTTAAAGACACTGTTTTCTTCTGTGTTGTTTCTCTGCCATCCTTATCACATAGATTCTACCTCATTAGCTAACACGACTGATCAAACTCCAGCCATCACTTCTGCATTCCAGACATTGGGGTAGCAGGATGGAGGTAGTTTTGAGGAGAGTATCCATCCTTCCTTTGCATTGTACATGCTTCCTGGAATATAAATACCATTTTCACTTACATCTTGTTGCCATAACTTCATCAAGTGGCCACATCTCACTACAAAAAGTAGAGAAATGAAGTTATAATTTCAGGTAGCCATGTGTTCCTCTACAAATCAAGACCTATATGGCTAAGTCGGTTGGCAGTCTCTGCCACAGTAGGTAAACTCCAAGTATCTTCTCATATGAATTAGCTGGTGATTCAATTAAAGATAATCTTTTTTAAAAATGAAGACACAGCTGGAAAAGCTAAATGATGGTTGCTTTAATCATATAATTAAATCACTGCTAGCTAGATTATAAATGCAATGCAGCAATAGCACAGTATCTGTCACATATCGATAGTTTATAAATATTTGAAGAATGAATTGAATAAACAACTATTTAAGAAGGAAGAATCTCATATTTTATCTCTGCAGAATAAAACTGCCAACACTAGATTATTCTGCTATTGAGAACGGATATAGAATCAACTTGCAAAACTGTCTTCTGACTCACAAAACAGGTAAAGTATCCCAAATCATTAAATGGAAGCAAATTATCTAAGATCACATTTTTCATCCCATTCAGACCCATATGTTCCAAGATAAAACCACAGATAAACCGATCTAAATTTTCCTGGATTCATAAGCCTTCTGACTGTTCAAAAACACCCGAGTTTACAAATTCTGACCAGTAACTCCAGAAGACCTGCCTGTAATTAGCTCCAACCTACAAGTAATACTGTTGCCTAACTCCCTCTTTTCTGAAACGTGGTACAGTAGCCTTGATATGTATTAGTTACACTAATGAATTTAACTTTGATACACCTGTGTTCCTGGTCTTGCTTGGCTAGTGGTCACAGTATTAATTACCGTAACAAAAGATGATGAACATAATTTCCAGGTAATGTTGTATTAAATGCTATGCTTATTGTTAATGTCTGATTTCACATAATATTTAAGGAGCCAACATGTCTTCAGGATGTAGATTGGACAATTCAAATCCTTTCTGGAAAAAGGTAGTAGAAATATAGATAGATAGTGCGACAACTAGAGAAGTTTTTTTCCAACACAAATTATGTGTTATCTAAATTATCCGTGGTAAAAGAGAGAAGAAATTGGCTGAGACATGGTAGCTGTTCAAAAAAATAATGTTATGAGAAGCAGCAGGTACAAGAAAGAAATATTTTGGAATCACTAGTAAACAAAATAGAAAATCACTAGTGAACAAAATAGAAAAATTTTCCATACTGAAAAATATAAGTCAGATACATTTATCTTATGAAAAGTTATTGCATTTACCTGCTTTTTGTCTTTCTACAAGCCTTTAAAGGCTAATAACTAGGCAGAAATTGACACCAGCTTTGGATTCAGAATGTATTATTACACATTTTAATTTTGCTTCTTATATGACTTGGGGCACCCATCCGAGTTTTAATGATCTCTTTTGTAAAGTAGAGATATTATATTACATTTAACATTACATGTTTGGCCATATGGCTGCCTTTTATATAATTAGAAAACACTGTAAATTTTATTTTACATCTATACACTATATTATTATATACTCATCTGCATGCATCATGTACTGGTGATATTTATAGTTCTGTAATATGTATGATTCTGTATACAAAATCATATTTATTATCCCTTATGAGCAATTCTAATAATTTTTCACAGATAGTTCTGAAATGTCTGGAAATGAATTGTAAAATGATTTTTTATTCCACTGTAAAAACTATAACACAGGTAGTGGTTATGAACATTAAAAGAAGAAAATGGTAAAAATGTCGACACACAGTAAGTTCTCCTTTTTCTGGGCCAAATCTGAGTTTTTATTTCCTAAGCCTAAGACAAGCATGTTTTAATGATATAAACAGCAAAAGGGTAACATCTTTTAGCAAAGACAATGACTGTATTAATGAGAGTCACCTAACTACACTGAAGGCCACCAGAATATGGCAGTCACATTTCTTCAAGGAATAGAAAGAGACAAATGAAAACAAAGATGACAGATAGTATGGGGGACAAAATTGTTCAGGTCACTACTGGATACTGCCTATCAGCATAATTCTTTCTCCAGGTAAAGCCAATAAACTTTCTTTATAAGAAGTGCCAGAAACTAAAAAGCATGAATATCAATGCTATAGATTTTGCCAAAAAAAATGATATATACGGAGAGTAAAAAAGAGTTCACAATTCATCTGAAACTTTTTTACCAATGGCTTGTTCTCATCTGTCCTGGCACATTCCTCCTCCATGCTATGTCAGGGTACATGGATCCTGAGACAAAACGGAGGACGCTCCTTTGTCGTTTCTTCTAGATTCACTTATTTAAAGAGAAAACACATCTACTGTGGTCAAGAGGTGACACTGAGACCAATTATCTAGTCATTCCCATGTCCTTTAAAAAAGATATTCCAACCTAAAATACATTGAAATCCAAAAATATATATTGTCCGGTCTCTTTCCCAACCCTGAGAACTCAGGCCTTAAGGAACTGGACATAAGCAACACATTGGACCGTCAGGCTATGTGCCTCCTAAAACCCTCTCCTATTTGATCTCTGTGACTTTCAGATGTACCACAAAAAAGATACATACACTGGGCACAAAAATTCAAACATTCTAAATTGAAGATCTATAAGAGTTACCCTGCTCTTTTATTTCCTGTCTTTTTGATAAGCTGCGTCTCTCCAACCTATGCATATAGAACAGAAACAATTGTTTGCCCTTGAAGAATCCCTCCTTCCCCCAAAAAAGAACACTGACGATATTCACATTTTCCAAATGTAGATTCATGTAATGCCATTTTTTTCATTCAGTTTTGAAAGCTTGAAGAGTGGTGAAAGCTCACGTTAATAAGCATAACCATTTAATTTCCAAAATTAATGAGTACAGCTCAACATATTGAGTGCATTGCACCAGAATATTTGATGCCTTTGGAATTACTATGAAACAAAGAGAGATTACGATGACCAAATGGTGCTAAACTAATGATGTTTTCATAGTAGGCTAGAAAAAGAGAGACATAAATATTGTAGCACGCATACACAATATTGTTTCAATTTGCTGATGACAAAACACATTTCATCTCAATTAGCAAGTAAACTTTGTTATGCAGTGCTAGCCAGATTGCTAATAATTAAAAACCCAATGTGTCTTCAGTCATTATAACAGCACAATGATGAAAGGTTGTGAAAAGTATTTGAATTCTGTTTGCCGTCCTTATTTGGGGAAAGAAAAAAACTCCCTTTCTTCCTGATGAATTAGTTAATAGTGCCTAAGATTATTCTGGGTCTTCTGGAAAAGTTAAGATATCATTTCTGTGTTTTCCAATGATGATACCTCAACATAGAAATTGCATCCAGAGAATCCCCAGGCTAGTTCAAATAACCGCCCACCCCCCAACAACTAACTCACTGGCACTTGCTCCACATACCTGTGACCCCAATATCTTTGATAATACTCACTCTTTAAAGTTAGTAATTAAGAGTTTACTCAGATATGTGTGCTTTCTCCTACTTGGGGTTATACTCCTTCTGGGTAACTGGCCTACATGGCAAGTTTTATTTTGTTTGTTTGTTTGTTTTTGTTTGTTTGTTTGTTTTGACTTGGATAATTTGTTTTGATTTGCATAATTGCTTTAGCAGTTTGTGTTGAGATTACTTTAGCTACCCTCTTGCCTGAATTCTAATTCACCAGTATCAGTGGCAACGGAGACAGTGAACTAGACCTGCACATGGTGCCCACAATGCCAGATGCTGTCCACAAGAAGCTAAAAAAATGTCCTTTTTGTCCCCTGGGAACTTTCTTTTTGAGATTAATTTGATCTCAAGCAGGATTACAATATGATTATTCTTGACTGAAAAATGCAGACAGAAGTTTCTGGCACAAATATGCCTTAAATTTATTTTGTTTTATGCTGATCCAGAGCCTCATCTTCTTACCAAAAAATTGAAGTGCTCAGCAAATGTTAAGGATATTTTTTATCAGAGTTAGCCATTCTATTTAACCATTATATTTAATTTTCTTTTACATTATACACACTGCCTTCACCATTTAATCCCAAATACAGACGATTTGCCAATAGGTGATTCTTCTTGACAAGAATGATCAGGCACTAGATTTTCTATCCTTATGCTTATACTTAATACAAACGAGTGAATAACTCATTCAGATCATAAAATGTGAAACTGTAATAATCATCATCACAGTTCGATTCACATGGAATTTTCATTTAAAGAATCCAAAGTATTTTCCTGTGTTCTGCTTTATTTTCTATAGTCTCCTAAAATGTAATAAGAAAAAAAAATACATTTTATTTTGATTTTCATTTTCTGACTGGCCTTGTACGGTACAATTTGGTTTAGTTGACTTGCAATGGTCATCCATTCACAACACAGTATTCAATCAATATTTCCAGAGCACTTATTTCATGCCAGGGATTGTGCTACATGCAGGGAATAGAACACTACAGGAAAACAAACACAGTCTCTACCCTTGAGCTTTCAGATACTTTTATCGCCAATTTGAAGTAGACTCTAGAGATTCAATACCTCAATTTCTTATTTATTTCTTTAACCATTAAGATATGATTACCCAACAGATTTTGTTATTAAATTAAATTTAATTATCTCATATTTCGTCAACTCTCAGTAGAATGTTTTGGCAGAAATTTTTCAGATATCATTAATTTAGCAGCAAAAATGCTATCAAATGTGATGATATTGTGAAAGTATTGTTCTAATCTTATAACATTTTCTTAGCTTTCTTTATGGAATCTTCTTAAATGAACAAGTAAAAATAAGAAATTTCTTTTTTTTTTAATTTATTTATTATTATTATACTTTAAGTTGTAGGGTACATGTGCATAACGTGCAGGTTTGTTACATATGTATACTTGTGCCATGTTGGTGTGCTGCACCCATCAACTCGTCATTTACATCAGGTATAACTCCCAATGCAATCCCTCCCCCCTCCCCCCTCCCCATGATAGGCCCCGGTGTGTGATGTTCCCCTTCCCGAGTCCAAGTGATCTCATTGTTCAGTTCCCACCTATGAGTGAGAACATGCGGTGTTTGGTTTTCTGTTCTTGTGATAGTTTGCTAAGAATGATGGTTTCCAGCTGCATCCATGTCCCTACAAAGGACACAAACTCATCCTTTTTTATGGCTGCATAGTATTCCATGGTGTATATGTGCCACAAACAAATTTACAAGAAAAAAACAAACAACCCCATCAAAAAGTGGGCAAAGGATATGAACAGACATTTCTCAAAAGAAGACATTCATACAGCCAACAGACACATGAAAAAATGCTCATCATCACTGGCCATCAGAGAAATGCAAATCAAAACCACAATGAGATACCATCTCACACCAGTTAGAATGGCGATCATTCAAAAGTCAGGAAACAACAGGTGCTGGAGAGGATGTGGAGAAATAGGAACACTTTCACACTGTTGGTGGGATTGTAAACTAGTTCAACCATTATGGAAAACGGTATTATACTGCTATAAAGACACATGCACACGTATGTTTATTGCAACACTATTCACAATAGCAAAGACTTGGAATCAACCCAAATGTCCATCAGTGACAGATTGGATTAAGAAATTTCTTAAAGAAAAATTAAGAAATTATTATTGACTCAATAATAATTTTTTTTGAAAGTGCAGGTCTCTTTTAAGAAATATCTTGCACAAGACAGCCAGTTAGTGAATGACTTTTTGAATGAATGTAAGCTTCATGACAACAGACTTGGCCACTTTTGTTCACTTCTCTATTTCCAGTACATTAAACAATACCTGGACCATAGTAGGCACTCAACAAATGTTTGTTTAATGAATGAACATGGCCTAATTGGTAGCAAAATACCAATTCTTACTATTGAACTGAAAAAGAAAAAAAAATCACATGAAATTCCTCTGTAAAGAACATTTTTGTGATAGTTTTAGTCTACTAACCATGTGTGACAATGTATTTATAGGAGGATTTCTTTTTAAAAAATGTATATTGCTTAGGACTTTCCTGTTTTGTAGATCTTGCTTTGTAGATCTCTTTCTTGTTTCATAGATCTGTTTTCAATTCTGGAAAATTCTCACTTATCTCTTTAAATATTACCTTTCATTTTCTCTATTTTTCTATTTTGAATACTTGTTAAATGTTTGTGAGGGCTTCTTTTTTTGTTTTTTTGTTGTTGTTTGTTTGTTTTTTTGTTTTTGTTTTGTTTTGTTTTTGAGACAGAGTCTCACTCTGTCACCCAGGCTCAAGTGCAATGGCACTATCTTAGGTCACTGCAACCTCCGCATCTCAGTTTCAAGCAATTCTCCTGCTTCAGCCTCCTGAGTAACTGGAATTATAGGCACCCACCATCATACCCAACTAATTTTTTGTAATTTTAGTAGAGACAGGGTTTCACCATGTTGGCAAGGCTGGTCTCGAACTCTAGACCTCAGGTGATCCACCCATCTCGGCCTCCCAAAGCTCTGGGATTACAGGCGTGAGCCACCATGCCCAGCTGAGAGCTTCTTATTCAGTTTCTATCATTTAATCTTTCTGTCATGTGTTTTATTATTTTTATCTCTTTCTGCTGTATTGTGTTAGATTTCATTGTTTGTAGCTTCTAGTTCACAGTTTCTTTACTGTGTCTAATCTGTTCTTTAACCTGTAAAGTATTTAATTACAGCAATTATATCTTTCATCTTCTGAAATTATATTTTTATTATTTTCCAAATCTATCTGCTTCATTCCATAATATCTTGATCATATTTTTATTTCATCTTTTATTTGTAACTATTATGTCTCTAAAGAAAATAATGTGAATCTCAGGAATCTGTTATTTGAAGTTCTGGGGAAATGTAAATTCGTATTTTGCAACTTCCAATGACACTTATTCATGGCCTGTGTAGAGAGCGTGGCCCTGCTGAAAAAATTTCCATTTGTTTCTGCTTACTGCCTCCAGGGGACAACGCTAATGGACATTATCACCTCAAGTTTTCTCAATAGGTAAACATTATCTTTTCAAAACACTTAATGAAATGAGACCAGGACTATAGTTACAAATTCTCGGAGGTGACTTTTTTTCTTCCATCCACCATCAAGGCCATGACAGATAGTTTTACCTTTGCTGGTAACCATACATATATATATGTGGTTGTGTGTGTGTATATATATATACATATATATATATTTTTTTTTTTTTTTCTCAGTTCATCTTTTCACTATGTGTTGTGATTGTGGTTTTCTATGCAGTTAGTTGATTTCCCATTTTATGGAGTCCAGGTTTTTGTCTCCCCCAAGGGCAATTAAAACCTGGTCACTAAATCTAGCTAATGCCCCTAAGAGAACTCAGCTATGACTTTTAGCTTCCTAGTTGTGCAAATTTTCCCTTTCTGTCTTTGAAACTCAGCTATGCAATCAAAGTGTCTTGTTAAATTTTGCCTAGTGACTTTTTCTTTTTTTTGAAAGGGAGGGTAGTGGAATACCTGGTAGGTCATATTACTAAAAATAAAAGTCTTACAAGCTATTTTTAGCTTTCCTTTATTATTTTGCTCTTGATCCTGGCACACATAATTAAAAACTGCCATTTCCATTCGAGTTGAAAGTAAGAAAAGATGACAGATAAACTCTCCTCTTCCCAGGGTGCTGGGACATCTGCAGCCCTGCCAGAAAATACTTCAGCTTCCAGAAACTTCCTTCAAAAAGGTGCTGATCCCTGTGCTAGAGGGTGTGACTGAAGTGTAATTTCTTCTTAAGTGTAAAAGAATGCTGCCCATCTGTCTGGGTGAAGGTTACTGAATTTTACTTCCTGTCTCTTTTCACATCGCAGTCTGCTTTGCTGATGTCCCCTTGACTTAGATCCCCCTCTGAGTCAAGGACTTTCTTCTTGAGAAAAAGAATCATAACTCATCTAATCCTAGTAGCATAGAAATACCCATTACGAGGTGACACCCACAAATGAGGAGACTCCTAAATCTTTCAAAAAAAAAAAAGACAATGCATCCTTGTTTTCAAGCATTTATTTCCTCACCTTCCCCCCCACCGCACTTCCCCCGCCCGCCACTGCAATCAATTTCCAGGTAAAACTTATGGGGTTTTTTGGGTTTTTGTTGGTGGTGGCTAAATGGAAACTATGTGTGTTAAAGATAGGAATAGAAGTGAAAACAAGAAAAATCAGTCCTTAAAACATCTTCCTGAATGGAAGACTCCCACAGCATTCAGAAGTCATTCAGTGGTCCTGACAAGTTAAATGACTGGCATAATTATTCTTGCAGAGGAAAGAGAAGTCGTGATTTCAAAAGAATATGAAAAATGCTTATAGAAATCTGCATATTTATCTTATTCTTAAACCTACTCTTTTCAACTCCCACTCTCATCATATTTATGGACAAAGCAAAGGGTGAAGAGACAATTTAAAAGGTCACATGATGTGCAGGCTGATTAAAAATGAAATCCAGATCTGCTGACAATTGACAAAAGATCAGGTCATCATGTATTTAATTGGACTCTGAGTGACAAGAAGGGGAGATGATTATCGAAGAGATGACTCCTTTGTTCCAGCCTCACAGTTTAAGTCATTTCAAATAGACAGGGAACTTCTTCAATTTCTCTAGGACATCAGCCTGAAGAGGTTTTTCAGTTTTAATCCAGGTAATCAGGATCAAGAATACTATTTGCCTCCTTTGCAGAAAGAAAAGATTATGGGCCACTGTAATGGAAGGGCTGCGAATGAGAAGGTATTAACTCTGCTGCATGTCAATGAGACACAGGGAAGTGAATAATCAGTCTGTGCAGTTTGACTCTTCCATTTTTATTCAGTGATATAAAATTAGGGCTCAAAAGAGAAGCACTCAACTTCCTTCTTATCGCCAGTGTACCCTATGGAAGAATTGGAATTCACAGTTTACAACCGCTAGAATTCTGACCTAGGAGTCTGAGTTCTGGTACAGCAATCTGGATACTGGGGGCAAATATTTTTATTTTCTTTGCATTAGATATATGAGAAAGAAAGAGAAAAGAGTTAAAATTCACTGGTTATCTAATATGTGAATACGTATGAAGGAATGTGCAAGGCACATTAAATATTTTATTATGGTATTTCTCACAATAACTTGTTTTAAGAAGAAAATATCTTAAATCTTCATAAGGTTGAAACACTTCGAAAAAAATGATTATTTACATCTCCAATACTTTTTTGTTGGATTTAAAAGTAAAAATGAAATAAAGAGTCAACTTCATGACAGAATGATGCTATGTTCCCTGTTTAAAGCTCAAGAATTGGCCACTCCAAGCAAAAATGGCCTCCCTCAATAGAATGTCAACATGTCCTTAAAGCAGACTGTATCACTAGTAACTCCCAGCAGCTAAGGGGTACTTTCTGAAAAGGAGGAAGCAGTGACCTATACTGTAACCCCTCCTTGTGACAGGTGGCACTCGTCACCATGCTAGGGGACTTCATTTCCATAGTTGTAGGGTTGGATTTGATCTGGATAGGCTAGAATCAGGATAAAAGCAAATGGAGAATTTGAAGATTGCTGCTGATGTCAGACTAAATTTTACTTACATAAGTAATGCATGGATATAGGGTACTCTGGAGAAGTGGGTAAGAGTGCTGTCAATAAGCCTTGGGAGATGACAGTGGTATCGTGCAGGCTGAATGGAAGCAGCTAGTGTCTGGAAGGCCACCTTCTATACACCTTCGTCTGCCATTCCAGATGAGTGTAGCTCTGGAAAGACGTGAGTCCGTGAGGTCACCTCAAGACCAAGGTCAGCAGGAGAGAGGAGAATTCTCAGATGGTGGCCACATTAAGGCCATAGGAGCTCTCCATAGAGGAAGTTTCTCTACAAGTAGCCCATTAGAGCATCTGCAGAAAGTGGAGGGCCGGGTGGAACTGCACCACAGTCTGTGCCTGTCACTCAGAGAATCTTATGCTAGACTCAGAAAGGGAGAATATCCACTGTGCAGGATCCAATGGCCAAGGACCCACCGGGCAGGGAGATAGACTCTGAGCACAAATTTCAGAGACTGGGAGAACATCTTTCTCTTGATCTCAAAGAATCTCTTGCTATGCAGTGTATTGATATGTGATTCCTACGGGGAGGAATAAAACCAGCAAGCTATGTGTGCGAAAAAACTTACAAGTATGTGCAAAGATTTTTCCAGCAGACGGCAATCTTACCAGGATGAACCTTGAAGAACACAGGAAACCTCTGGGGTGCAGTATAGGCAACAAGTCAGACCAACAAGGAGCAGGGCAGGGCATTGATTAATTATTTCTCTATTCATGCCCAGAGTGGAGAGGCCTTTGCTGAAACTGAAAGCAACTTTACACAAAAGTCTATGAATCCCAAAAGACTGGGAATACAACTTACAACCTGTCCTGGTAATTTTATCCTTCAGGGCTTTCCTGAGACCATCTTTGAATCAGATCCAGGCAAACTAACTCTTGCTGACTGCTAAATTAGATTGCAAAGCTCTCTGATCTCTCGCTTTATAGGTTTCACCTGATAACAGAGTAGGCAAGCATTTTCCAAACTATATCCCATGGAGTTTCAAGTGTTTCCTGAAAGAAAAATTTCTACATCAAAATAATTTTCAGGATTCTGAAAACAGTGTCTCCCTTGTAGAGAGTCACATGTATATTAGGATATTAAAAGTTCTGAGGAATCCAGCAATAAGGGAATCCAGTTACATTTGTTTAATTCAATGATTGCTCAACTTATCTGACCGTTGGACCCTTACTGAATCAACTAATAAAATCTCTTGGAACTTCATTCATCATAATTTAATAGACAGTGATCCAGAAGGTGAGATCATCATTCAAATTCTGTAGACCAATCAGAACAATCAACTTTATTTCATTGTCTCATGGGTTCTGCTTATCTGTTCATTCATAAAGTATTTATTCAGAACAATTTATATGACCCATATAGTAATAGTTGCTGGATAATATGTAAATAAATAGAACATATATGCATCCAACCATTTGGGGAGGAAGGGAAATCAGACAAGAAATAAATACTACAATTACTAATTGTAGCAAGTGCTATGATGAAAATGAAGAGTGAAAAAACATGGTCAGAAAAGACCTGAATTGGGGCCTAGCCATGAAGAATCAAGTGATGTCAACCTTGAGAAAGCTAGTATCAAAGACTCATAACAAACCAACTAAAACTGTGTGCCCTTGGAATACTATTTTTGTTTTTCACACAATAATGAAAGAAACTTCTTAAATTCAAGAAATTGCCTTCTTATTCTACCATTCTAGAAATAAAACGTGGGACATTATCATCAATATAAGTTCCTTACATTATCCTCCATTTTTCTCTCATACTAGTCATTAAGTCTATCTCCTGTTCCACAGGCATCTACTTTGTCTATGGTAAATGAGGCCAAAGACCACATCTGTCCTATTCCCTATCCTGCCATATATTAGACATTTAAAAACTATTTGTTCCATGAATAAAATATTTACCTGGCCAGGTGCAGTAGCTCACGCCTGTAATCGCAGCACTTTGGGAAGCCAAGGCAGCAGGATCACGAGATCAAGAGATGAGAATATCCTGGCCAACATAGTGAAATCCCGTCTCTACTAAAAATACAAAAATTAGCTGAGCATGGTGGTGCACACCTGTAGTTCCAGCTACTAGGGAGGCTGAAGCAGTAAAATCGCTTGAACCCAGGAGGCCAAGGTTGCAGTGAGCCGAGATATCACCACTACACTCCAGCCAGGTGACAGGGTGAGACTCCGCCTCAAAAAATAAATACATACATACATAAATATTAAAAATAAAAATAAATTAAAATTAAAAGTTTACAAATAATTGCCTCAATCCTCAAGAAGGAATCAGGGCAACCCATCACAGATATACTACAGATATCTTCCTTTGGGTAATATAATCTTTATGTCCAGGGTACTTATTGTGCTTTGTTTTTAACTACAAAAACTTTTAGGTGTCATTAATTTGGCACACACAGTCCGAACAGATACAAACGTTCTTTACATTATTCTGTATCTAATAATAGTGGATTGGAGAGTAGAGAGATGTTGGTCAAAACAGAAAATTTTAGTTAGACAGAAGGAATAAATTCAAGAGATTTATTGTACAAAATGACAACTTTATTAATAATAATTCACTGTGTTCTTGATAATTGCTAAGAGTAGACTTTAAGTGTTGTTACCGAAAAAAAAGTAGGTGACTATGTGAGGTAATGCATATGTTAATTGACTTGATTTAGCCATTTTACAATGTATACATATTTTAAAACAACATGCTGTATACAATAAATATATACAATTTTTATCTGTTGATTAAAATAAATAAATAACAACTGAACAGTAAAATAGATATCTAGCAATATTTCAAAAGCTAAGGTGATACTCTTTTATTTAATTAGAAAAAATTTAAGGTGATTAATATATATCAAGAATCATTAGCATAAAATTATACCTGCATTTATGTTATGGCCTAAGTTCTCTACACATAAGACTATAACATTATTTAAAGAAGGACCGTAGGGGAGGCAATACCTTTTTCCGACCCATCTTAGGTTCAGGCCAGGGCTCTGTAACTCTGACTACCAAAATACAGATAAACAGAAGAAAAGCAAACACTATTTAGTAATTTTCATATATACATGGGAGCCCTCACAAGAGAAATGAAGACCCAAAGAAGCAGTTAGAGTCAAAAACTTACGTGCCAGGCTGGACAAAGGGCAGTAAATTGTGAAAACACAGACTAGAAAAGGGTTTGGGCTGTGGTAGTTAGTTGTGGAAAAATAACTAGGAAGACAAGGGTTGGTTTAACAAGAGTTGTTTGTGCAGATTTATCTCATCTTGACCCCCATCACTGATGATAAAATACCTTCCTTCTTCCTGGCACAGGGGGACACACCTTTCACAGGGGAGTTTTATCTCCTGCTTTCAGGAAGAAAATGGAAAGTCAGAATGCCCTTTTTGAATCTGCTATTTTTTTTTAATGCCTTTAACTCAAAATACTTCTTATCAATACTCAAAATACTTCTTTGCATATTTTGGGATGGCATTTCTGCTGCCCTATAGAACCAATGATGGAACAAGACTCATCTTTTGGAGTGAAAGGAGGGATAATCACAAAAATAACATAACTCTGAGTAATTTTAAAATTACCATTTCAAGGAAAACGAAGACAAACATTAAACACACACACACACACACACACACACACACACACACACACAATAGAGGAGGAAACTTAATAAGAAAACCAGATGACTTTAAGCTAAGAAAACTCTAAGGAGACCATTTGGGCCCTTTTGCTCAATGGCTCTCCTGACAGAGCGAGTGCTTCTGAGCCATGGTCTGAGGTTGCAGCAACTATGTTGATAAATACTTTTTTAGACTCATTTGCTTGGCTCACACTTCACAGGAAGGAGCCCTCTCAGATCCTCTGAATAAAAGAAACCTGATAATGTCTTGACTCAGTTAAACAGACTGCCATCTCCCCAGAATGGGGTTTTGTAACACAACTGTCATCTCTAAATCTTCAACGGCCTTCTGGATAAGGAGGGCTTGGGAAAATGAGGCAGAGATGTGATGCATGTAAGGATGGCTCTGACTAGGATGTGACCAGGAGAGGCTGAAGCACTGTGGTGGGTTTGATGTTTTGTCCTTGCTCTCTTCTTTTTTAGCTTTCCACAAAATTCATTGTAACTCACAGGGTAGGAAAGCAAATAGGGACACGGGGTCATAAATAAAGTATCTGCAAACTGCTAAAGCCATGCATGAGCAGATGCTTGGTTGAGGCACAGACACAGACAGGGCAAGGAGAATATTGACTGTGTTTATGTTGCCTTGAAAACTAACCTAAGGTATTCACAGCTAATTTCTGTTATATTTCTCCTCAGCCAAGTAACCAAGTGAATAATCAAAGAATGAATGAATGCTTTTTGAAAATGATGTCTAGTAATTAGCAAACCACTCAGACATATTATAATTAAACTATACTTACTGATTTAAATGCTGTCATTTTATAAAATCTAACAAAAGTAAAACAAACATATTTGTGAAACAAGCCCAATTGTCCCATAGAAATTATATTTAGATTTTTGAATAAACATAGTGATTGACCCTCCTGGTCTCAAAACTTGAAATCTGTGTGTGTCACATCTGAGTTCTTCCCTCAGGAAACTGATCCTCAGGCCAGGGACTAAACCTCACCAGATCACCACATCCAGACAATGATACACCAAACCTCATTCCTTATGATTGTTTCCTTACCCCTCCTTAATTCTTATTTTACATTCCTTCCTCACTATATAAACTCCCCAATTTTAGTTGGTTGGGGTGATGGATTTGAGACTGATTTGTTCTGCTCAGCTGCAGCACCTGGTTAAAATCTTCTTTCCTGGCAACACTTATTGTCTCAGTGATTGGCTTTTTGTGAGGCAAGCAATGGGCCCTAAACCAAATCCCTGACATTTGGGTAACATTTGGGATTTTTTTAAGTTGCTCTAAAATAGACAGAAATAATTCTGACAAATATCCTAGGTCCAGAGCTACTTTTTTGGTTGTGTGAATGTGTGTATATATGTGTATATTTATATATTTTATATGTATAATTATATATAATATATGTGTGCATATATGTGTGTGTATGTTTGTATAATTTAATGATCCTTCAGACACTGTTGTGGCATTCTATGTGGCTAAAATTATGTATGATTTGTGCCTTCTTTTGCCTTCACCTGTACCACATGTTGTGGTCACCATTTTGTCCCTGAATACTATGAGATCCACAGTTGGAATGCAGATGTAATGTTTCAAGTGCATTTGGATAGTAATATGTCCTGGAAACCCAGAAATGAACAAGTGAATTCTTAAAAGTAACCTGCCCTCCTGACATGCCTCTTTAGGGAAGTCTATATAAGAAACTAAATCTGACTCAAATTATGACTCAGTCATTCCCATATTTGAGTCAGTAACTCCCAGTACTTGTCCCCCATACAGCAAGGCTGGCTGTTAGCAACTGTGCGGAGCACACAGCTTAGACCCTGAAGACTAAGTGTGGTCATTCACTACCTCCCTCTAAACCTGATTCTTAGAGTTTACCAAGGGCATTTATTTCTGCAAAGAGAGGGATAATGGCTGACCTGCCTAAGGTGAGCCAGTCTGGCCCTGACTAGTCCTCTAACCTGTGACAGCCTAAAAAGAGAAAGCAGGAGAGACAGGCCCTGGAGAGATCTAGAAAACCTCCATGCATTTTTTAACACATAACAACTCTGATAGCCAGTTTTAAAAGTGGCTTGGAATACCCACTTTGGGCCTAATATTTTTCTCCATTAGGAAAGCTGGCAAAATGCATGTGCTTGCACAGGAAAAGGACAGGAAAGATTTACAAATAAAATATTTAAAGTGACTCTCCTTTGGTCTTGGGGTTATATTTACATTTCATATGTTTTATACTTTTCTGTATTTTTCCCAGGGCGCATATATCATTTTTATAATGAGAAAAAAACTTTTAAAAAATGCTGCCTTTTAATATTGGTTTTGGCTTTTAGTTCAAGGACTTGTGAAAATGATAGTCTACAAATTTCAGGAAACATATTATGAGTTTTTTACTGGAGTTTTTACTTTTGATTTGGCAAGAAAAAAAATCATTCTTTAGTTCAGTATTGTTAATGTAAATCACTCATAGGTACATGAGTTCAAATTTTTTAGTCATATCAGCAGTTCCTAGTTGTATTAACAAAAAGTAGTCTATATTTTAAAATATTTTCCAGGAAATAAGAAAAAGAATTCAAAATTCATTTTTTTATTCATTCCAGCGTTGAACGTATTTATTGGCTACTACACACAGCGTTTATAAAAATGAGTGAAACACAGTCCCAAACTCAAGGCATTCACAATCTAGTGGGAAAGACTCGTAAATTGACAATCATAAATAATTGCACACATATACATCTACACACACACATAATGTTAGAGAAAAACTAAAAATAACTCTTTTCAGGGGAGATGATGTTTGAGTCTTGAAAAACAAACAAGAGGTAAGTCAGCATTCCAGAAGGGAACACAGGGAAAGAGCTGCTGAATCCAAGTAATAGTATTTGCAAAGCCATGAATCTGTGAAATACTTAGGGCCTTCACCACATTTCCACTAACTCAGAATGGTTGGAATATGGAATATATGAGTATGACAGAAGGTGAGCATGGAATGTAGATCACATAAGTTTTATAAATTCACTTTGAAGCGATACGATTTAACTCCTTGAGCAATGGGAAGCCAGTAAACATTTTTAAACTTACAAATGTCAAAGTCACTTCTAACTCAATATATCCAAACCCAGTACATCTAGTTTCCCTCCAAACCTAGCTCTCACCTGGTGCTGCATATTCTGGTGACTGTTGCTATCATCTGTGCTGTTTCATAAACCAGAAATATATGTAGCATTTTTTATATGAAATCACCTTAATCCCCATACTCACTCTGTCAACAGATCACTACTAAATGTCTCTCCAGTCCCTCAGTTTACCTCCTTTTCAATGGTCACCACACCAGTGCAAGTTTCTAGTACTTCTCATCTAGATTATAGTGATAAAGTATTACCTGGTGTTCCCAAATCTCTGGTTTTCCTGCAATCTGATATTCACATTGAAGCAAAAGCTGATAAAAAGTACAAATCTAATTCCATCTTTACTGTATTTAAAACCTGTTACTTTGCAATGCTCTTATGATGAAAACTAAGGACCTTAAAAAGTGTCAGTAATAATTTGCATAACTTGGCCCTTGCTGGATTTCCCATCTCTTCTCCCCTCACTCCCTGGGCTACAGCCATGCTGGTCTTGTCTCAGCTCCTCATACATATACTGGGCCCCCACCCCAACGCTGTTGCACTTGCTGCCTTCTCTGTCTAGATTAAGCTATCTTCCCTCCATAGTTTCCACTTCTCTCCTCCATTGTCACTTCCTCAGGCTAACTTTTTCTGACATCCCCAGAAGGTCAGGTACTTTTGTTATGTATTTACATATTCTTCAGTGTAATTATTAGTACTTGACTGTGTGTCTTTCTCATTGAACTGTCTTTTTATCATTATTGTATTTCTGGCATCTAATGATGCTCAACAAATCTTTTTGAATAAATGATGATGATATTAACAATTTGTGTTTTAAAAAGCTATTTTTGATAACAATATGAAAAAAATGAATTTGCATGAACATTATTAGAAGTAAGGACCGAGTTAAGAGATAAGTTTGATAATCAGACTCGAGATGGTGGTGGTTTGAGCCACACATGGAGGGAAGATTAGAGAGAAGAAGGCAGATCTGAGCCCTATCAAATAGAAGCATCATCTTACGTAGCTAAAATTTCCTTCTGAAATCAGAAAATAACCTATCAGTTTGTAGAAATTGCTGTGTGGCTATCACAGTGATATTTGGATGCTTCTAGATCTTTGGGCCAGGACCTTTTCCTTATAGCAGAAAGTTTAATTTATTGTTGACGTATAGGTTCTTTTAAACAAGTACAAAGAGGTATCCTAAGATAAATATAAGTTGTTTCTGTTTTGGGAAGGGGACAGTGGGGAAGTGAGAGAGATCCCAGAACACATGTATTTCAAAAAGTTTCCTATGTGAAATTGACATAACCTTTACTCCTACTTCCACCCTTGTTATTGGCCCCTGATATAAGTAAGCACTTTGCCTTGACTCCATTAGGGATGGGAGATGAGTATTACCATAATGTTACCTACAGCTTCAAAAACCTGTAAACTCTGAGCAATCAGAGCTTTTTATGTTTAAAGAGCTTATGCTAGATGAATAGAATAAAATTTCGACTCATCTATGCATGAGATGTCTTAGAAAAAACTTAGCCACTGTGGTGTAGTCTTAGGCTACAATGAATTTCTGAGAAAATATGACAGTGCCATAATCTATTTCAAAGCACTTGGAACAGAAAAGTCATCTTTCTAATTTTCAAGAAAGAATTTGAAGAGTTGAATGTGGCAACACCATGTTTGCTCTTTCAACCTCCATTCAGCTCTTACACATACAACTCTAGCAACCTTCAGTGTGCTTTGTCACCCATGAATGTACCTATTACAAGAAATGTGTAGAAATTTCTCTTTCAGTTAGTGAATGGGCTCATCTTTTTAAATGTGGAAAAACATTAGGGTCATTCAGCATCCTCTGCAAGATGTCTATTAGGGATGCAAATGTGTAGATATGGACAAAAATAGTAGTCTCACTTGTAAAACATTGAGTTTGGGAAATTTAACTTAGAGAGAAAGCACTGCTACTTTCCATTTGAGCAAATTTTTTTAATTCTTTGTATCTACATATTCTCAGACTTCATTTCCTCTCCACTCCTCAGATGTGGTCATACGTTTAGTCCTTGGCATTCTAACTTTCTTGTTCTATATTTTTTTTATCACAAAACTCTCATACAAATTCTTAGCTTCACGATTTTCATCTGCTACTCTGAGATTTAGTCCAACACCTCCAACTGCCTAGTGCTAGACAATTTTACTTAAATTTAAGAAGTCATAAGCCAAGCTCATCATCCTTCACCTACCCCACCCACAGAGACATTTATCAGTGCAATAGACTAGGTGTCAGCCTTCACTTAACACTTTCCGTGTTGACTGGTTCAAATGGTAATCAAATGCTGTTGGCCCTTACCATGCCCACTATTTCACAAACCTGCCCTTATCCACCAACGTTCCTTTAACCTTACCCACCTGTGTCTCTGATGACACCACGGTTCATGGATTTTTTGCCCTTTAACCTGAACCAGGCTCTCAGTACTGCTCATCAACATTTTATTTATCTGTAGTTGAATTGTTTAAATCCTCACCACAGCTGTTGCTCACATCCTCCCATAGCCCAACACCTTCATCTCCACAGTCAAGATCCAGGCTACATATCACAAGCTCTCTAAGCTTGCATACACTCCTTCTCCAATGTATGTTGTTATATTTATATATATTACTTTTTATTTCCAAACACGTGTTTTACATTTTGCCCAGTATATCCATTTCCCAGTGTCCTAAACCCAGTTTTATTCATTTTCCCTGGCAATTTATTCCTATGTTCACATAACATCCATTGGCATTTTTTCTCTCATCTACAAGTATATCTAGTTATAACATTTTCTTAAAAATAAATTTAGAATTGCCTATCTTACCTCTTCTAGCTGCTATACTAGCTCTATCTTCCATTTCTTGGAAAATGTCTATAATCAAATTATTTCTGTATACTTTTAATCCTGATTTCTTCTCTACCTACTTAATGATTTGGCAATGCATCATCAGTCATTACACTACTAATAAAATCACACTTTCAAGGTCATCAGTAACCTCCTCATTACCAAACTCAGTAACCCCTTTCAGTCTTCCTTTTCCCTGACTACCCTGCATTATCTAACATTTAACTCTTTTCTCTTCATTATCTCTCTTGCCTGGTTTCCATGAGATTACATTTACTGCTAAGCAGATTCTCTCCTTAACTTTGTGACAAATCTTTTTAGCCCTTTATTGGCTCCTCAGTAGTCTACCTCCACAGCTCCTCAGGCTTCTCTCCATGTCCTTTTATTTTACTTCACCTTCAATACATTCTTCCTTGTTATTTATTATTATTATTATTATCATTATCATTATTGAGACAGAGTCGCTGTATGTCACCAGGCTAGAGTGCAGTGGCGTGATCTCAGCTCACTGCAACCTGTGCCTACCAGGCTCAAGGGGTTCTCCTGCCTCAGCCTCCCGAGTAGCTGGGATTACAGGTGCATGCCACCATGCCCAGATAATTTTTTATATCTTTAGTAGAGACAGGGTTTCACTATGCTGGCCAGGCTGGTCTCGAACTCCTGACCTCAGGTGATCCACCAGCCTCAGCCTCCCAAAGTGCTGGGATTACAGGCGAGAGCCATCGCGCCCAGCCCCTTATTAATTTTTTCTGTTGCTATTGCCTTTACTTAAGTGCTCATTTCTTAGAAATGGATCTCAGATTCTGTATTTCCAGTTCCAATGCCCAACCCTCTTCCTATACTTGAGGTAGTTATTCATTACCACCATATTTTCCCAAATTCTACACTTTAAAATAAATCTCATTGTCTTCACCTAAATGCCTCTACCTCCTGCATTTCTTTTGGTTTTCATTTTTTCCAGTTCTCCATATACTAAGTGTGTTCATTCCACATTTACTCTGCTCACTGCTCATGCTGTGTCAGTTTAAGGATCCAAACAGAAAACTAAAAACCACTAAAAATACTTTAAACAGAAAGAACTTTCTACAGGAAATTGGTTCACAGGTTATGGAAGACACGAAAAGCAAGACAGGATGTCTCAGTCTGTTTCTGCCGCTATAACGAAATTCAGCAGAATGGGTAATTTGTAAATAATAGAAATTTATTTTCCACTTTTCTGAAGGCTGTGAAATCTAAGATCAAGGCAAGTTCAGTGTCTGGTGAGGGTTGGGTCTCTGTGTTTCCAAGATGGTATCTTACCACTTTGTCCTCCAGAGGTGAAAAACACAGTGTCCCTATATGGTGGAAGGTGGAAGATAGAAGGTCAAAGGGGGCCCAAGCTAGTTCCCTCCAGCCCTTTCATAAGGCACTAATCCCTTGTTCAGAGCAGAGTCCTCACAACTTTATCACATCCCAAAAGGTCCCATCTCTATGACCACCACAATGGGGATCAAGCTCCAATACGTGAATTTTGGGGGGACATTTAGATCATAGCACAAGGGATGGTGAGGCAACACACAGATTAGCAACTGCTAATCTTAGCTGGAAGGATGAGGAGAGGAAGTTTTGTAGAAAGCTCAAAATTTAAGTTCACTCAGAAGAAACTAGAACTATGCCAGAAGCTATAGCAACAGAAAAGATGCAGCTGTTCCCAGGGAAGCTGTTCAAGTTAGGAAGAGAGGGAGAGAAGTACCCTAGATTCTCACTTCTTCTTGTCCACCAGTCTCCCCTAGCGCCTCCTACTGACCAAACCAATCTGGAAGCCAGTGGTGATGATAACCTGGGAAATGCAAGGTACAGAAGTCATCCCTCCCTCCCCAAACCTGCTATACAGACCAGAGTCAGAGGAGAGTGAAGACTGAATGTGACAGTAAAATAGGCCAAAAATTGATTATTCTGTATCCATTTTTACTATTCAGCCATCTATTCCTCCTATGAAACACCACCAAGCTTCCATCTAATATGTTGTAACTATTGTTTGTAGAAAGTTGTTCCCATGTGCCCTAAAGAAAGGAGATATAAACCTCTGTGTCTATCCCTATGTCTATCTCAATAATTCAGGGACTCCTCATGATATGCAGTTATCTACATATATTTCAGATGTAATTTCTTGTTGGACTAGTGACTATGAAACTCAGTTGTAAAGTTAAGCACTGCCACCATCCCTTTTATTAAAAAGTAGAGGAAAGAAAAAGAGGAAAACATAATGTCCTTAGCAGCCTCAGTCCCCATTTCTGTAACTGATGCCAAGACCATAGCTAATATTTTTTTAATATAAGAGCTTTTCTGAGATGTAATTCATATACTGCTTAATACATCAATTCAAAATATGTAATTCAATGGCTTTTATTATAGTCAGAGTTGTGCGGCTATCGCCATAGTTTTAGAAGATGTTCATCACCCCCAAAACAAACCCTATGCTCACTAATAGTCACATTCCATTGTTGAAGATCCCCTGTCTCATTTCTTTGAAGATCAGTTCAAGACTTAGCCACCTAGGCTTTTGGGCTCTTCTCCAGATTCTGAAATCTGTAGCATTTACTGTCTGGACAATTCATCTGGATTCCCCCTAGAGCCATTCATCTTGTTAGGTATGTGCTCTCTCTCTCCAATTAGATTGTAAGCTCTTAAGAAAAAGACCCTTGTCTTGATTGAAGAGATAGAAAAAATATTTAGGAATGTAGCTCCTTCATCGAATTTAATCCTTTTTCTTTGTGTTTGATTAATTCATATTACTGCACGCTCTTCTCCTAACAAAGATTTTCTTTCTTAATCATTTTCCCAGAGAAAATAATTCAAAACTGCCAGAACAGACTTAAACAGAAAATTTAAAGTGTTCATTAAAATGTAAAAATGGAACAGATTAGAAAAAAAAAATCAGAAATCACTTGTTATTCTCATCTACTGTGAATATGCATTTAAGATGTGCTGGAAATGCTGATGTTTCTTTTATTCCAGTATTAAAATAGTGCCCATTCACTGTCATATATAACAAAGCGTGATATTAACCAATGGGGGAATAAAACACATTCATTTCCTCTAATAAATATTACATTTGCAAGTTAAGGTCAGCGTTACATCTAGTGCACCTGTAATCAATTCTTTCAAATGTACAAACATTTACGTATGTTTTTAAATATGTGTAAGGATACCTTTAAGAGTTTCCTATGAACTGGAACACCTGTACCTATTGTTTATACTTTTCTTTTTCCTCTCCTCTCTTCCCTTCCTTCATTCTTTTCTCATCCTTTCCTTTTTTTTCTTATATCCTCTTGCTTCTTCCATTTCCCTTAGGAAGACATTGGTACAACTTCTTATATTTGTTAGGAACCATCTTGAAAAGTTAAGAAAATTAAAATAACTGTGGAAGAGGACGTTCTTATAAAATTAGTATGAAGTTTTTTTCCCTCTCTAAATCTTATGGTCACCATGAAAATAGCAACAGGTTATGTATCCTTTATGTTACACTCTAAAATAAATACTTACCTTGAAAACTATTTTGAAATATACCAAAAATTTTACGTTTGACAGCATCAAGTAACATTTTTATAGTGCTTATTTTGTGTGTGGAATTGCATAAATGTTTGGGAATGTTTTATAATGTAGTAGAGAAAGACATAAAAAGAAAATAATCACAAGGCAGTGAGGAAATTATGTATAAAATGTGATAGGAGCACTGAGCCTGGTCATTCAGTTCACAAGTAATTATGAATGCCCAGTTTGTTCAAGGTACTACTCTAGGTGCTGGGGATACCAAGTATTTTCCTTCAAACAATTCATGGTTAATACATAGTGACCTTACAGTGTGATAATCCACCCAAAATTTAAAGCTGAATACAGAATGTTATGTGGAAACTAGAGAAGGAAGTCAGGACAGAGAAAGGAATTTCAGGAGTGTCAAGAAAACTTTTGAAAAGCATTTACTTCAGACTGGGATCTTGCACAATGATTAGAAGTAGAATATACTCTGCCTTCTAGAAACAAAGCAAAACAAAACAAAAAACAGTGTGCAGATGAAAAGGACAAGAAAAGGGCATCCTATGCAGAAGGGATAGCACAAGATTGTCTTCATCTACTGAGGCTGCTTTAACAAAGTACGATGAACTGGGTCACAACAGAAATTTATTTCTCACAGTTCTGGAGGCTGGGAAGTTCAAGATCAAGGTGATGATAGACTGGGAGTCTGGGAAGGTCCTCTTGCTAGTTCAAAGATGGCCATATTCTCATGGCATCCTCACATGGTGGAAGAAGTAAGTAAGCTCCCTTGGACTTCTTTTATAAAGGGACTAATCCCATTCATGGGGGCTCTACCCTCCTGATCTCATCAAGTCCCTAAGGCCCCAGCTCCTAATTCATCACCTTGTGGGGATGGGAGTTAGAATTTTAACATATGAATGGGGGCAGGCACAAACATTCAGACCATAGCAATGATCTGTGTAAAGAACAAAGTATTGTCTTTCAAGGACTACAGACTGGTATCTCTGAATTTCCAGGTGCTCCTGAGGAATTTGCAGGAGACAAGACTGGGAGGCAAGCAAGCAAGCAAGAACCAAGCCATTGAACCTTCTTGTGCCATGCTAAAGTCATCAGATTTCATTCTGAACACAATAGGAAGCTGTTAAAAAATTGTTAAGTAACATTACTCTCAGGTTTATGTTTTAGAAAAATTAGTCTACTCCAGTGACAGGATATGCTGGCCAGCTGAATGTTGGAAGAAAATTATGGAGGATAGAAAGAGATTCGTGAAGAATTTCCATTGCAGTTCTACAGGTGGAAAAGTATGAGGGCTTGAATTGAGGCTCTGGCAGTGGGGATGGAGAAGAGAGTAAGAAGGTTAGAGAAAGTTAGTTTAGAAACAATAGTGTTTAGTACTTCTAACTGTATAGAGAGGATAGAAGAGGAAAAATTGTGGCTTATGCAGCTGATAAGGAACTAAGTAGAGGAATATTTGAAGAGGAAGAAATGAGTTAAATTTTGAACATACTGTGCTTACCATTCTAAGATAACATTAAATTATTCAGGAGGCAAGCTGGGCAAGGTGGCTCACGTCTGTAATCCCAGCCTTTGGAAGATCAAAGCAAGCAGATCACCTGAGACCAGGAGTTAGAGACCTGCCTGGCCAACATGGTGAAACCCCATCTCTACTAAAAATACAAAAAAATTAGTTGGGTGTGGTGGCGGGCACCTGTAATCCCAGCTGCTCAGGAGGCTGGGGTAGAAGAATCTCTTGAACCTGGGAGGTGGAGGTTGCAGTGAGCCGAGATTGCACCATTGCACTCCAGCCTGGGTGACAAGAGTAAAATTCTGTCTCAAAAAAAAAAAAAAAAAAAAAAAAAAAAATTCAGAAGACAGTTGGAGGTATGGGTTTATGTTTGAGGAAAGAGGTCAGTGTTGACTGTGTGTATGTGTGTGACAGAGAAAGGGAGTGAGGGGAGAGATTGCGAGAGTAAATCCTAGAGTAAATTCCCAGTTCTAGTATCCCAGTTCACCTCTAATATGGTTTGGTTTTGTGCCCCCACCCAAATCTCATCTTGAACTGTAACCCCCACACGTCAAGGAAGGGACCCGTGGGAGGTGATTCAATCATGGGGGTGACTTCCCTCATGCTGTTCTCATGATAGTAAGTGAGTTCTCATGAGATCTGATGATTTTATAAGTGGTAGTTTCCCCTCTACTCTCTCTCACCTGCCACCATGTAAAACACGTCTGCTTTTCCTTCCACCATAATTGTACATTTCCCGAGGCCTCCCCAGCCTTGCAGAACTGCGAGTCAATTAAACCTCTTTTTTATATAAATTACCCAGTCTCAGGATGTTTTTATAGCCATGTGAAAATGAACTAGTACAATCTCCTTCTATTTCAACTCCTCTTCCACCCATATTCATGTATAGCAAGAGGGCTGTTGACCTTTACAAAGAAAGAAGATTCAAGAGAGCAAAGTATTTTGGATAAATCCCAAACTGCAGTATCACTCTGTTAATCAATAACTTGTTCTCTCAAGTATAACTATCCGCTCAATGATCCAGTGTATCATGGATATAAGGATCTCCTGGTGCATGTATTGGCACAGCATAGAAGTCCCTGAGGCTCCCAATGAGGCATAAGAAAATATGTGTGTTTTATGTATGCATATGTGACTGTGAGTAGTATGTGGTGTGTACGTGTGTGTGTATAGGTGGTATGTGCATATGATATATGCATTAGTGTGATACTAATGCTATAATATACTAATACTAATATACTAATGCTATAATAAATAAATCCTACAATATAGTAGCTTAACAAAAAAGATGTTTCTTTCTCTTGTGTCACAGCCCAATGTGAGCGTTTCTGATTGGTGGAAGTTTGCCCCTTGTGCAGTAATTCAGGGACTCTCACTCCTGCCATCTCCTGGCTCTGTATTTCCTCAGATATCAGAGTTTACTGCCTCCAGGCAGAAGGAGAAAGAGACAGCAGAGAAGGCATGTTCACTTCTTAAACCGGAAATGATACACATCACTTTCTTTCACATTTTGTTGGTGAGTACTGATCACATGACCACAACTTGAAACAGGTGAGACTGCCAATGGTGGCTCCTGGCAAGGCACCATCTCCCAGTTACAATATGGAAAGGGAAGTAAAGTATTTATTGGCATCCAGCCATCTTGGCCACAGCCCGCCTCTCTGATATATCCTTCTTCCTACACATAAAGCACCCACTTTATGCCTCACCACCTCTCCAAGGATGTCGACCTAAAGTCTCATCCGGTAACTGTGTCTGGTGGTGTAGAACATTCTCCATCAGGGACAGATATATGTATCTTCTCGTGGGCCACTGATTTATATTCCAATTAAAATTTCTTTTAGGTAAAGGGAAGAATGGGAGCTACTTAGCATCCATGGTCTGCAGCCATAAGAAATCTTCCCAGGAAGAAACAATGTAGACCCCCTGCCTTAGCAATGGAAGACATCTGTTGCTTTGATTCTGCTTCGGCTTTATTTCTCTTGTCCATAGTTCTCTGTGGCCCCCGGCTCTGTTCCCTGTGAGCTTTCTATTATCTTTATATTTGAACTAAGCATTGAGAAGTGTTCTCTCCTTGAAGCCTACACAGCTTTTGCAACCTGTGTTCTGCTGGTGTAATTTGGGAGTCTTCAGGCTGATTTACGAATGCCAGTTTTTAAAAATCACAGCTTGTGATGACTTTACCAATGCAATTTACTAAAAATCTTAGTAGATTTCTGATCCAATTGATTCTATTCACCTCCAGGCGCCAGGATCTTTTGACAAACAATTCAGCACTGCTTAATTTCATGGCTTTCTTGCCCTTATGACTCTTTTTCATCTTTCTGGTGGCTCCTTTGTGGCCATCTGAAAATTAGAACACAGCAAGGAGGAAACATCCTTTATATGTTCTGTGCTGCAAGAGTAAGGCTTCTGTTTAACTAAAAATTTCAAATGGGTCTTTGTTGTTTGAACTTCTTTCTATTACTATTAGTGTCTCAAGTTCAAAAATGTCTGCTTTTTCCAATTCTAAAAGTTCTCAAATTTCAAGATTCTTCAAGTCCCTTTCCTATTATTTCTGCTCCAAGTCTCCAACTCTTGCCTAAGCTTACCTAAGTTTTGAGACGTCTGCTCAAAGAACCCAGTTCTTCCTCTAGTTTCCAATGGCCACCAGCATTCCTTGGCTTCTGGCCCTGTGACTCTGGTCTCTTTCTCTTCAGCCACATTGCCTCCTGATCGTGTATGTGTGTGCTCCCTCCCTCCGCCTTCCTCTTATAAAGATATATATAGTTGCATTTAGGGCCCACCCAAATAATTCAGGATAATCTTCCCCATCTCAAGTAATCACATCTGCAAAGAACATTTCTCCAGATAAGGTAACATTTACAGGTTCCAGGAATTAGGACCTGACATCATTTTTTTTTTTTTTTTCTTGAGACAGTCTCGCTCTGTCACCCAGGCTGCAGTGCAGTGGTGCTATCTCAGCTCACTGCAACCTCCACCTCCTGGGTTCAAGTCATTCTCCTGCCTCAGCCTCCCAAGTAGCTGGAATTACAGGCACCTGCCACCACACCTGGCTAATTTTTTGTATTTTTAGTACAGATGGGGTTTTTCCGTGTTGGCCAGGCTGGTCTGGAACTCCTAGGCTCAAGTGATCCACCCACCTCAGCCTCCCAAAGTGCTGGGATTATAGGCCTGAGCCACTGCGCCCGGCTGGACCTGACATCTTGAGGGCCTTTATTCACCCTACCACTACTAGGGTAGTGGATCATGAACCACATCTGACACAAGGCTATGGGTGGTTGTGTAAGTGTTAAGTATGATATGGTATGTTGGGAGGTGTATTATGGAATATGTATTGGGGGGAATGTGTAGGAGATAACCACATTGTGGCACATGGTAGAGTGAGTATCTTTGTGTGTGTATAATATGTGGGGCATGGATGTATGTTTGGGCTTGCGATATGTGTGCCTAATATTATGTAATGTGTATATTTGTAGAGTATTTGAGTGTATTTTATAGGAATGTACATAGTTGTGACTCCATATGTTTGCGATGTGCCTTGTGTTTGTGCACATGAGTAATGTGTGTATTTGTAATATTGTTTAGCCTAAGGGTGTTTGCACCTGTGTGAATGCATGCATTTGTGTTTTGTGAGTGGTTTGTGTATATGTGGTATGGCTCTATGTACTGATAGTGTGTGTGAGATGTGCATGTGCATAGTAGGTGTATATGTATTTGTGTGCATGTGTGTAAGATTCCTTAGAGCCTCACATCAGCATCTGTTTCACTCCCATTACAACTAATATTTGATCATAAACCCTATGAAATACAGATTTGGCAACAACCAAAACTCGTAACTTAAAATGCTGAAAGGAAGAGGAGACTTGGAGTTTCCAACTATGAGGCTCCTAGTCCTAGAATTCCTCTTAAACACAGTTTCTTATTTTCTTCTAGCCCTCCATGCCTTGGTGCCCCCTTGAGGGCCTTGAGGAATTGATCAGACAAAATTGCTCACCTCAGCCTCCTACTAAGAACTCTGAGTAAGTGGAGTTGGGGGAATGAAATCTGAACTGTGTCCTAGAGTGAAATAGAAAATGTCATCCCAAACCTGTGGCTACCTTATTAAGAGCAATGTGAAGGAGGGGGTTGGAACTCTGGAGGGAAGGGAATGGGGAAGACACTTATTCCTTGCTCTGTCAACTCTACTTTGGCAAAGCAGGGAAGAGCCAGGATTTTCATATACATGAGGTTGTCTTTGTTGCAGCATCTTGTCAAATAAATTAAGTCTTTAATGTGCAGTGTGTTTCCCGCCCCCTCCCAAACGTTCACTTTCAAGGAGACACAGTATCAAAGGATGGCACGCACTCAATTTCACGAACCAATAAACACAGCTTTTGCATTAATTACCATTTTCAGCTCCTTGGGAAAACATGACGAGAGTTATCAGGAAGATGTTCATTATTGCCAGGCTTCATTTGATGGAAATGGAAATCTGGCTTGTCACCAAGTGAAGATCTTCAAATGAAAACTAGCTATCACTTGTGGGAACAGGTCTGGCTGCCCTCAGATAGTTTCTCAATGTTTTATTAGCAACACTGGGCTACAAGTAAAACTTCTTTCTGCAGCCCTCTTCACTGACTGCCTGGCTCAAAAGGATGTCAGCATTTCCAGTTCTAGCCTTGCTACTCTGTTCAACCCTCTGCTGGTCAAGACCATACTATGTGACCCTGTGTCCTGGGCCATCATTGGACAATCCAGGCAAGGTATCCATCTTGCCCAAGCTGGATCAGTCAGAGCCTCTCTCCTATACCTTATTGTGAGGTCTGGGGACTGATTTTTGCTAGAACTGAGTTGAGTTCATGAGTTTGACTACAGGAGACATTAATTTCTGCTGCTGAAACCCCATAGTAGTACAAGGACCTTTTCTTCCACCTGGAATTGGGAAGGAACTCCAAATTCTCCCTGTAATTTAACAAACTTCCGTAGTATCTTTCCAATGAATTCTTTTTTCCTTTAAGCTCAGAAGGGTTGGTTTATGTTTCTTGCAACCCGAAGAAATCAAATTAATATTTCCTTTGGGATGTAGCTTAGAAACCAACAAGTTAATCATATTTTCAGCATGTTGCTGAAAATGAACCCTAAATCCTCTTGGAGAACAGCCTCAACATTTTTAGTAGCTATATTACCTCCCTCGCTCTCTCCTCACTTCCCCCAGATTCTAAAAAAATCTTCAAGGGACTTGAGAATTTGTCACACTCTACCCAGGGACTTGACCTGCTTCTTACCAAAGTGTAGTTAGAATCAGGGACATTTTGGGAGGGAAACTAGGAAGCAGAATTAGACAGACTCCATGTTTGAGTACCCAGAAGCTTCCCCTGATACCTTTCAGGCAGCTTTATAGAAAATTCCCCCGGAACCTCAGACAGTGGATTCCAGCAAGTTCTGCAAGCTTGGCACCACAATGAGCTCTTTGCCATCCAGTGAGCCACAGCCCTAGAGGGCTCCTTTTCAATGATATCTGAAGCTCAGCCTTGTAGAGGTCATTTATTTGGGCTCTCTATCTCAACCCTAGGGGTAGTGGCTGCTCTTCACATCTATTATTCCTGGGTTCTACAGAGTTCTCTTCATATCCTATTAGCCAATCCCTCATCACATAAATCCCCTGTTATAGTTTATAATTTTATACTAAACTTCTCCTCTAAAACTTCTGCATAGCTTCTGTCTCCTAGGTAGACCCTAACTGGCTAATATAGTTAGTATCCCCATTTTAGAGATAAGGAAGCTGGGGCTAATGAGGTAAATAAGACACCTGTGGACAGGGAGCTACCAAAGGGAAGAGAAAGAACTAGTATGCCAGTTCTGTCTAATGACAAAGACTGTTCTCCATGACCTGGAGATTCCCACAGCCTACATGATTCCTGGAGACATTCAGTAGTTTAATAGGGTGATTGCAGGCAAAGCCTTTAAGCATAATGTCTTTTAAACCAGTGCTATTTCATCTGATCTTCAGACTTATACCACTTTGCAAACTGTTTGTTACTGATGTGCAATGAAATAAGCACAAAAATTGAAAGGGTACAAAATCTCAATTGGAAGGAAAAACTTTTTATTGAACGTCATTGCACAGCATGGTGACTTATACAACAATAGTGTATTGTACATTTCAAAACTGCTAGGAGTACATTTCGTATGCTCATATCACAAAAAAAAATGATAAGTAAGAGAGGCCAAGTGAGGGCTGTAGAGAAAAAAAAGAGAAAGAAAAATAAGTGATAACTATTTGAGGTGATGAATATGTAAATTAGCTTGGTTTAATTATTTCATATTATATTCATAGATCATAACATCACTTTGTATCCCATAAACATATGCAAATATAAATTGTCAACTTACAATAAAATCTTTTAAAAAGAAATTTCACATCATGACAACATTCAAGTTCATTTTTACTGTATTTTACAAAAGTAGTGCAGATCCACAACAATTTAAAAAGAAAAGACAGTACTAATTCCTGTACCATGGACAATTTTCTAAACCTTAGGCCAAGATTAAGCATAAATATACCTCTGCAGTTGTTGCTGCTTTTTGAATTGTAAGTGGAGAATCACTTGAGCCTGGGAGGTGGAGGTTGTAGTGAGCCAATATTGTGCCATTGCACTCCAGCCTGGGCAACAAGAGCAAAACTTTGTCTCAAAAAAAGAAAAACCTACTCTCAGGGTGGAGATAAGAAGAGATTATAACTAGTATAATTATCACAGGACACAGATGTGCAGTAAAGAATATATAAAGTGAATCATCTTTGCCTAGTGTTTGAAAGTATACAGATCCATAGAGACTTTATAGAACCCTTTTTAAACTTCACAATGTTTTACCCATGTTAGTGTGAGCACCAATGTAGTTCTTGACATCTGTGTTGATAATCAGGGAAATTTCAAGTAAGCAGTTTAGATGCAAAATAAATTGATATATTTAGCCATATTAAGTTATTTTTTATTCAAGGTATGGTATAATATGTAAATTTATTCAAAATATGATAATGTGCATATCATATGTCTTTAGTTCTCCATACATTTTCTTATTTGGTTCCCTCTTAAACTTACATTGTAATACATTAACTGATGATCATACATTTACTGAACAGTAACTGTATGCATAGATCTGAGCTTGTCTTTGTGAGTGATTCAGAAGTATTGTGAGTTACCCTTGTGTTGGTTATAATCTGAACCAATCTCAGTGCTATGAATAGGAGAATGGAAAAGCTACAGTGGAATCCAGTGGCTAACAATGGATTAAGTTCTGTAGCATAAATTACAAGTATTCCAGAAGATAGAAAATGCAGACATCATTATGAGTGAAATAACCAAGTCATGGAAAAAGAGGCTTTGAGTTGGTCCCTTACACCCAAGCCTCGTTATGTTGTAGCTAAGATGACCTGATTTGAGAAACCGTAAAAAGGTAGTACAAAGCCATCAAGATGTGGAAATGTTATAAACCAGGAAAATGCCTGAGAAAACATATTGGGGTAGCTCATGCATAGTGCAATTTAGAAAATAAATGGTAGTGTCTGCTTTGATCACTACCCATGGAACATAAATCCTGCCTTTCTTTTAGATTCTAAAGGATGTCACCATGGAAAGAAGAATGAATATTCTACATTTTCTTCCTTGGAAAATATAAAATAGGCCTGCAGCTTCAGTCTGGTAACTTTTTCTTTGGCTGCTTCTCCTCAACTCCTAAGTAGAGGCGTGATTATAGAAGAGAAAAGGAGAAGATTTTGGGGAGAGAGCTGTGATAAATTTATCTATAATCCTATGTCTCTTACAAACATATTTCACTTAACAAAACTCCCCAGCAGAAGCAAAGACTACCCATATAATGACAGTTTCTTCTTAAATTTCTTTTTAAACATGTTTAAAATAAAAAAAAATTGACATGTTACACACATCTTGTCTTTTTTTTTTTTTTTTTTTTTTTTTGAGACGGAGTCTAGCTCTGTCCCCCAGGCTGGAGTGCAGTGGCCGGATCTCAGCTCACTGCAAGCTCAGCCTCCCGGGTTCACGCCATTCTCCTGCCTCAGCCTCCCGAGTAGCTGGGACTACAGGCGCCCGCCACCTCGCCCAGCTAGTTTTTTGTATTTTTTAGTAGAGACGGGGTTTCACCGTGTTAGCCAGGATGGTCTCGATCTCCTGACCTCGTGATCCACCCGTCTCGGCCTCCCAAAGTGCTGGGATTACAGGCTTGAGCCACCGCGCCCGGCCACATCTTGTCTTCTTAATCAAAAGGTGCTAGATATAATGTTGCATTTATGGAGAAGAGAATCAAACAATAGTAAGGTTTATGCCCCTATACTTATGAGAATGAATGAGATTATTTTATAATGTTTGCAATTTAGAATATTTTGCCACTTTCTTGCATCAGGCTCCATTTTTTTCTTAAGTTATAAATGGAACCTTTTCTTTTACAACTGCACATTCTTTACCCTCTACTGCCTACTCCTTTTTTAGTGACATGTGCTAACAAAATAATTCAATTCAATGCATTAAAATGGTGTCTAGAGTAAAGGTAAGTAGATTTTGAGTGAAAATGCGTACTGCTTTTTAAGAACTAGCTTTTTTTTGTTGTTTTTTTTTTCCCTGAGATGGAGTTTCCCACTTGTTGCCCATGCTGGAGTGCAATGGTGTGATCTCAGCTCACTGCAACCTCTGCCTCTAGGTTCAAGCAATTCTCCTGCCTCAGCCTCCCAAGTAGCTGGGATTACAGGCATGCACCACCACACCCAGCAAATTTTGTATTTTCTTTTTCTTAGTAGAGACGGGGTTTCACCATGTTGGTCAGGCTGGTCTCAAACTCCTGACCTCAAGTGATCCACCTTCCTTGTTCTCCCAAAATGCTGGGATTAGGATTACAGGAGTGAGCCACTGTCCCCAGCTGAACTAGGTCTTTGACACAAATTCCTGATCTTGACCTTTTAATTATAAAAGGGACGCAATTTTTTCTTCCATTTAAAAAATTTTTTAATTATTATGGATATATAATAGTTGTACATTTTCATGAAGTACATGTGATAGTTCGATTCAGGAACTCAATGCATAATGATCAAACAAGGTAATTAGGCTATTCATAACCTCAAGCATTTACTATTTCTTTGTGTTAGTGACATTTCAGAAATCATAAAAGTATTTTCGTAATAGGAAAGTTGGAAAAAAAGTAGAAATTTTAAATAATTGTAATGCCATTTGATTGAAGACAATTTGATTTCTGTGTCTCAAAGAAGCTGTTATCAAACTGGTGGACTTTGGTAGTACGGTCATCTGGATCAGTCACTGCTCACTTAAGACAGACTTTAAGAAGAAAGAAACTCTCTTACTCGGAGGAAATCCGACTCCCCATTCCTGCAGTCTGCAACTTGACCTCTTCCTCACAGATTCTATGCTATTCATAAGTCAGCCTCTCCTAGCCCCAGAAAGTCCAAGTTTATAAGGACAGTCATAGGTAGAGAGGTACACCCTTTTCCTTTGCTGATCCCACATTAATTTGCTGTTCTTCAAGTTTTGGTACTTTTCAAAAGCAAAAAGTCACCCTCAGTATACATAAACACATGTAAAGAAATGCCGTTACTTTCAACCTTAAGAAATCAGTTGGATGACAACCATTTTCTGGTCAGTGGTTCCAGTGGAAATCAAATTATTTAGAAAAAAAATTACTCAGCCTTGGTTAAAATTAAGAAAAAATGTAGCACCTGGTAGTATCTAACAAGCCTTGGAAGGAAGCATCCTGCTGACATAAATCTATTATAACTGGGTTCTGGAAAGATAAAGAATAAAAGATGAGAAAATAGGAACATTCCTTGAAAATAGGATCACAGTGAACAAAAGGCAATGATGAAAGATTATCCTGGTGAATAAAATGTCTCTCAATTTTTACCTGTCTTGTTATCCTTACTGAGAGCAAGCAGTGTGCTTTCTGAGATTTTTAACTGTTTACCACAAAGCTTCTGTTTAAAGTCTCAGGAATATAACCCTCAACTACAAAGCATATAAAGATCAGAACACTCATAAAAATTTTGATTTATGAAATAAAATTAATTCCCATAACTTGTAAAAGAACACTCTAAGCCTTATCTCCAATAACCCTTTTTATTTGGCCATTAATCACCACCATCTGTTAATTAGATAAACGTACACCTTTCCATCCAGTTTTTTTCCTTGAAGATGTATGAAATAAAAGATGTCTGCAAATTCTAATCCAAACATACAACTGGAAGCCCATTTTCTCCCATCCTCCTAAATATTGGTCTGCACATAAAGCTTCTTTGGTCTGCAAAATCCTGGGGAAAATGAGGAAATGGCATGTTCATTCAACAGATTATTATGGAGCACTATCATGTGCCAGGTAAACAGAGTCAACCCGTATTCCCAACATAAATTTACTTCACTTTACAGACTCATTTATTCTGGTATTATGTTTTTCTTGCTGTTTGGGGGTTAAAATATGGTGATACCAAATGATAATTGGTTCTTTTTAACATCCTTACTTGGAAAAATAAAATGTTGGTGGCCTGATATCAATCCCCACATTTACTTTTGCAATTTTACTCTCCATGAAATCCTCAAAGGCTACAACCACTGATTTTGCTCCTTCCTTCACTCAATCTGTCTATCCATTACTATATGTCCAGCACCTAAACCTATGGCTCCCAATTTATGATTACTGAATAAATAACTACTGGATGGATGGATGGATGGATGGATGGATGGATGGATGGATGAATAAATGAATATGTCCATCTCTCTGAGACAATTTACTGATTAGAAAGAGCCACAGTTGTACTAAATCAGGAAACCAAGATATGTCAAATGTGCCTGAATGTGCCACCATCCTTTATTGGTAATATTAGTGTGTACTATCACAGCTCTAAGAATTTTGTATTTGCCAACTCATTTAGACCCCAAAATGAATCCCTAAAGAAAATAGTTTTATAACATCATTTTACAGGGGGAAACTGGGTCACAAAGAAGATTTAGAAAGTGCTTAAATGGAGCATCCCAGATTCTACTCTTAGTGACAACATTACGCTGCCTCTTGTTTACAAGGAGAGTGGTAAGAAAATGAACCAGAAAGGAATATAGAAAATTCACCTGTGACTTCCAGTCCACACACCAACCTTACTCTCATGTAGCATGTGCTACAAATTCTAATTCATAGTAAGGCTACTCTATATTAATCATAACATCAGGTAATGCCTATATCTGGTTTAAAAATTTAAGCTGCTATCATTTTAGGCACGTGTCTTCATGTCCATTCTATCTTCTGCAGGGCCTAGAATTGTGTCATGCTCATAGTAGGCACTCAAAAATATTTGTTGGTGATATAGTTTGGCTATCTGTCCCCACCCAAATCTCATGTCGAATTATAATCCCCAATGCTGCAGGTGGGGCCTGGTTGGCAGTGTTTGAATTACAGGGATCGTGAGTTACCGTGAAATCTGGTCATTTAAAAGTGTGTGGGCCTGGCACGGTGGCTCACGCCTGTAATCCCAGCACTGCGGGAGGCTGAGGAGGGTGGATTATGAGGTCAGGAGATCAAGACCAGCCTGGTCAACATGGTGAAACTCCATCTCTACTAAAAATACAAAAAATTAGCTGGGTGTGATGGCACGTGCCTGTAGTCCCACCTACTCGGGAGGCTGAGGCAGGAGAATTGCTTGAACCCAGTAGGTGGAGGTTGCAGTGAGCCAAGATCACGCCACTGCACTCCAGCCTGGCGACAAAGTGAGACTGCGTCTCAAAAAAAAAAAAAAAAAAAAAAAAAAAAAACGAAAAAAAAGAAAAAAATGTGCGGCACTTCCTCCTTCTCACTCTTTCTCTAGCTCCTGCATTCCTCATATGATGTGCCTGTTCCTGCTTCACCTTTTACCGTGACTGTGAGTTCCTGAGGCCTCCTCAGAAGCAGATGCCACTCTGCTTCCTGTACAGCCTGCAGACCCGTGAGCTAGTTACACATTTTTTCCTTGTAAATTATCTAGCCTCAGGCAGTTCTTTATAGCAATGCGAGTATGAAGTAGTACAGTTGGATTCAGTAAAATTATTTCAGAGGTGCTAAGATGTGAATCTCACAGGTGCAAATTACCAACCCATACGACTGAAGGCATTGAGCACCAGCTTAAAGCACAAAGTAGCAAATGAACAATTTCTGACATAAGGATCATCCTGAGGGCTTTAAATAAATACATATAGAAATCACCTGAAGTTGTGAAGACTCAATCAATTATGTCACAAAAACCAGGAAAATATACCACCTCCAACAAAGCATTGAGCAGAATCCTCATCAGGCAGTGCTTTCTTGGTGCATTGAAAGCTCACCATTCACAGTACATACCCAATGGCTGTTCAAAGTCATACAAATTATTGCCATGACAACTATTTCTTCAGCAATAAAATTATGAAAACCACAATTTCTCTGGCAGGCAGAAGGAGCTTATCATTTTCTATTCAGAATGAGTTTAATGTTTACCCCTCAGCAGTCATCACAGATAAGACACCTGTCTAGTAATACAGGCACTCACCAATGTAAAAACAGGTCCACCAGAAGAGTATGGACACTGTTTGGATTTCAGGAAGAATTATCCCCTAGAAGCAAACACAGAAATGATGTCAGAGTTCCACATTAGCCCGCAGATGCCTAAATAGTCCATATGATAGCAAAAATGCATTACATTTGAGGAGGGGGATGGATAACATACAATCACTGTATCCATAATTAACAAAAAAACAAAACAGAAAAGAAAGTTAATCTGAAGAAGAACCTCTGGAGAGTGTTAAGGGCTTCAAGGCTGACAGGATGGTTTGGTTGCTTTGCTCTGTTAAGGAAATTTGTCTCCTGCCACTTTCTCTACCCCGCTCTGCTTCTGCCTCACAGACTTCTTGTTTTCCTCAACCTTTCCAGGCTCTTCTGAGCTCAAGGTTTCTGGACACGCCTCTTCATCAGTCTCTAAATCTCCCCCTCCTACACCCAGTTTCTTCACATTACCCAGGACCCTTATTCATCTTCACAACTTCAGACCAGAGGGCTGTCCTCTTTGAGTAACATAGTGCCCTGGGCATTCATGCATTTACCTCAATCCTAATTCTTCATCATAGTAGGGTCACTTGTCTGGATAGCTCTTTATTCCTGTCTCCCCAACTAGACTATTGGCTTCGTGATGTCAGGGGTGCTCTCTGTCCCTGTCACCTCTATGACCCCATTACCTACCACTGTCTGTACTAAATATTTGTTGCATAAAAGTATTTTCAAACCAACCTTCTCTTTTCTTGACAAAAGGGTAGCCTTTACATTACTCTTAAGCCATGCAGTATTTTGAGGATATCATCTCAGAAACACAACAAAGGAAGAGAAAGGGGACTGATCTAAGACACCTGAAAAGAAGGAAGGTTAGATTTTCCACAGCAAAATAAGTGTTGGGGAAAAATCATTAAAAAGAAATGGGCAAATACATCCTCTGCATGCTCTCATTTCAAAGGATAGAAGGAATTGGTAGTGAAGAACTATTGCATCATACAATTCCCAGAACTGAGCAGAAGGGAATATCATGTGGATAGGTAAAGGCTGTCTGAATCAGGTAGGGGCAGAAGAGAATAAAGGCAGCTCACAATTCATCTGTTTAGTACGAACACAACTTAGGGGTTTGTAACTCAGGAAATGCTTTTTCAGGGAAGTATGACTTAAACTTGAAAAATATGTTTAGTTTAGCTTCACTTATTTTTTATCTTTTCTTCATTCATTTAATTCTTGTGAGCCACTGCTGTATACTAAATCCCGAGCTAGGTCCCAAAGATACAAGATTAACAGGACAAGAGCTGATGAAAAACTCATAATTAGGAAACTGGATGAACAACTATGAGACAATGTCGGAGTCCTGTGCCAAAATTGATTCAAATAAATAAATCATTGCATGGACTTGCCAGAGGGAAAGAGGAAATGGGAATGGGGCACTGGGCAGAGGCAGCATTTAAGCTGAGACTTAGGGTGAAGGGAGTTTTTCTCTCCAACAAGCGAAGAAAACGCACTCATAGAGAAAGAAGAGCATGTGCAAGGCAGAAGGGAGAGAGTGTGGCATGTTTGACAACAGAGGAACAGTTTTCGGTGGCTGGAATAGAGGATTCATATTGTAGGCTGGCAACAGTGAGCCTGGGACAGAAGTTGGACTAGATCTCAAGAAGCCTTGGAAGTCACGGGTTTAAAATGTCTTTAAGATTAATGATTTTCCAAATCCTTAACACTAGCAGCTTCTTTCAGACAATCTTGTATCATATCAAAGTCTAGCATATAAAGTAGAAAAAGACATAGCTTTTCCAGGGACCACCTAAGCCCCCACCTCCAACCTCCACACTTAGCCTAAGGTTCATCTTTAAAGCTAAGACCTTTGAAATCTACACTTGTGGACAGCCCAGTGTTGTGCAGGCAGAGCAGGGACCCGATAAATAAATCAACAAGTCACATGACTAAGTAAGGCATTCATTTAGCTCTTTAATTTTTAGAGATTACTCTGAACGTCATGGCGAATGAATAGCAGATCAGGGAGCTGGTAGAGCAAAGGGCAGGCATCCAAGTGTGGCACAATGCTAGATGGAAGTATATTTTCCCTTCGTAAATATTCTCACAATATTTTCTACTCCCTTCCTTGCATTCTCCCCAATCTTTTGATCTCCAGTGCTCCAGGGGACAAAAATATCATTACCCCTAGAACAGAAGTTGCTTTCTGGCCTTCTGTCTTTGGCTCCAGGCAAGAAGGAAAAGGTTCAAAGAGGAAAAATGAAGATACCTTCCCAAACCAAAAGGAAGCCTAAGATTAGAGCAGAGACAGACCAAAGGTTTCACGGGTCTAAGTCGCATACCATTTACAGAATCTTTTTTTAAAAAATACAAAGTTGTGAATACAAAATTAAGGAAGAAAATTAATTTAGAAGGAGAAAAACACAACAAATTATATATTTTAAAGGCATTTAAAAATAGAAAGCAACATAAATACATAAATAAATTATAAAAATTTTATTTATGAACTGCCCTACCCACCTATATTATACTATTTTTGCTTATGTTTATTAGCTGCATACTCTTTGATAGCTTTTTCATGCGACAATTGTTAATTTTCTATAGAAAAGGTAGAAAATGTAGTCTTTCTTCTAGCAGAGCTCATTGAATTTTGATGCATTATTGTCTTTAGTCGTTATTTAAACTTTAAAAAATTTTCTTTCAGCTTTACAAATTATTTTGGTAATATCATGTTAATTTTTTGAATTGTCAAATTCAGGAAACTTCTCTCAAGTTTCTTTTTTATGTGAGTTGTAAGATATCAGGTCATTTCAAGTTTTCTTTGACTGCGATCAATCTTAAATACCGTTCATTTAATAATACTCATTGACCAGTTTGTCATTGATGTCATCATTGTAGTATTGTATTATGCATTTATAATATGATCATTAAAGTCACTATTTCATCTTAAAGTGGCAAGAAATTTAAATATTTTTCTAATGTGTTCATATGAGTCACTTCTCTTCGTTAATTGGATTATTAAATAATCCAGGAGCATATTCAGGAATTCCACTTATCCCTTTTACATACAGAGAATTTTTGGCTGGTGAAATATTTAAAAGTCATTCATGAGGTTTCAGTGAAAACAGTAGCACATGATTATAACCAGTTGATCACATTTGTGTAGATGCTATAATAATATAGTAATTTTTGGTATCTGGTTTACCTGATTTAATACTTTATTTTTATAAGTTTTCCCATTATTTAATTCTAATGAATAAATTGGGATAATAAGGCACATTTGGTCATTCATTTTGAAATTTTTTCCAAGTGTTCATACAAAAACAAATCAAATGTAGCATTTACTTAGTAATATGCATTATTTCAATAATTATCATTACTTAAAGAACACTATTTTTCATTGTGTTCTCTGAAGGGGAAAGCCCTTCACTTAAAAATTTGATAGGAAGAATGACATCAGAAAAATGGCAAAATAAGATGTCTCTAGTTCCACACCCTTTACAGAAAGTTTATCTAGCAAGTATCTGTAGACTGGAAGATCCTTTGAAAACCCCAACATTTGGCAACAAGCCTGAGACACCTACGTTTTCCATGGAACTAGTTGAAATTTTCATTAGAAGGATGAGGAAAACAGTCTCATACTGATTATGCTGCCTCATCCCTCTTCCAAGTCTACATGGTGCCAGATTGAGAGGAATTTCTTGGGCCTACAATTTCTACAAGGGGAAAAGAGAAGCTGAGGAAATCATCCAGTTTTCCTTGCATTCGAAGATGCTTTCTGGGCAGCTCACTCTAGTCTCATTTCATGGGAAACACTAGGAAAAATGGCATGAGTAGACCAGGTGGAGTTACGTAGAAACAAAGAAAGAAGGCACAGTGACCAGTGCACAGATCTTGGTAGTACCTCTGTGTTCCTGTCAGCTATTCTTGCCAATCAGAGATATCTGAAAACCTCATAGCCCACCTACAAAACTGAGCTGATCCCCTTCAGAAGCATGGTGGGAAGTACAACCTAGCTTGAGTTCCTATACTACTAGTCTTCCTGCGTAGTCTCAGAGCCCTTCCTGATGACCACACCCAGGCAGGGAGACGTGTACCTTCCCACATCTCAGATAAGTATATCAGAGAGACCAGCCTTACTTTAGCAGTCGAGCAGTGGCTCCACCCAGCCAAAAAGCCTGGCAATCACTCTGCCCAGGCAGAGAGACTCCTACTTTTACGGATTTCAGGAAAGCAAAGGGGCTAGGTCTGTTTGACTCAGGAAGTCAGGCAGTAGCTCCACGCAGCCAAAAAGCACTCCCAATACTCTTTCCAGGCAAAAAGACTTTCACCTCACTGATCTTAGGGTTAAACCTGCAGAAGGGTTAAACCTGCTTGACCCAGTAGGTCAAACAGCCAGTGAACTCAGCCAAAAGCTCACCACACACATCTCCACCCTAGCAGTGAGACAATCCTCAATCATGCATTTCTAAGGATCATAGCCTCTGATACCACCTATCCTGAGCAACAATTCTACCTATCCTCAAAGTCTAGCCTGCAGACCTGCACAACTGTAGATCCCAAAGAGCATAATTACCCTGCCCAGAAATACATCTTGTGATCAATCTGATAAGAATCCGTTACAATTCCCAGCCAGCAGCTCCACTTGATAGCAATACCTAGCCAGTAACCTCAACAAACAGTGGAGCATAGTCAGTAGCCCAACTATCAGAACAAAGGCAGTGGGCCAGTCAACTAGAGAATTCACAACAAGCTCTCCCCACCTGGTGTCATTACAAGCTGACCCTTCCAGAATCACAATCTGAACTAAATAATGAAAGTATATCCTCACCATAGAACCCCTGTAAAGGCTGGAAAATGAGGCAGTCTCTTCACGTGTACAGACAGCAACACAAGGACATAAGGATCAGAAAATTCAGGGAATCTTGAAATCTCCAAAAGAAACTAATTAAGATCCAATAACAGACTCCAAAAAATGGGGAGCTATAAATAGTATTCATAAAGAGTTCAGTGAACCTCAAGAATATGCAGATAGAAATTTTAAATGAAATTTGAAGGCAATAGAAGAAAAAAAGTTAGAAGTTTGATAAAGAGCTAGAAACAATTAAAAAAGAGCCAGATAGAAACCCTGGCAATGAAAAATACAGAGGCTAAACTGAAGCCTTTAGTTGAAAGCTTCAATGAAGACTTGATCAAGCAGAAGTAAGAATCAGTGAGCTGGAAGACAGACACTTGAAATTACCTATTCAGAGGAACAAAAAGACAAAAGAATGAAAGAGAATGGAAAAAGCCTATGAGAATTATGAGACACCATCAGGAGACCAAACCTTCACATACTAAAAATCACGAAGAAGAAGAAAGAGAAAGGGGGCAAAAAAAATATATCAAAATAAATAATGGCCAAAAACTTTCCTAATCTGGGGATAGATGCCAACACCCAGGCACAGGAAGTGTAAAGGTCTCTAACCAATTGCAACCCAAAGAGGAGTACACCACAACACATAATAATCAAACTATCAAAAATCAAAGACAGGCTGGGTGTGGTGGCTCATGCCTGTAATCCCAGCACTTTGGGAGGCCAAGGAAGGTGGATCACAAGGTCAGGAGTTCAAGACCAGTCTGACCAACATGGTGAAACCCCATCTCTACTAAAAATACAAAAATTAGCCAGGAGTGGTGTTGCGTGCCTGTAATCCCAACTACTCAGGAGGCTGAGGTAGGAGAATTACTTGAATCTGGGAGGCAGAGGTTGCCGTGAACTGAGATCATGCTGCCGCACTCCAGCCTGGGCAACAGAGTGAGACTCCATCTCAAAAAAAAAAAAGGAAAAAGAAAAAAAATTCTGAAATTAGTAAATAATACGAAACACATCACATACACATACAAAGGAATTTGAATATGACTACCAGCAGATTTTTCAGCAAAACTCTGGATACCAATAAACAGTGAAATGACATATTCAAAGTGGTGAAAACAAATCCTGCCAACAAAGAATACTTTATCCCTCAACTCTGTCTCTCAGAAAATAGGGAGAAATAAAAATTTTCCCAGACAAACAAAAGCTAAGAGAGTTTATCACCTTAAACCTGCCTAACAGGAATTACTAAAAGGAGTTATTCAAACTAAAACAAAAAGCTGCTAATTGATAATGTGAAACATGAAAGCACAAAATTCAATAATATTAGTAAAACAGAGCCATATTCAGAGTACTCTAGAACTTTAAAGATAGCATGTAAGGCAATTGTGTCTCTAGTACAATGGTTACAAAACAAAACTATTAATAACCAACACATCTAAAATAAATTATCAAAGTATGCACATTGCAAAAAGGTGTAAATTATGACATAAAAACATAAAATAGAGGGGTGTAGAGTTGTATGCAGGCAAATTAGTTGTTATAAGCTTTAAATAAGCTGATATGACTACAACATGGTCTATGCACACCTCATGGTAACCACAAAACAAAAATATTCTGTGGAAATACAGAACAAAAATAAAAAGGATTCAAAGCATACCACTAAAGAAAGTCATCAAACAATAAGGGAAGATGACATGACAGGAAGAAAGAATCTGCAAAATATTAGAAAGTAATTTTCAAAAAGTAATAAGTTCTTACCTATCAATAATTACTTAAATGTAAATTGATTAAATTCTCAATATAAAGACATAGAGTGATTTAATGAATAAAAAAGTAAAATCCAACTATATGCTGCCTTCAGGAAAATTCATCTAAGTTTCATGGATACACATAGACTGAAAGTGAAGGAGTAGAAAAAGACATCCCACACAAATGGAAACCAAACAGAACAGTGAGAGCTATACTTGTATCAGACAAAATAGAGTTTAAGTCAAAAACTGTAAAAAGAAACAAAGGAGAAAATTATATAATGATAAAACGGTCAATTCATCAAGAAGATATAACAATTTCAAATATATACACTTAACACTGAAGCACGCAAATATGTAAAGCAAACATTAAAGAATCTGAAAGAAGAGATAAATTGCAATACTTTAATAGTGGAAAATTTTAATACCCCACTTTAAGCAAAAGACTGTTCATTCCAACAAAGACATTAATAAGGAAAGATTGGAATTTATCGTTTAGACCAAACAGACTTAAAAGACATATAAAGAACATTCTACTCAATAGCATCAGAATATGTATTCTTCTCAAATGCACATTGGCATGCCTCTGTTCCTTCTCTGACTTCTACCATGATTGTGAGGCCTCCCCAGCCATGTGGAATTATGAGTCAATTAAACACCTTTCCTTTATAAATTACCCAGTCTTTTGTATGTCTTTATTACCAGCATGAGAATGGACTAATACAGAAATTAAAGGCACAAATACATGGGAAGATATTTCACGTTCATGGATTGGAAGAATTAATATTTCTAAAACGTTTATACTACAAAGCAGATCTACAAATTCAATGCAACACCTATCAAAATTTCAATGCCATTTTTCATAGAAATAGAAAAAAAGAAATTCTAACATTTATATGGAGCCACAAAAAAAAATAAATTAAATAAAACTAAAATACAGATAGCCAAGGCAATCATGAGAAAAAATAAACAAAGCCAGAGGTATCACACTACCTGATTTCAAACCATACTACAGGCTATGGTAATTAAAGCAGCATTACTGGCAAAAAAAAAAAAATAGACACATTGACAAATGGAACAGAATATAGGGCCCAGAAATGAACCCATCCATTTTTGAACAATTGGTTTTTGACAAAGGTGCCAAGAATATGCAACAGGAAAATTATAGTCTATTTAATAAATGGTGATGAGAAAGCTGGATATCCATGTGAAGAAGAAAGAAATTGAACCATTATCTCACTCTATTTACAAAATTCAACTAAAAATGGATTAAAAACATAAATATAAGGCAAGAAACTATCAACCTACTAGGAGAAAATAGAGAGGAAAATCTACATTACATAGATCTGTGTGATGATTTTTTTGAGTTTGACCCCAAAAGCACCAGCAATAGAAGCAAAAAATAGATAAATGGGATTCATCACACTGAAAACTTCTGCATAGTAATGGAAACAATTTTCAGTATGCAGAGATAGCCTATGGAATGAGAGAAAATATTTTCAAGCCATAACTTTGATAGGGAGTTAATATTCAAAATATATAAGGAGCTCAAACAACTCAATAGCAAGAAAAAAAAATCAATGACAAGATTGCTACAAGGGACCTGAACAGACATTTTACGAGGGACCGCCATACAGTTTTGTATAATGCCTATGCTAATTGACATACCCCCCAACAGGGTACAAGGTTGCTCTTTCTCTACCTCCTTGCCAACTATATGGAGGTCTCTCAATAAACTAAAAATAGAATTACCCTGTGGTCCAGCAATTCCACTTCTGGGTATTTGCACAAAATATTTGAAATCAGTTTGTTGAAGATATGTTTGCTCTTCGTGTTAATTGCAGCACTGTTCAATTTATGGAATCAACCTAAGTGGACATAGACAGATGAAAGAATAAAAAAAATGTGGCATATATACACAATGGAATACTATTCAGCCTTAAAAAAGAAGCAAATTCTGTCATCTGTGACAACATGGATAGAATTGGAGAATATTATGATGAGTAAAATAAACCAGGCACAGAAAGATGAATACCAAATGATCTCACTTGCATATGGAATCTAAAATGATCAAATTTATAGAAGTAAAGACTAGGATGGTAGCTACAGAGGCTGTTGGGTGCATAAAATAGGGAGATGATGATCAAAGGGTACAAAATCTCAGACAGGAGGAAATTTTTTATAGTTCTATTTCACACCATGGTAGATATAGTTAATACTAGAGTATTGTACTTTTCAAAATGCTAAGATAATAAATTCCAAATGTCCTCACCACAAATAAGTGATATGCATGTGTTAACTGGCTTGATCTAATTATTCCACATTATGTTCATAAATCATAACATCCCTTTGTACCTTATAACATTGATACAATTATAAATTGCCAATTACAGTAAAAAAATAGGCATAACCACTCTTTTAAATGTTTAAGAACAATACTAAACATTAATAATAAAACTGACTCTTCTCTGTTCTTCAAGGTAGTATCTAGTGCATTTGTTTTTTATTGATATGTAATTCCAGTACCTGCTTGTCTGTAGAGTCTTCCTGACTTTCAGGAAGTTATGTATGCCTATTAAAACACATTATCAATCACACAATATATACAACATCTTATCTTAGACTCACTAGCTGGGATCTCAAAACAGTTTGAACATTTTTCTTTTGGTGTTGTTCATAATACCAACTTTAAAGATATTTCTCTTGTCCCTTGTATATTTGTTAAACTCTCTCATTATTATTGGCATCACAATTTGAAGAGGGAAACAAATTTCTTTTATGAAACCATGCTGGGGTACATTTATCAGGACAAACATGCCACTTATCAAAGTCAATTAATTTCTCCATAAAGCTGTTATTGAAATTCCATCATGCACTGGTAACTATAAAAATTATGTTTTTCTTTGCTATTACTTTCATTTTCCTTCTACTTTTTGTTCACAGCGTGGGAGTCTATTCATTTCTTTACCTCTTCTGTTGTCATCCTTATTATCTGTTCATGTTTTTGTTTGTTTTGTCTATCATGATTTTTTTTTATGATTTTGACCATCAGAATTCTTAGTTTCAGTTACAATAAAAGAGTTTTTGACATGTTACCAAATTTTGTCTTTTGTGCCAAATTATCTTTTGCCAAGATTGTCTTTTTATTATATTTTCTGGCTTCCATTAGAATATTCTCTTCCCATAGTATCTGGCTTTTTTTGTAGTTAATAATTCTGGATAACAATGTACAAAATTAATTTGAATTTAAGGTATGTAAAAAAACAGTTCAAACTTATTTTTAGCCTACTAGCATATTGTCATGAGCTCTATAGTTGAGTAATAATAATTTTCTAATATTAAGTATATTAACATAATGATAAATATGTATAGCACATCATTGGACCACTTATTTTTTCAGGGTGTTTTGAAATGTTGGTGGTAATTTTGAATGTCAATTCATCTGGGATCTCCAAATTACTTCAGGACAATATGCCTCGGATATACTAAGATATGAGCTCATTTGTTGGGAGGCATAAAACGTGATTTCGCACTTAGAAGAATTTAATATTTATGGCACTGCTATGTGGAAAGTATTTGTATTGCGCTACAAATACGAATATTCTGAGTAATAATATTTTCATGCTTTTAGCTTAAAAATAAAAATGTATGTGATATTTAAATAATTGCATATAATGGATTAACAAGTTTATTCCCTTTAGAGAATTTTTTGACTAATTATCAGCAAGAATTGCTTCAATGCTAAACATCTGATAACTGGAAGAATTTCCCATAGAATAGCTTCTGGCTCCAAACTTTTCAAACCTCATTTTTTCTTCATTACCCACATACTTCCAGTGCCTTAGGATCTGTTTATGTCACAATCAACATCTGGTCCTGCACCACTGTTTTCAACACTGAGCCAATCATGGGAGCATTTCTGGAAACCATTCCTATACTCATATGAAGAGCAATAATGTAATCACACACAGAAGGCACTCAGCATGACCTCAGCAAACTAAATATTTCCTTGATTCAACTTCCATTTAGTACGATTTCCATAATGCCAGGAAGCACTCTAAAGCCATCTAACATGAAAAGAAATCACTGTACACATGCATGTGTCTTTATAATAGAGTGATTTCTATTTCTTTGGTTATATACCTAGTAATGGGATTGCTGGGTTGAATGGTATTTCTGTCTTCAGGTTTTTGAAGAATCACCACACGGTCTTCCACAATGGTTGAACTAATTTACACCCTCACCAATAGTGTATAAGCACTTCTTTTTCTCCACAACCTTGCCAGCATCTCTTAATTTTTTACTTTTTATTAATAGCCATTCTGAATGGTGTAAGATGGTATCTCATTGTGGTTTTGATTCGCTTTTCTGTAATGATCAATGATACTGAGCTTTTTTCCATATGCTTATTGGCTGCATGTATGTTTTCTTTTAAGAAATGTCTGCCAAGATGGCCAAATAGGAACAGCTCCAGTCTGCAGCTCCCAGTGAGACTGACACAGAAAAAAGGTGATTTCTGCATTTCCAACTGAGGTACCTGGTTCATCTCATTAGGACTGGTTGGACAGTGGGTGCAGTCCACAGAGGGTGAGCTGAAGCAGGATGGGATGTTGCCTCACCTGGGAAGCACAAGGGGTGGGGGATTTCCCTTTCCTAGCCAAGAGAAGCCATGACAGACTGCACCTGGAGAAACAGTACACTCCTGACCAAATAGTGCACTTTTCCCACAGTCTTAGCAACTGGCAGATCGGGAGATACCCTCCCGTGCCTGGCTCAGGAGGTCCTACACCCATGGAGCCTTGCTCACTGCTAGCATAGCAGTCTGAGATCAACCTGTGATGCTGCAGCTTGATGCGGAAAGGGGCGTCCACCATTGCTAAGGCTTGAGTACTCACAGTGTAAACAAAGAGGCCAGGAAGCACAAACAGGGTGGAGTCCACCGCAGCTCAGCAAGGCCTACTACCTCTATAGATTTCACCTCTGGGGGCAGGGTATAGTAGAACAAAAGGCAGCAGACAGCTTCTGCAAACTAAAATGTCCCTGTCTGACATCTCTGAAGAGAGTGGTGGTTCTCTCAGCATGGCGGTCGAGACTGCCTCCTCAAGCGAGTCCCTGACTCCCATGTAGCCTGACTGGCAAACACCTCCCAGTAGGGGCCAACAGACACTTCAAACAGGCAGGTGCTCCTCTGAGATGAAGCTTCCCAAGGAAGGATCAGGCAGCAATATTTGCTGTTTTGCAGCCTCCACTGGTCAAACCCAGGCAAACAGGGTCTAGAGTGGACCTCCAGCAAACTCCAACAGACCTGCAGCTGAGGTGTCTGACTGTTAGAAGGAAAACTAACAAACAGAAAGGAATAGCATCAACATCAACAAAGAAGATGTCTACACCAAAGCCCCATCTGTAGGTCACCAACATCAAACACCAAAGGTGGATAAAACCACAAAGATGGGGAGAAACCAGAGCAGAAAAGCTGGAAATTCTGAAAAACAGAGCGCCGCTTATCTTCCAAAGGATCGCAGCTCCTCAACAGCAAGGGAACAAAACTGGATGGAGAATTAGTTTGATGAGTTGACAGAAGTAGGTTTCAGAAGGTTGGTAATAACAAACTTCTCCAAGCTAAAGGAGCATGTTCTAACCCATTGCAAGGCAGCTAAAAACCTTGAAAAAGTTAGATGAATTGCTAACTGGAATAAACACTGTAGAGAAGACTTTAAATGACTTAACAGAGCTGAGAACCATGGCACAAGAACTTCATGACACATGCATAAGCTTCAACAGCTGATTCGATCAAGTGAAAGAAAGGATATCAGTGATTGAAGATCAAATTAATGAAATAAAGCAAGAAGACAAGATTAGAGGAAAAACAGTGAAAAGAAAAGAACGAAGTCTCCAAGAAATATGGGACTATGTGAAAAGACCAAATATACGTTTGATTGGTGCACCAGAAAGTAACAGGCAGAATGGAATCAAGTAAGAAAACACTCTGCAGGATACTATCCAGGAGAATTTCCCTAACCTAGCAAGGTAGGCCAACGTTCAAATTCAGGAAACACAGAGAACACCACAAAGATACTCCTCAAGAAGAGCAACCCCAAGACACATAATTGTCAGATTCACCAAGGTTGAAACGAAGGAAAAAGTGTTAAGGGCAGCCAGAGAGAAAGGTAGGGTTGCCCACAAAGAGAAGGCCATCAGACTAACAGCAGAGTTCTTGGCAGAAACTCTACAAGCCAGAAGAGAGTGGGGGGCAACATACAACATTCTTAAAGGAAAGAGTTTTCAACCCAGAATCTCATATCCAGTCAAACTAAGCTTCATAAGTGAAGGAGAAATAAAATCCTTTACAGACAAGCAAATGCTGAGAGATTTTGTCACCACCAGGCCTGACTTACAAGAGCTCCTGAAGGAAGCACTAAACATAGAAAGGAACAACCAGTACCAGTCACTGCAAAAACATGCCGAATTGTAAAGACCATTGATGCTATGAAGAAACTGCATCAGTTAACAGGCAAAATAGCCAACTAACATCAAAATGACAGGATCAAATTCAAACATAACAATATTAACCTTAAAAGTGAACAGGTTAAATGCCCCAATTAAAAGACACAGACTGGCAAATTGGATAAAGAGCCAAGATCCATCAGTGTACTGCATTCAGAAGACCCATCTCACATGCAAAGACACATATAGGCTCAAAATAAAGGGATGGAGGAAGATCTACCAAGCAAATGGAAAGCAAAAAAAAAAAAAAAAAAGCAGGGGTTGCAATCCTAGTCTCTGATAAAAGAGACTTTAAACCAATAAAGATCAAAAGAGACAAAGAAGGCCACTACATAATGGTAAAGGAATCAATGCAACAAGAGCTAACTGTCCTAAATATATATGCATCCAATACAAGAGCATCCAGATTTATAAAGCAAGTTCTTAAGACATACAAAGAGACTTAAACTCCCACACAGTAATAATGAGAGACTTTAACACCCCACTATTAACATTAGACAGATCAACGAGACAGAAGGTTAACAAGGATATTCAGGACTTGAGCTCAGCTCTGGACCAAGCAAACCTAATAGACATCTACAGAGCTCTACACCCCAAATCAACAGAATATACATTCTTCTCAGCACCACATCACATTTACTCTAAAACTGACCACATAATTGGTAGTAAAACACTCCTCAGCAAATGTAAAAGACAGAAATCACAACAAACTGTCTCTCACACCACACTGCAATCAAATTAGAACTCAAGATTAAGAAACTCACTCAAAACCACTCAACTACATGGAAACTGAACAACCTGCTCCTGAATGAATATAGGGTAAATAACGAAATGAAGGCAGAAATAAAGATGTGCTTTGAAACCAATGAGAACAAAGACACAATGTACCAGAATCTCTGGAACACATTTAAAGCAATGTGTAGAGGGAAATTTATAGTAATAAATGCCCACAAAAGAAAGCAAGAGAGATCTAAAATTGACACCCTAACATCACAATTAAAAGAACTAGAGAAGCAAGAGCAAACAAATTCAAAAGCTAGCAGAAGGCAAGACATAACTAAGATCAGAGCAGAAATGAAGGTGATAGAGACACAAAAAAACCCTTCAAAATATCAATGAATCCAGGAGCTGTTTTTTTGAAAAGATCAACAAAATAGATAGACTGCTAGCAAGACTAATAAGGAAGAAAAGAGAAAAGAATCAAATAGATGCAATAAAAAATGATAAAGGAGATAACACTACAGATTCCACAAAAATACAAAACTACTATCAGAGAATACTAAAAACACCTCTATGCAAATAAACTAGAAAATCTAGAAGAAATTGATAAATTCCTGGACACATACATCCTCCCAAGACTAAACCAGGAAGAAGTTGAATATCTGAATAGACCGATAATAGGTTCTGAAATTGAGGCAATAACTAATAGCCTACCAACCAAAAAAAATCCAGGACCAGATGGATTCACAACCAAATTCTACCAAAGTTACAAAGAGGAGCTGGTACCATTCCTTCTGAAACTATTCCAATCAATAGGGAAAGAGGAAATCCTCCCTAACTCATTTTATAAGTCTAGCATCATCCTGATACCAAAGCCAGGTAGAGACACACTAAAACAAAAATAAATAAAAATAAAAAGTAATTGAATTTTAGGCCAATATCCCTGATGAATATTGACACAAAAATCCTCAATAAAATACTGGCAAACCAAATCCAGCAGCACATCAAAAACTTATCCACCATGGTCAAGTCGGCTTCATACCTGGGATGCAAGTCTGGTTCAACATATGCAACTCAATAAACATAATCCATCACATAGATAGAAGCAATGACAAAAACCACATGATTGTCTCAATAGATGCAGAAAAGACCTTTGACAAAAGGCAACAGGGCTTTAACAAAATTCAACAGCCCTTCATGCTAAAAATTCTCAATAAATTAGGTACTGATGGAACGTATCTCAAAATAATAAGAGCTATTCATAATAAACCTACAGCCAACATCATACTGAATGGACAAAAACTGGAAGTATTCCTTTCGTAAACCAGCACAAGACAAGGATGCCCTCTCTCACCTCTCCTATTCAACACAGCATTGGAAGTTCTGGCTGGGTAATCAGGCAAGAGAAAGAAATGAAGGGTATTGGATTAGGAAAAGAAGAAGTCAAATTGTCTCTGTTTGCAGATGACATGATTGTATATTTAGAAAAACCTATCATCTCAGCCCAAAATCCCCTTAAGCTGATAAGCAACTTCAGCAAAGTCTCAGGATACAAAATCAATGTGCAAAAGTCGCAAGCATTCCTATATACCAATAATAGACAAACAGACAGACAAATCATGAGTGAACTCCCATTCACGATTACTACAAAGAGAATAAAATACCTAGGAATCCAACTTACAAGGCATGTGAAGGATCTCTTCAAGGAGAACTGCAAACCACTGCTCAATGAAATAAAAGAAGACACAAATAAATGGAAGAACATTCCATGCTCATGGATAGGAAGAATGAATATCGTGAAAATGGCCATACTGCCCTAGGTAATTTATAGATTCAATGCTATCCCCATCAAGCTACCACTGACTTTCTTTACAGAAATGGAAAAAACTACTTTAAAGTTCATAAGGAACCAAAAAAAAAGCCTGCATAGCCAAGACAATCCTAAGCAAAAAGTACAAAGCTGGAGGCATCACACTATCCTGATTTCAAACTGTATTACAAGGCTACAGTAACCAAAACAGCATGGTACTGGTACCAAAACAAATATATAGAGTAATAGAACAAAACATAGGCCTCAGAAATAACACCAAACATCTACAACCATCTGATCATTGACAAACCTGACAAAAATAAGCAATGGGGAAAGAATTCCCTATTTAACAAATGGTGCTGGGAAAACTTGCTAGCCATGTGTAGAAAGCTGAAACTGAATCCCTTCCTTACACCATATACAAAAATTAACTCAAGATGCATTAAAGACTTAAATGTAAGACCTAACACCACCATAAAAACCCTAGAAGAAAACCTAGGCAATACCATTCAGGACATAGGTATGGGCAAAGACTTCATGACTAAAATACAAAAAGCATTGGCAACAGAAGCCAAAATTATGTTTATTGCAGCACTATTCACAATAGCAAAGACTTGGAATCAACCCAAATGTCCATCAGTGACAGACTGGATTAAGAAAATGTGGCACATATACACCATGGAATACTATGCAGCCATAAAAAAGGATGAGTTTGTGTCCTTTGTAGGGACATGGATGCAGCTGGAAACCATCATTCTTAGCAAACTGTCACAAGAACAGAAAACCAAACACCGCATGTTCTCACTCATAGGTGGGAACTGAATAATGAGATCAGTTGGACTCAGGAAGGGGAACATCACACACCGGGACATATCACGGGGAGGGGGGATGGGGGAGGGATTGCATTGGGAGTTATACCTGATGTAAATGACGAGTTGATGGGTGCTGACGAGTTGATGGGTGCAGCAAACCAACATGGCACATGTATACTTATGTAACAAGCCTGCACGTTGTGCACATGTACCCTAGATCTTAAAGTATAATAATAATATATATAAAAAGAAATGTCTGTTCTTATCTTTTGCCTACTTTTTGTTTTTTCTTATAAATTTAAAGTTCCTTATAGATGCTGGATATTAGACCTTTGTCAGATACATAGTTTGCAAAAGTTTTCTCTCATTCTGTAGATTGTCTGTTTGCTCTGCTGATAGTTTCTTTTGCTATGCAGAAGCTCTTTAATTTAATTAGATCCTATTTGTAAATTTGCTTTCATTTCCATTGCTTTTGTTGTCTTCATCTGATGAAATGTTTGCCTGTGCAGCACCATACACAATAGCAAAGACATGGAATCAACGTAAATGCCCATCAATGGAAGACTGGATAAAGAAAATGTGGTAGAGTCCATGAAATACTCTGCAGTCAAAAATAAAGAATGAGAACATGTCCTTTGCAGGGACATGGATGGAGCTGGAGACCATTATCCTTAGCAAATTAATCCAGGAACAGAAAACCAAATACCCCGTGTCCTCACTTATAAGTGGGAGATAAATGATGAGAACACATGGACACATAGAGTGGAAAAGCACACACTGGGGTCTATTGGAGGGTTGAGGTTGGGAGGAGGGAGAGAATCCAGAAAAATAAGTAACAGGTACTAGTCTTAATACCTGGTTGATAAAGTAATTCATATAATAAACTCTCATGACACAAGTTTACCTATGTAACAAACCTGCTCATATACCCATGAACTTAAAATATACAAGTTAAAAAAAAAATAAAAAGAAATCAGGGTAGACATAGTGGTCTTTTGTAATCAAAAAATTTCACTTCTGAAAATTTTGTAAAACTAATCATGTGAATATGTTGCTGGGCCCCATCCAATGACCTGAGAACGTCTTTTGCAAGCGAGGGGTCTTGAACCTAGTTTTATTAGCTTTATAATAGATTCACCTCGCATCCAATGAATGTAAAATCAACAGGATCAGAAAATACAAGGAACAGACCCTGCCCAACAGATGCCTTAGAAAAAAAGTACTAATAGTTGTGCCTAAGGAAGCTGACATCTTGGCATGAAAACATTTCCTCACCCACGTGAAACGTGGAAGCCGCATAGACACTGACTTCTCAGGACTTCAAAAACTTCAACAGTTGTGATCCTACAGAAAACTGGAGGGATCACCTTGAAGTTAGTCTTTTGTCATTACTATTGCTATTGCTACTGTTTTCTAATTAACTGGGAACTTCCTAGTCCCATGTAATGACCAGCTTCTCTCTCATTAGCCTGACAAGAGGTGGATTCAGAGTGGACTATTTGACAACAAAGAAATGTAACATGTCTTGCATGCCCAGATTTGAGTTTATGACTGCAAATTCATGCCCATTATAATATCAGTATTCCATATGAAATACTTGTTATTTCTAAATGCCACCCCAGTAAGCAGAGAGGGTAATAACAAATATATATCATTATAGGCAAAGGCATGACACTAGCTAAGGAAGGTATTAAGGACATTATTTTCACTGAGAATACCTTTTTGTTTTGAGACAGAGTTTCACGCTTTCACCCAGGCTGCCATGCAGTGGCATGATCTCAGCTCACTGCAACCTCCACCTCCTGTGTTCAAGCGACTCTCCTGCCTCAGCCTCCTAGGTAGCTGGGATTATAGGCACCTGCCACCACAACCAGCTAATTTTTGTATTTTTTAGTAGAAATAGCTTTTCACCATACTGGCCAGGCTGATCTCGAATTCCTGACCTCAGGTGATCCACCCGCCTCAGCCTCCCAAAGTGCTAGGATTACACGCATGAGCCACTGTGCCCATCCCATTGAGAATACTTTCAAAGGATAGTCCATGACACCCTTCAACATATGTATGCATATTCTCCTTTTCATAACACTATAAAGAGTGACTTGCTTCTAGTTAAGTAGTTACATTTTGTTTTCATCAGTGTTAAGGCCAAATATCAGAGTGGAAATACTTTAATGGAAAAGAATAGTGTTCTGTCTTGCACTTGGGTTTCTTTAATGCTTCCTCCTGCCCCGTAATCAGAAACCCGTAGTTAGTCTTGTACCTCCATGAAAATTTCTGGATAGAATCATCATGTTTAAAATACTCCCTGGGTCTCCGACAAGCACTCAGAGAACAGTAAACATTGCACTCACAGCTTTTGCAAAGAACACTGGAAACTACTGTTACAGAAACTGCTGCCAGACAAATAATCAGGGATCTCATGAGTTTATCTCCTGGCACTAAATAAAAGAGAGATTCTGTGTTTACTGACCAATCTGAAACACAAAATACTTTACGTTTTTGCAGCACTTATGGAATAATTTCGATCTGCCACTAGTTTGACACTATGAATAAGTGTAACATTGGGTGAGAGAATGATGTATACACGTCACTCCAACTTCCTGGAGGAAAAACAAATTCTAGGTGCCTGAACAAAAATTGGTGGCACATGGAACAGGATGTCAGCAATGATCATTTTGAAATATAAGTCCCAGTTCTATTGTGTCACAGGATAAAATGTGTTGATTTTCCTTTCAGGTTAAAAGAAAATCATGAGTGCCCTGTTATCATTTAAAGGACAATGACATTGTAATCTTTTCATCTCCCAGGGAGACCTGCCTCTAGCAGCTCTAAGAAGTCTGGGTTCTTATAAATGTTTTAGTTACTCTGAGCCTGTAATATTATGCTGCATAAACAGGAGTCTAGAATTAACTATCGATGCCCAGCAGCTGAGGTAAGAGATAGCATGGGGTGGATCACTCTGCTCACCCTCACCTGCTATCACAGATGGCTCAGGCTGAAAAAGTGGAGCACAACTGGACCAATTTTTCTCAAAAAAAGAATGTTACTCACTTCTCTTTCAGGCTCATTAACTTGAGGTCAAGCTCCTACACCAAGAAGGTATGAATTTGCATAGTTGGAGCTGGGTCATCTTGAAGTTATAATGCTATTCCAGTGCTCAAAGTGCACCATTTCTCAAGAACTAGGCAAAGTGGTTAAGAATGGCTTAGCCTGAGCTCAACCTGAGTTCTATCTTCTTGTGATTTTGTAAAAATGACTTGTTCCCTTGAGTCTCTACTTCTTCCTCCGTCCTATAGAGATAATGCCAGTACTTTCTTCTGACGTTAGGCAAGATAATATATGTAAAGTGCCTGACTCATAATAAACATTCAAACAAAATCGGGCTAATATTATGTTCAAACTCCAGATAGAAGTCGATTCAGTTTTCAGTTTTGAGTCATCCATTCAGTCATTCTAAATAATAGTCACAGCATATTCATTGATTATGCATTGAGCACCAACTCTGTGTGAGGTGCTAAAATGGGCACTGGGGATATAGCAATGGGCAAGCCACAGTCCTTGCTTACTGCCCTGCCCCAAAAGGCCAACTCAAGGCATGTCTGAGCAGGACAAACTCTTGACATGGTGTGTTCCTTGCTCTCAGACATAACGACTTCCTCAAGGAGACCTAAAAGGCAATCATCAGAAACAAAGCACACACTTGAAATTATTCAGAGCCAAATAGATCAAACTGCTTTATTGATTTTTAAACACTGAAGACCAGAAAGATCATACTTCACATCAATAAATAAACACACCTTTTGAAGTCTTGAGGCATTTCCTCAAGAGTCTTCATTGTAAGGCCAGGCCCTGCCTCTGAACACTATTTCAGAAGCACTGCAGACGTGCATTGCACCATGACGACATTAAACATGCGACTCATCAAATCACTCTGGATTCTGAATATGTGACCCTCATTGTCATTCACTTTCCCAGGAGCTTAACTACAAAGAATCCATTCCCCATGCAGGCCCACATGCTGCCAGTAACTTGGACATCCTTCCCTCAATCGACAAGTTTTCCTGAATGCCTACAATGTGTTAACTGATGTTCTAGATGTTGGAAATATGAGAGTGAATAAGATAGGTAAATTTTAAATCCTCTAGGAGCTTACATTCTGATTATCAGAAACAGTAGTTTTTCCATTCTTCATGGAGCTGGCTATGGGTATTTGCTTAGGTGTGCCAAGATGGTGGTATTTAAAAAAAAAAAAAAAAAAAAAGCAAACACCGAAATATTGAATTATCCTATTTTATCAACTCTTAAGATGCACTTTTTTTTTTCCCACTTTGTAACCTCTCTGAAATCCAGGTACAATTTATAATCAGTGAATTCTGTAGTCATTGTTATTTGTGTCATAGTTTTATGAGGGAAAAAATACCTTGGTTATTCTAACAACAAGAAGCAAGCCTTTGCACACCAATTGCTGTTAACAGGTAAACCTCATTTCAGCAACTCAAAGTAATAAGTCTATTTCTCTCGCAGCCCAACGCTAGTGTTCCTTTTTGAGTATCTCTCCCTCGAGTACTAATTCAGGGACTAGGTTCTCAAGGAATACCCTCCAATCAGGACTGTCAGAGTTTCTCTGTGGGTCTTTTCCTTTGTCCAGGCAGAAGGAAAATCATGTGGAAGGTCCTATACAGGAAGTTTCTGTGGACCAGGCCAGAAGTGGTCCACAGGACATTTACCAACGCTCCATTGGCCAGAACCCAGTTGCATGGCCATGCCTACATGCAAAGGAATCTGAGAAATAGGGTTCAGTTACAGGTATAGGAGGAAAGGAGATGAGTCTGTTGATCAGTGAGCTGACCTTTTCCACTGGCATTTAAAATGATTCTCCATGCTTTGTCTCCTGTGTTTTCAGGAGCGTGAAGTGCTTGGTGAAGTGTTTGCTGATATCATTTCAGCATTCTCTCCCTCTTTTTAAGGAGTGGAAGCCATCAGGTTTTTTTACAGGAAAATAACAACAAGGGTATTATCAGCGTTAGCAGGACAGCCCCGCTATGTGATCTTATCAAATCAGAAAGGGTCTTATTTTCCCTCCAAACATAAGATTTAAACCTGCAACTCAATCATTCAACCAATAAGTATTAATTTTCTAGTAGGAGCCATGTTTATCCTAGATTCTCTCAAAGATGCTGAAGACATGAAGAATTAATCAGTGATGTTCAGGAACTGGCAATATGGCCACAATTTATTTATTTATTTATTTATTTATTTATTTTTTTGGAGGTGCCACACACTTTTATTTTTTTTATTTTTTTTTATTTTTTATTTTTTTTTATATATTTATTTATTATTGTTAAACTTCAAGTTGTAGGGTACATGTGCACAACGTGCAGGATTGCTACATATGTATACTTGTGCCATGTTGGTGTGCTGCACCCATCAACTCGTCATTTACATCAGGTATAACTCCCAATGCAATCCCTCCCCCCTCCCCCCTCCCCATGATAGGCCCCGGTGTGTGATGTTCCCCTTCCCGAGTCCAAGTGATCTCATTGTTCAGTTCCCGCCTATGAGTGAGAACATGCGGTGTTTGGTTTTCTGTTCTTGTGATAGTTTGCTGAGAATGATGGTTTCCAGCTGCATCCATATCCCTACAAAGGACACAAACTCATCCTTTTTTATGGCTGCATAGTATTCCATGGTGTATATGTGCCACATTTTCTTAATCCAATCTGTCACTGATGGACATTTGGGTTGATTCCAAGTCTTTGCTATTGTGAATAGTGCCGCAATAAACATACGTGTGCATGTGTCTTTATAGCAGCATAATTTATAATCCTTTGGGTATATACCTAGTAATGGGATGGCTGGGTCATATGGTACATCTAGTTCTAGATCCTTGAGGAATCGCCATACTGTTTTCCATAATGGTTGAACTAGTTTACAATCCCACCAACAGTGTAAAAGTGTTCCTATTTCTCCACATCCTCTCCAGCACCTGTTGTTTCCTGACTTTTTAATGATCGCCATTCTAACTGGTGTGAGATGGTATCTCATTGTGGTTTTGATTTGCATTTCTCTGATGATGGCCACAATTTAAAAACTGACTTACGTGAAACAACCAAGAAACAATTAAACTGTGCAATTTTACCTCTAAGTTAAAATGTGGTTTGAAGACAGAATGATTAGTTTAGGGTGAAAGAAATTATCTGCATCATTTCCAATGTGGGAAGGCTTGAGGTCACCTTCTAAGCAGCGGGCTCAGTCAGTTCTGAAGGCCATCTCTCTTCATTCCTCTCTTCTTTTTACTCTTTCTCTCTCACATATGGCATACCTAAGCAGATAAGTTTCAAGATCTAGATCTGGACTAGGAATTAGAATTCTCCACTCCAGCCTAGTGCTATTCCAGCCATTACCAGAGCTCTGGATGGTGACATGTGCTTTCCCAAATGAATAAAGCGATGCTTCCTCTCCTATTTATTGTTTTTTGTGGGCTTTTTTCTTTCTTTCTTTCTTTTTTCTTTTTTTTTGGTACCTAAACTTAATTGGCCAGAATCTTGGTAGGGAGGAGTTATAGATGGCACCTCCAAGCCCCTGATCATACTCACAGAAGTCTTCTTTCAAAAGATGTGGTTTGAGATGGGACTTTAGCTAAGAATACAGAAAGTGAGAGTGATAATGAGAAGCTAGATATTCCACAAGGTGGGTAGAACATGCAGAAAGATTTGGAAGCAGGAATGAGTGTGGTGTGGATGAAAGGTAGTGGAGAGCTTAGCCAGAGGAAAAGAAAAAAATGTCTTGCCCATTTTTTTGGCTGAACCTTTAATAGAAAGTGCAATATCTGCTGCTGAGAGCAAGAATCAGGATCACCTTCAAGAAGTCCACAAATCCTTGTGTCTTTCAGACACAGAGCAGGAGGATGAAAAATAGGAAGCTTGTCTAATGGTTCACACTTCCTAGTATGTTTTAAAGCACTTGTGTTTTCCTTCTCATTCACCCCTGAAAATAGCTTTCTGAGATGAGTGATTTTTTTGCAAATGAAGGATGGAAACACAAATACTTAGTGATTTGCCTGATTCTATATGGCTGATAATTAGGGTGACCACATTATTTATCTTCTAAACCAGGATATTTTTGAGAATGAAAGGGAGCAGTCTTAATAACTACAATGGTGAGCAGTTATAAATTGGGCCCATCCTGGGCACTCTGGGATCTATTTTCCACCAGTATGTGGGACACAGTATGAACTGAAGCATGGAACTCCAGTTCACAAATTTGATGTTCTTCCAACTATACTGGATCTGGTCTTTCAGTCCACTTGAAACTAAGAAATTCATGTGGAAAACAGTTCTTAGTTCATCCTAGAGTACTATATTTAAAATAAGCCTTTAATGATTACAAATAATATGTTTGCAAAATTTTAACAAATCTCAGAAAATGTTCAATAAAAGTCACAGGCATTTAATCCATACAAGTAAGATAAACTGGGCTTTAACTACAGGTAATTTAGTTTTATAGTGAAAACCAAGGGGAATACAGATTCAATCAATTCTGTTTTGCACAGGAGAAATGAAATTAGGCGTAGGACTCCGTGCTGTGACCTGTGATTCATGCGAACAAAGGGAATCTGCCACCAAGGGAATATGTGTGAGGGAGAGAGCTTTTCCCCTGGACTTGTGAATAAGAGGGACCATGTAATTTATCATCCAAACCAAAACACTTTTGAGAGTGAAAGGAGATTCTACTTACAGGTATTTCAGGAAAGCAAGTATAAATGTGTACCGCCACCTCAAGCAAACTGAGATGTGTGATCATTGCCTACAAAGGGAGAAGGAGATTCTCTTTCTTATCTAGCCATGGCAAATTGTGCATAGGCAAAAACCAGGAGTCGTGTCTACTTCACCGGTCCACCTTTATGTTTAGAAGAAAGTTTCAGTTAATGAGGGTTTTCCCAGAAGATGCACTAATTTATTTTCCTTAAATTAACATGGTATCCAGAAACTTCTCTGATTTCCATAATTGTATGAAGAACTCCAAAGCAATCAGAATTCCTGGAAATGTTTTTTATTGTAAATAATGCAAATGTTTAATTTATTTATTGGTAAATGTTTGCTTATTTGTATTATTAATAATAGATCTGCCCTAGACTATAACAATGTTACATAACACTGGCATCTTCATTCAATAATAGTGCTGAATAATTCTTTAGAAATAAGTAACCAACTACTGAGGGAAATGACCAGTTGTTATATTAAACCAGTAGGCCTATTTATCCCAGAGGTTAATCCAAACAACCTTGCATATAACCAAGCCCAAATCAGTACCTCCTTTCCTAGTCTTTCAGTTCCTTAAAAAAAAAAAAAAAAGTGAAATTTTATTCAAAAGCCACTCAATAAAATATCAGCAGAGAACTGCTTGTAGAAGACACAATTAACTTTGATACTGTTACAACTGTAGAAACCGGGCATCCATTGCACATTTTTCTCAATACATTGTTTGCTTTGTTTTTTTGTTTGTTTTGTTTTGAGATGGAGTCTCGCTCTGTCGCCCAGGCTAGAATGCAGTGGCGCAATCTTGGGTCACTGCAACCTCCACCTCCTGCCCAAGCTAATTTTTGTCTTTTTAGTAGGGACTGGGTTTCACCATGTTGGCCAGGTTGATCTCGAACTCCTGGCCTCAAGTGATCCACCCACCTTGGCCTCCCAAAGTGCTGGGATTACAGGCATAAGCTACTGTGCCCGGCCTACATAGTTCACTTTGGTTAGATCATCCTGGAAGCCTGAAAATAGAAATCCCCTACCCGCAGAATGATTTTCAACCACAGTTGCTCCAACACAATTTCCTGGGTCTGATCATCCCAGAAAGAGGAACAAAGATCATTTGGGTCTCACTAATCACATTTCTAGTGTTATCTGGGGAGCAATCAGAGAGGCGAGCCTTTTGACTCTGTATGTGATCTGGGTCAGGTGTTATCATTGCCTGTGCTTCATGTTGCCATTAGGTACACACAAATGCTGCTCTGAATGTCTGCCACCATTACGTACCCCAGACATGCAGAGACTCAAATGCAGATAGGATAAGAAGATACAAAAATAACCCCAAAACACTCAGACTCAAGTATTTGCTGAATAACAAGATAGAGAAATAAGCCCAAATCAACACAACAGTAAAAATAGGGGCCCAGGACCTTTATTATAAGGATTATAGTAATAACAGGGGCCATCTTCATTCGTTGTGCTGATGTTTCTTGTAGCAACTATAACTAGAAATGTTAGGCCATTGCTAGTTTTCTAAGAGGTTGATGTGAGGGACTCTCACTCATGGATCTACCACTTCTCCAGAAGCCAATAACCCAAGCAATTCTTCCCTCTGAATATACAGAGCAAGCATGTGATAGTGATTTTGCGTATACCAAAGGCACTCAAATGTTTATATTTGCAGAGATACTTCTTTGGTATGTATTCCAGTTACGTATGTGTTAAACCTTTGTTAATTTAGTAACATACAACTATGACAGTTTTATTATGCTCACAGATTTTGTAGGCAAGGACTTTTTTGTAGGATTTTGTAGGAAAGTGCATAGTAGGGACAGCTTTTTTTCTGCCCTACATTGTCTGGAGCATCAGCCAGAAAGACTTCCTAGGCTGAGAACTGGAGCAGCGAGGGTGAGGGGAGCCGCTTCCAAAGTAGCCTCTTCATTTGCATGGCTGGTGCATGGGCTAGGGTGAGTTGAAGGCTGGCTTGACTGGGACTGTGGACAGAACACCAACAAGTCATTCCTCCATGTAGTTTGAGTTTCTTGTGGCGCAGAGGCTAGGTTTTGAGTGGCAGCATACAAAAAAGAGAGCTCCAAGAGGACAGGTAAAAGCCACACAGCCTTTTCTGACCTAGCCTCAGGGATCACCACCTGACCCATGGCACTAGGGGTCAGAGAAATTACAAATCCAACCAGTTCCACAGGGAAGGGATGTGGACCCCATCTGCTAGCAGGAGGAGTGGCGAAGAATTTTTAGGCCATGTTTAAACTGTCATGTACGATAGTAGCAAGCGGCCCTTTTTCCTTCACCCTTTTCATCAGAATTGCATTTGGGGGCTAACTATCAAAACCACAACAGTAACAGCTATAACGAGCTATATTTTTAAAATATGAAACAAGCTAAAAGATAATTTGTAAAATAAAAATAATATTGTTGCCAGGTAGTTTTGCCACTTTGAATGTGGTAATGGGTCTGAGAGGGCAAACAAGGAGTAGAGAAAATACTAAATTCAAATTACTTACTCAGGACAACAGTCAAGGCAAACCCATGCAGGAAACAGCATAGGCCATTGCTGGACAGGTTTGTACTCTTTTTCTTGTCCACTCTGCTAAGAGTGGAGGTTCAGGTGGTCAGAGCCTGAGCTGCTACAGACACTCCTCAGCTTCTCACCTAAACCCTATCTTTAGTCTTACAGTCAGCAGTCATTTGTCTCTGTTTCTCTTATACTAGTCTTTGGGTAAAAATGTGTTCTATAAAGATAGATAGTTACATGATTCCAGGAGACTGGATTGAGGGAACTGTGATTAGAGTCTTCTTCAGTCTTGCTGTCTGGGCCCCTGGAGTTGATAACCCTTTCATACTTCATAGTACTTTGTTACTGCTTGAGGCAGTGGTTGTCTTAGTCAGAGCAGGTTGCTATAACAAATTGCCATAGACTTAATAAGTGTTTGGTTGGGTGGCTTAAATAGCAAACATTTATTTCCCACATTTCTAAAGGCTGGGAAGTCCAAGATCAAGCACTGTAGGGTGTCTGGTAAGGACACTCTTCTTGTTTGGAGAGGGCATCTTCTTGTATCTTCCCATGGTGGAAAACAGAGAGACACTCCTCTTTCATAAGGGCACAAATTGCATCATGAGGTCCCCCCTCATGATTGAATCAAACCTAATCACCTCCAGATACCATCACATTGGGGATTAGGGTTTCAGCATATATTTTGAGGGAACACAAATATTCAATCCATAAGAGTGGTGATGGTGGTATTTAGCCCAGTGCTTTAATGGTAGTAGAAGTGGTGGGTCCCCTTTTTCATGCTGGTTATAGATAAATATTCCAGAGAACTAAGGACCACTCTCTCGCCCACCCCACTTCCTTTGCTTTGCTACCCTCCTCTAACCAGGAAAACTCAATGCTGTTCTTGGTCCATATACATGGAGAGCTAATGGAAGGAATCATAACTATGTATATTCGTGATTCAAAAGTTTGTGATTTCTATGAATTCCAGCTCTGGTCTTTGCTTTGCTTATTACCTTGTACAACAGTTTTCCTATCTCAACCTGTTTCTCTATTGTTTTCCTTTCTGAAAATTGGTGAGAAAAGTATTTTAAATGGTGGTTGTGTAGTTTAAGTGAAATTATACATGTAAAGTGCTTAGCATATTATAAATATGCAGGAAGTCAGTACATATTAACTGTTCTTAGCTACTATGACTCCAGTCCCAGCTGGAACTGATGATTTTAACTTTTCCCTCTCCCATTATACATAATCACAAGTTTGAAACTTTATTTCTCCCCTAGAGCCATATCATTTCATTGCGTCATCTCTGATTGCCTCTGAATTTACAGAGAGTATTTTTCTCTGAGGGTTACTCAGACATTCCCAAAGCTCACAATTGCCTTAGAGTCTTAGAGTCCTGAGTTGCAGGATGTAACTTCTCAACATCTCCTTTCTTCTCCACCCAACTTCCACTCCCTACATACACATAACATGGAGTGTGGCACATGAGAAGAGATGTTGGCCTGGCATTTTAAAGCTTACCCTCCTAACAGCCCTCATCAAGAGCTACCACTCCCCTGCCAGCATTCCCCTCAAAAGGGCCCATGTATGGTAGAGATGCTTTCTCAGTGATTCACACCACGGACACCTGGGAACCAGATCAGAACTTACTCTGCTGATACAGTCTCCTATTCAAACAGCAACACATCAGAGTCCACACTTATCAAGGACAAGTAATGAACAAGATGATCCCTCAAAGCCATGCCAGCTCGAATTGCCCATGATGATAACATTTTTAATACTCATGAGCTATGGCCAGTGGTGCACTGAAGCCCAGTTGCACAGGTTTACAAGAGCCAGTTACTAACTTTTCAGGATTTTCGTGAGTCAGTCATTAAATAAAGCCATTATTGAAGGTTAAATTATATATACTTATAATCAAATGAATTATTAAAAATATAACAATGTACAACTATTACATATCCACAATAATTTAAAATAAAAAATTAAAAAGCAAAGATAACAAATACCTCCAAATTCATCATATCCTAATTATTTAACTACATTTTCCTATTGTCTATGCCTTTGAGGTTCCTTATGTCTAGTATATCTGTATGGAAGGAATAATATATGCTGATGTGCTATTGTGTATCTCTTCACAACTCTGCAATCAGTGATGTTATGTTGGTAGCTTTAAATTGGCCATGGTGGCTACCAATCAGAGCTTGATTTATGCTTTTTCTGATAGTCTAGACATGAGAATGTGATGACAAACATGTTAATAATGCAGATTAAACTTATATGTCTGGTGCCATTACAATGTGAAGAGCACAAAAATATTGAGGACTATTCTCCCAGTATTTGAAGCAAACGAGTTGCTCACATCATTAACACACTAAAAATTCTGGCACACATATTTATTTTTTCATTTCACTTTTGTCTTACTCATTAATGCCTGTAAAAATATCAAACAACATTCATATCAGAACTACCTTCATTTATCAATTGCAACCACAGGTTGGCTACATAAGGATAACAATTTCAGCAAATATCAGCTACAGCATTCTATGAAAATCAATTTACAATAAAGAATATGTGTATTTTATTATTTTTGTCAGTTGTATGCTATACACACGAATAAATATAATATACATATAAATAAATAAAATTTGTGATAAACTTTTGTACATATATGTATGTATACTTCGTTTGTTTCTTTGTTTTCAGAAAGCCTGTTGTGAAACATTTACTAGACACCACTGATGCAATGACATTTTCTACTAGTTCCTTATGGAAGAGTCAGACAAAGCTTAGGAATGTGTAGAGGATTCCAGAATTCCCAAGGTATTGATCTTAACTTCTTCAAATACTTGTGATGGCCTCTTTGCTTTATAGCATGACTATGATGTAATGAAGCTGATTTGATAACAACAGCCTACAGCTCTTGCTTACCATAAGGAAGAAGCCCTGGTTTCAGGATACAATCAAAGCTCCAGGAGGCACCAGTTTCTCAGCATCTGCCTTTCTGCCTTCTTTTTGGTGAAGCATTAGGAAAAAGCAGCAAAGATTCTTTGCAGGATGTCCTAGGGAAAGAAGGTGCTGGATCTTCTGTCTCCCAATAACTCATTAGGCCAGACCCAGTGACACAAGCAGCTGTTCTTGCTCCCAATATGAGGACCCAAAGAACCTATTAAGTTCCATCTGATCTGAGATCGTGTCTGATGTAAGCCCAAGGTATAAGAAGAACAGGGCTACAAGTGAGTGGACAAAGGTTCTCAGGTGCATCTGATCTCCTCAGTAACCTGGCCAACGTGAGTAATAATAACCCCTGGAGATGCAAAGGACAGCCCAGAATGATCCAGCAGTCAAATGAGATGGCAAACAAAAAGCCCGGGAAAGATAAATTTATGTCGTCAAAAAGAGGAGACCCAGAAGGACATGGCTATAGTCTATACATTCTTTCAAGGTGCCAATAAAAATACAAAAAGAGAATTGTTGGTAGCATGGGTTAGTGGGAAAAAAATGGAGATAGCATTTGATGCAAAGAAAGAAAACCTTTGCTTTTGATTATGGAAAATACTTTAGGGATAAGTAATTCATAAACTGTCTCGTAAGGTAAATAGGTTAAGAGTCTTTTTTAATGAATATTAAATAATGGGTTAAAGGATTACATAACCCTAGGAAAATTATAATGTGGAACTTTCAAAGTGAATGATGCTTTTACAGGAAAAGTTAGTTATATAAATATGTAAGTTAATATTAAAACTCTAACTTTATTTCATAGACTCATTGGTCTATGATCATATTTTTCCTAAGGATATTGTTTGCACAATAGAAATTCGCATTTCCTGTTTCCTATTTCTCATGATGACAAGCTCATCGTATATGATTTCATTGAATCACCTAACTGGGAGTACAGACTGGATTTCATTATGATTGTTTGGGTTGTAGGATATTAGATTTTTACTCAGTAACTACATATCCTAAAAGGAACACCATATTTAATGGCATGTACATTTACAATTTCTAAAATTGTGTGTTCCAGAAGACTCTCTGAAAGGTTATACCTATTTCTAAGACTTGCAAATAGGCACCTTGTTCCCAAATGGAAATGAGTAAAACGTTTAATGATTTTTAAACAATTTTTTACAAATTAGCCTCTTGATTTTAATTTTGAATGTGAAAGTTATCATGAATTTCTTTAGGAAAAATGGTTCAGATTGAAAACATTTAAACCCAGGTTCTAGTTTCAGCTAAAATGAGAAATTTGTTTAATTCTCTCAACACACACAAGTAGAAGTGTTGGAGAAGCAGGCTGGCACTTCACAGACCTTTCTATACCACAAACTGGCATGTTTGCGGAATATCAGTACCGTCCCTGCTGTAGTGGATGTAGTGGAGCTTGTCAGATGAACTTCCAGAGCCCATTCATTTGCCCGTTGTGACTTAAACCCCACCATCAAAACCAGAATGCTGCCTTTGCTATACAACCAGTCCTGGCATGAGAGAATTGACACTCTTTCTTAGCAATCCTTATTTAAATGTGTTCTTATTTTGTCTAATCTAAATCTTAGATGACATGTTTTATACTTAATTATTTGCCTTTATCCACATGAGCTACGAAAAGAAAAATTATTTATTCTTTGCTTAACATGTCTTCCTGTATTTGAACTTCACCAATCTGTCTTTTCTGAAGAGGAATAGTGTGATGGTTAATTTCATGTGTCAACTTGAGTAAGAGGGGTGTTGTTTTTGGGTGTGCCTGTGAGAGTGTTTCTGGATGAGACCAGCATTTGAATGGGTACACTCAGTAAAGTACTTTCACAATGACATTTCAATCAAGGATGGACAACATATACAATGGTGGTCCCATAAGATTAAAGTGCAGCTGAAAATTTCCTATTGCCTGGTGACATTGTAGCCATCATAAGGTCGTAGCACAATTGCTTTTCTAAAAACTTACTAAAAATAAAGTTGAATGTGAAACAGCCTCAGGCAGGTCCTTCAGGAGGAATTCCAGAAAAAGGCTTTGTTATAGGAGATGACAGCTCCATGTCTGTTACTGCCCTTGAAAACCTTCCAGTGGGGTAAGATGTGGAGGTGGAAGACAATGATATCAATGATTCTGAATCTGTGCATGCCTAGGCAAACGTAGTGTTTGTGTTTTAGTTTTTAACAAAACAATTTTAAAGGAAAAAAAATAAATTTTTTAACTTAAAAATAGAAAAAATAAGGCCAGGTGCGGTGGCTCACACCTGTAATCCCAACTCTTTGGGAGGCCGAGATGGTCAGATCACAAGGTCAGGAGAGCGAGGCCATCCTGGCTAATACAGTGAAACCCCGTCTTTACTAAAAAATACAAAAAATTAGCCGGGCATGGTGGGGGGCCCCTGTAGTCCCAGCTAGGCAGGAGGCTGAGGTAGAAGAATGGCACGAACCTGGGAAGTGGAGCTTGCAGTGAGCTGAGATCGCACCACTGTACTCCAGCCGTGGCGACAGAGTGAGACCCCGTCTCAAAAAAAAAAAAAAAAAAAGGAAAGAAAAAGAAAAAGAAAAAAATAAGAATAAAAAATAGAAAAAGGAGAATAGGATATAAAGAAAGAAAATACAAACAGCTGTACGATGTGTTCATATTTTAAACTAAGTGTTATTACAAAAGAGTAAGAAAGTTAACAAAATTTGAAAAGTAAAAATGTTACAGTAAGCTAAGGTTAATTTATTATTGAACAAAGAAAACTTTTTTTAGAAATGCAGTATAGTTTAAGTGTACTGTGTTTATAAAGTCCACAGTAGTGTACAGTAATGTCCTAGGCCTTCTCACTCACTGACTCACCCAAAGCAACTTTCAGTCTTGCAAACTCCATTTATTGTAAGTGTTCTATAAGGTATACTATTTTTATCCTTTATAACTTTTTTTTCCTGTATCTTTTCTATATTTATATATGTTTAGATACATGAATACTTACACTTGTGCCACAATTGCCTACAACATTCAGTACAGTGACATGTTATACAGGTTTGCAGCCTAGGAACAATAGGTTGTCCCATATAGCCTAGGTGTGTAGTAGGCTATACCATCTAAGTTTGGGTAAGTACACTCTATGATGTTTGTGCAATGATGAAATTGTCTAACAATGCATTTCTCAGATAGTATCCTCATGGTTAAGCAATGCATGACTATAGATCATCCTCCCAAATGTGGGTGGGCATTGTCCAGTTCACTGAGGGCCTGAATACAGCAAATGGTAGAGGGTGAGGAATTTGCTCCTTTTTTCCTACCTGCCTGCTTGAGCTGAAACATCTCTTCTTCTCCTGCCTTTCAACTGTGATTTCCCACGATTAGTTTCCCAGGTTCTCAGGCCTTGGAACTCAGACTGAATTACACCAGCAGCTTGCCTGGATCTCCAGCTTGCAGATGGCAGATCATGAGATTTCTCAGCCTCCATAATGATGTGAGCCAATTCCTCATGATAAGTCTCCATATAGATAGATGGATAGATAGATGATAGACAGATGAATAGATAGATGATAGACAGATGTCATCTTGACAATTGCATGGGGTAGGCCTAACAGTCTCAGTGTGTGTACTGAGGACCATTTACAAAGCCTTCACTTCAGACATTTCCATGTTTCACAGAAGTCCTAAAGTTTAGTTGCTTAGGGACTTAATTTATTTCATGTGAGCCTAATATTAGTTTTGTCACTGTAAGTTAGAGGTTTAGACAACCTCAGAACCAGTCTCCAAACAGTGAATGTCAAAATTCTCTTTTAATTGTAAAATGTGGAATATCAACTCCCAATAAATTATTCAACTCACCACAGTTAAATTTTCTTTAAGCCCACAGGCGTTATCTACATGCAGGTACATGGCATATGGCCAAGCCAAAGTTGAACTATTAGGTTAGTGCAAAAGTAATTGCAATAATTGAAGATTTTGCCATTAATTTCAATGACAAAAACTGCAATTCCTTTTGCACCAATCTAATAGATTAAAAGATCACTGAAAGCGACCTAAGATAAAACTTGAAATAAGTAGTTCCCCTGTATTCCTATTCACAGGAAGATAATGAACTTCTTCACAACTCCTAACAATGTGTAGTGTTATGTAAAGTGAAATTCTAGCAAGGACCAAGGCCGTGAGTCATTGTCTGAATTCCACCAAGCTATATTTGCAGTCTCAGAGAGCATTTTTACTTGAGATGCCATACCGCCTAACCAAAAGGAACTGGTAAGCATCTAAGGCAAATGCTAGAAAAGTTTGTAGTGAGTTTTCAAATCATCATTATTTAAAACAGCAACAATCCCTTCCCAACTATTCAGAACACCTTTTATTTATTTAAGGTGTAACATGTTGAAGGAAGTCTGGTCATGAGGGCTTCTCAACAGTAATAAAATAAATTGATGTAAAGTTCTTTTCAAAAACTTTTTGGAAGAACATATAACAATACTTATTGAATACAACAGGCACAGTTGAGGGTACAGAGCAAAAAAAAAAAAAAAAAAAAAGGAATCTTTACTGTTTCTCATGTTTGCCTTTCCTTCTCTTTCTTGGGCAGATTTCATAGTTTCTCTGGTGCTTTTCACATAATAATAAACAGTATCATCTTTTAAGATAAACAGACTAGTTCTGTCTAACATCAAACTTCACTCTTAACCAATTTAAAGTTTTCTGCCTCCTGACCTGAGCCTGCAGAAAGGAAGGGACAGGCCCTGCCTCACCTCAGAACAATTTCTTCACCGTCCTCCTTCCTTCCTCCTTCCATCTCACTGTGCTACCTCTGGTGTTTGGGAGGAGGGAAAACAGAAGAAGAAAGAAGGAAGGAGGGCCAGATGCAATAGCTCATGCCTGTAATCCCAACACTTTGGGAGGCCACGGAGGGTGGACTATTTGAGGTCAGGAGTTCGAGACCAGCCTGGCTAATGTGGTGAAACTCCGTCTCTACCAAAAATATTTTAAAAATTAGCCAGACTTGGTGGTGTGCACCTATAATCCTAGCTACTCGGAAGGCTGAGGCACAAGAATTACTTGAACCCAGGAGGCAGAGTTTGCAGTGAGCTGAGATCACACCATTACACTCCAGTCTGGGCAAAGGGTGAGACTCTGTCTGAAAAAAAAATAAAGAGAAAAAGAAGAAAAAGAAGGAAGGAGGGAAATGGCTCCCTTAACTAGTATCATAACAAACTATCCCCACAAAGTCCTCTGTTCCACTGTTGGTTCTTTCTTTCCTGGGTCAATTCCAAAACCCCTTTGGCCCCCTCTTTACAGAGACCTCTCACAGATAGTCTCTATGACCTATGTGGTCTCTGGCTGGACCCCTAGCCAAACCCCTCATTCTTGCTGCCAGTGTTTGCCCCAGGTAAGCTCTCTCTGCTGGGGTCCTTCCTGGGATCAGACAGCCCATTGGAGTGGGACCCGCTTCAAGCCTGACCCTTGCTTTGTTCTTCTTCTGGCTCTCAGGAAAATACCCAGCCCCTTTGTCTGCCAAATCAGAAAATGCAGGTGGCCCTCTCCTTTCATGTTGCCATCAGGGGCAATGTCAGCTAGCTTCTCACCTTTGCCCTTTCCAGGTAAGAACCAGACACAATCTCTGAAACTCCAGCTTAGGAGGCATAGCTCCAGTTCTCCAAGAACCTTCTCTCCTTTCTTTGCTCTGATCCTAGCGTCATCCCTGAATAGTTCTCCAAGAACCTTCTCTCCATTCTTTGCTTTGATCCTAGGGCCATCCCCGAATGGCATGTGGCCCCCAAGTTTTGCATCCTAATGTACAGGGCATGAGAAGAAGACTGAGATGGCAGTCTCTTCCCTGGAAGACATCCCTCCCAACTTAAAGAGCATCTCTGTAGGCCCTCAGCTCCCCTCTTGGTGGGCTAGCAAGGAATCCAATACCATCCTCTCCCAGTGAGGGCAATACAGCCAGCCAGTCACTTATCTCAAGGAAATCCTCATCTTCTGGATACATCAAGCACCCTCTTTAGAACGTGGGGTATTTACCACTTATTGTTCTTATTTCTGAGGCCTCAACCACAAGCAAACCAGCAAGAATAGTCTCATTTGCCATCCTGTTACAAACGTTTGCTCGATTCAGGCCCACCTTCCATTGTCTATCCCTCCGGAGGATCTGCTCAGAGTCTGCATTCTCATCACGAGGCTCACCTTCATCTCCAAGGACCTGAGGTTGAAAGCAATGTTTTTGAATGCCAGCCACATTCTTTCATGGCTGCTAGAAAGACACCACAGGTCATAGCCGGCCTGTGGCACACTTACCAATCTGATTTAAAAAAAAAAAATTGTGGGGGAGTGTCCACTACCCTCAGCTCGAAAACAGAGCTACTTTCCTTAAAAATCTGGAAATATGCCCCAGCAATGCTGACGCTGCTGGCAGAGGTGAAAAGACCAATTCCCAAAACATAAAATGGTGGGTAAAACAAACTTATCAAGCATTCGCCAAGGGAAATTCTACTTTCCATAGATGTACAATAAATACAAGAGGAAGGGAGAGAGACATACACAGTGGGGGAGGAAAGAGACTGGGCAATGGTAAAATGAGATTTTTGGAGGGAGGCAAAGTGAGGACTTTTTTAAAAAAACACAACTATCCTTAGACTTGAACAGAAAAGCTGAGTGAGGAAGGAAGTTGTGTGCACACCTGCTTAGGCAAGGCAATACTTTGAAAATAATGAGCCAGAATTTTTTTTGGCCAGAAATGGAGCTCACCAAAAGTAAAGTGGGAAATGTTTTAAATCTTGTTGATTATGATAAATACATTTACTTTCATGTAATTTGATTTTTTAAAAATAATTTTAAAGGCTGAGCAGAATTGGTTGATGGTGAACTGACCTAGCCTGAATACTATAGGTAAGGGTCTGACATCTGGGATGATTTTACTCAAACATTCTCAATGAAATCATGTATTGAATTCTCCAGTTGAGTTCCTACCACATGCAAGGCACAGTATCAGTGGAGGAGATACAAATGCTATAAACATCAGCTGTGGAGAACTTGTAAAAAAGCTATTATATTAAGAATATTTAATATTTGCCTTATTGTCTTCAGAAATTTCCAGTTTCCTATTTAAGAAAAATTTCCAGCTTGCAACTTTACCTTCTGATCATTCTAAATCAAGAGCTTTTGAATATATTTAACACTTTTTTTAAAGGGAGCTGGAAAGGAAATGTAGAAATGAGATCAACAAATAGATTCAATAATTTACCATCAGAAGTTTCCTCAGAGCTGCCAGCAAATCCCTTGCAAAGTACACAATTAATATTTATGAGGGAGATATGTAGGTCTTACATCTGCCATTGCTTGGTAATTCACTTAATTTCTTTATGGTTCCATTTTCTTAGCACTATGATAGAATCAATCTACCCCACTCCCTTGAGTGAGGGGGTTGGGATTTGGTGTAAAAAAAAGTAAAGACCTGAAATTTTTAAAAATAATCTGGATTGGGTCATCCTTCCTGGATGGCAAAGATAAACCAGTTTGCACCTAGTAGAGGTTCTTGTAACTTGATCCAAGCTCAGGAAAGAGTCAAAGCCTCTTGCAATAATGATAGAGTTTATTATTCTTCAAGGTCAGGGTGGCTATTCTTTCTCTGTATGATATTTGGCTGTACAGTCAATTGCCATATCCACGGGTTCCACATCCACAGATTCAACCAACCACAGATAGAAAGAGGGAGAGAGATTCTCAAGAAAGAGAGAGACAGAGAAAAAAAGAAGGAAAGGAAAGGAAAGGAAAGGAAAGGAAAGGAAAGGAAAGGAAAGGAAAGGAAAGGAAAGGAAAGGAAAGGAAAGGAAAGGAAAGGAAAGGAAAGGAAAGGAAAGGAAAGGAAAGGAAAGGAAAGGAAAGGAAAGGAAAGGAAATAAAGGAAAGGAAAATAAAGGAAAGGAAAGGAGAGGGGGAGGGAGGGAGGGAGGGAGGGAGGAAGGAAGGAAGGAAGGAAGGAAGGAAGGAAGGAAGGAAGGAAGGAAGGAAGGAAGACAATATAATAATTTAAAAGAATACAAACAAAAAATACAATATAACAATTATTATGTAGTATTTACGTTGTATTAGGTATTATAAGTCATCTAGAGATGACTTAAAGTATGCAGGAGGATGTGCGTAGGTTATATAAGTTGACCAAAAAAGCCAGACTCTGTAAAATGTTTGAAGAGACTTATTCTGTGCCAAATATGAGTGATCACGGCCTAGGACACAGCTTCAGGAGATCCTGAGAACATGTGACCCAAGTGGTTGGGTTACAGATTGGTTTTATACATTTTAGGAAGACAAAAGTTAGAAGCAAAGACATAAATCCATACACGTAAAGTACACATTGGCCTGGAAGGGTGTGACATGTCAAAGTGGTGTGGGAGATGAAGGTTTCTAGGTTGTAGGTGAATTCAAAGACTTTCTGATTTGCAATTGGTGAAAGTTAAACTTTGCCTAGAGAGTTGAAGTCAGCTTAAAGAAATGCTTGAGTTAAGATAGGGGAGCTGTAGAAGCCAAGTTTCTTGTTATGTAGATGAAGCTTGTAGGTAGCAGGCTTCAGAGAGAATAGATATAATAGATGGTAAATGTCTCTTTTTGAAATTTAAAATGTGTCAGACTGTTAGTTAAACCTCCTGGATCAGGAAAAGACCTAGAAAGGGAAGGAGATTCTCTACAGAATGCAAATTTCCCCTACAAGAGATGGCTCTACAGGGGCATTTCAAAAGACGACAGAGAAAATATATTTTGGGGTAAAATAATTTCCTCCAGAACCTGCTATCTTTCACATGATGCTATACCAGAGTTAGGCTGGAGCTGGTTATCTTATTGCTACAAAGAGTCTGTTTTTCTTATGATCTTTATTTTAATGTTAGTCCTGGTCAGTTGTGCCTAACCTCCAAAGGGAAGAGGGTGTAACAGATAAGTCCAACCCTGTCTTCCTGTCATGGCCTGAATTAGTTTTTCAGATTTTCTTTAGGATTCTGTTGCCTAGGGGGTGGAAGAGTCCATTCAGTTGATTAGGAGCTTACAATTTTATTTTTTATTTATGTATATAATACTGTGCCATTTAATATCAGGAACTTGAGCATATAAGGACTTTTATATCCATGAGCTGTGGATACTGAGGGATGACGGTATTATCCAGGAGAAAGTAATTTTAACTGTGACAATGTGTTCTGGCATCTCAGGAAAACTTGTGAGGAAATTTCCCTGCCTATCTCTGGTGGGGAGACTAAAGAGGATTTGAAATTCCCATGTCCGTCATCACTTGCAAGACTATAGCTTGTAGTCTCCCTCCTCAAAAACTAATGGCTGAGCAGAGACGAATCTCCAAAATTAGTGTCGTGCTAAAGTTTCAGGAGGGAGAAATGGTGGTAGAAGCATCTCCACCTGGAGACTAATGGAGATTCTCAAGGAAAGGTGTTGGGGTTGCTAGAAAAGTTGTTGAAGGGGGAGGCAGCCTAGAAAGGAGAGGGGACTGAGACGAAAGTGTGCAAGAGTGGGGGTCTCATGTGGGTCACCCTACTCTGGAAGGCCAAGTTTTAGGTAAAGCTACAATCTCCTCTGAAGTCTGAACCTTTAGCAAAATTTGTTTCCAACTCCATCCTGATTGAGTATGTGTTGGGTTGGAGAAGACTCAGAAGGAATGGAAGGAGGAGGTGGTGCCCAGGGGAGAGACGATCACCTGTCACTTTTATTCCAGAGGTTTGATCACAGATAGTGAAACCACCTTTGCAAAATTATGACTGAGACAGTGAAAGAGATCTAATTTAATGGACTCCATCTTGCTTCTAACCTCCAAGCTGTCCTTGTCCATTCCTGGGTGTAGGCTGAACTCACTTTGGGAGAAATTTAGTTTATACTTCATAGTTTAAAACAAAGACAATAACAGCCCTTTCCCAAAGCAGACCTCCTTCTTGCCTGGGGACTAGATTGCCTTTGTAGGACTAACATCAGCCACGAGATTAGAAATTGTGGTTTAGGAGTCATGCGGCTGGAGGCTACAAGATTCTCACCCTCCATAAACTGCTCTTAAGATCAGTGCTTGAGATATTTTGCAGACCCTGCAGTTGATGGATCAACTGGCACCACTCAGATAGATAAACTGGCTCATCTGATCTTGTGGTCCCCACCCAGGAAGTGACTCAGCTCAAGAAGACAGCTTCAGCTCCCTATGATTTCATCTCTGACCAATCAGCATTCTTGGCTCACTGGCTTTCCCCCACCCACCAAGTTGTCCTTAAAAACTCTGCTCCCCAAATGCTCACAGAGACTGATTTGAGAAATAATAAAACTCCAGTCTCCCACATAGCTGGCTCTGCATGAATTACTCTTTCTCTATTGCAATTCCCCTGTCTTGAGAAATCAACTATGTCTAAGCAGTGGGCAAGGTGAACCCATTGGGAGGTTACAATGGAATGAAGAAGGACCTCCTCCATCTCTACACTTACCTCACCCCAGTCCTGGGGATTTCTAGGCAGAGCTGCCAGTGACCCGCAGAGTGGGGAGATACACAGGCCTGCAACAGCAGAGAGACCTCACTGGCCCACATGGCTGTCTGCCTTAATTGAGTAAGGAACAGTCTTTAAGACTGGGAACAATAAATCTTCAAAAGTACACTGTGAGTATCCAATTCGACAACTTAAATGAAAATACTTTTCTATCTCTAAAGCACTATACAAATAAAAGTATTATTTTTTAAGTATGTACTACTAACTCAATTACATAGATCTTGACCCAAAGTGTTTGGTCTGTCCTTCTGTCTCTAATGTCAAAGTAATTTTTTCAGTGCCTACATATTAGCATTCTGGGTTAAAAACCACCTTGAATCCAGTATAACCTCTCCATTGACTCTATTTACCATTTGGCTTATTCCCAAGGTAGGCTGGAACAGAGTGTGAATATACATCTGTAGCCTGGAGTACAAATAAGAAAGCATTGAATTAATTCACTGAACCATTTTGGAACATCTACTTTGTCTTAGGCAGTGTGGGAGGTATCAAAGAGAAGAAACAAAAAAAAACAATTTGTACTCTAAGGAGATCTAAATCTAGGCGAAGAGCTAGACAACAATTCGCTGGAATTTAGGACAGGATGTGCTATGATAGGAGCCTCACTCTTCTTGGAGACAAATCAAAGAGAAGCATTATATTCTAAGGAGTTGGCCTGGTACATTAACAGCGGGGTTAGCATAATACCTTTTACAGTATGCCTACAAAAAGGGAGTTTAAATTGATTGCCTAGTGATTCACACTGGCAGATCTCTAGATTTGTTGTGAACTTTGGGTTGCCAAGAATATAAACAAGAATATGGTGGGCTGTGGGGTGTGAGCAGTAGAATAATAAACATGGAAATGCAGAGGACACATCTCAACCATATAGAAGTAGTATCCATGGTCAATTAGTGCCTGGGCTGTAAATCTTTCTACCACATTAGAATTCCAAGCTCTCCTCCCTAAGCACTATGTGATTTCCAGCAAGCTAATTTAACATTTCTTGCTTCCATTTTCTCATTTGTAAACTGAGATTAATAAAAGTACCTACTTCAAAGAATAGTTTCAAGAATGAAAACGAATATCCTTGAAAAACAACTCTGGCAAAAAGTGAGGGCTCAGTAAATCCATTTTCAGTGTTATGTTTTTCAGCTCCAGGGAAAGTTAAACGGCAAGAATTATTGGGAAGAAAATCAATTTCAGACAGGCAGGCCTCATGAAGTTTGCAATATCATGAACTGATAAGTCATTGAGAATCTGAATAGTGCTAATGCTATTTTTTGTTTCCAGGCCTCCCTTCCACAGGCTAACCCTTCCTCAGCTATAGATCTGTTTGCTTTCACCCAGGCTTTGCCACTACTGTGCCTCAGCTCTTCTCCCAGATGCTGGGTCTATGGCTTCTTTCTTGACTTCACTGCTGCTGACTTTCCAGTTTCTGTGGGTTCATGCTTCTTCCTCTCTGTGTGGCACTTAATTTCTGCTACTATCACCTACATATTGGTCTGTTTTCACACTGCTATAACGAACTACCTGAGACAGGGTAATTTATGAAGAAAAGAGATTTAATTGACTCACAGTTCTGCTGGTTTAACAAGAAGTATGACTAGGAGGCCTCAGGAAACTTACAATCATGGCAGAAAGCAATGGAGAAGCAAGGCAAAAGTCAAATCATCTGAAAATGTCTAGATTTTTTTATGTATGTAAAGTAACATATTTTATGCACAATTGAATTCCTGTATCATGCCTAAATGTAAAATGAAAGAAAGAATACCTTTAAGTTTAAACTCATGGAGGCTGCCCCAGGACAACAAATCCATTTATCATAGAATGAAACATCAATTAAGAGAGCCAAGAGAGCAAACTTGTGTTCTCTTCCTGTTGAAATATTTCAGTACAACATGAAAATTCAACTGAGTTCAACTTTACATGCACACATATACGAACAAGGTGGAGTATTCATTCTTCTCCCTTATGGTATGGACTATTATTGAATTTCTATTTTCTAAGCTAAATAATGGAATTTTTACTTTCTGAAAGAATATATGGAAGGAAAAACACTACCCATTCTTAAAAGAAAAATCTACATCTACTAAAGCCACCCTTGGTAAAACAAAATTTTTATCTAACTGCCAGAACTATTCAGTAATTTTGAAATCTCAGAGTTCTGCAAATGGCAAGTTTACTGTGCTTTCTGGGTGACACACAGGTGATCTGTGTACTTGACAGTCCATGAGACCACTCACTTTGACAGTCACTATGGGCCCCTTGCCAATGAGCTTGGTTTTCTCTATATGAATTGCCAACCCTCTCCTCAAACAACCAGTAAACGAAACCTTTAATTTTGAGATTGCTGAGAAAGATTTGATAAAATGTGTTTGATAAATATTTACTGAGTGTCTACTTTATGATAAGCAATATTCTGGTTCTGAGAATAAAGCAAAGAAGTACAAAATCTCCACCCCTGTGGAGTTTACATTCTACTTACAGGACACAGAGAATAATAAAATAAGTAAGTAAAATATATGGAATGTTAGATGAGATGAGTGCTATGAAGAGAATAAAGCAGGGAAGGAGGATAGGAAAACTTGAGTGAGAATGATTGCAAATCTTCATAAGGCTATCAGGGAAGAACCTACTTAGATAATATTATACTTGTGTAAAGACCTACCTGAAGTTGGTAAGAAAATGAGATGTGCATATTTGTGGAGACAGTATTCTGGGCAGAGAGAACCACAAGTATAGAGAGCCTTTATTAATTATTAATAAAATGAAAGCTATTCTTCATAAGGAGTTGTTTGAGATGAAAGAATCACATGCATACCCAAAAACAAAATCTGTTTACAAACCTGCTTCCCAAACTCTATAAAAATTTTTGCATCCTAAACATCAAAATACTAGGTGAATTTGGTTTTGGAAGTTTTGTTATCCTGCATCTATGTTTAACTAAAGAAAACTCAACTTGATAGAATACAGTAGGAGGCATAGTTGAAGAGTTAGTTATTGTATCTGTTATTTTTTTGACAAAATTTCCTACCTCAAAAAAATAGACCTTCTCAAATGGATGACTTACTCAGTTGGAATTTTCTGGCTTTTAATTTTAGAGGGAAGAAATAAATTAGGAGAAAATAAGCTCAGATTAATCATTAAAGGGGCAAAACTAAACTTTTGGATTATGCCTTTGGGTCTTTAATATTTATTCCAGTCTTTTGTGTTTTTTGTATTTGCAATTATAATTCTAGAAAATCAAAACTAATACTCATATGGAGGCATGGAAAAATTTCCAATGTTCAAGGAAAAATAAATTAGCTTCATAGTATTGAATTTACTAAATAAGAAGTATATACATGTTGATATCAGAAAGCTCTCTAATGTTGATACATTAATAAACACTAGTATATTATATATTTATAAGCATATAAAATATCATAATCTGTATCACGTCTCTTCGTGAGTCTCAGAAGAGCTAATCACAGATATTACTAAGGGTCTTAGTCAGTTTGGCTGCTATTATGATTACCATAGACTGGGTGACTTAAACAACAGAAATGTATTTCTCACTGTTGTGGAGGATGGAAATTCAAGATCAGAGTGTTCTAATGATCTTGACCCATCATGGTCAGATTCTGGTGAGGGCCCTCTTCCAGGTTTGCAGATGATCACTTTCTCACTGTATCTTCACATAGTAAAGAGAAAGATCATCTGTTTCTCACATCTCTTCTTCTGAGAACACTAAGCCCATTCTGAGAGCTTCACTCTCATGACCTAATTACCTCCCAAAGGCTCCACCTCTCATACCATAGTATTGGGAGTGAGGATGTCAACAGGTGACACAATCATTCAGTTCATGGCACTGAGATCCTGAATTCTAAGATGGTAAGGGCCTTTTCTTCCTCCTCACAAAAACAGACTTAGGTCTCCAAGTGGTGGGATGAGGAAGCATCTCTGATGTTTGCCTCCTTCAGCAGATGGAAGAGTTCTACCTTTATCAAATGTAGGAACACAAACTCTTCTCCTCAGAACTCCAAGAGGTTTAGCAACCAAAATACTAGGATATGAACCTAAAAGTATTAGCTTTTCAGAAGGTGGCACATTCTGGATATCTACCCTTCATACTAAATTGTGAACACAGAGCAGCCCCACTTTTGGAATATGATGGTGCGCCCTTCTTTATAGTGTCACTTAGAAGTATACTAGACCACATCTAAGATCCTTCGGCAGAAGAGAAGTGAATTCATAAAGTCTGCCAATTGTAATATACTGATGTATGAGGCAAGAGGAAAACATCTTTCAGCCTACTCTGAAATGGTGAGCTGCTTACTCTCCGAAGCATGAGGACCGAATTCTCCTTTCAATTTTGTTTCGCTAGAGTTTTACTATTGCCTGTTCACATTAAAAAAAAATAGTAAGATCCCTTTGTTAAGCTTAAAATACCCTCAGAGAATTTTAATATACCATGTTTGATATACTATTCACATAGGAAACTAAAATGACTAAGGTCAAGGTTACAAATAATTCAATCTTCAGAAAGTACCTCTTAACCACCTACTTTGTGCCAGAGCCTGTGCTAGGAACAGAAGCAGACTCTTCCTAAACAGAAGAGCCTAGGACAGAAACAGCTCTCCCCTCATGGAGTCTATAGGCTCATCTAGGAGGATCTGGCAGAATGATTACAACTAAGATGAGGGGGTTGAAAATGCACAGGGTGCGATAATTACAAAACCTCAAGCACCTAACTTTCAGGGATGTCAGGAAAGGAGTTTCTTCTCAAAGTGCCAATTAACCTGATAGGTGAAGAATGAGCAGAAATTAATCCTGGCTTAGGAGAATGGCGGAAGGAGTGTGCCAGGGAAAGAGGCTCCCAACAGAGGGATGAGCAGTTAGTGCCTTTCAAGCACCAAAGAGAATGTCTTTTGTGACTTGAACACTGTAAGAAGGGCAGCAGTCAGGTCCTGTAGGACTCCAGAGGCCCATGGAAGTTTCTGAACATCACTGTAAGAGTGCTGGGAGGCTTCAAGGGTTTTAAGCGGGAGAATTAAATGGCAGGTTTTAAAAGTTTGAAAGATTGCTTTGTGAGTGCATTAGTCCATTTTCACACTGCTGATAAAGACATACCTGAGACTGGCTAATTTATAAAGAAAAAGATGTTTAATGGACTCACAGTTCCACGTGTCTGCGGATGCCTCACAATCATGGTAGAAGCCAAACGGCATGTCTTACTTGGTGGCAGACAAGACAGAATGAGAACCAACCAAAAGGGGTTTCCTCTTATAAAACCATCAGATCTTGTGAGACTTATTCACTACCATGAGAACAGTACAGGGGAGTCCATCTCCATGATTCAATTATCTCCCACCAGGTCCTTCCCACAATACGTGGGAATTATGGGAGCTACAAATCAAGATGAGATTTGGGTGGGGATACAGCCAAACCACATCAGTGTGCAATCTGAAATTTCTCTTTAATGCTTACAGAAAACAAAAAGCATGAAATGCAGGCTCACGCCAGCCTCCATAGGAGAGGTTGGGTACATATGGGTGCTCATGACAGGGCAACCTTTCCTAGCTATTAGGAAAGCAACTTCTAAACATACACTCTTGTAACTGCCCACAGAGTCATGGCTGGGCACTGCTCAGTGTCTCACAAGAACAGATATCTTACTTGACCTTCATTGACATTGACTGGCAGTGTGGATATAATAAAATTCTCCTCAGAGGTTTTAATGGTCTGTTATATAGCTCAGGTCATAGCCCATCTTGCTAATAACTTTGTCAAAAAGCAAGCACCAATATATCATCAAAAAGAATGTTTTCCTTTCCTTCAGTATTTGAGGGGTGCTGATTTCCTCCAAGCCCAGAGGCTAATGTTTGGTTGTGGCATTAATTAGAGAGCATGTTTGGGAACTTTATGCTGCACTCTGGTTAATATACTGTCTGAGGGAAGAGGTGATATTCTTTTTGTTTCCTTTAAGCCCCAGTGCCTACTCCTGGATTCAGCAGGATACCAAAGAGCCTCGGGCTATTCCTGATTTAGTAATAATCCCAAAACTCAGCCAATAGTCTCTAACATGTGGCCTCAATCTGCATTTCCCAGATTCAAACCTGCTTGAGTCCGTCTAGAACTCACTAGCCCGCCTTTCAGAACACCTAAGAAAAAGGTCTGTGTTTTGTCTTCCAAGGTATAAATGTTCTAGGAAGGTGTTCACCAAGCTTGAGTTCTACATGTTCTCTTGGGGCCCAAGGTCAGGATGAGGCAGAGGATGGCTGAGTCCTTCCTTCATGGAACATGCCTCTTCACAGTCAGGGATCATGACAAAGACAGATCAAATTTAAAGTCTTTTTTGGCTCTGGGACTCCATTTTCACCTGGCCAGCCTCCCACCTTAGATATTTTTATGTTATCAGATCAGAGAGAAGAACTCTGACTGATATCAGGACTTTCCAAAATGATCTTCACAGGAGTCTGCTATACCGGATAAATGAAAAATCAACTCAAGAATAGGCTTCTCCCCAGGAGGATGAGAAACAAGGCCATTTAACAAATGAAGGTTGAAATGACACTTTGCAGTCACTTCTAAATTCACATCTTCATTCCACTCTTTTCCTCCTTTTATCCATCCATGACCTTACATTAAAAGAATGCACTGCCTTCATGAAAGACCTCTGTTTTTTAAAAAATATATACTTTCTTAAAGAGTAATTTTAGATTTACAGGAAAATTGAAAAAAGAAACCACCAGAGAGTTCCCATATTCTCTTGAGCAACCGGCCTTCACCAATTTCCCCTATTGTTAACATCTTGCATTAGTACGGTTCATTTGTTACTTTCAGGAAATAATATTGATACATTATTATTAATTAAAATTCATAGATTACATTAGGATTTACTCTGTGTAGTAGAGTTCTACGGGTTTTGGCAAATGCATAATGTCATGTATCTACCATTATACTATGACATGAAATACTTTCACTACTCTAAATCTCCTCTGTGCTTCATCAATCCTTCCCTCCATCCCTCCCTCTGAGACTTAGCAACCACTAATCTCTTTACTGTTTCCATAGTTTTCTCCTTTCCAGAATGTCATATAGTTTGAATCATACCCTATGAAGCCTCTTCAGATTGGTTTTGTTCACTGAGTAATAGACATCTAAGGTCTCTCCATGTCGTTTTGTCGCTTGATAGATCATTTCCTGTTTTATTGTTGCATGGTATTCCATTCTATGAATGTACCATGGTTTGTATATCCATTCACCTATTGAAGGACATTTTGATTGCTTCCAAGTTTGGCAATTACAAACATTGGTGTGTGGGTTTCTGTATGGACCTATGTTTTCAACTCATTTTGGTGAATACTTAGGATCACAAATTCTGAATCATATGGTAAGAACATGCCTTGCTTTGTAAGAAACTGCCAACCCATCTTCCAAAATGAATGTAACATTTTGCCTTCTTACCAGCAATGAATGAAAGCTCCTGCTGCTCCATATGCCAGCCAGCATTTGATATTGTCAGTGTTTGGGATTTTTGGCATTTTAATAGGTGGGTAGTGATGTTTCCTTGTTGTTTTAATTTGGAATTCTCTAATGACATATGATGCAAAGCATCTTTTGATATACTTACTTGTTATCTGTATATCTTCTTTGGTGAGATGTCTGTTCATATCTTTTGCCCATTTTTAATGGGAATTTTGTTTTCCTGTTGCTGAATTTTAAGGATTATTTGCGTATTTGGATATCGGTCTTTTATCAGAAAGTGTTTTGCAAATATTTTCTCCAATTTGTCACTTAACTTTTCTTAGGAGTGTTTTCCACAGAGAAGACATAGAAGAACACACTGTCCTCAAGAAGGACCTGTATCAAATTTAATTTAACACACTGTCAGTTCAAGGTAAGTTCGGTTAAGATGCTCAAGACACTTACTGCAGCAAAATCTAACTGAATATGTGTACATGAGCCCCTAGGGTGTGCCAAAATGTGTACTTACATCAACTAGTAATGTTACAATACAACAGTTTTCCCAGGGCTCTGTACCTTCAAGGATTTCATTCTTAAGTATTGAAAAAGAGAGTATAAGTGGGTGTATAGAGACAATGGTAACGTCCTCAAAAATACAGAGAAAAGGGAGAAAATTGTTCCTTACGAGTTAGAAGAATATGAACAAAGCATTTATTAATTTAATAAGCTCTTACTCTATACTAAATAATAGGCTAAGTTTTGCTGATATCATACAAAATCCTCACATTCATGGAACTTACACTCTAGTGGGTGAAACAGACAATAAAAGAGACAAGACAACAGATGATAGTGACAAATGGTAAAGAGAAAAATAAAGCAGGAAAAGAAGATGAAGTGTTGGGGATAGGGTGAAATTTTAGCTAGAATAACAGGAAGTCCTTTAAAAAGTGACTTTGGGAAATGACCTGTAGGGAGAGACCATTCCAGGCAGGAATTCCAGCAAGTGCAAAGGCTGGGCATGTCTGAACAACAGTGGGAAGGCTATTATGGCTGAAGCACAGACAACACAGAGAAGAGCAGTAGGGGATGAAGAGAAAGTTAGTGAGGTGCCAGGCTATCCCAACCCTCAGAGGTCATTGAAAGGACTTTGGCTTTGAAATAAGGAGCCATTGCAAGCTCTTGAGCAGAGGAGCGACATTATCGGGATAATGTCTTCACAAGATCTGCCAACTGTGGAGAATAGACTGAAAGGGGGCAAAGGGCAGAGGCAAGGCCCAATTAGAGACAATCAAAATAACCCAGGTGAGAATTGATGGTCAGCTGGTCTTGAGTGATGAGCATAAAGATAGTGAAAAGTAGTTAAATACTTTTCAGGCATTCTGTATTTGCCATCTGTGCTCTCACTTCACATTAGCAAATAACAAAATTAGTTAATAAACAAATAAATAATTAAAATGTTGCTAATAGGCCCAGATTATGATATACAACTGCTAGATAACATAGTAGTAGGCTAACCCAAGCAATGGCCAAGGTTTCCAAACTCAATATTATGACCACCTGCCAGAACCTCTGACAGTCCTGTGTGGGTGAGGTAAGAGTTTTAGGAGTTTGGGTTTGGCCACAGAAGGCACCAGAGAGATAGACAGAGAATGTGGAAGTTGTGAGACTGCTGTGCAAGTGTCTGTGGGGCCATTCTCTCTCCAAAGTTTGATTATGCTCTCAGATAATCAAGCTCTCTCCTGGGCCATTTTGAGGTGATTGTTGTGTGTGCAATTTAGAGACAGGTGAAAGGCTTCAGGTATCACATAGATACTGTCAGTTTGGGCTTGGAGCCTGGAATCTTGGGAGAAAATGTAGGGTGTGGAAAACACAGTACCTTATTCCACTCACTAGAAAACCACATTATCTGGCCTTCTGGGAGAGCCACGCACATCGTTTTTCATTTCTGTCTCTTTCATGCGATGAAAGTCTTTGCTCTGTGTGGAATCCATTTCTTTTACGTCTCTTTCTCCTGAAACACATTGTTTCAATCATCCCCACTTTTAAAATGTCTCTTCTCAAAGTCAAAAGGGTGTTTTTCAGCTATCTCAGACAGAGAGTTTTCATGCCCTGCAGCTCTTATGAGACGGGAGAACTTTCTTCCATGTGTTGGGTCACTGAATACTCTCCCTGGCAGACCTAATCTAAGCCAGTCCACTGAGGCCCTACACTAGTCAGCCAGTTGCATCACTCATTAAAGAGATCACTTTAAAGTCATCTCATGAATGATTCACAGACACGTCTCAGTGTCCTTCGTATTTCTGATGGCATTGGATCACAGAAGTAAATGTACTTGAAAAATATCCCAGGGCTAAGCAGCAACTACTTCAATCAATATTTTCTATTTTAGTTGTCTTTGGCCCTGTCAGGGACCCTGAGTTCTTGAAGATTTTTCTCCCATTTCAAACAGTTTACTTCTTAGTATATCATCCCTTCACCATTGTTTCCCTAAATCCCATGATTTCTGCTTTAATATTTCTGTGTTCCTGAATTGTATGGTACATCATTCCAAAGCTTTTACCTAAGATTAACATGTCATAATTGACCATCATTAAAGACTTTTACAAAATAGTTCCTAAAAATATTTTTTATTATTTTTTTATTATACTTTAAGTTCTAGGGTATATGTGCACAACATGCAGGTTTGTTACATATGTATACTTGTACCATGGTGGTGTGCTGCACCCATCAACTCGTTTTAAACTTTATCTTCAATTCTAAGGTCAATGAACCAAGCCCAGAAGGGGATGTTAGGCAACTGAAGAGAAATTCCTGAAAATCATGATCCACTGGGTTTCCATAAATTTTTGTTAGTCATAATCCAGAAGGCAAAATAATCATTTAGCATTAAGGTTGACAGCTTAATTTCAGCACTTTCTTCCAAGAATGACCTCAAGATTCTAGTCTGTGTATTTCTAATGCTGGAAGATAGCAGCAATTAGAAAGACCCTTCCTTTACTTGTTTTGAATTCCATACCTCTCAAAAAGCAACGCTACAGTGAAAGTAACAGTGCCATCGGCTGCCATTTGTCAGGCTTCTGCTTGACTCAGCCTGGGCTGACAGAGGGGTTACCACTCCAGGTAATCCCTTCCAGCTTACCTGATTTCCAGTGCTAAAAGGAAACAGTGCAGGCCTTTGGTATACTCTACCTCAAATAAAAGTAAACATTTGCTTCCTGAACTAAATCTTTCTGATTTGGTCCTTGATGTCTGGGGTGGGTGCCAGGGCCAGAGACAGAATAGACCGTGCCAGGGAGGCTCAGGTACTTTGCTCAGCAGTCTTTCCTCACCAGCACCGTCTGTGCTGTGATTCCAGAATGTGTGTTTGACAGTCTTTACAGGCGTGGCGGGACAAGCAAGAAATAAATGAAAAAAGAAGGATACAGTTTTATTAATATGCATTAAATATATAAACTATCTTGAATTATCAATACTGAGAGTATTCGTCAGCCCTTCTTTAGGGTATATTTATGTCAAATCTACAAAGAGAGTGAGATGGAACAAAATAATAACAAATGCTTTTTTTTCCCTTAAGTCAGCCAGCCAGGGATTTTCTGTCCCAGAATTAGATCTCTAGAAATATGGAGTTTTGGGCTGTAACTTTATCAACTAGACCAACAAGCTTTCCAGGTTCTATAGAAGTAGCTGGTAGAAAATAAGCTGGCATGACAGGTTAATAGTTTGTGAAAAATAAACACCCAACAAAGGGCTTAGGCTGCAGGATGACAGCCACCACAGAGAGAGGCAATGGAGAAAAACAGGTAAGGATGGGAAGAGATTTAGTTAAAGAGGGCAATTTCTTCTACCATTGCTGAACCAAAAAGACAATTTGAATCTGTTAAAATAAAATTAATGGTTCCATAATCAAAAGTTGCAATGTTTTAGGTTTCAATTGAACTTTCAATGCTTTGCTCACTGTTCTGACTCATCCCCTTCTCCTGCACTGAAACATGCTTCTAACATGGAACTAGAGTTTGGAGACAGTTTCTTTATGCTGTGGTACTGTTAGTCTGGAGATTATTATGCACATGTGTCTGGTTAAAGAACAAACATTTGGGGTCAAAGTCAATCATATCTTTTTATACTCCCTCCAAATGAGTTCAACTGATGAGAAACTGAGAGTTAGCAGAGTTAAGTGATTGGTCTAAGTTTACACAGCCACTAAGAACCAGGATCAGACTTAAGGCTAGCTCTAGACGAGTTCAAGTCCCAAATGTAGCAGTGTGTCTTCTGCAAAGTCTGGTCAACCAATATCCTTTGGATGATAAGAGAGTGAATAAAGTAAAAAAAAATTATAATAACTCTAAAACACTAGCACTTTGAAAAGAGCCTTTCCATAATACCCAATTTCATTTTCCCGTTTTTTAAAAAGATATGGGGATGGGGACCAGGATTGGATAGAAGAGGAATAAACATTTCTTTTTATTTCACCAACAGCTAAGAGATCTCCTTTGGCAAGTCATTTAATCTCATTTGTTTTTGTTTCTCTAAAGAAAATGAAGACACAGTACTGGACATTCAGTTACATTTCCCAATTAGTTTAAGAACCTCAGATGACCTGCACTGCATAAGAATAGTGACTGGAATTGAAGGCCATGCATTCCAAAATTCTTGATTATTTGTTTTTAAAATACATGAATAACTAGAGAAAGCAATCACAGGGTGTCACCTTTCCCACTTGAACTGATGCCTGTGTACTCACTGAAGGGTCTCAGCACAGAGACCCAGAGAAAGATCTAGAAGCCCACCTGCACCCTGACTCTTTTCCCAGTTTCCCCAAGATATAAAATTTGGGGCCTGTTGAAAGACAGGCTGTGAGTCCTGACCCCTACACAAAACCTGAGTGAAAATGGCTGATGAGAAGAGAAGGACATTTGCTACCTAGACACAGATAAATTTATGACCATTAATTCAATTATACTAAAGAAATGCTGATTGAGTGCCTCCTAAGTGACAGGTACTGTGCTCTGTGCTATGTATGCAGTTATGAACAAGATGAGGTTTTGCCCCCAGGAACCTTACAGAAAAGTCGACTGAATCACAAACTGACACAGTGATGTCAACAGAATAGAATGAGGGCAAAAGGAGGAAGAAAAGAGTTCTGCTGGCTGGGCATGGTGGCTCACACCTGTAATTCTAGCACTTTGGGAGCCTAGGCAGGTGGATTGCCTGAGGTCAGGAGCTTGAGACCACCTAGCTAGCATGGCGAAACCCTGTTTCTACTAAAAATACAAAAATTAATTGGGCATGGTGGCAGGTGCTTGTAATCGCAGCTACTCTGGAGGCTGAGGTAGGAGAATCACTTAAACCCGGGGGGTGGAGGTTGTGGTAAGCCAAGATCATGCCACTTTACTCCAGCCTGGGTGTAAGAGTGAAACTCTGTCTCAAAAAAAAACAAAAAAAAACAAAAAAAAAACAAAACAAACAAACAAAAAAAAAAGAGTTCTGCTAGAGAAGAGAACATCCTGAGACTTGAAAGGTGAGCAGTGAGTAGGAAAAAGACAGAGAAGCAGTGGGGACAGCATGTACAAAGGGTTGGCAACATGAAACACACCGTAGATTTGAGGAAAAACAAATAATTCCATCACAATAAAAAGAGCTGTAGTATTGAGGAGAAAGGACACAAGGCAGTGTCTGAAGAGGTAACTTTGAGGAGGGGAACAGAGATGATATCATGAAAGACTTACCAGCCTAGTAAGAAACATAAGTTTTAATATGAAAGCCATAGGAATTAAAGATATTTCATCAGCAAAGGGCATACAAAAACATTTGGCCTGGCAGAGTTGTGGAAACAAATAGAGTGTAGTAACTGTACAGGCAGGTTTTGGGGGCCAAGACTGAGACTGTAATAGAAGGGATTGAAAAGTGTGGGCTAGACATCAAGATGTTAAAATTTACATGATTTGGAAATCATTTGAATATGGGTAGATGGAGGAGAAGTAAATTAGATAGGTGAGAGTTCATGCCAGGTGCCTGGCTTGGATAGCAAAGTGATAGATGGGGCCAGTCACCAAGCTAAACAAGACATTTGTCTATTGGCTTATACGCATGTGTGCTGGGATGAGATAATGAGCATTAGACACATCATGTGTGTGGTGCCGGTGGAATGGAAATCTGAGTGAAGATGTCCAAGGTCTTGAACACACAGAGGCCCAGGTTATTATAGGTCTGCAGTTAAAACTTTAAGATTAGGTGATATCATTTAGGGAGAAAATATAGAGTAAAAGGATCAAAGTCCAAAGACAAAATGCTCAGAAATAAACAGAAACAAAGTATCAAAAAAGAAGAAAGATATCCAGGGGAGAAGGGTGATATGGCTTGGCTGTGTCTCCACCCAGATCTCATCTTTAATTATAACTCCCATAATTCCCATGTGTCATGGAAAGGTAATTGAATCAGGGGGTAGGTCTTTCTTGTGCTGTTCTCGTGGTAGTGAATAAATCTCATGAGATCTGATGGTTTTATAAAAGGAGTTCCCCTAAGCAAACGCTCTCTCTCTTTGCCTGCTGCCATCCATGTAAGATGTGACTTACTCCTCCTTGCCTTCCACCATGGTTGTGAGGCCTCCCCAGCCACATGAAACTGTACATCCATTAAACCTCTTTCTTTTCTAAATTGCCCAGTCTTGGGTATGTCTTTAACAGCAGCATGAAAATGGACTAATACAGAGGGTATCCTAGAAGCCAAAGGAGAAAAGGATCTACAGGAGGAAGGGGCCCTCAACATTATCAAATCTCACAGAGCAGATGAGAAAACAGCAATGTGTCTGTCAATTGGAAAGTGTGAACATACATTTCTAGGAATGTGAGGAGTTGATGGGCTCTGAATAAATGAAGGCAGAAAGTGCAGACTACTTTTTCAATATTCTTGGTTGCAATGGGGTGCCTTGATATAGGGCTTTGACTGAAGAAATATAGAGGCCCAGCAGAGGAGTTCATTTACAATGAGAACAGCTTTCTCATGTTCACAAGGTGTTGAGAAGTCAGTGAAGAGGAAAAAGTTTAAAAATACCAAAGAGTAGTAAATATAGAAGTGATGGGAGAGGATGAATGAGCTTGAGATCAGCTGTAAATTGAAGCTTCTTTCTCTAAGGCTACAGAGGAAGAAGTGAAGATGTGAGTGAGCCTGGAGTTCATCCCGCTTCAACTTCAGTTATCTTTGGGACGTGGACAACAGCCTCACAGCTATGAGAAGAAAGTGCAAGGGTGGAATGAGGAACTTGATCACAGCAGTTAAAATCCATGATACTTCTGGGGTGAATGGCAAAGGAAACTGACCAGAGGCAGACAAAGTTCTTGTTCAGCAGTTTAAGTGGCTCATCTGAAGCCACAGGCCATTAAAACGATCCTGGTACCAAGGATCCAGATGTGTTATTTTCTCTACTATTCATTAATTCATCTATAGAAGGAGAAAGAAAACCAGTTAGATTAGATTGACTACAAGATTTGTGTGGTAGAAAAATGGAGGAAACCATTGAAAACATAGGGAAGAACTGATTGAAGTAACAAATTTTGAAGTCTGCTCAAAAGAGGGAAGAATGTTAAATCATAAAAAGAACAAACAAGGAGAAAAAAAGAAAGGATTGAGGAACTAGAAATCTTAATGATGGTGAAGAACAGGGAAGTGTACGGACATGTAACATGCAGGAGGATTGGGATGAGTTCATAAAAGGAACTTTACTTTTGGTTCCCACTTGCCCTTTAACCTTACTGGGTAGGGGCAGAGGGTAGAATATCTTCTGTTTCTGAATGAGCAGGTTCTCAACTCCCGCTCTGGCCCTTTTCAGGTAGCAAAAAGTTCTTCAGATCTTTTACTTCACAAACAATTCAGTAATAAAAATTATCTGATTCAACATTAACCCACCATTCAATCCTGCTTGGACGATAAGCCCTATCACCCTATCCCCTGCTCACCCTAGGTTAGGGCCAGGCATAGGTAGGCTGCCTGCCACTTGGAGAGAAGGATGGTTTCTTCTCCCCACTGAACTAATATTTCAGACTTTGCCAGAATGGAAGCAGAGGTTGGGAGGAGAGGTAAGGGGGACTCGAAATTTCTTGACTACTGCTACTTTAACTTGCCTTCATTCTCTCTGAATCTAGCAAATATTTAAAGCTGATTCTTATCTCCAAGGGCTATTTCGTGCCTTTGTTAGAGACTCTCCTTTAGGGACCTCCTGACTGCAATTATCTTGATTCACAGAGTCGGCTTCTCTAGCTAACCATCCCTGATTCATTCCATTTCTGTCCTTGCTTTTTGTTGCTTGGCCCCTTATCTGGCAGGTCAGAGCCATCTTTAGAGAAGAAAAGAGAGAAAAAATGTGTGTGTGTACGTGTATATATACACATGCATACACACCCACCCACATATGTGTGTGTTTATATGTAATAAATGTATATGTAGATCTGTTTTATACATATACACTTGCATATTTAATTTCTTCCTTTGGATTTCAGTCACCATCCAGTATCAGTTCTTTCAGCCTGAAAGAGTTTCTTAAGTACTTCAGGTAGGACAGATCTGCCAGTAACTAATTCCCTCAGTTTTTGTTTATCTTGGAATGTCTTTGTTTCACCTTAAATTTTTAAAAAAGAATGAACAGGGAGAAAATACATCATTGAATACATCATTGGGTATAGGATCCTTGGTGAATAGTTTTGCTACATTCAGCAGTTTGAATACATCATTCCACTGCCGTCTGTACCCCATTGTTTTGAAGAAGTCAATCATTCATTGTTTTTCATTCCCTTGTATATAAGGAGTCACTTTTTCTTGCTGTTTTCAGTATTTTATCTTTATTTTTAACATTCATCAATTTCACTATGATGTCTAGAAGTGGGTGTTTTTTGTTTATTTTACTTGGTATTTGTTCAGCTTCTTGGATTTGTAAATTGTTTTCATTAAATTAGAGAAGCTTCCAGCCATTTACTTTTTTTTTCTTTCCTTTTCTTTCTTTTTTTTTTTTTTTTAGACAGGGTCTGACTTTGCTTCCCAGACTGGAGTGCAATGGCACAATCTTGGCTCACTACAACCTCCATGTACGGGGCTCAAGCAATCCTCCCACCTCAGCTTCCTGAGTAGCTGGGACTATAGGCACATGCCACTGTGGCTGGCTAATTTTTGCAGGGTTTTTTTGTTTTGTTTGTTTGTTTGTTTTTGGTTTTTTTTGGTAGAGACAGGGTTTCATCATGTTGCCCAAGCTGGTCTCAAACTCCTGGTTTCAAGTAATCCACCCACCTCAATCTTCCAAAATGCGGAGATTACAGGCATGAGCCAGTGTACCTGGCTACCATTATTTCTGAAAACATTTTTTCTTTATTTCCTCTCTTTCTATAAGACCTATTATTATATAGATACACTTGATGTTGCCCCTCAGGACTCTAATACTCTGTTAATTTGTCTTCTCTTTTTTTTCCCTCTGTTCTTCAGATTTATCCAACTTCAAGTTTGCTATTTTTTCTTTTGCCATCTCAAATCTGCTCTTGAGTCCATCTAGTGAATATCTTGTTTCAGTTATTGATCTTTTTTACTCTAGAATTTTTATTGGACTTTTTAGATTCTCTATTTTTCTCATGAGGTTCCCTATTTATTGAGTCATTATCACAATATTTTTCTTTACTTCTTTGAGCATATCTATGAGAGATGCCTTGAAGCATTTTTCTGCTAAAGCTTACACTTAGACCTATTCTGAGTCTGTTTTTATAAACTGTGTTTTGGGTTTTATTTTAGTATGAATCACACTTCTCTGTTTCTGTGTGTGTCTCATAATTGTAGCAACTATAGATTCTGTTTTATTTTTCCAAGTGTTACTTTTTTAATAATTTGCTTGGACATAAACTCCACCGTCTGTCTCCCCAACAATATGTACCTACTGATGTCTCCATTCTGTATTCTTTTCTTTTTATTTTTCTATTTTACCCTGGCTTCCTAGGTGTTATTCCTATAACGGCAGTTTAATAGTCAGCCAATAATGTAGAGTGGGTTGTGTTCAAACCCCTCAAGCCCATAAGTTTTCCTCCTTCTGTTCATTGATCTGTATATGGGCTGGGAAGTACATTCCAAGTTGCAGCAAGTAAGTTTCCCTTAACTTATACTTTATGCTAGGATAAAGCTAGCATAAATGTAGTTTCCCAGTAAGCAAAGGATATATGAAAAGTATATCTTAGGACTTTCATAGCTCTTTTTCTTCAAGACCTTCTTGTTAATTTTTTTTTCTTTTTTTATGAGACAGAGTCTTGCTCTGTCACCGAGGCTGGAGTGCAGTGGCACGATCTTGGCTCACTGCAAACCCTGCCTCCTGGGTTCACACCATTCTCCTGCCTCAGTCTCCCAAGTAGCTGGGACTACAGGCGTCCGCCACCACACTTGGCTAATATTTTGGTATTTTTATTAGAGATGGGGTTTCACCATGTTAGCCAGGATGGTCTCGGTCCCCTGATCTTGTGATCCACCTGCCTCAGCCTCCCAAAGTGCTGGGATTACAGGTGTGAGCCACCATGCCCAGCCATCTTGTTAAATTTTTACTAGTTCACTGCTCACCCTAACCAGGACCACAGATCTAGGCAAGCAAAGCTACAGGTCCTCCCCATTTATATTCTACCAAGTTCTTTACTTTTAGCCGACATAGCTATGGGGTTTTGTCTTTTTCCTCAAATTGATTCTTTCCCCTCTGGCAATAAAGCTGCTGGGCTTTGTAGACAGCCCCACACTGGTAAAACTATACTTCTTGTCAACTGTGCTGGGGCAGGAGGGAGGATGGGTGCAGCCCAAGCCAAAGGGCATAGATGTCTGCGCTTCCTTCCCAAAGCACTCCAGATTTTTAAGAATATGTGATTGTCAAATAGTGGTTTACACACTCTGGGCTCTATGGTCCAGTGCCTGGAAATATTTTATTCTTTTGACAATTTTGTTCAGTTTGGCTAAAAGGATTCGCCAATGTTTTTATGCTACTGTAACTGGAAATCCCTCCAACACAGTCACTTTTAAAATGAGTTAAGGCTGACATTATTAGTGTGGTTCCCATATCTGGTCCTTAGGAATCATGCCCTCTGGTCTGCAGTTGGAATGAAGGCAGTGCTTTCACAGACAGTTCACTCCTAACCCACAAGCTACTGCAGCCTTCTCAAGCATGAGCCAAGCCCCACTAATTTGATTCAAAGCCTACGGAGATTCCATATCAAGTTCTCAATGTGATCCCATTGTAGTTTTTCACACTAGACTTGGGATTAGCAGGCAACTGCTTCCTTTATACACACTCTTTCCTTTCATAGGTTGAACTCAACAAGATAGATCACTGCAAAGAAGTCTTCTCCAAATTCTACTTACGATGCCCAATACCAGCCACTTTTTATATCATTAAAAAGATCTAAAAAAAATCGTATGGCTTGAGAGTCATTCCATCAGTGACCTGACTTACAATTCATTTTAGAAGGTGACATCTAGTGTCTTTGGCCTCAATTGAAAGATAGGACGAGTCCTATTTTAATGTCCTGTTATAGGAGTAACCTAATGAAATATTTGTACATACATAGGTTGAAGTTAGATGACAACAAAAGTGTTGTAACATAGGAGCTTCAATATTGACAGCTTGCTTAATCCAAATAGAAAGTGATTCTTCTAATATAGGTTTCTTCAATTTAGTTCGCCCTTAGAAATGAATTGACATTTTCCTTTCCTGTGTAAGAAAACAACTGCCTTCATGCACTGCTCATGCAGACAGCTAATTAAATGAAACAAAAGTTGCCACAAACAGAAAGTTTCATTAAGAGGCCCCTGTGGATGATTCAAGTAATTATGTCTGTCAAGGGAAGATATTATAGGAAGAATGTTGTGTTTGGAGAGTACACAGTGTTATTAGTGTTATATTTTGGCAGTCTGAGACATCATAGCATCCTTTAATGTATCAGTGCCCTAGAGAAGATCAAAGGAGAAGAAACCTCTCTGCTTGCCTTTTTAAGAGTTAAAAGAGATTTAAGAATGGCAGAGCTTGGCTGTAATACAGTAAGCAAACAACAACCTGCAGGTATCTAGTGATTTCTGTTTTTACTTTTATTTTATTCACTTAATAATCAATTAAGTAGAAGACAAACATCATCTCTCTCAGAAGGCAGCGCTTCAATACTGCCAATGTTAGTTAAGATTTTTTGGTGTCTCCAGCCTCCTTAGGGGTATCTTCAGTCAGAAAAAAAGATTTCAAATGAACAATCATGTATATATGTGTGGTGAGGTGTGAAGGGGTATGCACATTTATAATAAGTACATTCGTTTTCCATATATAGAAATACAGTTTCCTGCTTAGGTATTTTTGGCATCACTGAAAGCATTAAGCATGCTGTTAGACAAATTACCTCTTAAGGTCTCAGTTTCTCTATCTGCATAATGAAAGGAATCACAGATGGCAAATAAAATTTTCCTGCTGAAACCAAATGGTAGAGGCTGTATACTATAAAGAAAATGATTTTGAGGCTATTAAGGGCTTAGTGGACAAATGTGCTCTGGTAAATAACTAATGTCTTTCATAGCCAAAGGATAGGTAATTTAATTTGCAATTTTGCCATCTCTAGACAATATATCTAAGGATTCTTTAACATCTTAGAAATCTCAAACTCTATATTCTAGTCTGTATTATATCTTCAGGAGCAAGTCAGTCTAGTTCATAAACAGAAATAGATCTGAGGTAGGAGACCAGCAGGCTGGTTTTCTGGACACAACCCTGCAAACCAAATCAGGATCTGGTCCAGACAGGATAAAGTGAAGAAACCAACAGGAGCCAGCAGATGGCAATGAAAGCAATCTCTAGTGCCACGACTATTTACAAATGCCATGACAGCAACCTGGAAGTTACCCCCTCTTTTCATTCCAACAACCCCTAAGTTACTGTCTCTTTCTTAGACAGTTCCAAATAACCCGCCCCTCAATTTGTACTGACTTGCCTCTAAATTTACATGTAACTGAAAGTGGGTTTAAGTCAGTACAAATACACTTGCCAAGAGCTCATACATTGATAAATCTGGGTGCACTGCCTATGATTAGAACTTCTCTGCAAGGAGCAGTACTGTTCAACAAAAGATTACTTTCTAACACCACCAGCTTGCTCTTAAATTCTTTCCTGCATAAAGCCAAGGACCATCCCAGATTAACGCTCAATTTTGGAATCCATCTGTCCTGACAAGAGATTCACTCCATAGAAAATTTAGGATGAAACTGATTTCATTGGTAGGTAGATTGGTCACTCATTTATATGAAGAGATTTGGTGAAGTAGAATAGACAGAAATTCCCTTGCATCATTAACAATAGACGTGTCTTTCATGGGTCAAGTATTTTCTCTACAGTTTATATGGAATCATTCCTAGGAAATTAACTCACCACACTAAAATGTCATTGAATAATATCAATAAACACTTACATTTTTATTGCTATATTCAGTTTATAAAATGCTTTTACATTCATTTTTTCTCATGCACAGTTGTTATTTCATAATAAGCCTGTAAGGTAAATATCTTTATTCATATTTCAGGTGAAGAGGTTGATGCCAGTGAGGTTAAGTGAATTAGTCGCTCAAGACACCCTGGCTATAGAGATAGTAAGGGTTAGAGATGGGACCTGAACCCAGAGTACAAAGAGTTTTGGATTTTTTTTGTTTTTGAGATGGAGTCTCGCTCTGTCGCCCAGGCTGGAGTGCAGTGGCGTGATCCACATACAGTAAAAATGTATGTGTTTATTGATATTATTCAATGACATTTTAGTGTGGTGAGTTAATTCACTGCAAGCTCCACCTCCTGGGTTCACAACATTCTCCTGCCTCAGCCTCCCAAGTAGCTGGGACTACAGGTGCCCGCCATCACACCCGGCTATTTTTTTTTTTTTTTTTTTTTTTTGTATTTTTAGTAGAGACGGGGTTTCTCCATGTAGCAAAGATGGTCTCAATCTCCTGACCTCGTGATCTGCCTGCCTCAGCCTCCCAAAGTGCTGGGATTACAGGAGTGAGCCACCCTTCCTGGCCTAAGTCCAAAGAGTTTTATACCACATCACAGCAAATCCTTCACAGAAAGTAGTGTTCAATAAGAAGAAGAGAAATGGCATAACAGAAATAGTGTTTCCAGAAGGCAGAAATGGAGGAGGCTAGTGGTGGTACAGTCAGATGTTTAGGAAAGAAAAGAAAAATCCAAATCTCAAAGCCACACATTACTGACTCTCTCCTTTATATCTCAACATCCTTTACTCTGATTTTAAAACTCATATAACCTACAACCATTTCCACAAGGAGAATGTTTATTTTTACTCCATGCTCCCACCATGCCCAAATCTACTCTTTCCAGAGTTTTCTATATACTATTACATGGCATATTAATTTGCTAGAGATGCCCTAACACATTACCACAGACTGCATGGCTTAAACAATGGAAATTTATTTTTTCACAGTTCCAGATGCCAGAAGTTAAGATCTAGGTGCCATTAGGGTTGGTTTCAGGGCTGTCTTCCAGGAATGTAGTTGGCTGCCCTCTTGCTGTATCCTCATATAGCCTTTCCTTAGTCTGTGAATAGAAAGAAAGAGATCTCTGGTGTTCCTTCTTCTTATAAGGACACCAGTCCTGCTGACCGACCTATCCTATGACCCCATATATCCTTAATTTTACCTTTCTGGAGGACTTGTATCCAAATACAGTCACACTGGGATATAGACTTCAATATATAAATTTTGGGAGAACACACACAGTTCATAACAACATGGAATAGCTCTTCAGCCAATTATTCAGGTCAAAATACCAGGAGTTATATTTTGAAGGTAGATAGCTTGAATATGAGATGTTAGGGAAAAGAGGAGTCAAGGATAACTCCTAGTACACCAGTGACTTCTCATCACCTCCACTGTTATGACCAAAGACCAAGCCACCTGCCCTCCCCTGGACTACTACAAAAGTCTCCTACTGGTCTTCCTGCCAAAGTGGTCCTTTAACCCTGTAAATCAGATAACTCCTCTTTCTAAAACCATCAATGACTTCCCATATCCCTTAGAATTCAATCCAAACTCTTCCTAGTATTGGGAAGGTCTTGACTAATCTCCAAGTAACCTCCCCCTTGCTCAATGGTTTCCCCAGCCATCCTGCTTCTCTTGCTGGCCCTCTAACACTCAAAATCTTTCCCATGCCAGGAGGTTCGCCCTGGCTCTTCTCTCTGGCTAGAATGCTGAATTTCCTAGAGCTGCCCACAGGTCACCATTCACAACAGTCAGGCCTCTACTAAGGTTTCATCAACTACAAGGCCTTCCCTGACCACACCAACTGAAATAGCCCCCAGCACTCAAACTATCTCAACCACACAGCTCACTGTCTGCAGCAACAGGACATCACTCTTCCAGAAAACCCTGGCTCAGGAAAATGAAGTTGCAGATCTTGTGATTGTTTCTTTCAGGAACTTCCCAATGTCCATTTATCCAAACAACACTAGTTTTCATTCAAGTAAATCTCCTTTTCTCAGATCAATAGATTGCTCATCTGGGCTCATCAAACACAGTTCACTCTTCCAAACCCAAGCCTTTCTGTGTCCATTCTCAATCAGGCCTGACATTTAAAAGACCTGTCTTAAACCAGATTTTAAGAACTCGGTAATATCCTACCTTTTCTCTTCCCCTCCAAGACCCTCCTAAGATTTTGTCAAGGTAGTAGTCATCTTTCTGCAGTAGTGATAAACTCAGTTTTGCTTTGCATGTCATTTTAATGATTTGGAGGAGGAATTGGCATTTGAGTTTATTCATTTTCCACTTACCCTGCTTATGTTTTATTCATATTATTTATTATCAGCAGGTACCTATATAATCATTTACTTGTTATTCATTTATTATCTTTCTCTCAGACTAGAATATAAGATCTTTAGTGTCAGGGATCTAATCTATCTTATCCTCAGCAAAATTCCTAGCAACTAGAGCAATGCCTGGCACACAGTAAAATCTCATTAAACTTAAATTTAAAAGAGTGAGCTCTGCAGTTGTGCTGAGCTAGGATCAAGGAGATAAGGCAGAAATAGAAGCCTATCCACATTCATCAAGATCAACTGCATTTCTGGGTCCCTGGAAGGATTAGAGAGGCTGTAGAATATCCCTCCGAGTCCTGCACAACAGCACTGCACCAACAGAGCACAGATGCCATGGGGCCCACAGGGCTGTGTCCAGGGGATTCTGTGTGTTCCAGGACCCCTGCCTCCCTGGAGCAAATGCAGAACTTACCAGTGCTCTGCTCTGCCTTCCTCTCCTACCTCTCCTGTTTGCTGAAGGAAAGAGAGGCATGGTGGTGAAGCAACATGTATGGGAACATTTCTGGTTCTGTCAGCTCTTTCTCCTGAGGTGTGTGCCCTACATAAAAGCTGGCCAGAGTGAGGTTGCATGAAAAGCAGACATTGGGCACACTCTCAGCCACAGCTGCTACTGGAGACATAGTCACACTTTGGGAGGAACATCTATTACCAGGGCAGCCAGAGAAAAGACAGAATGCCAAGTTAAATTTGAGTTTTAGATACACAATGAATTGATTGTGGAATAATAGGACAAATAATTCATGAGATATATGTACACCAAAAATTAATGTGTTGTTTATCTGAAATTCAAATTTAACTGAGTCTCCTGTATTTTTATTTGCTAAATGCAGCAACCCTAATTTATACACTTATAAATGGGCACATGTAATAAATACAAGGGGACTACTGAATGTACATATCCCCAAATATTCATTAAGGATAACTTGTGTTTTTGTGAATTTTAAAAAATATATAAATCCCTATGACATAGTGGTTTCCCATTCAGATACCATAAAAATACAGCACTGACGGGCATGTGCCAAAACAATTAAGTAACATATACAGGCATAAATAGAATTCACTAACTAAATCAATGCTATGTGGAAAGTAAATATTAACCAAATAGAAAACAACCAAAGGAGTCAGCCACCATTGCTCATGTTTTTGGCAGAGACTCAGAGGCAGACAAAGGGGTGGAAAAGCTTGGAATAGAGAAAGGAGATTTCAAATGTGCCCTGATCAGAGACTGCAGGCCTGGAGCAGCCTAACCCATCATGGAGCACATCATATGATTAGCTAGGGGTGTATATTTGGCTTTCTCTGGTTGGTCCTAAATGAGAAGTGGTGACAAAAAAGAGGGGAGCTGTATTAAAGTCCTGGTTTTTTTCTGCTAAATGTTACAGGGGTGATTGACTTCTTGGATTGTTCTTAGAGGTCTGACTTCATGCAAACCTGACTTGGCTTTTTCCTGGGCAGATCACTCTCTGTAATGAGTCAGCGTTGTGTTTTTATCTATAGCGTGGCCATGGTCTGGATATTCAGTCCATCAGGTGTGAAGCTGCACTATCCAATCTAGTAACCACTAGCCACATGTGGCTATTTAAATGTGAATTAATTAAAATTAAATTTAATTAAAAACTCATTCCCACAGTCAAATTAGTCACATTCCAAGCATTCAGTAGCCACATGTGGCTAATGCACTCTTAAATTGGATAGCATAGATATAGAATCTTTCTGGCTTTGCAGGAAGTCATATTAGACAGTGTATGAGAGGGCAAAATGCTTTTAAAACTTTGTTCATTAGGCTTTCAAACACCTCTAAGAAAACACAAGCACCATTATCAACCCACTGGAAAAGCTCTACCTTCTCCATTTTCCCTCTGAGTCTCATTTATTCTGTTTTTCCACAACTTTACATTCCTTGTTCTCCTTCTTCATTACCAGACTGTGCCTGTGCCCTGTTTTATGCTTTTCTAGTTTGCTGAGTTGATGGTCTCTTTTCTTCACAAATAGTTTTTAAAAGTTACTCTAATGAACACTTATTAAATTGTCTAATGCTACTTTTCTAGAAATGACTTCCTTTTCTGCTACCCACAAGGTTACCCCAGAAGCTGACACATTTCTACAGTGTGTAACCCCACCCTCAAACACTGTGGTCTCATTAATTCAATGCCTGAGACAGCAAGCAGTTCCTGTCCTGGCAATTGGAAAAGCAATTCTTTAGACTGAGAGAACAAGAAAGCTGCTTCCCACCTTCCCACCGGGCCACTAGTCTGTGATAAGTAACCACTACCTGGAAGCACGAGGTACCAGCCATTTTATACAAGGCCATAGAGCCTGTAAGAAAGCAGTGAGAGAGAGTCATGAAAGAGATGTACAGAAGAGGCAGAAATGAGAGATGGAGAAGGGCTCTGGCTTCCTTGCAGCATTGCAATCTTTACTTTGGTTCCTAAGGTCTAGTTGCTTCATTACCCTCAAATAAATCTGTCCAATAAATTTTCTTTCTTTCTTTCTTTTTTTTTTTTTTGCTTAGAGTAGTTTGAATTGATTTTTTTATTTGCAAGCAAAAGAGTCCTAATCAATATAAACTACAATCAAGGGAATTTGGAAGTTGCCTATTTAGACCCTTTTTCTTTCTCAAAGTGTCACATGTGATCATCAAGCCCTTCTTTACTGCTGTGGCAGAAGATACGTCATAGCTGAAGCTAATCTCATGAAAAGAAATGAAGAAACACAGGACAAAATGTGGAAAGTGGGGTACACTTGTTTTTAGAATAAAGTAGCTCAATTAGTAATGCTTACTTCCCAAGTTCTACCAATAAAAATAGAAAAAAAAAATAGGTGGTGTTTTATGTAATATTATTTAAATCGTTAAGGTTCCATAATCTTTTTTGACAATACAAAAAAATGAATTCTTACCTCTTTATTCACTTTTTTATTTATTCAATAAATATTTATTGAACACTTTTATGTGCTGGGTACTAAGAATATTAGGATTTCTTAAAAAAAATAATTTCTGAAGTCTGAAATTCTGACTTCTGCGTAATTACAAAATGAATACATACTAAAGATTCTATTCAACTTATTAATAAGATAACTGTCGGAAGGTAATCCTCTCTCTATTATTTAGCATTCTTGCACAGTATGTGTCTCCTTAGCATAGCAATTAATATGCTCTAACGACAGAGAAGGCTTCCTTTTTTCCCTCCCCCGAGCATTTGCTTTTCACATATTAAGGGAAAATGGAGTTGTTTGTCTTCTTTGTGATGAAGACACTTGCTCCGATTCCAAGATGAATAAAATATTTTACGTCTCTCCCAGAACCAAATATTTATTTTCCAGGGAAAAGACCTTCCCCTCTTCCATGACAAGACTTGTTTACATTCTGAGTTACAGAAAACCAAGTAAAAACTAGTATCTCTGTCTTTCTCTAGCGGGGAAGAGGGAGTAGATGTTCCAGCTTCTGTACAAGCTCCAAGCTGCTTCATAATTTTGCAGTTTCTCTCCTGTTGTACAATCCCCTGTACTTAGAGGTATAACCATCTGGCTGTCATGGCACCATCCAATACGATGCTGGACATGAAAAACCAGTGCTACACTGTTATTGCTGTGAATGGCAAAGGTCTGATATCCTGCCTAGAATCTGGTGTTTCTGCAAATAAGGTAACATCTCAGGTCCTTCACACTTTCTGACTTGGGAAGTAGTAAAATATTAAAAACTGATTCAAAGGAGAATTTGAAGAACAGATACACAAACACACACCCACGTACAAAATCAGAAATGCTGAAATAATTTGGTTAATAAATATAAAGCTGGTTAATATCCTTTATGGCAATAAAATGTAATGTTTTGACCATTATCTCTTTGATAAAACATAAACTATAAGATAAGACCTTGTCTTTGCATTCCCATGCATGGCTATCTGTTTTCTGTAACTTCTACGCATATAAAACTGTACGATAGCTCAGTCAGTAGAAAAATGATCAAAGATGCAGACTCTTAGAACATTGATAATGCTAAGATAGATACTTAGAGAGTGGAGCTGCAAAGGGTCCACTAGACCAGTAGTCCCTAACCTTTTTGGCACTAGGGACAGGTTTCATGCAAGACCATTTTTCCACAGACAGGGAGGAAGGAGATAGTTTCAGGATGATTCAAGTGCCTTACATTTTTTATGCACTTTATTTCTATTATCATTTCATTGTAATACATAATGAAATAATTATGCAACTCACCATTATTATCATAATTATACAACTCAGCCTTATTAACTGAGCTACTTTATTCTAAAAACAAATATATCTCACTTTCCAAATTTTATCCTGTATTTCTTCATTTCTTTTCATGAGATTAGCTCCAGCTATGACACATCTTGTGCCAGCCAGCAGTAAAGAATCAGTGGGAGCCCTGAACTTGTTTTCATGCAACTAGATGGTCCCATGTGGGGATAATGGGAGACAGTGACAGATCATCAGGCATTAGATTCTCTTAAGGAGCATGCAAACTAGATTCCTTGCATGCACAGTTCACAGTAGGGTTTGTGCTCCTATGGGAATCTAAAGCCACCACTGATCTGACAGGAGGCAGAACTCAGGTGGTAATGCAAGTGATGGGGAGCAGCTATAAATACAGATGAAGCTTCAGCAACGTGCCTGCTGCTCACTGCCTGCTGTGTGGCCCAGTTCCTAACAGGTCATGACCAGTACTGGCCCTTGGCCTGGGGCTTTGGGACCTCTGCACTAGACAGTGCCCAGTACTCCAATGAAAGGATACCCAGACATCTCTTGCCTATTTTCAAGGCTTGTACAATTTTTTTCTGGTAGGATAAAAAGAGAAAAATACATGTGGTCCTGACTTTTTGGATCTTACAGTCTTGTGAAAGAGATTGATATTAATCACGTAATCCTAAGAATATGTTTTTATTTTTTATTTTTTTATTTCCCTGTTCCGAGTCTCCAATGTTTATTATACTATTCTGCATGCCTTCGCATACTCGTAACTTAGCTCCCACTTATAAGTGAGACAGTGTTTGGTTTTCTATTCCAGAAGCTACTTCACTTAGGTTAACGGCCTCTAGTTCCATTCAAGTACCGCAAAAGACATTATTTCATTATTTTTTTATGGCAGAATAGTATATAATGTATTCACTATGTAATAGTATATATATAAAAAGTATATATAATATATATATACTATTACATAGTGTACATACATATCCCCATATACAATAATGTCATGCTATTCTGTTTACTATAGCCTTGTAATGTAACTTTAAGTCAGATAAAATGATGTCTTCAGATTTGTTCTTTTTGCTTAGGATTGCTTTGGCTAGTTGGGCTCTTTTTGGTTCCACATGAATTTTAAGATTTTTTTCTAATTATGTGAAAAAATGACATTGGTGTTTTGATAGGAATAGCATTGAATCTGTGGGTTGCTTTAGACAGTATGGTCATTTTCACAATATTGATTCTTCCAATCCATAAGCGTGAGATGTATTTCCATTTGTTTGTGTCATCTATGAATTTTTAAGGAATTTTTTTTTTTTTTTTTTTTTTGAGACGGAGTCTTGCTCTGTCGCCCAGGCTGGAGTGCAGTGGCCGGATCTCAGCTCACTGCAAGCTCCGCCTCCCGGGTTTACGCCATTCTCCTGCCTCAGCCTCCCGAGTAGCTGGGACTACAGGCGCCCACCATCTCACCCGGCTAGTTTTTTTTTGTATTTTTTAGTAGAGACGGGGTTTCACCGTGTTAGCCAGGATGGTCTCGATCTCCTGACCTCGTGATCCGCCCGTCTCAGCCTCCCAAAGTGCTGGGATTACAGGCTTGAGCCACCGCGCCCGGCCTTTTAAGGAATATTTTGTAGTTCACCTTGTAGAGATCTTTCACTCCCTTGGTCAAGTATTTCCTAGGGTTGTTTAAAAATAACTATTGTAAAAGGGACTGCATTCTTGATTTGATTCTTAGCTTGGTCATTGCTGTATAGCAGTGCTGCCAATTTTTGTATATTGATTTTGTAACCTGCGACCTTACTGAATCCATTCATCAAATCTAGGAGTCTTTTGGAAGAGTCTTTAGGGTTTTCTAAGCATAAAGTCATATCATTGGCAAAGAGAGATAGGTTGACTTCTTCTCCAATAGGTTGACTTCTTCTGCTAAAATTTGGATGTCTTTTTGTTTTTTTCTCTTCCCTGATTGCTCTAAGACTTCTAGTACTAAGTTGAACAGAAGTGGTGAAAGTGGGCATCCCTGTCTTGTTCCAGTTCTTAGGGGAAATGCTTTCAACTTTTCCCCATTCAGTATGATGTTGTCTGTGGGCTTGTCCATATGTGGATTTTATTATTTTGAAGTATATTCCTTCTATGCCTACTTTGTTGAAGTTTTTTTCATAAAGAGATGCTGGATTTTGTCAAATGCTTTTTCTGCATATATTGAGATGATCATATGGTTCTGGCTTTCAATTCTGTTTATGTGATGAATCACATTTATTGATTTGTATATGTTCAACCATCCCTACATCCCTGATGAAGCCCATTTGATGATAGTTTTTTGATGTGCTGTTGGATTCAGTTTCCTATTGTTTTGTTGATAATTTTTGCATCTATGTTCATCAGGGACATTGATCTGTACTTTTCTTTTTTTGTTATGTCCTTTTCTGGCTTTGGTGTCAGGGTGATACTGGCTTCATAGAATGAGTTGTGTAGGATTCTCTCTTTCTCAATCTTTTGAAATAGTTTCAAAAGGATTGGTATCGATTCTTCTTTGAATGTCTACTAGAATTCAGCTATGAATCCATCTGGCCCTGGACTTGTTTTGATTGGCAGATTTTTTTAGTACTGATTCAATTCACTGTTTATTATTAGTCTGTTTAATATTTCTGTTTCTTCCAGATTCAGACTGGGAGGATTGTACCTTTCCAGGAATTTTTCCATTTCCTCTAGATTTTCTAGTTTATGTGCATACAGGTGCTCATAGTAGTCTGGAATAATCTTTTGTATTTCTGTATATCACCATTTTCAATCTAAATGCACTCATTTGAATCTTCTGTCTTTGTTTCTTCATTAATCTAGCTAGTGGTCTATCAATTTTGTTTATCCTTTCAAAAAGCTGACTTTTCATATCATTGATTTTTGCATTTCTTGTTTATTTCAATTTATGTTCTGATTTTTGTTATTTCTCTTGTTCTGTGAGTTTAGGGTTTGATTTGTTCTTGTTTCTCCAGTTTCTTGAGGTGTGACATTAGGTCGTAAATTTGCGATCTTTCTGACTTTTTGATGAAAGTGTTTAGTGCCATAAACTTTCCTCTTAGCACCTCTTTTGCTGAACCCCAGAGATTTTGATAACTTGTATCACTGTTATTATTCATTTCAAAAAACTGTTTTAATATCCATCCTGATTTCATTATTAACCCAAAAATCATTTAGGGGCAGATTGTTTAATTTTCACGCATTTGTGTAGTTTTGAAGGTTCCTTCGGGAACTAATTTCTAGCTTTATTCTGCTGAGAATATTTTTTCTGAGAAGATACTTGATTTGATTTCAGTTTCTTAAAGTTTACTGAGACTTGTTTTGTGCCCTATCATATGAACTATCTTGAAAAACATGTTACGTGCTAATGAGAACAATGTATATTCTTCAGTTCTTGGGTAGAATGTTCTGTATTTGTTAGGCTCATTTGTTCTAGAGTGCAGTTTAATCCAGTATTTCTTTGTTGACTTTCTGCCACAATGATCTGTCTAGTGCTGATCACTGAGTAGAGTGTTGAAGTCCCAAACTATTATTGTCTTGCTGTCTACATCTTTTCCTAGCTGTAGTTGTAATTGTTTTATAAACCTAGGAGGTCTGAAGTTTGGTTTATATACATTTAGGATTGTTATATCCTCTTGTTTAATTGATCCTTTTATCACTATATAATGAAAAAACAAAAATTTTTAAAATCACAAAAATAGTTCAATAATTAATTGAAAATTAATGAATAAAGATACGACATATAATGACATCAGAACATATGGGGAACCTGGTATGGTTGATGGTCAGAAAATAGTCCTTAGCAAAACATTGTCATAGACCAAATTTTTCTATAAAATAATTACTTTTTTGTGATTAAATGCAGATGGTACAAAATTTCAACAGCACCAAATGATATACAGTGAAAAAAAATTTTCCCTCTAACTCCTAATCCCCAGTCATCCTGTTCCCCTCCTGGAAGAAATTAGTGTCCAATAGTTTTTGGTTTATTTATTCCATCATATTCTAGACACAATCATATGCACTCATGCATGCATACATACATACATTTTACACAAATAATAGCACTATTCTGATTTGCTTTTTAAAACTGAATAGTAGGGGCGGAGCAAGATGGCTGAATAGGAACAGCTCCAGTCTCCAACTCCCAGCGCGAGCGACACAGAAGACCGGTGATTTCTGCATTTTCAACTGAGGTACTGGGTTCATCTCACTGGGGAGTGCCAGATGATCAGTGCTGGTCAGCTGCTGCAGCCCGACCAGTGAGAGCTGAAGCAGGGCGAGGCATTGCCTCACCTGGAAAGCACAAGGGGGAAGGGAATCCCTTTTCCTAGCCAGGGGAACTGAGACACACAACACCTGGAAAATCGGGTAACTCCCACCCCAATACTGCGCTTTAAGCAAACAGGCACACCAGGAGATGATATCCCACACCTGGCCGGGAGGGTCCCACACCCACGGAGCCTCCCTCATTGCTAGCACAGCAGTCTGTGATCTACCGGCAAGGCAGCAGCGAGGCTGGGGGAGGGGCGCCCGCCATTGCTGAGGCTTAAGTAGGTAAACAAAGCTGCTGGGAAGCTCGAACTGGGTGGAGCTCACAGCAGCTCAAGGAAACCTGCCTGTCTCTGTAGACTCCACCTCTGGGGACAGGGCACAGTAAACAATAACAAACGCAGCAGCTCTGCAGACGCAAACGACTCTGTCTGACAGCTTTGAAGAGAGCAGTGGATCTCCCAACACGGAGGTTGAGATCTGAGAAGGGACAGACCCCCTGCTCAAGTGGGTCCCTGACCCCTGAGTAGCCTAACAGGGAGACATCCCCCACTAGGGGCAGTCTGACACCCCACACCTCACAGGGTGGAGTACACCGCTGAGAGGAAGCTTCCAAAGCAAGAATCAGACAGGTACACTCGCTGTTCAGAAATATTCTATCTTCTGCAGCCTCTGCTGCTGATACCCAGGCAAACAGGGTCTGGAGTGGACCTCAAGCAATCTCCTACAGCTACAACCTACAGCTGAGGATCCTGACTGTTAGAAGGAAAACTATCAAACAGGAAGGACACCTACACCAAAACCCCATCAGTACATCACCACCATCAAAGACCAGAGGCAGATAAAACCACAAAGATGGGGAAAAAGCAGGGCAGAAAAGCTGGAAATTCAAAAAATAAGAGCGCATCTCCCCCGGCAAAGGAGCGCAGCTCATCGCCAGCAACGGATCAAAGCTGGACGGAGAATGACTTCGACGAGATGAGAGAAGAAGGCTTCAGTCCATCAAATTTCTCAGAGCTAAAGGAGGAATTACGTACCCAGCGCAAAGAAACTAAAAATCTTGACAAAAAAGTGGAAGAATTGATGGCTAGAGTAATTAATGCAGAGAAGCTCACAAACGAAATGAAAGAGATGAAAACCATGACACGAGAAATACGTGACAAATGCACAAGCTTCAGTAACCGACTCGATCAACTGGAAGAAAGAATGTCAGCGATGGAGGATCAAATGAATGAAATGAAGCGAGAAGAGAAACCAAAAGAAAAAAGAAGAAAAAGAAATGAACAAAGACTGCAAGAAGTATGGGATTATGTAAAAAGACCAAATCTACGTCTGATTGGGGTGCCTGAAAGTGAGGGGGAAAATGGAACCAAGTTGGAAAACACTCTTCAGGATATCATCCAGGAGAACTTCCCCAACCTAGTAGGGCAGGCCAACATTCAAATACAGGAAATACAGAGAACGCCACAAAGATACTCCTCGAGAAGAGCAACTCCAAGACACATAATTGCCAGATTCACCAAAGTTGAAATGAAGGAAAAAATCTTAAGGGCAGCCAGAGAGAAAGGTTGGGTTACCCACAAAGGGAAGCCCATCAGACTAACAGCAGATCTCTCGGCAGAAACTCTTCAAGCCAGAAGAGAGTGGGGGCCAATATTCAACATTCTTAAAGAAAAGAATTTTAAACCCAGTATTTCATATCCAGCCAAACTAAGTTTCATAAGTGAAGGAGAAATAAAATCCTTTACAGATAAGCAAATGCTTAGAGATTTTGTCACCACTAGGCCTGCCTTACAAGAGACCCTGAAGGAAGCACTAAACATGGAAAGGAACAACCAGTACCAGCCATTGCAAAAACATGCCAAAATGTAAAGACCATCAAGGCTAGGAAGAAACTGCATCAACTAATGAGCAAAATAACCAGTTAATATCATAATGGCAGGATCAAGTTCACACATAACAATCTTAACCTTAAATGTAAATGGACTAAATGCTCCAATTAAAAGACACAGACTGGCAAACTGGATAAAGAGTCAAGACCCATCAGTCTGCTGTATTCAGGAGACCCATCTCACACGCAGAGACATACATAGGCTCAAAATAAAGGGATGGAGGAAGATTTACCAAGCAAATGGAGAACAAAAAAAAGCGGGGGTTGCAATACTAGTCTCTGATAAAACAGACTTTAAACCATCAAAGATCAAAACAGACAAAGAAGGCCATTACATAATGGTAAAGGGATCAATTCAACAGGAAGAGCTAACTATCCTAAATATATATGCACCCAATACAGGAGCACCCAAATTCATAAAGCAAGTCCTTAGAGACTTAAAAAGAGACTTAGACTCCCATACAATAATAATGGGAGACTTCAACACTCCACTGTCAACATTAGACAGATCAACGAGACAGAAAGTTAACAAGGATATCCAGGAATTGAACTCATCTCTGCAGCAAGCAGACCTAATAGACATCTATAGAACTCTCCACCCCAAATCAACAGAATATACATTCTTCTCAGCACCACATCGTACTTACTCCAAAATTGACCATGTAATTGGAAGTAAAGCACTCCTCAGCAAATGTACAAGAACAGAAATTATAACAAACTGTCTCTCAGACCACAGTGCAATCAAATTAGAACTCAGGACTAAGAAACTCAATCAAAACCGCTCAACTACATGGAAACTGAACAACCTGCTCCTGAATGACTACTGGGTACATAACGAAATGAAGGCAGAAATAAAGATGTTCTTTGAAACCAATGAGAACAAAGATACAACATACCAGAATCTCTGGGACACATTTAAAGCAGTGTGTAGAGGGAAATTTATAGCACTAAATGCCCACAAGAGAAAGCAGGAAAGATCTAAAATTGACACTCTAACATCGCAATTAAAAGAAGTAGAGAAGCAAGAGCAAACACATTCGAAAGCTAGCAGAAGGCAAGAAATAACTAAGATCAGAGCAGAACTGAAGGAGATAGAGGCACAAAAAACCCTCCAAAATATCAATGAATCCAGGAGTTGGTTTTTTGAAAAGATCAACAAAATTGACAGACCACTAGCAAAACTAATAAAGAAGAAAAGAGAGAAGAATCAAATCGACGCAATTAAAAATGATAAAGGGGATATCACCACCGACCCCACAGAAATACAAACTACCATCAGAGAATACTATAAACACCTCTACACAAACAAACTGGAAAATCTAGAAGAAATGGATAATTTCCTGGACACTTACACTCTTCCAAGACTAAACCAGGAAGAAGTTGAATCCCTGAATAGACCAATAGCAGGCTCTGAAATTGAGGCAATAATTAATAGCCTACCAACCAAAAAAAGTCCAGGACCAGATGGATTCACAGCTGAATTCTACCAGAGGTACAAGGAGGAGTTGGTACCATTCCTTCTGAAACTATTCCAATCAATAGAAAAAGAGGGAATCCTCCCTAACTCATTTTATGAGGCCAACATCATCCTGATACCAAAGCCTGGCATAGACACAACAAAAAAAAAAGAATTTTAGACCAATATCCCTGATGAACATCGATGCAAAAATCCTGAATAAAATACTGGCAAACCGGATTCAGCAACACATCAAAAAGCTTATCCACCATGATCAAGTGGGCTTCATCCCTGGGATGCAAGGCTGGTTCAACATTCGCAAATCAATAAACATAATCCAACATATAAACAGAACCAAAGACAAGAACCACATCATTATCTCAATAGATGCAGAAAAGGCTTTTGACAAAATTCAACAGCCCTTCATGCTAAAAATGCTCAATAAATTCGGTATTGATGGAACGTACCTCAAAATAATAAGAGCTATTTATGACAAACCCACAGCCAATATCATACTGAATGGGCAAAAACTGGAAACATTCCCTTTGAAAACTGGCACAAGACAGGGATGCCCTCTCTCACCACTCCTATTCAACATAGTGTTGGAAGTTCTGGCTAGGGCAATCAGTCAAGAGAAAGAAATCAAGGGGATTCAGTTAGGAAAAGAAGAAGTCAAATTGTCCCTGTTTGCAGACGACATGATTGTATATTTAGAAAACCCCATTGTCTCAGCCCAAAATCTCCTTAAGCTGATAAGCAACTTCAGCAAAGTCTCAGGATACAAAATTAATGTGCAAAAATCACAAGCATTCTTATACACCAGTGACAGTCAAACAGAGAGCCAAATCAGGAATGAACTTCCATTCACAATTGCTTCAAAGAGAATAAAATACCTAGGAATCCAACTTACAAGGGATGTAAAGGACCTCTTCAAGGAGAACTACAAACCACTGCTCAGTGAAATAAAAGAGGACACAAACAAATGGAAGAACATACCATGCTCATGGATAGGAAGAATCAATATCGTGAAAATGGCCATACTGCCCAAGGTAATTTATAGATTCAATGCCATCCCCATCAAGCTACCAATGAGCTTCTTCACAGAATTGGAAAAAACTGCTTTAAAGTTCATATGGAACCAAAAAAGAGCCCGCATCTCCAAGACAATCCTAAGTCAAAAGAACAAAGCTGGAGGCATCACGCTACCTGACTTCAAACTATACTACAAGGCTACAGTAACCAAAACAGCATGGTACTGGTACCAAAACAGAGATATAGACCAATGGAACAGAACAGAGTCCTCAGAAATAATACCACACATCTATAGCCATCTGATCTTTGACAAACCTGAGAAAAACAAGAAATGGGGAAAGGATTCCCTATTTAATAAATGGTGCTGGGAAAATTGGCTAGCCATAAGTAGAAAGCTGAAACTGGATCCTTTCCTTACTCCTTATACGAAAATTAATTCAAGATGGATTAGAGACTTAAATGTTAGACCTAATACCATAAAAATCCTAGAGGAAAACCTAGGTAGTACCATTCAGGACATAGGCATGGGCAAAGACTTCATGTCTAAAACACCAAAAGCAACGGCAACAAAAGCCAAAATTGACAAATGGGATCTCATTAAACTAAAGAGCTTCTGCACAGCAAAAGAAACTACCATCAGAGTGAACAGGCAACCTATAGAATGGGAGAAAATTTTTGCAATCTACTCATCTGACAAAGGGCTAATATCCAGAACCTACAAAGAACTCAAACAAATTTACGAGAAAAAAACAAACAACCCCATCAAAAAGTGGGCAAAGGATATGAACAGACATTTCTCAAAAGAAGATATTCATACAGCCAACAGACACATGAAAAAATGCTCATCATCACTGGCCATCAGAGAAATGCAAATCAAAACCACAATGAGATACCATCTCACACCAGTTAGAATGGCGATCATTAAAAAGTCAGGAAACAACAGGTGCTGGAGAGGATGTGGAGAAATAGGAACACTTTTACACTGTTGGTGGGATTGTAAACTAGTTCAACCATTATGGAAAACAGTATGGCGATTCCTCAAGGACCTAGAACTAGATGTACCATATGACCCAGCCATCCCATTACTAGGTATATACCCAAAGGATTATAAATTATGCTGCTATAAAGACACATGCACACGTATGTTTATTGCAGCACTATTCACAATAGCAAAGACTTGGAATCAACCCAAATGTCCATCAGTGACAGATTGGATTAAGAAAATGTGGCACATATACACCATGGAATACTATGCAGCCATAAAAAAGGATGAGTTTGTGTCCTTTGTAGGGACATGGATGCAGCTGGAAACCATCATTCTTAGCAAACTATCACAAGAACAGAAAACCAAACACCGCATGTTCTCACTCATAGGCGGGAAGTGAACAATGAGATCACTTGGACTCAGGAAGGGGAACATCACACACCGGGGCCTATCATGGGGAGGGGGGAGGGGGGATGGGGGAGGGATTGCATTGGGAGTTATACCTGATGTAAATGACGAGTTGATGGGTGCAGCACACCAACATGGCACAAGTATACATATGTAGCAAACCTGCACGTTGTGCACATGTACCCTACAACTTGAAGTTTAATAATAATAAATAAATTTTAAAAAAAAAAAACTGAATAGTAGGTCTTTGAAATTATTTTATATTGGTATATATAGAGTGCTTAATTCTATTTAATGATTACAAAACTGCCCATTAAATGTATGTGCCACAATTTACTTAAAAAGTTGTACAAATTTTTAATTGAAGAAAAATATTTACAAGTATAATAACTTCAACTAAAATGTATATATGTGACTCATATCATATGTAAGATTCACTTCCATCCAGACTATAATTATCTGTCATTTTTGTGAAAGAGTATTGAGTTTGTTTGATGACGTGTCAGCCCCCATCTTGGCTCTGGTACTTATCACGTGTAAGAGTTTAAACAAATTGCTTAAATTCAGTTGTCTGAAAAACTTGAATTAAAAATGCCTGCCCTATGTAGTTTGAAGTGTAGTGGTAATAGTATATGTCAGTGGTTTTGAAGTTTGATGTATGCAGCTCAAAGTGGTAGAGCCCTTAGTCCACTGAGACATAATTTCATTCCCACAATCTACCATACACACACGTTAACCTGAATATCTCAGCTCTTTAATCTGAGCATCTCAGTTCTTTAATCCATTCATTCATTTTAAGCTTCTGTATTAGTTCATTTTCACACTACTGAAAAAGACATACCTGAGACTGGGTAATTTATAAAGAAAAAGAGTTTTAATGGACTCACAGTTCCACGTGACAGGGAGGCCTCACAATCCTGGCAGAAGGCAAAAGTCACATCTTACATGGTGGCAGACAAGAGAGAATAAAAGCCAAGCAAAAAGGGTTTCCCCTTATAAAACCCTCAGATCTCATCTACCGAGAACATTATGGAGGAAACTACCCCATGACTCAATTATCTCCCACTGGCTCCCTTCCACAACACATAGGAATTATGGGAGCTACAAATCAAAATGAGATTTGAGTGGGAACACAGTCAAACCATATCAACTTCCAAGTAAGATTTTATTTGAAGGCAAAAAAGAAAAAAGTGATTTTTTAAATTTTCAAATATATGGTAAATTATAAACTATAAAACAATGTATAAATATAATATATTACTGTTACTATCTTTATTAGGATTTAAAAAAACATAAAAGAAAAAGGGAATACGTTAAGATGCCAGCAAAACTATAGGACAAGTAGTGTAGCAAAACTCAACTCCCTTGAAGTTTCCCTTTTTAAGAGTAAGTCATTTTGGAAAAGGCAATCTTCTATTAGAAGCAACTGAAAGGGATCATTTAAGGAAGAAAACAGCATTAGGAAACTCAATCTCAGTTTGATGACTTCAGAACAAAAGCTTGAGAGATGGTTCCAAATGAATGACTAAGTATGCAGTTCACATTCGAAGCATTGAAGGCCTACACAGAATCCTTGAATTGGTACATTTTCAGTAGCCTGTAGGCCTGATGTTATTTTGAAGTACCCATCTACTCAACCTTTTCCAGAAAAAAGTACATTTCATCACAAACACAAACCCAGAATCTTTGGCTTAAAGGTTCTGCAGAGAAGTAGTCTCCTGGGTATTACAAGTTATCTTATTTTTAGAGACAAAATCCCATCGTGTGACTCTCCACGTATACATAGCACCACAAAAAAACACTTTTTTTTTTTTTTTCCTGAGACAGAGTCTCACTCTGTCACCCAGGCTGGAGGGTGCAGTGGTGCACACTTGGCTCACTGTACCTCCACCTTCCGGATTCAAGCAATTCTCCCACCTCAGCCTCCCGAGTAGTTGGAAATATAGGCATGCGCCACCATACCTGCCTAATTTTTGTATTTTTAGTGGAGACAGGGTTTTGCCATGTTGGCCAAGCTGGTCTTGAACTCCTGGCCTCAGGTGATCCACATGCCTAGGCCTCCCAGAGTGCTGGGATTGCAGATATGAGCTACTGTGCCTGGCCACAAAACACTTTCAATATATTGAGCAAAGTGACCAAATACACAAACATAAAAATATGTACACAAAAAGACTTCCTCTTCTGAGCATCAGACAGTCAACAAAGAAAGATATTACAAGCTTTCTCCTATGTGCCCAACATTGTGCTGTGTTAGACACTAAAGCTACACAGATCAATGAGACACAGCAAGAGCTTCCAAAACATGGAAGAGCTGTCTTTGTGGGAGATAACTAAGCAGATACTAGGGAGGGCATTCCAATCAGAAGGATCTGCTGGTGTGAGTTATTAGAATTCACATAACGAAGCTCCTGCTTCAGGAAAAGGAGTCTAAATGCAAACCAATCATAGACAAAGTAATTGGAAACATTCCAGTGTTTGACTCTCTCTTCTGATTTCACTTTTCCCCTTGTGGTAAAGTTAATCTTTTTAAACTTTCAGCCTTGCCACAGTTTAGACTAGCTCCTGAGAATAACTCATCTATTTTCTATAGTATTGTTTTTTCATTATATTTTTTACTTCTTAATGGTATAAAGAAATGTTATTAAAGTTTGCATATTGTTGAGCTCTCTTTTAGCCCAAAGAATTTTCCCGTTTATTCTCTTAGTTTGTTGCTTAAGAGACAACAGCATTTTCAAGCAATGACAGTTTTACCTCTTTCTTTCCAATCTTCATACATTTCATTTTATTTCTTTTTCTTATTGAAAGGACTAGGACATATAAATAGGAATAGCAGACATCTTGTCTTATTCCTAAATTTAATGGAAATACATTCTAAGCATTTACCATTAAGCACCACATTTGTTTTTGATTCTTGATATATCCTTTAGCAAATTAAGGAAGTTTCACCCTGCTCTTAGTTTGCTAAAACTTTTTATTACTAACAGATTCATCATAAATTGGTGTTGAATTTTATCAAATGCTTTTTCCTGCGTATGACTCTTCTTTGTTAATCTCCATGTAATATGCAACATTATATTGACAGCTATTCTAAAGTTGAACTATCATTTCATTCAGCAATAGATCAACTTGGTTATGATGATTATTTGTAATACATTGTTATATTCAATTTCCTGGCCCACAATTTTATTTTCTTATACTTTTTCCAGTTTTTATAACAGGGTAATAAAAATGTGTCAGATAGCTTTAGCTCTTTTTATATTTTTAGGAACTTTTTAAAAAAGATGTAGTTTAACCATTCTTTGAAAATTTGCAAAACTTTGCCTATAAACAGCCTACTGCATTTTTTGAGTGGGTGAGTAGGTGAGGAAGAAATTTTTGTTAGCATTTGATTTCTCTGATGGTCATTGGTCTCTGCAGGTTTTCTATTTGTTCTTTTCAACTCATTTATGCTACTCTATTATTTTCCTTACAAAAAGTTCATTTCATATAAGTTTTCAATTTCTAGATGAAGGATCTGGCCAGTGAAGAATCTGGCCCTTGTCTTAACATTTTGCTCCCAAGTGCTTAGCAGATGTTGAACTGCAACAATTAACCATTTCGATTCTTTTTTTGCCTAGGCCCATCATTAACTAGCATGGGCTCACTGCCTTCTAAGGGTGGTATGACACATTGATTCCTTCTAAGCCTGTCAATGAATACTGTGTAACTCAACAATCGTGCTGTGATTTGTAACTGTAGCAAGAGAGCTTCTTTGGGGTGATTTCTAGTCTTCTACTACCAAAAGAATCAGTGTGGCTTTAGCACAAAAAGAAAATCATTTTTTCCCACTTCTGTGTGTTGTATTTGCAGTTACTTATTGATTCTTGTGAGGCAGGACAAACAGAAAGTCATACACCTTACCAGTAAAATGCAGATGTGCAGCCAAGCTCTTCTTTACATACTTTACTTTGAATTTTACTTTGGATTTTATAAAGAATAGGGAGGTCTAACTACTTTTGTGGTCTCTCATTTGTATGACACAGTCAAAAAGAACTATGGCCTTAAAGGAATTACAATGAATGAGAAGACAGTATAAAAGTTCTAAACAGACCCAGAGAGAAGCATTTCATTTAGAATATTTAGTTCATGGAAACATCCACCAGAACAAACAATAAATATGTGCCTAGATGTTGTAAGGCAGGAGGTCCTTTTTCCTTTTTGGAAACAAACAAAACAAAACAAAAATTATTTCACCTCCCTCTTTGAACTGCACGTTGGCTGACTTCAAAACCCCTGATCACTCCTATTTGCCTCACACGTGGTCTCCTGATCTTCCCCCTTGCTTCAGCAATTGCTTTACTGCCTAACTCTCTACCATTCATCTTGGCATAATTTCTTGTGCAACATCCATTTTCAACATTTTTTCAGGTTCTTGATGTTTCTCAGCCCCAATTATTCTTCTCTCCGCCCCGCCTCAGCCATGCAACTCACTGACAATTAATTTGGCAAAATAGTGCTGCTATATACCCTTAATAAATTTTATCTCTCTCTCTTCAAAATGACTATTCAATAGCTTCTCCTCTCCCTTGACAAAGCCTCTCTGACCAAAGTTTAGTGAGTCGCCACTAAGCCCTTTTCTCAACTAGGCCTTGTGCTTGGGCTTTGCTTCAGGTCTGCATAGCCCAGTTTCAGCAAGAATAAAGCAAAGTCAGTTGAGTAAGAATCATTCACTCTTAATATCTGTTACCTTTGGTATCTCATCAAATCCTCATTTCCCTGCTATCACCCAAGTGATACCTGATCACCTTGGCCTGTCTTCAGCAAGGATCCCATTAGATCAGTTTAGCAAGAATTCCTCCTACTCTTCCAACCCTTGAGGGTGTTTGTTTGTTTGTTTGTTTGTTTGTTTTCCCTGAGACCAAGTCTTGCTCTGTCACCCAGGCTGGAGTGCAGTGGCACAGTCTCAGCTCACTGCAACTTCGGCTTCCCAGGATCAAGCGATCCTCCTGCCTCAGTCTCCCAAGTAGCTGGGATTACAGGTGCGCGCTACCATGCCTGGCTAATTTTTGTATTTTTAGCAGAGACAGTGTTTCACCATGTTGGCCAGGCTGGTCTTGAACTCCTGACCTCGTGATCCACCTGCCTCGGCTTCCCAAAGTGCTAGGATTACAGGCATGAGCCACTGCACCTTGCTGATGTCTCCTCTTAGTAATTTTCCATCCACCAACCTTGCCTAGCTGCCACCCCAACATGCTGCTTGGCTATAAATTCCCACTTGTATTTGGAATTGAGTCCAGATCAATCCTGAGGTCTGTTTTTTCCTATTACAATATTTCCTACACAAAATCGTCTTTTTCTTTCTTTCTTTCTTTCTTTCTTTCTTTCTTTCTTTCTTTCTTTCTTTCTTTCTTTCTTTCTTTCTTTTCTTTCTTTCTTTCTTTCATCTTTCTTTCCTTCTTTCTTCTTTCTTTTTTTTTCTGAAACAGGGTCTCACTCTGTCACCCATGTTGGACTACAATGGTGTGATATTGGTTCATTGCAACTTGTGCCTCCTGGGTTCAAGTGATCCTTCCACCTCAGCCTCCTGAGTAGCTGGGACCACAGGCGCATGCCACCACGCCAAGCTAATTTTTTTTTTTTTTTTTTGTAGAGATAGGGTTTCACCACTTTTCCCAGGCTGGTCTTGAACTCCTGGACTCAAGCAATTTGCCCATCTCAGCCTCCCAAAGTATTGGGATTACAGGTGTGAGCCAATGCACCAAACCTAATAAAATCTTTTTACCACTTTAACTATCTGGCTCTGATTTTCTGTAACATCCTCCAATTTTAACTTCTTATCCCCACTCCATTCTTTCAGGTGATGATGGCTCCGGTTCACACATAATGGAAAAAATAGTAGCCATCAGTGTAGAACAGGGTCTGCAAATTATAGTTTTAACAATTGGGGAAAAATTCTTTTGAACACATGAAAATTCAAATTTCAATGTCTATAAAATAGTTTTTGGAACACAGCTACATTTGTCTATGTCCTGTCTGTGACTGCTTTCATTCACCAATGGCAGTTGAATAGTTGCACAAAGGCAGCTTGGCCCACAAAGTCTAAAATATTTACTGTCTAATCCCTTAGAGAAAACATTTGCCGATATCTGGCCTAAGACAACCTCATCCCTGCACGAAGGTCTCTGTGCATGGCCCATCCTTTGACTGCTTTTCTGTTACAATGAGAGAACCTCCCTTCTCTAGCTCAGGCTCTCGCTCCGTTTACTTCATGCACTCTTACTTTCTCAAGAATTTCACTTGTACAATTAACCTTTTTTATCCTTCATTATCAATATATTCTTCTCTACTATCAAACAATACATTTTTGCTTTTGCATTTTATTCTATTCTGTGGCCGGTTGTGGGCTTGATATAGCAACAGTGTTTCATAAATATTTTATGTTTGAATATAGAAATAGAAATTAGGGAATGTATTTAATGTCCTTTATTAAGGATGGCATATAATAAAATTTCCTGAGTAATAGTACTGTAGTAATTTTGGAAAATGTCTTTAGGAGAGACATGCTAAAATATATAGAATTGTAACGTGGTTATAAATTACTTTCAAATGGTTGAGAAAAGATACAGCCAGGCATGGTGGTATGTGCCTGTAGTCCCAACTACTCAGAAGGCTGTGATAGATGGGAAGGTCACTTGAGCCCAGTAGGTCAAAGAGCCGTGATTGTGTCACTGCACTGCAGCCTGGGCAACATAGCAAACCACTGTTCCAAATATAGATAGATAGATAGATAGATAGATAGGTAGATAGATAGATAGATTTGATAGATGTTTGCGCGTGTGTGTGTTTATGCAGAGAGAGAAAGACATCAAATGTGGCAAAAAGTTCACAAATCTTCATCAAAGGTAGATGGTTGCTCACTGTACTACTGATTTTAACTTTTCTATAGGTTTGAATTTTTTAAAGTAAAAACTTGGAGGGAAAATTATGCCATAGTCAATTTGAGTTCATCCCAAAAATCAACATATCATTCAGCTTTAGAAAAACTATCAATATTTGATGGTTTAGAAAAACTCTTAACTTTAGAAAATCCAAAGTTTAATGGAGAAAAAAGTAGTGATTTTAACACATACAGGAAAATCACTTAATAAATTCAAACCCATTTATGATTCAAAAACATTTTTTAGGAATTGAGTTTAGAAGAAAACTTTCTTCATTTGATTAAAGAAATTTACCCAAAATCTATAACCAACCTTATTCTGAATGATGAAATTACCATTAATTTCAAGACTGGAGGTTCTGGCAAATTAATCAAGGAGAAAAACTACAGATATCCTTGAAAGGAAGAAATAAAAGTGTCATTCGATGCAGAAAATAAGATTATCTACATAGAAAACTTAATAGACTCATTCATTTCTGGCAATGCAGTATGCTACCAATAACGGGAAATACTCTCTTCCCTTAAAAAAAAAAACTAGAAATTTTGGAAAACATAATAAATTTCTCCCAAGAACAGTAATTTCCCATGGGCTAGAACAAAGAAGATACTTAAAAGCAAGCAGCAAGCAGAAGCTGATGCCATGGCTGCATGGCGTGAAGGTGCATTGTCCAATTATCAGAGGGCTTGGGCTCCAACAGCCACACAGGAATAGGAATTAAGGCCTTGAGCTCATGTGAGGCAAAGGATTAGAACCAAAGACCTTCTCATGAAGCCACGACTCTTGATGGGCTCTAGCTCCCATAAAAGAGTGGATTAGAAAAACCTTATCCATCAGTCCAGAGATATGACAAGATCTCTTCTTTGCCTAAAGCTAGTATTTTGGTGAAGAAAAAAATTTTCCCCTAAGAGCTCATGCCTGTATTCATACAGTTTAGAGTTTGAACTTACACTACTAATATCATCTGAGAACTCAGAGGGAGTGAAATCAGCATACAAATAGTTCCAAGATGGTGATAATTCATACATAAAGAGATGGATATATTCTCTGGAAGAATAAAGTAAACAAGGTCTCACAAATCATGCACAACAAAACATGAGCTCCCAATTCTGAAATAAAAGACACACAAGGAAAGAATTATTTACAAGTCAAACCTAACACAACAATCAAAAGTAGACTTAATGCCCTAAGAACCTGAGAGAATAAAATTAGCAAATATAGGTTCAAAAGTTAAAATTATTAAATACTTATGGAAGAAATGTAAATTCATCTATAAAATTAAAATCTAAGTTGATAAGCCAAAGAGTAATTAGGTGCAGCTAAAGAGATAAGTAATAAAAGCAAAATCAAGCTCAAGAATGTAGCCCAATTCATCAAAAGAATTGAATAAGTAGAAAATATGAAAGGGAAATAATGACAGAGAAAGGCTATGAGAAGATGCAACATGCATCTTTTTCATTTTTAAACATTGTTTCAGTAGGAAAGAATAGAGACATTGGGAAGAGATACTATTTTAAGATACAACTGAGAATTTTTCAAAATTGATGAAAGATATGAACTGCCAGAATAAGGAATAGTTGAATTTATTAATCCAAGACAAGGTAGATAAAATAGATCCACAGCTAACATAATTAGTATTTGGAATCCTGAAAATCTTAAAAGAAAATAGACAAAAAATGCTGTTTGCTAACATGGAGGGAATAAGACTAACCACACATACATCAATGTCAAAATTAAAGTAGAGAAGAATCAATAATATCTTCAAATCACTGAAAGAAAACTGTGTGTCTAAGATCATTTACTAATTAGCAAAGAATGAAGATAGAGTAAAAACTTTTCAGATAGACATAATCTAAAAAACTTTCTTTAACAGACCTCACTTGAGGATGTACTCCAAAAAAAAAAGAACATAAACCCACAGCAGGGGCCATTAAAAAAGGCCTTCTCTATATCTGTGATTTTTAAAATTCTATCTAAAGGACACGAATACAATAAAATAGTAACCATTGCTAATGCTGGGTGGCAGTAATGTAAGTATTTGTTGTATGTTTTTACTCTTTAAAAACTTTTAAATTTAGCAAAATTTATATATGGTGGAGAACCATCAATAAACTCTCATGTGACTCTCCCACAGTGAAGCTGACAATGTTTCTTTGTGAAACTTTTAGGAAATGAAATATTTTTGAACTTTCATTTATTTAAATATATAGTACAAGTGTCTACCGTTCGTCAGACATGCTACCAGACATGCGAGACAAAGGTAACTATGGTCATGGCCCTGCCTCAAGGAGCTGAAAATATGGTAGGGAAATGAAAGCAGCAGACAGATAACTCTCATTCTACAATTATAATTTAAATTAAATGCCTGATAAAGACACAATTAGTAAGCAAAAGAAATAACAAAGAAACCATTATTACTTTCTCTATCTTTACATTACTGGAAGTATTAATGTTTGTAACTTTCAAATTTTATTTATTGTCTATGGCCAAAATATAACTTATTAGTCCCAGAAAATCGCAGGTAAATTATGAAAATGAAGCAATGTTGCCATTTAGAGACTGCTAGGAATAACTCAGTGTGCCTTTTTTATAGGAAGAAAAACAACTTCTCTTTTTTTCAGGTATATTTCTAAGATAACTGGAGAAGAACCATTGACAAAAGATAGGAGCTAATATGACCGTCAACTAGAAAAATAGGGAGAAAAAAACATTTTTTGAATAGGATCTTCAAATCTCATACTGCAAATGATTTGCGGGCAGACTCAATTTGTTTTCTGTACCTGGAATGCTTTCTTTCAATCCAGACAATTGAAAGTGTTTTCAAACTACACCTTACTCTTCTCACATCATATTCCAAGTTATAGGCAAAGGGAAATTACAAGATTATATTAACCCTTAGAATAGCTATATGGACATAGGTTTATAAAGTCTTTACTTAATTATTATATTAACAAAAGGCACAATTTTGACATTAGATATAATGTTAGTGAGTATGATTATTGACCCGATTATTTTAAAATTTGAGTGTAGTGAGATATAAAATATATATAGACTTGTTATGCTAAAGCTGGAATCCCCACTGTTTTTCAGGAGGAGTCTCCGTGTTGCTCCTGTAAGTCATTGCTCATGAGCTATGGCATAAGAAGTGCTTGGAGGCACTTCCTATATTGAAACACAGGGAGAGAAAACATAGAAAACAACAGCCTTGTTACATTGAGAAGATGAAGAGCTTTAGAAAAAAACAAAATCAGTGACTTGAAAACATGGCAAGAGAAACTATGCAAACTAAAGCACACAGAGAAAAAAGAAAAAATATTTTTTTTAAAAAAACTGTTCCTTAGTGACTCTGGAACAATATCATAGTCTGATACACATGCAATTAAAGTCCCACAGGAAGGGAATGGGTGTAAGAAACTATTTGAATAAATTATGAACAAAAACTTTCCAAATGTAATGGAAACTATAAGTCTACAAATCCAAGAAAATGAACAAACCACAATTAGAAGAAACAAACAAAAATCACACCAAGACACATCATAATAAACCTGCTGAAAATGAGAAAATTACAAAGCAGACAGGGGAAAAAAGAATGACTATAGACTTTATATCAAGGGAATAAAAGCACATTTGAAAACAATGGTATAATATTTTCAATTTATGCAAGAAAATACTGTCAACTTGGAATTCTACAGCTAGCAAAAATATCCTTCAAAAGTAAAGGTAAACCATGTAGAATTAATCTCAGGAAAGCAAGGATGGTTCAACATACAAAAATCTATCCATGTAATATACTGTATTAAAGGAATGAAGGAAAATAAATGAGCAAGATTATCTTAATTGATACACAAAAGCATTTGGCACATGATAAAACCACTTAACAAACTTGAAATGAAAGAGAACTTCCTCAACATGATAAAGGACATCTATGAAAAACCCATAGCTAATATCATACTCAATGGTAAAAGACTGAAAGCTTTGTTCCTAAGATCAAGAGAAAGATAAGGATGCCTACTTTTGCATTTGTATTCAGTATTAGATTGGGAGTTCTAGCCTGAGCAACTAAGCAAGTAAAATAAATGAAAGACATTCACTGGAAAGGAAAAAAGTCCGTTGAGAACACTATCAAAAGGAATACAATAATTAAGAATAAATTTAATCAAGGAGGTACAAGACATGTACACTGAAAACTATAAAATATTGCTCCTGAAAGAAATTAAAGAACACCTAAAAAAGAAAAAACATCTATGTTCATGAGTTGAAGTACTTAGTTGTCAAGATGGCAATATTCCCCAAAGCAAACTACAGATTGAATGCAATCCCTATCATAATGCCAATAGCCCTTTTCAGTCATTAAGGAAATGTAAATCAAACACAACAGGATATACCACTTAGCACCCCCTAGGATGGGTATAATAAAAATAATTTTTGAATCCCAACAAGTGCCAACAGTGTAAGGAAACACTGCCAATTTGGAATTCAAGTGCCAACATTTTTGGGATTTAAAAGAATATGGAAATATTGGAACCCTCATACATTCCTGGTAAAAATGTAAAATTGTGCAGCCACTGTGGAAGACAGTTTGGTGGTTGTTCAAAAAGTTAAACATAGAAATACCATATGGTCCAGCAATACACTTCTAAAATAATTGAAAACAGATATTCAAACAGATGTACACAAATATTCATAGCAGCACTATTTACAACAGCCAAAAGGTGGAAACAACCCAAATGCCCATCAATGGATAAATGAATGAATAAATAAATTGCGGTATATCCATACAATGGAATGTTATTTAGCCATAAAAAAGAATGAAGTGCTAATATATGCCACAAAGTGAATCAACCTCAAAAACATTATACTAAGTTAGAGAAGCCAGACATGGAAAGTCATATATTGTATATTCTACTTACATGAATTATGTAGAATAGTTAAGTCCCATTAGTGGTTGCCAGGGACTAGGGGAGTGAGAGAATTTCGAGTTACCGCTTAACACGTACAGGGTCTCGTTTGGGAGTGATGAAAATATTTTGGAATTAGATAGAGGTGATGGTTGAATGACATTATGAATGTACTGTCTCACTAAATTGTATACTTTAAAATGGTTAATTTTATGTTACATGAATTTCACCCCAATATAAACATATAAATAAACAAATAAATTTGATTTTACTCAATTGCCAAAGAAAATGAAGGCAAAATAGACATTTTAGCAAATCGAATCTGAAAGAATTATAAAAACTAACCTAAGAAAGACCAAACCTCTGTCTGTGTGTGTGTGTGTGTGTGTATGTATGTGTTCATTAAAGAAACTTACAGTTAGCTTCATACTTAAAAAAGGTTAAATTCTTTTCACCTAAAATCAGGAATGAAGCAAGTATTCTATTCTTACTACTTCCTATTCAACATAGCACTAAACAGCGTAGTCAATGCAATGAGGCAAGAAAAGAAATAAAAAGCATATGAATTGAAAAGAAAAAATAAAATTATCTTCAGATGGCATAATCACAGGCATAGAAAATCCTTTAGAAACCACAAGTTACAAAGAACTAATAAGTGAATTTAGTAAGATCCCAGGATATAAGAAAATATACAGAAAATCAATTGTATTTATAAATACTATAGAAAAACAATTGAAAAGTGAAACTTTTAAAAATATGAAAGCTTATTCCAGAAAACTATCAATAACATGACCTACTTGTGGATAAATTTAACTAAATATGTGCAAAACCCATATAATAAAAATATCAAAACATTACTGAAAAAATGACTAATAACATAAACGGAGAAATATACCATATTTACAAACCAGAAGACTCAATATTGCTAAGCTATTCATTCTCCCCAAATTAATCTGTAGATTCATCACAACTTCATTCCAAACCCCAGCAGACTCTTTTATCATAGAAATTGGTAATGATATTCTCAATTTTTTATAGAAATACAAAGGCTTAGAATAAAAATAAAATAAAAGAACAAAGTTGTAGGATTTATCCTACTTGGTTTTGAAGACACATAATAAAAAAATCATCAACAACATATTATTGTAGTAAAGATACAAATATAGGTCAGAGTAATAAAATAGAGTCCAAAAATAGGCATATACACATACACAGTCAACCGATTTTTGAAAAAGTACCAACTGGGAAAGAAAAGAGCTTTCAAAAAACATTGTTTGCAAAAGTTGACAATTTTTTTTAATGTCAAACAAAGAACTTCACCCCTACTTCATATTACACACAAAATTAATTTGAAGTATTAACCTAAGCATAAAAACTTAATTATAGGCTAGGCACAGTGGCTCACACCTGTAATCCCAGCACTTTGGGAGGCCAAGGCAGGTGGATCACCTGAGGTCAGAGTTTGAGACCAGCCTGGCCAATATGGTGAAACCCCATCTCTAATAAAAATACAAAAATTAGCTGGGTGTGGTGGTGGGCACCTGAAATCCCAGCTACTCAGGAGGCTGAGGCAGGAGAATTGCTTGAACACAGGAGCCAGAGGTTTCAGTGAGCTGAGATCATGCCATCATACTCCAGCCTGGGTGACAGAGCAAGACTCCATCTTAAAAAAAAAAAAAAAAAAAAAAAAAAAAAAAGAAGTAAATGATAATACTGTAAAAGAAAAACTAAACTGTTAGAAAATAATGTAGGAAAATATCGTTGTAACCATGATAGGCAAAAACGTCTTAGATAGAACACAGGAAGCACAAAGGATAAAAGAAAAATTGATAAATTGGACTTCATTAAAATTAAAAACCTCTGTTCTTTGAAATACGACATTAAAAAAATAAGGTAAGCTACACACTAGCAGAAAAGTTTCACAATACATATATCTGACAAATAACTTACACCTAGAATTTATTTTTTAAATGTTGTAAATGCAATTAGAAGAAAAGTAACCTAATATAAATGGGGAAAATGTTGAAACAAACATTTAAAAATGGCTAAAAAGCACATGAAAATATACCCAACATCATTAGTCATCAAGAAAATCAAAATTACAACTGCAATGAGATAATAATATAAACCCACAACAATGACTGGAATTGAAAAGATGGACAATATCAAGTGTCAGTGAGAATACAGACCAACTGGAACTCTCATATACTATTGATGGGAATGTAAAATGGCACAACCACTTTGTGAAACAGTTTGACGGTTTTCTATAAGTTAAATTATGCTGGCCACGCAACCCAGTAATTTCACTCCTAAATATTAACTCAAGAAAATAGTATAAATTACATACCAAGTAATTATCAGTATTACATACCAAGTAATTATTTTGCAAAAAATTAATAGACATGTAAATACATAAACAGATGGTGTTACCTTTGTACAATGCAATATTACTCAGTGATAAAAAGGAATAAACGTCTGTTACACATGATTCACATGGATGAATCACCAAATAAAATTTTTAAATGCTGAGCAAAAGAATCCAGACCCCAAAGAATCCAGAACTCCTGTTTATTTCATTTACATAAAGTTCTAAATAGGAAGAACTATAATTGCAGAAAGCAGATTCATTCTTGCCTAAAGCTGAGGTTGGGTGTGGTCTTTAATTGCAAAGCATGAGAAGGAAATTTGGGGAATAATGATCAGACTTTCTACCTTGACTGCTGTGATGTTTACATCTCTACATTTGACAAAACTCATTAAACTTTCTCCTTAAAATTACACATTGTATCTTATGTTAATTATACCTCCATAAAATTGCTTTAAAAAATAAATGCATAAGGAGATACTTAATTAATGTTATTTATGACATAGGACTCTCAAGAAAGTGTATTTAACAAATATATAGAAAGAAAACTTGTTTGTCCATGCTGAATCTTTTGTTTTTCAGAGAACTCAAGGCACATTTCCTCCTGGCAGACAAATAGGAGTAGAAAGGCAGGGAAACTTTCCTTGTCATAAAAGCCACATATCAGCTGATTCCCAGTTAGTTCATCAATTAGAAGAAACTTTCAGGAAACTACCAAAAGCAGAGATCAAATTCAGATCCAAGAGCAATTTCTAATTCATCATGAAAGAAAACCTCAGAAAATCTGTTTTGGCTATGACAAGAAGTAGTGCACAGGGCCCTGAATCATAGATTTTAAAATCAGAGACACTAAGAGCATCTTTTTTGAATATTTTAAATCAAAGGTGAGGCTATGGCAACTCATGAAGAAAACCTCTGAATCACCCATGGAAATAAGAGGTGCTGACCACAAAGGGCTTTGACCTTCACAAAGCCTCAGAAATTTCATGACTGATCCCTAAGAGCTTTGAAACACACCATTTGATCAATGGAATCATAATGGTAACAGGATGAACATACAGAATTCCTCCTCTATGCTTCTTCCTAAAGGAGGTGAGAAATTTATGTCACTAGAAAAAGAAGAAATTATTCTATCTCCAATTGACAAATCAGTTGATTTAATACACTTAGGATCGATAAGGGTATTTTTAAAGGTCTGATGTGAGCCTTCGGGATGCTAAGCACAAGTGTTATTGATTCCAATTGATTCTGTAGTTGACTATGGGCTACGTGAGGTAAAGAAAAGAAGGCAGGGTTGAGTAAGAGGTGCGATTCATGGCTCTGTCACTTGCTGGAGTGTGAGCTTAGGAAAATCACTTGATCTCAGTTGTTTCATTTTTCTCATCTGCAAAGCAAGTCTTCCTGGGCTGGGCTCGATGAAGAAGGAATTGGAGCTCTGCAGGCCACAGGAGGCCCATCATGCAGGAGGTTCAGCTTTGAAAGCCAAGTTCATGGGTGAAGGCAAAACCAGCCCAATCGCCCCATAGAAATTATGTTTACGAATTTTCGAATAAACATAGACATTGGCCCTTCTGGTCTTAAAACTTGTAGTTTACATTTGTCTCATCTGAGATCCCCCTCAGGCAAGGGACTGAAACTCATCAGATCCCTGCATTCAATGAGATGCCAGACCCTTCTTTCCTCATAAGCACTTCCTTACCCTTCCTTAGTTCCTGTTTTACTTTCCTTCCCCACTGTATAAATCTCCCAATTCAGTTGGTGGGGAGATGGATTTCAGACTGACTTTCTGTTCTCCTTGGCTGCAGCACCAAAACAAAGCCTTCTTCCCTAGCAATACTCATTGTCTCAGTGATTACCTTTCTGCATGGCAAAGAACCTAGACAAAATCCTTGGTGTTTTGGTAACAAAACATTAAGCTGTAGCACTGGAGGGGTGTGACAGTTAATACTGAGTGTCAACTTGATTGTATTGAAGGATGCAAAGTAGTGATCATGGGTGTGCCTGTGAGGGTGTTGTTAATGGAGATTAACATTGGGAGAGGCTGACCCACCCTTAATCTGGGTGGGCACCATCTAATCAGCTACCAGCATGGCTAGAATATAAAGCAGGCAGAAAAACATGAAAAGTCTAGACTGGCTTAGCCTCCCAGCCCTCATCTTTCTCCTGTGCTGGATGTTTCCCACACTCAAATATCAGACTCCATGTTCTTCAGCTTTGGGACTCTGATTGGCTCATCTTGCTCCTCAGTTTGCAGACGGCTTACTGTGGGACTTTGTGATCATATGCGTTAATACTACTTAATAAACTCTCATATAAAGATATAGATATAGATATATATCTGTCCTATTAGTTCTGTCCCTCTAGAGAACCCTGACTAATACAGGGGGTGAAGTGAGAGGTACTGTAGCTCAGAAATGAAGTTAATTCCAGAAAATTTTTATTGACATTCCTATGGGTGAATCTATTGATGGTTTGGTCTGGCTTAAAGTATCAGACTGGGTAGAAAATCAATAGTACAGCTCAGGATCATGGTGAGGATTAAAGAAGAGCATAGGTGCCTATTGCAGTGGCTGGCACAAAGAGTATTCAATACAAAGAGTATTCAAAATACTCAATACAAAGAGTATTCAAAAATAAACTTTGGTATAGGTAATGGGCTGAATTATGTCCTCCCAAAATTCATATGTTAAAAGTGCTAATCCCTCTAGGGGGGGCGGAGCAAGATGGCCAAATAGGAACAGCTCCAGTCTCCAACTCCCAGCGCGAGCGACACAGAAGACCAGTGATTTCTGCATTTTCAACTGAGGTACTGGGTTCATCTCACTAGGAAGTGCCAGACAATCGGTGCTGATCAGCTGCTGCAGCCCGACCAGTGAGAGCTGAAGCAGGGCGAGGCATCGCCTCACCTGGGAAGCGCAAGGGGAAAGGGGATCCCTTTTCCTAGCCAGGGGAACTGAGACACACAACACCTGGAAAATCGGGTAACTCCCACCCCAATACTGCGCTTTAAGCAAACAGGCATACCAGGAGATTATATCCCACACCTGGCCGGGAGGGTCCCACGCCCATGGAGCCTCACTCATTGCTAGCACAGCAGTTTGCGATCTCGCGGCAAGGCAGCAGCGAGGCTGGGGGAGGGGCGCCCGCCATTGCTGAGGCTTAAGTAGGTAAACAAAGCCGCTGGGAAGCTGGAACAGGGTGGAGCTCACAGCAGCTCAAGGAAACCTGCCTGTCTCTGTAGACTCCACCTCTGGGGACAGGGCACAGTAAACAAAAGCAGCAGAAACCTCTGCAGACGCAAACGACTCTGTCTGACAGCTTTGAAGAGAGCAGTGGATCTCCCAACACGGAGGTTGAGATCTGAGAACGGACAGACTGCCTGGTCAAGTGGGTCCCTGACCCCTGAGCAGCCTAACTGGGAGACATCCCCCACTAGGGGCAGTCTGACACCCCACACCTCACAGGGTGGAGTACACCCCTGAGAGGAAGCCTCCAAAGCAAGAATTAGACAGGTACACTTGCTGTTCAGCAATATTCTATCTTCTGCAGCCTCTGCTGCTGACACCCAGGCAAACAGGGTATGGAGTGGGCCTCAAGCAATCTCCAACGACCTACAGCTGAGAGTACCGACTGTTAGAAGGAAAACTATCAAACAGGAAGGACACCTACACCAAAACCCCATCAGTATGTCACCATCATCATCAAAGACCAGAGGCAGATAAAACCACAAAGATGGGGAAAAAGCAGGGCAGAAAAGCTGGAAATTCAAAAAATAAGAGCGCATCTCCCCCGGCAAAGGAGCGCAGCTCATCACCAGCAACGGATCAAAGCTTGACGGAGAATGACTTTGACGAGATGAGAGAAGAAGGCTTCAGTCCATCAAACTTCTCAGAGCTAAAGGAGGAATTACATACCCAGCGCAAAGAAACTAAAAATCTTGAAAAAAAAAGTGGAAGAATTGATGGCTAGAGTCATTAATGCAGAGAAGGTCATAAACGAAATGAAAGAGATGAAAACCATGACACGAGAAATACGTGACAAATGCACAAGCTTCAGTAACCGACTCGATCAACTGGAAGAAAGAGTATCAGCGATTGAGGATCAAATGAACGAAATGAAGCGAGAAGAGAAACCAAAAGAAAAAAGAAGAAAAAGAAATGAACAAAGACTGCAAGAAGTATGGGATTATGTAAAAAGACCAAATCTACGTCTGATTGGGGTGCCTGAAAGTGAGGGGGAAAATGGAACCAAGCTGGAAAACACTCTTCAGGATATCATCCAGGAGAACTTCCCCAACCTAGTAGGGCAGGCCAACATTCAAATCCAGGAAATACAGAGAACGCCACAAAGATACTCCTCGAGAAGAGCAACTCCAAGACACATAATTGCCAGATTCACCAAAGTTGAAATGAAGGAAAAAATCTTAAGGGCAGCCAGAGAGAAAGGTTGGGTTACCCACAAAGCGAAGCTCATCAGACTAACAGCAGATCTCTCGGCAGAAACTCTACAAGCCAGAAGAGAGTGGGGGCCAATATTCAACATTCTTAAAGAAAAGAATTTTAAACCCAGAATTTCATATCCAGCCAAACTAAGTTTCATAAGTGAAGGAGAAATAAAATCCTTTACAGATAAGCAAATGCTTAGAGATTTTGTCACCACTAGGCCTGCCTTACAAGAGACCCTGAAGGAAGCACTAAACATGGAAAGGAACAACCAGTACCAGCCATTGCAAAAACATACCAAAATGTAAAAACCATTTAGACTAGGAAGAAACTGCATCAACTAACGAGCAAAATAACCAGTTAATATCATAATGGCAGGATCAAGTTCACACATAACAATATTAAACTTAAATGTAAATGGACTAAATGCTCCAATTAAAAGACACAGACTGGCAAACTGGATAAAGAGTCAACACCCATCAGTCTGCTGTATTCAGGAGACCCATCTCACATGCAGAGATATACATAGGCTCAAAATAAAGGGATGGAGGAAGATTTACCAAGCAAATGGGGAACAAAAAAAAGCAGGGGTTGCAATACTAGTCTCTGATAAAACAGACTTTAAACCATCAAAGATCAAAAGAGACAAAGAGGGCCATTACATAATGGTAAAGGGATCAATTCAACAGGAAGAGCTAACTATCCTAAATATATATGCACCCAATACAGGAGCACCCAAATTCATAAAGCAAGTCCTTAGAGACTTACAAAGAGACTTAGACTCCCATACAATAATAATAGGAGACTTCAACACTCCACTGTCAACATTAGACAGATCAACGAGACAGAAAGTTAACAAGGATATCCAGGAATTGAACTCATCTCTGCAGCAAGCAGACCTAATAGACATCTACAGAACTCTCCACCCCAAATCAACAGAATATACATTCTTCTCAGCACCACATCACACTTATTCCAAAATTGACCACATAATTGGAAGTAAAGCACTCCTCAGCAAATGTACAAGAACAGAAATTGTAACAAACTGTCTCTCAGACCACAGTGCAATCAAACTAGAACTCAGGACTGAGAAATTCAATCAAAACCGCTCAACTACATGGAAACTGAACAACCTGCTCCTGAATGACTACTGGGTACATAACGAAATGAGGCAGAAATAAAGATGTTCTTTGAAACCAATGAGAACAAAGATACAACATTCCAGAATCTCTGAGACACATTCAAAGCAGTGTGTAGAGGGAAATTTATAGCACTAAATGCCCACAAGAGAAAGCAGAAAAGATCTAAAATTGACACTCTAACATCACAATTAAAAGAACTACAGAAGCAAGAGCAAACACATTCAAAAGCTAGCAGAAGGCAAGAAATAACTAAGATCAGAGCAGAACTGAAGGAGATAGAAACACAAAAAACCCTCCAAAAAATCAATGAATCCAGGAGTTGGTTTTTTGAAAAGATCAACAAAATTGACAGACCACTAGCAAGACTAATAAAGAAGAAAAGAGAGAAGAATAAAATAGATGCAATAAAAAATGACAAAGGGGATATCACCACCGACCCCACAGAAATGCAAACTACCATCAGAGAATACTATAAACACCTCTACGCAAATAAACTAGAAAATCTAGAAGAAATGGATAATTTCCTGGACACTTACACTCTTCCAAGACTAAACCAGGAAGAAGTTGAATCCCTGAATAGACCAATAGCAGGCTCTGAAATTGAGGCAATAATTAATAGCCTACCAACCAAAAAAAGTCCAGGACCAGATGGATTCACAGCTGAATTCTACCAGAGGTACAAGGAGGAGCTGGTACCATTCCTTCTGAAACTATTCCAATCAATAGAAAAAGAGGGAATCCTCCCTAACTCATTTTATGAGGCCAACATATCCTGATACCAAAGCCTGGCAGAGACACAACAAAAAAAGAGAATTTTAGACCAATATCCTTGATGAACATCGATGCAAAAATCCTCAATAAAATACAGGCAAACCGGATTCAGCAGCACATCATAAAGCTTATCCACCATGATCAAGTGGGTTTCATCCCTGGCATGCAAGGCTGGTTCAACATTCGCAAATCAATAAACATAATCCAACATATAAACAGAACCAAAGACAAGACCACATGATTATCTCAAAAGGTGCAGAAAAGGTTTTTGACAAAATTCAACAGCCCTTCATGCTAAAAACGCTCAATAAATTCGGTATTGATGGAATGTACCTCAAAATAATAAGAGCTATTTATGACAAACCCACAGCCAATATCATACTGAATGGGCAAAAACTGGAAACATTCCCTTTGAAAACTGGCACAAGACAGGGATGCCCTCTCTCACCACTCCTATTCCACATAGTGTTGGAAGTTCTGGCTAGGGCAATCAGGCAAGAGAAAGAAATCAAGGGTATTCAGTTAGGAAAAGAAGAAGTCAAATTGTCCCTCTTTGCAGATGACATGATTGTATTTTTAGAAAATCCCATTGTCTCAGCCCAAAATCTCCTTAAGCGGATAAGCAACTTCAGCAAAGTCTCAGGATACAAAATTAATGTGCAAAAATCACAAGCATTCTTATACACCAGTAAGAGACAAACAGAGAGCCAAATCATGAATGAACTTCCATTCACAATTGCTTCAAAGAGAATAAAATACCTAGGAATCCAACTTACAAGGGATGTAAAGGACCTCTTCAAGGAGAACTACAAACCACTGCTCAGTGAAATAAAAGAGGACACAAACAAATGGAAGAACATACCATTCTCATGGATAGGAAGAATCAATATCGTGAAAATGGCCATACTGCCCAAGGTTATTTATAGATTCAATGCCATCCCCATCAAGCTACCAACGAGTTTCTTCACAGAATTGGAAAAAACTGCTTTAAAGTTCATATGGAACCAAAAAAGAGCCCGCATCTCCAAGACAATCCTAAGTCAAAAGAACAAAGCTGGAGACATCACGCTACCTGACTTCAAACTATACTACAAGGCTACAGTAACCAAAACAGCATGGTACTGGTACCAAAACAGAGATATAGACCAATGGAACAGAACAGAGTCCTCAGAAATAATACCACACATCTACAGCCATCTGATCTTTGACAAACCTGAGAGAAACAAGAAATGGGGAAAGGATTCCCTATTTAATAAATGGTGCTGGGAAAATTGGCTAGCCATAAGTAGAAAGCTGAAACTGGATCCTTTCCTTACTCCTTATACGAAAATTAATTCAAGATGGATTAGAGACTTAAATGTTAAACCTAATACCATAAACCCCCTAGAGGAAAACCTAGGTAATACCATTCAGGACATAGGCATGGGCAAAGACTTCATGTCTAAAACACCAAAAGCAATGGCAGCAAAAGCCAAAATTGACAAATGGGATCTCATTAAACTAAAGAGCTTCTGCACAGCAAAAGAAACTACCATCAGAGTGAACAGGCAACCTACAGAATGGGAGAAAATTTTTGCAATCTACTCATTTGACAAAGGGCTAATATCCAGAACCTACAAAGAACTCAAACAAATTTACAAAAAAAAAACAAACAACCCCATCAAAAAGTGGGCAAAGGATATGAACAGACATTTCTCAAAAGAAGACATGCATACAGCCAACAGACACATGAAAAAATGCTCATCATCACTGGCCATCAGAGAAATGCAAATCAAAACCACAATGAGATACCATCTCACACCAGTTAGAATGGCAATCATTCAAAAGTCAGGAAACAACAGGTGCTGGAGAGGATGTGGAGAAATAGGAACACTTTTACACTGTTGGTGGGATTGTAAACTAGTTCAACCATTATGGAAAACAGTATGGCGCTTCCTCAAGGATCTAGAACTAGATGTACCATATGACCCAGCCATCCCATTACTGGGTATATACCCAAAGGATTGTAAATCATGCTGCTATAAAGACACATGCACATGTATGTTTATTGCGGCACTATTCACAATAGCAAAGACTTGGAATCAACCCAAATGTCCATCAGTGACAGATTGGATTAAGAAAATGTGGCACATATACACCATGGAATACTATGCAGCCATAAAAAAGGATGAGTTTGTGTCCTTTGTAGGGACATGGATGCGGCTGGAAACCATCATTGTTAGCAAACTATCACAAGAACAGAAAACCAAACACCGAATGTCCTCACTCATAGGTGGGAACTGAACAATGAGATCACTTGGACTCGGGAAGGGGAACATCACTCACCGGGGCCTATCATGGGGAGGGGGGAGGGGGGAAGGACTGCATTGGGAGTTATACCTGATGTAAATGACGAGTTGATGGGTGCAGCACAGCAACATGGCACAAGTATACATATGTAACAAACCTGCACATTATGCACATGTACCCTAGAACTTAAAGTATAATAATAATAAAAAATTTTTTAAAAAAGTGCTAATCCTTCTAATAACTTAGATTGTGACTGTATTTGGAGATACAGCTTTTAAAGAGATGACTAAGTTAAAGTAAAGCCATTAGGGTAAACCCTAACCCATAATGACCAGGGTCCTTATAAGAAGAAGAAATTTGGACACATAGAGACGCTATGGATGCACACACATAGAGAAAAGACCGCATAAGGATATAATGAGAAGGAGGCTGTCTGCAAGTCAAAGAGAGAAGCCTCAGAAGAAACCAAACCTGCAACAACTTGACCTGGGACTTTCAGCCCCTGGAACTATGAAAAATAAATTTCTCTTGTGTAAGCCACCCAGTCTGTGGTAGCTTGTTATCACAGCCCTACCAAAACTAATACAGTGTTCAATTTCAATTTAATTAGTTGAAATTGATTAATTACAGTTAAGCTACATATTCAGGCAGTGAGGAGTATGTATTTGTAAGAAATGGGAGGCACCAGAAAAGCAACTTTCTAATTGGCTTTGTGGATTCTGTAACAACAAACAAATGAAGCAACATTAACTGATGTTCCTATCAATAATATGCTAAAAGACATGTAAAATATCATATTCCTTAGAGTGTTTACAAGTAATACCCTAAAGTTAACCTTTCTGGAAGTAGACTGAGTTGCAAAAGACAAGAATGGAGAATGAGATCCAGATATTTTTTCACAATATGCTCATGATGTCCTAGAACTCTCTAGAAGTGGTCAGGGTAACCCTGAACTAATTGCCTATGTTCCAGTGCATTTATAGGCCCAGAGCTGTGACCAGATTTGTCTAGTGGCCCAAAGACAGCTGCTGGATGGCTTTAGACCAGCAATAGAGCAGAAGAAGCTTAAGTGTTCTTTCCACCCTCATTGACGGAACAGTGAACATAGGGAGTTCTGCCTGAAGAATCAAGAAAATAGAGGGAGATATCAGAGGAACGCAAACTGACAAATGCCCTGCTTTTACTTAGAGAAAGAAACAAAATGGACTATGAAACTCAAAAGCAGGTAGATTTCGTGTTGCTTCCTGGCAACCTCTTAAAACAGAATTACTTCTGCTTTGAATGCCAGACTTTTAAAAGAGAACAGGAAGAGTAAACGGGGCTATTAGGCAGAGAAAAACCCCGCTGAGAAAAGTGAAAATAACAGACTGGAAGCTTCTTTGCTCCAAGGTTGCAGGTCTGCCAGGTTTCTCTCCAGGAGGGTGGGGAGCAGAAAGGACATCACAGATCCCAGTGTGATGGCAGTCTTGGGTGGCTGGAGAGAGCTCCCTTGGGGGAGAAACGTCTGGTTTTTGTACTCCTGCTCTGAGCTTGCCTCTGGCTTTTTAATCATGTGTACCAACACGTCGTTAGAATAGTGAAGGCATCTGGCATTTTCCAAACCTAGCTAGGCTGGTGAAAAAGCCACCTATCCATCATCCATCCAGCCTATGGGATAACTAATTTCTGTGAACCCGAGGGATGTTCCTTCAGTGTATTGCAGGTGACAGAAGAATACAAATTACATGTTTACAGATGTCAGTACCTAGCACAGTAGCCGGCTTGGTGGACAGTGTGGAAACATTGACAGATTTTAATATAATGCTGTCCAGCCATGGGAATGTGTACACAGACTCAGAGAATCATCCATGACTTTGGAGGGGTGTCTCTTTTGTTCTTCAGTCTTCAAACAAAATAAACTTTAGCTATGTAGAACAGAACTTATCCATCATTTCTTTTTCAATCTTCTGAAACAGTGTTTGCAGAGAGCGAACTGTGTGCCAGGCACTGAGCCACGTGCAAGGGGTTAGAGTGTGAATAATTCCAGCTACTCCCCAAGTGGTGCCTGAGAAACCGCCGACTTATCTGATGACCATAGCATCTTAGGGACAAAGCAGGAGCATCTTCCCTGATAGGAAAGGGAATGAGGCAGATTTATGAAATCTGAGACATCTCATTTTAAAACTTCTGGAGAGGGAGAAATCGTATAATCTTCATGAATACTATAGAAAACCTGATCCTCTGGGGAAGTAATCCATTTCCTTTCATTCTTTCTTCACTGGGGCCATCCTAAGACTCAAAACCATCCTCTTATTAGCACCTCACAACAAGCCTGATATTTCCCTGATGGGTAAGCCAGTGCATCTCTCTTTTCACCCCATCCTGCATAATAGCTTGTGGGAAAGGAGAGGGGATGGTGTTGAAGGTGAGACAGTGAGAGGCTCACCCATCCCAGCCCTGCAGAACAGAACAGTGCAGACAAGAAAGAAGCAGCAGCGGCGAGGTATGAGAGACAGTGATGCCACAGAGTCAGTGTCACTGCTCCAGGTTTTGGGCAAAAGCATAGAAGGTGGTACAGACAACGTTGAGGGGAATGACTTGAGCAGTGGACTTTTGAACAGGAATTCAAATCCTATTTGGATTCTGAAACAGATCATCTAGAAGCTGTCCTCTGTTCATGGACAGGTAGCAGAACTTCTTCCTGCTCTCTGGTGTCATGGGAAAATAGCTCAAGTAGTATTGCAGGGCCTGCATTCTGCCTATCTTGAGGTAAGAGAGCCAAAGAAAGGATGTGCCAGAGACTCAGAATGGTCAGGAGCTGAGGGGAACCCAATTAAACAAGGACTCTGGCCAAGGCAGGGAAGATGTAACCATGAATTACACAAGCCTCCAACTTCAGCTATGAATGGTAGCAGGGACTAGGGGTGAGAAGTCATGCTGCAGAGACCAGAGGAGGCAGCTCTGAGGCTCCCTTCCGTCTGCTGGGAGGAAGTCCCAGGAAGCCTCTTTGTGCAGCCAGACAGCACTGCTGTGAAGAGAAGCAAAGGCAACAAGATCTGAATGCAAGCATTCAACCCAGAGAGACTGTTCAAATTACTGAATCAGCAAAAGGATGGGCAGCAATACGCGCTTGGTGGCTGCTGAAAAATGGCAGAATTTCAAGAGATTTTTACTTTCTTCTTTACTCTTATGTATCATTTGGATTTTCTACCATGAGCCTGAATTATTTATATAATCAGAGAAATATGCTATGTTTAGCATACTAAGACTGCTGGATTGGATTAAATCAATTCTCCCCCCTTACACACACATATCTTATCCCTCCTGCTATTTAGTGAGCAAGGGGTCTAAAAATGATCACTAACGCAGGGAGAATAAAAATTACATTTTCCCTTAAGTCTCAGCTTAAGGCAAAGAAATTTGCAACCACCCCCTACGTGCCACCCCCACAGCCATGTCTGGAACTTCAGACTCCATGCCCCTCTTTGTTGACACACCACATCTTTTGTCTCTCAGAAGCAAACTATTTTGTGATTCTTGATTTCCCATAGTCCTGACATGCTCTTACATTTAGTTATTTATCTTTCCCACCCTTTGCCGGTCCTCCTTGTTGAGAGAAGGATTCATAATGTCTATAAAGAGAGAGAAAAAAAGCAGATTCAACAATTGTTTCCTTTGTTTTTTTTTTTGTTTTTTTTTGTTTTTTGGTTTTTTTTTTTTTTTTTTTTTTTGGAATATTTGTGTGTACTCAGAGACATAGTTCTTACTCAACATCCCAAGTAAACTTTAACTAAATTGCCCATGCCATTCAACAAGAACAAGACAGGACTCCAGACAAAGAGGTGAGCAAACTAAACATAAAGATTCAATTCAATGCCCTCTACATAGACTTAACAAGAGTAAGTCAGCCCTTTAATGTGAGCAAAATGATCAGGAGAAAGGAACAAAGATGAAATGGGCCAAAGTGAATTTTCAATGTACAAATAATAATGACAAATGGAAGAAAAAGAAGAACTTCCCGCCCCTAGGAAGTGGGATGGGAGGAGAAACCAGAAACCCTCGCAGCCTGTGGGCCCTGTTTTCTCCGGGCTGAATTTAGCGATCCATCCAAATCAGGTGATTTCAGTCTCCTCTTCTCTAGCCTGAGGAGCTTACCTTATTAGCTCCTGTGTGACAATATTTCAATCACTTCTCCTAGGTCTCTAGGGCTGGGATAGCAGACGCCTGTTCAGCACAGGCTCATGACCAGGATGCAGCCAGTTTAGACCCACAGAGAACCTCCCAATTTGTCATTAAAAATGACCTCTTCCACACCCCAAATCATGATTGCCTTTTTTTTTTTTTTTTTTTTTTTGGAATTTTGGAAATTTTAAATATATTTTATCCTTTTTCTTTTATTATTATTATTATTATTATTATTATTATTATACTTTAAGTTCTAGGGTACATGCGCATAACGTTCAGGTTTGTTACATATGTATACTTGTGCCACGTTGGTGTGCTGCACCCATCAACTCGTCAGCACCCATCAACTCGTCATTTACATCAGGTATAACTCCCAATGCAATCCCTCCCCCCTCCCCCCTCCCCATAATAGGCCCCAGTGTGTGATGTTCCCTTTTCCGAGTCCAGGTGATCTCAGTGTTCAGTTCCCACCTATGAGTGAGAACATGCGGTGTTTGGTTTTCTGTTCTTGCGATACTTTGCTGAGAATGATGGTTTCCAGCTGCATCCATGTCCCTACAAAGGACACAAACTCATCCTTTTTTATGGCTGCATAGTATTCCATGGTGTATATGTGCCACATTTTCTTAATTCAGTCTGTCACTGATGGACATTTGGGTTGATTCCAAGTCTTTGCTATTGTGAATAGTGCCACAATGAACATATGTGTGCATGTGTCTTTATAGCAGCATGATTTATAATCCTTTGGGTATATACCCAGTAATGGGATGGCTAGGTCATATGGTACTTCTAGTTCTACATCCTTGAGGAATCGCCATACTGTTTTCCATAATGGTTGAACTAGTTTACAATCCCACCAACAGTGTAAAAGTGTTCCTATTTCTCCACATCCTCTCTAGCACCTGTTGTTTCCTGACTTTTTAATGATCGCCATTCTAACTGGTGTGAGATGGTATCTCATTGTGGTTTTGATTTGCATTTCTCTGATGGCCAGTGATGATGAGCATTTTTTCATGTGTCTGTTGGCTGTATGCATGTCTTCTTTTGAGAAATGTCTATTCATATCCTTTGCCCACTTTTTGATGGGGTCGTTTGTTTCTTTCATGTAAATTTGTTTGAGTTCTTTGTAGGTTCTGGATATTAGCCCTTTGTCAGATGAGTAGATTGCAAAAATTTTCTCCCATTCTGTAGGTTGCCTGTTCACTCTGAAGGTAGTTTCTTTTGCTGTGCAGAAGCTCTTTAGTTTAATTAGATCCCATTTGTCAATTTTGGCTTTTGTTGCCGTTGTTTTTGGTGTTTTAGACATGAAGTCCTTGCCCATGCCTATGTCCTGAATGGTATTACCTAGGTTTTCTTCTAGGGTTTTTATGGTATTAGGTCTAACATTTAAGTCTCTAATCCATCTTGAATTAATTTTCGTATAAGGAGTAAGGAAAGGATCCAGTTTCAGCTTTCTACTTATGGCTAGCCAATTATCCCAGCACCATTTATTAAATAGGGAATCCTTTCCCCATTTCTTGTTTTTCTCAGGTTTGTCAAAGATCAGATGGCTGTAGATGTGTGGTATTATTTCTGAGGACTCTGTTCTGTTCCATTGGTCTATATCTCTGTTTTGGTACCAGTACCATGCTGTTTTGGTTACTGTAGCCTTGTAGTATAGTTTGAAGTCAGGTAGCGTGATGTCTCCAGCTTTGTTCTTTTGACTTAGGATTGTCTTGGAGATGCGGGCTCTTTTTTGGTTCCATATGAACTTTAAAGCAGTTTTTTCCAATTCTGTGAAGAAACTCGTTGGTAGCTTGATGGGGATGGCATTGAATCTATAAATAACCTTGGGCAGTATGGCCATTTTCACGATATTGATTCTTCCTATCCATGAGCATGGTATGTTCTTCCATTTGTTTGTGTCCTCTTTTATTTCACTGAGCAGTGGTTTGTAGTTCTCCTTGAAGAGGTCCTTTACATCCCTTGTAAGTTGGATCCCTAGGTATTTTATTCTCTTTGAAGCAATTGTGAATGGCAGTTCATTCATGATTTGGCTCTCTGTTTGTCTGTTACTGGTGTATAAGAATGCTTGTGATTTTTGCACATTAATTTTGTATCCTGAGACTTTGCTGAAGTTTCTTATTAGCTTAAGGAGATTTTGGGCTGAGACAATAGGGTTTTCTAAATATACAATCATGTCATCTGCAAAGAGGGACAATTTGACTTCTTCTTTTCCTAACTGAATACCCTTGATTTCTTTCTCTTGCCTGATTGCCCTAGCCAGAACTTCCAACACTATGTGGAATAGGAGTGGTGAGAGAGGGCATCCCTGTCTTGTGCCAGTTTTCAAAGGGAATGTTTCCAGTTTTTGCCCATTCAGTATGATATTGGCTGTGGGTTTGTCATAAATAGCTCTTATTATTTTGAGATACGTTCCATCAATACCGAATTTATTGAGCGTTTTTAGCATGAAGGGCTGTTGAATTTTGTCAAAGACCTTTTCTGCATCCATGATTGCCTCTTTGCCGCTGGTTTTTTGGAGTTGAATCTGTTCTCTTCTGATAAGTCATGCTCTTACCCTGCACCGTCACACTCAGGTGTATGTTCCCCATTCTGAGGGAATGCACTTTGGTTTTCCTAGGTGCCCTATCTTTGGCTGGACCTTATTGAATACCAGACTGTTTGCTTCTGACCACTCTCCCTAAGTCCCCCAAGATCCTTTGTGATCCTGTTTTTTAAGATGCCACTACCACCTGCCTCATTGCTTCCTTGACAGCGTCCCCATGCTGAGCACTCCTTTCCATCACTAAGCCTCTAGAAGTTCTCAAGTGGGAGTGATTTTCCTCCCAGGGGACATTGGCTTTGTCTGGAAATATTTTGGGCTGTTACAAAACTGGGGATGGGAGAATTGTTACTAGCATAGAGTAGGTAGAGACCAGAGATGCTAGCAAACATCCTACAATGCCCAAGGCAGCCCTGACAGCAAAGAATTATCCAGATCAAAATGTCATAGTGCCAAGGTCAAGGGACCACTACCTGGAGGATGATTCAGCCTTCAAGGACCCTGGTAGGTCTCTCCAGTGGGGGTGGTGGGGGGGATTCTTTATCCCACCCCCTCCAGCCCATCAGCCAGACATCTTTCTTCCCCATCCCCCCCTTTTTTTAAGTTATGGAATTGAAGAACGCAAATGTTGAAATTGCCTCATTTCACAGATGAGGAAGTTGAGGGCCCAAGGGAACATGCACCTCTGCCAAGGTCAAACAGTGAAGCTGAACTGTCTGGAATGTTCAGTTATGGTAAACACTCCCCATTAATCTACCTGGCAGGCATTTTATTCAGAAATGGAAGCTAGGTCAGTCTGACAGGACCCACTCTTGACAATTCTACTCTGGGTTCTTCTGTTGTCTCCAAAGGACATTACAATGCCATTCTTCAGGCAGGCTTCTGAATTATTCTTAAATTATTTGACATCTCTGTTCCCTGTATTATACATTTAAAAAACACATTGGTGTAATTCCCTGTGTGTCTGCATTGCTCTTAGTTTAATTATCGCATATTACCTTCCAAAGCTACACTTTCCCTGGACTGTCGTTTGCATACTAGGACTTTCAGTAAGACAGTGTGGCACCATGATTATGAGCTTCCGTCCTGTAGTGACACAAATTCTGATTCAGCATCTTATGAGTCTTTTTTTCAGTTGTGGTGACAGAAGCTTGATTCAGACTATCTTAAGCCTAAAAGGGGAATTTTGGAGTTCATTTATTTGGGAAATTCAAGGTAATGACTGGCTTCAGGAATGACTGAATCTGGGGATTCAAACAATGTCACTGGGATTTATTTTCCCTTTGCCCTCCGTTTCCCCCTGCTTTTTTCCATGGGTTTTCTTTAAACCAACACTCTCTCTCTCTCCGTGGCAAAGAGGACCCTCAATGCCTCAACAGCACTAGGCAATCAAGAGCTGGGCTCTCTTCCTTCCAACATCTGAATCATTCTACAAAAACGTCTCTAGTGATCGGTGCGGTGGCTCACGCCTGTAATCCCAGCACTTTGGGAGGTGGAGAAGGGTTGATCACAAGGTCAGGAGATTGAGACCATCTGGCTAACACGGTGAAACCCTGCCTCTACTAAAAATACAAAAAATTAGCGGGGCGTGGTGGCGGGCGCCTGTAGTCCCAGCTACTCGGGTCGCTGAGGCAGGAGAATGACGTGAACCCGGGAGGCGGAGCTTTCAGTGAGTGGAGATCGTGCCACTGCACTCCAGCCTGGGCGACAGAGCGAGACTCAGTCTCAAAAAAAAAAAAAAAAATCTCTAGTGAACCCACTTGGCAGAAAGGTTGAGGTGCCCCTTTGATTGTCACCCTTATTAGAATCCTATGAAATGGGAAAGAGAAACTTTACCAAAAGGAAGCATTTAGAAGCAGAGAAACTATTAACAACCATATATACTGACAAATATATGTGCCAGAAAATCATCACCACAATCAAAATAATGAACATATTCTTTTCCGCCAGAAAAGTTTGCTCCATAGTCCCAGCAACGCTTGGTGGGGTCACTCTTTTTAATTTTCACCATATGAATAGATTTGTAATGGTATCTTATTATAGTTTCAATTTATATTGTTCTAACGACTAATGATGTTAAGCTTCTTTTTACAGCCTTGTTTGTCATCCATATACCTCTTTTGGTAAAGTGCTGTTTCAAATCTTTTGCACTTCTTTATTGGGTTTTGTTTTGTTTGTTCCTATTACTGTGTTCCTGGGATGCTTTTGTTTTTGTTGTTTTTTGTTTTTTGTTTTGAGACAAGGTCTTGCTCTGTCACCCAGGCTGGAGTGCAGTGGCACCATCTCGGCTCACTGCAATCTCCATCTCCCGAGTTCAAATGGTTCTCATGCCTCAGCCTCTCGAGTAGCTGGGATTACAGGCATGCACCACCATGCTGAGCTAATTTTTGTATTTTTAGTACAGATGGGGTTTCACCATGTTTACTGACCTGGTCTCAAACTTCTGGCCTCAAGTGATCTGTCCATCTTGGCCTCCCAAAGTACTGGGATTACAAGCATGAGCCACCATGCTCAGCCAACTAATTGTTTAACTAATATGAGAATCAGTTTACCTATGCCAGGCCAGGATTCTTTATGTATTCTGGACACAAGTTTTTTTTTTAATCAAATAGGTGATTTGAAAATTTGTCACTAATGTTTTCATCCTCTTAACAATATGTTTATAAGAGCAGAGGTGATAATTTTGATAAAGATTATATTATCAATTTTTTTCTTTTTTTGATTGTTATTAGTGTCATATCGAAAACACGAATTGCCTAACCCAAGGTTACAGATATTTCTTGCATGCTTTTTTATAGAAGTTTCTAGCTTATGGTTTTACATTCAGAATTATAATTTATTTTGTGTTCATTTTTATATACAGTGTTCATTTTTGTTGCATCTTCATATCCAATTGTCCCATCATCAGTTCTTGGAAAGACTATCCTTTCTCCATTAGATTGTCCTTGTAATTTTGTCAAAAGTCAATTGCCAGCTTGGCACAGCGGCTCACGCCTATAATCCCAGCACTTTAGGAGGCCGAGGCATGTGGGTCACTTGAGGTCAAGAGTTCGAGACCAGCCTGACCAACATGGTGAAACCCTGTCTCTACTAAAAATATAAAATTAGCTGGACATAGTGGCTTATGCCTGTAATCTCTGCTACACAGGAGGCTGAGGCAGGAGAATCACTTGAATCCAGGAGGCAGAGGTTGCAGTGAGCTGAGATGGGCCCATTGCACTCCAGCCTGGGCAACAAGAGTGAAACTCCATCTCAAAAAAAAAAAAAAAAAAAAAGTCAATTGCCCCCATATGTTTCAGTCTATTTCTTGACTGGATCCAGTTCCATCAATCTATTGAGCTAACATTATGCCAATACACACTCTCTTCATTATTATAGATTTTATTTTAAGATTTGAAATCAGGTAGAAGTCCTCCAACTTTGTTCTTCCTTTTCAAAGACTATTCTGTATACTTGGCATTGCGTTTCCACATTAATATTAGAATCAGCTTATCAATTTCTACAGAAAAATTGTGCTGGTATTTTGACTGGGAATGTATTTAATCTTCAAATTAACTTGAGGACAATGGACATCAGAAGAAAATTGTCTTCTGATTTATGAACATGGTATATCTCTTAAATTGTTTAAGTCTTCTGTAGTTTCTCTCATCAATGTCTCATTCTGTACATGGTTTCTTGCACAACTTTTGTCACCTTGATACCCAGGCATTTTCTATTCATTATGCAATGTAAAATGATATTGCTTATAAATTTTTTCAGATTTGTTTTAAAATTGTTTTCAATTGTTTGTTACTTGTTTACAGTTAACCTTTGTATGTTGATCTTGTACTCTACAACCTAGCAAGGATCACTTTTTATTTCTAGCTGCTTTTTGCAGGTTTTATATATTCTTCATAGAGGATCACGCCATTGGTGAATTTTTTAAAAATCAGTTATCATCTAGAGATTCAACTGGGGAAGAATTTGCTTTCCAACTCATTCAGACTGTTGGTAGAATTCACTTAGAGCTCATTATTATCTCTAAGAAGTCACCTGCAATTCCTTGCTATGTGGTCTTCCTTGGCACGTCTGCTTATTTCATTATGTCCACAAGGAGAATCTCTGCATACAATCTTCTTAAAAAACAAAGTTTTAAGGTAATAGAACCACAGAAGTGATATCCTGCAACCTTTGCCATAACCATGTAGTTAGAAACAAGTCACAGGTCCTGCCACATGCAAGGGGAGGGATTATACAAGGATGTGAATACTAGAAAGTGATCATTGGAAATCACTTACTGTCTGTCCACCACAAATTCTGACATAGGGTAGCAATATTCCGGCTTCCAAGTGTTCTGTGCTTAGGAATAGGAACAGGTGTGTGTGTGTGTGTGTGTGTGTGTGTGACTTTTTGTTGGCAGAGAGAGAGCAATCAGCCCTTTTCGAGTTGCAGTCACTGCCATTTACAATTTTCATTTCCCTGCTTCATCAGTCATTATATGTGATGATTAGTTTTATGTGTCAAGCTGACTAGGCTACAGAACCCATTTATTTAACCCATTTATTGCTACAGTCTAGGTGTTGCTATGAAAGAATTTCGTAATGTGGTTAACATGTGCAATCAGTTAACTTTATTTTATTTTATTTATATATATTTTTTGAGACAGAGTCTCACTCTGTCACCCAGTCTGGAACTGCAGTGGTACAATCTCAGCTCACTGTAGATTCCTGCCATTCTCCTCTTAGGTTCAAGCCATTCTCCTGCCTCAGCTTCCTGAGTAGCTGGGATTACAGGCACCCACCACCACTCCCAGCTTGTATTTTTAGTAAAGACAGGGTTTCACCATGTGGCCAGGCTGGTCTTGAACTCCTGACCTCCGGTGATCTGCCTGCCTTGGCCTCCCAAAGTGCTGTGATTACAGGTGTGAGCCACTGCCCCTGTCCACTTTAAATAAAGGAGATTACCCTTGACAAAGTGGGTCAACTTCATTCAACCTGTTGAAGGCGTTAAGAGCAAAAACTGAGGTTTCTGAAAGAAAAACAAATTCTGCCTCAAGACTGCAGCATCAATTTCTACCTGAGTTTCCAGGCTGCTGGCCTGCCCCATGGATTTCAGACTTACCATTCTCTCTCAATTACATAAACCAATTCCTTAAAATAAATCTCATAACATATACATAGGTATCCTGTTGGTTGTGTTACTCTGGAGAATCCTGGTTAATAAACCATACATTTGTTGAAATATTTCATCAGCTGGTAGCTTTCTTTCCATTCTTTTTACCTTGTGAGTTTATAGCTCTTTAAAATCCCTTTACTAATATTTTAATGGAATCTTTCAAGGGAAACTATACAACCCTGTGCTCGATCTTAAAGCAGATGTCAAGATAAAGATTACTTGGTTAGGTAAGACATGATCCTGTAATTGCAAATGTGTTACTCTCATGATATTTTTTTTTTGTTTTTTTGTTTTTTTGTTTTTTTGTTGTTGTTTTTTGTTTTTTTATGGAAGTTTCTTTAAAAGTTTCTTAAAATAATACTATTTATGTGGAAGATGTAAAAGACAAAAGCTAAGGAAAATTACGATTAGAAGCAGCATCCAATATCCAAATAAATTTCTTGAATATCTACTTAGGCCCACAATTCATTCTGAGTGGCCATCTATCACCAGGGAGAAGCAGATGGCCACTTCAGCTGGATTTGATGTGCTACCTAAGGAAATCTCTTTTTATTGACTTTTTAATACAAAATTTCAAGGATTTTTCACCAACTTTTCTGTATATCTAATATATTCACAAGTGAGCAGGAATGTGTTAAAAAGCAAGGCATCAACTGGACTAACCAATTAATTGCTAGTGAGCAAGCAGGAACAAGAAAGCATTTGATAGTCAGCATGGAAAAGTGGACATGACGGAATAATGGCAGGAAGACTTTAATGTTTCAACTGTATGTGTTTTTTCTCTACCTGCTGAAAAATAGAAATGTATATGTAAGTGCTTTCACTGCATTAACACAGAGAAAAGAAAGCATTTTTTATTACATAAGACTTCCCTAGGCAATCATCATAGCTGTAATAGGCATATTTGCACCATAGAAAAAGTCATGTACCTATTTCAGGATAACACAGATATGCATAGTAGCCAACAGGAAAAGAAATAGCTACCTAAGTACATGAGTACATGTTCACACACAAAAAAATAAAGTCTAAAAGTCTGGTAATTACTGAGATACTGACAATTTAGTGCAGTATTGACAATAACTAACATTATTACGTTCTCCCTAGATGCAAGGCACTGCTCCACATGATTTTCATGTATTGTGTCTCCTTATCTCTAACATTTTTTGCTTCAGACTGTCTCTAGCACAAGTGGTCTCAATAGACTATGCTTATCAGACCACACCAGGCCCTCTTCACTGGTCCAGCTTCATTTCTGCTGCATCATGATACGACTCTCATTCTCCCACTGAGCTTTTCTTTATCTTAAACTTTGACGAACTCTGTCCACTCAAGTTCACACTTCTCTTTTGCTCATTCAGCTTCAGACTTTACTAGCCTTCATTCTAATCATTTTCTGACTAAATGTCAACTGAAGTTTTAGTTTATTATTATGAAAAAAATCACTCTTAATCATTGCCATTGAACTTTTAATTACAGCAGTAGCCCTTGTAACTCAACTCATGGTGGCTCACACCTATTCCTCTGTTGGTTTAGGATTTCTTGATTGTCTGCTCCATATCCAGAATATTCCTCTTCTCTGCTGTGAGTAAACATGTGTAAGACCTGTCTCTGTCTGTGCTGAGTTTAACATAATTTTCCCCTTTGAAAATTTTCCTCTGCCACCTCTACTGACACCTGCTCCTGAATTTCAACAGATGATTTTTCTCCTCCTGCTCCATTCTTGTATTTGTGGATTTTTCTGCTGGTGCCTTCCTCATCTTGCACTTATTCTGTCCAGTTAGGCAAGATATGAAATCTTGTCAAAGTAAGCACTTTGGTGTCTCTGTACAGTAACAAACTCTCAGTAAATGTCTTGAGAAGGATTCAATGTACAATAATGATAGAGTTGCATCCTTAGGTCCCATTTTTCTCTTTGGATTTTTCTTGGGGTCATAGAGTATGAGGGAGAGAGAGAGGAAGAGAGAGAAGCTAAAGTTAATTCATGGTAAACCCACCTGGGTGGTGGCTGAGTATTCTGCAGGAACAATATATGGATCAGGATTTTTTACATTATTGCATCATTATTCCCTTTTTCTGAACTTCATGATGATGTTTGAAAGAACAACACTTAGATAATAGTGAACATGAAGGGCTTGGCGACTTAGTTAATATCCTTAAATACACCAATATGCTTTAGTAGCACAGTACCTGAAAATATGATGAAAGTCTAATAGATAAAATATAAACATAAATAATTATAGTCCCTGCCCTTGGACATTTCTCCCTTCTTACACACTGAAATGAACATGCCACATTACTTAAGACAATGATGTTAGACTTGTATTTAATTTTTATTTGGAGTACAACACCCTTTCCTTTTTTGGTGTTAATCGCATTTAAGAGAATTTAAATACAGGCTTGCTTTTAGCATAAGGGAGATGTATAATAACTATACTAAATATGCCAATATTCCTGCTCTGCCCTCAGACCTCTTCTGAAGAGGGAGAGGTGAAGGCTGATGGGGTCAGAGTGAACCCTTGACCTAAGGGCAACCTGGCCATAGGCTAGGCAGTAGCAGTTCAGAGATAAAGAGCAAAAGGTGCTGCTTAGGCAGGTCACAAAGACTATTTCTACATAGAACTTGCATGGGGAAGTAAAAGAAAATTAACTAGTATTCTAGTTCTGGGTGAGTAGTGAGAGAAATAAAAATAAAATACACAAAGACAAGCAGAAAACAGAAAGAAGCGTAGTCACTAAGGTGGAATAAATTAGACTAGCTGGATCATGGACCTGCCTTGGGTCTTCAGGTACAAGTCTTGTGTTTTTCTGGTAGTTCAATCTCTCTTTATGCCATTGGTCTCATGGTAACTCCACTGCTGGAAGCAGTTATAAGCTCTTGACCACCAAATGGCATAACCCAATACACCATTTCCTATTATCCTTTATTGTTCTGCTTGATTCTCAAATATGGTAATAACTGAGAAGTAGAGGACAAGGTAGTGTGTATTATTGGTCACTACCTAGCATCTGTTTCCTCCTGCAGCCTTCTTTATTTACAGAAACTGGGATGCAGTTGAAAATCCTCCAAGAAGTTTCTAAGAAGTTTTCTTGTTCCTAAGAAAAATCTACAGGAAGTCACATTCTCCTTTTCTTCTGGTTGCTGCTAGAATGAAGTTGATGCTGAAGAAAACGAAAGAGAGGGAGAACAGCTTGAGTCATGAAATCAACCTGAAGCTTCCTCTACTCCTGGACTTGCCATTATTCACATTTTTAAATGTCTCTTATATTTCAGACTGTTTGACTCAAGGTTCCTAGGACCTTGTGGAACCTCTAGTTGATGTGCATCATTTCCTTTATTTTCTGCCGAAGATTCCTTGTAATGAAGATGAGGGGAGAGATGGGGGGCCACTGGAGTTTTCCTGCAATAGGGGAAGATTTTAAATAGGGGCTCTGTCATCCCACATCCAGGCCTGGTACTTCATTCATGGTGTGCCAGGAAACACAGGTCAGTTTCCCAGTCTATACATTGACCTAAGGCTCCAGGGCAACCCCGAGGCAGAGAGTTGATGTTTAGGGTCTGTTTAGTAAGGAGCAGAATCCACTGCATATTTCTTGGTGCCTGGCCACTCGCTTACGTCTTCTTCACTCCTGAGCATCATATCAGGCATCGTGTTAATTCAAGCAGCACAGCTCAGGGAAAGGGAACATTTCAAGATGATTTATAATTTAGTATAAGCAAATTTGAGATATTTTATTTAAATTGTGTCCTCATATGGAATAAACAGAAGGGAGAAAGAGGAGGAAATAAAGGCTCTTAAAAAGAGAATGTGTTAGCTTGCCAGGGCTGCCATAGAAAGTATCACAGACTGGTGATTTAGACAACAGAAATTTGTTTTCTCACAGTTCAGGAGGCTGGAAGGCCAAGATCAAGGTGCCAGCAGGGCTGGTGTCCCCTGAGGCCTCTCTCCTTGGCTTGCAGGTGGCTGCCCTTGGGCCGTCTCTGCACATGGCCATCCCTGTGTGCACACACAATCCTAGTGGCTCTCTATCAGCCCAATTTCCTCCTCTTAGGACACCTGTCAGGTTGCACTGGAGCCCATTCGAATGGCCTAATTTTAACTTAATCCTCTCTATAAAGGCCCTGTCTCAAATACAATCACATCCTGAGGTCCTAGGGGTCAGGGCTCCAGCACTTGAATTCTGGGAAGACATAATTCAGCCTCTAACAGAGAAGGAGGGGGATGCGGCACCAGTGAAAACTGTCTTTTCCTGGGCACAGGGCGACAGCATGTTGGAAATTACATGTTTCGTAGGTGAGGTCCAGAGGGCCCCTCTAAGGAAGGCCCTGGCCCCTGGTGGGCTCTGCTTTCCTCACTGCTTACCTTGTTCACAGCACACCCCACCTTCCTGATTCACCTGAAGGTCAGGCTGTGGCTCTTCCTGGGCACTTGCCAGTCCAGGAAACCACATTCATGACTTGAACCCTTCAACAGATGTCATGTGTGGATGTTCTTGATGTTGGCAGCCCAGCCTCCATTGGCTGCTTTGAGCAACACTTCCTTTGCTCTCAGCCCTTCCTGCCAGCAGTCAGCCCATTTCTCAGAACTACCTGAATTATTTTTAACTCATGCTTTTTAGCCCAGGTGTGGCGGCTCATGCCTATAATCCCAGCACTTTGGGAGGCCAAGGCAGGAGGATCACTTAAGGCCAGGATTTTGAGACCAGTGTGAGCAATGTAGCAAGATCCTCATCTCTACAAAAGTAAATAAATAAACTCATGATTTTTAAAAATAGCCACCAGCAAGGCTTTCCGGATTTCTGTGCCCATGGGCTTATACTCTGACCTGGCTGGAATGCTGAACTCCTTTAAAAATGTCAAACGCTGAGGACTCCAATGGTACAAGTCAAGCAGGCTTTATTTCCACATGGTGGGCAATGTTGTTTTCCTGAATGTCTATCAAAGTAGATGAGCAATGCCCAATTGCATGTCTCTTTCTCGTTTGAAAATGTCTGTCTTTTGTGTCAGCTAACAAGCAGGGATTTCTACCAAGCATTCTTTCAAGCACAACAGGCTGACCTTGAACTCCATGAGTTTTAGGAAAACAGTGGGGTGTTTCTTGTTGGCAAACCACAGTAAATATTTCCAAAAGCTGTCACCATCCATCACGATGATACTCCTGGTGCTGTCTCATGCCATCTGTATCAGACAAAACTGGTTATTGGTCATGTACGAAACCAATGAAGGAAGAGTACTATGTTTCTATGGATTATTTTCCTACTTCTGAACATTTGATTTTGTTTTATCCATATTATATTTGCTATGTTTTATTTTCCCTTTCATATTTCCAATAAAGTGTTTACTTCCCAGCATGGCTGGTTTTTACTCAGTCCAGAAATCGTGGTCCTATCAGTCTCCAGTCGTGGAGTAGAGGAGAGATCTTCAAGATCATCAGAGGTCAAGGGAAGGGAAACCATTTGTGGGCTTCCTCCAGTCTTTGGGTCCCTCTGACATTGTGCCTGTGAACCACATATAACCCTCAGCCATAGTCTCCCTCCTTTTCCATCATGAGATGTTTGATAGCTGGTGACCAATTTCACTACGAAACCAGGCTTTCAACATGACCACAACTTCAATAGAAAGAAGCCAGTTGCCGGAAAGTTTCTGTCTGCCTAGCTCCATATTAATGCCTCTGGAGGTTTTTGCATATACTCCCAGTGCCTGTGTCTGTGGGAAAGATAAAGCCCTAATGTATTCATTTGCCTCCAGGGAAGCATTATCTCTCCCCTAGCCCCATCCATCTTTCTGTAAGTGGATACTGTAATAAATATATACTAGGTGATGGCCCTAAAGGGGAGAGAAAATTCCTTATCCTCATAATTTCAATTCTAATTTCCAATTAAGTAAACTTAGTGAAGGGTGGAGATGAGACTATAACAAAACGAGAAGACTCCCTGAGTGCCTCTTGTCTACTGAAATGGAATCATAACATTTGTGTGCCAATGAACCTGAATTGCTTGATATCCATTTCTGTCACAGCTAGCCTTGGGTTTCTTCCTCCAAGGGAATGTGTTCATTATAGCTAAGAGAAATGTGAAACAGAGGAGAGGAAGTGACATTTGTATTGAACCCCAAGTCTTGCTCCATCAAGTTTTCACTTTTTTTTTTTCACATCTATCTTCTCATGGAAAATTGATAGGAGCTGTAATTACTCTTGGAAAGAAAGAAGTCAAACTTTTTTGCTTGCAGAGATGAGAGGCGAAAGAGCAGCATCTAAACAGAGACACTGCTTGCCTCTCTGTACTCCTGTATTGGATTAAAAGCTGGTCAGGATCATCCACCAGGAGAGGCACAAAAAATAAATGTCAGGAATCAGAAAGATTGTCTCTGTCCTTATTGGTAGCTCAGTGCAAGACTACCAGCCCTACACCATTTCAATCCTTCCTAATTCTATTTTTCCAAAGTTTAGAATGATACCACCATTTAAAAATCATGCCATATTATACATAGGAAGAAGCTGCACTGAAGCCTCAGAAAATTGCTGCCAGCAAAGAGTGAAGGGAGGATGAAAAGATCTAGGAAAGTGATGCATCATCTCAGACCAATAGCCGGTTGGCTCCAATATGTCTGAATATTGTGGATGATTTTGTACGTGCTGTGGCTACAGGGCAGATGAAGGATTTCTTTTTCTTTCTTTCTTTCTTTTTTTTTTTTTGAGACGGAGTTTCACTCTTATTGCCCAGGCTGGAGTGCAATGGCGCCATCTTGGCTCACTACAACCTCTGCCTCCTGGGTGCAAGCGATTCTCCTGCCTCAGCCTCCGGAGTAGCTGGGATTACAGGTGCACATCATCACACCCTGCTAATTTTTGGATTTTTAGTAGAGATGGGGTTTCACCATGTTGTCCAGGCTGGTCTCCAACTCCTGACCTCAGGTGATCCACCCACCTCAGCCTCCCAAAGTGCTGGAATTAGGGGCGTGAGTCACTGTGCCCAGCTCAGATGAGTGATTCCTTAGATCTGCATCCAGAAGTCAGTTGGAGCTTTGAGAGAGTATTTTACCTGACAAATGATGGTCACCCCTGCCAACTTTATGGCTGCCTGCTACATGGCAGTCTTCCTGTGTCATTATTTCCTGCATCTCTGTGGCTTTCTCAGTGTCCCTTTCTCCAGTCTAACATGGTTCTCATCCCTCACTTTGCCTCTAACAGACTCAAACTTCCAGGGAAAAACAACCAGGTAGGTGTATAAAGCTCAGGGTGAGAGATGGGATTCAGCTGAAAATATTTTAGTGGGGACATTCCTCCACACTTCATTCAGATGTTTGAAAAATGTGGGACTACCTGGCCCTCTTCTATTCCTGTGGTTTGAATGTCAGCAAAAGTCCTTGCAAGTCAATTTGATGTAAGTATTAAATTTTTGAAGACCTGTGGCAAACTGGAATCCTCACCATGAATTCTCCTGATTTTTGATGGCTAACTTGCCTCGGGCACCTTCCGTCTCCACCACCATGACAACATGAGCTGCCTCAATCACTGCCCAGGCACAAGCCTCACCTTCCACCCGAGTTCATAACAGATGCACTCACACCATACATGTGGGGAAGTTAACTTTCCTGGAGATACGAGGAGTCTTAGGGAAGGGCCCTATCACACCACATGCAGGTATCGGCAAAACCTCTCTCATCCGTCTTCTTTGTCTTTGTCTCTTCTATCTGTCACCTCCCTTCCCACACCCTTTCCAGAATAAAGGATATATTTGTCTCCTTGTCTCCCATTGAATGGCTGTACTCCTAGGAGCTCATGACATGTCACTGGTTATTGACAAACCCTGATGGGGTATTTTTCCGAACACAAAACCAGTTCTCTTCTTAAGGGGAATTCTGGTGTCAGATGCTCATCTAGTAACATTGGATACTTTTTATCAATTATATTGGCAGCTCCAGAAATGATATTTTTGTCCACTCATGCTAAAGGAGGAACTAGGGGGAACAAGGACCTTAGTGAATTCACTGCCTGCCACCCAAGCAAACCTTTCTAAGTTCTTATGGTTTCCTGTTCTAGGTGCTAGAGAGAACAACAAACAGGTTTTCCAGAATTTCGTTGCTGTGGAGCACATCCTAGGAGGAACAAGTGTTAACTCATTGGGTCTGGTGAGAGCTCCTCTCTCTCTGATGCTTCACCCCTCTGCTGTCACGTGGAGCAGAACCGGCAGTCCTGATTTGTGGCTCTCTTCCAAATGTGCCATCTAGCACACACTAAGTAAAATGCAAATTAATTTCATAGTGAGAATGTCTTATCATTTCAGAACATTCCAGGGTTAGGAATCATACTTTTAAAGGTGTTTATTTTTGGTACAAATGATACATTGCAGAAGAGGGTCTGTACATTCATCTGCTTGGGCTGCCATAACAAAATAGCACAGCCTGACTGGCATATTTTCTCATAGTTCTGAAGGCCAAAAGTCTAAGATGAAGGTGCCCTCAGGGTTGGTTTCTGGTGAGGGCTCTCTTCCTGGCTTGCAGACAGCTTCCTTATTACTGTGTCCTTACATGGCTTCTTCCCTGTGAGCACATGGAGAGAGTGAGCTCTTGTGTCACTTTGTTTTCTTATAAGAATGTCAGTCATTTCAGATTAGAACTCTATGATCTCATTTAGCATTTATTACCTCCTTATAGGCCCCATCTTTAAATGCAGTCCCATTGTGGGTTAAAGCTTCAACATATGAATTTTCAGGGGACTGAGCTCGGTCCATGGCAGCCTGAAATCAGACTTCTACATAGAACATCTTCAAAACGTGGCCATCAAAACAGCCATCGCTTTTTATAGCACAGATGATTCCTGAGTTAAAACCACACATGTGGGCTTTATAGCTTTCACTATTTTATGAGCAGAAAGAAGGTATTGTTATCCTTATTTTTGGATGAAGGGATAGGCTCACTGCGAGTAGTTTGCTTTAAAATGTCTTGGCTGGGGAGGGGCAGAGCCACAAGTGGAGTCCCCGTTCCTGACCCCAAAGGGGTTCTAGTGTAGGGTTTATGCCTCACGGTGAGCCCTCAGCATCTCCACACTTGCACAGAAACCACAGTAAGCATTTTCAGAAACACATAAAGTAAAAGGCTGACATTAGACACATTAAGTGTTTGCCTTAGTGGTAGGGGGAGGAGAAGGAAAGTGGATAATGGCAAAAAAAAAAAAAAAAGAGAATTCTCAGATAAAAACAGGAGAGGGGTCTGGGGCCAAGCCGGGAAACCATGTGACATGAACCAGAGGCTATGATTAACTCAGCCCTCCACACCTGTGGAACACAGAAAAGTAACCACTCGATGCCCAGAACGTCCTTGATGTGAGAGAGTTGAGGACAGTGATAGAAATACTCATCCTGGTTTATCTAAATCTAAACCACCTTCTTGTAACAAGTATGAAGGAAGCATGGAGCTCTCTTAAAACACTTATTCCCAAAATGTACTTTGTGATGTCCTTGCCTCATCGGAGTTTTAACTTGATTGATGTTAGTTAAACTATCTGTGGCATACTTGCTTCTTTGAGAGGCTAGTTTTTGAGGTGAGAACACAACTTTGGAGTGAGATATATTTGGGTTTAAAGCCCGGGTTTGCCTGTTACCTGCTCAGGAAGTAACCTTGCAGAGCAGGTTCTCTCATCTGCAAAATGGGGCCGTAATAGCCATCCTGCAGGATTTTATGAGAAGTGGAGTAAGGTATGTAATGGGTCTAGAACAAGTGTCTAAGAACATGGTAAGCATTGAATAAAGGCGAGGTTTATTACTTTTATTTCTAGTAAAGTGCCAGGGAAGAACACATTGGGGAATCTGGAAGTGATCAAATGCATCTCCTCAGTGTTTAGACAGCCACCAGGCAATTAATAAATGACCAGATTTAAGGACAGATTTTACCTTGGGGAAGTCATATATGAAAGTATAAAAGAATGAAATTCTGTAGTTATTAAATATTGGCTATAATTAAATGTATTTGTAAGAATTCAATAGTAATAGGTATGTGTACATTTTTAAACTTTTTCAGAAATTATGATGTTAAATGAATTATCGCATGATTCCCTGAAGAAAACACCTAGTTCTTGCTAATCACAGAGAGAATGGTGACCCTAGGCCAGGCAACAGTGAAATATTGTAGTCCTGTACTGCGTGGTGGTATTTTACTAGATGTTTTAAAAATGGATAATAGGAAAGTTTCCGGTTCATAGGATCACAGGGTGTTCCTTGTTAGGAACGGAAAAATTCCTTCCTATGTTTAAAACAAAATTACTTTCTCAGCATTAAAAATCATCATTTTTCCCTCCTGTTTCCCATGAAGCTCAGTGTTAAATAATGATCAAGTTGGTGTGGTTGCAGGCAAATACGTGTTGTAATTTTTATGTGGCTTTAAAAAATGTTTGGTCAATTAGACAATTAGATCCATCTCCCTTTGTCCTTGAGTTTTGAGTGTGTGTGTGTGTGAGAGAGAGACAGAGAGAAACAGAGAGAGAGAGAGAGAGAGAGAGAGAGAGAGAGAGAGAGAGAGAGAGAGAGAGAGAGAGAGACCAAGAGAGACCAAGACTGAGGCAGAAACAAGAAAAGACTATTACTGGTGGACTGGATATAGGTCAACTATCTGAAGAGAAACTTTGAGTTTTCAAAGTGAAGTTTCACAGCTGCTTCCCCCTTTGTTAACTGCCACTTAAGCAGATACTGAACTTTCTTAAATTCTATGTTCTTCTTGGGTATCATGAGGATTAATGGAAAGAGAATAGTAAGATTCCAAATGCAGTCTTTCTTGCTCTTAGGTTCACTTCTTCTCCCTTATCTTGGCACTTTCACTCTTCAGGTCAGAACCTTCTGTGATATGGACCACTCCATTGAAAGGGATATTGCATGCCTCCATGGCTTGTACCACATTTCCTTTCTCTCTCACAATTATACTTCTCATGAATTGGTACAGATAATGCTAACTAACCTCTTTATTCACTTAGTCTCTTGTGATCTGCATCACTCCCAGTACTCTACTAAAAAATGCACTTTCACAATAGTTAAAAGATGGAAATCACCTAAATATCTATAGAAGTATGAAAGGATAAGCAAAATGTATCATAAACATATGATGTCATATAATTCAGCCTTAATAAGGAATAAAATTGTCATACATGTTACAATATGGATGAACTTTGAAGACAAAGTGAAATAAACCAGACACAAAGGGGCAAATATTTATGATCCCACTTATATGAAATACCTGGAATAAGCAAATTTGTAGACTAGTGGAATTAGTGGTTTCCAGGGTCATGGGGGAATGCAGGACAAGGAGTTAGTGTTTAAAGGGTACCGAGTTTCATAGTTTCAGTTTGGGATGATGAAAATGTTTTGGAAATGAATGTGAATGTACTTAATACTACTAATTGTACACTTAAAATAGTTAAAATGATACATTTTGCAATTTGGATTTTACCACAATGAATTTGAAATTCTTTTCCAATACTTTTGTAAGTTTCTAATGATTTCCTAATCAATTTTTATGCTTTGTCTTGGCCTACAATTTCCATAAAAGGATTGGATACCCATCTATTCTTTTGTGTCTATGCTTTTGCCTTCAGAAAGTTCATGTGTCCGAATGTTTAACAATTGTAAATCTCATCTTGACCTTGTTATTTTTGCCCCAGTATACAAACACAACTATATGGTTTTTAACATCTTACTGGTACTTTAAGGAATAAATCTTTAAACGTTCATTTATATTTGTAGATGAGTCATGATTTTACCTTTTAAAAACTATTCTTATCACATTGGTTTTCTCAAGAGCATGGGGTCTCAATTAAAAATATTTGTATAGTTAAAAATATTTGTATAGTTAAATTGATAAAACAGCACAAACTCTCTCAGCCTCCATTGACTTTCTAATTGGTTTCTTCAGTTCCTGTAATCTTTGGGGCCCAAAATATTCAAAAGAATATTCAAAAGAAGCTTGCTATCTTTGTATCAGAGCAATTGGATTCTGCCCTAACATTAGGAGATTCTCAAACTGGACCCTATACCAGATGTCAGTCCTCTGAGCCCAAGCCAAGCCATCGCATCCCCTGTGACTTGCTCGTATAAGCCCAGATGGCCTGAAGTAACTGAAGAATCACAAAAGAAGTGCAAATGCCCTGCCCCACCTTAGCTGACGACATTCCACCACAAAAGAAGTGAAAATGGCCGGTCCTTGCCTTAAGCAATGAAATTACCTTGTGAAATTCCTTTTCCTGGCTCATCGTGGCTCAAAAAGCTTCCCCACTGAGTACCTTGGGACCCTGACTCCTGCCCGCCAGAGAACAACCCCCCTGTGACTGAAATTTTCCTTTACCTACCCAAATCCTATAAAACGGCCCCACCCTTATCTCCCTTCTCTGACTCTCTTTTCGAACTCAGCCCGCCTGCACCCAGATGATTAAAAAGCTTTATTGCTCACACAAAACCTGTTTGGTGGTCTCTTCACATGGACGCGCATGACACCAGGGCTGTTAAAGCAAGATCATTGGGCCCAATCCAAGAGTTTTTGAGTCAGTAGCTCTGAAGTGGGGCCCAAGAATTTGTAGATCAACAAGTTTTCAGGTGATGCTAATGCCAATGGTCCCCAAAACACACTTGGATAATCAATATCTGAAAGTAAGCAAAACTTACTGACTATACTGCTGAGCAGGATTATCAGATCTTGGTCTGAAGATTCCACTTTACTGATATTAGCTCTCTTATCTCATAAAATTTGACAACCATTTTCTCAGTTGATTAATGATTATTAGGATTTTTAAAAAATATATTAGAACACCCCTCTCACCCCCTTCACCAAAATTCTTTTTATTCAAAATGAACTCAAACAAATGTGTGCACTGCATTAACAGTTTCAGTTGCTAGCATAATACAATACCCCCGGCCCTTGCTAAATAAATTATCCATGACATGAGGTTTCCTTAGACTCACAAATATCACAATGTAATTTTCAATGAAAATTTGTGATGTATGAGACGAAGTTATAATGAAGATAAGTATTATTTAAATCATAGTAATTGCATGTTTGCTAGTAGATTTTAATATTGACATCTCTAAATGTGCAGTCTATTTTCATCAATAATATGACAATTGCATATGCAATATTGGGATAATTACATTTTGTCTATATGCAATGCTCCAAAGGAGATAAAATATATAAGTATATATAAAAAATCTACCTGTACACAGCTGTCAAAGTTAACATGATTTTACTAACATTACTTTAGCATTTTACTGTCTTTGTCTACATGATTTTACTATCTGATAATCTCTTGCCTAGGAAGAAAATAGTTGCAAGTAACTTCATTGTTTATTCCAGGAACTTCCCAAAATTCAATTTAAAGGAACATCAAATTGTTCGATTTTACCGTAGATAGCATCACCCATCTGTTCACTCCTCAGAGTCTTAAGATTTTGCCTCGGAATTCTTGCCTTGCTATGCCTATAAATTCTAAACTATTATAGTAAGACATTTACCCACTCCAAAAATTGAAAGATCCTGTATTGAAAGACCCGTCTTAAACCACAATCCAAACCCTTATATGTATACATCCTGTCTTTGCACTCCTCATTCAAGACTGTCAAGTAGTACTTTATTACCAGCTTCGTCTTATCAATAGGTTATTTTGGTGTTTTGTTTTGTTTTCAGGAAATCAGTATTTGACATGCTTAGAGCTCCCACTAGGATTCCTGGTCAAGATCCTTGACTTAATAATAGATACTTGGTGGCTTCTTGAGCCCTGGGAGAACTTGTTAGAAATGCAAATTCTCGGAACGGGGGTAGGGTGGGGAAGAGCATCAGGATAAATAGCTAATGCATTTTGGGCTTAATACCTAGATGACGGGTTGATACATACAGCAAAGCACCATGGCACACATTTCCCTATGTAACAAACCTGCATGTCCTGCACATGTATCCCAGAACTTAAAATACAATGAAATGAAATATTAAAAAAAGAAAGAAACACAAATTCTTAACTCCTCTCCACCACTGTCTCAGAAACCAGTGGTGAGTTTTCTACATGCTAAGTTTAACTCTTAGGAATGAAGAATACTTTTTAGGAATTATTTGTTCTCTGATCAGATTTGGAAAACTTTTATTAATGGTGCAAACTGCCTTAGTATTAACAACACAACCACTTGTTTCTGTCTGTCTTTGTCACTTTTTGTTGTGTATTTATAACAGGAAAGAGGACAAGCAGAGGTCCCACATTCCTTCATAAACTGACTCTATGGATTGGAAAGGTCGAAAGGTTTCTTCTCAGAATTTGTAAACACCCAAGGGGTTTTTCTTGCCTGCTGCACTGATAAATCCAATTCTCTAAAACAGCATTATTGCAGTAAAGAAAGACTTTAACTAACATAAGGCTGGGCAAGCCAAAGGACTGGAGTTATTACTCAAATCAGTCTCTCCAAGCACTCAGAGACCAGAGCTTTTATGGATAATTTGGTAGTCAGGGGGCTAGAGAATGGGCACTGCTGATAGGTTGGGGATGAATCGTAAGGGTGTGGAAATATCCTTGCACTCTGAGTTCAACTCTGGGTGGTGGGTGGGGACAGGAACCATTGAGTCATGAGTCACAAGTCCCAGTGGGGTCAGTCAGTTGAGAGAATGCAAAAGTCTGAAATACATCTCAAAATACCAATATTAAGTTTTACAATCATGATGTTATACATAGGATCAATTGGCAAAGTCACAAATCTTGTGACCTCTGGCCATATGACTCTGAGCAGTAAGGGATTGTAGAAAAGCAAGTTAGGAGATAAAGGCTAGTTATTTTTTAACTACACCTACATTTTAACAGAATTCAGGCCCCTTCCATAACCCTAATCTTATGGCCTTTCATTAGTTTTACGAAGGGAATTTCAGTCCCTGAACAAGGAGGGGATCAGTTTTAGGGAAGGACTATGATCATCCCTGCTGTAAAGTTAAACTAGAAACTAAATTCTTCCCATGGTTAGCTTGGCCTATGCTCAGGGATGAACAAGGACAGCCAGTCTATGAGGCTGGAAACAAGGTGGAGTCAGCCATGCTAGACTTCTCTCACTGTCATCATCTTTGCAAAGGTGGTTTCAATTTTGTTGTTTGAACAAACTTTGTCCCAGATCACTACCCAAACGTTATGAGAACTTTCTGTAGTCTCATCTTGTTTTGTTCACAGAAGTCTAATTGTGGAAATGATCTTTTCCCCAAGCATTTCTATATTCCCTAATTAGTTGGGTTTGCAGTCAAGACAGTCTGGCCTTTAGGCTGGGAGGCTTGAGCCATGAGATACACAAACCACACTTTGACCAACAGTTCCAAGATTTCCAGGGTTTGTCTCAGTCACATATCTCTTTGTCTGCATCTCATCTGTGTCAGAGGCATGCAAACCAGAGCAACTGCATTTTGAAAAGGAGCTGTGTAAAATAAGGTTGAGACCTACTGGACTGCATTCCCAGGAGATTAAGGAATTTTTTTTTTTTTTTGGCAGAATCTCACTCTGTCACTCAGGCTGGAGTGCAGTGCTAAGATTTTGGCTCACTGCAGTCTTTGCATCCCAGGTTCAAATGATTCTCATGCCTTGGCCTCCCAAGTAGCTGGAACTACAGGTGTGCATCATCACATCTGGCTAATTTTTGTATTTTTAGTAGAGACAGTTTTCGCCATGTTGGCCAGGATGGTCTTGAACTCCTGACCTCAAGTGATCTGCCTGCCTCAGCCTCCTGAAGAGCTGGGATTGCAGACGTGAGCCACTGGGCCTGGCCTAGGTAAGGCATTCTTAGTCGCAAGATGAGATAGGAGGTCAGCAAAATTTGCAAGTCACAAAGACCCTACTGACAAAACAGGACATGGTAAAGAAGCCAACCAAAACCAAGATGGTGATGAAAGTGACCTCTGGTCATTCTCACTGCTCATTATATGCTAATTATAATACATTAGCGTGCTGAAAGACACTCCCCCCAGTGCCATGACAGTTTACAAATGCCATGGCAACATCCAGGAGTTACGCTGTATGATCTGAAAGGAGGAGGAACCCTCAGTTCTGGGAATTGCCTACCTCTTTCCCAGAAAACTCATGAATAATCCACCCCTTGTTTAGCATATCATCAAGAAATAACTGTAAGTATACTCAGTTGAGAAGACCATGCCGCCGCTCTGCCTATGGAGTAGCTATTCTTTTATTCATTTTACTCTATAGCCTGTCTCCGAATTCTTTCTTGCACAAGGTTCAAGAGCCTTCTCTTGAGTTCTGAATTGGGACCCTTTCTGGTAACATCTGGACCAATTCTGTAGTTTGAGTGTAAGAAATCTGCATCAAATTTCTTACACTCCAAATTCAAATCATGAGTTTAGTTTTCAAAATGTCATAATTCCCCAAGGATAATTTATCATTATATTTGTTCCTTGGTCTGTGGGGGTTGATTCCAGGACCCCTGCAGATATAAAAATCCACAGATGCTCATATAACTTATTTAAAAGGGTCTACTATTTCATACAACCAATGCACATCCTCCTGTATAATTTTAATCTTTAAACTACTTATAATACCTAATACAATGTGAATGCTTTGTAAATAGTTGTTATACTACCCACCTCCCAGGTTCAAGTGATCCCCCCACCTCAGCTTCCACAGTAGCTGAGACTACAGATGCACACCACCATGCCCAGCCAATTTTTGAACTTTTTGTAGAAACAGGATTTCACCATGTTACCCAGTCTGGTCTCAAACTCCTCAGCTCAAGTGATCCTCCCACCTCAGTCTCCCAAAGTGTTGATATTACAAGTGTGAGCCACCATGCCTGGACTATATTATTTTTATTGTATTGTTTAATGCTATATTTTTTGAATATTTTCTACCTGCGGTTGGCTAGATCCACAGATGTGGAACCAACAGTCTTGAAACCTGTGGATATTTGGGGCAGACTGTACAATGGTCATTTTGGGAGAAGTTTGATATAATCAAAATTGTTCATTTGCAAGTCACCTTAGAATTAATGGGAACCAAAAATTTCGAACATCCAATTGTCTGTAAATTTTGATTGGTATAAGGAAGCATTTAAAAGGAATTCCAATTTCAAAATTGTTTGCTTAAGAACACTCTTGGCCAAAACATAAGAAAACGTGAAAAACATAAAACAATCTCCCTTTTTGATACTCTCAAATCACATGATGAACCTGATGTCTTTATCATGCCATTGCTTTTCCACCACACTACACACCCCCGTTTCCCTCTGCTCCTATCTTTCCCTCTGAAACACTGCCCTTCCATCCTAGGTGGCCAGAAACCCCCAAAGCTCAACTATTAAATTTTTCCACAGAAAAGGGAAAGCTTCTGTAGGGGCCAAGGGAAAACTTCTTCTTCACCCTCTGAAGGCTTGCCGAAAATCAACTGACAAAAGGCAAATTAAAAGGAGAAAAGGCATGTAAATATGTTAACATGCATGAGGGAGGACCACAGAGTTATTACCAACGACATATCCCAATGGGACCCAGATACTTATATAGCCTTTTACTAGAGGGCAGGGAGGAGAAAGAGAATAAAAGTAATGTTGATGAGGGTCAATGAATGGTTGCTAGGGAGAATGAACAGGCTGGGGAACAGAGGTTAATTTATAAATGGTTCTCTTTTAAAATTGAATGAACCTGAGAGACAGACATTATCTTGTAAAAGAGTCTGTCCAGGTGTGGTTACATTCTTCAGTCTCCTTTTCTGCAGGAAGTAATTAGATAAAATAACAAGGAGGGGAAGAAAAATAATTGTCCTCCTTGGTTTGACCCTCTGGTTTTTATGTAGATGGGCAGAAGTCTCTTCTAGCATCTGTTGATCTTGAAGGGTCTTTATTTATTTATCTTTGAGATGAAGTTCACTCTGTCACCCAGGCTGGAGTGCAGTGGCATGATCTCAGTTCACTACAACCTCTGCCACCTGGGTTCAAGTGATTCTCCTGCCTCAGTCTCCTGAGTAATTGGAACTACAGGCATGTGCCACCACGCCTAGATAATTTTTTTGTATTTTTAGTAGAGATGAAGTTTCAACATGTTGGTCAGGTTGGTCTCAAACTCTTGACCTCAAATGATCTGCCTACCTGGGCCTCCCAAATTGCTGGGATTACAGGCATGAGCCACTACTCTTGGCTTTGAAGGGCCTTTAATCCAAATACTCACTATACCAGGAAGCCACATTTTGGGATGAAATACTTTGGTTTCCTTCACTTCTGATGGTTGATTTTGAGTTCTGGTCTCTGAGCTGATAGCCATTTTCAGAAAGTTTTTAAAGCCCAGAAATTTGTGGAGGAATGTAGAATGGTTTTAGAAACAAACCAGTGTGTCCAGTTCTGTACCAATTAACTAAGTCATTAGTGGAAATTCAGATGCAGAAAATTAAAAGAATAGGCAGAACAGGAAGGTCTCAAGGGTAACCCCCAAACAGCCCCAATTGCATAGGAATCTAGAGGGTTTTTTTAAAAAGGTAGAGGTGTGGAACACAGTCTTTTGGAGGCTATCCCCAAACACTTTCTTGTGAAAATAGGCTGGACTCTGATAGTCTTGTAGGCAAGAAAGGATGAGTTTATTGTATACTTAAAGTGCAGGTTCTTTACCACCTTTAGACAGAATGCAGAGGTATATCCCAAAGTAGACATCCATCAGCTTTGCGACCGTGGGTGGCCAGAAAATGCCACCCTGAAGTATGACTGTAGGATCTTAGAATATACCACCCCCAATGCAGACAGTCCCTGACTTACATTGGTTCTACTTATGATTTTTGCACTTTACAATGGTACAGAAGTGATATACATTCAATAGATACTGTACTTCTAGTACCCATACAGCCATTCTGTTTTTCCCTTTCAGTATAGTATTCAATAAATTACATGAGGTATTTTATTATAAAATAGGCTTTGTGTTAGATAATTTCACACAACTCTATGCTAATGTAAGTGTTATGAGCATGTTTAGGTAGGCCAGGCTAATCTATGATGTTCAGTAGGTGAGGTATATTAAATGCCTTTTGACTTAGGACATTTTCAACTTACAATGAGTTTAACAAGTTGAAACCCTATTGTAAATCAAAGATCATCTGTATGCCTCTTGACCATAAGGGTTAGTTTGAGCTGATTAGTTTTAGAAAAGTTAGACACAGGAGAAGCTCCAAAAATGGAATTATCAGTTACCCTTTGAAAGGAAGATTTACATATATAAGTAAAATCTCCATATCTAAGGGTGTTTGCCTCTCTGTACCAGGAAAAGAAGTATAACCTACATCACAAGAGACTCTCACCAATGGAGAAGTCTGGGACTTAAATCTGCATAACAAACCTTAGTCTTGTTTACCATGCCTTTTCTAGTCATCTTCCCAAAACTCACGTCCCTCAAACCCATCTTTCTTTGTTTTAGCTAAAGATGATATTAAAGCCCAAGTTCTAAACACCTCTTAGAGTTACTCTTCCCAGACTTTGTCCAATGTATGTATGAAATACACATGTAAACAAACCTTGCTTGGTTTTTCTCTTGTTAATCTGTCTTTTGTAACAAAATGCCCAGCTGAGAACTGAAAAATGTAGAAGGAAAGATTTTCCCTCTCCTACACTCCCCATGTTTTGTCAATAGTCTTAAACTAGAGTAAATCAAAAATAAAATTCTAAGCCTCCCAACCAACTGAAGGGACCCCTCCTCTCAGCCAAGGGCATCCTAAAGCAAACCTGAACACTACTTCAGGCCATGATGGGAAAGAGAGCGTCAGACATGTCTCATTACATCCTTCTCCTTTTGGAATTCAGGCACAACTGATTAGCATTAACATTACAAGAGACCTTAAGACCAGCAAAACAGACTCTTTGTAGCAATAAAATACCAATGTGACAGATAGCAAGCCCTGATAGAAATCAAAATATTTTAACCCAAAATATATTTCTTTGACATATTTTGAAATTGCCCTGCAAAGCTGTCTCTTGCGGGGAAAGTTTACATGCTGTAGAGAATTCCTTTCCCTTTCCAAGTTTTTTTCCTGATCCAGGTGAGAATTAACTGAGAGTCTGGAAAATTTTAAGTCTGATAAGAAATTTTTACAATCTATTCTCTCTGGAGACTTCATCTACATAATAAGAACCATGGTCTCTATAACCACTTATCTTAACCCCAACAATCCCTTCTATTGATTCTAGGTCTTTAGATAAACCGTTTCAACCTACTGCCCAATCAGAAAATCTTTGAATCCACCTATGACCTGGAAGGCCCTGCCTCCAGTTGTGCTACCTTTCTGGAACGAACCAATGTACATCTTACATGTATTGATTGATGTCTTATGACTCCCTAAAATGTATAAAACCAATCTGTCGGCTGACCAGCTTGAGCACATGTTTTCAGGATCTCCACAGGCTGTGTCACATATATTTGGGTGACACTTATTTGGGTCAGAATACATCTCTACAAATATTTTACAGAGTTTGACTCCTTTCATCAAGACTAGAAATGGGGGATTTAATGTGAAAGCAAAAGTGAGACTGGGAAATAGTCTTTTTATCAGGCCTTCAATCCCTCATTGAACATTTTGGAAAAGGCTTACTCCAAAAACAGAATAATACTCAGGATAAATTTATGACTTTACAGGAAAAAATAATACATCTAGATGTTCCCATACCCATCATTGTATATGGGAGAAGGGAGCTTCTGATGGAGTCATGGGTAGTTACTGTAAGCAGAAAGACATTGGAAAAATAATTGTTTTGTATTTGCTAAGAAACTATAGGAGAAAAATAAAGTGGATGATCAATGAGGGTACTCCAGGGAGGAATCAAATACTCAGTTTCCTGTTTTACCCTGAAACTCACAAGGAGAAATTTCTCTAAACATTAAAGGGAAAGCTTGCGATTTGTTGTATTGATAGAGATGGTGCTATTAAACTGAAACCCTGTCTCTGTTATGCAACCTCACTTTTGATGTGAACAAACTACTCATGTGGTAGATGTCTCTAAAAATTGTCGTACATTCCTGTGTTCCAGTCCATAACTGTCACCCTCGAATTTTTAACCAAGATGTATGTTTTTTTCCTTAATGAGAACACATATATGCTAACTTCATAGGATGTGTTTTATTGTGCAAATTTGGTTGCCAAATTAAATATTCTCTTAGTAGTTCTTTTCCTGAAATCCCCAAGGGTCCTCCTATTCATAATAATTGCATAGCTAATTTGAATATCGATTTACCAATGTCTGTGTATCTCAATCAAGCCCACATTGCAGATCTGAAGAAGGTATCAGTCTTCTATCAACAAATGTTCTAGCATTTGTAGATATCATTATTGGGGCTGAGCCCATCAAGGACACACACACACAGAAACATACCTATGTGTATATATACATCCAAGAGTGGGCAGGGGACTAGACAATGGCTGCTGCTGATAGGTTTGGGATGAAATAGGGATGTGGCAAACAGTCCTCATGCACTAGGTGCACCTCTGAGAAGGGTCACAGGACCAGCTGTGTCATAAGTCATGAGTCCAGTGGGGTCAGTCTGAGAAAGATCTCAAGAAAATCAATCTCTGGTTTTCTGATGTTATCTACAGGAGCAATTGAGAAAGTCACAAATCTTGTAGCCTCTGGACATATGATTCCTAATCAGTAAGGGATTATAGAAGCTACAACTACATCTTATCAGAATTCAGGCCCCTCTCATAATCCTAACATTGTGGCCTTTCATTAATTTTTACAATGGCAGTTTAGTTTTGTTATCATCCCTGCTTTAAGGTTAAACTACAAACTGAATTCCTCCCAAAGTTAGCTTGGCCTACACCCAGGAATGACTAAGAACAGCTTGAAGGTCAGAACCAGGATGGAGCCGATGATGTTAGATTTCTCTTACTGTTATAATTTTGCAAAGGTGGTTTCAAACATGTGGTTGACCTTATGTTTTGTTCTAAGGATGAGGTGAGCTCTAAGATTGATTCCATCTATCTGCTTTCTGTTTTCAGAGATGGCATAAGGTTTCCAAAGAGAAGTCACAATTTTGTCAAAGTAAAGTTCATTGCCTTTAATATGACTTTTCTCAAATCCTCTCTTAACAGACTTGGCCTTTCAAAACTTTTCCAGATGAATAACTAAGAAACAAGAAGATTCCTGGATCTCACTGCATACAGGAGTTACCAGTTTTCTTAAAATCTCCACTTCACTGTATGGTTTAACCAAATTCTTGATGTATTAGTCTATTTTTACAGTGCTATAAAGAACTACCTGGGACTGGGTAATTTATAAAGGAAAGAGATCTAATTGACTCACAGTTCCCCATGGCTGTGGAGACTTCAGGAAACTTACAAATATGGTGGAAGGCAAAGGAGAAGTGAGGCATGTCTCACATGGCAGCAGAGGAGAAAGAAAGAGAGAGGTGAACTGCCAAACACTTTTAAACCATCGGATCTCATAAGAACTCACTTACTATCATGAGAACAGCATGGGGAAACCATCCCCATGATCCAATCACCTCCCACCAGGTTCCTCCCTCAACACATTAAGCTTACAATTTTAGATGATATTTGGGTGGGAACACAGAGTCAAATAGTGACATTTTATGCTGGGCCCTACCCAAATCTCATATCCTCACATTTCAACACACAATCATACCTTCCCAACAGTCCCCCAAAGTCTAAACTCATTCCAGCATTAACACAAAAGTCCAAGTCCAAAGTCTCATCTGAGACAAGGCAAGTCCCTTCCACCTATGTGCCTGTAAGATCAAAAGCAAGTTAGTTATTTTCAAGATACAATGTGGGTATAGGCATTGGGTAAATGTTTCTATTTCAATTAGGAAAAGTTGGCCAAAATGAAGGGGCTACAAGCTCCATGCAAGTCTGAAATCCAGCAAGGAAGTCATTAAATCTTAAAGCTCCAAAATGATCTTCTTTGACTCTATGTCTCACATTCAGGGCATGATGATGCAAGGGGTGGTCTCCCAAGGCCTTGGACAGCTCTGCTCTATGGCTCTGCAGGGTACAGACCCCACAACTGCCTTCATGGGCTGGTATTGGGTGCCTGCAGCTTGTCCAAGCACACAGTGAAAACTGTCAGTTGATCTACCATTCTGGGGTCTGGAGAATGGTGGCCCTCTTCTCACAGCTCCACTATGCAGTGCCTCAGTGGGGAGTCTGCATGGGGACTCCAACTCCATATTTCCCCTCCACACTACCCTAGTAGAGGTTCTCCATTAGGGCTCCACCCCACAGCAGACTTCTGTCTGGACACCCAGTAATTTCCCCATATCCTCTGAAATCTAGGTGGAGGTTCCCAAACATCAACTCTTAGCTTCCGCACACCCACAGGCCCAAAACTACATGGAAGCCACCAAAGCTTTGGGCTTGAACCCTCTGAAACAATGGTCTGAGTTGTACCTTGGTCCCTTTTAGTTGTGGCTGGAGCCATAGCTAGAGCACCTGGGACACAGGGCACGATGTCCCAAGGCTGCACAGAGCAGTGAGGCCCTAGGCCTGGCCCATGAAACCATTTTTCCTTCCTATGCCTCTGGACCTGTGATAGGAGGAGCTGCTGTGAAGATCTCTGACATGCCCTGGAGACATTTTCCCCATTATCTTGGTGACTAACATTCAACTCATTGTTACTTAAGCAAATTTCTGCAGTGGTTTGAATTTCTCCCCAGAAAATGGGTTCTTCTTTTCTACCACATGGTCAGGCTACAAATTTTTGGAACTTTTATGTTCTACATCCCTTTTAAACATAAGTTCCAATTTCAGATTATCTCTTTGTGAACACATATAATCGTACACTTCAGAAAAAGCCAGGTCATCTCTTGAATGCTTTGCTGCTTAGAAGTTTATTCTGCCAGATACCCTAAGTCACCTTTCTCAATTCAAATTCAAATTAGGAAATTCAAATTCTACAGATCTCTAGGGCAGGGACAAAATGCCATCACGCTCTTTCCTAAAGCATAGCAAGAGTGAGGTTTGCTCCAGTTCCCAATAAGTTCCTCATCTCCATATGAGACTGCTTCAGCCTGGACTTCATTGTCTGTATCACTATCAGCATTTTGGTTACAACCATTCAACAAGTCTCTAGGAAGTTTCAAACCTTTCCTCATCTTCCTGTCTTTCTCTGAGCCTTCCAAACTGTTCCAGCCTCTGCCTGTTACCCAGTCCCAAAGTCACTTCCAAATTTTCAGTTATCTTTATAAGAGTGACCCACTCTGCTGATGACAATTTCCTGTATTAGTTTGTTTTCATACTGTTATAAAAAAAATCCTGAGACTTTGTAAAGGATAAAGGAAAGAGGTTTAATGGACTCACAGGTCTGCATGGCTGGGGAGCCCTCAGAAAACTTACAATCATGGCTGAAGATGAAGGGGAAGCAAGGCACGTCTTACAAGGCAGCAGGAGAGACAGGGAGGAAGTGCCAAACACTTTTAAGCCATCACATTTCATGAGAACTTACTCACTACAATGAGAACAGCATGGGGGAAATCTTCTCCATGATCCATCACCTCCAGCCAGGTCCCTCCCTCCACATATGGGGATTACAATTTAAGATGAGATTTGGGTGGGGACACAGAGCCAAACTATATCCCTTGGTAACCAAAGCTCTTCTCTGAGAACCCCAACACAAACGCTCCTTTCAAAAGTTAAAATTAACTCTTCAATAACATCCCATTCTATGCCAACTTAATTATCATAAGCTTATCTATTTATATATAATGTGAGAGATTTGAATAAGCCCTGCGTGTTCTAATTCAACTTCTTCTGAATAATCAGAGACCAAAAGCTCCCTACAGTTTCTCTCTTATCCCAGTGGCAAAAGTCTACTCATCTTGCCCAGGGGCAATAGCCACAGCAACTAAACTAGGGAAGCTCTGTTCACTTGATTTTTAGAATTTTCTTTAAACTTGATGGTCCCTCCCATTATCTGGTCCTTGTCTCTCACTGAAAATAAACAATAACACTCAGTAAGTAAGCTTACCTCCTAGAAGTTCTGTTTCTCTCTCTCTTTCTTTGCATATCTCTATAAATTACTGAATTCTGCAACTCTTCCATCATTTTCTTTAAAAGATGGACGCCTATGATTCTCTAACCTCTCTTTTCAAACTCTCTATTCCCTGAATAGACATGCTAGAAACTACATTAGAAAATCAAGATTTAGTTTTGTTTGTTGATGGACCATATCATAAGACTAAACAGAAAAATATAATATTAGGTAAAACCTACTGTAACAGATCTCACATTGTTCCTAAAATATGACTCCTTGTAGAAGCAAAATCAACCAGGTGGTAAAACTTATTGCCCTCATCAGAGCTTGACAGTTAGTTAAAGATAAATGAGCTAAAATACACACTGAGAGTAGAAATGCTTTAGGAGTAGTTCACAATTTTGGAAGTCTTTGCAAACAAACAAGGATTCTTGACTTTTGTAGAAATCTCAAACAAAAATGCTCCGTAAATTAAAGGAATTTTGAGTGTGCTAAAGCTTCTTAAAGCAGTAGCTATAATAAGGTAGGAATTGGTACAAAAGGAGTTCAGGCAACCTTCACAAGGATCCTACCCTAGGAAACCAAATATCTGGGTGTGTTCAAAGAAGCAATTTCAGAATTCTAGGATTTGACTCCAGCATAAAGAAAGGATACTGGGAAATATCTAGTTGCAAACTTCCCAGGGATGATTTCAGGCACTCTACGGATGGCCCTCAGTAGCAAAGGAAATTTGCAGAATTTTACATGGAATTACCCACCCTAGCAAGGACATATTTGCCTCTACACTCAGTCAACATCAGCAGCAAAACTTTACCAAAATGATCAAGGGTCTCTGATACACGTCTCATATGTCAACAGCACAATCGTAGTAAAAGCTATAAAGATGGGACATGGACAACAGTCAACCTTCAGAACCCTTCCAAGTTGATTTCATATCTATGCATTCTGTGATGACTTTTGAATATGTCCTGATCAATATTTGTTAATTTGTAGTTGGATTGAAGCCTTTCATCAGATATTAACAACTCTAATAGTAGCCAAAAATAATTTTTTTTGATTTTGTGTTCCCAAATGTGGGAACTATTTATCACTTTAGTGATGGAAAACTCATTTTACTGGGGCTTAGCAAGAGCTTTGAAAAGCTCTGCCACTTACTCAGGAGTGTATGAGTCCATATGGATTTAGGAATACCGCTACACGATTGCAAGCAGCCATGGCAAAGAATGCTGGGGATTCATGCAACACACTTATTCCTACCATGAACAGGTGGGAGCTGTCTTTCTGCCTCTTAAGTTATCTTTACATGAACTAAAACCTAAACAATGGGTCTTCTAGAAGTAATATCAGATAAAGACAGCCGTAAAACCCTGATCCACAGGACCCCTTGAGGTACTGTTAACAATTAGCAGGACAGTGAAAATCCAAGTGGTTTATTCTGGAGCCATGTCTTTCAGTGAAACATAAACCGTCCTAGAAATGGAAGATGAAGTCCCCTGTGAAGACCTCAAGTTGACCTCTATAAACAGAATTTGGGAGGAAATAGCTTCCACCAAGACTTCTGAATTCACACCTTGGATTCATGGAACAAGGCCACAGATTATCAGCTTTAAAATGAATTATTTTGCTATTTTCCTAGTATTTTGTTTCCACTTTTGCTTGTTTCAGTTTGCCTTTAACTATGTTATCTACAAAGCAACTCTTTCTAATTTTTTCTTTTTCTTTTTTTTTTGTTTTTTTTTTTTTTTTTTGCATTCTTAGTCACTGCCAGGTCTCAATTGAATATCTAGCTAGAATTTCTTTGAGAACTGCCATACAACCAAATGTACAGTTTCATTTGTGCACGATCCCTTTGGGAAATATTCTGCTTCTATTCCTATCATTTATTTGTAATGAGTTAGTTGACTTCTTAGGTACCAGGATTCAACAATAAGATAACTTTTTAGATGCAAACACCACAACAGAACTGATCACTGGAAATCTAAAACCCTTATCACATTTGTATTAGTCAGGGTTCTCTAGAGTGACAGAACTAATAGGATAGACATATGTATGAAAGGGAGTTTGTTAGGAGAATTGACTCACATGATCACAAGGTGAGGTCCCACAACAGGCCATCTGAAACCTGGGGAGCCGGGGAGCCAGTCCAAGTCCCCAAACCTCAAAGGTAGGGAATTTGATAATGCAGCTTTCAGTCTGTGGTCAAGGGCCCAAGGGCCCCTGGCAAATCACTGGTTAAGTCCAAGAATCCAAAAAGTGAAGAACTTGGAGTCTGTTTTCAAGGGCAGAAAGCATCCAGCACAGGAGAAAGATGGAGGCCCGAAGACTTAGCCAGTCTACCCTTTCCATTCCAGATTTTATGCTGGCAGCTGATTACATGGTGCCCACCTAGAATGAGGGTGGGTCTGCCTCTCCCAGTCCACTGATTCAAATGTTAGTCTTCTTTGGCCACACCCTCACAGGCACACCCAGGAACAATACTTTGCATAATTCAATCCGATCCAGTTGACACTCACTTTAACAGTAGACATCTGGCGAGGTTGTGTGCGCCCCTTTCTTTGCAGGTCAGTCACTCACATGATAAGAGCTTGTGTCTGATTTTCCAAAATTTCAGCTCTTTCTCTACAGGAGATAAGACTCTAACTCCAGGCAATCTTAGCAGATTTGAGGCTCAGTATATGCTTCTGGAACAGGGAGTTAGAATCCCTGAGTTCATTGTTTTCCTTCATCATTTCGCCTAGCGAACTTAGTAGCAACCAACCAACTTAATTATATTCCTTGGTTCTCCACAAATAGTCAAAAGTATTGTGTAATGAGTCACTAAACTCCTTGCCTCTCACAAGCAGTGAATTAAGAGTACTGAATGCATTTATTTTGCATAACCCTCGAAACAGTTCATGCCAAGAACTATGAGTGTTCTCCACACTATTAGAAGTCAAGTCCTTAGCATTTTGGGGTCTAATAAGATGAAGCAGCCACCTCCAGAAACCCCGAAACCAACTAAATAAATCCATTCTTAGAATTGTGTTCCTCTAGAACCACTCCCGGTACCAATTTACTGTATTAGCCTGTTCTTTATGCTGCTAATAAAGACATACCTGAAACTGGGTAATTTATAAAGCAAAGAGGTTTAATGGACTCACAGTTCCACATGGCTGAGGGAGGTCTCACAATCGTTGGAGAAGATAAATGAGTAGCAAACTCACTTCTTACGTGGTGGTAGGCAAGAGAGCTTGTGCAGGGGAACTTCCATTTGTAAAAACCAACAGATTTCATGAGACTTATTCATTATCATGAGAACAGTGTGAGGGAAACCATCTTCATGAGTCAATTATCTCCACCTGGTCCTGCCCTTGACATGTGGAGATTATTACAATTCAAGGTGAGATTTGGGTGGGGATACAGAGCCAAAACATATCAATATCATACCTAGAAAAGTTGGTTCCTACCCCCACCAAGACTATATTCGGGGAACTTTCATGAAAGCTAGTCTTTGTCACTGAACTTTCACAGAAATAGAACTTGGAAACAGAGGGTATATACTTGGTGGCTGTCTTAAACTTTTGCAGCTCTTAAAAGGCACACTTTCCCTTCTCTTTATCTCTATCTAATGATATCAGTACTACAAATTTCATTGTCTGGTGTCTTGCCACTTTTGATGAATTGTATAAAAATTGTTCAGAATTGCTTGGCAAGGGTTCAACAGTGTTTCATAAGGATATTTTGGCTTAAAAAAAAAAAAAAAAAAAAAAAAGATTATTGGATGGTCCCCCAGTGATAAGTATTGGATTTTTGGCTACTGTCTGGATTAGGGGCTCCTTGTGTTGTTAAACTGATGTCCACTTTCTGAATAATCTCTGATATCACTCAGAATATATTTTGGCCAATCAGTTTTTTTCTTGGACAAAGAGATAGTTTGATAACATTTCAAGAAGGCTAAAAATTTCAACTTGATTTGGAGCCATAACTGTTCAAGGAGTGTTCTAGATTACTTTCTTCTCTTTCAAGAGATATGTCCAAAAAGTTAAGAGAATCATACATACTATACTTCATACACTAGCAGGGGAGTTAGGCAATACCACCAAGGCTATAGAAGCTCTGGCCTGTAAGGTTCAGGAAATTGAGCAAGTGGTGGTTGAGAACAGAGCAGCTTTAATCAGCAGCTCATTTTTATAGCAGCTCTTTTTCTGGGTTGCAGAATTTGGATTTGTGATCCCCAGCATTTTGCATACTCTGTGCAGCCATTGTCCCATATAACGGTCCAACAAATGATCATCCAACAAAAAGAACAGGAAAACTTGACACTTACAGTGGTTGAAAAGACCATCCTGGGAATATAATACACAATCATGACACTGCAAATTGCGGTGGAGGTGTGGCTTGACCCTGCCTCCAGATATTAATGATTTATTCTTTAACTCAGGCTGAAGAAGCTGAGAACCAAAGGCATCTTACACCCATGCAGCTTTCCCTACATTGACATGACGTTATGAGTTCATTATCTTCAGTAATATAGCTTTGATATTCCTCTGTCTTAACATCATGACTATAATAACTTAATTATCTGTTCCAAAAATTTTCTAAAACTTCACTTGTATGAACATCAAGCTATTATTCAACACTATCTAACAGCTCTTTTCCCCAAGATTCTTCAAATCTTTGCTTGAAAACCCTTGCCTTGCCATGTCTTCCAGTCTACAACTATTACAGCATTCTCCTTATGCAAACCTGATCAAGCCGTTTCCCCTGTGAGATGCCACAAAAACTGTCAAGGACTGTTCTCTTATGGCTTTTAAAAATAGCACAGCTTTGTACTGTCAATAGCTTATTTTGGTGGCATTTATCTGGAACCAGCAGACATATATAACACAGATTCCTGAGCACGGTCTGCGAAGGTTCATATTCAGTATTTTTGGGGAGAGTCTGCCCAGACTCCAGATGATTCTGAGGAGGGTGCTATGAGGACCACAATTTACTGCTCTAATACACAGCTGTGTTTAAACTTGCAAAACCAGGTAAGGTTAAAATAACTAAACAATTTGTCTCTGAGGCTAGGACAAATACAGTGACATGCACTCTGGTGTCCTTGTACGTGTGGGTTTGGTCCTAAGCTGTTCTGATTCAGGAACTCCATTTATCTATGGTTGGTGATAAAACTAAAGAGAACTGATACTTAATGACTAATCTCAAGAGAATTAGTTCCTATTCACAGGGCATATTTCTGATAATTGCTATATAGAATTCCTTTTGTTATCAATATTATGAGAAATAAATTTAAGAATTAGTACATGCTTTCTCAAAACACTAAAGGAATAGAGTTATAAAATATTTCAAATAGGTTGTGACAATCAATCTATGGCACTGTTCTTCTTAAAAAAAGAATAAAATATCTGAAGAGAAATGTGAGGAAGCTTTTACCTGCATGCAAAGGAGCCAGACCTTCAAAATGGAGGAGTTGGAGGAGAGAAAATAAATGGTTCTTATAGTTCTATTTATTACATGGCAGTCACATTCCAAACTGGATATTTTATCATTTTTTAGAGATAGGATTTTGCTCTGTGACCCAGGCTAGAGTGCAGTGGTGTGATCACAGTTCACTGTAACCTCAAACTACTGGACTCAAGTAATCCTCCCACCTCAGCCTCCTGAGTAGTTAGGACTATAGGCAAGTACCACCATACCTGCCTAACTAAAACAATTTTTTTTTTTTTTTTTTTTTTTTTTAAGTAGAGACAGGGGCTTCACTATGTTGCACAGGCTGGTCTAGAACTCCCAGCCTCAAGTGGTCCTCCTGCCTCAGCCTCTCAAAGTGCTGAGATTACAGGCATGAGCCACCATGCTTGGCCTTGGATGTTTTAGTCAGTTACAGGAGAAGCCGGGAAATTCCTATTCGTAATTAGGCAAAGAAAAAAACAAAACATTTAAAAATCAATATTTTAGTATTTTTTGAAAAATGGCCCTAGAAAAAATAATATCAAGGACTAAGTGTAATTACATCCCATGGCAACCTGGAAACTCTTCTCATTTAATTATTATGGTGGTTAACTTTATGTGTCAACTTGACTGGGGTAAGGGATGACCAGCTAGCTGGCAAAATGTTATTTCTGGGTATGTCTGTGAGGATGTTTGTGGAAGAGATTAGCATTTGAATTGGTACACTGAGTAAAGAAGATTGCCCTAACCAATGTGAAAGCATCATCCAGTCCACTGAGGGCTGGAATAGAACAAAAAGGTGGGGGGAAGGGCAGATCTGGTCTTCCTGTGTAAGCCTGGAAGGCCGTCTTCTCTTGCCTTGAGACATCAGCACTCCAGGTTCTCAGGCTTTTAGGCTGAGATTAGGACTTGCACCATTTGTCCCCCTAGTTCTCAGGTTTTGGGATTTGGACTGAACTTACCCATCAGCTTTCCTGGGCTTCCAGCTTGCAGACAACAGATGGTGGGACTTCTCAGCCTCCACATTCATGTCAGCCAATATTTCATAATCAATCTCTTTCTACATATCTATATCTATCCTATTGGTTCTGTTTCTCTGGAGAACTCTAATACAATTACAAATTCAAAATTTGTGATTTCTGAGGACAGATATATGAGAACAGAGCCAAGCTGAAGGCAAATTTTCAGTTCATTTCTCCTAATTACCCACAAAATTCAAAACTACCAAAAAAGCAGCTGTCTTTAAAAGAATATCTGAATTTAAGCATATGTGTCAACCGCAAATACCCTAAAATATGCCACAATTTGAAGGCCTCCAAAATGAGAAATTAGAGCTAAGTTTGTTAGTTTATGCAAAGTGCAAATACATTTCATGTTTCTAAACATGCCCCTTGGAAGGGGCACTGTATCACATGTGCCCTACTGATTTGGTCAAAGTGAGGAGCCTCCTATATGTTGTGTGTTCTTCCAACTAAAATTTTTTAACAATTAAAACTGAACAAAGGTTCATCCGAGCAGTTTATTGTCGCATCTTTATTCCCTTTCTCACATAGTTTTCTTTTCTTTCCTATTTTTATTTTTCCTAATTTTGCTGTAAGTTTTGAGGTCTTCTTCTCTTAGGACTTTAGGCACAGGCATGATAATTTTCCTACTTGTTTTTTCTTTTTTGAAATTGCTTTGTTAGCTTGGAGTGAAAGGGCTGATCTTCTTGACCTTTGTTTTAAAAGACGCCCCTGTAAAGAAGCTACTGCTGTTTCCGTCCACTGGAGCAGTGGACATGAAGCCTAAGGAAATGGATACTTTATGTTCTGGCTCCAAGTTCTCCGCTTAGCCTATCTTAAGGTTTACATGGTGAAACCTAATGGCCACCAATTCATTACGCTTTCTGTAGCTATACCTATCCTTTGTCCTGGACTTTTACAGTTTCTCTCAGTACAGACATGAAATGTATTCCCCATACCAAGACTTGTAATTTGCTTTGACCAACAGAATTTGGCTGAAGTAAAGATGTGCCACTTTTCAGCAAAGGCCTCCTTCTGCATGCCCACACTTCTGCCATTGCATGAGAATATCCCTAGGTTAGTCTGCTAGTGGATCAAGGAACTCATCCAAGTGTTCCCAGTCATCCTAGGTTAACCATGCCACATTGGTCAACAGCTAGTCAGCTCTCAGACCTGAGTGCAGCCCAGCCAAGATCAGCAGAGCCCTCAAGTGATCCAAAGCTGGCCACAAATGTGTGAGCAAGTCTAATTGAGATCAGAAGAGTCTGCCTGGAGTAGCTGAACCCCATATACCATAAGCTAAATAAATGTTTATTATAATGAATGGGTTTTATGGCTCCCATGCAGCATGACTGTGGCAATACATAACTGATACCACAGGCAGTGGATGCAATGTAATTGTGATTACCTCCTGCTCTCCGTAGCAGCCTCCTTCTGGTCACTTAATTAACCTCACAAAAACATAAGCTGATGTTATATGTCAGTGAAGCTCTTGGACCCTACTCATAGGTTTAAGTAGTAGTGTTAGTGGTAGTTTACTGTATTATCATTAAATTCTCCACTAATGAATTTAGAAAGGCCTCTGAAAAAGCTGGCATACTGAAACAGTGAATGTGGGTGGGAGAAAAGCTACCCAAGAGCAAACTACAAAGATTATCTATCTGTCTATCATCTATCTATCTATCTATCTATCTATCTATCTATCTATCTATCTATATCTATCTAATCTATCATCTATCTATCTCTATGCCTTCACAGTATATATAGTATACTGTGTCTTGATTGTAACATATATATATATATTTGTGATATATAACAACCTGAAGGCACAGTATATGTCTGTAGTCTATTTTGTGTTGCTATAACAGAATACCACAGATTGGGTAATTTACAAAGAAAAGAAATTTATTTCTCAGAGTTCTGGAGGCTGGGAAGTCCAATATCAAGGTGCCAGCATCTGGTAAGGCCTGTCTTGCTGTGTCATCCTGTGGTGGAAGATGACAAGGTAGACAGCATGCAAGAGAAGGTGAGAGAACCCAACATGCTTTCGTAATAAACCCACTTGAGATAGCAAACACACTTCTGTGATGACATTAATCCATTAATGACCTCTAACCTCATGATCCAATAACTTCTTAAAGGTCATACCCCTCAACACTATGGAATTGGGGATTAAATTTTCAACACATGAACTGTGGGTGACATATTCAAACCACAGCAGTATGAAAGCAAAACTGGTTTGTTCTCACTTCTATTTTCAGCTACCTAGTCAACAAGTTGCTAGAAATCAAGTGTTTTCTCAGGAATGCTTAATGTCAGCAGTACTTAATGGTACACAGGATGTTTAAAATGTTTGTTCATCAGAATGTATCAGTCTTCTTTATTTTAACAAATTATATTTTAGATGATTTTTCTAGTTCATAGACAGCTTTTAATTTTAGAATCAAGCAACATGATTCTCAACATTGTTTCCCACTGAATGGCTTCAGAAATTGATTAAACCTACTAGTTTGGATAAAAATCACACAGTATTTGAGAGCATGAAACTAAAAGTAGATTTGAAAGGAACTTCATGTCAATAGCAACTAGTTATTAAAACACTCAATAGGGTTTATGTACACATCTTTACATCCAATATTACTTTTATCAAACAGCCTTCTATCTATAAAATAAATTGAGAATCATGTAATTATATGTATGTGTAAGAGATGGGGGACAGAGAGGGAATAAGAGCAACAGGAGACTGTATTAGTGTGTATGAGAGAAACTGCAGGAAAATATGTAGATACATCAAGATACAGGCTCTCTCTATATCTTTATTTCATAAATGTGCATTCAAAACTCAGATTCTATCAGTGAACCCAGCTGAAGAATATCAAAGTCATCTTGTGTTAAAATCACTTTTATTCAGGATGAAAAATACAATATGTAACCAGATGATGATAGTCTGTGATTAGTTCTTTACCATATATTTCAAAAGAACTACATACTTACTTCCCATTGTTGTTACTACAATATATTTCTTTTTATTTATTATTACTTAGAAGGTTACAATGTAGTGTTTTACGTAGCTTTTCCTTAATAGCAGATAGAGGACATTTTGCATACAAATGCAGGCAGAAAGAAAATTAATACATGACTTTTTAAAGTAGGAACAAGGAAGACACCAAATCTACAACTTGGAGTTGAGAGTTCAGGGAATTGTTTTTTCTTTAAATAGGTGCTTTCTTGGGTATGACATGGCCTGATAAAAGCTGTAGACTTTGCAGACTGCAGCAGCATAAAGCAGTTTCCAATGCAATGGATGAAGATGGATCTGAGGTAGAAAGGTGGTCATGGCTTTCCTTTTATATAAAACAATTTTCTTCTTTTCAAAATATCTCTGCTGCAAATAGACACCCTTGCCCCCCAACCCACCCAACCTATTCTAAAATAATAGCAATTTCTAACTTTAAGCCTCTTTCTGGCCAGATCCCAGCTAAAGAGAACCCAAAGTTAAAATGTCTTTATGTTTTAAAAGCAAATATGTTTGAATCAACACATATTATTTTCACTTTTTTTTTTTGGTTCCTCTACATTTGGTAATTAAGTAACATGTTTAAACTGAATCAATTAAACATTAAATCAGAAGCTAAACCAAAATACTTAATTGAATGCACTCAAAGATGTAGGTGGAAGTACTATCACGTGAGCATTAATTTCATTTTTCTGTAGAAGCAGTGACATATTTGATAAACATTCTTTCCAAATATATTGATCAAGTGAAGGGTATAAAAACATCTGATCTTTCACCCAAAAGGTAAAACAAGCTGTGCACTAAATGTGTGGCCGCTTTCAGTAAGAAAACAACTAGGAGATTTAAGAACTATTAAGGACTTGAAAATACAAAACAACAATAAAATTATCTTTGAAGGAAACTAAAGACAATGATGTGTTCTGGTATCACCATAGGTGAAGGTGTGCTGTGCATATAATGATGAAAATTAAGACATGGGAACTAGGAAAGATTGTACTAAAGTTTGTTTCTGTGTCAAAATGAAAACATGCTTAAGTGGGCAACCTTTGGTAATATGATCTTTGAGATTATCATAACGTAGTCTTCTTTATCAAATAGATTAAGACATTAAATAAATAATTAATTCCTACTTACATAAAAAGGGAATAAAATGCAGGAAAAAATATCCCAAAAGAAATGTCATTTAGGCCCATAGGATTTTTATTACGGTTATCCAAGTGGACAGCAAAGAAGTAAATGGGCAACGTCAAATAAAGTTAAAAGGCATACACAGGGCTGTAGCTTAAACCATATGTGTATATATATAAGATATTTGATCGAAATTTATGAATTTATTAATGTGGCCAAATCACGGAAACAAATACATGGGATCTATTTGGTTATATGGCTGATAAATTATAAATAACCAAAACATTGTGGTGAAAGAGTCAAAGAAATAATGAAGTTACTGTGCAACGTTAATAAGAACAGCAGAAGGAATGTAAAAATGTAAAGTGGTCTTCTAATTCTTATGTAAGCTTTGTCATAGTTATTAAAAAGATGGTATCATATTAGAAAGCCCCCACCCACTTTCCCAATGCTGTATACATTATACAAATCCGTGACAAATGTATTCCCATTTCCAAATACCTCTCTGTTCATTAATTTACACTTGCATAGAAAGGGAAGAAGAAAACAATAATATATGGTTATTATAAAAACAAAATATCCATTTCTCTTTGGATAGGCAGTGTTTTACTCTTTCAGTAGAACACATAGTCAGCACTCAACACTGTGGGCCACGGAGCCATGGAGCTTCTGATTAAATGGAACTTGGAATTGGCATTTGCTGAAAAGGGCAACACTGTATCTCAGGAAACATTGGCTGGCCGAATCACATTGCCTGTGGGAAGGGAAAATAGCACTGTCAGAACATTTGCATGAAACATCACAGGAGGCAGAGATTTGTCAATTCTTGAAGAAAATAAAAGTGCTTCTTTCAGGAGTCTTAACTCCCATGTGACTTTTGTTTCCTGCAATGAGGTCCTTCCCTCTCATGATGAAGTTACCTAGTCTGCTTTCTATCACTGCAGCTGATTTAGAGGGAGGTCTGAAAGTCTTTTCTCTTGACCAGGCTGGAAGCTAAGTTAAAATGGAGAGGACTTCACTTCTTTCTGCTGGAGGTGAGTGAATGAGGCTGGTGAGTGAATGAGGCTGGTGAAAATATCCCATGTCTTCCTGGGGGACTGTGGGAGGTCATCTGTAGAGGGGGTACCCTAACAATGCCAACCCATCTTGATCTCAAGCTGGAGTCCAGAGAAGAGGAAGAGAAGGCAGGAATCACAACCCAAGTGTGTGCAGTGGTGCCAGTTAAAGTTAAATGTCCCAGGTCAGAGACAATATAAATCCAGGCCACACTCACAGAAGTGGCATCAACCTTTTGAAGGGAGGGTCAAACTTTTGGTCTTCTAAAAGGACTTTGAAATTAGAAAAAAGTAAATAAAATTTTAAAATGAAATCATCCAAATTGGACCATGCCTCAAAAACCATAAAACGCCATTCTGGACTCTCAGGAAAGATACTCAATTGCTTTACACCTTATTTTATGGGGGACTTTAGCATAAAGTCCTGCTCCCTGGAAGCATGTTCCTCATTGTTGCTGGAAAAGCTGCCCACGGAGCCCCTCCTTTTCCCAGGTATGCTGAAAGCGGCAAACTCATTTGACTCTGGCCTAGAGCCTATTCTCCATGACTATACAAACTTGGATTCTTCAGACACTTGCTTCTCCATTGTGAACATTTGATTGCCATGTTAGAGGGAGCAAAAATTCAGCAAACATTGATGGGTTCCAGGCATTGTACTGAGGTGAGGCCCTCCTGTGAAGCAAGTATGGAAGATATCTCAGCCAGGCAGCCTCATTCAATTCTAATATGAGGTAAGTGACAGCCCTAGTAAATTCAAAGTGGTTTGAGGACACAGAAGGGGAGAGATTAACTCTGTATGAGAAAGGAACATTTTGTTACATACTAATATTGATAACTGAAACTCTGGCACAGATTCATGTTGAATATAAAGCCAAGAGGAGTTTTGCATTCTGTCTATATACTCCATTATCCTTGAGAATTAGATGTGTCTATTAATTGGACACACAATATTTCTCCTTTTAGGTGTCAGAATTCTAAAAATTTAAGCTCAGGCTATGTAAGCATTAGCTCAATCCTCCATGTGAAAATATATAATTTTCATGAATTTCCATTTGACCCAAGACATGATAAATGAAGAAGAGGGAAGAGAAGGAAAATGCTGAAGGGTAAAGAAAAGAACAGAAAAACAAATGGAGAGGAAAGGAAGAAAACGGGAAAGGGGCCTCTTGTATTGAGTTAGATGTTTGCTTCATCCACTAAGTTGCTGTATAACCAGGAACAATTTAGCTCTTTGTAAACTCAATTTCTAAAATCTAGAAACAGAGTAGGAGGAGAAGGCCTCCTAAGATCATTTTCTGCTTTAAATTCCGAGCACTTGTATTATAAGTATTGGAGGATTTTAAAAGACTCTCTCTTCCCTCCTTGCCTTTGTCATTCACAGCCTCATTCCACCTGGGGACCATCAGGACTAACCTCGTTTTACCCTTTATCCTTAATTTAATGGGCCACCCTAAAAAGCTCTAGACTCCTGGTCGCCTTTCCATCACCTGTATTCTAGTCATATAGAGATCTGCATACCCCTTTTTGTGTCCCTATGCCTTGCCCTTCCTAGCTCTTGAAACCTGTCCTATAGGTCATGTGGCCTGTGATCCGCAAAATCCAGGTTCCCAAACCCTTCTCTGAATGCTGCCTGCATCTACTTGCTCTAATCAATATCTGCATCTACCTGAAGACACAGTTTCCCTCATAACCCTCTCACATAGCACTTCCCCTCCTACCCTCCCCCATTCCTTATACACTGCATAAGTCTTCCTGGGTCCTCATTGAGGCCTTTGGGATATCTTCTTTCTCTTCTCCCTAAAAACAGCCAGCTTTGAATCTTAAGTCATCAGACTACACCAATCCATTATGCAGTCATCTACTGACTCCGTGGGTCATGTTCCTTCACTTCTTGAAGTAAAAAATGGCTCAATGTCACCCACTCTAAAGCTGTTTTTAAATGTCAGTGATTTCAACACCCATGGAGATGATTCTTCCAGCACTCTGGCTTCTCGGATCTTTAGGCTCTTTTCCTCCAATGGTCCTGTCCTCCACCCTTCTTAGCCATTCACACAAAGGTCCAAATATGGACCGTTACCAATACTTGGCAACCCCTCTAATTTCAATATCATTCAATCCAGCTTCTGACAACCACCTCTACCTCTACAGCATACTTCCCCTACAACTGCAAATTTATCCATCCTTTGATAATAGGATCCATTGATCCTCCCATCTTTATTTCTGTCTCCCACACTGGACATTTCCTCATTCCTTTTGCTACTGAGCTGAAGCATCTGGTTCAATCATTCTAATCACTTCTTTGCCTCTTCCCTTGAATCACTGTGCTCACTTTGTCAAACCCCAACTTCAACTTTTTAAATGCAATACTCAGCTCACTCTGGTGTCTCTGCTCATGAACATGAATATGCCTAGAGGGCAACTTAAAACCCTGCAGAATGGCCTCATGTTAAATTCATGAGTGGCATCTTTAATGCTGCTTGTAGTCACACTCTATTTCCCAGGCCATCTGCTCTTCTATTCTCCAAGAAGCTATCACACATCCTCCAGTCTCTCCTCGCACCTCTGACACCTCCTCCCCAACCTCACTCCCTGCTGAAGTCCTGGCTTCCAATTCACTCAGACAACAGAAGCAAGCAGGAGAGAACACCCACAGCTCACCACACCCCTAGTCTACTTCACATACTCTTGTCTTTTAGTTAAGATCCTAGCCTCTCTTGCCAATAAGACAATCATTCAGCAGGTTCATTGTTTCAAAAAGATTAGCAAACAAGTTTATGAAAGAAAATGTTCTCCAAAGCTGCTGTGACTTTGTGGCACATTATTACTAAAAGTATGTGATAGAAAATGTGAATGGAAAACAAAATCTCAGGATCCCTAACTTACTATGCTAAAGGGAAAAATTAAATGTGGGAACTGAGTCACACAAAAACTACCTTCCTACACAGATAGTTGCAAAGATAGAAGGCCAGTGACCTCCCTCACAAATTGCTCACAAGAAAATTTCTAAGGGCCCCCAAATCTTTACCCAAAAGAGTTTTGTTGAATTTCACCCAATGTGAATTAACAGCTTATCTTTACAGGACAAAGGCAGGACTAGAACTCATCTCTCCGCCCACCCTGAGAAAAATGCGTATTTGACTGCTTCTTCTACTCTGGGCATACTTTATCTTACATAAAATGCAGATTTACTGAGCGTGAGACAAATGCATAATTGACTGTTCCTCCACCCCCTCCTGCCTGCTCTTTCCTTTTTGTGAAGTCCTCAAAATCCTTTTTTTTTTTGGGGGGGGGAACAGAAACAAAAACAAACAAACAAAAAACAAAAACAAAAACAAACAACAGCAACAAAAAAACCACACACAGGCTACAAATCCTAATGAAACTTACGTCTCTTTTTTCCCGGGTGTGTCCTCAACCTTGGCAAAGTAAACCTCTAAATTGATTGAGACCTGTCTATACACTTTTTGGTTTATAGAAAATACTAAAAGGCATAAGGCTATAGCTGCCACCAGTTCTCAGCAAATTTTTAAGTAAAAAATTGAAATGTTTTCCCCCTCAAAGTAACAAAACCATCTCTGTGGTACCAGTCATTTTTTTTTTAGGTCAGTGTTCTGTGATAGCCACCTTAAGTACACATTTGAGAGAGCAGTGGTGGCCAAATCTATCTAGAGTGACTTTATGTAGCACATAAGATGCCATTAAAAAGCTGTTAGAACACAAAGGATCAAACACATGGTATTTTCTGTATCTGTGGCTTGGGAGCCACCCCCCACCCCCAGACTGACAAACTGCTGTACAGAATCAACTAACATTTAAATGTCAAGTAAGTTTACTTATTTACATGGACAATAAAGTAGGAGTAAAATCAGTGGTGGATAATCTGCTTACTCTAGGTTGAGATCAGTAACATAGAGCCAACCAACCCATTAACTCTTACCTGTGGCCTGCTGGGAACATTGGCTGAAAGAGAAAACAAAAGAAATCACTTAATGGCAGTTCCCTTACTTTGTTGGTTCCAACTTTCAGGCATGCAAACGCGTGGAAAGTATCAGTCTACATAGGGTAATAATAGCCCAGCTGTTAAATGGATGCTAATAGGAAAACCCCACATTTTTTTTTCCCCAGCTTAATGCTTCAATGAGGGCTAGTTTTCCTGGTTAGTTTCTCATATCCCATGTGATTTAAGATTTAGTGCATACGCTAAAGCATTTACTGAGCATTTAGTCTTGCAAAAAATCTCATTTCCTATTTAAAACACACTGTGTATTTGGTTTTTGTATCAGAACAGAACATGTTCTACTTACTTTACTGAGTACTAATTCTGACCAAGGGACCACTGGAGGCATAAGTTTTTGGTTTCTGCCTCCCTTGACCCACCCTTGACACACCCTGGACCCTAAGGCCCAGGAAAATGGTGGCCAAGTACTTGTATCAAGGAAAGCACTGGCCTAATCGTCTGTGTCCTTCTGGACACTTGGGATAGTAATAGTGCCTCGGATGGGCCCAGTTAGGAACACTGGAGAAGTTAGAATATGGCATCTAATTCTCCTTTCCACACAGATAGCTCAATTCTTTTTTGGTTCCAGAGCCCATGGCAGTGAAGACGATCTGGCGGGCATTGCAAGGGCAGCCACTAACATCGCTTCTCTAACACATCTGCTTTTCATCCCCTCTTTTGCTACAGGACCATCTCGTTCTCAATGCTGGGAGAAAAAAGAGGAGATCTGTCCCCCAATAATGGCAACATATGTTCTTGGTCAAATAAGAGTTGTCCCTAATCATCTAGCATGCTGCACTCCTTCCATCTCTCACTGTTCTATGCTGAGTGGGAGAAAGGACATCAGTGACCATGTGCTGTGTGCCGGGAGCTATGTGAGAAAAAAAGAGCAGGCATGAAGAGTACCCTTCCTATAACCTCTGGAGGGAAAGTGTGAGCCCCAGTATTTGGGGGAGATATCAGGTTAAAAGGAGCCTATTTCTACCAGATCTGTAAGTTACATCCAGGAGAAAAGAGTGGAGCTCCACAGTGTCCAGGGGATAGCTGAGTTGAATTGTTATTAAGTACACCATAGGTTTACACACTCTTTTTAAAACAGACAGAGTTATGCGTCTCTTGCAAGTAACAAATATAACAAGTAGCCAAACCCTGGACAGAAGTCTAATCCATTTTGCTCCAAACCAATACTTTTAACCTTATAGCCTTTTATCAAATAAAAGGCTATGGGTATTCGCCTGAACAAATCACACAAAAATATTTTAAAAAGGAAATCACTGCGCTGCAGTGGGTTTTTGGTTTTTGATGAGTGCCATTCAAGCTTAATAAACACAGGCAATTCATAGTAAAAATATGCCTGTGGGTCAAAAATAATTTTGAAAGCATTTGGTGGTCTATCAGCAAAAATTAGTTGGCTTACTGCCAGTATTCTATACATTTAAAGGACATAAGTAAAAAATGGACAAAAAAATTTTATACCAAAAAATAAAAATAGTTACTGCAGTCAGTATGCATATTTGTTAATTGGCAGTACAGTTAAACCCCCTTCCTTATTTCCTTGCCAGGAAGTGACGGAAATGCTTGCTTCTCTGCTCTAAGACTCAACATAAATAATTTTAAAAAGACTTTAAAAGGCCATAATTCAAGGATGTGATCAGGACCAACTGGGATATTAATTCAGACAAAGGAGTTCTAAAGTGTTATGTGCAACAATGTGTAGACACAGTTAAAAAACGGTTATATTAAAGTAGGCAATTCACACAGTTAGGATTTATGAACACAGAGTTTCATTTTAATTCCAAGATTGCCAAGAGTGGAAATTCATTTGGGGCCATGTTAATTTTTAATCTATAAAGGATAAAAGTCAAGATTAACATGCAGATCAATTCATTGTATGCTGGCGACAAGCATTTTTAAAGTTCTCATTAGTTACAGGGGCTCAAGGGATTGGTTTGGCATTGGGAGGGTGCCAATCCAATTTGTTTAGATAAATTCTCCAAAGGTGGTTGGTAAGCTTTGGGAATCACAAAAGCTTATTAAAATATTTGCTGGCTGAGCAACTTCAAAGGGACGAAAGAACAAATGAATCCTACAAAACCTTCTGAGTACTATCTAGGAATGCTTCAAGGAAACCTTCCCAGCGAGAAAATGTAATCATTTTCTCAAGTCAGAAACATGTACTGGGGCCAGGTATGGTGGCTCATGCTTGTAATCCCAGCAGTTTGGGAGGCTGGGGTGGGTGGTTCACTTGAGGCCAGGAGTTTGAGGCCAGCCAGACCAACGTGGTGAAACCCCATCTCTACTAAAAATACAAAAATTAGTTGGGCATGGTGGCATGTGCCTGTAGTCCCAGCCACTTGGGGACGCATGAGAATTGCTTGAGCCTGGGAGATGGAGGTTACAGAGACCCGAGATCGTGCCATTGAACTCCAGCCTGGGCAACAGAGTGAGACTCTGTCTCAAAAAAAAAAAAAAAAAGAGAAAGAAACATGCACTGGGCACCAAGTCTACCTCCCATGATGATTTCTATTCTGCATCAATTTTTAAAAGTTTTAATAATTATATGCAGAATATGAAAATCTGTATCAATTTTATAAATAAGTCAATTCAGCTTTTATTTTTATGGAAAGCTGTCCCTATCTTGTATATGTTTATAATACCAGAGAAAAAATATGAATAGCAGAACTTTCAGAAGCCAAGACTTAAAACATGGAGATTTCAAAGGATTCTAAAATACACTTTTCATCATTTCATACATGAATGTGCTTGAATTCTTGAAAAGAAGACATGACTAGTAATGTTCATTCAGAAAACTATGACTATTATAAATATTTGTGAATGTGCATAGTTAAGACTATGAGAACACGAAGCCAGCTGCTCCAAACCAATACTTTTAAACCAACAGCTTTTTATCAAATAGACGGCTATGGGTATTTTACATACAAACATATTTAAAAGGAAATCATTGCATTTCAGTAGGTTTTGAGTTTTAGACAAATGTGATTCAAGCTTAATAAACATTAAGGAATCTTAGAGCTCCATAAACCACTCTCTGAACACTGAGAATGACATTTGTGAAGATGGGACCAATGCAGGGGAGAGGATGAATCTCTGTGATGTGGATCCCATTGAAGGTACTGTGTATACTCCTCTCAGGAACCAATATCAACGAATAGCTAACAAGATGCCCAACAAATAGGAATTTTATACTTGCCTTTAAAGGGAGGCCATAAAAACAGATACATACATTTACCTCTTACAATTCATTTTTGTTCTAAATTATGATTATTTATTTTTAATAATGTTCTGTTTTAAAGCCACATGGGTCAATCTTTTGTAAAATCTAGATGTCAGAATATACCTTGAGAAAAATTTAAGAGTAAATTCTTTAGAAAATGGAACTTGTAAAAAATTCTACATTTTTAGAGTAAAATTTTTAATATGGAAATTATATATTTTGTATTTATTACAAGGTGTATATTGAAACACATTTCCCACCTGGGCTGTCACTACCAACTGACTTTTACAATTGAAAATGTCCACCATGATATTTAAATAAAAACTTCTAAACATGCTTTGATGTACAGAATTTGTTTTCAACTAATTATTAAGGTTATTTAGGTACAAGCTGAACTAAGAAGTAATTTCCTTTAAGAATTTAATTCTGGCTCATAAAGACTATGATGAGGTTTTATCTACTTACTAAGTAACATACAACTGAAAATCAAAACCTCTAAATAAATTTGACCTTGAATTATAATTAATAAACAAGTTTTTATCAGTTTGTCTATTACGGTGGTTACAGAGCCTAGAAAATAAGCAACAATCTGGTAGCATGTGAGCATTCACTGATCCTCTTAAGCTTTTGTGAGACTCTACAGAGTCGAAAGTGTGTCTATATGTGTGCACATATGTGTGCACATGCATGCATGTGCTTTGTGGGGTAGGGATGTGGGTGTGGAGACTGAAATAGTGTAAATGTGATTCTGCAAACTTTGAGAAGCATCAGAGTAAATCTACAAATAAAAACCTGGGAAACAAAACACTGGCAAACTACAAATAGATATATTCATGTGCTGGTGGAAACCATAATATATCTTTAGGCAAATATTCCTGAAAATTCAGAAAGAAATATATTATTTATTTATTTTTGTCGTTGTTGTTGTTGCTGCTGTTGTTTCGAGACAGAGTCTCACTCTGTTGTCCAGACTGGAGTGCGGTGGCAGGATCTCAGCTCACTGCAACTTCAGCCTACCGGGTTCAAGCGATTCTCATGCCTCAGCATCCCAAGTAGGTGGGACTACAACTACAGGTATGTGCCAGCATGCCTGGCTGATTTTTTTTTTTTTTTTGTATTTTTAGCAGAGATGGGGTTTCACCATGTTAATCAGGCTGGTCTCGAACTCCTGACCTCAAGTGATCCACCTGCCTCGGCCTCCCAAAGTGCTGGGATTACACACATGAGCCACCACATCTGGTCCAGAACTATATTTTAAATAGCTGTTTTCACATTCTGCTAATGATGGCATTTTAAAAATTACAAAGTCTTATAAAATAATTTTTAAATGAAGTAAATATATATTATTCATCTACACTTCTGATAATTTATAATCTCTTTTTCCTCATTTCGGATGACTTTTTTTTTTTTGGAGAGATAGTCTCGCTCTGTCTCCCAGGCTGGAGTGCAGTGGCATGATCTCAGTTCATTGCAACATCCGCCTCCCAGGTTAAAGTGATTCTCCTGCCTCAGCCTCCTGAGTAGCTGGGATTATGGGTGCATGCCACCATGCCCATCTAACTTTTGTATTTTTAGTAGTGACGGGGTTTCACCATATTGGTCAGGCTGGTCTCAAACTCCTGATCTTGTGATCCACCAGCCTCGGCCTCTCAAAGTGCTGAGATTACAGGTGTGAGCCACCGCGCCCAGCCTGGGATGGCATTTTCTAAGGAGATGACAGAAAAGGGTAAAATAAGAGGCTATGCTTTACATGAGTTCTTATTTTAGTGACTGCCTTGGATTTAAAATCAGTTTAAGAGTAAATCTCTCTAAACTTACAAATAATGTCTTCGTATCCTTTGAAAGATTATTTAAAATATAATTGTAGCACAGAGTAATTTATATATATTTATATATTTGTATGTGTATATATATATTTATTTATATAAACAGTTTACTTGTATGTATACATTCTGTTAGAAATACCAGAAGTGTTTTAGGTGAGAGCTCAGCCAAAATTGCAAGGTGGCAAGAAGCTGAAGACAAAACATTTGGAAAAAATGAATAAGTAAGAATTATTATATAATTTCCCCCGGAATTTGGTTATTTTCTGGCTCTTTGTTGTTCAGATGGAAATTTCACAAGTCCTAATCTATGATGCCTTAAATTGTCTGGACTTTATACAATGACTATTTTATTCCACGAGAAAAGAAACCAGCAGGAATAAAAAGGGAAAATCTGAAAATAATCCCTTTCTGCACTAGAGTCTGATGACACTGGAGAACAATGTTTGAAGAAAACAGAGGGAATTACACTAGAAAGGCTATTTTCATGCCTTGTTTGGCATGCCACTGGAAGCTTTTCTTTGAACTAAGATGTGTTCCTTACGATAGCTTGCATCGAAGAGGATGATTTCTTCTTAAAAACAGACTTCATTTTTATTTGTCTTCATTTGATCACCCGTCGGGCATACTGAAAAATCTCAAAGAGCAGAACTCTGTTGCAACTGTACTCCCGTGACTTGATAGTATCTAGGTTGAGCTTCATTTTCTTATATAATGTTTGCCTTATTTTCAAACAATATTCAGTCCTGTTTGTAATAAGGTTTTTGCTGTCTTAAGGAAGAAGGCGAAGGGCCGCATGCAGAAAAAGAGAAAGGGAAGGAACACGCACAGCTATGGTGTTGGGATCTTTCCTACTCACGGCAGCAAGATGGAAATGTGCTGTGGATCTGCTCCATGACCTCCGTGAGATCCGTGCTGGTGTCATGCGGTGGGGTCAGCAAGTCCTCTCCCGCTGTGACAGCAAATACAGAGAACAACAAAGCTTCTCAAGTTAATGTCTAGCCTTCCACTAAAACTCAAATTCAGGAGGAAATGCTCCCACCAGCCTCTAAATATCAACGTGAAAAGAGTTCCCGTTGCAAAGGACAATTTTAGGGGAATATACCCAAAACACTTTTGCTTGAGTGTCGGTAAAATAATTTTATATAATGAACATGTACTAGATGCTTGTTTGTGTAGAAAGAATCCACACACCAGGGGACTGAAAAATACGAGACTGAAAAACAAGTAATATAGTCTTACTATTTCAGTGTTTGAATGAGAAATCTATTATTTTTGCACCACAGGTATTTTTTCATACCAAAAAAAAAAAAAAAAAAAAAAATCCACCAATTTCTTTTTCTGTCCTCCTTTCTTTTTGGAGACTTCAGCTTAGGCCAGTTTATCCTGCCACAAAAGTAAAGGCATCTTATGTAAGATACTTTTCACTAGGATGTATTTTCTATTCTATAATCAGTAGTCGAAATAATTCTCTTATTTAAAAAATATGAAAATAATCTTAATATTTTAATATATATATTTTTTGAGACGGAGTCTCCCTCTGTCACCAGGATGGAGTGCAGTGGTGCGATCTCGGCTCACTGCAACCTCCGCCTCCCGGGTTTAGGTGATTATCCTGCCTCAGCCTCCTGAGTAGCTGGGACTACAGGTGTGTGCCACCACACCCAGCTAATTTTTGTATTTTTAGTACAGATGGGGTTTCACCATGGCCTCCCAAAGTGCTGGGATTACAGGCGGGAGCCACCATACCTGGCCAATATTTTAAATTTTTTCTGGTTAATGTACCAAAAGATATCCAACCAACAAATTAACTTGGTTACAATATATAGTTCTCAATAAAATTCTAGAATTTTAATTTAATTGATAACAAAATGTCATTGGTGAACACCTAGTTTACTGAGTCCTTCCTAGCATCAGTGACAGGTCCCCATGGTGACCAAGGATAGGCTGCATGGGTCCTCTGCCTCTAATGGGACAGGCAGGATAATGTCTATGTGGACTAGGATGAAGAAAAGTGAATAAATGAGTTCCAGACCTTGGCAGAGAAAACAATAATGTTTGCTATAATATTATTAGTTCTGAATATGTACCAATATAAAATTTCGGAGACAGAAAGTGTACTAAAAAAATCATTCACAAAGCAAATAATTTAATTTCTTGTTCATTCTAAAAGGGAAGAGGAGGTTTTTTCATCTTTCACCAAAATTCAATCCACTACTACAGATTATATAAACAAGTGTATTATAGCTTATTTGAAAATGTTTGCTTTCTGATATTGTTGAAATGGATTTGCACTTATTTAAGATCGAATACAAAACTCTCTTACTTCCTAAGGCGCCAGTGTGTAAGAATGTTACTTAACAGGAAACACAAACAAATGGCAAAGCAGAAAGCAGACTCAGCAGAGGAGCTGTGTGTTGGGGATACCAACCTGCCTGGTGGAACTGTGCGCCAGAGGCATCCAGATCAAGCGAGTAGCTCAGTGCAGAATGCTGAGGAGAAGCCCACGGTGAAACACCATTGATTCGGGTATCAGATTCAGGCTGGAACCACATTCAGGGGTTAAAGCAGAGAAAAGATTCAAATAATCATAAGGAAAAACATTTCCTTTTTAACTTTCCCTCCCTCACCATGGATAATTAAATCATATAGAGGTTTTTGCCTTCAGATATTTTCAATACATTTTAGCATCAGCGTGGTGGGGGCTTTGGTCCTTCTCTTTCTGCTTGGACACCTTGAAGAATCCACCTGGTTATGCTGCAAGATTCATTTATCAATATCATTTTTGTCCCTCAATTTTCTATTGTTTTAATGTTAAGTGAATTCATAAGCATATTTCACTCATATTTTAAATATCAGCACTGGGTTTCTAATACAGTAAATTTATTCAATTTCAAAATCAGCTTATATTTCAAGGCAATATTGAAGGGTGGTCAGAAGCATGATTATGGATTCAGATTGCCTGGATTCTAATTCCCACTCTGCCACTCAGAAGCTGTGTAATTCTGGGAAAACTATACCTTAAGTTCTTTACTTGTAAAATGGTGAGGGTAATAATAGTACTGTGTTATAGGGTTTTGTGAGGGGAGTGAAGAATGACTATTTCTTAAATGGTTAGAACAGCCTGACACCTAGTAAATACTTCGTAAAGGCACTCACACAAATCTTTGATACCGTGATGGATATGCTGACAAGTATATAGTCAAATTAGAAAGTGCGAGCCACCATATAGGGAATGCAGATGTTACAATTTTTTCATGCAGATTTTTTCCATTAAATCTATATTAGTTGAAGCCTGGTAGTTCTGTCAGTTTTTACTATCAGAGTTGAATTTTTCCGTCTACTTCTGGCATTCATCATGCTAAATTGTTTAGAAGAGATAAGAGCTCTGCAGTCCTGGATATAGAGAGCCATTTGGATATCAGCTATCTCTAAAAGCATTACTGTGCGATTCTCAAGGCATATGAGCTATTAGGCAGCACTGTCTAATGGGATGGAGGGAGTAGGGGAAGGCAAGAGTGAACAGAAGAGCCTTTTGCTCTCCTGTGAGCATTAACCAGCCATGGCAAATAAAGGTTTTGAGCACAGCTTCCTTCTGCAGCGATTCCATCTATGCACTAAGCTGTTAACACTAACACTTCATATTCTAAACAAGAGATTGCAAGAGAAAATCCATCCCTTACGTAGCACCATTCGGATACTTCAATTTCATGGAATGAAAAATGTAACTTTTTCAATGTATGTGGCTGGCACTAAGTAAGACTCAAACATTCCGGAGGGCTTCAAGAAACCCACATCTTGGGTCACTTTTGGGAAACTCTTACTTTCCAAATATGTGAGATTGGGAGGCCCCGAAGTAAGCCTTCCACTGAACGGCCTCACCCAAATTCTGAAACACTGAGAGACATAGAGAAAAGTGTATGGTCAGATTATAAAGAGTGATCCACGTGTAGGTAAGGCAGAAATGACACTGTTTTGAATTATCCTGATAAGTTAAAAAGACTGAGAACAACTGTGAAAAGGTAGTTTTCTAAAATTTGAGAGAATCACTGGAGAGAAAGTTGTTCCTGCTTTGAGACAATACATCATTCCTGGAGAAAGGCGCTCCTAGGATACTGCCTAGGAGCTCCACACAGCACAGGCTGGAGAGAAAGACAAAAGATGACATGCATGTTGATGTCAGGGATTCTTCAAGAGGGAGGTGCTCTTGGCCCCTGTGCTGGGACTCTACAGTCTCTGCACCTGCTGCAAAGGTCTCTCCATCACTAGTTCTGAGACATCACTCCTATTCCTAACTACTATGTGCCATCAAGCACTTAAATCCCTGCAGTGTGCTGTATCTTTATATATGAAAGTATCTTGCTGTGATCTCTAACTAGATGGCAGGCACCAGAGAGGCAGAAACTGTATTGATGCTTCTTTTATATCCCAAAGAACAGTGTTTTTCAAAACTGAATGCAATAACTCATTGATGAGTTATAGAATCAATTTAGTAGGTTCTGACCAGCATTAAGAAAGAAAAATAGAAGGAAGAAAGGGAGGAAGGAAGAAAGGGAAAACAGAAAATAAGAGCTGGCATTTCTCTATAAAGGCAAGTATTATTTTGTATTCTCCATACATGTATGTATTCATCATAATGTAAATTGTATTTCTTATCGTTCAGAAAGCTTGCAAGCAACTCCCATAAAACATGGTCCAGTGTTAGAAAATAATAGTAGCAAATTAATAACCATATTTTACTCAATTTCTTGAAAATAAAAAACAATGATTCTTGGAGTTAGCAGTCTTGTCTCACTGGAAGAAAGCTTTAATGCTGATTTCAGGTCTCTTGCTGCTCCTTAATACAGAGGCTTCCCAGGTATAATTTAGGAAGATATATGTCGTAGGATATTTTCTCTCAAACAGTTCAGAGCTGAGGCAGACTTCATTGTTAAACAAGACTGGGAAATTCCATTGTAAGCTGGGCAAACACATTTTTGTGTGCTAGTGAGGATGTATATGCTTACATGTAAAAGGAAATTTCTAAGCCAGTCTAAATTAACTACAGAGGTAAGAAATTGAAAGTGGACTTGTCTGCCTCTCCTGACACCTGGACCATGTCCCAGCAGTGCACAGTTGGCCTGGGGAGGTGTGACACTGAATTCTACACACCTACCTGCTCCAGCAGCTGTCGGAGGCGGTGGAGCTGAGACTCCAGCTGTTTATTGTGATCTTCTAAAATCTGCATCCTAGCTTCCAGTCTACCTTTGTGCTGCCTGAGGAGTTTTGCTTCTGCTATAAGTTCTGAATCCTCAGACGTGTGATGGGGAGATACAATCGACTCTGGCGGTGAACCAACAGGGAACCCCCTTCGGAGGTGCTGGTCCTTCAGCTGCTCATACTCCACCTGTAGATTTCTAATACAGAAAGAGGGAGAAACAGAATTACTACTATGAGCATTATCTTCTCTCCAAAATTGTCTGCGAAGTTCAAATTTAGCTCATGCTAGTTCCTCTTATATAAAACCGTGTATTAATAGTAGGATGAGCATGCACGAATAAAATTGTAGTTTTAAGCAAGTGTCCCAGCAGACATCATCACTGAACCCCCAAATGCTGCTGTATTGCAGCCAGCATCCCAGTTCGTTAATGTCCTCTCAAATTTTCACTCCACTGAGATTTCTTAGACAATAGTCTTGGAAAGAGAATAAATGGGGGTTACAGTGAAATTCATATGAAAGAAAGGATGACATATTTCCTTCTCCCAGGCCTAGCACACCTTTGTTCTTCCTCTAGGTCAGCAATGATCCTCTCCAGTTCTCCACGTTCTTCCCTCTCTACCGACTTCAGGATCTGAGCTGGGCTTTGTGGCTGGCTCACCGGGGACTCTCCTCCGAGTGTCTGGCAATACTGCTGGATGAGGGCGTGCTCGTCTTCCCTAGCAAGACAAAGGAAACAGACCCAGAGGCTCACATCTGGATGGTGATGTTTCTGGACTTAAAGGAAGTAGAAATAATGATGGACAGGATAGTGGCTGGGACAAGTTTGTCTTAGAGCTCAGTGTCTTCATGACCTCCCTTTTAAAACTCTAGGAAAAAGTTCATCTAGCAGAGCATGTATATTATACGAGCCAACATTTCAGGCTTTTCTTTCATCTAAAAGCTCTATCGCACAAACTTCAGAAGGGATATCTTAGCATAAAAAACAAAAATAAGGAACAACATTTAGTGTAAAAGATACTGTAGACAAAATCAATTACTCCATGCCTAAAGAGTTGATTAAAAGACTACTGAATTAAGAATCATCTGACTTCACTGTCTTCAGAATTTAGTTGAAAGTAATTTTGAAATGATTTGTAACCCATATGATGGGGTTTATAATCCTTATGTTCTTTTATTTAAATAGCTCAGCACAAATCATAATTGTAGATATTTATAACATCTCTACAGATACTTTACATTATTAGCAGGTCATTTTTAGGGTTGATCACTCTGCATTAGAACAAGAAACTACATTTAATACATGAAGGTTGTCCCACTTATCTAACTAATTATCTAATGAACTAGACATAGCAGTAACGTGGTTGAATTAGTAATTGACATAAGTGAACGTCTAACAAAGTTGATATATTTATGGCAAGAAAATGCTTTCTAGCAGACTCGGAATTTCTTTTTTTTTTTTTTTTTTAATTATTTATTTATTTATTTATTTATTTATTTTTTAAATTTATTTATTATTATTAAACTTTAAGTTGTAGGGTACATGTGCACAACGTGCAGGTTTGCTACATATGTATACTTGTGCCATGTTGGTGTGCTGCACCCATCAACTCGTCATTTACATCAGGTATAACTCCCAATGCAATCCCTCCCCCCTCCCCCCTCCCCATGATAGGCCCCGGTGTGTGATGTTCCCCTTCCCGAGTCCAAGTGATCTCATTGTTCAGTTCCCGCCTATGAGTGAGAACATGCGGTGTTTGGTTTTCTGTTCTTCTGATAGTTTGCTAAGAATGATGGTTTCCAGCTGCATCCATGTCCCTACAAAGGACACAAACTCATCCTTTTTTATGGCTGCATAGTATTCCATGGTGTATATGTGCCACATTTTCTTAATCCAATCTGTCACTGATGGACATTTGGGTTGATTCCAAGTCTTTGCTATTGTGAATAGTGCTGCAATAAACATACGTGTGCATGTGTCTTTATAGCAGCATAATTTATAATCCTTTGGGTATATACCCAGTAATGGGATGGCTGGGTCATATGGTACATCTAGTTCTAGATCCTTGAGGAATCGCCATACAGTTTTCCATAATGGTTGAACTAGTTTACAATCCCACCAACAGTGTAAAAGTGTTCCTATTTCTCCACATCCTCTCTAGCACCTGTTGTTTCCTGACTTTTTAATGATCGCCATTCTAACTGGTGTGAGATGGTATCTCATTGTGGTTTTGATTTGCATTTCTCTGATGGCCAGTGATGATGAGCATTTTTTCATGTGTCTGTTGGCTGTATGAATGGCAGACTCGGAATTTCTTGTCTTCTTTTAACAAGAGAGATCCAGTGAGATCTTATAAATGTGCAAATACCAGATCTCTTGGCTAATGCTACCAGGGCAGATGGCACCTGGTCTGTTTTGATGGCTTTTGGTAAACAAGTCCTGGAATCCATGGCTTTACAGAATAGGGCAGCAGGAAAACCTCATGTCAGTTACGTAGGTATCAGAATATCAAATGGAGCTACCTCATGACTGAAGCAGCCCCTTCCTGTGTAAGCCATGGGGGTTGCAAACGTCCCTTAGAGACTTCTTCTGTTACTCTGGAGTCAGACAGCATCCCAATGCAGCCAGAAAGAACCTGGTGTGGTGCTAGCATTCCCGGGCCTCTCTCATCTTCACCAGAGCCTTGAGATTACCTGTGCCCTTGAGCTGATGAGTAACACCTGATGCTGGGGAAGACCTCTGGTACTCGTAATTCTGATTTGAAAATTCATCTCGGTGTTACTGCAGTTTACTCTAACAAAGAAGGACTTGAAATTGTATCAGAAAGTTGGTGAATTCCTAGAAAAGATTTGTCCTAAGCATTGAGATCAGAGAGATAGATGAAGCAAATGAGAAAATTGAATATTTTGGTATTATGTTTGCCAAACAGCCAGAGCAAAAGTTCAGATGTGTCACTTGTTGATTTATTTTGCTTTCTTCATCAATAAACCCCCTCTCTTTTTCCCTCCCTCTAAGAATATGTAAATATAGATATAGATATAGATGTATGTGAGTACATATGTATTTAAATAAAGGTCATATACTTTGGTTAAGACCACAATATAATAAGAAGTACCTAACCTGACCTTCTTGCTTTTATCAAATAAATTTTAAAAGAGGATGGGGTGGGACCCTTACAGCACAATTAGAAGCTGGCAATAAGGAACACCAGTGGGTTAAGGATTGAAGTAAGCTGCGGCATCATCCTTTGATTCTCTTTCCTGGGAAAACGCAGCGTCCCTGGAAAACGAATGAAGGAATCTCTAGAAGAACCCCATGCTTGTTCCTGGGTTTAGAAGGATGAGAAGAAGAGGGTATGGGTACTGCACCACTGCAGAGAGCAGCATTTGAAAGCAATCCAAAAGTTCTTCAGTTGCTCATGTATCTAAATCAAACGGAAATCTGGCAGGGAGATATGGGTCTGTGTATGTGTATATTTTCCTCATAGGAAGTAAATGGCCAACACCCTAAACCTAGCTGTGTTATTCGGGGCAGAAGCAAGCTGTGAGACTAATGGCTCAACACCACTGGGACACCAATGAGCTGCAGTGAATTATATAACGCAAAGTCAGTGATGCCTGGAGGCACCTCACCGAGTTCATGTGAAGAGAGAGGTGATAAAAGATGACAAAAGAACAGCTCTAACATATGGATAGGACAAATGGACAAAGCGTAAAGATATAGTAGATATAAAATAAAACAGCAAAATAAGAGTTCAGTAGAACATCTTGTAAATATTTCTCAGTTCTCAGGATGAAAATTATCTGAGTATAGAAACTAAAAAGACAGAGTACCCCAAAATAATAATGACAAAAGAAGCACCTTAACATGTATCCCTGGAAAATGTCTGTATTTTAAAGACAAAGTATCACAAGCAATCTGCCAGAAATCAAAATAAAACAGTAAATCATGTTCAAAGGTGGAAAAAGGTTTAGCCTCCTATTTTCCTTAATATTAAATGTCCAAAGACAATGGAGCAATATCTACGGTCCTAACCTACCCACTCATATGACCCGGCAGGTCATTCATGTGTACAGGCAAAGCACTTTGTATACACGGTAAATGAAAGAAAGAATGAGCAAGGATAATTCAAAATGGAACTAAAGTAGATGGTAATCTCAGGCATTACGATAAAAAAGAGGTAAACTAATTCTAATATTAGGTTAAAAAAAAAAAAAAAAATTAGTTGGCTGCGCACAGTGGCTCACGCCTGTAATCCCAGCACTTTGAGAGGCCGAGGTGGGCAGATCACTTGAGGTCAGGAGTTCCAGACCAGCCTGACCAACATGGTGAAACCCCATCTCTACTAAAAATACAAAAATTAGCTGGGCTTGGTGGCGGGCGCCTATAATCCCAGCTACTCGGGAGGCTAAGGCAGGAGAATCTCTTCAACCAGGGAGGCTGAGGTTGCAGTAAGCTGAGATTGCGCCACTGTACTCCAGCCTGGGCAACAGAGTGAGACTCCGTCTCAAAAACAAAAACAAAACAAAACAAACAAACAAAAAATTAGTTCTATGATATCTATCAATAACATACCTAAAAGAAAATAATAACAATGGAAAGAAAACATTTAAAATAAGAACTAATATAAGGACTAAAATAAGAACTAATATAAGAATTAAAAGAAAACTTGGGTCCCCTAAGCTACCTGGCTGATCTTGTGGCCATGATTTGACCACAGATCCTGGCATAGAGTTCCTCCAAGATCACAAGCCACCATTATGCCCTCAGAACATTTACTACAGCACCTGACCTCATGGATTAACTTCAGTGCTTACTATTAATATCAAGTAAATTTTTTTTTTAAAGATTTGGAGACTGACTATCCATAGTGAAACCAGCCAAAATTAGATTTGAGATGTATTTTTGTTGTCTACATTCATATAGATTCACTTCTTTGGGGAAGGTGATAAAATTTAACGTATTATTATAATTATCATCCCCACTATCTTTGCATTCTTTTGTTATGGTATCTGGAAGAGAGTTAAGGCAGTTTTCACAAAAATAAGAATTTAACAATCATTTATATAAAACATACAATTTTAGTCTTGTTTTTCACAGATTATTAGGTCTAAAAGTTGAATATAAAAATAGACACATTCTAGTTCTTAATTACATATAGTAAAAACCAAGAACAAACTCTTTAAATGCAGATAGAACATGAGGTACCAGATCAGGGATATTAAACATCAATCGTATGTCTTGTGCTAAAATAGAAAATGTTGCAAAAATAATAGGTTTGCACCAATGAAATACCATTAGATAGAATATAATTATACTACAGTTAAATCACACATAGTACACACGATCTAGATTACAAAATTAGTACATATCAGATGACAAAAACCCGTGATTCATTCAATGAGCTTTTGAAAGTAGACAAGACATAAACAAAAATAATAATTTTCTTTCTTTTAAGGATTGTTCTGTTCTAGGTTTCTGATCTGCAAACTGCAATGCCTGTGTAAACCACAGCCCACCTCCCCATTCTATCTTTCCAGTGTCACCCAAAGGCAGATGGCAGATGGCAGATGGCAGATGAAGCAAGACATCCTGATAGTTATGGCCCAAGGAATTGTCATCCTTGAGTTCCCGCTTCTGAGATTCCCCAGAACCGTCATGAGTCCTATCCTGTCCTGAGATGTCATTGCTCAATTTTTCCTTCAAAAATATGTAGTATTCTTAACATCAATTTCCTTTTAAATTGTCCAGAGTCAATCGAACATACTCATATATATCTAATTGTAATAGATATATGGGTGATCATGGACATGCCATATATCTAATTGTAATAGATATATGAGTGATCATGGACTGTCATTTATCTTTCTAGATGTCATATTCCTTGTTTATAAAATAGGACTCACAATAATGCCCATCCAAGGGTTCATAGGAGATTATTTGTCTCCTCACATCATCTAGCACCTTGAGGTCACCTGCATTCCCCATTTTCAAAGTCAACACTGCAGCACCTGGGGATCTCTCTCTGACCTCCGCCTCCATTGCCACGTCTCCTTCTCTGACTCTGGCTCTCCTCCTACCCTTTATGAGGACCCTCAGGATTACATTGGGGCCACCTGGATTATCCAGGATAATTTCCCTATTTCAAGGTCCTTAATTAAAAACCTGTGGCAAGGTCCCTTTTGCCATGTAAAGTAATATATTCATAGGCTTCAAGGTTAGGATGTGGACATCTTTGGGGGGGCCATCATTCTGTTTACCACAAATGTCCTCATCATGTTCTTCTGATAGGACTTCTTATCTATTTCCTTTTTAGCCTATAAGATTCATGGAGACACTATCTGTATCTACAGACCTATTGCAGTATTGGGTGCATGGCGGTCATGAGTTGGTAAATGTTTAACAGGTTCTCCAAGAGAAAAAGGCCTTAATTTGTGGCATTTGCAACTTCTGTGATTTAAATACTTTTATCATGGCCAAATTCAAGTTCATGACTTCACTGAATGTGGAACTGGGAAAATATACATATTTGCACACCACCTGATAGAGATAATGAATCAGGAGTATTCAATCTTTTGGCTTCCATGGACCACATTGGAAGAGGAAGAATTGTCTTGGGCCACATATTATATACACTAACACTAATGACAGCCGATAAGCTAAAAACAAAAAACAAAAAGCAAATCACAAAACAATCTTATAATGTTTTCAGACAGTTTACAAATTTGTGTTGGGCTGCATTCAAAGCCGTCCTGGGCCACATGTGGCCAGTGGGTTGCGGGATGGACAAGTTTTTAATAAATAATCCCAAGGGCATAGATATTAGTGAAATGAAGTAAAATCATTAGGGTGTGCTGAGTTTTGAGAGTTACTTTTGTTTTTGTTTTAATCTAATTTATGTAATTATAACTATATATATATGTACATAAATTATTTTTCAAAAGGCTCTGTTTAACAAACAGCTTACAAACATCCTGAAAATGTAACAATCAGCTCTCACGATTGGCTCCAGCATACCATTACATGGTAGGTATATATTAATAACAACTATGTGTTGGATGGGTGAATGAGTTAATATATCTAATGACAGTATATTAAAATGTATTTGACTGTTAATCTTCTGACTTTTTTTCTTTTCTTTTTTAAAAAAGCTAATCTTTTCTGAAACAGTGCTAAATTTAAAAATAGTATTTGAGCATTACCTTTACTGTGTTCACAGGGCGTGACAAAACATTTTAAAGAAGTAAGATTTTGTTCTGAATTATTATCTTTTATTTCCTTTAATGCTTTGGCTATGGTCAGCCTTGAGGAAATTTGTTGATTTAGGAGAGATTCAAGACACTTAACTACTTTACATGAAATGTACACTAGTAGGTTAAATATGAAACAAACATTATGAATACACTATTATTTTGATTTGGGAATTGTTCCACACTCAAGTACATGAATGATAATGTATAAATCTCTACCACATTACAGTCAAGTATTAAGATGCGATCTTTGAAATTTGAAATTGAAAAACCTCCTGATAACTTTTATTTATATGCATAATAATAAATAAAACAATGTTTAGAAAATATGGAAAGAGAGCATTCTATATTTGAGCACTTAAAGTATTTTAACCTAGCACTCTCCATAGTTTTTTTTTAGTGAAAACACCCAACTACTATGTTTGACAACTTTTCTATTTTAAACCTTCCCATCAGATCCAAACCACAATAAAGCTTTGTAAGTCACGTAAGCTTGACAGTATTAAGTCTTTTAGATATTATTCAGAATTAAAAATGTGAATTCCAGGGCACACACAAAAAATGAGAAGTTCCAAAGTAAGATGACACACAATAGTAGGATAATCAGTGATAAAATATTTGCTGAGAAAGTTCCACAACCAAGTGGAATATACACATATGGGGAAATCAGAAATAAAATAATTGGCTAGAAAGTTTTTTAGTATATAATACCTTTTTAGTATTCTAAAGTCAATGAGGCTTTTCTTAGTTGCTAATAAAATAAAACATTGGCAAAGGAGTTAACAGTTTTCAATGAAGGGTAGGAGTATATATCTAAGCACGTGTGGGTCAGAGTTGCTAAATGCAGATATTATGGAAAAAAAATGTTAGCTAGTGGAAGGAAGAGGATTTCACAGAAAGGGCAATCATTCTGTCAAATTACCTTTGCTAAATTCATAAGAAATATAAGACAAATGGAATGAATATATACACCTGTCATTCTAAATAAAACAATCTGATTTTCCTGGGGTATATGAGTTGACAAATGTAAGATTTTTTTCATTAACTTATATGAAACAAAGTAAATAAACATATTGAGTTTACACTACCATGGCTTGAAAGCATAAAATCTATGCAGAAATTGTTGGAACCACACTTAATAATTTTGACTGGGGTCAAGATTCAGAGCCATGTCAGTGAAGATTGTTTCTGATAGCCATAGTACAAGAACTAGCCTTCCCAGGAAGCACTGATTTCATGATTTACTTACACACTTCCTGTGGTGGAGCTGCTATCAGTGAGAAAAGACCCATTAGTCCTTTCCATCTGTGCCAGTCTGAAAAATAAAAATAAGGAGATTAGACAACGTTGCCATATAGGACACGGTCAATTGGATGTACATCCTTAATCATTTTTAAATTGTCAAAATTCTGACAAAACATAGAAAGATCCAAATCTCCTAACACAATTGTAAAACTAAAACATTTCATGTTGAGCTACCTTTCTAACCTCAACTTTGTCTCTCCACTTTCTCACCTATTTCCCTTTCCCCCATCTGCAGTTCAGTAAACAAACCATGCTCTTTCCCAGCTCAATGCTTTTCAGTATATTATTCCATCAGCCCAAGACTTTCCCCTAGAAATTCTAGTTGGTCTAGACCCAGTTCAACTGTTACCAATTTTATGATGCTTGAATTAACCTTTCTAGGCATAGCTAGTTACTAGAACCACAGATACCTAGTATATACCACTTTTCTCAAAGTTTGTGCACACCATCAAGACCAGCCTACATATTATATTATTTAGAGACTCTAAAATAAACCGCATCCTAAAGCATTACCATAAATTTAATTATATATTATAATTCATACGTGAAGCATCTCCTGAGAATACCTGCAATCCCACTTTCATTCACTGAAACTAGGTTACAGTATCTAAATCCTGTTTGTACAGTGTTTGGATTCTCATTAGCTGGAGAATCACACCCTATTTAGGTTTACTTTTCATAGAATACATAGCAGGTGTTTGGTGAAGTACAAATTGCATCATGAAAATACAAGAGCCCAAATTCCAAATATACTGGAATCATAACTCCTGCAAAACTGCATTCCTTAAATCAAGGTATACTAATGATATTAGATTAATTAGAAATAGATACATTCTGGGTGGCAGTGCATTGGAGGGCTCTGATCATAGTTTCTTACCGTGTAGCATATTGTTCTATTCTTGAATGGGTATCATCATGAAACAGTTGAGGAGACTGTGAGGGGCTTTAAAGGAAAAAAACAAAGCAACAATTTTATGCCCAAGTATTGATAGATGTTATGATTAGAAATGTTAGGTTACTTAAGTAATGAATTTGCCATGCAAACAAACCACTAGGATTGTTACCCAGAACACAGAAGTATTATTTTAGACCAAGAGTTGAGTAAGACCCCCATGCTAATACCACTGATCAGAACACCTCTCCTGCACATGGGCTCTGAATACTCACTCATAGTGCTCTGGCCACATACTGATGAGTGTGATAGGACTGCAAAGAGGGGAGAGGGAGACAAAAGTCACAGAACAAACACTTTAGAGCAATTTAAGACAAAAGCACTGGGGGTGTGGGGAGATTCTCAATTATCTTCCGCTCATATATGTGGTTGCCCTGAGAGCCACCATGGGGAAATCAAAAGTAACAGAAGTAACAGTGTATTCTAGAGGAGTCACTGTGTATTCAAGAGTCTGCAGGGGCCTTTTCACAGATATTACAGGATATTTGTTACAGGATAGCAAATACATCTTTAAACAGTCATACTGGGGAAAAAACCAGAATGCTCGAAAATAACTCAAAATTATAGAATAATTGTAAAGATAATATTCTATATTATACCAAGGGGGGGATGCAATCATATTTTTGTTTTTCCTAGAGAAGAAACTTGGTTAGAAAGATGAAGTTAAAAATGAAACACTACATTATATGTTGATGGCAGAGGTACAATAAAATTAGATTTTTCTGTTCTTCATCTAATTTTAAATGTAAACATTCAAACCCAGATGTACCCAAAGTACCTCAACTCACAGATCCCTTGAACAAACAGGCAACCTAGATACCACCCCTAGATCCCACCAAAAATGTCACATCATAAATAACACTGAAGGCAACTTCCTGAGATCATGATACATTTTCTTCAAAAAAATGTTTTTTAGAAGTTTATACTATGAATTGATACAAGAAAATTTGTTCTGCTTGACTCAGGGGCTTGTGTCTGGAGCCAGATCATTCGGTGTCACTCTTAATGCTGGGGATGTCGCATACTGCCTAGGAATTCCCAAGTCTCCATGAAATACTTTCGAAAACAAGTGATCCTAATCAAAAGCTAGTTCCAACCCTAGCGTTCTGAGGAGGAAGGAGAGTAAATGAATGCAGAAAATGTAAAGTACAATGGAAATTATCTATTTAATTAAATAAAGTCTGCAAAAGCTAATAGTGATTGAAACAAAATTATTCCAAAACTTCTTGATTCTCCTATTTCCATTATACACACCTACTTAGGAAAAGTAAGTAGGTGTGTATAATGCCTACTTTTCTCTTCATCTCCTATAGTGAAGTGCAGGTTGATGTCTGCACAGCAAAGACTTTTGAACGTTATCTTATTGGGATGAAAAACTAAGACTCTTGAGATCTATTTTCAGAACCAGGCATTTATCCACACGATTTGCCAGAATATCTATACTGTCAGTAAACTTAATTTATAGATGTGCAAAATAGATACAATAACAATAAAACAACACAGTATTAGTCAATACTGCTTCCACGTCACTGCTCTTCATTAACCCTGAAATATGTTAAATGTCAGGTGAATGATAGCTATATACTTTCTAAAAACAGTAACTGCTAAAGAGATTATTTCTAAAATTCAAATGTAGCAAAACATATGCCATGAACTTCAAATAGAAGAAAAGTGTATATATTTTTCATCTTAATCAACCTTGGAAAAGCTCTGTCAAATTATTTGACTGGTTCTTGTGAACTTAATCCAGTTAGCACAAAAGTGATCCATGACCTAAGATGAGAACAGCCAGGGTAGAGAGCCGAACTAAAGGGTTTCTCAAGTTTTGTTATATAGTTGAAAATTTTCTAAAAAAAGAAATAAAGATTAAAAAAAACCCTTGGGCTTCATTGACTTCAGAGAATTTTGATTTGTAGAAAAAAAGATTAAATGATAAGCTTTTTCATTTGATTTTGAAAGGGGAAAATAAGAAACTGCATAGATAGAACCTATCATTAAAAGGGCTTGGAAATAAGACCAATGTGTGTGTTAGCCCAGGCTTCAGAATGCAGCCTATCTCTGCTCTCCAGCATGGGGGCAGAACAGGTGATTTTTGTCAGTCACACACTGATATTCCAGAAATCAGACTCTACTACAAATATTTAGATATTATATGAAATGTAACGCAGGCCAGGCTTGGTGGCTTGTGCCTGTAATCCTAGCACTTTGGGAAGCTGAGGCAAGAGGATCACTTAGTATCATGTAAAATGCAACCCAGGTCAGGCTCGGTGGCTTATACCTATAATCTCAGCACTTTGGGAGGCTGAGGTGGGAGGATCGCTTGAGCCCAGGTGTCTGAGGCCAGCCTTGGTAACATAATGAGACCTCATCTCCACAAAAAATAAACACATTAGCTGTGCGTGGTGTCATGATGCCTATAGTCCCAGCTTCTCGGGAGGATGAAAATGTTATCCAGAAGTTTAATCTACAAACTGATACAAGAAAACTTGTTCTGCTTGACTCACAGTCTTGTGTCTGGAGACAGATCATTCAGTGTCAACCTTAATGCTGGGGGGACACCCCCACAACTTCACACACTGCCTAGGAATTCCCAATCTTAATGCTGGGGGGACACCCCCACACCTTCACACACTGCCTAGGAATTTCCAGGGAGGAACGCTTGAGCCTGGGAGGTCGAGGCTGCAATGAGATAGTAAGTTGTGATTGTGCCACTGGGAAGCAAAACTGAACCCCGTTTCAAACAAAACAAAACAAACAAACAAACAAACAAAAATATATATATATACACACACACACTATTATATTAATATATATACACACATATATACATTTGTGTATATATATAAACATATGTGTATGTACGTGTGTGTGTGTGTCTATATACATATATAATAGTTTTATATATAAAACCCAGACTTTGAAGAACTTAGTGACCCTTTTAGTGCCTTAAATTGTCAGTAGACTCTTCCTTGTTCTTTGTCTTCTGTCTTCTTCAATCCATTTGCCCCAGAGCAGGGTAAGTGGGATCCCTGCTGCTTTTACTTAAAGACCCCAGTGACTCCCCATTGCTCTTAGAATAAACTCCAAACACCTTGGCATGGCTTAGAAGGCTCTTCATTATATAGTTCCATTTTCTCTCTCCACTGCCATTTCTTGCCACTGTTGCTAGTCTTCCACCCCCGTTTCTGAAATTATCTTGCCTCCGAGCTTTTGAAAATGCTTCCTTAGACCAGAAACTCTCCCTCTCCACCTCCCACACCAAACACACAACCCTTAGCACTATTAATCTTTCAGGTCTCAACTTAGCTGTCATACTTCCTCCCAGTCGGGTGTTAACTACAACCATAGTGAAACTTGCATTGTATTTGGTTCTTGCTATAGCAAAGGCTTAAAAAAAAAAATCTTTAAACTCATTTACTCCCCTTTAACCAATACCAGGGAGAGGTGTCTATTTTACTTTTTTTAATCTTTAGGGAAATCAATCTATCTCTTTAGCCAATAATAATTCTCACAACTCTTGAATTACTTTTGTTACTATTTTAGTTTGTTCCTCAGGTTTATTTTCAATGGAGTATTCTTTAATCAAACTCTACTCATTTATTGATTTATTTTCTGAAAAATTTTGCATAATTATAAAATTAATTGAATAAACCTTAGCATGGATTTGTTTACGCCCTTTTAGTAATAACTCATTTTCCCCATAAATCCCCTCCTCCATGCATGCATGGGCAATTACTGGGCAGAGGATAAAACGTTATATTTTGCAAGGATGAAAAAGAAAGAAGTGAAAGAAAATTCTAATTAGCTTCATAAATAACTTTAACACATTTGCCACTTTGCTGGTTTTTCTCCAATGTTCTCCTCCCACAAATAGGAGAATAAACAAAATCAAACTTTTTAATTACCCACTCACATAAATTGTGACACCAGAAGATTAAGCGGTCCTGTACTAGAAAGGGCTCAGCCGAAAAGTGAACTATATCAAATCCCGAGAGCTCGGTCTAAGATTAAAAAAAGAAAACCTGCCCAGTAGTTCATAAATCTTTCCAATAAGGATCTTGGGGCATCTGATGCAAGCTCACACTCCTTCCTTTTTCCTCTTGTTTCCTCTCACTAAAAATGCTTTCCTCTCACTAAAAATTTATATTCATTTTCAATTGAATGAATTGAGGTGAGTCATTTTCAGAATTATACCCCAAAATCACAGTACAAAATTATTTGGCATGCTTTTCTGTTAATTTTTACCTAATAGAGTCACTCAGAATAGGATGACTGATGCCAGTGATTATTTTGACATTGAAAGGCAAATTAAAAATGTTTTAAAGGAGTATAAAATACACATCTATCTGCATGATTCCTGTGAAGGGTGTAGGTGTTTGGGATGCAAAATGCCAACGGTTTAGCAAAAGATTAAAAGGCACATCACTTAGTTCAAACCTATCAAATTATCCCATAAATTAAAGCACCAAGTAATAATTTTGTGCCTCAGAATTATCCATTCCAAAGGTTAATTGGATGGGAGACAAAAAAGGTACAATTTTGTCTTTATCCTAAGGCGTCAGCACAGTTAAAACATACATTAGATACTAAGACAAATAAGAATCTTCACACAGGCTTTTGAAGGAAAGGATAAAAGCATACCCACAAATCAAAAAGAGGACCAAAAGTCTACTGTTCCTGAATGTATTCGAATAGCTCTCTTTAAACTGAAATTGCTTTATTAAAATCTTTTCTAGGGGCCGGGCGTGGTGGCTCACGCCTGTAATCCCAGCACTTTGGGAGGCCAAGACCGGTGGATCACGAGGTCAGGAAATCGAGACCATCTTGGCTAACACGGTGAAACTCCCTCTCTGTTAAAAAACCAAAAAATTAGCCGGGCCTGGTGGTGGGTGCCTGTAGTTCCAGCTTCTCGGGAGGCTAAGGCAGGAGAATGGCGTGAACCCGGGAGGCGGAGCTTGCAGTGAGCCGAGATTGCGCCACTGCACTCCAGCCTGGGCGACAAAGCGAGACTCTGTCTCAAAAAAAAAAAAAAAAAAAAAAACAACTTTTCTAAATTATACTATGCAAAGGAATGTTTAGAAAGACATAGATCTTAATTGTACACAGTTTGATATCAAGTGGAAAGAATATATCTTAAGTGTACATAGTTTGTTACCAAGCAGAGTAATCATAAAGTTGAAATTTTTTCTTACATTCTGTATGTGTATGTGTTATACATGGACCTATCTAAATATGCATTTGCATTGTATTTCTTTCTGTATACACACACATGACATTACCTATAGAGGAAAAAAGGTATCTCCTATGCTTTGGCTGTGGTCTTTCTTCCATTTCTTTTTTTTTTTTTCTTTTTTTTTTTTTTTTTTGAGACGGAGTCTCGCTCTGTCGCCCAGGCTGGAGTGCAGTGGCGCAATCTCAGCTCACTGCAAGCTCCGCCTCCCGGGTTCACGCCATTTTCCTGCCTCAGCCTCCCGAGTAGCTGGGACTACAGGCGCCCGCCACTGCGCCCAGCTAATTTTTTCTATTTTTAGTAGAGACGGGGTTTCACCATGGTCTCGATCTCCTGACCTTGTGATCCGCCCGCCTCGGCCTCCCAAAGTGCTGGGATTACAAGCGTGAGCCACCGCGCCCGGCTTTCTTCCATTTCTTAGCCATTCCACAAATAAAAGAGATAAACCGGCACATAAGTTTACCAAAGTTTGAGGTCTACAGGGATTTTTTAAAAATCGATTTTGGTCTGCAGACCAAATAAAGTATTCTTCTATTTTGACATGTTTGAGACATTGACTATTACAATGCACTAAAATATTACTATTCCCTGATTTTCTCTCATGTACAAAATAAAATGAACTATGAATTTGAAGGTTAAAGTTTCATTTCACAAAAATTACACTTTACATTTTGTATACTTCTTACTACAATTTTCTCTATTTTTTGTAAAGTAGAAAACTTCACACTTTTGAGTTTCTCTTCTCTAGTCATCTGAGACCCTGTCTTTCTCTGACTGGAGCTTCATTATGCTGTACAACTAGGCAATCTGTTGATGATTAGTAATAAAAGCTCATTTTCCCCAAGATTCAACCACAAGAAAATGGCCTTAGCAGGAATATTTATGCTGACGTATGAAAAAGCAATTCAAAGATTTAAAATCTATTTTGATCCTAACACATAATTGTTTAGTGCCTTAAAAATACTTCTTTGCATTTTTTTCTGGGTTATTGAAAAACGTTTTTTTCTTTTCATTTCAGGCCATAAATTCTTATTCCCTTTGCTTTATAATCCCATAGTAATTTCACCATCTTGAAGCTTTCATCTATGCTAACCAACTCAAATTACACACTTTGAAGACATTTTTTCTATTTTATGTAATATATGAAGCTATCTCAGTTTGCTGTCTTCATTTTCAATAAAAAATAGATTAGAAACATAATGTGGTATTTTAAAATTTTAGCATAAATATCTGAATCAACAGATTATTATTAATAAATTTATATTAAAGACATGCAAAAAGAGTATAAAACATACTATGAAAAATAGTAAAATACCCACCATAAGGGAAAAAAAGGAAAATAAATAAAAGAATGAAAGACTATATAATGCCACAATTTAAGTATTTTTAAAAGGAGATAACCAACAAAAAAGATGACACCACTGTGTATTAAGTTTGACAAATTAATATATATTTTTAAAGCTTAAGGACACATGCAAGGTTAAAATTGAAATTTTTTTCTATTTTATGTAATATATGAAGCTATCTCAGTTTGCTGTCTTCATTTTCAATAAAAAATAGATTAGAAACATAATGTGATATTTTAGAATTTCAGCATAAATATCTGAATCAACAGATTAAGTATTATTAATAAATTGATATTAAAGAGATGCAAAAGGAGTATAAAACATACTACGAGAAATAGTAAAACACACCCCATAAGGGGAAAAAAAGGAAAATAAAAGAATGAAAGACTACATAATGCCACAATTTAGGTATTTTTTAAAAAGAAAAAGAGATGACCAACAAAAGAGATGACCAGTGTGTATTAAAGTTGACATATTAATACATGTTTTTAAAGGTTAAGGACATGTGCAAGGTTAAAATTGGAATTTTGGCTGTGACACTGTCAAAAATGAATAGTAAAAATTCATGTTGTGAAGACTGATTCCACGTTTAATCTACTTCCTCTAAAATGCAATTGGTATTAAACAATTTCTCATGTTATTAACATGAAAAAGACAACATCTTATATAAATGTTAACACTAGATTTAATATTAAAATCAAACTCACGTCTCTAAGTTGTCACCTTCAAGAACTGTCTGGACAGGCAGGTAACCAAGTCGAGGGTGTTTGGCAAAGTACTTCTTTGACCTGAACTTGTTCTTAAGCACCTTTGTGAAGTCTCGTACATCTTCCCCAGACGTTGTCTATAAGGTTGAAAACAATTACACTTCTCTCAGTAAAATGGAAGGCAATAGCTATCTATAAAAAAATCTGAGCAGATGTAAATTGATGCAATTAAATGTCAACAGTTTTGGTAGTTTTATGCATTTTTGAAATAAAGCACAGTCTCATGAAAACACTTGGCAATAAGAACTCATCACTAAATATATACAGTGATAAGTTTATAATTTTTCATTCTCTGTTGAAAATAAACCATAACTAGTTCATTTCCCTAATATTTTAAAACTTGGGCCAAAAAGTAAAATTAGTTTTGGAAATTTTTCCAAACTACTGGCTGGTGCTTATCACTAAAAAATTTTAAATTTGCTATTACTTTAGTGATGACAGAGTATTGTGGCTATTATATGGTTTTAACTAAGCTGAGTTAATGGAAATTAGCCATATAGCTCATGCTGGCTACACGCAAGCCAGCATATATTCTAGTGGGGAAAAAGAAAAGACAATAAACAAGCAAGAAAGAGCAAGGCCACATTGGTGCTCCGTTTGGGAAGGAATACTGTCGATTTCTTTGTCCTTTCGTAACTAGGTAGACATATAATTATTTTACCTGAACTATATTTTTAATAGTGGTATAAAATGTTACTGTTCCTTTAGGTATTTCTAAATGATTAGTTTGATAATCATTTAGGGTGATATGGACTAACACTACCCCAACCCCACCTACCCCATCATCCTATCCCATGAACTATTGTTCTCCAAGCCCCAGTTTTCTACTGTACATCACAATTCTAGTTTCTCTTTGCAATACAGATATCAACTGTGATCCTTCTGAAGATGTGTTTAAAATGTTTACGTTATCTGCATAGAACTTAAGCCCATGATCCTCTGGTTCCAACTTGACTGCTCAACCTACCACTCATTATACCTCATTACCTCCTCTTAGAGACAGAAAGAGAGAGGGAGGAGGAGGAGGTGGAGGAGGGGGAGGAGGAGGAGAAGGAGAAGGAGGAGGAGGAGGAGGAGGAGGAGGAGGAGGAGGAGGAGGAGGAGGAGGAGGAGAGAGAAACTTTCTTGTAATCACAGAAACTGAGTGACAAGTATATTTGCTTACCTGCTGCCTGCTCCCTGTCCCCGCCCTTCAGCTTTGCCTTCACAACATGCATGCCAAGGACTCACAGAAACTTGTTTTGTGGACAGAAACTTTTTTTATTTTTTTCAGAGTCTCGCCCTGTCACCCAAGCTGGAATGCAATGGCGTGATCTCAGTTCACTACAACCTCTGCCTCCCAAGTTCAGGAGATTCTCATGCCTCACCCTCCTGAGTAGCTGGGACTACAGGTGTGCACAACCACATCCAGTTAATTTTTGTATTTTTAGTAGACGGAGTTTCACCATGTTGGCCAGGCTGGTCTGGAACTCCTGATCTCAAGTGATTCACCTGCCTCAGATTCCCAAAGTGCTGGGATTACAGGTGTGAGCTACTACACCCAGGCAAAAATTAAAAAGCAAAACAAAGCAAAACAAACAATTTTTGAAAACAACTAAGTTCTGAGTCAACCCCTATATAGTTTTGCCACTTTCTATCCGTTCCCATTCTATCAAAACATGTCTGCTTCTAGTAAATAATTAAGGGAACTTTTGATTCTCTCGGCTTGCAAAGCAGAGATGAGGCATGATTAAGCTGCAGCTACTTATCATTTAAAATTCATCAGTTTTTACATTGACAAAACAAAAACCTGCAACAAGGTGCCAGCCCCATGCTATCACCAGGCCTTGCCATCAGATTCACAATGACCAATCTTTTCCTGAATAACTGAATATTAACTACATAATGATCTGCAGTTATATGGATATAGGCCTTCCCAAATGCAAAGCAAAAGTGCAGAAGAAAAAGCTATTCATGAAAAGAAAAATAATTCAAGGAAACCCTGTGGAGGAAAAAGGGTTGTTATAAGATCTGACCATTTGAGGGTATTCAGCTCTTACCAGGCAGAAAAGGAAAAACAAACAAACAAACAAACAACAACAACAAAAAACCGATTGTAGTTGGGAGCAAATAAGGAAACTTTTAGAGAAGGAGTATCTGGGTTTCAGAAAAAAGCCAAAAGGATATATCATCTACTATAAATGATTTTCACATCTTTTGCAATGGTTATCACAACTGCAGATAATTTAGTTTAAAGATATGCTTACCCTAAATGTTTTGGTAAGGAAGGAAAAAAAAAGAAGTTTCCATAATAGAAATATATAAAGAAGACCTGTGTGTAAGGATAAGTATGTATGACCCAATTTATTTCTTTGTCTGCTCTTAGTACACTGTTAATATAGAGAGAAATACTTAATGAGCAATGGACTCCAGCTTTTACTTGGGAGTAAACTCCATACCTAGCAATGCAAAAGTTTTGATCTCTTAGGCCAGTGGCTTTCAAGCCATATTCAGGTCTTCAACTCACAGCCCTGAGTGGAGTGAGTGGGTGGGAGAAAAGGCCAGCTGGGCAAGGCATCAGGCCCCTTACCCAGTGTACCTCAGAAAGGGTATGGTACAGTTTACACTTCAGCGGTTTTCAGTACCACTGATGGTTAAAAAAACCATCATCACTATCCAATTACAGACCATTTTCATCACCCCAAAGAGAAACTCTGTACCCATGACCCTTCTCCTCCCACAACTCGTGGCAAGCATTAATCTACTTTCTCTATGAATCTGCTTATTCTGGACATTTCATATAAACAAATTAATATAATACATGGTCTTTTATGACTTGCTTCTTTTACTTAGCATCAGTTCTTCTAGTTTATGTATATCTGAGTTCCAATATGAAATCTGGTTTGTGAAAAAATGACAAATTATTCAGAAGTGCAAGTTCAATTCCACAGCATACATTCTTTAGCTAAATATTTTCAAGACATGAAAGACCAAAGCAAAACCAACCAATAAACAAAAACAACCCCTCTCTATCCCATGCACAAAATAATCAACAACTACTTGCTGTCCCAAAAAGTTATAGCAGTTACTGAAATTAGAGTTGCTAATAATACTCATATTTATATGTTTTTTTAAAATAGTACACATTCACTCAGAAATAGCTTATTTCCTTGGGGAAAAGCTAGCATGAAGAGTTGTAATCTAAGAGCATTAACTCACTAGTGCCACAAACTTTATGCAATATTAAAAGAAAAAGTGAAAAGCAATTCATCCCAAGGAATTAGAGATTATATTCAGGTTATCAGAATGTAATTCTTCAGCTGGGGTAGAGCCAATAAAATGAATTTAACCCATTTTTACACCGAAAATGTTAAAACATTTATATATACTTGGTCCGATTTTTATTATATAATGGTAGTACCTAATATTTTTCTATTTTAAAATGCTAAAGTAATGGTTTGTTTAGAAAAAAAGAAAAAGAAAGAAACAAAGAAAAAAAGAGAACCACCCACTTACCATAATAAATGTAACCAAACTCAACTCTATCTTTACACTAGGTACAATACATTTTTCTAATTTTTAAGCAAATAACTTTTGATATTACAATAGAAAGATAAAATTGAAAGGAACACTCATTACTACACAAATTACCCAACATTTTAAATGCATTTCTTGGAAGATTCGGTTTCTGTTTATTCCTGTAAGAAAAGGAGAACAGATTTTGCAGATCCCATTAGATCAAACACAAGGGTAACATGTTAGCATAGGACCTTGCACCTTATAAATTGTTTTCCTTCAATCTTATTTAACCATCATGGCCTCTCAGGAGATTATCATCAGATTTTTGAAGCCTAAGTAAACTCACACTAAGCCTTTGATGGACTCCAACCAAGTTCAGTAAGGAAAAAAATGTTTCTGAAAACCTGAGTCTTTAGAAAAATGGAACTGTTTCAAGTTTTGAAAGAGAAAGAATCCATCGCCATTGACTAAAATATCTAATATTGCATCCTAAATTTTTCCTTCATATTAAATAAAGTACTGCTTAGATGACATGTGGTTGGTTTTTTAAAAAATTGTATTAAAATGTCATTTTATAAATAGGCTGGATGCAGTGGCTCACACCTGTAATCCCAGCACTTTGCGAGGCCAAGGAGGGTAGATTGTTCGACCTCAGGAGTTCGAGACCAGCCTGAGCAACATGGCAAAACCCCGTCTCTCTAAAAAAAAAAAAAAAAAAAAAAAAAAAAAAAAAAAAAAAAAAAAAAAAAAATTAAAGAAAAAATGCTAGGCAGGATAGCATGTGCCTGCAGTCCCAGCTACTTAAAAAATATTTAAATGGCATATGTAACACATATTTGGTGTCAGTACAACTAGAAAGAAAAATAAAATATACATGAAGGAATAAAAATAAAAAATTGCCAGCTATTTGACCATCCAGAGATAGCCATTCGTAAAGTTTTGGTGGCTAGACTGATTTATTTTTATAATTCTTTTTATCTTAAAGTGAAACAAAATATTTACACAAAAATGTATGGCTTAATGAAATATTATCAATATACCACCTCAGTCGGAAAACAGAACACTGCTGCACATTCGAGAACCCCTTTCAGGGACAATTATCTTCCTCTCTCCATTATTACCATCAACTTCATTTTCTGAAGTAGTTCATAACTTGAATTATGTTTTAAAAATAGTTTTATCACTCCAATGTCTATCCTTAACTGGTTTTGCTCATTTTAAAAAAATCTGATATATTTTAAATCACTTTTAATTTACAGATCCCTCCTCCACACCTGCCATTTCCCTACAGTTTGTCTGTTGGAAAACTCAATTTGACCTGCAGAATTTTCCAGAGTCTGGGTTTTACAGAATGTCTATTTTTGGTACAGTTCAGCACTTTTGTCTGTCCTCTTGATAACCTCCTGCAAATCTGCAACTTTATCCAGATAATGCATCAGACTTTTGTCAAGACAATTAGTGGTATTTGGCAGTGTTATAGGAGGCACATAATAGCTGTCATCTCTCTTACGTGATCTTAGCAGCTGTTCATGCTAAGTGTCCATATCCATTCATTGGGAATTGCAAAATGGTGTCATCCTATCATTCATTTTTCATGTATTATTAGAATACTTTGTGATTGTTAATATTGAGTGTCAACTTGATTGGATTGAGGGATGCAAAGTACTATTCCTGGGTGTGTCTGTGAGGGTGTTGCCAAAGGAGATTAACATTTGAGTCAGTGGACTGGGAGAGGACGATACACCATCAAACTGGGTGGGTACCATCTAATCAGTGGGTACCATCTAATCAGATGCCAGTATGGCTAGAATAAAGTAGGCAGGAGAAGATGGAAGAGCAGACTTGCTGAGTCTTCTAGCCTTCATCTTTTTCCATGCTGGATGCTTCCTGCCCTTGAACATAAACTCTAGGTTCTTCAACTTTTAGACTCTTAGACCAGTAGTTTGCCAGGGGCTCTGGGGCCTTCAGCCACAGACTGAAGGCTGCACTGTCAGCTTCCCTACTTTTGAGGTTTGGAGACTCGAACTGTCTTCCTTGCTCTTCAGCTTGCAGACAGCCTACTGTGGGACTTTACCTTGTGATCATGTGAGTAAGTACTCCTTACTAAATTCCCGTTCATATACACATCTATCCTATTAGTTCTGACCCTCTAGAGAACCCTGCCTAATACATACTTTTATAAAGAAACATCACCACGTCTAACATTTAGGTACTCTGTGGTACAGCTCATTTAGAAAAGTCAGGATAAATGTTTGACTGTGTTGACTAATTTTCAATATCTCGAAATGGTTTTTTATCATTTTCCAAAGCTGATCAATGCTTTTGTTCATTTTAAATATCATGAGGAACTCAAAGATTGTAATGTATTTGATGGACTTCAATCTATTGCAATTCTCATTATTGAACATCAAGTTCAAGTTGGCAACTTTTAATGTGACTCTAACAGTCTTCAACAGCTTCCTTATTAGCTACTATTACAAGATGTTCCAAGCACACCTTTTAGGCCTTTTCAGTGTTAATAGGCTTTTTCATTGCACAGAGCTGGGAAATATGCATTTGAAGGTGAAATTTCTCTTGAAGTTACATTGATGATTTAAATTCAAATTTCTGATTTAACTTAACTCATTTTTTCAAAACCAAAAATCTGGTTCTCAAGGACACAAGAGATGAAGGACCTAGACAATCCCAGAATTATTCATTTGCTTTTTTTCGTATTACGTACATAATAGTCTTAGAACACTAATACCAATACTACCATTCATATGATTAGTGAAAACATTAAAATATAGATTCACTTTTCTATTTTCCCCCCATTCATAAAGTAGTTACACTGGCATGCTTTATTTGTCACAATATAATTTTGTTCCTTATCTCTTTTTCTTAAAATTGCATTATATGAGATTTGGTCTTGATACTTTTGTGCCTCATTTTTTTTTTTTTTTTTTTTTGGTTGTATAATTAATTTTCCTAAGCTTTTATAATGAAGTGAGATTGAGGAAAGCTTTTCTAAACTTTACAGAGATTCCTCTTTTTTTGCTTTTGTGTGGTATTTACAATTACAGTATGTGTCTTAATCTATTCAGTCTGCTATAACAGAATACTATAGACTGAGTGGCTTAAATTAAACAGCAGGAATTTATCTTTCACAGTTCTGGAGACTGCCAAGTCCAAGATCAAAGGATTGGCAGATTTGTTGTCCAGTGAGTCTGCTTCCTGGGTCATATACAGCCGTCTTCTCACTGTGTCCTCCCATGGTGGAAGGGAAGAGAAAGCTCCCTGGGGTCACTTTTATGAATGCACTAATTTCATTCATGACAGCTCCATCCTCATGACCTAATCGCTTCCAAGGCCCCATCTCCTAACACTATCACGCTAGATTTCAACCCATGAATTTTTGGGAGATATATACATTCCATTCATAGCAGTACTTGAGTTTGGGATTTCCTGGTCCTGTTCCCCCAGACCCTCTACCAGCACACATGCACATTTTGGACTAGGCCTTCTCCTTTCATTATTGTTGCCTTGAAATGCTCCATGTTGATTCTGTTCCCAGAAGTTTTGCTCAGCGTGAGACCTTCTTTCTAGCAGGAAGTCCTGATAGGTCCAGTCTGAGAGCCCAGAGCAGGCAAGAGCATTCTAGAAATGTCACACCTTTTTACCCTAGTCTCTGTGCATGGCGAAACCCTTCCAGGTTTAGCGCTGCTCTAAAGCCAGCTTTCCATTAAATATCTGTTGCCTATTTTGGGGGCTATGCAGTTCTTAGGCACCCTTACTTCCTTCTCTTTCCTCTCATACAGGCAGTGATGTCTTGTACGTTTTGTGGCTGGTGGTGGCTTGTCGCCACCTGGATTTATTTTGGATCTCTCTTGTCATCTAGTTTGGTTGCAAACATTGTACATTTTAGTTTTGCTGTCTAGCCGTTCTCTTTACAAATGTCTTTATAAATGTAACTACTTTAGAAATGGAAGGAAAATGGCAAAGGCAAAAGATATGAAAAAACTCTGAAGCCATGCTACCACCATCTTCCCCATATGCCTCTGGACTGATTTTCAACAAGCACATAAAAATTCACATATACAAATTAGGGTTGTCCTTCAAACTGTCATTTCTGGAAAGCTAATGATGGTGACTCACTGTGAAAAACATTTTAGAACTGAACCTACACAGACAAGTGGGCATGTGAATTCTGAAAATGTACTTTACTCCACTGTACTGCTATTAAGTAGCCGTAAGACAATGAAAATTTACCTGTATAATAAGAATTAATCAATTTTTTACTTGTTCTCCACCAACTAATATAAATGAATAAAATATGGAAAGTATCACTGAACTATGAAATCGACCCTATGATACATCTATTTGTAGCAAAACCCTAAAGAAAAACCCTAAAGAAAATCACTTGTAAGGCAAAATCAAATAATTTTTTACTTTTGAGATTGTATTTTACCAACCAAAATACAGTTAGGAAATTTTAAATTTTCTTGACATTTTATCCTTGATAGAGAACAAATATAGATACTTCACATGGGACGTAATTTAGAGTTACTGTATCTTTTCCTTGAGTTTGTGTATCTCTATATGAATGCATGTGTATCCTTCTATATGTCCCTGTTCATGTTGCAAAGTGTATAATCTTACTTTATGCTGAAGTCTATGCACTACTGAACTTCAAAAGCATTAATATATGGCTGAAAGTTCCCTTTTCACTAATATGTATCACAAGGAGCAGCAAGGATAAGGTATAGAAGAATCTAGAATGTAGAAAAGCTAACCCCCCCCCCCCCCCCAGTATTCATAATCAAGTGATCCTTGAATAAACGGCTTTACTAGGTCAGCTCAAAGGACTCTTACTATTATCCCTGAAGACCCACAAAGCAGCACACAAAAGGAAACTATTTACAATGCTACCAAATAAGCTAAATCCTGTAACACATAACTTCTAATTACCAAACAATTTAAACAAAACAAGATAAAGAACCACAAAAAAAGAAACAAAACAAAACAAAAAATATTTGTTTTAATTCTCCCAACAATTTTTTTGGGTGGCCACTTCTTAACTTGAGATATCAGTATTAACTAATTCCTTAATGCTCTGAACAGTGGATTTAAACTGTCAATTACAAATACGAATAAGTTACATACAGAGGAAACCAAGGACTTACAAAGAGGTAAATCAAGGTTATATATTAAAAAAAAACACAGTCATTTGGCACAGAAGCAGAATAATTAAACATTATCATTTGGATCATGCACAAGTGCTAAAATCATTGTTCAACAGCACCCTCATTAGCAAGAGTTACTTCTTAAATATAGAAATCAGTAGTCCCAACTGGTGTACGCATACTGCTAAGCGGTACATTTCATTATCACAAGCCTTATTTTAAAGACATTCTTAACAGGTTTTTTTTTAAAAAACTATAAAACAATCTCTCAGTTTTTAATTTAAGTTTCAATGATTTCAACAAGTTGAAATTCAGACACATTTGAATTCCATGGATAGGATGCAATCAGTAAGGAAAGCTCAGAGACTTTCAAGTCCTAATGAAAAAATATGAAGCTAAAAAAATTAGCATTAGCAGAATCACCAAGGAGTCAAGAATCAGTAGGATGATAAGTCATCCAAAGTAAAATGGATTTTGCCCAAACCTCACCTTAAAAGCTAATGACAAATCTAAACGCACTGGACCTACTGGGAAAACAACATAAGGTGAGCAGAAGCTGAAACACCACTTCAGGATGCTGAGGTCAAAGAAACAGCCGTGATGCTGCGTTTTCAGTATATTGGCAAACACCCCACATCACATCTGAAGAGACAAGACTGCCAAAAACCAAACTTTCCTAACTCAAGGTAGAGCTTTCCAAAGAATGAATCAGCATTTTAAAAATATTTGATTTTGATAGTCTTACGAAGTACATTGATGTTGGCAGGGGTGGACAGGATTGGTCAAAACAACTGCTTCTAGATATTTTTTCTTTGTTCTTTTTGTTTTTTGTTTTTGTCTGTGAGTTTTATTTTTGCCAGTGGCATATAGTTCATTTAAAAAAGGCATAATTTATCTTTTAACTTAAAAAAGAAATTTGATTTTTTTACTACAAAATTGTAATTCTTCTCACCGAAAATATTATTCTTCTTATGGAAAACATGTAATTTTGGCGTATTTCCCTATATGTTAATCAATATTAACAAGAATACGTTTGAACCTCTTGCTTTAAAAACAACTGTATTTGCTTAAAACCTGCAAAATAAATCTCTTTTGAGTGGTATTAATTTAATATGCTGCTTCTCATCGAGGTATTTTTTTCTTGTCGTCGCCTCTTCTCACTAAACTCATCGAAGTTACCAGTACAAACTAGTCCTATGTAAAGCTCAGCAATTGAACTATGACACTGACAATGAATCTACCCTTGCAATTGAAATGCTGGAAGTAGCTGATGCTGTTGACCTTTCAAACTACAAAATTCTGCAAATATCCCATCTCTTCTCCCTGAGCAAACATGTCTCTCAAACCACCTTTCTATCCTGGCTAACCTTTCCTTGCTTATTTCCTCCTTCTTTCCTTTTACTATTTCCTCCATTACCTTGCTCTATTTCACATTTTCTCTCCATGGATGGGGTTACTGTACCTCACCATATGCACACAGCCTATCTACCTTTCTTTCTTCATTACAGTGGATTCTGTGTTCTTTAACACATTCCCTTACATCTTCTTCATAATTACTATTTCAACCTACCTCCTTGAATCAGTCCTGATGCTCCCAGGATAATGCCATCTCCCATATAATGTTTTTCGTTAGTGGCTGTATAATCTCTCTTTCATAAAAACCAAGAGAAAAGGATGTTTACACTTGGTGAGAGTTCAGGACACACTACCTCCAAATATGGCACATTAGGAGAACAGCAGATGTAGCAAGATCTCTCTGACCTTCTCCCACGCTTCTTACCTAAAGGGTCATAAGACCCTTAATCGAGAGGTGCCCTCCTTATTCCTGGAGGGAAGAAACATCCTTATCACTGAAGACAGGAGGACACAGAGAAGAATCCAAACAAACAGGCCTTGCTAAGTTCCCCTAGTTCATTAGCATTAGGTCATATCTTCTTATTCAATCATACTTTTACACAACTGTCCACTCTTCATCAAACCTAAGCATAAAAATACACAGGCTTCCATGTTTCTTTGGGTCTTCTCTTCCTGATGAAGGCTTCCATGTAATGTAAAATTTATAATAAATCAATTTGTATGCACTTCTCTTGTTAATCTATCTTTTGTTACAGGAGCCTCAACTATGAAACTAAGATGGGAAGAAAATACTTTTTTTTTCTCTCCTAAACACCCTTTTCCCCTAAGCTTCATCTACTAAAGCCAATGTGCCCTTCCCCTCTCCTTTGATGTTACAATGCCAGACAGGGCTATCACCTGTCTGTCACTTCAATTCTAGAGATGCAGTGATGACTTTCTAAAAGCCGTCTCATTTCTAGAACCTTCTGTGTCCTACTTCAGTCACACATTGGGGTGTGGCCATACCCCAGGCCTCATCATAACTTAAAACAGCTTTTAGTCCAAAATCTCTAACTTGAAAAAATCTCTCACTGACTGGAATCTTCTGACTCTTCTTCTTACTTCTTATATTATAAATAAACCTCTTCTTTCCCCATCATCTTGATCTCCAGCCCTTTATCCCACCACGAGATTTCTTCAGCATGAGGATACCTCAAATCAACCACAGTATCATTAACATCTTTGAATTTTTCACTCCTTTGGCCTTCAAATATACTTTTCATCTTTTAATTCCAAAGCTGCTGAGCAATGATGGAGTCATAAACTACAAATCCTTGCCAATTAACCTCAGCTGCACTCCTGTGGCAAGGTAGCAATCAGTTTACTCATCTTTGTGTGACTCATGATTGACCCTAGTAGCTATTCTAAACATTTTCCATTCTTCTTAGTATTTAACCCTATCCAGTTCTCTCTCACTGTTGGCAACTGTATGAACTTTTATAAATCATGTGAAATTTAAAGAAGAACTCTCCAATTTAAAGAAGAACTATCTTTGGTTCAGTCATTATGAAAAACAGTCTAAAGTTTCTTTTAAAAATTAAAAATAGAACTATCACATCATCCAGTAATCCCACTTCTGGATACATATCCAAAGAAAATAAAATCATTATCTCTAAAAGATATTTATACTCCTATGTGCACTGCAGCATTATTCACAATAGCCAAGATACAGAATCAACCTAAGTATCCTATAACAGATAAATGGATAAAGAAAATACAGTGAAATATGTCCAGTCATTAAAAAAAAAAAAAGGGAATCCTGTTATTTGCAATGACTTAGATGAGTCTGGAGGACATTATACTAAGTGAAATAACCCAGATACAGAAAGACAAATACTGCATGACCTCACTTATATGTGGAATCTTAAAAAAAAAAAAAAAAGTCAAGTTCATAGTAGCAGAGAGTAGAATGGTGGTTACTAGGGGCTGGGAGGTGGAGGAAAAGAGGAGACTGGTCAAAGGGTATAAACTTTCAGTTATATGATAAATAAATTCTGGAGACCTAATGTACAGCATGTGGCTACAGATAATACACTTGAAATTCACTAACAGAGTAGATCTCATCTCAAAAAACAAAACCACACACTATCTTTTATATACCCTAACATATAAAAATGTTTCTCATTTGAATTAAATTTCGGTTACTTACAACAAAGATGATTTTAAAGATCTGAGTAGGGTAATTTTCACAACAAAATTAAATCATCATAAATTAAAAAATTTAAATCTGAACATCTTAATATAAGACATAACTATTTATTTACAAAAAATTATCCCTGAATTCAAAGATGTGGTACATGGATAATATGAAAAAAAAAATGACTACTGTCTTGATTTTTAATCATTCTAAAAAAATTACAGTCTTGAATTTCTCCACATAGAGGTATTTTTTTTTCCTTCATGAAATTTTCTCTGTATTTCCAACTCCTAACAAAATGCCTGGTATGTAAAAAGGTATTCAACAAACATAATATTCCAGCTAGGATATATATATAAACTCCTATTTTCCAACTGCGTGTGTGTGTGTGTGTGTGTGTGTGTGTGTGTGTTTCCCTAATGGAGTTAAGCCACTAAATCCATGCCATCCACTTTGCACAAACCACTTACCTTCTCTAAGACTTAGTTTTTTCTTCAAAATAAAGATAAGTTAGATGATCTCTTAGAGCTTTAATTCCAGCTTTAATATTCTATAATTAGTATTTATAAATTCAGATATGAGCTCATTTGGCTTCTATGAGGCAAATTTAACTAATACAGGGAGAAAAGTATAAAAGTCATCCCAGTCCTCAAGGAGGTAAAAAGATAATTGAGAAGACAAAAACACTGCACAGTTAGAAAATGATACAAGGGAACATAGAATCAAAAGTTAATTGGTAAAGTAGAGGCTATTGGCAGAGCCCTCTGAACTAAGTGCTTTGATGAGGGTAAAACTGGAGGATCTGGGGGAGATTTCACACACAAAGTGGGAGGTGAGCCGTTTTTGTGAGAAGGTAGGATTTGGACATATGGAGACAGAATGATGACAGGCATTAAATATCATCTGTGTCATGCTGTCTCTTGAAGATCAACTCTTATTAAGCTTAATGAAATAATTATTTATTTATTTATTTATATTTTTTTATTATTATTATACTTTAAGTTCTAGGGTACATGTGCATAATGTGCAGGTTTGTTACATATGTATACTTGTGCCATGTTGCTGTGCTGCACCCATCAACTCATCAGCACCCATCAACTCGTTATTTACATCAGGTCTAACTCCCAATGCAATCCCTCCCCCCTCCCCCCTCCCCATGATAGGCCCCAGTGTGTGATGTTCCCCTTCCCGAGTCCAAGTGATCTCATTGTTCAGTTCCCACCTATGAGTGAGAACATGCGGTGTTTGGTTTTCTGTTCTTCTGATAGTTTGCTAAGAATAATGGTTTCCAGCTGCATCCATGTCCCTACAAAGGACACAAACTCATCCTTTTTTATGGCTGCATAGTATTCCATGGTGTATATGTGCCACATTTTCTTAATCCAACCTGTCACTGATGGACATTTGGGTTGATTCCAAAAATCAAAATCTCCTTAAGCTGATAAGCAACTTCAGCAAAGTCTCAGGATACAAAATTAATGTGCAAAAATCACAAGCATTCTTATACACCAGTAACAGACAAACAGAGAGCCAAATCATGAATGAACTTCCATTCACAATTGTTTCAAAGAGAATAAAATACCTAGGAATCCAAATTACAAGGGATGTAAAGGACCTCTTCAAGGAGAACTACAAACCACTGCTCAGTGAAATAAAAGAGGACACAAACAAATGAAAGAACATACCATGCTCATGAAGAGGAAGAATCAATATCATGAAAATTGCCATACTGCCCAAGGTTATTTATAGATTCAATGCCATCTCCATCAAGCTACAAACGAGTTTCTTCACAGAATTGGTAAAAACTGCTTTAAAGTTCATATGGAACCAAAAAGGAGCCCGCATCTCCAAGACAATCCTAAGTCAAAAGAACAAAGCTGGAGGCATCACGCTACCTGACTTCAAACTATACTACAAGGCTACAGTAACCAAAACAGCATGGTACTGGTACCAAAACAGAGATATAGACCAATGGAACAGAACAGAGTCCTCAGAAATAATACCACACATCTACAGCCATCTGATCTTTGACAAACCTGAGAGAAACAAGAAATGGGGAAAGGATTCCCTATTTAATAAATGGTGCTGGGAAAATTGGCTAGCCCTAAGTAGAAAGCTGAAACTGGATCCTTTCCTTATTCCTTATACAAAAATTAATTCAAGATGGATTAGAGACTTAAATGTTAGACCTAATACCATAAAAACCCTAGAGGAAAACCTAGGTAGTACCATTCAGGACATAGGCATGGGCAAAGACTTCATGTCTAAAACACCAAAAGCAACGGCAACAAAAGCCAAAATTGACAAATGGGATCTCATTAAACTAAAGAGCTTCTGCACAGCAAAAGAAACTACCATCAGAGTGAACAGGCAACCTACAGAATGGGAGAAAATTTTTGCAATCTACTCATCAGACAAAGGGCTAATATCCAGAACCTACAAAGAACTCAAACAAATTTACAAGAATAAAACAAACAACCCCATCAAAAAGTGGGCAAAGGATATGAACAGACATTTCTCAAAAGAAGACATTCATACAGCCAACAGACACATGAAAAAATGCTCATCATCACTGGCCATCAGAGAAATGCAAATCAAAACCACAATGAGATACCATCTCACACCAGTTAGAATGGCAATCATTAAAAAGTCAGGAAACAACAGGTGCTGGAGAGGATGTGGAGAAATAGGAACACTTTTACACTGTTGGTGGGATTGTAAACTAGTTCAGCCATTATGGAAAACAGTATGGCGATTCCTCAAGGATCTAGAACTAGATGTACCATATGACCCAGCCATCCCATTACTGGGTATATACCCAAAGGATTATAAATCATGCTGCTATAAAGACACATGCACACGTATGTTTATTGCGGCACTATTCACAATAGCAAAGACTTGGAATCAACCCAAATAATTCTTAAATGTACAAATTTGGATTATAGAATAGTAGGGGGAAATAAGACAAAAAGTAATTTCCTAGAGAAATAAAAATTCTGCTACATTTCTTCAGATAATTTATATATATATAAATTATCAATATCATAAAACACTTTCATGAGTCATGATATTTCATTTATATACCATTAGTCTTCTTACAGCTAAAGGCAAACATTACCATAAATTATAAGCAGATATATTGGCAAAATATTTAGGGTGTATTGTGGATTTAAAATAAGGTTTCCAAATTGCAGAAAGCTCTTAAAAATAGAAACATTCAGAGTCAGCTGTAAAGGACTTTGAAAAGGAAAGAGATGAAGTCAGTAAGGTGACTGGAGCATCTTCTTAACCAAAAAGGGAGACACACTCTGAGGAATGTAAACATCAAGGTCCATATGGAAAAGTCTGATCCATTTAACACTCAAGTGCAGCTTATTATCACTGTCCTGAACAAATCCACACTTGAGTTCATTTACTAAGGCAGACATGAAATGACTTTAGGAAATGTTGAGTAAAAGATGGATGAACCATAAATAAAACAGTAGAGCAAATGTAAAGAATGTGGGCGAAAAGAAATTTCGGAAAGCAGTTAAATCAGGTCATTCATTGCTATTAAATGCAAGCATCTTTTAAAAGATTCAATTAATATATACTTCTAGTTATTTTACAAAAAGTTGTAGGGTCAAATGCAGAAAGTGACTTGTCATACAGATGATTTATAAGTAGGCTGTTGATAAGATCACTACAAAGCCTCAGAAATGGGCAAAGGATATCTTGAAAAATGAAGCTATCCTTGTATAATGCAGGATAAGCTGCAATCTTGGAAATGGTAACAGTGACTTTTGAAAGACTATGCAACAAGAACAATTTTGGGTAACTTACAGATTTCATTTAAAATTGGTAGTTGGAAAGTGGAATTCAAATGTGTATCAGTGATTCTTAAGCATGAACCCACTGGATGACAACTGATGAAGATATGTGGGTTTCAAATTGTTTGGGTATTTTGTAAAGCCATTAAGAATTATTATACGTTTAAGACCAAGAAAAAGAGTAATTTTATATATCTTTACTATAACAACATATATTTACTTTATGATATTTTGATAGTAGCATTTTATAATCAGCTTTCTAAATTTCTATAATAGCTACTCATGTAAATATTACTATGATATTTTTCCCCAATCCAAATTCCTTACAATGATCCCTGGGGTTCTATACAATCTGATAGTTGCCTTTCTTTTTAATTCCATCTTCTACTATTGTTTCTCTTTCGTCAAATTTGTCCCGGTTTCTTTCTGTTCCCTGGTTACACCCACCTCTTTCCCAGTCTCAGGGTGGGCTTCAAATATATTGGACCTATGCAGTTGCACAGGGCCCTACAATCCGAAGGGCCTTGAACTTGATTTACTGCTCTGATGTTGCCACTTTGGAAGTCTTAATAATTGTTAAACAAGGGCCCCCCCCAGTTTCATTTTGCACTGGGCACTTCCAGTTGTGTAGCCAGTGCTCCTTTCCACGTGCCCCTTGGGGAACAGGCTCCACTTTCTGTAGCCCAATCACGCTAACCTTTTTCCCATCTCACACCACTGGATGTTCTGTTTCTTCTTTCTGAAATATGCTTCTACTAGTTCTTTACAGGCCTGAATTTCCCTCAAACTTTGATCTCAACTCAAATGTCAGCTCAGACAAACCTTACTGATTTCTTTATCTAAAGTGTCTCTTCTAATCATTCTATCTCATTATATACTCATTTCCTTAAAGGCACTTACTGCAATCTATAATAACCTCATTTATTTGTTTCCTTGTTCATTCTCACACATTCTTCCTCCTAAAGGGAGAGTAGCAGGAAAGTCCACAATCTTGTCTTTCTGGGTATACTATGATACATTATCAGAGCTGAAATGACTGACAAGGATCCTCTCCTTGACCAAATTTGTGTTGGCCTCCAGTGAGCTCTGTTCTTTACTGAAGCCTTGACCTATAAAAACTGCAAATTTTCAGCACAAATCATTTTGTCCATCCCCTTCCACCCACTTCTCCATTAAAAAACTTGAACAAACATGAACATAATTCCTAACAGTTCAAGGCCACATCCCTAGAATACCCTAAAAAAGGGGATCATTAAGGCATCTGCCCTCTTAAAGTGTCAGCCTGAAAAACAAACTCCAAGCTGCCAAAAGAATTTACTGTTCGCTCTAGCCAACACCTGAAGACAGGTCCCTGCTCACTCTTTCTTAGGACATTTACTAAAAAGGGCTTACAATGGGGAATCCTTCCTCTGTCCCTTTGAGATGTGTATGTATCTCCAACAACTCAGGGGTGTCTTTCTCAAGGACCCGAAAGTCATTTCTCTGAAGTGTAATCATCAGGAAGGATAGGGCCCCTATCTCCCAGTCTTTCTGGAATGGTAGAATCCTAACTCTTGACAATTGCCAGCTCACAGACACAGCTGGTCTGATGGAACTGATGCTGACCAATGCTGGGTCAGTTTTCACCTTCTTGCCTCTGCTCAAGTCTCTCTTTTGTTTCCCCAGTCTATTCCCTCCTGAAAACACCTAGTCACCTCTGTACAAATAGAAGTATATGTGCATAATCAGTGTATTATTGATTAAAATCTGTCCTTACCATTTTAACTAGTGTCTGGTTTTGTTTATCTTTGACAAGAAGGCCTGACACCTACAAAATGTTCAATATTAATTTGTTGGGTGAATAAATAAGTTAATAATAGTAATAAATGTTGTCTCACAAATTTTCTTGGGGAGATTTCTTTTTCCTGGTTAAAGCTATTACGTGGTATGGGCACTTCCTCCATTATAATTCAGCAATATTTTCTAGAGATTTCTTCTCTATACATAGGGCACTTATTTATTTGAGATAAGATATCTATGAGTGTGAGATTTATATGTATATCTTTTATAAGTATTGCAGCCCTGCTGTCAATTTATGATTCAAAAAAGTAACTCAATTCCCTAAACCAAAGAAAATAGACAGCTTGATGAATACATTTGGGCACTATTTGGAAGGAAGTAAAAGAATAGCTATTAATAGAACATGAGGATAACTTCAAGAAAAAATAGTTGTAAATCAAAGGAAAAACAAGAACTTATATCCAATGCTGGTGGGGCTAAGTAAAATTGAAACTTTAACAAAGTGTGATAATAATGTAAAGTGGGATAAACCTCTTTTGAAAAAAAACCTTGACATCAATATTTTGACCACAAAAAATACTCATATTCATTGACTCAAATAACCTACTTATAGTGCTTTATTCTATTGCAATGTAATTTATATAATATCTGGAATGAGCTACCTTCACAAAGATACTTGTAAAAGTGTTATTTGTAACATCACAAAATTGAAAATAAACGAAATGTCCAAATTTAAGGGAAAGGTTAGGTAAAATGTAGTAATTCACTCAATTAAAAATTTTGTGACTAAAAAAAAATTATACCGTGTGACAAAATGGAATGTCGAGTAAAAAATATCAGGAACAAAATATATAAATATAAATATGAATAGAATCTTAAAACCAGAGACATGGAAAAATTAGAGGGTAGTTTATATAGGAGCTATAATTAGGAATTATATTTTTAATATCTCCATTTTCTGTATTTTTGCTAATATGAATATAGTATTTAACTATGAAAGCATAAATATGTCTAAAAGAAACATGATTTTTCATTATATAGTATCATTTTCAATGCAGGTCAGTATCAGCTCTTAAAAGAATTTGCTACCAAAAAAGTTTAAAATCAAAACATAGATGTTAAAAAAAGTTAGTATTTTTTTCTGCACTAATTAACTCAACATAAACGAGTTTACTTAAAACAAAAAATATAATCTTCAAAGTGATATTTTTTCAAAAAAGATTGTCTAAATAAACAATAACATTTTAGATATTAGTTAATTCAATGGCAATGTATTAAAAACAAAACAGTGGGTTAGTACTCACAGGTATACAATATTCCACCATTGGGTAATGTAATTTGTGACCTTTTGCTGTTCGACCCGAAAAGAAACAACTCTGGCAGACATCGTAGTTAAAATGCTTAAGGCTTCTATACCTAGAGAAATGAAAAGAAAATTTATTGTCTTGCATTACTATTATTTAGTCCAAATTTGCGGTAAGAAACTTCATTCATCCAAATTACCAAAAAAAAAAAAAAAAAAAAAAATCAAATTTTGGAGTTCAAATCTCAAGGGAGACAAATACGCATGTCAGAAGATTTCTTTTAATGTTTGAATATGAATGGAAAATGATGGACAAGAAAAGAATTATATCTATTAAGTTGAAACATCAAATTTTAAAATATCAATTACACCATTAATAAGAAATGAATTTTAAAATTCCCTCACAAAGATACAGTTTTTAACAATGAGCACTTTTATATTTGGTTTAAATTAGTCACTAGAAAAAAAAGAAATCAAGAAATACTGTGTAACAAAGGAAAAACAAAATAGAGCCTTTATCACAATGCATCCTTGAATGGAAATGGTGTTTTAAAATCTCTGGCGTAAGAATGACACTGCACATTGACTTCTACTTGTAGAATCTTACTTACAAAAGCAAAACCTTAGATGACCAGTTTCTATCAGTCTGAGTGGAAAACATCTTCTCCCAAATATATGCTGTCAGCATTGCCGGTAGAACTAAGAACATAAATTATACCCACATCTACAGAAAAAAATTAAATGATACAACCAACAGAATGAAAATGGAAGCAAAATTTAAAAGTTGTGTGGCTATAAACTACTAAGTGCTGAGTAGCTTCTAGAATGACCTGAAAAATCACTTGCAAATCAATCTTAAGGAAATCATTCTGCATATACTACAGCCAGTTTACTTTTGCCAAGGAAGCTACTGGTTTGAATCAATCGCATACACTAACAACATCTCTTGGTCTATCAGCATGGCTTGACAGGTATGATTGACATCTTCTTTCTAAATGGAATTTTATCTTCTGCTGAATACTCCCTTGGCAGATAGCCATTCTTCCTTTTTCATTGGTAACATATCCTTGTGCTGTTAGCACATTTTAGCAATGAGCCTTGAGAAAATTGCTGTTTCTTAGCCTCTCTTGCTGATGGTGGTGACCAGTGCAATACAAACCAAAGTTATTAGGTGGGGATTCTAATTGGAATTTCAAGGGACTGACTCAGTTGGGAAGAGGCATGCTCCCTCTTCCTCCCCACTGGAAAAATGAATCTGACATCCCGAAGAGTCACTTTGTTAGCATGAAGTGACTTTGAAGATGGAAGCCACATGTTAGGGATGACAGTGCATGAAAACAGAGCTAAGGGCCCAGGTGGGCACAAAAAACAGTCTTGGATTACCTACCTTCACTTTGTTTACAAGAAAGAGAACTAAAGCTCTAATTTATTTATGCGAGCACTATTAAGCAACTGTGTATGATTCTAACTGAAAAAATTCCCAGCTTACAAAACACTCTGTAAATCTAAGATTTCATTAACATTTAATTTGGAGGTAATTAGTGAAAACCTCTAGCAGTATTTATAAAAGTTCAGGGAAAATGAATATTTTAAATATATATAAATATATGGTAGAAGCTTGATAGACAGTCTGAATGAGGTTAAGATTATATAAGATTATTCTACAATAGACATATTTCTCTATCTTTATTTCTGTATTTGCCTTTCCATTCATTCTCTGAAGACACAGAGAAAGATGCATCTTTTTACAACTAAGCTAATCAGGCCTATTCCAATTGGACCCCATTTTACTATTGGAATTGTTCTTTTATTCATTCCCTTCATGGGTAATCTTTGTGCAATAATTAAGTTACCATTAGCTTGAAGAAACCTTTGCTCAGCCTTGTGCCTAAACCAGGTATCAACTCTGGACATATTTCTCTTTCATTCAAAAATTAAAAATTTTAGATGTACTACATTCTCAATGTAGAAAACAGGAAAAATATACATTCAAGTAAAAGGAAGACAATATATCACTTACCATCTTCCAATTTTCAATATCCTGACATATTTTCTTTAAGTTAGAGTTAGATTTTTTAAACAAGTTGTTTGCACATACTAGCCTATGTATTTTCCTGAGCCATCTTTATTATGACATGGATAGAATCCTCTCTAAGATTCCCAATGACTTCTGATTCAAAGAATCTTTCTGATGCACCTAACACCTCTACCAACTTGCTAAAGCCTTCTCTTTTGAATTCCACAACACTATGCTTCTTTACTTCTCTGAAGAATCCTGTTCTCTCCCTTACTATACCTCTCTCTAATCCTGCCTTTTACTGAGTCCAGGTTTTTCTGGCATTTCCACTTAATGGAAATGTTCAACAATACATTCATAGGTTTTCCTACTATCACACTAATGATGTTATTGGTAGTAACAAAAAAAGCCAACATTTACTGAATGTCTACTCTGTGATAGGTACTGCCCTAGACACTTTCATGTATTAACTACTACTATAAGGAAACATTCATAGAATCTGAAGTTGAAGAAACTCAGGTTCAAGAAGGCCAAGTATCTTATTCAAAGTCTCAGTGCCAAACAATAGATCCAGGATTCAAGTCCAAGTAGTGGACTTGAAGTGACTCCAGAGCTACTTCTCAATACACTGTCTCCTGAATATCTTCCCATAACCTTAATCTCTGATCTGCTTGTCAACTTCACATCTCTGTCATAGAGACATCTACAGGTCAATTTGATAGTACTAGCAGAAACTTAAACCCTTGAAATTTAACACTTCAGGTTGTTCACTCTTTATAATTGCTCTTACATATTTTTCTTTTGAAATATTTCAAGTTAATTGAAAAGTAGGGAGAATATAATAAACATCCATGTACCCACAACTCAGTTAAATCTTAATATTCTGCATAGTTGCTTCAGGCCTTTTTAATTTAAGAAATGAAACTTTAAAGGTCACTCAAATATTTAATGTTTTTAGAGTATTTTATCCTGTCCTTCACTTTTCACATCCATCAGATGCTGAGAAATATGGTCCCTCATGGCATCTCTAGGTTATACCAATGACCGTATATGGCAGATTATACATATACATACATACATATATATATATACACACACACACACACACACGGCAGTCTCTTCCCAAGTCAATTAATGTGGATATTTCCCATCTTCACATTACAGTTTATATCCAGAGTAATATTTTTGATCTAATAATTAATGACTTACTTAAATCAATTGCTCTTTCAATACCATTTCATTACTTCTTAATATTAAATCTCTCCTCTCCTAAAAATCTAATCTGCTTTTTAAAACCATCTTGATTAAGAACACAAACTGGAGAACCAAAGCGATCTGGATTTGAATCCTAACTTTGTCTCTTCACAGTCAGCTGCCTGGCCTTGGCAAGTTGACTAATCTTGGAGTCTTAGTTCCTTTAGGTAGAGGTAATACTCCCAATCTTACAGAGTTTTTATGAAAAGTGACTAAAATAACAAATACAACACCTCTTAGCACATTGTCTGGCATAAAGTAAACAATAAATAGCAGTGATTATTAGCTTTGATGACTCTCATTTGAATTATCTTCCGAGTAGTAGACCGACCTTGCCACATTCCAGCTATTCCCTCTCCCGTACACCTATGTTTACCAGATACTCCAAATGCAGCCATTCCAAGAACCCTGCTGCATTTAAACTGTGACTTTACCATTTTTCTCTTCCAAGATTTGTGCTTTGACTTCCACTGGGGCATCTATTACCCTGGCTGTCTGCCAGGCTAATGCTCGCTCTACTTCACACTACCTACCTATCTTTTCATCCTCTTAGAATGCATAGCAGCAAGGCCCTCTGACCTCACAATACTTTAGTCTTCCCAACTACACCATAATGCGTGAGAGAACTTTTGAATTTCCATTTCTTATGTTAGCCATCCACAAAGAATGCAATGATATGCTTCATACAAAGTATTATGCTGATAAAGTCAGTCAAATGAAAGCAATTCTGTTTAATTCAAGATACTAATACTTATATTATATATAACAACAACCAATCCCAGTCCTCCTGATTTGACTCTCCCTCAGAGAATCACCATCTTGGCACTTTGTCTTCAGGTACGAATAAAAGAGACACATAAGGCCACGCATGGTGGCTCACGCCTGAAATCCCAGCACTTTGGGAGGACAAGGAGGACAGATCACATGGTCGGGAGTTTAAGACCAGCTTGGCCAACATAGTGGAACCCAGTATCTACTAAAAACACATAAATTAGCTGGGTGTTGTGGCATGAGCCTGTAGTCCCAGCTACTTGGAAGGCTGAGGCAGGGAAATCGTGTGAACTCGGGAGGCAGAGGTTGAAGTGAGCCATTGTGCCACTGCATACCAGCTTGGGTGGCAGAGAAAGACTTGGTCAGAAAAAGAAAAAAACAAAAACAGAGACACATAAAATCTTGAGTTTCCCTATTGAGTAGGCTTATGTTGTTTCATAAAAGATTTCCAAATTAAACTGGGGCTATTTTCCAGATTCCCCCCAGAAGAGAAATATAATATATTCAAGAGGTCAAATGCATACCTATGTTAAGAGGAGTGGATCAGGATGTCCACCTTAGGACAAACCATAGACTCTGCACTGTCAGCTTTGGGGTCACAAACTGAAGAGTCTGAAACACTGATTACATTAAAGTATGGCATTCAGCAGTGCTCCTCATGGGAAGAAGTCGGGTTAATGTACTTCATACCAAACTTGGCAGAAGTAACACAAAGTAATTTGGTTACTTCTCAGCTGGTAATTAAACATTGCTTCCTGTTTGCTAAGTTTGACCCCAAAGACCTCAGAATATTCACCAAATTCCATCAGGGTTATCTATTTATAATTAGCCATACAATTTTCATGCATGAATCATTTTTGTGACCTAAGTAAATGGACATTCATAGAAATCTCTGGTTCTGACCAAAGTAGTGTAAATGAAAATAATAATAGCAACAATAATAAAATATGCTTCATGTAGTAGTTATAAGAAGAAATGCTACTTTTTGATAGATGAGACATGCTGAACATACCATTTATTTAGAGGGCAAACCTCCAAATGGGAATGGAGGATAGACGTACCACTGAGATTACGCAAAGGAAACAGAAAATAGCCTCCTCCAGCACTGGCGCGCCTTACCTGAACCCGACAATTGGACATTCCTTGCAGATGTTGCATTTGGCCTGATGTTTTGCAGTCTCTGCTGCTGCCACTCGATGTAAAACTGGCAGCCAAACCATGGACTGTGGTTCCAAACGCATCCAATCTATAAACTCTTTCACACTTATTTCTGGTTTATTGTTATTCTGGTGAAAAAAGATATATATTAAAAGTAAGGAAATGTCTTCATTTAAAAGGTAGCAAGTGTTGTTGCTTCATAATCTTCTGAAAATTTGTGCAGGAGAGGAAACTATGTAACTCTTTCCTTGTCAGTTAAGTCACAATGCTTTAAGGTTCTTCAAGTCAAGAAAATTCTAGAACTTATGAGTAGAAAAAGCAGAAATTGTCACATAGGAAGAAGTAAAAAAATACCAAGACTTCAATATACTCAGCTTTTGAAAGAAACAAAAGCAAAAACCAAAACCACCCAATTCAAAGTAATCTTTTTACATAAATAATTCTATAAAACTCGTTCGGCCAGGCGTGGTGGCTTAAGCCTGTAATCCTAGCACTTTGGGAGGCCAAGGTGGGCAGATTGCCTGAGCTCAGGAGTTTGAGACCAGCCTAGGCAACACGGTGAAACCCCGTCTCTACTAAAACACACACACACAAAATTAGCTGGGCGTGGTGGCATGCACCTGTAGTCCCAGCTACTCGGGAGGCTGAGGCAGGAGAAACTGCCTGAATCTGGGAGGTGGAGGTTGCAGTGAGCCGAGATCATGCCACTGCACTCCAGCCTGGGTGACAGAGCAAGACTCTATCTCAAAAAAAAAAAAAAAAAAAAAAATTCATCTAAGACAGTAAAAACTTGTGAAAGACTCACTGATAATTTTACAAACTTGAAGGCCATTATAAATGCTAAATAAAAGCTGTCATTTTTGTGTGTCCTGCTCCAGTCCCATTATATTATCACATGGGAAGCATATTGCTATGGATGTACTTTGCAGGATTTTCAAATTTATCAGGATAAATTACATAAAACTCCCCAATCCCTCTATAAGTCCCAAAACTAAGCAATTTTCCTATGTGCAAAGCTAAACTTTCTAACAATTTCATCCTCCTGTTGCTGTTGAGGTTATTCTGTGAACCTACATGTATGACTATAAATCATATTTAGAATTTGCATTTGATATTTTTTGTATTTCTAAAACAAGAAAAAGGGCCATTATAAAATGTAATAACCCATGACATCAATTCTCCTCTAAGATATGGTGTGAGCCTTTTTTTCCCCAAGCAATGATAAATCACTGGCTATGCTTTGCCAAAATATCTGTAGACTTGTACTTTATGCATATGTATAACATCAGTAGTAACATTTCTAAAATGTCTTTATATGCAGTAAACATTAAAAAGAAACTAAAGTGCTTTCTCAGTTTAAAATTAGTAACTTAGATCAGTATAAAACTTTGTGTATCTTTCTTTTGTATGCATAGTTTCAAAGAAAAAACTGATACTTTAATAACATCTTTTATATATATATATATATTTAAAATCTTGTCTTAAAAAGAACTCAGGACATTTTAATTCAGTTATTTAGCAGATACTTATTAAAGTAGGTATGATGTTCAAAGTGCAGGAAATCTAATAGTCTGAATGTTTTTGTCCCGCAAAACTCATATGTTAAAAACCTAACCACTTAGGAGATGGTACAAGGAGGTAGAGCCTTTAGGAAATGATTAGGTCTTGAGGGTGGAGCTCTCTTGAATGGGGTTAGTGATCTTATACAAAAGGCCCAAGACCTCAGAAATAATACCACATATCTACAACCATCGGATCTTTGACAAACCTGAGAAAAACACACAATGGGGAAAGAATTCCCTATTTAATAAATGGTGTTGTGAAAACTGGCCAGCCATATGCAGAAAACTGAAACTGGACCTCTTCCTTACACCTTATACAAAAATTAACTCAAGATGGATTAAAGGCTTAAATGTAATACCTAAAACCATAAAAACCCTAGATGAAAATCTAGGCAATACCATTCAGGACATAGTCATGGGCAAAGACTTCATGACTAAAACACCAAAAGCAATGGCAACAAAAGGCACAGCAAAACAAACAAACAAACAAACAAACAAACCAAACTGTCATCACAGTGAACAGGCAACCTACAAAATGGGAGAAAATTTTCAAAATCTATCCATCTGACAAAGAGCTAATATCCAGAATCCACGAAGAACTTCAACAAATTTACAAGAAAAAACAAACAACGCCATCAAAAAAGTGGGTGAAGGATATGAACAGACACTTCTCAAAAGAAGACATTTATGCAACCAACAAACATATGAAAAAATACTCATCATCACTGGTCAACTGGCCATCAGAGAAATGCAAATCAAAACCACAATGAGATACCATCTCATGTCAGTTAGAATGGCAATCATTAAAAAGTCAGGAAACAACAGACACTGGAGAGGATGTGGAGAAACAGGAACACTTTTACACTGTTGGTGGGAATGTAAATTAGTTCAGTCATTGTGGAAGACAGTGTGGCAATTCCTCAAGGATATAGAACCAGAAATACCATCTGACCCAGAAATCCCATTACTAGGTATATACCCACAGGATTATAAATCATTCTACTATAAAGACACATGCACACATATGTTTACTGCAGCACTATCCACAATAGCAAAGAGTTGGAACCAAAAGCCTATCAATGATAGACTGGATAAAGAAAATGTGGAATAGGAACAGCTCCAGTCTCCAACTCCCAGCGCGAGCGACACAGAAGACTGGTGATTTCTGCATTTTCAACTGAGGTACTGGGTTCATCTCACTAGGGAGTGCCGGACAATTGGTGCTGGTCAGCTGCTGCAGCCCGACCAGCGAGAGCTGAAGCAGGGCGAGGCATTGCCTCACCTGGGAAGCGTAAGGGGGAAGGGAATCCCTTTTCCTAGCCAGGGGAACTGAGACACACAACACCTGGAAAATCGGGTAACTCCCACCCCAATACTGCGCTTTAAGGAAATGGGCACACCAGGAAATTATATCCCACACCTGGCCGGGAGGGTCCCATGCCCACAGAGCGTCCCTCATTGCTAGCACAGCAGTCTGTGATCTACTGGCAAGGCAGCAGTGAGGCTGGGGGAGGGGCGCCCGCCATTGCTGAAGGCTTAAGTAGGTAAACAAAGCCGGCCGCTGGGAAGCTCGAACTGGGTGGAGCTCACAGCAGCTCAAGGAAACCTGCCTGTCTCTGTAGACTCCGCCTCTGGGGACAGGGCACAGTAAACAATAACAAACGCAGCAGAAACCTCTGCAGATGCAAACGACTCTTTCTGACAGCTTTGAAGACAGCAGTGGATCTCCCAACACGGAGGTTGAGATCTGAGAAGGGACAGACTGCCTGCTCAAGTGGGTCCCTGACCCCTGAGTAGCCTAACTGGGAGACATCTCCCACTAGGGGCAGTCTGACACCCCACACCACACAGGGTGGAGTACAACCCTGAGAGGAAGCTTCCAAAGCAAGAATCAGACAGGTACACTCGCTGTTCAGCAATATTCTATCTTCTGCAGCCTCTGCTGCTGATACCCAGGCAAACAGGGTCTGGAGTGGACCTCAAGCAATCTCCAACAGACCTACAGCTGAGGGTCCTGACTATTAGAAGGAAAATGATCAAACAGGAAGGACACCTACACCAAAACCCCATCAGTACGTCACCATCATCAAAGACCAGAGGCAGATAAAACCACAAAGATGGGGAAAAAGGAGGGCAGAAAAGCTGGAAATTCAAAAAATAAGAGCACATCTCCCCCGGCAAAGGAGCGCAGCTCATCGATAGCAACGGATCAAAGCTGGACGAAGAATGACTTTGACGAGATGAGAGAAGAAGGATTCAGTCCATCAAACTTCTCAGAGCTAAAGGAGGAATTACGTACCCAGCGCAAAGAAACTAAAAATCTTGAAAAAAAGGTGGAAGAATTGATGGCTAGAGTCATTAATGCAGAGAAGGTCATAAATGAAATGAAAGAGATGAAAACCATGACACGAGAAACACGTGACAAATGCACAAGCTTCAGTAACCGACTCGATCAACTGGAAGAAAGAGTATCAGCGATTGAGGATCAAATGAACAAAATGAAGCGAGAAGAGAAACCAAAAGAAAAAAGAAGAAAAAGAAATGAACAAAGCCTGCAAGAAGTATGGGATTATGTAAAAAGACCAAATCTACGTCTGATTGGGGTGCCTGAAAGTGAGGGGGAAAATAGAACCAAGTTGGAAAACACTCTTCAGGATATCATCCAGGAGAACTTCCCCAACCTAGTAGAGCAGGCCAACATGCAAATCCAGGAAATACAGAGAACGCCACAAAGATACTCCTCAAGAAGAGCAACTCCAAGACACATAATTGCCAGATTCACCAAAGTTGAAATGAAGGAAAAAATCTTAAGGGCAGCCAGAGAATGGTCGGGTTACCCACAAAGGGAAGCCCATCAGACTAACAGCAGATCTCTTGGCAGAAACTCTACAAGCCAGAAGAGACTGGAGGCCAATATTCAACATTCTAAAGAAAAGAATTTTAAACCCAGAATTTCATATCCAGCCAAACTAAGTTTCATAAGTGAAGGAGAAATAAAATCATTTACAGATAAGCAAATGCTTAGAGATTTTGTCACCACTAGGCCTGCCTTACAAGAGATCCTGAAGGAAGCACTAAACATGGAAAGGAACAAACGGTACCAGCCATTGCAAAAACATGCCAAAATGTAAAGACCATCGAGACTAGGAAGAAACTGCATCAACTAACGAGCAAAATAACCAGTTAATATCATAATGGCAGGATCAAGTTCACACATAACAATCTTAACCTTAAATGTAAATGGACTAAATGCTCCAATTAAAAGACACAGACTGGCAAACTGGATAAAGAGTCAAGACCCATCAGTCTGCTGTATTCAGGAGACCCATCTCACATGCAGAGACATACATAGGCTCAAAATAAAGGGATGGAGGAAGATTTACCAAGCAAATGGAGAACAAAAAAAGCAGGGGTTGCAATACTAGTCTCTGATAAAACAGACTTTAAACCATCAAAGATCAAAAGAGACAAAGACGGCCATTACATAATGGTAAAGGGATCAATTCAACAGGAAGAGCTAACTATCCTAAATATATATGCACCCAATACAGGAGCACCCAGATTCATAAAGCAAGTCCTTAGAGACTTACAAAAAGACTTAGACTCCCATACAATAATAATGGGAGACTTCAACACTCCACTGTCAACATTAGACAGATCAACGAGACAGAAAGTTAACAAGGATATCCAGGAATTGAACTCATCTCTGCAGCAAGCAGACCTAATAGACATCTATAGAACTCTCCACCCCAAATCAACAGAATATACATTCTTCTCAGCATCACATCGCACTTACTCCAAAATTGACCACATAATTGGAAGTAAAGCACTCCTCAGCAAATGTACAAGAACATAAATTATAACAAACTGTCTCTCAGACCACAGTGCAATCAAACTAGAACTCAGGACTAAGAAACTCAATCAAAACCGCTCAACTACAGGAAACTGAACAACCTGCTCCTGAATGACTACTGGGTACATAACGAAATGAGGGCAGAAATAAAGATGTTCTTTGAAACCAATGAGAACAAAGATACAACATACCAGAATCTCTGGGACACATTTAAAGCAGTGTGTAGAGGGAAATTTATAGCACTAAATGCCCACAAGAGAAAGCTGGAAAGATCTAAAATTGACACTCTAACATCACAGTTAAAAGAACTAGAGAAGCAAGAGCAAACACATTCAAAAGTTAGCAGAAGGCAAGAAATAACTAAGATCAGAGCAGAACTGAAGGAGATAGAAACATAAAAAACCCTCCAAAAAATGAATGAATCCAGGAGTTGGTTTTTTGAAAAGATCAACAAAATTGACAGACCGCTAGCAAGACTAATAAAGAAGAAAAGAGAGAAGAATAAAATTGATGCAATAAAAAATGATAAAGGGGATATCACCACCGACCCCACAGAAATACAAACTACCATCAGAGAATACTATAAACACCTCTATGCAAATAAACTAGAAAATCTAGAAGAAATGGATAATTTCCTGGACACTTACACTCTTCCAAGACTAAACCAGGAAGAAGTTGAATCCCTGAATAGACCAATAGCAGGCTCTGAAATTGAGGCAATAATTAATAGCCTACCAACCAAAAAAAGTCCAGGACCAGATGGATTCACAGCCTAATTCTACCAGAGGTACAAGGAGGAGCTGGTACCATTCCTTCTGAAACTATTCCAATCAATAGAAAAAGAGGGAATCCTCCCTAACTCATTTTATGAGGCCAACATCATCCTGATACCAAAGCCTGGCAGAGACACAACAAAAAAAGAGAATTTTAGACCAATATCCCTGATGAACATCGATGCAAAAATCCTCAATAAAATACTGGCAAACCAGATTCAGCAACATATCAAAAAGCTTATCCACCATGATCAAGTGGGTTTCATCTCTGGGATGCAAGGCTGGTTCAACATTCGCAAATCAATAAACATAATCCAGCATATAAACAGAACCAAAGACAAGAACCATATGATTATCTCAATAGATGCAGAAAAGGCTTTTGACAAAATTCAACAGCCCTTCATGCTAAAAACGCTCAATAAATTCGGTATTGATGGAACGTACCTCAAAATAATAAGAGCTATTTATGACAAACCCACAGCCAATATCATACTGAATGGGCAAAAACTGGAAACATTCCCTTTGAAAACTGGCACAAGACAGGGATGCCCTCTCTCACCACTCCTATTCAACATAGTGTTGGAAGTTCTGGCTAGGGCAATCAGGCAAGAGAAAGAAATCAAGGGTATTCAGTTAAAAAAAGAAGAAGTCAAATTGTCCCTCTTTGCAAATGACATGACTGTATATTTAGAAAACCCCATGGTCTCAGCCCAAAATCTCCTTAAGCTGATAAGCAACTTCAGCAAAGTCTCAGGATACAAAATTAATGTGCAAAAATCACAAGCATTCTTATACACCAGTAACAGACAAACAGAGAGCCAAATCATGAATGAACTTCAATTCACAATTGTTTCAAAGAGAATAAAATACCTAGGAATCCAACTTACAAGGGATGTAAAGGACCTCTTCAAGGAGAGCTACAAACCACTGCTCAGTGAAATAAAAGAGGACACAAACAAATGGAAGAACATACCATGCTCATGGATAGGAAGAATCAATATCGTGAAAATGGCCATACTGCCCAAGGTTATTTATAGATTCAATGCCATCCCCATCAAGCTACCAATGAGTTTCTTCACAGAATTGGAAAAAACTGCTTTAAAGTTCATATGGAACCAAAAAAGAGCCCGCATCTCCAAGACAATCCTAAGTCAAAAGAACAAAGCTGGAGGCATCACGCTACCTGACTTCAAACTATACTACAAGGCTACAGTAACCAAAACAGCATGGTACTGGTACCAAAACAGAGATATAGACCAATGGAACAGAACAGAGTCCTCAGAAATAATACCACACATCTACAGCCATCTGATCTTTGATAAACCTGAGAGAAACAAGAAATGGGGAAAGGATTCCCTATTTAATAAATGGTGCTGGGAAAATTGGCTAGCCATAAGTAGAAAGCTGAAACTGGATCCTTTCCTTACTCCTTATACGAAAATTAATTCAAGATGGATTAGAGACTTAAATGTTAGACCTAACACCATAAAAACCCTAGAGGAAAACCTAAGTAGTACCATTCAGGACATAGGCATGGGCAAAGACTTCATGTCTAAAACACCAAAAGCAATGGCAGCAAAAGCCAAAATTGACAAATGGGATCTCATTAAACTAAAGAGCTTCTGCACAGCAAAAGAAACTACCATCAGAGTGAACAGGCAACCTACAGAATGGGAGAAAATTTTTGCAATCTACTCATCAGACAAAGGGCTAATATCCAGAACCTACAAAGAACTCAAACAAATTTACGAGAAAAAAACAAACAACCCCATCAAAAAGTGGGCAAAGGATATGAACAGACATTTCTCAAAAGAAGACATTCATACAGCCAACAGACACATGAAAAAATGCTCATCATCACTGGCCATCAGAGAAATGCAAATCAAAACCACAATGAGATACCATCTCACACCAGTTAGAATGGCAATCATTAAAAAGTCAGGAAACAGCAGGTGCTGGAGAGGATGTGGAGAAATAGGAACACTTTTACACTGTTGGTGGGATTGTAAACTAGTTCAACCATTATGGAAAACAGTATGGCGATTCCTCAAGGATCTAGAACTAGATGTACCATATGACCCAGCCATCCCATTACTGGGTATATACCCAAAGGATTATAAATTATGCTGCTATAAAGACACATGCACACGTATGTTTATTGCGGCACTATTCACAATAGCAAAGACTTGGAATCAACCCAAATGTCCATCAGTGACAGATTGGATTAAGAAAATGTGGCACATATACACCATGGAATACTATGCAGCCATAAAAAAGGATGAGTTTGTGTCCTTTGTAGGGACATGGATGCAGCTGGAAACCATCATTCTTAGCAAACTATCAGAAGAACAGAAAACCAAACACCGCATGTTCTCACTCATAGGTGGGAACTGAACAATGAGATCACATGGACTCGGGAAGGGAAACATCACACACCGGGGCCTATCATGGGGAGGGAGGAGGGGGGAGGAATTGCACTGGGAGTTATACCTGATGTAAATGACGAGTTGATGGGTGCTGACGAGTTGATGGGTGCAGCACACCAACATGGCACAAGTATACATATGTAACAAACCTGCACGTTATGCACATGTACCCTAGAACTCAAAGTACAATAATAAAAAAAAAAAAGAAAATGTGGCACATATACACCATGGAATACTATGTAGCCATAAAAAAAGGATGAGTTCATGTCCTTTGAAGGGACATGGATGAAGTTGGAAACCATCATTCTCAGCAAACTAACACAAGAACAGAAAACCAACCACCACAGGTTCTCACTCATAAGTGGGAGTTGAACAATGAGAACACATGGACACAGGGAGGGGAATATCACACACTGGGGCCTGCCAGGGGTTGGGGGGCTAGGGGACAGCATTAGGGGAAATATCTAATGTAGATGATGGGTTGATGGGTGCAGCAAACAACCGTGGCACGTGTATACCTATGCAACAAACCTGCACGTTCTGCATATGTACGCCAGAACTTAAAGTATAAAACAAACAAACAAAAAAAGAGGCCCAAGACAGATCATTCACTTCTTCCATCATATGAGGAAACAGCAAGAAAGGTTGCAATGAACTAGAAGGTGGGCCCTCAGCAGACACTGAATCTGCTAGCACCTTGATCATGGACAGCCTCCAGAACTGTAGAAAATAAATTTCTGTTGTTTAAAAGCCACCCAGTTTATGGTATTTTGTTAGAGCAGCTTGAACGAACTAAGACAGGATACAACAGTAAAATGATAGCCACAGTCCTTGTCTTCATGGAGCTTAGGTTCCTACAGAAGAAACAAATACTAATCCATGAATTATATAATTCAGTGTGTAATTATAATTGTACTGAGTATGAGAAGGAAGAGGTGGAAGATATTAAGGTGAATATAATAGGAAAATATAGCATTATCTGAAGAGGTCAGAGAAAGATTTTCAGAGGATATGAGAGTTAAAGCTAAAATCTAAAGATCAAATAAGGATTAGGTATGAGAAGTGAGTTAGTGGGCAATGGGGAAGGAAGAATGTCTAAACAGCAGACGCAGGTCCAAAGGCACTGCTGAGGCAGGAAACAAGGAAATAACACAGTGCAGCTGGAAAGTGGAGAGCAAGGAGAGGAGTGGTAGGACAGGACGCCAGGAAAAGGGCAGAACGAACAGCAATTAATGGCACAGGTTAAACACTGTAGCTTTTATTAAAGAAAAACAGCAAGTCTCTTTGCAAGGGTTGCTATTTTTTGAAGCAAATGAGCCTTAGGAGATAAAATATACCACTTGTTGGATGGTACCCAAAGTCTTTCAGCATTTGGCTCCAGCCCGAGTTCCCTATTCCATGTCTCAGAACATCCTCAAAACCCTTCCCCAACACATCCTGCATACCAGTGATCCTTCATGCTTACCTGTTGGAAGCAGCTGCGAACACTAGGCTCAATATTACTGCCTCCAAAAGCTGCTACTTCACCTAGCTGCCGGGGTATCTGGATGGCGTCATGAAGTAACAGGCCCAGCTGCCTCTGGTCACACATTTCCGTGGGCCCCGCCACTTCCTTAAAGAGATCTGCAAAGAGAGGCAAGAGGTTAACTTCCATCTGCCTACAGTGTTCTTTTACTTAAAATATATCTTTGGTAATGTGGACTGAAACATGTAGATTAAAAAAATTTCAGAAGGACATGAATCTGATTAGTTGCCTCCTGAATTCCAATGACCTTAAATATTCTGATCTTAATATTCTGCATTTCATATGATATTAGATTATTTTAAGAAGCATGTAGTTAACCCGTTCCTGCAAGAATGGGTTATATATATACATATAAACATAAATCATGCATATATAGTATAAATCAGTAAACACAAATTTCCTTTTAAAAATGATACAATAAGCCCATATGAATTGATTTTATGACCTTCATAAGAAATTCCCTTCTTACTGAGAAAGAATGAGCCAAAATAAAGCTTCCTTCATGACTCGTCAAAGGAATAGACGTAGTTGGGTGCTGTGGTACATGCCTATAATCTCATCTACTGGAGAGACTAGGGCAAGAGGATCACTTGAGCCAGGAGTGAGACCAGTTTGCGCAACATAGCAAGACCCCAACTCAAAAAAAATTAAAAACAAAAAATAAAAGAATAAACGTAACTTAAATAACAAACCTTCAAATTTTAACAGATTGGTTTACCAACTTTTTGTGTTCACTCCTAAATTCAATATTCTACTAAATGTACATATATTATAACTTATTTTAAAGACTTTTACATTCACATCTATTTTATATAAGCAGCACTAAAAAGTACAAGATGGTGTGCTTTTTCTCTTTCGGGCCAGTCTCCCATTCCTTATTAGCTATAAACACTGTTTTTGTTTTACTTTATGTAACAAAATACATTTAATCAAATTTTAAAATGTGTGCGTATTTTCACAAAGTTTTTAGCTTTTTCCATTCATTAAAAAACTGATCTGTTTTATAATTCTCTTAATTCAATAAAATTAAAACTCTTCTATTTTGTCCACTCTTGGTTTACCTTTTATTCACCATATACAATACTTTGAAGATCAAAATTGTTATATAATTTTCAACAATAAAGCTAATATCCTAAGATAAGTTACTTTTGGAAGAGGAAGAAATTTCAAATACAAACAATCCATTTCATTATAGAAATTAATATTTTTTGGAAATAAATTCTAAAAATTCAAAAGCACTTAAAATCTAAATGTTCTTCTTGTGAAATTTTCCAAGAATAGAAGAAAGTGGAGTAAATATTAATTGGATTCTAAAAATATTTTCAAACAGTACCTGATATCAGATCAAAATGTATCATTTTCTCTCTCTCTCTCTTTTTTTTTTTTCTTTTTGAGATGGAGCATCACTCTTGTTGCCCAGACTGGAGTGCAATGGCACGATCTCGGATCACTGCAACCTCCGCCTCCCGGGTTCAATCAATTCTCCCGCCTCAGCCTCCCGAGTAGCTAGGATTACAGGCATGTAACACCACGCCTGGCTAGTTTTGTATTTTTACAGAGACAGGGTTTCCGCATGTTGGTCAGACTAGTCTCGAGCTCCCGACCATAGGTGATCTGACCCACATCGGCCTCCCAAAGTGCTGGGGATTACAAGCGTGAGCCACTGTGCCTGGCCCATTCTCTCTTTTTATAAGGAATATAATGCTAGATCTAATGCCGTCAATGGTGAAATTTCAAACTGAACCAAGCTCAGTGATACTGACACAGTAATTATAATGAAGTATGGCTTTAATTATAAGCATACATAGGGAAAGCAAATTCAATGAAGATAAATTTCATTTTTATTATAATTTTTTCACTTAGATTTGGTTAGAGCTCTACTTGTTTCTTCCATTAAAAAAAATAAGGCTATCACAGACAAAAATATTTATCCAGTAGTCTTAATATGATGTTTATTTTAAACCAGTCCCTGGGAAGAGGTCTGTTAAGTAAATAAAAGTTGATGAATATGTATAATAATCTTTACATAAAAGTGTACGTTTTCAGCAAGATCAACTATGCCCAACTTTCCTCTTTTGAGGCATAGGGCTATACCGCTATGCCACTATTAAGGTAAAACTACTCACAAAACATAAGGACAAAAGTGTCCTTAGACATTTTGACATATTTCTATAAATCCTTATAAAAGTTCCTACAAAAGTTCACATTCTCAACATTATAGTCAGATACAAAAAGCACTGTCAGGGTAAAGGAATGGGTAATAAGAAAGTCATAATCTAAAAACTCAAATTCTAATAAATCAGCACAGAAGAGATGCTAATGATAATTTAAAAGGATGGTTTGAAAATGTGTACTTTTTTTTTTTTTTTAAGGTCTCGCTTTGTCATCCAGGCTGCAAGTGTGGTGGTCTGACTATGGCTCACTGCAGCCTCTGACTCCCAGGGCTCAAGTAATCCTCCCACCTTAGCCTCCCAAGTAGCTAGGACTATAGGCATAAGCCACTGTGCCTGGTCTGTAAATGTGTTTTTGATGAGGCAAGGAAGCTAGCCAGCTATAAGCATAAAGACCAGGGCACTGTTAGAACCTAAACAAGGAATATTCTTAGGAAAGGACCAAGAGAAAAAAGTGTTATGGGGTTAAGACACTGCCATTGGGCATTGTATTAATAAAATCAATGTTCAGACAGATACCAATGATCTTGAATGGCGGCCTTGCCATTGCATTTGAAGAGCAAACTGTCTGGAATATCAATTCTAATAAAGGAAATAATAATGAGGAAGTTTCTGATATCAAGGGGGAAATAAAAACTGGAATCAGAGTGGTGAAGGTCTTCAAAGTAAAAAGCAAAACAAAACCCCAGGACATTCCAAAGTCTGGATATCTCAGTAAAGATTTAGATTAAAGATTAAAACCCAAGAGATTTCTTATTTAATTAGTCCTAAAATGGCATACTTTGTGGATTCAATTAAATATGAGAAATTTCACTGCAGAGGCTTCTGCTTCCCCTGCCAAAATCTAAAAGTTAATGTTGAATTATAGACAATGAAAGCTTTGAGGTTGAATTTGCATATATATCAGAGTAAGCTCTACACTATAACTGTTACTTTCAGAGAACCCTAATTATTTCAGAAGCACAAGAAACCCCAAATCAGAGATGATAAAAAATCCATTTCTAATTTTGTAACATTGATATTTTCATTAACATTTGTCTTTCCTGATCATTATAAAAATGATAACTTCTTCAGCTTTGGAAATTACATCTTTTCATGATTATGATTCTGAAAACTACTTAAATTCTGGATAAAGTGCCACAAAGCAAGAGCTCTGTGCAAAGCCTCCTTCTGCATGGCTAACTAGGCTCTCACTCCGTCATAGCACCCCATCTCGTAATCCTACAATCAGCTTTTCATTTCATATAAATCTACATCTCTTCACTGACATTCCTGCCAAACTATGTAGGAAAAACAGGCCATCACGGTCTAGACCTGAAATTCAAAATCAAATAACCTCACAGCAATCCCAGAAATTAAAAGCTATTAAAATGTACTCATGTTCACATACGACACAAAACTGAACTAAGTTTACAGGGCCTATAATCAAATATCCTACTGTTTTTTAGTATCTCTCTATTCACAGAATATCCCTAATCCTCTCCCACAAATGTATGGATTTCTCTGTAAAGAATCATCTGGGAATAAGCATGATGGGATCAAATTCACATTTTATGGACAAAAATAAATCAAAATATATGTGATAGTAGTTAAGAGTTTGGGGACTCAGCGGCAATTGCTACCAATTATTCAACAACTGCTATTTCTAGGTACCTTAAACATTACTCATAATTCTTTTCCAAGCAGGAATTATTAGCTTCAGGTTTCAGTTGAAGAAAATTTGCTAAATTTCAGCTTCTTGAACTGTAAAATGGGAATACTCTTAGTTGGCAATATTCAATGAAATCACATAACCTGCCCAAAGACACTCAGCTACTAAGTGGCAGAAATTTGAAGACAGGTCCCCTTGGCTCCTGAGCACAAGCCTTTTCCAAAGCCAAGATATCTTTCATCAACTGACAGATAAAGGAACACTGTTGATTTATTTGGTAAATCTAAATATAACAAAAATTTAAAAATCATGTTTTATTTTGTCACAATGGTAAAATATGTTTATTTAGGATTATCATCTATGTCCATAAAGGTTCTAGTTCATCTTTTTCTTTTAAGCATTGGAAGTATAAAGAAATAAAAAAGTTTGGGCTTTGGAGTCAGAAAAACCTAGTATCTAATTCTAGCCCCATCCCTTATTGGCTCTGCAGTCTTAGACTAGATTCTTAACCTATCTCAGCATTAATTTTCTCAGCCAGAAAAATGGAAATCCCAATGCTTACATTATGGAGGGATTATTCTAAGAATTAAATGAAATATAATTTGTAGTTAGGTCTCACTCCATCCAGGCACCTCATCTCTTAGTTATAATCAGTTTTTCATTTCACACAAAGCCCCAAGTCTGTGCACTGCCACCTTTTGTCCAACTTAGTATAGGCACAGTAAGTTTAAAAAAAAAGAGAGAGAACTATTACTACTAACAAATTATATAATGTAAGTTTCCAGTAAATTGTTATAATCATTATTATTACTAAAAACACTGTTGGTATATGAAAGCTCTTACATACATCTGTACTTTTCTTCCAAGAGACCTTTGGAGAGAGACATCAATCCAATCTTCAGACTCTGCACTCTAATTTTTCCAGTTCGACCCCTAAAATTATAAGAATGTTAATGTATTAGATGCATTTAAAACCATATACAGCATGTTAATTGTTTATGAATATCTACTTTCTTGGGGGTAAACCATTAAAACTAATTATATCTTAAAGATGCAACTTTTCTATTAACTTTTAACAACTAGCATTAAAACTATACTGTAATTTCATGACATATATTAACAGGGTGTTTGGCCAAGTCTAGAAGAATACACAGCTTGAAGTCACTTTGCACATGACACAAGAACTAAGAAGGACAAATTAAAGCAAAATGACAATGACAATTATAAAGCTGAAAAGATTTCACCTTTAAAAATACTATGAATTAAACCTATCTGTTAATAATTGTAGATGCAAGATTCAAAATAGCTAGAGCTGCACACTTTATACATGTGACTTCATACAGCAAGAAAAATCTAATCATATATCTAAAATCAAGAACACAAACAAGAAAATTATATACTAAGAGCTTATAACTTGCTGAATACTTATTGGTAATTAAGTATTAAGTAAGTATAAATATTGGTATTTAAGTATTCAGCAAATTACAAGCCCTCAGTATGTAGTTAATTTTCTGTCAATGCAGTTTTTATAAATTACTATTGCAATTTTAATAGTCAGTGATCTTAGACAGATGTGAAATACCTATTTGGGGAAGTATCAAATTATAATTAAAACCAGAATGTATTAAATAATCAACACTAGAACATAGTTTTACACAACACTAAGGAGAGATCATTTCTATTTCACTTATAAGTCGACCAGATGAAACATGTTTTTTTAACTTTAAAAGCACAGAGTTTTCTTAATTTCATTGTTTATCAAAGAATTACTGAGTAATCTACCAAATGTTAGTCACAGTAGTCCCACTCCTAGGAATTGGAAGATAATTACAAAAATTAATAAGATATTATCCTTGCTATGAAATAACACATAGCCCAGAAAAAAAGCCTTTATTGCTATCTTTATTATTGCAGATTTAGCATCCGTTTTCATTTTAGGTTTTTATTGTCAATTTTCTTATTTGTTTTTAACACACAAGTACAGCACACTTAAAACCTGTAACTGAAAGTTTACATAAATATATGAATGTATAAAAGTTAACAATTTGTGCTATTTTAAAAACATAAATATTTGAATCATGTAACTTTAATTTTATGCAGTCTTCTTGCCAAAGTATATTTAATCACTGATTTTATTGATATTTTTACTAGTAATACTAATTGATATTCCTCCACTGTCAATTATATGTACTACAGGAATTTTCTGTATGCATATTACAACATGTAAAGTATGCAATAAATAAGAAAGGAAAATGTGCTTAGGGATTGGTGCAATGTATTTTCAAAGTACTCCCTCAATAGGCTAGAGTTTGTAATTTATATTAAATCATATCTAATAAACTTACTGAACCCTTAGTATGTAGGTATACGACATTCAGAATCAACCTATGAAATGATTAATACCTAATATTAAAATAAGCATAGTCCTTCTAAGCAAACTTTCTAAATTAATATAATCATTCATTTTTCACAATTACAGAAATACTAGTTTCACACTAACCCTACAGAGAGTCATGCTACAAACTGTGTTTCTACTTTATATCTTTTAGAAGTTTCCTAATTATCACATGAAACAGACAATGTTTGCTTCTTTTCAAAAGAAGGAAATGTTTACTCTCTGGACCCAGTCAGACAATAGACTTGCAGAGGATAACAGAAGGCTTTGTGAATGGGCTGAGACAAGTACACGAATGTGGCTAAGGACAAAGTGATCCCTACAGGGAAAAATGGTCAAAATAATATGCATTAAAGCATGACCCCCACTCTACTGTCACAACACAAGAAAGGAATATCAGCTGTTGCAGCCCAACCAGCGAGAGCTGAAGCAGGGTGAGGCATCACCTCACCTGGGAAGTGCAAGGGAGAAGGGAATCCCTTTTCCTAGCCAGGGGAACTGAGACACACAACACCTGGAAAATCGGGTAACTCCCACCCCAATACTGCACTTTAAGCAAACAGGCACACCAGGAGATTATATCCCACACCTGGCCGGGAGGGTCCCACGCCCGTGGAGCCTTCCTCATTGCTAGCACAGCAGTCTGCGATCTAACCTCAAGGCAGCAGCGAGGCTGGGGGAGGGGCGCCCGCCATTGCTGAGGCTTAAGTAGGTAAACAAAACCCTGGGAAGATCGAACTGGGTGGAGCTCACAGCAGTTCAAGGAGGCCTGCCAGTCTCTGTAGACTCCACCTCTGGGGACAGGGCACACCTAAACAACAACAACAACAACAACAAAAAAGCAGCAGAAACCTCTGCAGACGCAAGCGACTCTGTCTGACAGCTTTGAAGAGAGCAGTGGATCTCCCAACACGGAGGTTGAGATCTGAGAAGGGACAGACTGCCTGCTCAAGTGGGTCCCTGACCCCTGAGTAGCCTAACTGGGAGACATCCTCCACTAGGTGCAGACTGACACCCCACACCTCACACGGTGGGGTACATCCCTGACAGGAAGCTTCCAAATCAAGAATCAGACAAGTACACTCACTATTCAGCAGTATTCTATCTTCTGCAGCCTCTGCTGCTGACACCCAGGCAAACAGGGTCTGGAATGGACCTCAAGCAATCTCCAACAGACCTACAGCTGAGGGTCCTGACTGTTAGAAGGAAAACTAACAAAAAGGAAGGACACCCACACCAAAACCCCATCAGAACGTCACCATCATCAAAGACCAGAGGCAGATAAAACCACAAAGATAGGGAAAAAGCAAGGCAGAAAAGCTGGAAATTCAAAATATAAGAGCACATCTCCCCCTCCAAAGGAACGCAGCTCATCGTCAGCAATGGATCAAAGCTGGACAGAGAATGACTTTGACGAGTTGAGAGAAGAAGGCTTCAGTCCATCAAACTTCTCAGAGCTAAAGGACGAATTACGTACCCAGTGCAAAGAAACTAAAAATCTTGAAAAAAGAGTGGAAGACTTGATAACCAGAATAATTAATGCAGAGAAGGCCATAAACGAATGGACAGAGATGAAAACCATGACATGAGAAATACGTGACAAATGCACAAGCTTTAGTAACCGACTTGATCAACTGGAAGAAAGAGTATCAGCGATTGAAGGATCAAATGAATGAAATGAAGCAAGAAGAGAAATCTAAAGAAAAAAGAAGAAAAAGAAATTAACAAAGCCTGCAAGAAGTATGGGATTATGTAAAAAGACCAAATCTACATCTGATTGGGGTGCCTGAAAGTGAGGGGGAAAATGGAACCAAGTTGGAAAACACTCTTCAGGATATCATGCAGGAGAACTTCCCCAACCTAATAGGGCAGGCCAACATTCAAATTCAGGAAATACAGAGAACGCCACAAAGATACTCCTCGAGAAGAGCAACTCCAAGACACATAATTGCCAGATTCACCAAAGTTGAAATGAAGGAAAAAATCTTAAGGGCAGCTAGAGAGAAAGGTCAGGTTACCCACAAAGGGAAGCCCATCAGACTAACAGCAGATCTCTCAGCAGAAATTCTACAAGTCAGAAGAGAGTGGGGCCAATATTCACCATTCTTAAAGAAAAGAATTTTAAACCCAGAATTTCATATCTGGCCAAGCTAAGTTTTATAAGTGAAGGAGAAATAAAATTCTTTACAGATAAGCAAATGCTTAGAGATTTTGTCACCACCAGGTCAGCCTTACAAGAGACCTGAAGGAAGCACTAAACATGGAAAGGAACAAACGGTACCAGCCATCGCAAAAACATGCCAAAATGTAAAGACCATCGAGACTAGGAAGAAACTGCATCAACTAACGAGCAAAATAACCAGTTAATATCATAATGGCAGGATCAAGTTCACACATAACAATATTAACCTTAAATGTAAATGGACTAAATGCTCCAATTAAAAGACACAGACTGACAAACTGGATAAAGAGTCAAGACCCATCAGTTTGCTGTATTCAGGAGACCCATCTCACATGCAGAGACATACATAGGCTCAAAATAAAGGGATGGAGGAAGATTTACCAAGCAAATGGAGAACAAAAAAAAGCAGGGGTTGCAATCCTAGTCTCTGATAAAACAGACTTTAAACCATCAAAGATCAAAACAGACAAAGAAGGCCATTACATAATGGTAAAAGGATCAATTAAACAGGAAGAGTTAACTATCCTAATATATATGCACCCAATACAGGAGCACCCAGATTCATAAAGCAAGTCCTTAGAGACTTACAAAGAGACTTAGACTCCCATACAATAATAATGGCAGACTTCAGCACCCCAATGTCAACATTAGACAGATCAACGAGACAGAAAGTTAACAAGGATATCCAGGAATTGAACTCATCTCTGCAGCAAGCAGACCTAATAGACATCTACAGAACTTTCCACCCCAAATCAACAGAATATACATTCTTCTCAGCACCACATCACACTTATTCCAAAATTGACCACATAATTGGAAGTAAAGCACTCCTCAGCAAATGTACAAGAACAGAAATTATAACAAACTGTCTCTCAGACCACAGTGCAGTCAAAATAGAACTCAGGACTAAGAAACTCAAAACCGCTCAACTACATGGAAACTGAACAACCTGCTCCTGAATGACTACTGAGTATACAACGAAATGAAGGCATAAATAAAGATGTTCTTTGAAACCAATGAGAACAAAGATACAACATACCAGAATCTCTGGGACACATTTAAAGCAGTGTGTAGAGGGAAATTTATAGCACTAAATGCCCACAAGAGAAAGCTGGAAAGATCTAAAATTGACACTCTAACATCACAATTAAAAGAACTAGAGAAGCAAGAGCAAACTCATTCAAAAGCTAGCAGAAAGCAAGAAATAACTAAGATCAGAGCAAAACTGAAGGAGATAGAGACACAAAAAACCCTTCAAAAAATCAATGAATCCAGGAGTTGGTTTTTTGAAAAGATCAACAAAATTGACAGACCGCTAACAAGACTAATAAAGAAGAAAAGAGAGAAAAATCAAATAGACACAATAAAAAATGACAAAGGGGATATCACCACCGACCCCACAGAAATACAAACTACCATCAGAGAATACTATAAACACCTCTATGCAAATAAACTAGAAAATCTAGAAGAAATGGATAATTTCCTGGACACTTACACTCTTCCAAGACTAAACCAGGAAGAAGTTGAATCCCTGAATAGACCAATAGCAGGCTCTGAAATTGAGGCAATAATTAATAGCCTACCAACCAAAAAAAGTCCAGGACCAGATGGATTCACAGCCTAATTCTACCAGAGGTACAAGGAGGAGCTGGTACCATTCCTTCTGAAACTATTCCAATCAATAGAAAAAGAGGGAATCCTCCCTAACTCATTTTATGAGGCCAACATCACCCTGACACCAAAGCCTGGCAGAGACACAACAAAAAAAGAGAATTTTAGACCAATATCCCTGATGAACATCGATGCAAAAATCCTCAATAAAGTACTGGTAAACCGAATCCAGCAGCACATCTAAAAGCTTATCCACCATGATCAAGTGGGCTTCATCCCTGGGATGCAAGGCTGGTTCAACATTCGCAAATCAATAAACATAATCCAGCATATAAACAGAACCAAAGACAAGAACCACATCATTATCTCAATAGATGCAGAAAAGGCTTTTGACAAAATTCAACAGCCCTTCATGCTAAAAATGCTCAATAAATTCGGTATTGATGGAACGTACCTCAAAATAATAAGAGCTATTTATGACAAACCCACAGCCAATACCATACTGAATGGGCAAAAACTGGAAACATTCCCTTTGAAAACTGGCACAAGACAGGGATGCCCTCTCTCACCACTCCTATTCCACATAGTGTTGGAAGTTCTGGCTAGGGCAATCAGGCAAGAGAAAGAAATCAAGGGTATTCAGTTAGGAAAAGAAAAGAAGTCAAATTGTCCCTGTTTCCAGATGACATGATTGTATATTTAGAAAACCCCATTGTCTCAGCCCAAAATCTCCTTAAGCTGATAAGCAACTTCAGCAAAGTCTCAGGATACAAAATTAATGTGCAAAAATCACAAGCATTCTTATATACCAGTAACAGACAAACAGAGAGTCAAATCATGAATGAACTTCCATTCACAATTGCTTCAAAGAGAATAAAATACCTAGGAATCCAACTTACAAGGGATGTAAAGGACCTCTTCAAGGAGAACTACAAACCACTGCTCGGTGAAATAAAAGAGGACACAAACAAATGGAAGAACATACCATGCTCATGGATAGGGAGACTCAATATCGTGAAAATGGCCATAATGCCCAAGATTATTTATAGATTTAATGCCATCCCCATCAAGCTACCAATGAGTTTCTTCACAGAATTGGAAAAAACTGCTTTAAAGTTCATATGGAACCAAAAAAGAGCCCGCATCTCCAAGACAATCCTAAGTCAAAAGAACAAAGCTGGAGACATCACGCTACCTGACTTCAAACTATACTACAAGGCTACAGTAACCAAAACAGCATGGTACTGGTACCAAAACAGAGATATAGACCAATGGAACAGAACAGAGTCCTCAGAAATAATACCACACATCTACAGCCATCTGATCTTTGACAAACCTGAGAGAAACAAGAAATGGGGAAAGGATTCCCTATTTAATAAATGGTGCTGGGAAAATTGGCTAGCCATAAGTAGAAAGCTGAAACTGGATCCTTTCCTTACTCCTTATACGAAAATTAATTCAAGATGGATTAGAGACTTAAATGTTAGACCTAATACCATAAAAACCCTAGAGGAAAACCTAGGTAGTACCATTCAGGACATAGGCATGGGCAAAGACTTCATGTCTAAAACACCAAAAGCAATGGCAGCAAAAGCCAAAATTGACAAATGGGATCTCATTAAACTAAAGAGCTTCTGCATAGCAAAAGAAACTACCATCAGAGTGAACAGGCAACCTACAGAATGGGAGAAAATTTTTGCAATCTACTCATCTGACAAAGGGCTAATATCCAGAACCTACAAAGAACTCAAACAAATTTACAAGAAAAAAACAAACAACCCCATCCAAAAGTGGGCAAAGGATATGAACAGACATTTCTCAAAAGAAGACATTCATACAGCCAACAGACACATGAAAAAATGCTCATCATCACTGGCCATCAGAGAAATGCAAATCAAAACCACAATGAGATACCATCTCACAGCAGTTAGAATGGCAATGATTAAAACAGGTGCTAGAGAGGATGTGGAGAAATAGGAACACTTTTACACTGTTGGTGGGATTGTAAACTAGTTCAACCATTAAGGAAAACAGTATGGCGATTCCTCAAGGATCTAGAACTAGAAGTACCATATGACCCAGCCATCCCATTACTGGGTATATACCCAAAGGATTATAAATCATGCTGCTATAAAGACACATGCACATGTATGTTTATTGCGGCACTATTCACAATAGCAAAGACTTGGAATCAACCCAAATGTCCATCGGTGACAGACTGGATTAAGAGAATGTGGTACATATATACCATGGAATACTATGCAGCCATAAAAAAGGATGAGTTTATGTCCTTTGTAGGGACATGGATGCAGCTGGAAACCATCATTCTGAGCAAACTATTGCAAGAACAGAAAACCAAACACCGCATGTTCTCACTCATAGATGGAAACTGAACAATGAGATCACTTGGACTCGGGAAGGGGAATATCACACACCGGGGCCTATCACGGGGAGGGGGGCGGGGGGGAGGGATTGCATTGGGCGTCATACCTGATGTAAATGACGAGTTGATGGGTGCTGACGAGTTGATGGGTGCAGCACACCAACATGGCACAAGTATACATATGTAACAAACCTGCACGTTATGCACATGTACCCTAGAACTTAAAGTATTTAAAAAAAAAAAAAGATTAAAAAAAAAAAAGGAATATCATCAGGAAGACAACTGACGCTGTCAATCACCCAGTCATCACACCATCACCAGTTATGAAGGCTTACTGTGATACCAGGATTGCTCTGTGTACTGTTGGGACCAAGAGAAAAGTAGAAGACATAATTCCTACCCCAGATGAACTCATACACTAGCTGAGGAAGGTAAGATAAGAACACAATTAGAAAACATATGAGACAATCCTTTATGTATGGAAATCAAAAATCAAGTACAAGATGATTGTGGCTGCCTATCATTAGTAATACGTAGTCATGTGATACGTTGTCATTACGTAGTTTGACTATGTAGTCTATACTAATACGTAGTCATTAGTTTTTCAACATGTGACAGAGAAGGTAAACCTAAAATCAGACATAGAAGGTATATCATGGCATGAGTGTCCCAAGTAGGAGAAAGTAAAGTATCACAGTGAAAGCCTGAGTAAAGGGATAGAGGCAGGGGTGTGTGCATCAGAGATAAGACACGTTCAGGCCGGGTGTGGTGGCTCATGACTGTAATCTCAGCACTTTGGGAGGCCGAGGTGGGCAGATCAAGAGGTCAGGAGATCGAAACCATCCTGGCCAACATGGTGAAATTCCATCTCTACTAAAAATACAAAAATTAGCTGGGCGTGGTGGTGCATGCCTGTAATCCCAGCTACTCGAGAGGCTGAGGCAGGAAAATCGCTTGAACCAGGGAGTCGGAGGTTGTAGTGAGCTGAGATCGTGCCACTGCACTCCAGCCTGGTGACAGAGTGAGACTGTCTGAAAAAAACCAAAACCAAAACAAACAAATAAGATGTACTCAGGTGGGACAGAGACTTGCATCAAGGTTAACTGGTTGACCAAACTGTACAGGTTATGTGGGACCAGACAATAAAGGACATTGATGTAAATAAGCTACCTGGATGTGAGAGACAAGAGGGAGACAGTAAAATATATTAGTGAGTGACATAGTCCAGTGTTGAAATATTTAGTCTCCTGATAGTTTTCATAGGCAACTCTTTAAGTTGGTTTAACTGTAAAGACATTTACTTTATAAAATTATATCATCTTTGGAACAGTGGAAAAAATGACACTGCAGCAAATGAGGTTAATATTTTTGGTAGGAAAAAAACATATTTAAACCAAGTACTCCAGACTGTTGCTTTATATCATGATTTAAACACTTTTGATGTCCATTAAATCCAGAAGGAAGACTGTGAAATTAAGATCTTTTAATCTGGGAAGATGACTGAGGCTGCAAATTCATAAATGAAATCAATTTTATCTTTATAAAGTACTTTTTACATGTATTAGTTCATTTGTCCTTCATAATCACCTTTTGTGTGGTAAGCAGAGTGGATATTTTTATTTCAATTTCAATTTTTCAGATGAAAAATTAAGATGCCAATGTTAAGTAGCTGTCAACCCACACAGCAACCAGAACCAAAAATCTGAATTATTGTTATCCACGACAGATGAAATTTTTTTTACAAAGTTCAGAATATCAGGAGGTGGGTACATGTTAAAATTGGGAAAAAAACCTGTTTACTTAAAGTACCATGTTTCCTAGATATGGCAATATAATAAGAATAATCAAATGATTATCAAAAGATCCTGAATATTAGTTCTTTAATTATGACTAATATGTAATAGGTAGATAAATTCTCCTGTCTCACTGGGTAAGGTTTTCAATTAGTAAAGAGAAAAGGGCAGAATTAAAGATCCCCAAATCCTTCTACTTTGAGAATTCTGTGATCTGCGTGTGCATCACTCATTATTAAGAGCTGGCTGAAGCTGAAAACACCAGTTCTGGCTCTATCACATGACAGGAAGGAAGGCAGCCACGGATATATGATTAGTGAGTGAATGTCAGGACGGCTGAATGAATAGAAATGTTAGAACAAGGTACCATTCCTCAGATTCACAGATGTATGAGTCTGTAATGTCCTAATTGGAGGGCAGATAGTAATTTCTATCTGATTCTCAAAATTATTGGTTGAAAAGAGTTAATAACTATTATTTAGATTAAAAAATAAATCACGGTTGTTAGAGAAACCTGGGCAACCAGCTCTGGCCATCTGACACTACTGTCATAAGAGTAACTGTTTTTTCCATAGATTAATCCCCAATACTCTTTTCCAAGATAGAAAGCTACATTGAATGTGCACCATTCTGATCCAGCATGGTCTTTGCCATCTTTCTTTTGCATAGAAGAGAGATTAGTCCTGAAGGATTTTTTTTTCCTTTGAAATGAAAAATGAGAAATTTTGAGATACTGTCTTTCTAAATGAGAAATACTGGCAAAGTGTAGTAGTTTCCACATTCCCATTTGATGGTGGGAAGTGGAACTGTGCCAACATTTAACTCCCTAGAATATGAATCATGCCATTTCACACACTGCTTCCTCCCAACCAAGTGGCACTATTCCCTTTGGGTTGTCCAGTGAAAAGAGCATATGTGTGCATTATGCACTGAACTGTGTCCCCTAAAATTTATAGGTTAAGGTCCTAACTCCTAGTACCTCAGAATGTGACTGCATTTGGAGAAAGGGTCTTTAAAGATGTAATTAAGTTAAAATGAGGTCATTAGAGTGTGTCTTAATTTGATATGACTGGTGTCCTTAGAGGAAAAGGAGATGAGCATGCAGCAGACAAGGAAAAATCTTGTGAAGACACAGGGAGAAAACGACCATCTGCAGACCAGAAAGAGTGGCTTCCATAAAGACTCAACCTGGCCAGCACCTGGGATCTCACACTCTTAGTGTCTAGAACTGTTAGGAAATACATTTATCTTGTTGAAGCCATTCAGTCTATCATTCTTTCTTATGGCAGACCCAGAAAACCAAAACAGTATGTCAGAGCCATGGACAATAGAAGGCAACTGAACCTCTTTCCCAGTTCTTCCTTAAAAGGTAGTTCAAGATGTATACCTCTACCATATTCTATAGGACTGAATGGAGTTCCGAAGTATTCTATGAATTTAGCAATTTTCCTGGGATGTAAAAGTTAAGTTACAGGCTTTGTAGTTAAAACACCTTTGTCCAACTATTTTGCTGAATTTACTATGAAAAAGTATCTTTTGAGGATTTAAATTATTAAAGAGCCAACTTAATGGTGGATTAAGGCTAATGATAATATTTTACCCTAGGAGAACTTAAAATGTGCATTAAAATGAAATGTACTAAAAATATTGGACAGGGATACTGTAAATCCCATATTCATTATGGTAGTTGAGACTCGTGCTTCAGTGAGTTTCTTAAGAGCCCTCAAGCACACAATGGCTGATTATTTAGAAAGACTTTATTAAGATATTTGTGAATACTGAAAGATAAAATATTTTTCTAATCAAAAAAATAGAGAGAGGAGGATAGGGAAAGTTTCATTAATTGATATAAAATTACATATAGGTAGGGGGAATAAGTTCTAGTGTTCTATAGCACTGTAGGGTGAATATAGTAAACAATAATTTATCTCACAGGTTCAAAAGATAGAAGAGAGGATTCTGAATGTTTCCAACATAAAGAAGTAATAAATATTTCAGAACAACAGTTCTAGTTTACTTTTCTTTTTTTGAGACAGAGTCTGGCTCTGTCACCCAGACTGGAGTGGAGTGGTGCGATCTCGGCTCACTACAAACTTTGCCTCCTGGGTTCAAGAGATTCTCCTGCCTCAGCCTCCCAAGTAGCTGAGATTACAAGTGCCCGTCACCATGTCTGGCTAATTTTTGTATTTTTAGTAGAGAGGGGGTTTCACCATGTTGGTCAGGCTGGTCTCGAACTCCTAACCTCAGGTGATCCACCCCCCTCACTCGGCTTCCCAAGGATTACAGGCATGAGCCACTGCGCCCAGCCCAGTTCTAGTTTTCTTATTTCATCTTTGCATACTTTAACCCCCTACCAGAACAATGAGTAATTCCTAATGTTTCAGAAATGTCAGCCCACAGTAGGTCTTTCTAGAACTGACTACTTCACAAATGCACTGTCATTTTCAAAAGGGTCAAACTAATGGCAAATGAGTTATGCTGGGAGTTGTGAGTGTGCTTTATGTAACAGTGACTACCTAATTAAATGACAGATATTAAAGTGTCCTGTAGCATAAATTATTTAAAACACCATATATATATACACACGCACACATAACCACTATGCAAATAAAGCGAATATTAAAAGACTATCTTGTTCACTGCCATTCAAATCACTCTTCAGTTGGATTACAAAGATTGTAGAGCAGATTATTATGAGCTAATAAATTATTCTAATTTATAACAATAAATAGAAGATTTTTTATTTTGAAAAAAGAAATACTGTGAGACATTATGAAACAAGAAGGAAGTAGGACTTAGCTATATTGTTTCCCTAGCATCTTGACAAAGAATACTATAAATTTGACAGTCTTTGTAAATTGAAGCAAAATTTTAAGATGAAAGATACACATTCTTTTTTGTTCTATCGTTTGTTAAGAGTTCAATGATTTGTAAAATAATTCATTTTCAACAACAAACATAAATATTTCCACTGGGAAAGTAATTTGAAAGCACTTATTAAAAAATTCACTTAAAAATCAGACATTTTCCATTAACATATTTCATTCAATTATTATATTTTAATGAGAAAAAATATAAACTTACGTGTCATAGACATTAAGCAACCAATTGAGACACATATCCACACAGAGTGGAACATTGACCAGGTCCTTATGCATTTGCTCAAGTCCATCATAAGTTGTTGTCAGACAGTTGATGACATCTGGAACACTGAGGAGCTGGTCATTTTGGTTCAGCTTGTGCTGTTTGAAAATTTCATTTGTTGTACTCAACTCTAAGAGATCCACTAACCAGGGGAGAAGAAGGAATGTGTACAGTCATTACATTACATAACAACATAAAAACAAAGGCATTTCTAGTCTCAAGTATTTAGTTTGATTCTTCAATTTAAGAATCCACCCTTTTTAGCTAAATTTCAGCTTTTAAAGAAACAAACACATTTCTATTCTTACATTTTACCACACTTTCATACTTTTGAATCTGGACTCTGTCGCTTCCCATTTTTTGCTCTTTGGAATATTAATTTTTCCTACTTTCTTTTTCTGGTTTTCCCTTTGCCAGGCTCTTTTTGCTTTTAAATGTAGCAAGGCATAAATCTCTCAATCTACTTCAAATGGCAACACATCTCAAATATTACACTGCTCTCCTCATCTTAACTCCTGCAAACAGCCTGTGCACTGCTCTCTTCATTCTTTGTATCACAGCCAAACTAATTGTTCTTAAGCAGTTTTTTATCATGTACATCATTACACACAAAGTTTACTGAAAAACAGGTTTTGTAGAAAAATAACAGCTCTCCACTGCCTGCTGAATCAAGCCCGATCTATAAGATTGTCACAATCTGGCCATAATCTGGTTTACTTCCGATGATGTTCTGACACAGAGGTGACCTGTAGCTAAGAGGAAGTACTAGGGCTTCCCAGGACAGTCCCCACATCCATTAGTCTTCATAAATTTGTTCCCATTCTTACTCTTCATGTGCACCATATCTATGGTAGGCATGGCTGGTGATAGAGCCAGGAGGGTGTGCACAGGAGGCAAAGGCAGAGCCCCTGCTCTCAAAGACATACTGATGGCTTTACTAAAAGGAGGAGTAAACATGCCCTATGAGAAGAATATGCAAATTTCTGCTAGAGCTACTACTTCTAGGAGAGGAAGGACAACTGGAAAAGGCTCCTTGGAGAGGTGCAATTTGAAATGGGCCTTGAAAAATGGATAAAATACAAGAGATCCACATGAAGTAAGAAAAGAATTCCAGGTTTAGAGAAGTGCTTGAGAAAAGGCAAGAATTCAATCAAGCCCAGAGGCTCTAAGGAATGGTGGACTGCGGTGTGGGTGATGTGTGGCTTACTCATGAGTGCTGTTTGCCTACAGTGAAACAGGAGAAATGCATGGGCCAGGCACACACTGCCCAAGGGGAGGCCTGCAAAGGCCTGAAGGAGGAGTTTAGATGAAAATGACAAAATCTTTTTTTATTTAATCAATTTTGAGTCATTCATTCACTAACTGAAAACAGACAGACAAAGCAGATTACCAAACTACCATGTATCTATACATTTATTGATTGTAGAGATGACTCTTCCAAATCTAAACATCTGAGTAAGGAAAATCAGAGCCCACATTAACTCAAGGTCTGCTCATAGAAATCAGTTTTTATAAAATTCTTTCTCTGTCTCTGTATTTAAGCTTTTGGCATAAGAAAATTAGACTAGAAGAACTCTAATCTTATTTTTTCTTATTTTTTAACTTTTTAGCATTAAAAAATAAGAAGCAAAGAGAAAATATTTGGTTATACACATATATGTTATATATTTAACTTTTTAGCATTAAAAATAAGAGGCAAAGAGAAAAAATAAGGTTATATACATATAAAACCAACTTCTCTTCGTCTGATGCAAAAACTGTTCTCTCAAAAAAAATGACATATTCTGACAGTTAACTAAAATGAACAAATAGCTTCTTTTGTATTTACCCATTTGTAACCATTCAATAACTACTAATTTTGAATTTTTAAAGACATATATGAAATGTGTCCATGCTAGCTCTCTGACTAACATAGAATTATTTATTTTTTCAAGTTATCTACAAATTAAAAGAACTGCTTTAAACCCGTACAGATTAAATGATTTCAAAAACAACAGGGAAGACTTTTTTTTTCTTTTTCTTTTTCTTTTTTTTTAAAAAAAAGATAAACATAAAACATACAAGTCTGGATAACGAAACAATTCATTTCCTTCAGATGTCAAATGTATCATTGGTAAACTTAAGCTAATAGCAAAAAAATAAGTCAAATAATCCTCATATGAGTTAGAGATGGTGTCAGAAAAAAACTAAGAACTATTTGGAATTTTCACTGTCATTCTTACCTCGTTTCTTTGCCCTGTACACTTGACTCTCGAACAGCGCAAGTTTGAACTGTGAGGGTCCACCTACACGTGGAGTTTTTCCAATTAAAGTTAACCACTGAGGGTGCCTGCCTCTCCTGCCTCCTCTGCCACCTCCTCTACCCTTTCTGCCTCTGTTACCCCTGAGACAGCAATACCAACCTCTTCTTCCTCCTCCTCAGCTTATTCAACATGAAGTCGACAAAGATGAAGACCCTTTATGATGAGCACTTTCCACTTAGTGAATATTAAATATATTTTCTTTTATTATTTTCTTGATATTTTCTTTTCTCTAGCTTACTTTGTTGTAGAGTAAGAGTATACAATACATAGCATATCAAGTATGTTTTGACTGTTAATGTTAAGTTTTGGGTGTCAAGGGTCAACTGTACAGTTTTCAATAAACCTCTAGAGGGCAGAAGCAAAGTGCCTGACAAAGGAAAGTGTTTAATAAAGGGCAGTAGCTAGGGAACTACAGCTCCCCACAGACACCAAGGAACATATTCAAATATGGCCAAAAGGCTCAAAGTTTTCTGAATTCCAACATCAATTATGCCAGTAACACAGCACTGCTATTGGATCGCCACATGGCATCAGGTGACAACAGACCAAATTCCAAAAAGTCCATTTCCTGCATCAGGCTGTTCCTGTATTTCTTTCTGAAGTCTCCCTGGTGATACACTCTGTAGCTGTGACACTGATTTGCCACATCCCACAGACTGTCATGTCTTCAATTTTTAGTGATTTACTCTGACACTTTGTCTTAGTGCCTAAGTCAAGCATAAATCTTCCTGAAGTGTGTCACATTTACGTACCTTTAAAGAACTGACTGCATTTAAATCATAGAAAATTATGATTAAGATTTTCTCGTTTAAAAGGGAGACAAATGACAGCTCAGTCATGTGGTAAATGAAACAAACAGCAGAATCATTTTCTATCCAACTTTCTGACTGTTTCTTTAACCCCACATATAAGGCACAGTGGATGGAATAGAAATGCATCATCATTCTCCCGCTCTGCAAAACAATGAACACTGTTTAGCACCCAATCTTGGGCTTCTCTGACACTTCTCCAGGTGTCAAGCTATGTAGCCATTCTTTATTTTTTTAATTATTTTGTTATTATTATTTTAGCATTTCTCCTATCTCCTCTTCCCCAGAAATATAGGCAGAGCTCAAGGTTTCACATCTGGCCTTTCACTCTGTGAGCCTGAGGCCCTCACTCACTCCCCTTACTTCTGTTATTGCTTCTCTTTGGATGGTTCCAGATTCTCTTTTCTCCTGTTGATCTCCTGCCTCAACACTTGACTTGCGTACCATTGCTCTGATCCCTACAAGAGCTACATAATTCTCTTTCAGGAACCTCTACCCATAAAGGCCTAGCCTTCTTGTCATGATGAAATCCAATCTGCAAACCATGAAATATCCTAACATCCTTCCTCCTTCTACCCTCCACAATTTACCAACTACGCAGTTCCCCCAGTCATCAGTTCTCCCTCAGGCAGCCTTAAAAATCCAGACCCTCATCTCCCTTCCTACAACTCCCAGTCAGCTCAGCCTGGATCATCCTTTGCCTGAACTATTTACCCATTCTCTGTTCTCTGCCCTTTGGTCTTGCTTAGCTATTCCCTAAAGCATACTTCCACCTCTGGCCCTATCTGTAAACTCCCACAATAAAGAAACTGCCTCATGGCTTCCCATTCTACAATGAAAAATATCCAAACATGAAATACAACACAATAAGAACTTGAGGAACAAAATAGAAAGGAATTTCAGGAAAGAAATGACCTTCAAATTGACCTAAACTAACTTTAAGGAAATTTCTGGATATTGGACAAATAGCTAAGCTATTCCATTCAGACTCTATAAGTTGATGTTCCCTGAACACCATCCACACCTTAATTCTCACACAGATAACTCCTTCCCTTCTTATCCCCAATTAACTGCCTCATGCCTAAATCTCAGGTGCCTTTTATAGCCTGGCTTATATGCCCACTAATCAAGGAAACCTGCCTTCTTCATAATGAGGGGACTCTCTTCCTCCTCAGAATATACTTCTCTTTTGCTTCTCTGCTATTACCTATCACATAAAGTTTCAAAATCAAAATACAAAGGAATACAGAAAATACATACATGTAGTCTAAAAGAAAATAATAGAACAAATACCCATTAGTCCATCACACAGCTAAAAAAAATTAGAATGTTACCACTATCTTGGAAGCCCTTTGGAAATCCTGCCTAATTACATCCTCTTACAATTACGGGGCTAACCACTAACCTTTGTATTTCATTTTCAGTTTTTAAAAGTGTCTATGTGTCCCTAAATAATAAAGCAGTTAGCTTTGCATAGGTTTGAACTACATGTAAATGGAACAAAGTGGTAGAAATTTTTTCTGCTATTTAATTTTTTCACTTAATTTTATAGTTCTAAGATTAAATAATGTTGATGCTGATTACTAGCTCATTGATTTCTGTTGCTGTATTATATTTATAAATATGCCAAATCTGAATAAGTTTACTATTAAAAAGTGCTGCTATAAATCTCCTTGGACACGTCTTCTGGTGTACTGCTATACAACCTTCAAACTCAAATCATTCACTCAGTGTGTCCTAAGCAACCCCTGCTCTGTGCCAGAAATTGTCTGAGATCCTAAGTAGAGAAGAACACAGACTTATCCCTCCCATGATGGACAAGCAAACAATAACTAATAAACAGAATATTAAAAATTATGACTGACACTTTGCCTTAGTGCCTAAATGAAGCTCCAGAAGTGTCATCTAAGGAAAAGAACAGTTCTATGAGGAGCCATAGAAAACCTCATTATAAGAGAGGTGATCTACAACATTGAGACCTACAGGGATGAGTGTACCAGCCAAGGGAAGAACAGAAGTATTAAGTTGGTCCAAAAGTAATTGAGGTTTTCGCCATTACTTTTAATGAAATACCCTAACTTACTTTTAATGACAAAAACTGCAATTATTTTTGCACCAACCTATACAAAGAGCTAGGACAAGTGCTTTTTAGGCAGGAGGAATGGAATACAGTTTGCCATTTCTATCACTAAGTGGATGATGAAATGGTGATACCCCGGTGGAGCAGAGGGAAGGAGGTGGACAGAGAGGTGAGCCAGGCAAAGACCATTCTGTTCTGAGGGCACCAGGAATCTTTTGTAAGCAGGGCATTGGGTCCCTGTGCAATGTTCTCCAAATATGAGTTCCTTGATTGTGAGAATCAAGTCCCTTTATAATGTTTTATTTCCTGCACAATCTTGGGGCCCAACAAATGAATGAACAATGACACTGCCCTCTGCCTTATGCTGGGTGGGGATTTGCACATAATGAGAGACAGCCATGACTGAAAGTAGTTCACAGTGGAGACAGGGCAATCCACCTAACATTATTCCAGCACACAAAGGCAAGCACTTGTCACTAAGGTGAGAGAACCTGCTATTACAGGCAATCATAAACTACTGGGAAAACCATGGAGACAGGTAGGATTAGCTTGTAAATGTTTCCAAAAGAGGTAAATCTTTAACAGTATTTGGGAGAAATAAAGGGTTACAGGCCATTGCAGAGAAAGGGTCAGGGTATTTCTAGTAAACGGAAAGGAAGGGAGAGGAAGAAGCAGATTAATAATAAACTGGTGAGCTCCAGGAGTGGCCCACAGGCCTTGGCTGGAGGGCAGTGGGAGAAGGCAGTGGGAAAAGTGAAGGCCAGTTGGCTCTGAAAAAAGCACCTCATATGCTTGAAATCCAATACAATCTAGCCCTTTTCTAACTGTCATTTGGTTGTCACTATCAATTTAGTTTAAAAGTTGGAGGAGTCCCTTCTATTCATCTCAGGTTTGAGGGGAAGAGCTGGGGAGGGGGGTTTTTTCTTTAGGAACCCAAAGAACCAAGAGAAGAAAACACCAAATGTGTTAATATGTTTATCCACCCAGAAGTGTTGTTGAAAACTGGGACCATGTTCATAACGACACAAAGCAGTCTTCTGTCAATGGAAATTTTGTGGCTGAGTCTTCTGTCCTTATTTTACTGCTCATCAGGCCTGAGAAGAACTTCCAGACCCATCAGCTGGATCCTGGAGGTGCAGCTGAGCCTCTTTCAAAACTGCTGTCACCACGGACTCCTGCGCAGACCAAACATCCCTTTTGTGTGTTCATAATTTACTTCCTATTCCCTTTTCGCTCAACATACTGATCAGTAGCCAGAGGGTGGTGGCTTTCTTTTATTTGTCCTGGTAATTCTGCAACACTTGCTGCAACTACTACAACCTGCTAATTATCTTTGAGGTTCTGTGGATTATGCAAGAGTCAAGGTCATCTCATTCTTCCTTGCATAGACTTATCTGGAGGTGTCTTTCAGCCCTGTAGACCTCTCTTCCATATATAGCTTAAGCTTTTCTTATTTTCAAGCTTTGCATTGCTGTTTTCTCTGAATGACATTATACCTCTCTTTCCTCAACTCTCTTCATGTAGCCAGCTTAAAATTTATTGCTAATTTCTGTTGACTTTCAAGGAGCAGATTTTTCAACCCTAACATATCATTTTTCAAAGCATAATTTTCAAAGCATCACTGAACTGCCTAGACATATATTAACGGTTAACAAAAGGTAGCAAACAAGAATACTTGGAACTTTTCAATTTACCCTATCTTAAAAGAATAGGTAAATATCACTTTCCATATCAACTATCTGACAAGGCCTAGGGTAGACTCAATCATTAGAACTACAACCACAAATAGAATCCAGGTAGCATAAATCTATATGCTAAGTATTCACATTGCTACTTAATTTTAGGTTATTTTGGGGGGAAAATATCCTTTTGATGAAAGGACTGTCACAGAATTCCACTCTGAACACATCCTCCACAGGAAAAATGCATTGATAATACTAAATGTCTCAAGATATATTTAAAAGAAAACAGAGCCTTTTATCTAACTTGTTAAGGTGCCAGTTCAAATTTAGATCAGGAATGTGATTTTTTAGTGTTTCTTTATATACATTTGTCTCATACAAATTGAGACAAAATGGAACTCTACACTTCCAAATGGGCAAAAGGTACTGAAAACACATGACTTAATACTTTCTTTGATTTAATCCTCTTAAACTGGGTGGCAGCACAATTTTTGAAAAAGCTTTTTACATTACTCCTGTGTTTTGGTTAATTTTGTTCTCCAAGTAAGAATGGCATGTGTTCAGTACTGCACACTGATGGGGCAAGTAATAAAATATTTATAGAAACAAAACCAACTCCTTGAGTGAGGAACACTGAAAACCAGATTAACTCGGCAAACACTCCATCCTCTTCATTTATCTTTCTCTTTTTTTTTTTTTTTTTTTTTTAAAGGCAATTCAAGTAACAGATAGATTAACTTTGGTAGAATAACTCACAACATAGCGCTTTTTGTAGTCTTCGGATTTTGATTGCTGTACGGTAGGCAGAAAAACGTACGTTATTCAGGTCAGCTGAAATAGAAAAAGGAACAATTCGAAGATAGGCTTATTATTGAATATATATTGAATGCCAAGAATGTATTTGGTTACTTTGGATGATGAAAAAATATTATGTCTGCCTGAAATAAAAAGTCTTCTCCCAAATTCCCCAACATGTATCCAAGAAAAAAATTAAATGATCATAAGGACCATGTTGAGATACATCTCAAAGCAGTGCTACACAGAAAATTCTAAGAAAGTATTTTCAAACAGGTGTTCAGGGCTCAGAACATGGTGGGTTGAGTACTTTGAAACGAAGGAGACTGAAAGGCCTCAGAAGTAAGGTCTCTCTGACCTCTGGGTCTCTTGTCTCCTGCCCCTCTTTCTCCTTCCAAAGTGATAAACAGAAATCAGAATTCCTCCTCCCCAAGGTGGGTCATAAAAACTAGAACTCCTCTTGCCCAAAGCAAGCCATAAAATCTAGCAAGTTCACTGTGACCTTCACCCTTCTCTCCTGAAGATTCTCCTGCGACAGATATCCTGTCCCTAGAGGAATATGTGGCAGGGAGAAGCCAAGAAGAATCTGAACAGATAGGCCTTGCTGGAATTCCCTTCTCAGTCTATTATCATTAAATTATACCCTTTCATCCAATCACAATTCAATGCAGTCATCCATTCCTCACTCAATCTAAGTGTAAAAATAGATACTTTTCCCTGTTGTCTTTGGACCTTCTGAAGGCTCTCATGTCAGGTAAAACTTTGATTAAGTAAATTTCTTGTGCTTTTCTGGTTGACCTGTCTTTTGTTATAGGAGTGTCACTATGACCCTTACGATGGGTGAGAAAATGTACCACCCCTTTCAGTTCATTGGTAGGAAAAAGAGGAAGGTAATGAAGAGAAAGCACAGCTTATTAAATGCACTGCACAGTAGGCAGAGGGCCCTTCCTTTTTTTCCCAATAAAGGAGATTTTCCTCCAGGGGCATCTCCCCCAAGGACACTTCATTTTCTTCCAGCCACACTGTCCAGCTCACTATCCATGAAGCTCATCTTAATTCTATGTTCCTCCCATCCTGATCGATTTGTTTTTCTGTACTTTTGCAGATCTCGTTAAAATGATCCTATAATCAATACTCAACTCTTTGGAAACAACAGATATTGCAATTTCTTTCTTCGTCCCCTAAAGACAGAGTATCAGAGATTAGTAGAGTTAAAAGAAAACTCAGATATCATCAAAATTTGCCCCTTGTTTTGCAAGCTAAGCAAACCAGTGATATGTCTTTTGTTTGTCCAACTTTTGCAGGACCCTTCACCCACCAAAATAAAAACTCACACAGAAGCCCAATATTTGAAGAGATTAAAAAGGGGACATCCCTTTTATCGAAACAGGAGAGGGAGGCTTCAGGTGCTGCTCTTCTCTCCAGCATCTCCTTAGCTACCCAAAGAGAAAACTTTAAAAAAACCCACTGAACCAAACAGAGGAAGTAGGTTAAACAATAAGTTGAAAGCCACATTGCCCTAGAAATTAAAACAAAATCGGAATTCTCATCTGTGTTTTCTTGCATTTTTGTATAAAAATGAATTTAGCTTTTAACAATTTAGACAAATTTAAACTAGGTGAGCTAAGTTGATGACATGTACTAAATAAAAAGTGAGCCAAAAGCAAATTTAAGGCAGTGAATTGAAGTTGGCTATATTGTAACTGTATATTTGTGTATATATTTTTGCGTGCAAAGCTGAAGGTTAAGATGACTCAATACGAAGGAGGTAAAACCTACAATTACATTCCTCCCTGTAAATCAAGTCCTTTTGGCTCACATGATTTCAAACCACACAATTCTCCTAAGAAAGGCAATACTTGTTTATTGCATTGCCCTTAGAAGTTTAACTGCTTTTAAATGTCAATGACATGATTCTTTTAACATTAACATGCCATGTAAGAAAAGCTGGTGATTAGCTCCTATTTAAGAATATACAGTTCTCGGCCAGGCACAGTGGTTCATGCCTGTAATCCTAGCACTTTGGGAGGCCGAGGCGGGTGGACTGCCTGAACTCAGGAGTTCGAGACCAGCGTGGGCAACATGGTAAAATCGTGTCTCTACTAAAATACAAAAACTTAGCCAGGTGTGGCAGCAGGCGCCTCTGGTCCCAGCTACTCAGGAGGCTGAGAAAGAAGAATTGCTTGAATCCAGAAGGCAGAGGTTGCAGTGAGCCGAGATCACACCACTGCACTCCAGCCTGGGCAACAGAGTGAGACTCTGTCTCAAAAAAAAAAAAAAAAAGAAAAAGAATACACAGTTCTCAGTTGTTTAGGTTAATTAATTACTATTAATAACACTTACCAAGGGATTGAAAGAGTTCGGTCATTTTAGGATGGTCCCAACAGGTGGTCTGCGTTTGATGGCTGGAAAGAAAAAGGTAAAATTGTAAAAATAAACAAAAGATCAAAAGACATCATATAGGCCAAAAAGGAAATACCCAAGTGGAAATGATTTTTTTTTTCAAATTTTTAAAAATACATGCAAAATTACCCTCATTATGAACCATTCAGAAACCCAATGCCCAATTATTACTTAATATTTGAAACATCGGCCAGGGACAGTGGCTTTTCTTGTAATCCCAGTACTTCGAGAGGCCAAGGCAGGTGGCTCACTTGAGGTCAGGAGTTTGAGGCAAGCCTGGCCAACTTGATGAAACCCTGTCTCTACTAAAAATACAAAAATTAGCCAGGTGCGGTGGCGGTTGCCTGTAGTCCCAGCTACTCAGGAGGGCAAGGCATGAGAATCACTTGAACCTGGGAGGTGGAGGTTGCAGTGAGCCGAGATCCTTTCACTGCACTCTAGCCTGGGTGACAGAGTGAGATACTATCTCAAAAAAAAAAAAAAAAAATTAATAATAAATTTTAGCTAGGTGTGGTGCCTCACATCTACAATCCCAACACTTTGGGAGCCTGAGATGGGAGCCCAGGAGTTTGACACCAGCTGGGCAACATAGCGAGACCTCATCTCTCTATACAAAAGTTTTTTATAAAATTTTTTAATAATAAATTTCATTTGAGCAACTACATTGTGAAAAGACAAATGAAATTTTTTGCTTTGCCTATTTCAAACAGAATTGAAACTAAAAATTAAAACCTAGATATAAAATGTGACTGTCACAAACCCTTGGGCCTTGACTTGATGTGGCCAGATCAATGCAGGCTCCAGAATACACCCATATCTGTTAAGCAGATGTAGATATCATTCAGAACAAATCCTCCAACAGCAGAAGTAGTGCTGTGAGAGTCACTACCCTTTAGAAGTCTCGTCATATTTCCAAAGACTGCAGAAACAAGTTTAACTCTGAATGACATCATCCCACAATCTACGGAGCCTCCCTCCTCTTCTACCTTGAGTCGAACCATCCTCTGCGCAAATCTACCCTTTCTTCTCTTCATGTGTATCTGGATTCCCCGCTCCCCTCAGGCAAGTGTCTCTTGCCACTTTGACTCAGTGTTCCTCTTCTCAGCTTCCTCCAACCAGTATTATTATTTTGAATATGTATTAAACTATGTTCCTCATGTTCTTCACTTTAAAAGCAAGTTGTATACTTTCTCTGTTTCTGTAAATTTCCAAACTAATTCATACGTTAGATGGAGCTTTTGGGGTAATAAACTGAGATTAGAACATAAATGGAATGCTTCAATTAAGTTTCTTAGGTAAACAGTTCATGACTTTGGTGGGTCAGTGGCTTTACATTTAAAAAGAGTTAACTGCCCCTTATCTAGGTCAGGGTATATTAATAACATAATAGTGCTCCAAAGACTTCTTAAATGACACTTAGTTCTTATAAAATTATTTAGTAAGTTAAATGAACCAGCATAGTACCTAAGACAGTGATATTACAACATTCATAAAATCAAATTCAAGAGAAATTAATTTTTAAGCCTATGTAATATATCAAAAACTGGGGCATGTCACTGGGAAAAGAACATCACCACTGTTACATACACACAGGTAACAAAAACCCCAAATAACTCAAACTTACCTTTGAAAAATATTTAAAGTGTGTATTTGCAATTCGGTATGTATCCTGGAAATATTAGCAACTGGGTATGTATCCTGGAAATTCCAAGATCTCAAACAAAATAATATAACTACAATGTGAAGATCTGTCTTAGAAAGAGCTGCAAAGTTGTCTGGCTCCTCTACCCAGATTCTTGACTTCAATGCAGAGACAAATACTTCTACTTCATAGTCCACTACCGAACACCAACAAAACCATTCCACCCTTTTGGTTTGATGGTAGTGATACGATCCAAATTGCTCCAAAGCCCATGGAGTGGGTACTGAAGTTGTTTGACCTAAATTCTTGGTATTCATCATTAGGCTCAGAGCTTTACAGAAATGCAGAGTCTCAGAAAAATTTCCTCCCTATCACCAACAAGTATGGAAGGATTTGCTGAGGAGGTAATGCAATTCCAGTAAGGCATCATGGGCTCCCAGTCTGAGAGAACCTACCAGGATTCATTGATCTCTTGTCTTCTCTTTCAGGGAATTTCAATCCCCATGACAACAGTATTGTCCAGAGACAGACATCTCATCATGAAGGAGCAAACCAAGGCTCAAGAACCAAACTAAAGCCATCGGTCATGTAGAGCCAGACGTTACATTTAAACAACAAATATGCTTTCTCTGGAATTACAGGTGTGGGTCTTCACCTCACACAGCCTCTACATAATCACAAGAGGAAAATACCACTATTTCTCAGTCAGGCTGAGAACTGAGAATTCAAGGTGAACACCACTTGCTAATGGCTCTTTTTAGTGAAACCACTATTGAGAGCTGAGGGGAACACACACATTTGGCAAACAGATGGAGGGAGGGAACGGGCATCTCCCTTTGTGAATTCAATACCAGTTGATTCATTAGGCAGAACTGCCAACACAGAAAATAAATACAGCCTCTGGTTACAAAAGTATAACTGCCGCTTACCAAACAACAGAAATAAAAAACAGGAGATGCAGTTGGCTGCTGTTTTTTTTTTTTTTTTTTTTTTTTTTTTTTTTTAAAGTCAGGGGAGAGGGTTAAAGCAAAATCCACAATGAACCCAAAGGCTTAAAGTATTTGAACAGCTGCAGATAGCTCAGCTCCTCTTGCCAAAATGCCTGAAGTTCTCCCAGAGTAGGCAACCAAAACAGAATAAAAGTAGCATTTTACCCCAAAATAACAACAGCTTGGGTTCTAATTAATCTCAAATATGAACAGGGAGTGGGACTTCATATTGTGCAGCTTGATAAGCTCTAAAATAAAATTATGATTTTATTACTAAAAATCCTCTTTTTAAAAGGCAACAGCCATGGGAATCTATCCAAGAATAAAATTAAAAAAATAAAAAATAAAAACCCAACAAAGTAGCAATTAACAGTTAAGTACAAAATCACATGAAGCAAACAATAGTGAGAACATGTGACATGTAACTAGGCTGGCCAGCCATCCAGTTTTGCCTGTGAAAGGAAAAATTGTGAAGGTCTTTGCTGTGGGCAAAAAATCAGTGGGTATCCTGTAAAGCTTAAATTCTCTTTGAGCTATTTTAAGCTCTGCAAACTGAAGAAAACAGATAGTAATGCAAATGATTTCTGTCCATATAAATGCAAATTGTGCCCAGGGGAATGCAATTGATTACTGTCCTGTGGATATTGACCAGTTTGTCCAGAGGTAAACTCATTTTAGCATCCCTAATCTGACTATAAATAGGTGACACTTTGTATTCTCTTTGGAACCTATTATAACTTCTTACTGGTTCCCTGATTATGAGTTAAATGAAACATGCTCTTTTTGTATTCATAAAAGAGTCAAGATTTTTTTGCCCATTTTGAAAACTATACTTCAAGCAGCATAAATCCTGCTTTATACTAGATTGTATACAGGAATGGTACATCAGCATCCTGGTATAACTATTAAAAGTGTGCCCCCTTACTCTGAAGTGCCCCAGCTGGGATAACATATAATCTCTGCATTTTATGGACTTTATCAAAATATTAAGCCCATAAGGTTAAGAAGTAGTATATCCCTCCACCTATTATTATTCATAACAATGTGTACTGATAGGTCACAGAAAGTAAAACACAAATAATATAAGATTGTAGCACCAACAAATAAAACAAAAAAAGTTGTGCTGCAATACTGCCTAATATGTAACACAATGAACCAACAGCAAAGGACATGCACTTTTGATAGACTGGTAAAATATTGATTTCTGGGCAAAGGACTGCTCTGGGGAAGATACTTCTTAAACCCATTTGTCCTCATTAGAGTGGTCTGATATTTTTCCATGAAATCTTAAAGGATGATCAGAAGGCATCTTGCTTGTCCAAAAACTGACACTTACCAAATATACTTGTTACTAGCTATCCAATTTTATGCTTATAACTGGATTTTGTGAGGTTTGCTATATATCATTCCATTCCAATTATAATTATAAAGGCATATAACATAACAAAACCAAAGATGAGTTAAGTAAAAATACAAATGTGGGGACAAGAACTATGTATATTGCCCTGAGATAAGACAATCACAGAAAGAAAAGTATTTCTTCTTTGCTGTGCAAAGTAAAATATAACATACTAGGTCAGGATGTATTATATTAATCACAGTAATAACATGCTATTTGAGTGCTCAATTTGTACCAAGTAAACTTTTTTGGATAAACTTTTTCTATGTGTAAATTCAATTTGGATTACAATTCTGTGATTTGGGTGACAATACTGTCTCCATCTCACAGATGAAAAAAACTAGGGCAGAGAGTGCTTAGATAACTTGCCTGAGGTCCTAGAGTAAGTAATAGAAACAGGATTTAAAGAGATAGTCTCATTTTAAGCCTAGACTCTTGATATGGAAGTATATTTGCATAATTAAGGTTTTAAAATATTTCTTGATGAATCTGTCCAAATTTGAGTCCATGGTCTATCATTAGAATCATTACAAATAACCTCATCTCCCTTGCTTCTCTCTCACCCCTTGCCAAGCCTGGATCAGCTCAATTACTTGCCTACTCTGGACCTGAGCAGCTGTAGATAAAAACAACTGGAGAAAATCACTCAACAGACAGACTTGTTTTACTTTAAATATGTGATTTCAAACCTCAAATGTCCAACTCCTAGCAACTGCACTACATTCCCTAATAAACTTGCCTTCCCAAACTCCAAAACAGAAATTCACTACTGCTCTCTCTCTCCCCAAACTGGTTTCTTTCTCTGCCTTAGTATCATTTCACTTTATCTCACGCTTCATTGAAAACCTAAATACCACTAGATGAGGACTCTTTTCTCTCTCCACCAACTAAGGAAACCTCCCTCCATCTGCCAGTTTGTCATCCTCTCCCCCCTTTAACTGAGAAATTGTCCCCCTTCTTACTAAAGGCCAATTCTTCCCAATGATTTCTTAAAAATTTCTTATGCTGCACTGTCAACCCCTCTTTCAAGAAGACTATCCTTTGTAGAATATAAATGTTTACAACGTGCCATCCTTAAACACACAAACACACACACGCACACACACACCTACCTCAAATCTACATTTTCTGCTAGTTATCACCTTTTTTTTCTCCTTCACAGACAAAATTCACCAATGAGTAGTGTACCACATCTACTTTCTCGTGTCCCATTCACCACTCAAGCTACTTCTGTTTGGCTTCTATCTTTTCTCCTGCACTCAAACTGGTCCTACAAATATTAGCTATGAACTCCATGGTGCCAAGTGGAGTGGCCATGCCTCAGGATGGGGAAAAATAAGAGACGAGAAACACTGTAAATAAGTTGTAGAGTGTATTAGAAGGTGGGAGGTGCTATGAGAAAACCAGAAGTCTCCAGAAAAGGAAGTTGACACAAGCAAAATACAGGTTCTGTTAACATCTACTTTATGTACACTTATAGAAGTTAGATATATACAGCAATCAGGCACGAGCTCCCAACTAATCAATTTTGCATTCAGCTGCCTAAAGTATGAAGAGTGAAAACAAATATTGGCAATCTGATATGACATCATTTATTTGAGTAACACCTTCTTAAAGATCTGAGAGGTGGTATACTTACTTTGGAATTTATAATCTTTTCAGTCCCTGTTTCACCCAAGACTAGAACATAGGAAGAATGTGGAGTACCCTCATCAATAACATCGATTCTCACTCTGGGCATGTGCTTGTGTGTGGGTGTGGGTTTGGGTGTGGGTATGTGTGCCTGTGTGGAAAAGCCCTTGGGGACAGGATGGAGGTAATGGGTGAGAAAGCTGTAGGAGTAACTTATATATTCCTCAGGTTATATTCAACTTCCTCATCCACTCACAAACACTGTCTGCAGTCCTCTAAGCTTTTAAAGGCAGGAAATCCATATACTTTTAGAAACAAAAAATTAACTTAAGAGAAAAGTTAAGAAGTGTGGAGGTCAGGATTTCAAGAAAAAAAAAAAAACCATTCTGTCAAAATTCAAATAAGATATATGATCCCACTTGATAATAGGTACTGTAAAAGTTTAGAGTCTTCCTTAAAAATGCCATTAGTATCTCATGATAATGAAGACAGAGGCAGGAAGACAACATTGTAAATAATGAATAATTCTGTAGGATTTGACTATAAAAGGCATTTAGGCTGGGCACAGTGGCTTATGCCTGTAATCCCAGCATTTGGGGAGGCCAAGGCAGGAGGACTGTTTCAGGTCAGGAGTTTGAGACCAGCTTGGGCAACATAGCAAGACTCTATCTCTAAAAAAGAAATCCAATTAGTTGGGCCTGGTGGCATGTACCTGTAGTCCCAGCTACTCAGGAGGCTGAGGCAGGAGGATTACTTGAGGCCAGGAGTACAAAACTCCAATAAGCCATGGCTGCACCACTGCACTCTGGCCTGGGCAACAGAGTGAGACCCAGTCTCTTAAACAAATAACACTTAAAATAATTTCACACTCAGGAGTAGATTTAAAGATACAAACATGGAAAGGACTATATAAAAATAAGCTACCATACCATACACCCCAAAATACAAGATGTCAATATTGCATGTATGACTCATAGAACCATTGTTACAAAACAATAAGGCAAAGTTTATTTGTGTTTGTTTTTAAATAAAGTAGTAGAATTAATGATCAAAACTGATGTGCCTATGTGCGAGGGGAGGGATAGGTGATAATTGTCTTGAGGGTACTAGATTGTCTAGAAATATAAACATGCAAATACTCAGTAAACCCAGGGGAGCCTCTAGCTTGATAATATTTCTACATGAGCCCAGAATTCATAGGGAACCCCACCTCCCACCCACCCCTACCCTCATCTCCCTGACTCTCAAACTGGGGAGATTCAGACCATCAGCCAAATTCCTGTAGGTCACTGGTTGTTGTACTGGCCCTGGGGAGCCTTGTATGCCCCCATCTGAAGGTGTTAACACCAGGACTATGTTCCCACAACAGTTGAGGGGATCACTGTATCCTTTAAGTTTGCTTTTAAAAGCTGGATTTGTAGCTTTTAGCTTTTTATTTTAAGATAAATTACTACTTTATCTCTTTCTTTTATGTATTTTTAAAAGCAGGGATTAATTACTTCTAATATTTTCTATATGGTTATATGAAATCTTTCACTGTGTTATTTTACTTTATAATCAGCATATTTCTATTTATTTTACAATTTTAAACATTATTACTTCTGTACTTTTGCTAATTGCAATGGCAGTTTTAAAAATTTAATCTTTATAGAGTATAGGTATTTTTTTCCCTCTCTGAATGGCCCCACAGTGATCCTACCTAGCTTGTATGGTAGAACTCTACTAACTGTATCCCTTACCCTAAAAATCAAATTGCCCAGTAAGGCTGATGGTGCCATTATAATGCAATAGAGTTGGGTAATCTAGAAGATTCCAAGCCAAAATAGTACTCCATGGCCCAACAATATGTAGATTAATGGCAGTGAAGGTGATATTTTAAGTCCTGAACTACCTAATGTCTCTCCAAGACAATGTCAATTCCACCTAAATTACCTCAATTAACTAGGAACCCAGTAATACATAAGATTTCTTTGCAGTGATGGTTTGCTGGCTGCTGCAGGGCAGGCTTTCTGCTGTTTGGATTTTTAGTTAGCCAAGGTATGCTTATGCTCATTTATCTGAAGCCCCTCCAAGCCCGGGACTTTAGTGATCCTAAGGTACTTACATTCTTTCATAGATCAATTTTGTTCTTACCACCCCATCAGCAGAATTGGCCCAGTGAGTTTTAAATATTTATTTTCAATAAAAACAGAGTCACAGACTATTAGAAAAACAGACTCTCCAGTACATTTTTCTTATGCTTCTATTTCATTTATTTCTTTATCATTAAAACCAAAACCACAAGCTCCACTTCTGGAAAGAGATTCAACGTGTGGCCCAACAGTTCTTCACTTAAAAAACTGGAACCGAAAAGATACCATCCCTCATCTTCACGGAAAAGGGAAGGCAGAAATAAAGACTTCTGTAGTGACTCTTTTGGAGAGAGCTGTGTTTATTTTTTCATTGTTAATTATACCTTTGTTATGGGTTTATTCTGTTCTGGGATAAGTTTTCTATAACCTTTAATGATAAAATGCTTTATGTTAATTCTTTGCAGTTGCTGTTACACATACTTTGTTAGCTTTCATTTTCCTGTTAGGTTGAGTATTTGGAGATTGCCTTGCTGATACTCCTCTCTGCCTTTCTTTAGGGAAGGACTATTTCTCCTGTATTGCCTAAGCTGGTACACACTTCTTCTAAAGAAATATGCATGAATTCTCTCCTCTAGATGGTATGTGTAGTTCAGCCAAGACAAGTTTATATAATCTACACAAATGAACTGTACGACTGCAATAAAGATCAACTACTCGCTCCCCAAGATTTTACAACTACTACAAACTTCATTTCCTTCCAGTTACTGAAGGATTAGGGCAGGTAGAGGGTGGCCTTGGGAAATGAGAGGGGGTCTAAAAGAGCTTTGCAGGATTATCAATAATGGACACAAGAATAGAAAATAAAAGTAAAAAGAGAGATGTAATAAATTGAGGATAATCTTCATTTGGATCATCTCAAAGAGGGAGTTAGAACAAGGGAAAGAAATGTAAGACTGTGAATTTTATAGATATAGACAAGTTTATGCTGGTTATATTTTGCAATATTGAGGAATGTCAGTTTTAGAAAATGTGACATGCATGGTATATATAACCAGAGGTTACTAATATGTTCATAATGAAAGCTGTGTGTTGTGTGATATTGTACATTGTATTAAGGGTTCTATGAAGAATTAACATGTGCACTTCAGACTCCAGTGGGAAAAACCGAGCTATAGAATTGTTAAATTGTGATGGTGACACCTTGTCACAGGAACAGAATAGTCAACCTTAGCAAAACTAAAGGCTTACTGAAAAGTCAACAACTCAGGCTTTAGAGAAGATGTCATAAGGAAAAAGGAAAACCTTATTTCCTAACTATACCTTACTAAATTCTGTTAAATACTGCGACTTACCAACAGGCCAGAGGTATAGAGAACCATCTGTGTTTCAAGTCCCTTAGGACTTACAAGCCAGCTTTTTTGGCCATCTTACCCACAGATACTTAAATCTACCCATTGATAGAAATCTTCGGACCATGTGAATGGGGAAAGATAGAGGAAGGCCAAAGAATATGTTTCCCCACCTCAGAGCTCCTCTCAACGTCCAACTGGCAAGGACTGTGGGAATGACATCTTCCTATCTAAGAAAAAACACCTTTCTCCATTACCAGACCACAGTGTGAAACTGCTTTAAACATTAGAAAATAGATCCTCCTGTAGAAATTAGCCTATGGAAAAGCCTACACAAGGGCAGGGTGGAGTACTGGAAAAAGCATGGGCTTTGTCCTTGGACAGCTGGGCGCAGTTGCTGGCACATGGGAGGTGCAGAGTAAATGGTAACCAGTCTACAGTATGAAAGCAAAGATGTTTGCTCATACTTTCTCTGCTACTATCCTCCTTCCTAAATATAATGCTTCATCCTGTTCAAAGTTTCCATGGGACTAAAAGCTTCCATCCTCTGACTCAACTAATATCGGGGCCAGGACACAGCACCGCATAGTGATCAGGAGTTCAGGAGGTGTAGACAATCCCTGGGTTTGAACACTAGCTCTTCTACTTACCGGCTATGTAATCTCAAGTAAGCTGTAAGTGTGCTTATTAACTACTTTTAATGCAGTTATTGATAATTCATTAAGCCTTATCCGTAAATGCGGGTAATTATAGTACCTATACTTCACTTGGCTAATGAGAGAATTAAAAGTGATCATCTATGCACAAGATTCAGCACAGCACCTGGCAAATGACTGTTCAAAAATGTAATTTATTACAATGATCATTATTATTTCCCACAGCAAATATTTATTATTATTATATGTTACTATTATTTCTGTGGCAAACTGAGAAGTGGTGAATTTTACATGATTAATGTGATGCATTAAGAAAGTTCAGCCGAATCCAAAGCTTTCATTCCTCTTATTCCTCATACTCCCTGGAAGTTAACTTTTAGCTGAGGAAATGAACAACTTGTGCAAAATACACAACCAAACATTTACAATGAGAGAGATCTGGCTTTTACGGTAGATTATCGTATATTGTGAAGGCAGCAAGAACCATTTTAAATTTTCTTTTCCTCTGTCTTTTTTTTTTTTTTTTTTTTTTTTAAGGAGACAGAGTTTCACTCTGTCGCCCATACTGTAGTGCAGTGGTGTGATCATGGCTCACTGCAGTCTTGACTTCCTGGGCTCAAGTGATCCGCCCACCTCAGCCTCCTGAGTAGCTGGGACTATAGGTGCATGTTGCCATGCTCAGCTAATTTTTTGTAGAGATAGGGTTTTGTCATGTTGCTCAGGCTGGTCTCGAACTCCTGGAGGCAAGCAATCCACCTGCCTCGGCCTCCCAAGCATTAGGATTATAAACATGAGCCACTGCACCCAGCCCCATTTTAAATGTTCTTAAACCCTGAATACAATGAGCTCTCATTGCACTATACTAGGAGAAAAGAAATCACTGGATCGGTTTCAGAAAGTCTACCTTAGAGGCAGCAAATAAAATTTTCGAATGTTAGTATTAACTCAGGATATTAACAAATAGAGGGATTTATACTATATAGACTAGTTTTTAACTTAAGATATTAATAAATTGAGGGATTTATATTATATAGACTAGTTTTAACTTAAGATATTAATGAATAGAGGGATTTATACTATATAGACTCTTTCAGTTCAGATTTATATTCTATCATTTTCTACACACATGAGTCATGGAGCCACCGCAGTGCACTTCAAAATATTAATAAAGAATTACCTAGAGAGACAGAAATGCCGTGGGAAGCCATCAAAGTGGGTTTTAAGTGATCTATAAAATTAAAATATGACATAAAAATAATTTGTCCTTCCTAGTCTCCTTTCAACTTTCTGGCCATATTTTAACAGTGAATACATAGATGATATACTTAAACATTGAAAACACTGAATATTTCTACCTGAATATTATTTTTTTTGTTGGCCATAAACATTCTAAATTTGCCCCAGGGAATTCTCCTTGCATGGCAATCATGCGAAATTTGTTTTAAACATTTTTCTTCTACTTTTGAAGCCATGCAAAGGGAAGTGTATATTAAAAGCTTTTTCATTCACCGTTTGCTTGGTTATTAATTTGGGAATTAAACTTTGTTTTCATAACAATTCTTCACACATAAATACTGGCTTTTATAACTCTACCTTTAGAATTTGATGTTCCTTCTTCATGAGGAAATAAACTGTTAAATTACACAATGAAAGATCCTGGTTAAACAACTTTTGTGAAAACGGGAAATTGCTATATACAAATGGGCACATTTCTAAAAATTTGAAAGACTTAAAAGACATTTAACACTAAAACTACATATATTTTAGACAATCCAATCTTTTACTGGTGATGGAGAAGATTTTTTAGAATGCTACAGTCCTAAACGTTATTATTTAAAATACTGGCCATCATTATATTATATCTATTTTCCGGAGCTGGTAATAGTGCTCTAGCCAATGGGAAGCCAGGTAAAGCTAACTTTTATTCTGCCAATCTGCCCCATAAGAACTCTGCCCCATAAGAACAAGAACACAATCCTATTAGATCCTTCCAAAATTATAAACATTTTGAACTAGAGAAATTCTGATTTAGACAATTTAATTCTCAGTTGTATATAATTAACCTGAATATACGGAAATTCATTTTTAAAAAAGAGCTAAAATTAAGGATGGACTTTAAAAGTGCCAAACCACACAGATAATCATGATAGAAACATAAAGCAAGAGATTTAATATTTTCTTTATCTAGTAAAATCCATAAACTAGATCCAGTTTGCATTTTTAAAAAATCAGATGATAATGCATTCTAAGTCAATTCAATAAGTAATTAATTTCAATTAATTTGCATGACCTTCTTGAGTTTTGTATAGTACATGCATTAATTTTCTATTGCTGCTACAAAAAAGTCTCCCTGGGATAAAATCAAAGTTGGTAGGGCTGTATTCCTTCTCTGGAGGTTCTAAGAGAGAATCCCATTTCTTTAACTTTTCCAGATTCTAGAAGTTGCCTGCATTTAAGGATCATGTCCGCTTCCTTTACCTTCCAAGCTAGTAGCTAGCATCCTCAAATCTCTCTTTGTCTCCTCTGCCACTCTTAAAGGGCACTGGGATTACATTAAACCCATCAAGATAATCCAGAATCATCTCCCTAATTAAAGGTCAGTTGATTTGCAACCTTAATTCCATTTACAACCTTAATTCTCCCTTAATGTAACCGAACATTTTCATAGGTACCAGGGATTAGGATGCAGGCATCTTTCGGGGGTTGGGAGCAGTTATTATTTTGTCTACCACAGTACATCAGATTTATATCTAAATTTCTAATACTAAATTCAAGTCAATATTCACCCAAGCGAATTAAAGTTCTCTAACACTATTACTATTATTATTGTTACAATGTACAATAAAAATGTAAACAGTTTTAAATGTTTTCAGTTAGATAATCACATCTTCTTTCATTAGAGACATGCCAACTTATCCAGCGTCTGACCTCTTTCCATTCTTATGTGGGCAAATTTGACACCAATCAATTGCTTCAATACCTTGTTCGCAATTCAGTTCACAACTCAGTACATTGCAGGTTATACACTGATAAAAATATTAAACTCCCATAAGATAATATAATATATATTGCTTATTATAGTTATTATATTTTAAAATTAAACATATATTGCTTATTATATTTATTATATATTAGGCAAACCTGTTTTTTACTCTGAGCTTACATCTTAGACTGAAATAAAAATTTATTAAGAAAAGACTATTTCACTAACATGGACTTCACACAACGTTTTCAGGAAGTATATTGGAAGAGCAGATTAGTAGCATTTGCATAGATTTTGGAGATATCACACTCCATGTTAGAAATGATATAAAGGAAACTTGGCCCAGAGATCTTCATCTGACTTACCTGAGGTCACACAGCTAACCTGAGACAGAGCTGTCTCCTGACAATAAGTAAGTGTTGTCAAGATTATGATGCTGTTCATCTGACACATAAAATAGGGTGAACTATGACTCATCACTAGAGCACACTGTAAATTAATATCTTTACTAAGTTACACTACAAGGGACTGCAGAAGTAGTATTTTATCATTCTGTTCCATGACAATATATAGCCCTAAGCCAAGGATCAAGGCCTACTAAGAGCCTGTGTAAATTATACAAAACTTATAAAATGTCATATAAGAAGAAGAAACAGTGTGCAAGAAGGAGAAACTAATTGGACAACAAAATCAAAGAATGATGAGACTATGCTAATAATGCAGATAACTTCCATAAGACAAAGAAAAACTTGACAATATTTAACTGTTTCATGATAAATCATTATTTCCTACTGGTGGAATAAAATAAGAAGAGTATAAGACATTTTTATATGGATTTTCTTGGAGGATGAAAAATGGCTTAGAATTTGCACAGTTTGGCAAATATCATTGTGTCAAGAGTATTTTGAAATTCTGTCATCTTCTCCAATTTTTTTTTTTTTTAATTTTTTAGAGACTGGATCTTACTCTGTTGCCCAGGCTGGAGTACAGTAGAGCCATCATAGCTTATTGTTTGTCTCCAAATATTTTAATGTCTACTTTAAAATATATCAGCTAAACACACCTATATCCCTAACCTAATAAATGAAAAATATAATTATCATGTTAAAACAAGTTTCTTTTTAACATTAAATATATCATAGTTTCCTTCAGATAACAGGACTGAATTCCATTTTTAAAAGTTATGGGGGGAGAAGCCTTTTAAGTTATCAATAAAACATGATTTTCTTGGTATTATAAGGGAGAATTAAAATCAACTTACTTGATGTAATAGGGCACTTTATTATGTGAAATGGATCTTTGCCACGGCAGCTGGACTGATGCTGAGGAAACAAAGGGAGATTATTGGAAACGCTGGAAACCAAAAAGCCTTACACCTTAATGCAAAACAACTGAACATTTTATAGCAAATTCAATGAACTGCTCTGGTTTCTGAGCTGGATTCCTATAATTATGAGATCCACTGGGCCAAACAAAAAATGGCTTTAAGGATTGATTTGAAGTAAAACAAGAAACAATACAGGTTCAAGGTCGAATGCCAACTAATTTAACCTGTTGATAAAAATACTTTTAAATTTTCAAATGGTGTTGTTTAAATTGTAGTATAAATACTACATTTTAAACCTTAGTGCCATCTGGAAACTGTACTCCATATATATTTTTGATAAAACCAAAATTAATTTTACCTGGTATATCCAGATTAAAAATGAGATTTTTGAAGACTGAATTTTCCAGATGACTAATAACATTCTTTACTTTGCATCATAGTCACAGGAGGAGCTACTGAGTACAGATGGCATTTAAATATATTCAATTCTACAAAATTTAAAAAGAGGAAATTTAAAAATAGGCAAAAAGTTGTGAAGAACTAAGGCAATCGTCTAGGCAGAAAAATCCCAATTTCTTACTTTCATCTGAAACACACAGAGAGCCCAGTCTCCTACTTTTGCACTAGACCTTACTATGATTGAGATTTTATGGGGTTTTTTAATTGAGGTACTTTTTTTTTTTTCAATTCTAGTTACTTCTTACATATAAAAAATACATTATTCCTACATTAACCAATTATTTTAAGACTTATTTAAGAATAATAGTACATGTGAATTTAGTGCCATAAAAGAATTTTGCTAAATGAACAAATACCAACATTCAGATAATACTTTGAATTTTCATACTTTGCAAATATCATCAGATCCTCATGTAGCCAGTTGTCACCAATACTTTTTTTCTCAATTTCATGTCACATTAATATCTTACAACTATTCAGCATTCTAAACTTTGTCAAGCATTTTCAAATATATCTTTTTGGTAAGGAAGCCAGCAAGATACACGTTAAAGTTCCATTTGATAGATGAGGAACTAAATGCGTAGAGATAAAATAACTTGCCCAAAGAGTGATAGCCAGTAAATAAATGTCGAGCTCAGATGTGATTTCAATTTCTGAATATCAGTTGAGCAATTTTTCTACTCAACAATTCTTCCTCTCTTTATAAAAGGCAAATATTCTTTTCTCAATCTATGCCCACCAAAGTATAAAAAAGGGATGAAAATGAGGAAGTAGGTACATTATATTTCTCATTAGAGCCAACCTCATTTCAGTGTTGGCACCAGGCTAACAGGTCAGTTTTTATTTTGTGCCTAACTAAACAGGCTTCTTTTATAACCATGGCTAAAGTCCAAGAAATATAATAAAGCCAAAGATTCTAAGCAGAAAAGGATAACAATTATTAAATTTATTAATTGGGACTTTGTTTATACTTCTCCACTCATTTTAATAATTCTTTTGATTTGAATAACTTCCACCTCCTTGGACTCTCAGTGTTAGATAATACAAGGCCATGTATTTGACTTGCATGAAATGTGTGTAAATTTCACAATATTTCACTTCCAAAAGAATATGTGCTTGATTTCTACTATGACAGTGATTGCTAGGTGAAAGTGTAGCATTTCATCAATATTAAAGATAACTGATACTTAGAACTGCAAATACAGTCTCAATTATTTTGTAAACTCCCCTTTCATTTGATCTTGGTATATAGTTTTACATTTTGAGAAACTGAGCTTTAGAAATCTGGAATACTTAATATCTAATAAGTATACAGCAAACCTATTTACTTCATCAACGTTGATGGTATCCGGACTTTAAAAATGTGTCCTGGCATCTAGATACACAGTATATTCCAGGAAGGCCTATACCACTCAAAGATTAACTAGCTAAGGTCTAAGGTTTGTGAAACAGAAAAACTATATGGTGTTGAGGTAGGGGTGGGGGCAGGGAGGACGGTGAGAGGTAGAGAGGTACAGGGCAGGAAGGGGCAGGAAATAACTGATTAAGATTCTTGAAATTGTAAAAGAAAAGCCCAATCTTTAACTGAGGTAAGGCAGTTTATTAATAGTGACAAAAAGATTAAGAGGAAATAAAATGTAATCAATTTAGTTAGAAGATACAGTATTTTTTAGCTATTTCTATGGTTATAATTGCAAAAAAACTGTCATGATTGAGAAACAAGCTTTGTCCTAAGTTTTAAAGTTTACTTAAATTGAATTAAATGAAACAAATTGCTTTCTTACATATATTTGCCAGAGGAAATGAAAGGAAAGGAATTAATATTTACTGAAAGCATTTGTGTCAAGAACTGTGCTAGGTGCTTTGTGTAACTGGATATGCCTTGTCACTGAGTTCTCAAAACAATCAGAAGAAATAGGTAATATGGTATTTTAAGACACAGAAATCAACCTTCAGAAATTCACAGGTCTGATAAGCGGCAGAATGAATGTTTAAACTCAATCTGTTTGACTATAAGTCCTACATTCTTTAGTATCCTCAGCAGTGAATGATAAATAAAGTAGAAGCTCAAATTGTTTATTCAAGATCTCAAGAATAGTCTATAAATTTAAAAATTCCAGTTGAAAAATATTACATAAAATTCTACATAGGTCGTTTGGCTATATATGCAATACTTGAATAGAAGAAAAACTAAATATAATCGCAGTGAGCCTAATAAATCAAAATCTTCCCACTTAAAGATTTACGGGGAGTGATTTTTTTACTTTAAAAGTTGAAGGTGTATTTTAAATAAGCACTTTTTAAGCAGAAAAATTAATTTAAAATCTTAAAATACAAAACTGATTTCTTTATTATGAAAAAGTTCATAATCTTTGCCTATGACACAGCAATGATGATATGATACTATGTTAGTTATCATAACAGACATTCCAATGAAAAACCATAGCTAAAGATGAATTCATTTCTGTTCCACCTTGAAGACTTCTCAGCTGTCATTACATTAATACGAATAATAACCATTAAGCAATATTTTCATTGATGTTAGTACCTCCTTACATGCATCTATCTAAATAAACATATTGATAGCAAGGAATACAGCTTCTTCAATTAAAGTGAAAGAAAATGCTAATTCATTCAATTAATGCGATCAGTCCAGTTTATTAGTACTTACTAGAGAGAAAATGCTGAGAGGATGGTCCAAAATCTCTGTGGGCTTCCTGAAGCTGTTTAAGGCGATCATCCACAGAAACCTGTACACATGCACATGTGAGACAGAGGAAATAATTTAATTCTGAAACAATAACTTTAATAATATCTTTGCTTTAAAGACTATAATAAATGATGTTATTGCCCAGGATATGATTGTTTATATAGGCCCCTTCTCTGTCTCAGGTATCAGAGTAATGGTAAAAAAAAAAAAAAAAAAAAAAAAAAAAAAAAGTCTCCTGGCCTCAAATAAGAGTAAACAAAGTCAGGTACTCTTCTAAGCAATTTATAGAAATTAGCGCTTTAGTCTTCATAATAACTGTAAAAGTTATTTTTATCATCATCTTACAGATTAAGAAACTAAAACACAAAGAGGTACCCAAGGACATAAAGCTAGTGAGTGGCAACACTCCTGTTTGTATTTTGGTCATACAGTGCCAGAATCTGTGCCCTAACTGTTACTCTGCATTGCCTCTAAGGCAGTACATTGTCTCTAAAGCCTCTAAAGTCAAAATGTGGTCATGGAATCAGTGACTACTCATCTCTCTTTTGTAAGGAAGATGGTACAAAGTGTTACAGGGAGCAAATGAAAAAGAAGCCTAGGAAACTAGATAGTTAGATAATAGATTTTATATATATATAAAATCTCACCATATATATATATGGTGAGAGAGAGAGAGAAATAGACAGTACATAGATAGTGGATAGTTAGAAGGATAAAGTGAGGTGGTAGAAGATAAACAGAGAATGAAAAGACATGTGAGTATGCAACATCTTATTTTCCTCCAAATTTGTATCTGATCATCTCTACTTGGGGTTGAGACATATATTTAAGTTTGTACAGGCATATTAACATACTCTCCATATTTTTTCATATACATTTTGGGGTTTGGTTTTGTTTTGTTGTAAAGACAGAGTCTCACTATGTTGCCCAGGCTGGAGTTCAGTGGCACGATTATGGCTCACTGCAGCCTCGACTTCGTGGGCTCAAGCAATCCTCCCACCTTAGCCTCCCAGGTAGCTGGGACTACACGCATGTGCAATCACGCTGGGTTAAGTTGTTTTTTTTTTTTTTTTTTTGGTAGAGACAAGGTCTCACTATGCTGCCCAGGTTGGATACTCTACATCTTTTATCCACATCTTTGTTTTTGTTTTATTTTTAGAGACACGGTCTCACTCTGTTGCTCAGGCTGGAGTCCAGTGGCACAAACATAGCTCCCTGTACCCTTGAACTCCTAGCCTCAAGTGGGCCTCCCACCTCAGTCTCTCAAGGAGTTAAGACTACAGGCGCACACTACCACACCCAGCTAATTTTTTCAATTTTTATTTTGTAGAGACAGGCTTTTCCTGCATTGCACAGGCTGGTCTCAAACTTCTGACCTCAAGCGACCCTCTCACCTCAGCCTCACAAAATGTTGGGATGACAGGCATGAGCCACCATGCCCAGCCTTTGTAAAATACACATTCTATAGTTAGTTATCTGCATTATGAAAATGTAAAGGGTTACTACACTGAGAAACTAAATGCAAATCACTAACAACTGCACACAGCCTACTGACATTTCCATTTCCTTTTTCTAGCCTTGGTCGTGTAATGCTAGTTATTGTTCCACTTAGAAGGACAACCTCATTTGCAGCTGTTCTTAAATGAAACTGTGTATGTCTGGTTCCCTAGACAGCACTAGTTCCTCCTGGTTAGCTATTTAAATTGCATTAGTATGCACTTTGTTCATTAAGGCCTAAAAGCATTCAAATGCCACACTTTATGAGTAAAGAAAATATTACTCCTGTAATTCAACAGTGTTGCCCACCAGCATAGATTTTTCTCTTCTTATCCAACCAGCAACTAACATCTGAGCACTAGAGGTTACCAGGATCATAGATAAGGATGACAGAATACATATCTTCTTTCAAGTATAACATATTCCCTGACTTCTAATTGGAATGGTGATAACAGAAATAGAATGGTAAGTAAATCAAGATGGATCATAAGAATCATCACATGAAGAAAATGAATTAGAGAAACAAAGCAGAAGAAAAAAAAAGAATAAAGAGCAAATATTTCTGTGTTTTACCCACTAGAAAAACATGTATACATTTAACAGATTTTGCTTTAGTAATCCTAGGTTATTAACACTCTTTTCAAAGACTGAGATTGTAAAATATTATACACTAATTTCTTACTTTTTCAATTTCATTAAGAAAATATGAACGATTGAGTGCTTGGATATTTGAATTAATTCAGCAAATCTATTATACGATAAAATACTATATCTCTCAAATGTTTGTATGCGCTACATCAAAATTGCATATTTAAATAAGGTCTGCAGTCATTAAACCAACTGCATTAGCTGAAATCTGAGAACTAAAGGTAAACACCACTGGTATAAATATGCTATCTTGAAAAAAATAAGAAAGATATGAAAATAGCAACCAGTTAGAAGAAAAACAATAGAGACTTTCCTAATTTTTCAAAATGGAACAAAAAAATACATGATGAAAGTAAGAAAAATGACTCCTTTATGAGCCATTATGTGAAAAATGTTTCTGTGACCTAACACAGGTTTCAATTACTGTGATTTATTTAACCTTTTGCAATTTTCCACAAATATCATATGAATAGTACACCAAAAAATTGAATTAAACTCTATAAAGAAAGAGGCCTTTAGGTTCAAGATACTGAAAGACAAATACCTGATGTCATCACATGCTAAATTCATTATCAAATACCATCAATAAAGAAAGAGAAAACGGTGAGTGGTAGAAGAGTGAGGTAGGGTTTAAAGGCCACCCAAGGTGTAAGCCTGCATTACGAAAGGGAATAAGCTGACACCTGTAAAAGTTTCCATCGCATATTAAGGTCATCTAGCTGGCGAGACATCTTTAGAGAGGGATGCAGGTCAAGTGGAGACAGCTGACTGGATAAATCATTCACTGTTTTAACTTTTAAGTTGATTGGCGCAATTTCTTCTCTAAATGCCTAGAAGAAAAGAACCAAAAATATATTATTGGAAAAGAATATAACAAAAGCTGGTACAGCTGATCCTTGAATAACTTAGATCTGAACTGCATGGGTCCACGTATGCACAGATTTTTCTCAACCAAACTGCCTGGGTCCACTTATGCACAGAGTTTTTTCAATCAAACATATGGAAAATACAGTATTTGCAGGATGTGAGACCCACGTATATATGGAGAGCTGACTTTTCGTACATGCAGGTTCCACGGGGAAATGTGGGACTTGAAGTATGCATGAATTTTGGTATATGTGGGGTCCTGGAACTCTACTTCCAAATAAATGGCAAGGCCATCTCAGAGGAAATCAACTACAGTTGCCCACTCAACAACAGCTGACTTAATTCAGGTCTTCGGTAACTTGGATGAAGAACCAAAAAGTCACTGTTTATTACCCAAAGAATGTAAATAAGTGTGTGAAGAGAAAAATAATTCAAACTTATTTAAATGATTATGTATTTCCTTTCATGCTTTTTATTACATGCAGTTTACTCTGGAAAATGTTTGCCATTATTTTCTACTTCACTGATACCTAATGTTGATTCTATCTTTAGTCTGTATTCATATTTTCTTTTTATTCTGTTTTAACATAGCTACCTTAATATTTTTTCACCAAATCCAACAACTTGATTTTAACATGTTTCCACTTAAAATTAAGTTAGAAAGTGGCCTGCAGAAACAACATTCCTAACCATGAAACCAATGCCTATTACAGACTCAAGAGGTAAGATCTATCCCTGTCCAAATCATTTTTAATCATTCTGTGGTTAGGCCTTGGGCAGGAAGAGTGGAATCTACAGGAAAAAAGATAAATGAGTCTTAGAATTGACAAACGCCACCTCTGAGCAAGGTCTAGAATCATTAAAACAACTCACTAAGAACACTCAGAAATTGTAATTATGAGCATCCATATTCTTGATGTCCCCAATGAAGAATGGAAGCTGCTTGGGAACAGACGCTCACTATTCAGTACAGGACATGCAATCCAAAAGAGACAGAATTAATTTCTATTGACAGAGGCCCACAAAATGATATTTGAGCAATATTTAAGCTAAAACAGAATGGAGAACAGAACTGGGATACTAAAGGAAAACAGTTTAGGTTTAAATTGGCCGCAAAATTATAGTTAATAATGTACCAAACTTAAATTAGAAGTAGTAGGGATGGGGGTAGGGGGTGGGATAGCATTAGGAGATAAACCTAATGTAAATGACGAGTTAATGGGTGCAGCACACCAACATGGCACATGTATACATATGTAACAAACCTGCACATTGTGCACATGTACCCTAGAACTTAAAGTGTATATTTAAAAAAAGTAGTAGGTGTTATAAACATCCCATTAGCTTCAGCCCTCAGGTTTCATCATTTCTACATTGTCCACTCTTTAAGTAGGGAGGCTCTTTAAGAGACTAGAGTCAGCATAAGAACTATGAATGTTGGAACTTTGAAGTCAACATGTGTATCAACATTTCAAAGACAGGGTAGAAGAAGGGAAGCATACAAATTCATGGGAATTGCTGCAATATGGAAGGAGAAGAGCTGAGGTAGTTTTTTTCTGTTGCTGCAGATTTGGCATTTTAATAGATGACAGAATGTGCACACACAAGCCAACACACAAATACAATTAAATAAGAAGAGCAGTTGTATGGTAACAGAGACATTATAAGTGTAAAAAATTCACAATTAATATAGAAGCACAGGGAAGGAGGAGGTGTGGGTTAGGGTGGGCAAAGGGAATGTTTCACTCTGGACTTTGAAAAGGCCGGGGTCCCTCAGCTTCAATTTGAGAACAATTACAGAATTCAAATCCTTCAAGGTTTCTTCAGTCATGATTCTAACTGTATGCATTAATATTCTCTCCATGGGTAGGTACCTTGGAGGACTCAAGAACTGTAATTAGCTTTTAAAATCAACATCTTTTTATTTTTTATCTATTAAAGATTAAAAATGAAATGCTAGAAAATGTTTTGAGATGCATATAATTTCAAATAATAGCCTATTTTATTTCAAAAGATAGTAAACTTTAAAACAATAGAATATAACTTCAAGACAGGCTTTAAATCTTTTGGAACAAAAAAGAAATTTAAATTTTTCCTCTCCAAAAATAATGTTTCTCTATATAAGCCACAGGTTAAAATATTTAAAAAGCTTTGACAAACAAGGTCTTTGGTTTTTGTTTTTCATTTTATGGTCAGGTGTTATATGGCAATGAGGAGTCTTTGTATCAAGAAAGTTTATCTTTTGTTTTTGAAGAGCTTCCAAATTAAGGGGCTTGAGATAAAGCAAGTTTTAAAATGGTTTCAGAACTGCTGTGTGTTCTAGTATAAAGAACCAATTTATCATGTTATGACTGCACTTTCCTATAACAGAATAAGAGACTATGTGGCCTTCCTTGCCATAAAAACAGAACATCTGCTAGTATCAAAGGTGCTAACTGGCAGTCTGTTGGCAGGTGTGACTCCGAAGCCCTTCTCCTGCCAGAAGGTGTGTACTCTGTAAGTAAGAATGATTAACGATAATTTCAGGGAGTTGACATAATCTGATTATCCCCAAGGATTTTGTTTTCCAGTTGCTTTGACATATTTAATAATATTTAGCAAAATTCAGTACATATTTTTATCTGACTACACTGTCAATGAGATTTGGGGTACACTTTAAATCATCTCTTATCTCTCTTATTATCTAAATTTTATTAACTTTTTTTCTGGAGCTGTTCTAGAATATGGGGACCAAAGGGGAGGTAACCATAGGTCTAACATCTATAGCTTTGGTCAATTCCTGACTACAAACAGAATTTATAGCTAAACTAATTCTTCATTAATATACAAAAAGATGCAATTTATAGATGAGAGTTCCCAGTAAAAGAGTGTGCTTTTGATTAAATCTCTATCTCCAACCACCAATTTACAAGAGATATAGAGTAGAGAGGAACCTGGAGACTATACCATATGGACACAACTCTGCAAAATCCAGGCTCTGGGAATCAATACAAAACAAACAATGCAGTGTCTTTAACAAATAAACTGAAAAGAAAAGAAAAAAGGAAGAGAGGGGAAATCTGGAGATTAAAAATATTTTTTAAAAATAGGGAAACCTAATCTATATTGCCTAGAGATGCATAGTTGGATAAAAAATAAAAGTAAATGTAAATTATCATAAAAGTTGCATTAGTTGTTATTTGGGGGCAGGAGGTTCCAATGGTGAGAGTCATATGGAAGGCATCTGTCCTGACTCCTGATGGGTGAGGCTGCAGAAGTGTTGGCTTTGTAACAATCCCTTATAACAATTTATATGTGTGGCTCTCTTCATTTACGTTATATTTAACAAGAAAACATTTCTTAAAAATCTTTCAAAGACAATGATGCTGACCATGATTTTTTCAATGTGATCCTGCAGCGAGTCAATGAGTAAGTCTCCCACGGGCTTCCAGCCATTGCGCACGGACTCTGCCTCCTTCATGTCAGCGTCCAGGTCGTCCATAGCTCCCTGCAGGTCTCTGAGTTTCTCCAATGCCTTGTCCACTTGCTTTTGCCAATTGCTAGTTACAGCATTTAGACTTTCCCATTTTTCTTTGACTTCAGAAGACTGTTTGCGCATGGCTTTGGCAATCTTTTGGGCTTTCTCCTCAGGAGTCAATTCTGTGATTAAAAAAAAGAAAAAGAATAATTTGGATGTCTGATTGTATATTCTTAATAGCCAAGCGTGAGTGTTACCATAGCTACTGAGGTATACAGAGAAAAAGTAAGAAAAAATTACTCTAGGATAAAAATTGTCCAGGTCAAGAAAAAATTCTCCATACTTCATCCATGAATTATCTACTACACCTAATCATACACTCAAAAGGAGAATAAAATAGTTACTGAGATTAGTAAATTGACCTGATTTTTGAATTTTAACGTATTTATAAAGCCACTGAAATCTAAGAAGATAACACAAGAAATGAACCAATTTTTCTTTATCATAAATTTAGTTACACAAAATCCAAAGACACTTTTTCATTTCAGTATTCTCAAGATAAATGGTAAGTATAATTAATGAAGAATGACTATAAATTATAAGCAAAAACTCTCAGAAAATAAGATTAATTTATTTTGTTTCTAAAAATAAATAACTGAAGACAAATAACATACCTTAGATAGTGGTCATCTCTAAGGCTGCTTGGCAGTTTCTTTTTAATAAAGGGCATCATCTGCAGCCCACAAACATTTTAGCAGGAAGATAGCAAGATTTCAAGGACCACCCCAAGTATGTAACAGAACAAGGGGGCTTCCACAATCCCTGAAATAAACTTTTTTCAGATAAAAATAGCAGGCATAACACATGGACAGGCCACAGGATGTGGGCTGGAACCGTCCAGAGGAGAAGCAAAGGATATAGATAGAAATCAAACGGTTCCACACTCCTGGGACTTCACTATCTTCTACACCTTAAAATACTTCCTTTCCTATCTAGCTGGTCTGATGGTGGCATCTAACCGTCTGCTGCAAATAAAGAGGCAGTGCAATCGACATAAACTGTACATTAATTTGAGACAGAAAACACATTCTTCTTTGTGATAACATCTCATCTTTCAGTACACAGCACATTAGCAATTTCCACTTCACCTCAAAATGTTCCAAATCACTTGGAAAATGATCATCATAAGATGAACTTCATCATAAAATGCACAGAAGCGAGCTCTCCTAAACCATAATTTTCATCCTCAGTGTAAATTGTTCTGCCTGACTTTATTTAAATATTATATAAAAGCCAAGTCAAGGGTGGTGGAACATATATGTTTGTCTCTCTAAATTTCCAGAAAAGTCTAGACATTGATATTTAGCAACCACAGAACTACGAGTTGTGCCGCTTAAGTGGTGGAAGTCTACAGGGAAACTTCAAAAATCTCTTGGCAGCTGAACTGAAGGAAAGAAGAGAAAACATCACAATCGGTAGATAGGCTGAACATACCAGTACAAGATAAAGAAAGAAAATAAGTGAATTAGAGGTCAGGTGTGGCGACTCATGCCTGTAATCCCAGCACTTTGGGAGGCTGAGGTTGGTGGATCACCTGAGGCCAGGAGTTGACCAGCCTGGCCAACATGACGAAATCCCGTCTCTACTAAAAATATAAAAATTAGCCAGGTGTGGTGGTGGGTGCCTGTAATCCCAGCTACTCAGGACGCTGGGCCAGGAGAATTGCTTGAATCCAGGAGATGGAGGTTGCAGTGAGTGGACACAGTGCCATTGCACTCCAGCCTGGGTGACAGGGTTGAGACTCTGTCTCAAAAAAAATAAAAAAAATAAAAAATAAAAAAATAAGTGAATTAGAGAAACAGGTTCAAGTAACCATCAAGGAGCCCAGAGAAAAGCCCTAAAACATGCAACATGTCAGGATTGCAAAGGCTTCTGAGAAAGAAACTCTCTGAAGGCCGGTGTATCATTAGAAAGGCAAACTTTATTTAAATCTTTATACCTGCAAGATATCTAGGCCAGGCACAGTGGCTCACACCTGTAATCCCTGAACTTTGGCAGGAGGTCAAGGCGGGTGGATTACCTGAGGTCAGGAGTTTGAGACCAGCCTGGCCAACATGATGGAAACCCCGTCTCTATTAAAAATAAAAAAAAAAATTAGCTGGGTATGGTGGTGCACGCCTGTAGTCCCAGCTACTCAGGAGGCTGAGGCAGGAGAATCGCTTGACCCTGGGAGGCAGAGATTGCAATGAGCTGATATTGTGCCACTGTACTCCAGCCTGGGCAACAAGAGCAAAACTCCATCTCAGAAAAAAAAAAAAAAAAAGATATCTAAAAAATGATATATAATACTTACATTGTATACATTTTATATAAATATAAAATGCTATACCTAAGATGAAAAAAATCATTCTTAGTCTCATGAGGTGGTAACTTTTATGATTAAACACCTGTGTTTGTTAATAAGTTACTTGGGGTTTTTCAAAAATATATCTTAAGCATGGACTACTGTAAAAAAAAAAAATACTCATTTCAGAATGGACAACTTAATTATGGTAATTTTCCTCAGATAAAGTAAAAACTCATTCTGTCAGACATTAAATAACCTGGCACAGGGAGGCCCATGGGTTCTTTGTCTTGTGAGAAAACATCATCTACTGCCTCTGACATTTTTGTCTTTCCTTAATGTAAAAATCTATTGATTGAGCAGTCCTTGTGCAGTATTTCTTACATAGTCCCCACTCAAGCAGCTACTCAGAAGAAAAGAAAAGTTCTATGTTCAATCACCATCTGTCTGCCAGAAAGGAAACATTAACGAATCACTTTTGAGTCAAAATAAGAGATTCCCAATGCAGCAACAATCTCAGCTGAATGCATACTTTAAGCCAAGCACAGGGCAAAGTAAAAAACAAAACAAAAACGTTCTAGAAGTCTGTGAAACACATAAGAAGCAGCAACATGTGAAATATGAAGGTATGACTATTTAGGGTAAAATAAATAAATAAATAAATAAATAAATAAATAAATAAATTCAAACATCCAAAAGGCAGAAAAAAAATGAAAAAAAAAAAAAAAGGAAATGATTGCATTCTTAAAAAAATAAAGTCCTCTCATTTGAAAATCATAGGACAAATGTTACTTGAGAATTTCTGAATAAGTATTCTGTGGTAAATGCTAAAGCCCACCTACACGAGTAGAGAATCTTCTCCACCAGTGAAGAACCCTGGTGTCATATTAGAAACGACCCTCACAGTGAGGGATTGAGTGAGTTTTTAAGGTTGATAATCCAGGGGCCCTCCCCCAAAAGGTAATGATTTGGTCAGCGTAAGGTCTGCCATGGATAGATACCAAAGCTCCCCAGGTGGTTCTAACAGGTTGTCAGGATGGAATGCAGCTAGCCTATTGGCACGTAAATTGATTTCTCTGGACCATGTAGCTGAAGCTCATCGGTCATTTTCACTCCACTGGGTTTCTGGGTCAACCCCACACAGAGCACAGTCCCTAAATACTGGAGGCCAGAGAGCAAATGAAGCTCAGTGATAAGAGGGTAATCTAATTTGCATTGAGAAAGGTGTAATAGAGGCTAATGCTAGAGACAGAGGAAACAGCAGGAGAAAACCAAATAAATTTGCTAGCAGTTCTGAGACCAGAAGACTTTTTTTTTTCCTATGTCACTTTCCTACTCTCTAAAGTGTGTGTGTGTGTGTGTGTGTGTGTGTGTGTGTGTGTGTGTACCCTGTCACTCTCCATTCTCCTCCCTTCAGGTCTTCCCATTGAACTGGCCAAAATTTGAGGGTAGAATTATATTTTAATTTTTATTACATACATATACCCTCAGCTACTCAGAAGAAAATATATATATATATTTATGTATAATATACATAAGTAAAATTATGTATATATTATATATAATTATATATATATATACACACACACACACACACCATTTTTTTTTAGTCAGGGTCTTGCTCTGTTGCCCAGTTGAAGTGCAGTAGCATAAGCATGGCTCACAGCATCAAACTCCTTGGATGAAGTGATCTTCCCACCTCAGCTTTCTGAGTAGCTGGGATCACAGTTACGTGCCACAGTGGCCAGCTAATTTTTTTTTTTTTTAGGGATGAGGTCTCACTATGCTACCCAGGCTGGTCTCAAACTTCTGGCCTCACGTGATCCTCCCACCTCAGTCTCCAAAAAGGTCTAAGATTACAGGCATAAGCCACTGGACCTGGCCTCTTACTTAAACTTTTATATTTATTTATATTATATATTTATACAATATGAATATTATAGTTATTTTATATTCATATTTTATAATTTTAAACATCAATTTATTTATTGCATTACAAATCTATTTAAGGGAGCACAGATAATTATCTTTTAGAAAGAAGAAACAGGAAGAAGACAAAGAAAGAGAGGAAAAAGGAAAGATTAATCCTGATGTTTTCTGTCATCCAATTACCTTTACTTCTTCAAATATGCAAATTAGTGGCACAGCATTTATGCCACACTCTCCTTTATACCATGAGGAAAAAGACTATAATATACGTCACTAGAATGCAGGTGAAAAACCAAAGCTGGACCATGAACAGAGACTAGGATTTGGAATCAGTCCTGCTCCCATTTTGCCCATTGCTCCTAGGCCAGTTACTTGACCTGCCCAGCCCAGTTTTATCAAGTGCAAACCCTATTTTCTCATGCTAGAAAAATATTTCAAGAGTCGATTTTACCTCAATTCAATTATGTAAGAAGGTGTAGCCTCTGTACATCTCAAAGAAATCTTAATAGTAGAGGGGAAAAAAAACCTTCCTTTGAGTGCTTATGTAAAGCTATCTTTTAAATTTTAAAAATGAAACTATGTCTCTCCCATGAAATAATGATAGAAATTTATTAGAATTAGCCCAGTGTTATTGTTTAATAAACATTTCCCATATGTATTGTATTTTTTTTCTCAATTATGATATCAACATTTATAATCTCCATTGTGGCTTTTCTACTCTTAGGTTTTAAAGCCCAATGTCATGAATGTTTTCTTTCCTTTCATATTGATTTTACAGTAGCCAGTCTAGAGACTGGTGTGTCCTCAGTATATAATTGCTTAATTGAGTTGAACTGAATAGAATTTTTAGCGCTCCTTTTATTGAGAACATTCAATTTTACACTTTTAAGTGGACATATTTTCACGTCATTTTTCTTCCTCTTTCTCACATCTGTGTAAAGCACTTATAAAAAACTATCGTGAAATAGAAAGATCAACCTTACAAAGTCATTTCAAGTATGGTAATTCCAAATACCTTATTTATACTATTTGCTTTTTTGCATGTATCTAAAATCATATTGTTTTATTCTACCAAAAGATGAAGAGGAAATATTAAAACAATCAAGTAAAGAAAAAAATTCACAACTGGCATTTTTACTGCTGGACAATTTGATAGAAGAAAAGATTAGGAGATTGTATGCCAGTTCTAATACTAACTAGTTACATAATCCTAGATATAGTCCTTGTCTCTTTCAACCTCAGTCAATACATAGAAAACTACTGGCACAAGTGTGGCACACAGTAGGCTCTTGAGGAAGGTTACTCTTCCATTCCTTTTTAATATTTTATAACCAGCTCTGGGAGGTTTAGATATCTGTAGAGATTTTCATGTAAGCAAACCAGGTTGATTAGCCAATAAGAACTCAAGGGAAAAGACTTGACTTGCTCTCTCTCAATCTCTCTCTCTCTTTACCCCCCTCCTATTTCTCTCTCTCTTTTCTCATGACCAAAAGATGTTTCTGATGAAAATATTGGGAAATACATTAGTTCCTAATTTTCTGATTAAGTGATTAAGATCCATTGAGTAACTCTGAAATGTTCAATCAGTGTTTGAGAGGGCCCTGACCATTTCCTACTCTGTACAATAACTGATGACAGCCACTCATTATGAGCCAGATTACAAGTACATCATCAAGTGCCATGGCTGATTAGTGCTTCTAATTATGTCAATCTAATAAATTATAAGGATGACAACAACAAGAGGCTACTCAGAGCAGATTCACCTGTTAATATGCAGCCTAAATCTTTCAATATGGATATGATAGAGATGGCATGGACTCATCCATGCTGCCAGTGGGCTTCTCAAATTCTTTTTTTTAAAGAAAAAAGAACACAGATATATTTAGGGAACATCAAGACCTCAAAAGTAAATAGACTTAGGGACTACCTTCCACAAATATGAAATGCAAGTTATTAAGAGAGGGGACACAAATGGAGGGGAACTCAGAATACAAAACACACTGTGGAGGGAGCTACATGGCACCACTGACCTGAAGTCAATAGAGGCAGAATTGGAGTCTAAATATATTCAAGGTTTACTCTCCCTGTGAAATGGCCAAAGTAAGTAAGCCCAGCGTTGAGTGGAGGAAGAAGCAGGGCCCAACCACTAGACAGACACAACTCCAAGGAAAGAAGCAGGAAGATCAAAGAGTCCCCGGAACAGACAATCACGGCCTTGCTAAGCAACCTGAGATCTTTCCATTTTCTTCATTCAGGAATAATCCCTGAATTTCCTCCAAGTAGTGGCAGTTTTGCGATTTATTCAAATTAATTCATTTGGGCTGGACATCAACAGATGGGTCACTGGGGGCAGGCGGGTGGCAACAAAAGGAAAAAGGAAAAGCTGAGAATGTTTCAGAAGGAAAAAAACATCTGTTTTGCCCACTACTGTATCCCGAGTATCTAGAACACTCCCTTGCAAATGATAGGCACTCAAAACGTACTTGTTAAATGCACAAATCAATCTCTGTACAATATCTTTAACTAGAAAAAGAAAATAAAAAAGAAAATTCTCCCCTTTCCCCTTCAAGAATCAAAGGACAGGAGATTTAGATTCAAAGTCTTTTATTTCTTGCCACACAACCACCCATCTCTCCCAAGGCTGCTTCCCAGCTAAACACAGCCCCTAGTGATTGATCGAGCTACAAAGAAGTCTGGAGCTTTCTATCCATGCTCTGCCATTCTTATAAGTTAAATATGGCTTATGTTTATGTACTGCCAAAATAAGTGATGAGATTAATTGAAGAGGAGAGTTGATGCCTTTGCTAGGATTATACTTCTTAAAAAATGACAAAACCTCCAATTCTTGGAAGATTCCAGCTTTCTACTAAGAACAACAACAATCACAAAAAATAAGTACATTATACCACAGTGAAAGAGCCTTGTATCCTCCTGTCCTTTACGTTTAAATCAGAAAGTAATGTCCCAGATGCTGATTATAATAAAATACACACGTGTAAACTATTGCCATCTTTTTATGAGGCAAATGTGATTTATGACAGGCTGTAACACTGATTAGAGAACGTAACAGATGGTAAACAATTAATTGAAAATGCTATGTCCATCAAACAAATCTTTATCATATAATTCTTCATGAAAACTGTTGTTTATTTAAATGAGATTTTACTACTACCTTTATCATATAATTCTTCATGAGGACTGTTGTTTATTTAAATGAGATTTTATTACTACGGTAGGAGTTAGCATGAAAAACATTTTCCAAATTTTTACCCAATCGATGGGCTTACTCAGCTGGCTCGTTACGTTTTAGAAAAGTTGAAGACTAGATGCATTATATTCATACAGATATTATAGAACTTTAATTTGTGAAAAATCACATTACTCCTCTGTAGTTAAGAACACCGGAAAAGAAAGTAACGTTTTATTTTTCTGTGCTTTTTCATGCATTACAACTTTATGGATCTAAATTGGACTTGAGAAGCTAATGAAATTATTGTCGTCGTCTATAGGCCTGAAAGCAATTACTTACACTTCAAGTTTTTATATGAAAATTAAAAAGACAAAGTCTAATATTGCCTAGACACTTTCTCCCTCAGTGTTAGGAAATCAGTGAACTGTTTATGATTCCATTATGCAGTGTGGTATTTCAGTGAAGAAAGAGAAACAGTAAAGAAAAAAGCAAAGAGTTATAAACATGTTCAATTACTGTGTGAATTATTTTAAAATCGAAGAATATAGAAAATAAAAAGTTGTTTCTACTGAATATCTACAAATACTAACTATTATTGAAGTAGTTTAAGATAGTACACTATGGCAGTTTTAAGAGCATCAAGTTTTGTGACATAAGCCTTAGTTCATATTTTGGCTCTGTCACATAGAAGACAGTATGCCTCTAAGCCTCTCAGACTCTCAGTTTCCTCATCTGTAGAATGGGTGGTAAGTATTCACCTTCAAGAAGTTATTATGAGAATGCAATTAAACAAGGCAGGTAAGTTTCCTGGCACAGTGTGTGGCACATGGTCAGTACCTGTGAAATGCTGGCTTGTTGGGAATGTCTGCATTTACCAACATTTTTCACTTTCCCCTTCTTTTATGGGATTGGATACTTCCTCCATTTAGCATGATATTATGAAAAGGGTCTGCCAATCCTAGCAGACCCTGAGTCCCATGTTACTCAAGCCAAGTCAACCAGAGCCCTCTCCGGGAATATTCTGGATCTAAAGAAGGGTGAGCCCTTCCTGGTATGAGGTTGTGAGCTATACGGTTATAGGAAAGCTAAGAAAATCAAAACCTGTACAGAGAAGCAGAAAGGAAGACATGGAGAAAAGCCTTCTGGTGGTATTCCAGTCCCTGTGGTCAGCTACGTCTCTGCCGTGGTTCGGTTATGGAGGCCGATGCCTTCCCCTTCATGCCTACACTTAGGGAAGCTGTGTGCCTGTCATTTACAATGAGTGAGGCTCCAATTAATAAAGTTGTTATAAGGAAAACAAAAGCCCCGGGAGAAAACACCCATTAGTATTACTAGCCCAATTACTTGTATTAACTAATGTGTAATTTGTACTCATTTTATTACATACAAGAAAATAATGTTGTAACCTTAAGTTATATGGAGAATATAAAAGTAACTTCTACTAAACTATATAATTTCAAATCTTCACTCATTTAATAACTATGAAATTGTATTTGCATAAGTTTGCTAATACTGGCATAAAGTGGACTGACATAATAGACTGAATATGTCACTTACCAATTCTTTGTTAGATCACGAAATATGTGAGATTTTACAGAGAAGAAAAATACTCTTAATACTTGGTTTTCTAAAATATCAGGAAATATTTAAAAATTAAACAGTATGCCCTGAGTTAAGTATTAAATACTACTAAATATACACAGCCATCTGTCAAAGGACCAAAGAGGAAAACTTTAACCCGTATGTACTTTTTATCTGAAAAATTATTAACTATTGATCACATATACATTCATACACAACTATATAAAGTTGTATATGCATATACACACATACACAACTATACCCACTATACTCAACTATACATTCACAAGTATACTAAATTAGGTAATAACTGGGTTTTTCTATAATTATTAATAAAATATTTAAACTAAGCAAAACTGACTGCTCCAGACTGAAACGGAAATGGCAGCTTAAATAAAATAGTAGTTGTAGTAACAGTAATGTTTTAACTGTAATAATTTTAAAGACGATTCCTGAGGAAACTGATGAACAAAATAATGCAATCTCTTTTTTAATCTAAAAATATCAAAAGCAGAAGACAGGTGTTTTCTCCATACATATGTATACAATGAATTGCGTAATTTTCTAAACACATTTAGAGGTGAAATAGCCTATAAAATTGTTAGCAGTTTTATTTAGTGATTGATAGCTTTAAATCATAAAATATGTTTGGTCGTGGGTGCCTGTGCATGTGCATGCCTGCCTGCCTGCATCTGTATGTGGTGTAGAGAGAGGAAGACCGACAGAAGGCACCAACTCCCCTGTGCATATCTGACTTTTCAACTGAACTGAAGGTAATGAACAGAAGAGAAGGCACAAGTATTCCCTGATTCCCTCTGGAGGTCTGGGGGTAGGGGTGGGTGAAGGCTGTTGTCTTGCACAGCTTCATTGTGCAGCAGTGTGGTTCACACAGGAATTCTGATCTGGGACTGAGAACAGCCAGGGCAGGTTGGCAGCACAAGGGAGAGACCAGAAAACACGGATGCAAGGTTAAGAGGCTCTAGACATTGAGATCAAGGAGAAGTTAGGAAGTTAGGGGCTAGATGGCTGTCAGTGAACACAGACAGAGGAGATAGAATTGAAGGGATGAGTCAAAAGCCAGCCAAAATCCAGAGGTTAAGGAAGTCATTGTCATAGATGCTTAGGGATCTATTCTTGCATCTACCTTTCATTAGCTGGATGACTTTGGTCAGCACCATAATTCCTTCTTGACCTTTGTGTTTTTATTTATTTTTTTAAATCATACTGTATGATCAGCTCAATTCATTGGGATAGACAGGAGAATGAATATAAAAGTGGCTTGAAAAGTACAAAGAACAATGCAAAGGATGAGGGACTGTTGTACTGTGATACTTTCTAACACATGCAAACTAGGGATTAAAATCAAATGAAAAACAGTTCGATTGCATTAAAAGGAAAAAGTATACATTGACATGACACAAATTAAATGAAATTAAGTATTTCCATATTGCTCAAACAAAAGTCAGGGACTACTGACAAAGTTGTGAACTTGTCAAAATTTCTACACGGATTCAGATAATTTTAGTTCAGCTAAAAATCATATTTACTTAGTAGCCATTTATAAGCAGAAATTTGAGTAGTTGAGTTTTCCAAAGAGCTACATTTTACCCATTTAGCTCTATTTTTCTATGGTTACCATTTTGGAAGAAAATTTACTAAAATATAATATAAGTTCCTATGCCTTCTCTTAACTGATTTATATTCTGTTTTCAGAAATACGCACACCATAATCCACAGCTTCGGTTTTCTTTTACTGTTGAAAGTTCCAAAGACTACCTGGTTTTGTTTAATTTTAGGATTCTTGCATATCTTTTTATCATTTCTTTCTCCTTATTGCTGTCAGACTGCTAGAGTTATTTTTCACCATTAATCTTTGTCCCTGTCCTGTCACTTCATTTTGCTACTTACCTATCACTCACCGGACATCAAGTTCATACCAGTGTCTACAGTAGAAGTTAATACCTCTGAGAAGTACTTCAGTGGCTTCTTTCCCATGATCTAAGAAAAGGATCTGCACTATGTTTTCCATACAATCTGCATCCTGGCTACTCAGATCATTTTTTTACACTTTTCAGATTCTGCATCAATGAGGGTAGTCACTAAAAAAAGAGGAAAGGGCTGAGCTTCAGACACAGACATTGGAAAACACAGTGAGAGAGACAACAGGGTGCCAGGGAATCATGGCAGAGAGCTCGGGAAGGGAAAGCGTCCAGGAAGACACAAAGCCCCAGCAGAGCCGGCAGGATGACCAGCAGCTGCGCGGGCCAATGAAGCAAGCGTTGGAAATCAGGTCAGAGGACCTACAGGCAGACGACCGGGATGGGCAAGGGGGCAAAGGCAAGGAAGACCACTACCTGCAGAACGTCGTGAGGAGCCTGGCTTCCAATGAACCTCAAGAGTGGAGTGAAGAGAGGCACGAGGTGGGGCTGGATGGAAAAGCTGAGGCCAAAACGCTGTGCAGTCTTCTGTGCCAGGTGGAGGAGCTCAGACCCCATGGCATGCACTACGGAGAGTTTTTATCCCCAGGAAACCTCGTGACAGGTTTGTGCTTTAGGTTTATCATTTTAGGATTTATGTTAATGGAGAAATGCCAATTAAGAATATATTGAAATAGGCCTGGCATAAGATTGGTATGGAGGAAACTAATGTGGAAAGGTCAATTAATAGTGATTTTTAAATACTTAAAAATACATACAACACTATAAGATAATTAATAATAGAAAAAATTTTTAAAGGAGTTGGAAGAAAAAAAGGCATTGGAGGTAAAAATCATGGAGGAAAGTGTTTTCTAGAATAGTTACTTAAAAGAAAAGAGGTGACTCCATCTTGGTATGTCTTTATAGCATGGTACACATCACATACTCACAAAATGCTTATTGAATAGAACCAAAAAAATCACTTGATTTCTTCCAGATCTAATCTCTCCAACATTGAGTACTTCGGCATCAAACAGGAAAACTAATGTTCAAATGCTTGCTGCTTCTAATAGCAGATGTACATAAGTCATAGTAAACAACGAAACTATAAAAGCTATTATGGATAGTTTTCTTTGACTTATTTTTGACAACAGGTAACATCAGCCAGTGTTATAGAAAATAATGTCAGGAAAGGAGGCAGTATGAACATTGTTAATCATAAATAAATAAACAAAAAAACTAACATAAAGTTAAATTGACATGACTTTTTTTTTCTTGCCCCCCAAATGTAGTATTAAAAACATGAGGCTTAAAACATCCTGAATGTCGCAGTAAAATAAGAACTCAAAAGCCGGTATCTTTTTTTGTTTTTCTGTGCATCTTTCTAGACATTTTATTAGGGATTTGAAACATGAATGCCCAAATGTATAGACTTCCTCACCAACACTATGATCCATAACTAGAATGTTCATGAAACTTTTTAAAAAATTATACAATATCGTTTTAACCCTTAAATGACCACTGAGGAGAGTCTAGAATAATGTGGAGTTTTAGTGATGTAACAGTTTGTACTGCTCTAAAGTAGCTTTTTATAAACTTTGCAAAGTACTCGGGAAGCAAGGAGACAAGAAAAGCTGACTGAAGGTAGATTTTAAATTGGATGAGACAAGTGCACTTCTTATTTTTTTCCCCAAGCTTAAAAAAACAAAACTGTAGTAGCACCTTCTTTCTCGTTGTATGAAGTTACAGTGTTCTGCCTGACTTTCCAGGTCCTCTGTAGTCTGAACCGTTCAGCACATACAAGCATCTCATCCCCATCTACCGTACAGGCAACCAGGCCAGGCTGTCTACTGACTCCCCAAAATACAGCTGCATTTTCCTTATGGCTGAGCTGTTCTGCTAAGGATCCTGTCCCCCAGTATGGCCATCCATCTTTCTCGAACTTAATCACTTCCTACCTGTCCATACGCCTAAGACTAGCTCAGGAAACAACCTCTCCACTCTGACCCTCAGAGTCTTTCTCTCCTGGAATGCCCACATCACTTAGAATCCTCAGGACACAACTGAGCGCATGAGTATGGACACTTTTACATGGCTTGCCTTCTCACCCTCTGTGCTAGTTTTGATCTCCCACTAAATTGAAACCTCAGGAACGTCTTATACTTCTTTATCCATCTTGGACAGTACTCAGCTTATGTATGTATTCATTCAAACACTATGTAATAAGCACCTACCATGTGCCAGATAGTATTCTAAATATTACAAAACAGAGCAGTGGAAAAAAAAATAACTCTCTGTCTTCATGGAGCTTACACCTGCAGGAAGTGGAATGAAAGGGACCATAATAAGAGACCAGGTCAGAAACGTAACATGGCATCCCCTGGCATAGAGTCTGTGAGCCATTATAAGAATCTGACTTCTCTGAGTCACATGATATGACTTACATATTCAAATGCTCCTTATGGCTGTTGTGTTGGAAATCTCTAATAAGGGAGCAAAGTCAGAGCAGGGAGATGAGTTGAAGGAACCTACAATCATCCAAGGGGGTAGAAGGGGCTTAGACCAGGAGAGCATAGTAGATGTGGTGATAAAGGATCATATTCTAGGTACATTTTGAATGTAGTGATGACAGGACTTGCTGACAAAATGGATTTGGGTGACGAAAGGACAAAGGAGCCAATAGCGGCCAATGGATTTTAGCCTGAGCAACCCAGAAGATGGAGGGGCATGAGGTAAGATGCAAAGACTGCAGGAAGAATGGACTCAGGGTGGCAAGAGGGGGCAGGGGTTTCTTGATAGATATAGGAAAGGAATTTCGTAAATGTTGAGCGCTTATTCTAGAAAAGTTGGGGTTTATTTCCATTTTGTCTTAAAAACCAATAATCCAATTACTCTACTGCTGATAATATCAGTTTCTCCATCTACAGTTATTCTTTATAGACTCAAGATTGTGAGGAAAAGTAAGTACTGATGAGTTCAACTCTTTCAAAGAATTCTCTACAGTTTGGGCTTGTTTCCTTTTTGTAAAATTTTTGTGGGTACATGAGACATCTGGGCTCATTTTCCTTGTTGTTAAATATGGTGATGGTGGTGGGAAGAGTGGAGTAGAAAGGAATCATTGTTAAACATCTAGCTCATAAAAACATTCTTGTAATAGGTTGTATATAAAGTCAGAATAATAAATAAATGAATTTCTTTATACCTCTTATTTACTCAGGCAGTCATGTACCCTTCATGAAACTTTTATTGAGTACCTGATATACATAGGCATTGCATAGGTTGTAAAATGATCAAAACTGGATTCCTGAACTTAGGGAAAGTAAGAAAATGTTAACATCTGAAAATCAATACAAATAAAAGCTGCATATGTTAGATATCCAACAGGACTGGGCTGAGACCTGAGCAGTTCATTTTTCCTTGATGGACCTCAGTTTTCTCATCTATTAAGTGAGTAGCCTTGGACTAGTTCATCTCTAAGGCTCTTAACCATTCTAATATCGTATATGAAGGACATAAGCAAGCCCTAAAATGTTCTTTTGAAAGAACTTCAAAAGATGAAAGAAGAGAAGGTAGCACATCCATGACAAGACAGTTCCAAAATCATTCAAGGAAGTAGATAGTATAGATTGGTTATGGAACTATAAAAATGGTAGTAAAAAATTTGTTGAAAAATCAGGAGGGCTTCAATTACAAAGTTTTTTTTTTTTTTTTTTTTTTGAGACAGAGTTTGGCTGTGTCACCAGGCTGGGGTATTATCTCGGCTCACTGCAATCTCTGCCTCCCAGGTTCAAGCGATTCCCCTGCCTCAGCCTCCTGAGTAGCTGGGACTACAGGCATGCACCACCAAGCTTGGCTAATTTTTTGTATTTTAGTAGAGACAGGGTTTCACCATGTTGGCCAGGCTGGTCTCCATCTCCTGACCTCATGATCCACCAGCCTCGGCCTCCCAAAGTGCTGTGATTAAAGGCATGAGCCATCGCGCCTGGTCTACAGAGATTTTTAAAATAAATATTATGCTAGGCTGGGCATATGGCTCATGGCTGTAATCTCAGCCCTTTTGGAGACCAAAAGGGGAAGATGGCTTGAGCCCAGGAGTTCATGACCAACGTAGACAATACAATGAGATTCCATCTCTACGAAAACTTTTTAAAAACATAGCCTATAATCTTAGCTACGCAGTAAGCTGAAGTGGGAGAATCACTTGATCCTGGGACACTGACGTGCAGTAGGCCATGATTTCACCACTACACTCCAGCCTGGACAACAGAGCAAAACCTGTCGCAAAATAATACATAAAATGAAATAAAATGAAAATAAAATAAAATAAAATAAAATATGTCATGCTGGAGGCCAAGATTTTTTTTTCAGTATGTAATGGAAAGTCAAGAAAGATATATAATCAGGGGAGAAACATGAATATGATTATATGATAAGATTTACTTATCAGTAGTAGACTAAGTGGACAAGGGAGAATATACGGGCAAATAGTATGTGCTGCACACAGATGATAGAACAATGCAATGGGACTGATGCTACCAAAAGTAGCAACAGATTCTGCCTAAAACTATTCCAAGTCTACACACAGAAGGCTGAGAATGTGGAATTATGGAATTAATGGCAGTATGTGTGTGTACATGAGTATATTGTGTGTATATGTACGTGTGTGTGTATACATATTATATATATATATAAAACTATAGTACTCAGAAGGAATAATTCTTCAAAGATAGAAATATGACAAACGTAAGGCTGAGTGCAGTGGCTTACGTCTGTAATCTCAGCACTTTGGGAGGCTGAGGCAGGCAGATCACTTGAGGCCAGGAGTTCGAGACCAGCCTTGCCAACATGGAGAAACCTCATCTCTACTAAAAATACGAAAACTAGCTGGGCGTGGTGGCAGATGCCTGTAGTTCCAGCTATGTGGGGGACTGAGGTATGAGAATCACTTAAACCTAGGAGGCAGAGGTTGCAGTGAGCCGGGATCGCACCACTACACTCCAGCCTAGGTGACAGAGTGAGACTCTATCTCAAAAAACAAAAAGAAAAAGAAAAGAAATAATAATTATGAGTGATTTGTAGACCACTGGATTTGGTGAAAAGTGGAAGACTCAACAATGACTTAGCTTTCTAGGAGGCTAACTGGAAAGACGGTGATATCACCAGCAGAAAATAAAAAGAAATGCCAGACAAGTTAAGTGGGCTCTGTGTGTGTGTGCGTGTGTGTGTACATACACACACATATATAGAATTAGTTTCAGAGAGTCAAAAAGATTATGGTCTTGATGGGAAATTTATTCGGACTGAAGAAGGTTCCTTGCGTACGATTCAGTAGGAAAATGGCTACCTGTCCATATGTCCGCTCCAGTTCCAGTTATAGTCAAAGAAAGCATTTTCCAACTATGCTTCCCTTACAAGTAATAAATGTTTATGAATTACACAGTAAGAGGCAATCTTTCAGGTTTGCTGTTACTATGTGAAGTTAATGATGAAAAATGATTTTGAATGGCATGTTTATTTTAAAAAATGTATCAGAATGATTTTATTGTCAGCAGTGAAAAACCACAATACAGATATACAATGGACCCAGAATTCATTACACATTTTCTATTATATGATGTATTGCTATTTGTTAGTAGGGTAGTTACTGTTTCAATTTTAAGCTAAAGTACATAAATGTTACAGGTTATTTTTATTTATTTATTTATTTATTTATTTATTTTTATTTTTTAATTTTTTTTTTGGAGACGGAGTCTCGCTCTATCGCCCAGGCTGGAGTGCAGTGGCGGGTTATTTTTAAATTAAACAAATGCTGTTGTCTGCTTGTAAAAGAAAAGTATTTAGGTGTATCATTTTTAAAAGTAACCTTACATATAGATATTTAAATATTTTATATAGTTACTATTATATTTTAATAAATTTCTTCTACTTGCAATTATTATCACATAACATGTTTAAATTTAAGAAATTTTTTTTTACTAGTAAATTTGCTAGTAAGGTAGTTATCATTTAAATTTTAAGTCAAAGTAAATAAACACTACACTGTGTTATTTTAAAATTAAAGAAATGTCTGCTTGTAAAAGAAAGGACTTTGGTGTGTCATTATCAAAAGTAATCTTACTTATAGACCTTGAAATATTTTATATATTTACTTTTATATTTTAATAACTTCCTACTACTACTTGCAATTATTTATCATGTAACTGGTTTATAAGAAATATAAATTTTTATTTCTTACAGAAATTATTTTTATAGTTACAGTACACTTTTTAGATCAATCCATTTTTTCTGCAGTTAATTTCCTTTAAAATTGATATTGAGGTATACAAAAATTTTATTTTCTTAATTTAAGAATCTAGATATCTGTTAATTAATGACATATTTAAATAAAGTAACACTTAGAAGAAAAGATTTAAATATTAGATACTAAAATGCTATAAGGAAATTTCCTACTTGATTTTGGGTCTTTTGTTCTCCTAGCATGTGTTTTTATGATGTAGCGGAGAAATCAGTCTCACCTGTTTTTGATTGTAGGTTTCTTCTTGGTTCTTCAGGGGCCTCAATCGGCTGATCGGCCAAGAAAACTCGGGCCTGGTCGACAGCATTCAGGACGGAATATTCTTTCTCCTTTAACTCCCGTCTCAGGGCCTTTCAAAAGAGAAGCAAAAGTTGAGTTTGTAACCTCACGTGTTCACCAAATTAAGGGACATCGTCAACTATATCACTTCTGACCACAGTTAGCAAGAAAATGACTAATAGCAAGCATTTCAGCTAAGTTAGAAGCCAAAATGTAAATTTTATAGATATGAATGAAGAAAAATACAAAGGAAAAAAGATAATTTCTGTAAAACTTAACTGTACAAAAAAAAGAAACAGCTTTAAAATTTTCATCTAAGGGAAATTGTTACAGTGTATTTGAATTTGCACAAAATGTACTTTTAGGCTTTTCACAAATGTCAGATTGAAAAAATGTAATAGCCTTTGCTAAGATACTTTTTTCTTGTAAGACTGACTGACAAAAAAATTACATCCAATGATACAGAGAAAGGTAATTTCACAAGTAGCAATAAGAGTCTCTGAAGGGTTTTACATTATTTAGAATCCATTAAGAAAAAAAAAAAATGAGATAGAAACAAAGTACATACATGAAATCAAAACTAAATCAATGAAAGCACATACAAAATAATTTCCAATTATCTTAAAATATGTTCCATCTCTCATGCTGAGGCAATTACTATTTTTCTTTTGTGAGGTTTTTCATGCAAATCTATGATTCTCAGAATAGTTTCTCTTTAGCACCTTTGTTCTTTTAAGTGGAGCTAAACTTTCACCCCTGCACCTATAAAAACAACAAAACTCCTTCAGTGACTGCTGCAAGATAAGAGTAAATGAAGATTTTCTCAGGTGCAATTTTAATGCTGTTGCCAAATGGAATTTGTTAATATTGTTATCCTCTTAAAATTAAACACATAACCACCTACTGGCTCTAATATTTTGCTTTCAGTGTAGTTTCCTGACAACCTATTATGAAAAGTCAGACTTTTATTTTCTAAAATACTGAACTTTCATCATATTTTAGAATGAATAAAATATTTCCTTTGGAAGACAACAAAATTTTTAGTAGTATTTGACATCACTATGTTGGGATGTTATAGTATTTGCAGGCTAGATCCTTTTCTTCTGTTGTCAATAAAAGGTAAGAATGAAAAAATCTAGAAATACCAGAATATGTATTCTTATGTAAAATGTGGATCTAAGCAACACACACACACACACAAACCAATGGTAATGAAGTTGACAGAAACTAATTGGCTACATTTTCTATATCCAGAAAATCTCATGATAGCCTTTAGGAAATCGAAAGATTCAAGGAGGATTTAGCAGTAAATCAAGAGTAGAGTGTTTGATTGACTAAGGTCATGAAGCATGCACATGCCGCCTGTCACCCTCCTCAAGTACTACTCTAGAAACCGCTATTACCGATAATTTTCCTATGCGTGTATAGAGGAGATAAGTCATAACATGGTAAGCGTACTGGAAAGTGCGTTTGGACTAACCAAAGTGTAGCTTAACCCTCACAGGTGGGGAGGGATGAGAAGAGCTGACAAGAACTAGTGAGAGATAGAGTGACATAAATACTATTTTTTGTGTGTAAGCATTGTCAATATTATTTGACTTTTAAACAATGCAATTATTACTTCGATAAAAAATTTAAAGTAAAGGAGAAAAGTGAACCAAAAAATCCACAATTAAAATATAGTGATGTAACACAGGATATAGGATAAAATAAAACTTTCTCTAAAATGCAAAGGTACATTTCTATATCTTTCCTAGATTCCGTAAAATCGAACACTGACAGCAAGGTAAGCACAAATCAACTAAATTCGCAGAGCAATTATCTCTGATGAGCATTAAATGACTATGTTGGTTGGTGCGGGGCGGGGGCGGGGGCAGGGGCGGGGGCGGGCGGGGATAACAAACCTTCCACCATCTCCTGTTTAACAAACATAGCTTGTGAAGAAGTTGCAGGATGTGACATTCAGGAAATTTAAAAAAAAAAAAAAAAGATTATATACATCTGGCACTTAAAACTTTAATATATGGAAATAAAAAGAGACACAAGAGAAATGGAAAAAAATATTTTTAATCCAAAAAAATACACATTTACAAGTCTTGAGCCAGTTCTTTAACTTAGATTATTATGTTGTTAGAGCACGAAGCTATAGAGGAATAAATATATTCCTAGCATTTACTTCCAAAATCACCTAAAAATATAAAATAATGACATGAAAAATCATGCTACTTAAAAATTGTGAAAAATAGTAGGTAATATAGCAAAATTTTTTTTTTTTAATTTTAGTGGTCAAGATATCTCCCAAACCCAAATCTAATCAGTAAATATGGGAACAGTAAACATTCTTTTTTTTTTTGAGATGGAGTCTCACTCTGTCACCCAGGCTGGAGTGCAGTGGTGCAATCTCTGCTCATTTGCAACCTCAGGTTCAAGTGATTCTCCTGCTTCAGTCTCCCAAGTAGCTGGGATTACAGTTGCCCACCCCTGTGCCCAGCTAATTTTTGTATTTTTAATAGAGATGGGGTTTTACACCATGTTGGCCATGGTTGGTCAGGTTGGTCTCAAACTTCCAACCTCAGGTGATCCACCTGCCTTGGCCTCCCAAGTGCTGGGATTACAGGTATAAGCCACCACACCCATCTAGGAGTAGGTTTTTTTTTTTTTGAGGCACAGTCTTGCTCTGTCGCCCAGGCTGGAGCGCAGTGGTGCAATCTCTGCCTCCACCTTCCGGGTTCATGCCATTCTCCTGCCTCAGCCTCCCGAGTAGCTGGGACTACAGGTGCCCACCACCACGCCTGACTAATTTTTTGTATTTTTAGTAGAGATTGCATTTCACCATGTTCACCAGGATGGTCTCGATCTCCTGACCTCATGATCTGCCTGCCTCGGCCTCCCAAGTGCTGGGATTACAGGCAAGAGCCACCGAGCCCGGCCCAGGAGTAGTAAAGATTCTTAAAACGCTGTGCAAGGGCTATGCTAGATTTCTTCCTGGGGAAGGGGAAGTCTCAGAAATGTACAGATTTAATGCAAGCCACTGAAGAGAAGGTGAAGACCTTAGAACACCTCTTCACTCTGGTTTATCAAATAGGAGGAAGAATTCACAGAATGGTAATTAGAATTTAGCACAAAAGATCAACCAGAAAACACTAATAGGCAATTATGTGGAAAGAAATTAAAAACTGAGAGAAGACAGGACATAAAGGTAAATGACTCAGAGAAGGAAGAGCAGAGGCAGAACCGGCCCTCAGGAAATATAAAACTACTATGGGCATATATTTCACAGGCAAATCCGGATCTTGTGTTGGAGAAAGAAGACAGTATGATCCATACAACTTAGGTGTACAGTAATTTCTGACGAGGAATTCTAGACTATTAATAGTCCACAAAATGTGCATTGTGTAGGAGTGTGGGGAGGGAAGAGGGCAAAGGAGAGATTTGTCTTTGAACTTCATTTTAGATTTCAAAAATTGAAATGGAAATATGTATATATTGGTCTATATATAGAAAGGATACTTTGGAAAACCAACCTATCAACTTCCTTTATGGATGGAATTTTATTAGTTTAACATGGAGACTCTGACAATAGAGTAATCTCTTTGGCTGGCTGTTTGCTCTGCCTGTAAAGTTCTTTTCTGAGATTTAGCCATATCACAGATTCCCTCATCCTTTTTAAGGCCGTCTAGAAGGTGAGGCCCATCCACCTACCTTATTGAATGCAGTATTCCACCTTTCCCATCCCCTACATTTTCCATTCTCATTATTCTGCTTAACTATCTTTGTATTTCCTAGACCTGTCACCTTCAACTATGCAAGGTAGGTGACATTTCTATATTTCTTGTTCAGTTTCTCTCTTAGGTAAAATATAATCTCCACTAGACTAGAGACTTTTTCCATTTTTGTTCAGCATGGTTAACAACGCACCCAGATTAATGCCATGTCTGGAACCTAGTAGAGCCTTGGGGGATCTGTAATGCTTCCTGGGGGAGGTGGTGCCTAAATTGAGTCTTGCAGAGAGAGGAAGGTACTCCCAGCAAAGGAAACTAAACACTAGCAGAGAATGCAGGAGTGTCACAGTATGTGCCCTCAGGGAACTACAAACATTTCAGTACTCAGAGAGCGGCAGCAGCTCAAGCTGAAGGTGTGGGCAGCGGTCAAGCCACAGAGACCACTGCAACGCACTGAGACTTATGCACTGAGACTCACTCATCCCAATCATGGGCTATGGAAAGCCGCTGACAAGTTGGGGGGTACTGTCAGATTTTTATTTTTGTTTTTTATAATATATCATTGTCAGGTCTCCTGGATTCATTAAAAGCAAATCTGAGTCAGATTCTATTTTCCTTCCTAACCGCACTAAACTCATGTGCTTCAGGAAAAAGAAAAAAAAAAAGGAAAAAGAAAGAAATCCTCTCTGTGCAGGGTGCTGGCTGGAGAATGTCTCGTGAACTCCTTTGATATACCAATGTAGGGAAGTACAGGAGGCAAGCCTGGGCAGGTGGGAACCATGTCAAGTAAGCACAAATACGAGGTTCTGGCCCTCATGCTAATGCACCACCCAAATATCCTACCAAGCAGCATACATGTAATAATTTTCATTCATATCCTATTTTGTAAATTTAATTTTGTTATTCAATTTGTCATATTTCAATTATATTTAATTGTATGTCAGACATAGATTTAACTTTCAACAGCTTTACACATATAATCATTTCACCCTTTACCTCTCTCAATTAGACATAAAAGAAAACCTGCATTTCCCAACCACCTGGTGAACACTAATGATAAGATCATTAGACTCCAGCGAGGTGTTTTGTACACAGAGCTACAAAGTGGCATTCAGCTTTAAGTTCCAATATCACGTGACTGATATATGGGCCCCCTTAAATACATATAACATAATCTAATTAGAATTTTTCTGTTTTAATGAGTTTATATTTTCATTCAAAACAGTTCTGTTCCAGATAATAACAACTTTTGGTGAGGATGTGAAGAAACAGGAACCTTGATGCTTGTTGGTGGAATGGTAAAATTGCAGCCAGTATTAGTCCATTCTCATGCTGCTAATAAAAACATATCTGAGACTGGGTAATTTATAAAGGAAGGAGGTTTAACGGACTCATAGTTTCACATGGCTGGGGAGTCCTCACAATCATGGCAGAAGATGAAGGAAGAGCAAAGGGACGTCTTACATGGCAGGAGGCAAGACAGCATGTGCTGGGGAACTCTCCTTTATAAAACCATCAGATCTCCTGAGACTTATTCCCTCTCACAAAAACAGCACGGGAAAAACCTGCCCCCATGATTTAATTACCTCCCACTGGGTCCCTCCCATGACATGCGGGGATTATTACTATTCAAGGTGAGATTTGGGTGGGGACACAGAGCCAACCCATATCACAGCCACTCTGGAAATCAGTTTGGCATGTCCTCAAACTGTTAAACACAGAATTGTCAACATGACCCAGAAATTCTACACATAGGTATATACTGAAGAAAAAGTAAAACATATGTCCACATAAACACTCTTACATGAATGTTTATAGTAGCCTTATTCATAACAGCAAAAAGATGGAGACAACCCAAATATCCATCAACTATTGAATGAATAAACAAAATGTGATATATCCATAACACAATGAATGACATCTTATTCATTAATAAAAATGAATGAAATACTGATATATGCTATAACATGGAATAATTTTAAAAACATGCTCAGTAAAAGAAGCTAAACATGAAAGGGCATAGTGTAAGATTCCATTACCATGCAATGCCCCAAACAGGCAAGTCTATAGAGGCAGAAAGTAGACTGCCAGTTGCTTAAGACTGGAGAACTTGGAGAGTGAGGGGAGGGATAGGAATGACTGCTTATTGGTATGGATGTTCTTTTTGGAATATAAACAAGTTATGGGCCAGGTGCAGTGGCTCACACCTGCAATACCAGCACTTTGGGAGGCTGAGGCAGAAGGATCACATGGACAGGAGTTCAAGACCAGCCTGGCCAATATGGTGAAACCCCATCTCTACTAAAAATATAAAAATTAGCTGGGTGTGGTTGCAGGAGCCTGTAATCCCAGCTACTCGGGAGGCTGAGGCAGGAGAATTGCTTGAACCCAGGAGGCGGAGGTTGCAGTGAGCTGAGATTGTGCTACTACACTCCAGCCTGGGCGACAGAACGAGACTCTGTCTCAAAAAAAAAAAAAAAAAAAGTTATGAATCTAGATAGCAACGATGGTGCACAATTCTCTGAAAATACTAAAAGCTCCTGAATTGCACACTTTAAATGGGTAAATATTATGATATTGAAATACTATCTCAATAAGGTTATTGTTAAAATAAAACAATAATTCTGTTTTTTACCCAAAACAATTCTCTAGGTAATGTGCTTCTTTTTTCTTTTTTTTTTTGAGATGGAGTCTCACTCTGTTGCACCAGCTGGAATGCAGTGGCATGATCTTGGCTCACTGCAACCTCTGCCTCCCAGGCTCAAGCAATTCTGTGGCCTCAGCCTCCCAAGTAGCTTGGATTACATGTGTGTGCCACCATGCTTGGCCAATTTTTTTTGTATTTCAGTAGAGACAGGGTTTCACCATGTTGCCCAGGGTGGTTTTGAACTCCTGAGCTCAGGCAATCCACCCAACTTGGCCTCCCAAAGTGCTGGGATTACAGACGTGAGCCACTGCGCCTGGCCTAATTTGTTTCTTTTCTAGTCTTTATCCCCAGTGCATCTGCAAAGTAAGAGCTCATTCTGTATGTTCAGTACAGGCAATAATAAGGTGGCTGCTCCCACCTCAGTGTTTCTAGAGCACTTCCTATTCCTCTAACACAGCTTATACTGTGTTAATATGTATATATTTTGACCATGCATCTGTTCCCTCCATTAAATTGTGAGTTCTTCCATGGTAACATTCAGGTCTTAATCATTTAAAATCTTCTATTGTACCCACCTAGACATATATGGAAAGCACTCAATAAATGCTTGAGCATAATAAATTAAGGAATAAATGCTTTCAGAATTAAATACTATGCATTTAATATTACAAAATATGTCAGAGCAAGATATAACAAAGTCACCCAATCTGTTCATCTTAAATTGAAATAATTAATGGATTCCAGTTAGGTCTGTATTTTTTAACTATCTATTTTGCAAATTACTGGTAATAATTTTTTGATGTAAAACTAAGTCTGTGCTATTAATAAGTATTTCAGTCTGCTTTTGGTTTTTATTTTAGTAATAGCAAAAATCCTTTTCTCTTTTTAGATAAATAAGGAACTGATCTCACTGTCATGGATGGTATGGATTCACTCCGTCTTCCTCATTTTGTCACATCCTCACCCATGAGGTAACTCCTTAGGGCATGGTTTCAAATTACTGTCAGTCATTAGAATTGAAGAGTGTTTCCATTATCACGATTGTATATCAAACCTATATAAAACTTATAGCTTAAAACAATGACAATTATTTTTCATGATTCTGTGGGTTGGCAATTTGACCTGTTCTTTGGCTGGTACCACCTGGGATTACTGGTGAGGCTACAGTCATCCTGTAGCTTGAATGGGTGGGGCGGGACAAAACAGCCCCACTCACATGACTGGAAATCATCACTGCCTATTGTCTGGAGTACCTCAGTTTCCCTCTCTGTGGTCTCTAATTGCTCTCCAATATGGTACCTGCTACTCACACTCAGTTATTTAGTATCTGAAATACGACTAGTACAACTGAGGAACTGAATTTTAAATTTTATATCTAATTGTGATTTAAATACAAATGGTTACATGTGTCTAAGTGTTTTTATGTGAGACAGCAAAGCTTTAGAGTTTGCACATCACTGTGTCACATTCTATTGTTTGAAGCATGTCATGAAGCCAGAGCAGATTCAAGAGAATGGAAAAATGCACATTATCTTTTGGTCACAAGAGCAGACATTTCCCTCTGCATAGGAGTGTGGACACAGGGAGGCATGATTCATTATTATAAAAATGTACCACACAGGATAAGCAGGAGAGAGATGGCTGGGTTGAAGATGAGGGTTGGTAATATTTTGTGTAAGTGGTCAGGGAAGGCATCCAAAAGATAGTGATATTTTTAAAAAGACTGGGAGGAAGTGAGGGAGCAAGCCATGATCTGGCAAAAGAGCAATCTAGGCAGAGAAAGTGGAAAGTGCAAAGGCTCTGAGGCAAGTGCATGCCTAGCTTAGAGACCGGTGCTGTCAGAGCTGCGTGAGTGAAGAATGAGGGCGACTGCTTCTGTAAATATATTTTCTATCAAGGAAATTAGGGAAAGAGTCCCTGTGGTTGAGGGGAGAGGCACCTAGCAACCACATACTTCTCTGTGCAGCAGACATTTGGCTACTTGCTGACTCGAGGCTTGGCCATTGAGCTAAAAGTGCTCTTACGTGACAACCTGTCGCAAAGCTTATGCATTTTGCATTCTACAGGTTGAGCATCCCTAATCTGAAAACCCCAAATCTGAAATGCTCCAAAATCTGAAACTTGAGTGCTGAAATGATTCCACACCTGATACTCTTGCTTTCTGATTGTTCAAATGTATACAAATGTTAGTGCATGAAATTATTTAAGTATTGTATCAAATTACCTTCAGGCTAGGTGTACAAGGTATATCTGAAACAAATGAATTTCATGTTTACCCTTGGGTCTCATTCACAAGATAGCTCATTATGGATACACAAATATTCCAAAATTCCAAAAACTCTGAATTTTGAAACACTTCTGATCCCAAGCATTTTACACAAAGGATGCTCAGTCTGTAGTAGGTATGTGAAAAGACCTTCAATTCCCCTCCCAGACAAACTGTATAAAGTGAAGTTTTGGCATCCAAGCAGTAGACCAGCATCAGTTAGAACAAGTGGGAAGATACAAAATAATCTCAAAAAGGAAAACCGAGGCTGGCTGTGGTGGCTCATATCTGTAATCCCAGCACTTTGGGAGGCCAAGGCAGGAGCATTGTTTGAGGCCAGAAATTTGATACCAGCCTGGGCAACATAGCTAGACCTCATCTCAATAACAACAACAAAAATTAGCTGAGACTCCTATAGTCTCAACTACTCAGGAGGCTGAGGCAGGATTGCTTGGCTCCAGGAGTTTGAGGCTACAGTGAACTATGATGGCGCCACTGCATTCCAGCCTATGCAACGGAGCAAGACCCTGTCTGAAAACAACAACAACAAAGGGAATATTGAAATAGTGTTTTAGAAGCTGTATGCTCTGAGGTGTTTAGTAGAAGATATCATGCCAAATACCTCAAGAGTCAAAAATAACAACTGGAGAGCACAATGATTATCTTGAGTCCAAAAGAAAACATTCACATTTTCTCCCATCCTTAGGCAGCATTAAAGTATGTAATAGATTTTCCAACAAATATTTCCACCAAAAAAAAAAAAATTTTAAGTACAAATATATACAATATATAAAAAACATGCTAGGCATAAGAGAAGGCAACAATCAGGTATAAACCCATTCTTTAAGAAACTTATAGTCTAAAGGGGAAGAGAGAATACTAGCCCAGAACGTGGTTAAGTACCACAAATCTTTGAAAGAGGTACGCATGGGGTACCAAGGAGCCTCATTATGAATAAATACACAGAGGAGGGAGGGAGTTCAACCTTCTCAAATACACACGAACTGTGTGTTGAAAAAAAAAATTGTAACTAGCTTAAAGGTAATAAGGTGGAAAGCAACTCAAGAAAACAAATAGAATAAATACATTTAAGGTAATGTAGTCTCTCATGGCTTTTCCAATTGTGTACCTTCCAAATACTTACTTAAACTAAATGAAGCTCTTGAAATGGCAGATTAATGAAGACCTGATTGTAAATATCAGAATGTAGCTACTAAAAATCACAGTTTCCATTCTCAACAGAATTTCTAAGAGCCCGAATTCACTTTATTGAAGACACCTTTCCTCCTATCCCACTCTCTGACTCCTTCGAACTCAGTGTGCTCTTTGGATGCTACAGGTTGCCTCTGAGTGCCAGGCAGCTGAGTATTGCTGCTTATTCAACTTTAAATATCTATAGAGAGATTCCCAATTATCCTCCTTTAATGTCTGGGAACATTTCTCCCCACTTGCTATAACTTAGTGGGAAGGAAAAGAGATTAAAAGATAAGAAGGTATAAAGAAGTGACTGGCATGGCTTAGGGTAGAAATACTCAGAAGTCAATCAGCTGCTCTTCATTTTCTTCATAAGCGTGCCATCAGTTCACCACAATGGCTGGGTTGCTGACATCACTGACTGAGACCGAATCCTGCAAATCTTTTAATAAGAAAATAGGGTCTAAGAGAATTGGAGGGAAGTGGGGAATCCCTGCTAACCCCTTCTGTCCTAAACTAGCAGTTGGTCATATGGACTGAGCTAAGAACAGACAAAACACAAACATGTGGGTGTGAACTAAATCCTGGGGTCAACCCCCTTCTTTAAATAGCAACTCTTTCCTATGCTTTCTTCAATCTAAAGCCATTATCCAAATCGTCCGTATATCAAACAACAAACTTTGCTAGCATGCACTTTTCTTAAAATTTTCTAAATTACAAAATTAAAATGATTGATAAATCAGATCCTGTCTTCTGTTTAAAATCCTCCCATGGCTTCCTGTTGCACTTAGAATAAATTCTAAACTTCCTCCCAAGGTCTGGACCCTCCCCACTCTCTGATGTCATCTCCTAATACACCCTCATCTCTAGCTTCAAAGTCCTTATTTCTGTTCCTAGAACATGCCAAGCTATTTCTTCCTCATGGTCTTTGCAATTCAGAAGACTTTTGCCTCAAATTTTCTTTCTTCCTTTCTTTCTTTCTTTCTTTCTTTCTTTCTTTCTTTCTTTCTTTCTTTCTTTCTTTCTTTCTCTCTCTCTCTCTCTCTCTCTCTCTCTCTCTCTCTCTCTTTCTTTCCCTCCCTCCCTCCCTCCCTCCCTCCCTCCCTCCCTCCCTTCCTTCCTTCCTCCCTTCCTTCCTTCCTTCCTTTCAGATGGAGTTTTGTTCTTGCTGCCCAGGCTTGAGTGCAACTGCGCCATTTTGGCTCACCGCAACCTTCACCTCCTGGGTTCAAGCGATTCTCCCGCCTCAGCCTCCCGAGTAGCTGGGATTACAGGCAGGTACCAACATGCCCAGGTAATTTTTTGCATTTTTAGTAGAGACGGAGTTTCTCCATGGTCAGGCTGGTCTCAAACTCCCGACCTCAGGTGATCCACCTGCCTCAGCCTCCGAAAGTGCTGTGATCACAGGCATGAGCCACTGCACCCGGCCTTGTTTCAAATTTTCAATAGCTGTGCTCCTTCTCATTAGATTTCAGCACTCAGTATATCTTTGGATTAATGAATGAAAAAGAAATAAACTGGCATAAAAGAAAATGTGGAACCTCAGGAGGCCATTGTTAGAAGAGGATGAAGGAAGGAAAACTCCTGCAAAACGGGAGCATTTCATACAAAGTAGGTCTGTGGAAGAAAGCAGCATGGAGCAACTCCGCAGCAGGAGAGCGAAGCAGTCTTCCCCTTCCAGCCCCCATAGAAGACATTATTGTCTCAAGACAACATCTGTGTTGTTTTGCTTTCTTAACAATCTCATTGACCCTCACTGGTGAAAGTCAAAGAAATCCACAGGAGTCACCCCTTTTGACCCTTTAGGGATCCGGCTCCAATGCCGCCTGCACCAGCAGCATGAACCACAGCCTTCCCTCCCAGTGATCCAGCATTCACCACACTCCGTCACCTTTTTGCTAACCTGACTCTGGTGCCAGACTGAGCCGTCATGAAAGGCTGAAATTTGTGCCAGAGCAGGTATAGTGGAAAGGCAATAAATTTTTGTATGAATGAATGAGGAGATGTTAAAAATGCCGTTCTGCAGTAAAGTAAAACCAGATAAAGATTTGCAGCCAAAGCCTTAGGTACAGTCCAGTCCACACCACACAGGCACATCCTTACCCATCCTGCACCCACGAGCCCTTACTTGGGTTTGTCTCTTAAATTCTCTGCATGTTAATCATATCTCTCATTTTACTAACTTCACTGGTGAGACAGTGAATGAAAAGATATTTTGAAACTATTCAATGCTGTAGAATAAAAAATTACTTTTTTTAAGAGACAGGGTCTCACTCTGTTGCCCAGGCTGGTATGCCATCAAAGCTCACTGCAGCCTTGAACTCTCAGGCTCAAGTGATCCTTCTGTCTCAGCCTCTTAAGTAGCTAAACTACTTGCATGCCACAATACCAGGCTTTTTGTTTGTTTGTTTTTTTGTAGGGACAGGGTCTTGCTATGTCAACCAGGCCAGTCTTGAACTCCTGACCTTAAGTAATGCTCCTGACTCTTCCTCCTAAAGCACTGTAATCCCAGTGGGATTAATCACTCCTAAAGCACTGTAATCGCACTGGGATTACAGTGCTTTAGGAGGAAGAGTCACACCCAGCCCATTACTATTAAAATGATGCTAATCTAAAATTCTACCATGTTTCTCAGCTCTTCTCTCAGACTGAATTTCTTTCCAAAGCCTCTGTTTACTCTTACTTGTAGAGGAAGGTTCTAGCCATTTTACTTAGAGCTTTAGTTGACCAACACCAGAACAAAGCCCTCCATTTGCAGGAACATCTGAAAGTAGGTGACTTAACTCTTCTAAGGGCTAAATTATTTAATTATGAAAAAAATGGGCTGGCTGTGGTGGTTCAGGCTGGGCACAGTTGCTCATGCCTATAATCCCAGCACTTTGGGAGGCTGAGGCAGGCGAATCACGAGGTCAGGAGTTTGAGACCAGCCTGGTCAACATGGTGAAACCCCTGTCTCTACTAAAAATACAAAAATTAGCTGGGTGTGGTGGCAGGCACCTGCAATCTCAGCTACTTGGAAGGCTGAGGCAGGAGAGTCGTTTGAACCCAGGAGGCAGAGTTTGCAGTGAGCCGAGATCGAGCCATTGCACTCCAGCCTGGGCAACAGAGCGAGACTCTGAAAAAAGAGAGAAGAGGAGAGGAAAGGAGAGGAGAGGGGAGGGGAGGGGAAGGGAAAGGAGGGGAGAAGAGAAGGGAATTATGTGATTCTCCAAGATGAAGCCAAAATGTTTCATAAGCAGAAAACTGTGTTGCAAGACTCTTACATTAGTTTAGATTCTTAGAAAGCAAAGAAATAAATGTAGTGGTTTTTTTGTGAATCAATTTGTTACAGAATAAAAGGGCAAAGCAGTGCTCTAAGGAGGTATAAATGGTCAGCTAGATGACATCACACACACTAATTTGGGATAAAAATAAACTTTTTCAACTAATGTGTTTAACAAACCATGGATAGCTTTTCTCCTTTCCTTCTAGGCATGACTAACCTAAACATCGAACCAGTTCTCTTCTTCCTCTTTGTGGAGAGAACCTTGACTCAGGTGTCTGATATTCCAAAATTGTTTTCTAAATTTCTACACATTTATGAGGTACTAGTATTTTAATGCTAACAATACAAGGATCACTAAAAATAGAACAAAAATGAGAAATCACAGGCCAGGGTACAGTAAAGCTTCACTTTCACACATTGCTGGAGGCAAAAAATTGGTTTGATTATTTGAGAAAGTAGGCTGGCAATATATCAAGAGTCATTATTATGTTCATATTGTGTGAAACAGGAATTTCGCCTTTGGGAATAAATCCTAAGAAAATGATCCAAAAAAGCTATAAACACAAAAGTGTTCATTTTAATATTATTTATGATTTTTAAAAAATTGAAAGAAACTTAAATCTCCAACACCTGGAATATATTTAGGTTCTATGATATGGCCACACTAGAGATCATTATGCAACCTTGAAAAATTATTGTGATAATGACCACATAGCAATGTGAAGAAATAGGCATGACATGTATCTAAGCGAAAAAGACGACATAAAAACTCTGCATCCAACTGAAACTATGCAAAAGGTAAACATGCAAAAAGAAAAGGGTTGTTATGGTGATGAAATTATGGCCATGTTTTTGTTGTTTATTTTATAAACTCTGCAATATGTTATTATTTTCATAATTAAAAATTATACTTTTAAAAAAGGAATGCCCACTAGAATTGAGCTCATTTAGCATTGAATAAATTACTACTTTCAAAGAACAGTATCATTAAGAATTACAAATGTGTTTTAGAAGCCTATTTTTTATATTTGTAACAATCATAAAACTTTCCCTTTATATTTTGTTTCAGTGACCTCAGGCTAGATTTATTTATAACATACAATGCATGACCACATAGTCACTGAATGAGAGACTCCACATGTTTAAGCTACTCCCTGTGTTTGTTAAAAATCTCTACTCATCTAGCTTTCAAAGGTATTACATTTCTACAACAGAGAGAAGCACAAACACTGAAGAATCTGGCAATATTCAGCACGTACAGCTAAAAAAAATAAGATATATTTTTAAAACTATCTAAACAATTAAAGGTATGCCAATTCATTTTCCCTTACATAAAAATCTTTCCAATCTTTCAAGAATTGAGTTGAACGATTTAGGCAGTATTAAGATAGAGAAAAGATAACCTCTGAACTGACTACAATATCGAGGCATAAAGTGCAATTGTGTTATTTAATTTGTTTACATTTCAAATATGTAACTGAAATGATTTCTAGCTCTTGAGAAAAGATTATTGCTTACACTTCTATGTCAGCTATAACCTTTATTAAAGATTCCTATTTAAAGTAGGAATATTTGCAAAATCTAATATTCTTTAGAACGCAAATGAATACAAAATAATTATTGAGAAATAAAGAGACAAAAGGAACATTCACACCAAAAGACATGTTCCCTTTGGGTATAGTTCTCTCAGTCAACATTCAACTTCTATCGAGCATCCAGAGTACCAGGCATAAAAAAAAAAAAAGACATAGAAAATAAGTCATTGTGTTATATTCTGATAAATGCTATAGGAACAGAAAGAAGTAGAAAAGGGTCGGGGGGAGGCAGGGAGAGAGAGAGCGAGAAAGAGGGAGACAAAGAGAGAGTGAGAGAGAAGGAGTGCTCAGAGGGAGCTGTAGTTCAACTAGAGAAGCTGAGTAAAAAAGGCGCATTCTCTGGGCCAGGCACGGTGGCTCATGCCTGTAATCTCAGCACTTTGGGAAGCTGAGGGGGGCGAATCACAAGGTCAGGAGATTGAGATCATCCCGGTTAACATGATGAAACCCCATCTCTACTAAAAATTTAAAAAATAAAATAAAATAAAAATTAGTCGGGTGCGGTGGCGGGCACCTGTAGTCTCAGCTGCTAGGGAGGCTGAGGCAGGAGAATGGCGTGAACCCAGGAGGCGGAGCTTGCAGTGAGCCGAGATGGCACCACTGCACTCCAGCCTAGGCGACAGAGCAAGACTCCGTCTCAAAAAAAAGAAAAAAAGGAGGGGCATTCGTGGCAGAGCAGACAGCCTGGCACTGTAACTGAAAGCTCAGCAAGGGACCAGTGAGGCTGAAACCAGTGTGTAAGAGAAAAAACAGCAAGAGAGGAAATGAGCAAGGCATGAGTAGGGGGTACGTCAGATTGGGTAGGGCCTTGTAGACCATTCCAAGAACTGTGGCTTTTCCTCTGAATAAGTTAGGAAGCCCCTGCAGAGTTTGATTTATTTTAGTAGGAACACTCTGGTTGCTGGACTGATACTTCCAGAGACAGAGGAGTGACAGGTGGTAGATTCAGATTCTATATTTTGAACAGAGAACCAACAGGATTTCCTAAGAGACTGAAAATGAGAGAAAGACAGGACTGAAGGTGATTATTATTTGTTACCTAAGCAACTGAAATAAGATTCCTACCAACCAAAATGCAGAACACTGGGTAGAACATGTTATAGGGGTCAATTCAGGGAGTCAGTTTGGTCATATTAAGTGTGAGGTGTTTATTACACACTCAAGTAGAGATGACATGTAAACTGATATATATTTGGGAGTGCTTGGCATATAGATGGCACTTTTAAACCCAAGAAGGAGTGAATATAGAGAAGGTGACATGGCCTGACAAGTGACACATTCCAATTTTAGGAGACAGGGGAGAGAAGGAAGAACCAGGAAGGGAAACTGAGAAGGAGCTACCCGTGAGGTAAGAAAAACATCAGAAGAGTGCAGTGTTCTAGAAGTCAAGTAGAGTGCAAGGAACAATTAATCAGTCAACAGGAAAGGTGAGGTCTTGGAATGCACCACCCCTAGACAAAGCTCAGCCAACACTAACAAACAGAGACATCGCAAATTATAAGCGGCATGTAACTGAGAGTGGGGCTCAGGATGGCTTCCTTACCTGGAAGGAGATGGAAAGATGCTTGAAGCAAGTTTTAAGAGGCATTCAATGTTGTGTTACATTTTACGTGTGTCAGAACATATACGTTAATGTTCTTCGCAATGTAAGCAGGTCTGGCTATGTGATTGCAGACCTCAGCGTGACAGGGTCCCTTGTCCAAATATTACTAAGAATCTCAAGATGGCAGCAGAAGAACATTAAGCCAAGTGCAGAAACCTTGTAAGAGCAGAGCCCTGTGTGACTGCATGGGACACCCGAGAAGCTGGCCCTAAATGCAGGGCAGCTGAACTATAACAAATAGTGGTATTGTTGGTACAGCAGGCTTCTTTAGCTTTTGGTTTCAAAAAAGCAGTTAACTGCTTACTGGAGAATATAAGCAGAAAAAAATAAATGATGTAAACATGAGACAAATCTGCTAGAATGTAATTTACTTTTTTCCCAACTTGCTTTCAAAGTTAAATCAGCATATATGGATCTGAAGTCATTAGAGAATGACAGCAGAAAAGGGCAGAGCACTCATTAAATTTGATAGCACTAATAAAACTATGTGAAAAAAGAGAAAGAAAACAGGCTTACTTTCCATTGGTATGCAGACAAAATAAATTTAAAAAAAAATCTCCTACATAGTGCTTTGAAAGTTTTGTTAACATCCCTCAATGAGCAGTTAATACACAAAATTCATTTTGGTTCCACCTCACGGACATCAAAAATAATGCCTGAATCAGAATACTAAATATCAATGTTAAAAATGAGACAGAAATTCTTTTGCTTTTCATAGTAATAAAATAGTATCCTTCCTTGTATTTTTTTTTTTTTTGAGATGGAGTTTCGCTCTTGTTTCCCAGGCTGGAGTGCAATGTCGCAATCTCGGCTCATGGCAACCTCCGCCTCCCGGGTTCAAGCTATTCTCTTGCATCAGCCTCCCAAAGTGCTGGGATTACAGGCATGAGCCATCACTCCCGGCCCCCTGTACTCTTTAAAATACATGCACACATAAATGTATTCCTTCACCCAGCTAATATATGCAATACAGGTTGAGTATCTCTAATCCAAAATCTAAAATATACCAAAATCCAAACATTTCTGGTGTCAATATGGTACTCAAAGGAAATGCTCATAGGCACATTTTGGATTTCAGATTTTCTGATTAGGGATGGTCACCTGGGAAGTGTAATGCAAATATTCCAAAATATGAAAAAATCCAAATCTAAATACTTTTGGTCCCAAATATTTCAGCTAAGGGATCCTCAATTAGTACTTATTCTAATGTGGTACTGGATTAGGTGCTGAACTTGTATTTTCTTCTTTCAGCCTTATTCCATGTATCATCACAAAAGGAAGTAAGCAGCACCCCTTACTCTATTGCATACTCCAAAACATGCCATGGCTAATTTGGAGGATTTTCTCCCTAAAGCATTTTGGCAACAACCTTTAGTGATTTCTTATTTATTCCAAAGTGTCTTTCAGCTCAAAAGCATCTTACTCTATGGAGCCTTTCCCAATCTTCCCAAGCACAAATAATCGTGATTCGTGTCTCCTTGGCTGTGTGTCCATGCCTGTATTACAGCACTTTTCATATCTACTGTAGTTACTTGTTTTCATGCCTGCATCACTGCTAGACAGTGAAGTGAGCTCCACGACGGCAAAAATAGTCTTACAAACTCATGCATGCTTGGCACCTAGGAAAGTATGTGGTAAACATCAGGTCCAATATAGAAGTTTCAACCTGAATGAATACATGAACTGCTAGATAAAATAAATTGTCTCTGGGCTAAATATGTACAGAGGCAGTAAAATGATTGTTTTGTAAAGGGGTTCATCGGTTTTACAGGCCTCTGTTTCTTGCCTACATTTGTGATCCACTCTTAATTTTACCACCAGAGAGTGACACCTATTAGGCTGTCTCACCTCTCCCTCTAAACATGGATATTCTATGGCCCTTTGGGGTGAGGTTGCAATATTACATATTACGATTAGGAGACAAGCCCACGTGCAGACAACTGGGGTGTGGCAGGTAGGTGCAGGCTCACTGAGAGAACCGCTGCTTCAGGCCTGCACACAAGTAACAGCTTAACTAACAGGCTTTAGGGAGCTGAGCGTTTAATAAGGAGGAAGTCAACATAGATTGGCAAAGGTTGGAGAGGAGCTTGGAAATTAATTTGTTTTTAATTTCAGAAAAAGACCAATTTCCCACTGTAGGCAACCTTCTAACACAGCAAGACCTCAAAATTACAGAATTGCAGGCAGAGTCTCCGATTACTTTAGCAGGGAAAAAAAAAATTCTACCACACCTACGTTTGCACGCGCACACACACACACACACACAGCCTAAATGTAATGGTAGGGTGTTGTCGTTTTAAAGACAATGTTAGAATTTGTTATTTTAATGGGTAAGTTTGCTAATGTTTCTTGGTAATTCAGCTGAAGGCCAGATATGTTCTGAGTCTTATATAATAAAGCTTGAATATAGGAATCAAGCGGGTTAAGCAAAAGCCAGGGTAGCCCTGAGGGAAAGAACACACAAACAAGAAATTACACCTGAATCATGCACTTTCAATTATTCTAGATTTGCTTTTCTAACATCAAATATGCGTTCTATTGGAGAAAGGGTATTAGAGCTCTGATAATTGCCCCTATATAACTTAATATTTACATTGTTATGAAAATGAAGTGCAAATTGAACAATAAAATCTGCATCTGCAATTTTATCCACTCAAGAGTATTTGACTAGAGTAAATCCATAACATTACAAATGCTATATACATTGTAGGTGCATTATAAGTAATTGTTGACTGAACGATAAGCTCACATTCTTGAAAGGGAATTTGCATATACGTGACCTCAGCTTCTTCAAAGCTTCAAAAATGATACTAAAAATTTGATTTAAGTCATTAGATGGGAAGATTCAACTTTATCCATTCATTTTATTATTTAATTAGTAAGTTAGCTTCTTTGTTTTTTTTTGAGACGGGAGTCTCAATCCGTTGCCCAGGCTGGAGTGCAGTGGTGTGATCTTGGCTCATTGCAACCTCTGTCCCCTGGGTTCAAGTGATTCTCCTGCCTCAACCCCCCAAGTAGCTGAGATTATAGGCACCCACCACCACACCTGATTAATTTTTATATTTTTAGTAGAGATGGGGTTTCACCATGTTGGCCAGCCTAATCTGGAACTCCTGGCCTTAAGTGATCCACCCGCTTCGGCTTCCCAAAGTGCTGGGATTACAGGTGTAAGCCACAGTGCCCGGCCTATCCATTTATTTTAAAACAGTCCTTAAAACATTACATGTTTTTAAAGTAGCAATTTATTTTAACATTTGGAGGAATCAAATATGTACTTACATGAAAAAAATAATATGATTGTGCTGTTTACCAAACTTTACTTGCAAAGACTGGAAGATGACCCTTGTTTAATTTGACAGGTTAATCTAGACAGTAATTGAAAGTTATTTCTGTTGGGTTATACTAGGCGGTAAATAACAGGTATTAATACAGTTTTACTGAGTTAAAACCGCTCATGTAGCCTATATAGTTTTAAACAAAATAAAAATGATCAAAACTATCAGAAAAGACTCCCACCAATTATGGGAAAAGATATCAGCCACCGTTTACTGAGTGTTTACTATGTGCTAGGCCCCAGGTCTCAAATGTTTATGTATTGTTGAAGCACTGAACAAAGTATTTATTATTGATGCTGCTGAAAATATATCAACATTCTGAGACACTGGTTAAAACACCCAAGAAAGTATACACATTTAATTAAGGGTCAACAATACACTGATGTTTCATAATAGTAGTTCCTGGGGCATTTACACTACAAAAGGAAAGGAAGCCTATCTATGAATCACTCATTTCCGTGTGTAAGAGAAGGGTTTTGAACCAAGTCTTTGCTATGAGGCTTCCTGCCTGCTCATCACCAGGGTCTGCTACATTTTTCCAGCAGCATCAACATCAGAAAAGCTAACAAGCAGAAAAGCTAGTTCGCTTCAACAAGCAGAAAAGCTAGTTTGTTTTTCTGCTTTGTTTCTGGCCTGTAGAATGATTGTCATGTTTTAGAGCCCACAATGCCATGTTTGGTTTTCTGTTTTTTATATCTGATCTATAACTGCTAGGTGTTTGAACATAGGAGATGCATTAAAGCATTGCTTTATAGTAGCATTCTAAAGGGAAATCTCAGAGCCATCACCTAAACATTTAAATGTAAAGTATTCTCTCTGGATACAGCCAACAAACTACAAGCACAGGGCTTTTAGTAATAGGAATTATTAAAATATATCACCGAGGTGCAGAGGCTGTACCTTATTGCTCTTCGTACATAAGCATCAACTTTAACATTAAGGCATTTGGTGAATAGTGTGGATAGGTGGATGGATGGATGGATGAATGGATGGATGGATGGGGAATGAAATGATTGGCACTACCATTATCACAGACTACCCCTATGAAAAGGAGTCATTAAATCATTTATGTACATATAAAGGACTAGAATACATATAGTTAGGAATGGGAAGACTTAGAATATATGAGTTTCTATAAGTCAACCCCTAAAGGTTGTATACAGTGGCATTCAAAACTTGCATTTATGAGATCATATATTTTGGAATAATTAAGTTAGTGTTAAGTTTTTTGTCTCTTCACAAAATTCCATCTGATATTCTTTAGACATCTTAAATTAGCAGTGAGAGTTTATGTCAAATTAATCAGTACTGTGTTGCTTGAAATAAAGTAATTCAAACTATTATCTTAAGATTAGAGAATGAATTAGAAATCAAGTACAAGGTCCCCTACTTTCTATGGGAAATTTTAGGGAATAAAAAACCTTGGCTAATATTAGTATCAAGCCATCTGAGACTTGATCTTGACTGATTCTAATTACGTACTTTTGAGCTGTAAGATAAGAGATTTTTGTAGCTAAAAAGATTTTTAAATTTTATTACAAAAAGGAAAAGACCTAAAAAGTAAGAGATCAGAAAAAATACTAACAGAATTTATAATAATATACAAGACTAAATGAAAAGAGAAGCAACTTTATTTCAGTAAGCTAAAACATACCTGAAAAAATTGGTTTTAAAAGTTATTTCATGTTTCGTTTAAAGCTACATCATAATGTTATAATTGAAAAGAGTTCTATATTCCCTTAAAGAAGAGATTGGAAATAAATGGGTACATGAACTGAAAGCTTGCCTGAATCATAACAAAGTGCTGTGGTTTGAATGTCCCCTCCAAAACTCATGATGAAATTTAAGTGACACTGTGCTGACATTAAGAGGAGCCGCCTTTAAGAGGTGATCAGGTCATGAAGGCTGGACCTTCATGAATGGACTAATGTCATTATCACAGTGGGAGTGGGTTAGTTATAGAGGGAGTGGGCTCAAAGGATAAGTTCAGCTTCCATCTCCTCTCTGTCACGAACACTCTCTTGCCTTTGTGCTTTCCACCATGAGGTGACACAGCCTGAAGACCCTCATCAGATACTAGCCCCTTGATTTGAACTTCCCTGCCCGTGGAACTGTGAGCCCAGCCTCCAGAAGTGTGAGTCAAATAAATCTGTTCTTTATAGATGACTCAGTCCCTGGCATTCTGTTATAGCACCAAAAGACAGACTAAAACACCAAGGAGAAAAATTGGGGGTTATAGAAGTGGATGACTGGGCAAAGACAACCAGAGCTTTGGGATAACAATGTGCAGTTCACAGCTCAGCCACAACCTCTTGGGAAATGATTTCTCAAAACATAGAGAACAAGAACTCTAAGTTTAAGGATAAGCACAGGATCTCCCTTGAATGTAAATTTCACGTAAACAGGGGCTGTGTTTTTCTTCTATACCAGGACCTCTCTCGTGTCTTAGATCCTAGAAGAACTCAGAGGGGATGAAGGCGTGAGGAGTCAGAGGCCTAAGGAGTCAGAGCCTCTAGAGAAGAAAGGAAAATATGAAAGGCCAAAGGCAAAGCCTCTAAATACTTTATCTAAAAAATGGCACTCTTTTTTATTGATTCAGTTTCGGAACTGGAAAATACAGAAGACTTCTTGGTTTATACATGGTCTTGTAAAAGAATCAGTACCTATAGCACTGCTGCAATTTCAAGTATCAAAGCAATCACAGAATTACCTCTGGACTACAAATTTACAAGATTCTCTTCAAGCAATTCAAAAACAGCTGGTTACTATCCAAACCTTCCATTGCTCTTGTCAAATGATGAGACACTGATAACCAAATAAGTTATCTTTACTGAAAAATGAAGTGAAGACCTATATATGCAGCTAAAAAAAAAGTTAATTTTCAACAAAATACTGTAAAAGGCTTTAAGAAACAAGTTTTTAATGAAAACTGACCAAGAAGTTGATATTTGTCCATACGTCTCCTTTCTATAGGCCATCTTGATGTTTAACAGCTCTTATTATATTAAAATCTCAGTATCCTAGAACTTAAAAGAACCTTATTGAAATTTTCTATACGAATACTTTTGAGATTAGAATCCACCTGGGGACACACACACACACGCATACACACACATTCAATCTTACAAAAATGCCTAGTCCAGCAGTTCTCAAAGTATGGTCAATAGACTAATAGCATAACATTACCTGAGAACTTGATAATTCACATTTGCAGGCCCCACCCAAAACCTGCTGAATCAGCAGCTCTGAAAGTGGGGCCTACCAATCTGTGGCTTAACAAGCCCATCAGGTGATTCTGATTTACACTATAGGTTGAGACCATATCCTCCAGAGACTGGCTTAATTGGTCTCGGTAAATATAACTGAGCATTGATATCTTTTATATGCCCTAGGAAAGTGCAGCCAGAATTGAAAACAACTGATGTATACCAATTCTTTCAATTAATAGCCTCACTCAGTCCAGTGAGATTAAGTGATTTTTCCAAGCTATTAGGTTTTATGCTATTACTGTATTCTCCCAAACAAGAAAATAAAGAGACATGATTTCTTCCCTGATCGCACAGCAAGTATGGGACAGAGATGGTCTAGAAGTCAACTATCTCAACCTCCACTGTTACTCATTAGATTTTTTTCTCTTTAATAAAGTTAAAGGTTATTTAATTTATTTCAACTTTAACCCTTACATTCTCAACTGGAGACAAAAATTGGTTCTTGCAGTGAAAAAAATCTTAGATATGGATTATGACCTTCCAAAATCATCCTACCCAACAAAATCTTTTAGTATTAATTTTTCTCATTAGGAAGAAATTTATAGTTAAAGCTATTTAATTTAATTTGAATTTAATTTTTATAATTGAAAAGGAGGTTAATGATAAAAAAGCTTGAGAAAAAATGCTTTAAATGGTTTTACACATATACTGCAATTCAGGATTGCTGTGTTCTATGTGTTATGTATAGTCCTATTAGTAGCTATTTGTTGCAAGATACTTGGAGCCAGATAATGTTTATACTATAGGTTCCTGGCTACTCTTTATGCTGTAATTTCACTCTATCATGGGCAGTATTAGAAAATACACTGGTTTTCACACAGTATCATTATTTTACCTGGATTATAGTGGAGAATTTAGCATATTGATGCATGCAATGGAAAAAAAATAACTTTGTTAAAATTTGAGAATGTTCAGAAAAATCCCAGATATACAGTGGGATGAGTATCTCTGGGTAGATAAAAAAAATTACTGAAAATTTTCCCTCAAAGTCAGTAGCTTTGTTTGATATTTACCAATAAGTTTATGATGACATCCTTGAAATGTATTTCCAGAATGTCACTGGAATATTATAATGAGAATACATAATCAAGTTTAGGACTAAATGAAAGATGTTGTCTTGTGTATGTTTTAAATAGAAAATTGATTTCTTTTAAAAATAAACCTATCTTTCCTTAAAAAGTAAAATAAACTGCCAGGCATATAGTAAGTAAATGAAAGTAAGAGAGGAAAGGAGGAATGAAAACTCAGGTTTCCTTAAACTATACTATGGATCTCATGTTCCTCTACCATAAATAAGGGGACTGGACTAACTTATTTCTTAGGGTTCTTTCAGTCCAGTAATTGACAATTCTAAATTATACATGCATATACACTAAATAAAGACTCTTCTTGATCAATAGAATATGAGAGCAGAGAAAAAAGACATTTTCAAGGACCTAAAGAAAAAAAATACTGCCCTGAAATATAGAGTAATCTCTTACACAACCGTAAGAGATTTTGATTTTAAGAAAAGACTCAGGATAAGTTAGAGACTTATGTTTATGTTAGAACACTGGCCAAAAACTATTAAATAAACTCTTAGGAAGGGAATTCTTGGATGCAAGGCTAAGGTGAAACTATGCTTAGACTGTTCAATAATTATGACTGATGATGTTCAGTAAGATAAATAATTACAGGTAGGTATCACATTTCTTCAAATATTGCTCTGAATCTACAAATGTATAATCATTAGCCCTAATTGTAATAATGTAGATTTATATTAAGTATGAATTAATGTAATATAATTTTAAAACATTACTCTTGGTAATTGGTAAACAAGGTTGCTTTTGACAGAATATACATAATTGAATAAAATTATATATTGCCCTTCAGCACTTTACTATTCCTAAATTACTTCCATTTCCATTATTTCATTTGATTTTCAGAACAATTCTGTGTAGAAATGAAACTACTTGCTATAGTTTGAAATGTCTATGTGTTACCAAAATTTATGGGTTGAAATCCTAACTCCCGGAGGTCAGGAACAAGATGGCTGAATACGAACAGCTTCAGCCTCTAGCTCCCAGCACGAGCGACACAGAAGACAGGTGATTTCTGCATTTTCACCTGAGGTACCGGGTTCATCTCACTGGGGAGTGACGGACAATCGGTGCTGGTCAGCTGGTGCAGCCCGATCAGCGAGAGCTGAAGCAGGGCGAGGCATCCCCTCACCTGGGAAGCGCAAGGGGGAAGGAAATCCCTTTCCTAGCCAAGGGAAACTGAGACACACAACACCTGGAAAATCGGGTAAATCCCACTCTAATACTGCACTTTACCAAGTGTCTTAGCCAACGGCACACCAGGAGATTATATCCCACACCTGGCCCAGAGGGTCCCACACCCACGGAGCCTCCCTCATTGCTAGCACAGCAGTCTGAGATCTAACTGCAAGGCGGCAGCGAGGCTGGGGAGGAGTGCTCGCCATTGCTGAGGCTTAAGTAGATAAACAAAGCCTCCAGGAAAGCTCGAACTAGGGGGAGCCCACTGCAGCTCAAGGAGGCCTGCCTGTCTCTGTAGACTCTGCCTCTTGGTGGAGTCTGACAGCTGTCTGACAGCTTTGAAGAGAGTACTGGATTTCCCAGCACGGGGGATGAGATCTGAGAACGGACAGACTGCCTGCTCAAGTGGGTCCCTGACCCCTGAGTAGCCTAACTGGGAGACATCCCCAACTAGGTGCAGACCGATACCTGACACCTAACACGGCAGGGTACACCCCTGAGACAAAGCTCCCAGAGCAAGAATCAGACAGCAGCACTTGCTGTTCAGCAATATTCTATCTTCTACAGCCTCTGCTGCTGATGCCCAGGTAAACAGGGTCTGGAGTGGACCTCAAGCGATCTCCAACAGACCTACAGTTCAGGGTCCTGACTGTTAGAAGGAAAGCTAACAAACAGAAAGGACACCAACACCAAAACCCCATCAGTACGTCACCATCATCAAAGACCAAAGGCAGATAAAACCACAAAGATGGGAAAAAAGCAGGGCAGAAAAGCTGGAAATTCAAAAAATCAGAGCACATCTCCCCCTCCAAAGGAACGCAGCTCATCACGAGCAACAGATCAAAGCTGGATGGAGAATGACTTTGATGAGTTGAGAGGAGAAGGCTTCAGTCGATCAAACTTCTCAGAGCTAAAGGAGGAACTACGTACCCAGTGCAAAGAAACTAAAAACCTTGAAAAAAGAATGGAAGAATGGATAACTAGAATAATCAATGCAGAGAAGGTCACAAACAAACTGATAGAGATAAAAACCATGACAGGAGAAATATGTGACAAATGCACAAGCTTCAGTAACCGACGAGATCTACTGGAAGAAAAAGTATCAATGATTGAAGATCAAATGAATGAAATGAAGTGAGAAGAGAAGTCTAGAGAAAAAAAGGAAAAAAAAAAAGAACAAAGCTTCCAAGAAATATGGGATTATGTGAAAAGACCAAATCTACATCTGATTGCTGTGCCTGAAAGTGAGGGGGAAAATGGAACCAAGTTGGAAAACACTCTTCAGGATATCACCCAGAAGAACTTCCCCAACCTAGTAAGGCAGGCCAATATTCAAATTCAGGAAATACAATGAATGCCACAAAGATATTCCTCGAGAAGAGCAACTCCAAGGCACATAATTGTCAGATTCACCAAAGTTGAAATGAAGGAAAAAATGTTAAGGGCAGCCAGAGAGAAAGGTTGGGTTACCCACAAAGGGAAGCACATCAGACTAACAGCACATCTCTCGGCAGAAAATCTACAAGCCAGAAGAGAGTGGGGGCCAATATTCAGCATTCTTAAAGAAAAGAATTTTCAACCCAGAATTTCATATCTAGCCAAACTAAGTTTCATAAGTGAAGGAGAAATAAAATCCTTTACAGATAAGCAAATGCTTAGAGATTTTGTCACCACCAGGCCTGCCCTACAAGAGACCCTGAAGGAAGCACTAAACATGGAAAGGAACAACTGGTACCAGCTGTTGCAAAAACTTGCCAAAATGTAAAGACCATCAATGCTAGGAAGAAACTACATCAACTAACGAGCAAAATAACCAGCTAATATCACAATGACAGGATCAATTTCACACATAACAATATTAACCTTAACTGTAAATGGACTAAATGGTCCAATTAAAAGACACAGACCGGCAAATTGCATAAAGAGTCAACACCCATCAGTTTGCTGTATAAAGGAGACCCATCTCACATGCAGAGACACACATAGACTCAAAATAAAGGGATGGAGGAAGATCTACCAAGCAAATGGAGAACAAAAAAAAAAGCAGGGATTGCAATCCTAGTCTCTGATAAAACAGACTTTAAACCATCAAAGATCAAAAGAGACAAAGAAGGCCATTACATAATGGTAAAGGGATCAATTCAACAGGAAGAGCTAACTATCCTAAATATATATGAGCCCAATACAGGAGCACCCAGATTCATAAAGCAAGTCCTTAGAGACTTACAAAGAGACTTAGACTCCCATACAATAATAATGGGAGACATGAACAACCCACTGTCAACATTGGACAGATCAACAAGACAGAATGTTAACAAGGATATCTAGGAATTGAACTCAACTCTGCACCAAGAGGACCTAATAGACATCTACAGAACTCTCCACCCCAAATCAACAGAATATATATTCTTCTCAGCACCACATCACACTTATTCCAAAACTGACCACATAGTTGGAAGTAAAGCATTCCTCAGCAAATGTACAAGAACAGAAATTATAACAAACTGTCTCTCAGACCACAGTGCAATCAAACTAGAACTCAGGACTAAGAAACTCAAACAAAACCGCTCAACTACATGGAAATTGAAGAACCTGCTCCTGAATGACTACTGGGTACATAACGAAATGAAGGCAGACATAAAGATGTTCTTTGAAACCAATGAGAAGAAATACACAACATACCAGAATCTCTGGGACACATTCAAAGCAGTGTGTAGAGGGAAATTGTAGTGCTAAATGCCCACAAGAGAAAGCTGGAAAGATCTAAAATTGATACCCTAACATCGTAATTAAAAGAACTAGAGAATCAAGAGCAAACACATTCAAAAGCTAGCAGAAGGCAAGAAATAACTAGGATCAGAGCAGAACTGAAGGAGATAGAGACACAAAAAACCCTCCAAATAAATAAATGAATCCAGGAGCTGGTTTTTTGAAAAGATCAACAAAATTGACAGACCGCTAGCAAGACTAATAAAGAAGAAAAGAGAGAAAAATCAAATAGACACAATAAAAAATGACAAAGGGGATATCACTACTGACCCCACAGAAATACAAACTACCATCAGACAATACTATAAACACCTCTATACAAATAAACTAGAAAACCTAGAAGAAATGGATAATTTCCTGAACACTTACACTCTCCCAAGACTAAACCAGGAAGAAGTTGAATCCCTGAATAGACCAATAGCAGGCTCTGAAATTGAGGCAATAATTAATAGCCTACCAACCAAAAAAAGTCCAGGACCAGATGGATTCACAGCCGAATTCTACCGGAGGTACAAGGAGGAGCTGGTACCATTCCTTCTGAAACTCTTCCAATCAATAGAAAAAGAGGGAATCCTCCCTAACTCATTTTATGAGGCCAACATCACCCTGACACCAAAGCCTGGCAGAGACACAATAAAAAAAGAGAATTTTAGACCAATATCCCTGATGAACATCGATGCAAAAATCCTCAATAAAATACTGGCAAACTGAATCCAGCAGCACATCAAAAAGCTTATCCACCATGATCAAGTGGGCTTCATCCCTGGGATGCAAGGCTGGTTCAACATTCGCAAATCAATAAACATAATCCAACATATAAACAGAACCAAAGACTAAAACCACATGATTATCTCAATAGATGCAGAAAAGGCCTTTGACAAAATTCAACAGCCCTTCATGCTAAAAACACTCAATAAATTCGGTATTGATGGAACGCATCTCCAAATAATAAGAGCTATTTATGACAAACGCACAGCCAATATCATACTGAATGGGCAAAAAACTGGAAGGATTCCCTTTGAAAACTGGCACAAGACAGGGATGCCCTCTCTCACCACTCCTATTCCACATAGTGTTGGAAGTTCTGGCTAGGGCAATCAGGCAAGAGAAAGAAATCAAGGGGATTCAGTTAGGAAAAGAATTGTCCCTCTTTGCAGATGACATGATTGTATATTTAGAAAACCCCATCATCTCAGCCCAAAATCTTCTTAAGCTGATCAGCAATTTCAGCAACGTCTCAGGATACAAAATTAATGTGCAAAAATCACAAGCATTCTTATACACCAGTAACAGACAAACAGAGCCAAATCATGAATGAACTTCCATTCACAATTACTTCAAAGAGAATAAAATACCTAGGAATCCAACTTACAAGGGATGTAAAGGACCCCTTCAAGGAGAACTACAAACCACTGCTCAGTGAAATAAAAGAGGACACAAACAACTAGAAGAACATACCATGCTCATGGATAGGAAGAATCAATATCATGAAAATGGCCATTGTGCCCAAGGTAATTTATAGATTCAATGCCATTCCCATCAAGCTACCAATGAGTTTCTTCACAGAATTGGAAAAAACTGCTTTAAAGTTCATATGGAACCAAAAAAGAGCCCGCATTGCCAAGACAATCCTAAGTCAAAAGAACAAAGCTGGAGGTATCACACTACCTGACTTCAAACTATACTACAAGGCTACAGTAACCAAAACAGCATGGTACTGGTACCAAAACAGAGATATAGACCAGTGGAACAGAACAGAGTCCTCAGAAATAATACCACACATCTACAGCCATCTGATCTTTGACAAACCTGAGAAAAAACAAGAAATGGGGAAAGGATTCCCTATTTAATAAATGGTGCTGGGATAATTGGCTAGCCATAAGTAGAAAGCTGAAACTGGATCCTTTCCTTACTCCTTATACAAAAATTAATTCAAGATGAATTAGAGACTTAAATGTTAGTCCTAATACTATAAAAACCCTAGAAAAAAACTTAGGTAATACCATTCAGGACATGGGCATGGGCAAGGACTTCATGTCTAAAACACCAAAAGCAACAGCAACAAAAGCCAAAATTGACAAATGGGATCTAATTAAACTAAAAAACTTCTGCACAGCAAAAGATACTACCATCAGAGTGAACAGGCAACCTACAGAATGGGAGAAAATTTTTGTAATCTACTCATCTGACAAAGGGCTAATATCCAGAACCTACAAAGAACTCAAACAAATTTACGAGAAAAAAACGAACAACCCCATCAAAAAATGGGCGAAGGATATGAACAGACATTTCTCAAAAGAAGACATTTATACAGCCAACAGATATATGAAAAAATGCTCATCATCACTGGCCATCAGAGAAATGCAAATCAAAACCACAATGAGATACCATCTCACACCAGTTAGAATGGCAACCACTAAAAAGTCAGTAAAAAACAGGTGCTGGACAGGATGTGGAGAAATAGGAACACTTTTACATTGTTGGTGGGATTGTAAACTGGTTCAACCATTGTGGAAAACAGTATGGTGATTCCTCAAGGATCTAGAACTAGAAATACCATATGACCCAGCCATCCCATTACTTGGTATATACCCAAAGGATTATAAATCATGCTGCTATAAAGACACATGCACACATATGTTTATTGCGGCACTATTCACAATAGCAAAGACTTGGAATCAACCCAAATGTCCATCAGTGACAGAGTGGATTAAGAAAATGTGGCACATATACACCATGGAATACTATGCAGCCATAAAAAAAGATGAGTTTGTGTCCTTTGTAGGGAAATGGATGCAGCTGGAAACCAGCACTCTCAGCAAACTATCGCAAGAACAGAAAACCAAACACTGCATGTTCTCACTCATAGCTGGGAATTGATCAATGAGATCACTTGGACTCTGGAAAGGGAACATCACACACTGGGGCCTATTATTGGGAGGGGGAAGGGGGGAGGGATGGCATTGGGCGTTATACCTGATGTAAATGACAAGTTGATGGGTGCTGATGAGTTGATGGGTGCAGCACTCCAACATGGCACAAGTATACATATGTAACAAACCTGCACGTTGTGCACATGTACCCTAGAACTTAAAGTATAAAAATAAAAAAGTAAAATAAAATAAATAAATCAGGGGTTGTCACAAGAAAAAAAAATAAAATCCTAACTCCCATAGTATATATGACACTGGACTTTCAAACTTTTACTCACAAAGCAACAGCAAATGTCACAACCTATAAAGAAAATATTAAAAATTCATGTTTTGGGGTTTGTTTTTTGTTTTTTTGAGACGGAGTCTCACTGTATTGCCAGGCTAGAGTGTAGTGGTGTGATCTTGGCTCACTGCAACCTCTGCCTCCTGGGTTCAAGCGATTCTCCTGCTTCAGCCTCCTGAATAGCTGGGACTACAGGTGCATGTGCCACCACGTCCAGCTAAATGCTGTAGTTTTAGTAGTGGCAGGGTTTCACCATGTTGGCCTGGAAGGTCTCGATCTCTTGACCCCATGATCCACCCACCTCGGCCTCCCAAAGTGCTAGGATTACAGGTGTCAGCCACTGTGCCCGGCCAGAAAATTCATGTTTTAAGCTTTTAAGTTTTTCTTTTCTGTAGGCATAATGTCAAACATGATGAAAATTAACATACTTATTAATACATGATGACTACCCTGGAAGGAATCACGGAATTCTATAGCCCTGCGACTTCAGCTATGACCTACAAAGAATGCTTACCCCAAACCCAGCACACTTTTCTGTACTGTATCACGATCTAGAGGAAGCAGATAGAGGAGGAGGAGGAGGAAGAGGAGGAGGAGCAGGAGGAGGAGGAGGAGGAGGAGGAGGAGGGTTTTTTCTATAAACTCTGTGAATCAATTTATTCAACTAATCTATACTGAGTACTAATTTAGCAGAAAGCTAGCACTATACACTAAAATATTCGTTCTTGAGAATAATATGTTAATATTCATTTCTTTATTGTCCATTTTCAGAAGGCAGCTAAAGAAAAAGATAGGGTGAAAAGGTGACCTCAAATTCTTTCATAAACTAAGCCAGGAAATTGATGTAATAGAGCAAAAAGAGGGAACAGATTCAAGTAAAAACAAAAACAAAAACGTGAGGGTATATCCCCAGTGCTTAGAATGGTGCTGGGACATAAACGTCATTCGGTAAAGTAGGTTTTAAATGGATGATGAATATATTTGGAGTCAGACAGACCTAAGACCCACTGCTCCACTTGTGCAATGGATCCCATCCTCTCACTGTTTGAGCTGGTATCCTCTCTCCTGAGTCACTGATTCTTCCCACTTCACAAAATCATTCTTACCAGCATAGAACATGCTGAATAATGAAATCATATTAATATATTATTTCATAATTCACTACTCAGCAATGAGTTATAAAACCACTACTTGACTCTACATTCTTTCTTCAGTTACTATCTGATTTTTCTGTTACCTTTGTTGTAGAAGTCCTTAAAATGGTTTACTGTACTTTGGTTCATATTCTCTCTTGAATCTACTCCAATCATGCTTCCAACTCCATCATGCCACTGTAACACCTCTTGTCCAAGGTCAACAAGATGGTCTCGAGATGATTAATTTTCTGTCCTCATCTTATTCAACCGCTCAGCAATGTTTGATCTTCGTGATCATGCCCTCCTTCAAAACACATTTTCTTTCTTTGGCATCCTGGACTCTGTTCTCTCGTGGTTCTTCTAGCCTTCTGGCTCTTCCTTCTCAGTCTCCTCATCTTCTCAGCCTCCAAAATTGTGACTTCTCAGGGCTCATTTCTTGGGATTTTTTTTTTTCCCTTGGTAAAATCTCTCCCTATAGGTGATCTCATCCAATCCCAGGGCTAATACAGAGGCTGACAATTTTGATCTCTAATCTTGATCTTTCTTCTAACTTCAGATTTATATATCCGACAGCTTAAACATCTATAAGCTTAACATGTCAAACATCGAGCTCTTACATTTCCTTCCCAGACCACTCCTCCAGCAGTTTTCTTCTCTCTCTAAATGGTACTTCCATTTTCCATTTGCTTTGTCTAAAAATCTCTGACTTCTGACATCTTTGGTTCTTCTTCTCACATTCCACACATTCAGTCCATCAGCAAATTTTGTTGATTCTTTCCAAATGTCTTCAGAAAGTAGTTACTCTTCATCATCTCTCCTGCTATACCCTTTTCCAATTCACCACCACTTGGGTTACCGAAATAGTGCTGAACTCCTCTATATTCTACTCTTCATACAGTATTAGATCACAGCACTATAGACACCTATATCTTCCATGGCTTCCTCTCTCATTGAGTAAAAGCCAAAGTCCTTAGGAAAGAATATTCAAGGACCTAAATGATCTGAATCCCTTTCTCCCACCCACCACCCCAGCTTCATCTCCTATCTACCATATTTGGTTAAACATTTTCAACCATATTGGTCTCCAAGCTATTCTTCAAATATGCCCCAAACATTGCAAGCTCTGTGGCCTTTGTGCTTTCTGCCCCCTTTCCCTAAATGTTCTACTTCTAAGAGGGGTTGCTAAGTGCTTACTACATCACTCCAGGTCTCTGTTCAAAAATCACCCGATTTGTGACACTTTCCTGATCTTCTCCATATAAAATAGCACCTTGGCCTATAATCCCACATCCTCCTCTATCTTCTTGACCTTGCTTTATTTTTGTTATTACTGTGGGACACATATATTTATTGCCTATTTGTCGAGTGTCCATCTCTCACTATCAGGTAAGAACCTGGTTTTGTTCATTATTGAGTCACCAGTGACCAGAATATGCTGGTTCATATTAGGCACTCAATAAACACTTGCTGAATAAATGAACCAATTGTATTACCATCATTATCAGTATTACCTCCATTACCTAAAGGCTTAGGTCTCAAGGACTGAAGCAGAGCAACCGCCTGCAGTGCTCTAAAATGGAGCAAAAGACAACCTAAATCCAGGTTACCTTGTTGGGAGGGAGGCCAAAATACAGCCAGGGCACACTGAGAGGCGGATATGTACTTTATGTGCTAAGGCCAGAAGAGGAAAATCATTTCATACTTCAACATTTGGATTTCAGTAAACACTATTAGCATATGGCCACAAGCAGCTTGAATTCCTTACAGAGCACATCTATTAGAAGAGCTTTGTGTTATTCTATTTCATCCCTAATACTGTAACCCACAAAAAGGGAATACTATATGAATAACTAACAGAAGCAAAAGTTAGAAAAAGTTAGGAGAGAATGTGATTTCCTTAAATTGGTCATTTTAAATCTTCTATTATTATTATTATCTTGCGTATCATACATCAACAGTGTTTTCCTTTTTCTTATCTTGGAGCTATTTCTTTATCATATTCCTGCTTCAAGTAGAAAGAAAAAAATACACCCAAATGGTAATTTTAATAATCTAGTCACAAGGGTTCAAAAATCCAATAAATAAATTTCAGGGTCTTATCATTTTGTATTAAAGCAACTTATTACATAGATGACATTTTCCTTTAGTAGATGTGTGCATTCGTGTTTGTCATTTTTAAAATGGAAATAGAATCATAATGTTACCTTAAAATGACCAGATTTAGAATGAGAACTTTCATCACATGGGAGGAGTAAAAAATACAATAAAACAAGATGATATGTATATACGAGAAAATGGGCATAAAGAAATCAATGGAAAGTGAACAAGGCACAAATTTAATCACACAAGGATCTAAGAATTAATGTGTCAGTTGATAACATTTCAGTATATCTTTTGGCTAATCAGAGTAAAAGTATAGATTTGCATAGGAATAGAAATTTGAGCAGAATTATAATTCAAAGAAAGGGCTTGGCTCAGAAAAGTAAAACACATAAAATGATCTTAAATAGTATGGTCTTCATTTGCATTACTTTTTTTTTTTTTTTTTTTACTACAAGTCCTTATTTTTCACTTTTATTAAACATAAACAAGATAGTTTGTAATTTCTTATGATTCGATGACTTGAATTTAAGATTAAGTTAATTTGTAGTTTAAAAACTTTCTCAGGTCAGTTGAGGTGGCTCATGCCTGTAATCCCAGCACTTTGGGAGGCCGAGGCAGACAGATCACCTGAGGTCAAGAGTTTGAGACCAGCCTGAACAACATGGTGAAATCCTGTCCCTAGTAAAAATACAAAAATCAGCCAGGAGTGGTGGCATGCACCTGTAGTCCCAGTTACTTGGGAGGCTGAGGCAGGAGAATTGCTCGAACCCAAAAGGTGAAGGTTGCAGTGAGCCAAGATCATGCCACTGCATTCCAGTCTGGGCAACAGAGTGAGACTCCATCTAAAAAAAAAAAAAAAAAATACAAAATACAAAATTAGCTGGGCATGGTGGCAGGTGCCTGTAGACTCAGCTACTTGGGAGGCAGAGGCAGGAGAATTACTTGAACTTGGGAGGCAGAGGTTGCAGTGAGCCGTGATCATGCCACTGCACTCCAACCTGGGTGACAGAGCAAGACTCTGGCTTAAAAAAAAAAAAAAAGTTTGTCGGTTGTGATGGCAGGCACCTGTAGTCCCAGCTACTTGGGAGGCTGAGGCAGGAGAATCACTTGAATCCAGGAGGTGGAGGCTGCAGTACTCCAGCCTGGGCAACAAGAGTGAAACTTGGTCTCAAAAATAAAAATAAAATTTTAAAAAATTTGATTATAAAACCTATTAATTATACTTTAGATACTGGTAGTGTTTGAAAAAAAATTTAGTTAAATGTAAAGATAAAACTTAATTTAATACAAATGTAAACAATGTATGCACTTTAAATGTCTACTGATAATTAAAAGCAGACAGTGGTGGTGGGGGGAATCCTGTGATAATTGGTTCAACTCTGATACTTACCTATAATTTTATTTCAAATATCTACCTCACTAGAATTTGAATTAAGCGACTCACTATAGGTTATCCACTTACCTTACAATGGTCATACTGGAGCTGTAAGGCTGGAACATCTCCTCCAATAGGCATTTGTTTCTTAAGCTCTTCATCTTTCATATTCAGCCATTTGATCAGTTCTTCTAAAGACATCAGCAACCTGTTCCACTTCTCAGCACTGGCCTCCAAATGGGCCCTGTTGAGAAATAATAATAATAATAATAACAACAACAACCACATTTAAGAAATGCAAATTACATTCACAAAATTATCTACTTTCCTTTAGCATAATAATCTCATCTGACCAAGTAATGTTTGCTTCCACAAAAGAGAGTGACTCCTTGAAAATATATATATATATATGTATTTACACATATGTATACACACATACATCCATTTCCTGTAAGAAACAGCTATTTTGAATAGGCTATAATATTCAGAGGATTTATTGGTAATAACTATCAAAATTTAAAACAGACCTATACACCACGAAGGCTTTCAAGAAGGATGTCCATGATAGAATGTAAAATTATAAACCAAGTTTTAACAGTTGGGCAAAATCACTGAAGTACTTTATATTCTCATTTAAAGGTGAGGTCTTTGTTTCAATAATAATTTCTGTATTTAACACAGAAACGTACCTTCAAGTTCTTAGATTATGAACTCCATAATCAGGGAAATGTTTAGGAAATACATTTTTATGTAGTTAAGGTTCCAATAAGAGCAAAGGCCCTTGAGAATAGAAGTGTAAATCTACGCACATGTTCCTTTTTTGCTCTTGTTAGGGCCCTCGTGAAAGCCCACTTATCCAGCCTCAGGCCCATCGTGGGCTGGATTTGAAAATATGAATCAGTCAGAAACAATTCCAGTGACTCAAGGAATCGAACTGGACTTGACTCAATCCTGCATCACCCCAGAGGGCAGATTGTGAATATGGACTTATGCCTTAACTTGGGGAAATGGAATTACTGTGACTCTCCATGATCTTTGAGGTTTAGAGGTGTAACAAGGCACATGTCTGCCTTTAATCAGCATATGTTGATTTTTAAAAAGTTAAGTGTGAAACAATAAAAAAAACGTTTAAATTCAGAACGAAGTTCAAAGCATTTTGTAAATCTCTGAGAATGGTATGATTAGAAAATTTATTTTCTTGTATTTTCTATCAGTTCTATTTATTCCACAGGTGCTACAACTGAACTCATTTTACAAAACTATGGTTTAACAAGGTCCTGATTCTGCTTGAGCTTCAGCTTTTCTGTGTTCATATTGATTAACTTTAGGCCAAATACGTAATTCCCTTTCTCTGATAAACAATAATTTCATTTGTCACAGAGCAGAACTAAATAATTTCAACTATATTAACTAAAAATTCTCTCTGTAGTTATAAGCCATTTTGCAGCAAATAAATTTGACTGAGCTACTGCAATTTATTTCCAATATTTTTAATTGCAAAAGCCAGCTGGAAATCAGATGTCCTCAGTCAAGAAGCACTTGAATGTCTCCGTGTGCAAAATATTTATACGTGTTCCCTGCCTTTTATTTCAGATGATTTGATCCTGCATCTTCAATGTCTGTAGTTTCACTCATTAATCAATAACTAAGTCACATATTATATTCCTTTGAAATTGAGTTCCAAACACTTATTGTATTGAAATGCCCACAAATATATTTTTCAATGCAGTCTTTTTTGACTGCACAGAAATAATGAAACTGATCACTGAAACTTACAGTATTTAGAATCTGAAGAACTATCTATTAATTATAAGGATGAAGACAATACTTTTTAAAAGAAATGCTGAAGTGGCTTCGAAATAAAAAAGAAAACGTTGGTATTTGTGTGCTTCTCTACATCTTTGATTTCCCATAGTAAAAAGCAAGTTGATCTGGCAGAATCTTTGTCTGGCAAATCTGTTCCGGTTATTCTCAAATAGATTATAACTATGTGTTTAGTGGATTACTACCATATGCCCAAATAAATGCATGCTTCTGTAGTAGCCTTCAGTGTTCTAGTTTCATTTGAATTCTTTCATCTTGAAAGATGAAAGCCTTTTCTTGGGCAACAGGTTGAATGCTTTGTAGGAAGAAACTTTAAATTTGTGTTCAGCCTAGTGGTACTTTCTCAATTATCCTATAAACATTTTAAAACTTAAATTTCTCTAAGACTATTGATAACCAGTGATCATCCAGAGTTTCAAAATCTTCACTTAAAACATTTCTTTATCAAACATATCTGTGGGCATTCATATTTTTAGACAATTGACTTATTCTAACATCTCGGCTGCTTCAGTTCACTCCTTTAGTACTTTGATATGTACAAAGCAATAAACACTTTTATTGACTGTATTATCAACCTAGGATGATGTAGACTACAGAATATCTTTTACACAAGTTACCCCTTTTAAAAGTGAATCAGGTTTTACAACTCTATAAGCATTTTTAAGTGACCAGTTATTCTTAAAAAATGTAATGCAAAAATGTGTTAGAAGGTAAAGACCCATAAAAATGGTACTTCATCATTTAAGAATAGTAGAAAGGAATTATGGAAGTAACTACAAACCAATATCTGTTTTAAATCAGCAAAAGCCTCTCTGCCTTTCAAAAAAACTGCATCTTCAAGCAAGTTATTATTCCTTCTCCCAGTGTACAGATATAAAAGGAAATAGTGTGAGTGAGTGTGAGAAGGAGCACTGGTTAAAATAAAATACAGTTTTTCATTTACTCAGTACAAGCAAACATTTATGGAGCACCCACTCTGGTAGAGATATCCCATCCACTGTTGTGTAATGACTACCCAGAGTCAAATGTCCAATTTGGCATTATTACTACAAAAGTACATACATATACATATTTTTTGGTTTATGGTAAAATCTCCAAACTATAAATTGGGTTATAATGAAAGAAAATGCCTTAATTAGTCCAAGAATAACAGGCAACTTTAAAAGATTATTCCTGCTCCCAGGAAACGAATTAAGACATATTAGGAGAAAAAAGTCAAGTCTTCAGAATTCAGTCTGTGCTGAAAAGAACACCAAAGCCATGATTCCAATATGGTAGACACCAGTAGCATATGGCTATTTAAATTTTAATTTAGGATAAATACAATGAGTAAATTTTGAAATTCAGGTTATCAGTTGCACTGGTCACATTTCAGGTGCTCAGTAGGCCACATATGGCTAATGGCTATTATATTAACCAGTGTAGATATAGATAATGTCTATCATTGGAGAAAGTTCTATTGGAATGTGTTACACTAGATAAACCAGAAAAAAAAAAAAAGACAGCAGTTGAATCTTCCTCTATCAGATTTGGGGAAAAAAAAATTAGTAGTTTTATAACACGGTTAGGAAAACCAACTATCTAAGGCTAAACATAGTGTCAATGACATTGTAAAATGTGGTAACATTAGATTTAAATGATGATGTTAAAGGTTAATCTTCTCTAAGGGCTTTTAAAAAGGTGCCCTGAATTTTTAAGAGATTCATAAAAGAAAGGGAAGATAGAATTTTATCTTTGAACTCTGTTTTCATTAGATTTGACAATTTTGCTGGCCTTTGAAACCATACGTTAATAAAGGTCTATATTAAACATCATTATGCTGATAAATGGATATTTAATTAACATAATCTCAAATTAAATAAGTTTAACATGAAAATTTAAACCTATGTCATCCACAGCACAGAACGTATTAGTGTGATTCCAATTTACATTTTTCCAGTGAGTAAAAAATATAATCAAAGTTCCTGACAGCCTGTCTTCTAGCTGACATTTTAAGTCAATAGCATTCTTCTCTTACACAGATTGAAGTGAAATTTATCATTGTATGTATTGTTCTAGATGCTAAACAAGATGTAGCATGTTGGATTTTAGTATTTAAAAAGTTTAACCACGGCTATCCAAAAAGACCGAAAAATAATATTTTAAGATATTAACCTGTGGTATTGGAGCCACATATTATTACATTGTTCCAGTGGCCACACCATGGTCAAAGAAGGTAATAACTGTGAAACACTTAGGGTAGATCTAGCATATAAATATTCAATAAGTATTAGCTGTTATTATGATCTTAGCAGACATTTTCTTTTTAAAAAATTATGATAAATCAGAGCAAATGTTCCCTGCCATGACATTTTATGCTATAAAAAATTTAATACCAACTTTAGCACAATAAAAGCATAATGTGGAATACAGAACCAATGCATATTAAATGCTCCAAGTAGTATAAAGAGTATCAATCAGATGGCCTCATTCTCAAAACAAACAAACAAAAAAAAAATGAAAGCCACCTGCAGAGAGAGACTTTGGGGACTAAAAAGGATCAAAATCTTTTAAAATAGGCATGGTGATATCAGAGCGGAACTGTAGGAGACTGAGACACACACAAAAAAAAACATTTCAAAGATCAACTTATCCAGGAGCTGGTTTTCTGAAAAAAAAAAAAATTAATAATATAGATAGACTGCTAGCAAGACTGATAAAGAAGAGAGAAAACTCAAATAAACACAATCAGAAATGACAAGAGGGATATCACCATTGACCCCACAAAAATACAACCATCAGAGAATATTATGAACACCTTTATGCACATAAACTAGAAAATCTAGAAGAAATGGATAAATTCCTGGACACATATATTCTCCCAGGACTAAACCAAGAAAAAAATGAATCCCTGAACAGCCAAATAACGAGCTCTGAAATTGAGTCAGTAATAAATAGCTTACGACCCAAAAAAAGCTCAGGACCAGATGGATTCACAGCTGAATTCTACCAGATGTACAAAGAAGAGTTGATATCATTCTTAATGAAACTGTTCCACAAAATTGAGGAGGAAGAACTCCTTCCTAACTCATTATATGAGACCAGCATCATCCTGATACCAAAACCTGCCAGAAACACAACCACCACCAAAAAAAACTTCAGGGCCAATATCCTTGATGAACATAGATTCAAAAATCCTCAACAAAACACTGGCACACCAAATCCAGCAGCACATGAAAAAGCTAATCTACCACGATCAAGTAGGCTTCATCCCTAGGATGCAAGGTTGGTTCAACATACACAACTCAATAAATATGATTCATCACATTAACAAAATAAGACAAAAAACACATGATTATCTCAATCCATGCAGAAAAGGCTTTCAAGAAAATTCAACACCCTTTAGGTTAAAAAGTCTCAACAAACTAGATATTGAAGGAACATACCTCTAAATACTAAGAACCATCTACAACAAACCCACAGCCAACATCATACTGAATGGGTAAAAGCTGGAAGCATTCCCCTTAAAAACTGGCACAAGACAAGGATGCCCTCTCTCACCACTCCTTCAACACAATATCAGAAGTCCTGGCCAGGGCAATCAGAAAAGAGAAAGACATAAAGGGCTACCAAATAGAAAGAGGGGAAGTAAAACTATATCTGTTTGCAGGTGACAAGATTCTATATCCAGAAAACGTCACAGTCTCAGCCCAAAAGTTCCTTAAGCTAATAAACTACTTCAGCAGCATCTCAGGATAAAAAATCAATGTGCAAAATTCACTAGCATTCCTACACATCAAGAACAGTCAAGAGAAGAGCCAAATCAGGAACACAATCCCATTCACAGCTGCCACAAAAAAATAAAATACTTATGAATATAGCTAATCAGGGAAGGGAAAGATCTCTACAAGGAGAACCACAAAACACTGCTCAAAAAAATCACAGACAACATAAACCAAGAGAAAAACATTCCATGCTCGTGGATAGGAGGGATCAACATCATTAAAATGACCATACTGCCCAAAGCAACTTATAAATTTAATGCTATTCCTATAAAACTACCAATAATGTTCTTCACAGAACTAGAAAAAACTATTTTAAAATTTATATGAAACAACAAAAAAAGAGCACGATAGCCAAGGCAATCCTAAGCAAAAAGAATAAAGCTGGAGGCATCATGATATCTGACTTGAAACTATACTACAGGTCTATAGTAACCAAAACAGTACAGTACTGGTACAAAAATATACACATAGACCAATGAAACAGAACAGAGAACTCAGAAATATGGCTGTATGCCTACAACTATGATCTTTGACAAAGCTGACAAAAATAAGCATGGGGAAATGATTCCCTATTCAATAAATGGTGCTGGGTAACTGACTAGCCATATGCAAAACACTGAAACTGGACTTCTTCCTAACACCATATACAAAAATAAACTCAAAATGGATTAAATGCTTAAATGTAAAACCCAAAACTATAAAAAAAAAATCCAAAAGACAACTGAGGCAATACCATTCTACACATAGGAATGGGCAAAAATTTCATGACGAAGACACCAAAAGCAACTGCAACAAAGGCAAACATTTGATAAATGAGATCTAATTAAGCTAAAGAGCTTCTGCACAGCAAAAAAAACTATCAACAGAGTAAACATACAGAATGAGAAAAACTGTTGCAAACTATGCATCTGACAAAGGTCTAATATTGAGCATCTATAAGGAACTTAAACAAATTTACAAGGAAAAAACAAACAATAACATAAAAAGTGGGCAAAGGACATGAACAGTCACTTTTCAAAAGAAGACATATATGCAGCCAACAAGCATGTTAAAAAAAAAAAAAAGCTCAACAGCACTGATAATTAGAGAAATGCAAATCAAAACCACAATGACATACCATCTCACACCAGTCAGAATGGCTATTAGTAAAAACTCAAAATATAATAGATGCTGATGAGGTTGAGGAGAAAAAGGAACACTTTTACACTGTTGGTTGGAGTGTAAATTAGTTCATCGATTGAGGAAGACAGTGTGGCGATTCCTCAAAGAACTAAAAACATAAATGCCATTTGACTTAGCAATGCCATTACTGGGTATATACCCAAAGGAATATAAACTATTCTGTTATAAAGACACATGCCCAAGTGTTCACTGTTCACTGTATGTTCACTGGAGTACTATGCACAATAGCAAAGACATGGAATCAACCTAAATGCCCATCAATGAGAAGACTGGATTGAAAAAATGTGGTACATATACACCATAGAATACTATGCAGCCATGAAAAAGAACAAGACCATGTTCTTTGCAGGAACAAGGATGGAGCTGGAGGCCATTACCCTGAGCAAACTAATGCAGGAACATAAAACCAAATATCATGTCTTCACTTATAAGTGGGAGCTAAATGATGAGAACACATGGATATATAGAGGAGACCAACAAATACTGGGGCCTATCAGAAGGTGGAACATGGGAGGAGGGAGAGGATCAGGAAAAATAACTATAGGGTACTAGACTTAATGCCTGGGTGATGAAATAATTTTGCAACAAGCCCCCATAACACTAGTTTACCTATATAACAAACCGGTACATGTACCCTGAACTGAAATTAAAAGTTAAATAAAATAAACATGAAATCTAAATGATAAATAATTAAAAAATAAAATAGACAAGGTGGTGAATATAATAGAAAATCATTGAAAATAACAATACCAATTGTAAGTAGAAAGTATCAAATTATAGCAGGACCAATGTTACCATTTTTCACTTTCTAGTGCAACACTAGGCAGAGTCCAAGATTAAAGGCAAAGGATAGAGAGGGTGTGGACATTGGAATGTCAGAGACTGGGAAACAGAAGAAGTTAAAAGGGGAAAGGAAATTCAAGGTCCTGACACTGTTGAAGTATCTTATGATGGGCTCCAAACTAGGTAGAGGGGATTAATGGAGTCTGAAAAGAGAAAGGGTTTGATCAACTAAAGATTAGAAGAAAGATGTGAAAATTCAGGAAAAAAAGGAATAAATGTTTAAAAGCTGGAGAATCTGACAGTTGAAAATACCAGAGGATGTGCATTTTAATATAATCAAGCTGGGGCCAGGCGCAGTGGCTCAGGCCTGTAATCCTAGCACTTTGGGAGGACGAGGAGGGTGGATCACTTGAGGCCAGGAGTTCGAGACCAGCCCAGTCAATATGGCGAAACCTCGTCTCTACTAAAAATACAAAAATTAGCTTGGCATGGTGGCACGTGCCTGTATTCCCAGCTACATGGGAGGCTGAGGCTTGAGCATCACTTGAACCTGGGGGATGGAGGTTGCAGTGAGCCAAGACTGCACCATTGCACTCCGGCCGAGGTGACAGAGCAAGACTCTGTTTCAAAAATAAATAAATAAATACATACATAAAAATCAAGTTGAAATATTGTAGATCTGGCATATAAAGTGAATAAAACTTTTTTTTCCCCTAGATGGTGGATTGGAAGCATTGTTAGCATGCCTCTTCTACTTGGAAAGACAAAATAGTATGTAGAGATTCATATTGTGAACTTATTTCCAAGAAGCAACACAGGAACTTAACAAGGAAAACTGACAGACACCACAGACCGTTTGAAAGAAGCAGCAGGCTGCAGCATACATCACGAGCCAGGCCAAAAATTGTAAGTCCCCAGAGTGTGAGAAAGGGAGAAACTGCCTACAGGACATACACACCCACTGGGGAACCTGGCAATCTAGGTTAGGGAAAAGGCCTTAACCCTATCCAGCTCTGGAGCTGATGTAGTGAGCAATGGGGAGTAGATGAGAAGGAACCACACTGGGATGTGCTGTGTGTGCACTCCCAGTCTCCAGAGGTATGAAGGGAAGTCATTCCTGATTCTAACTCATAGGAGACCTCGTGGAGGTCAGCCAGTTAACTCAGGCAGGGGTCACAGGTTGAGAGAAGCTCCCAACTGATATTCATGATATAAACTTGAGTGGGCACAGGAGCTGGGTGCCCTTGCTTCATGGGCAGATGAGGATGGGCATGGCCTGAACGCCCTGCAGTTTCCATCTCCACTGGGAAGGCTTATGATCTAAGGCAGTTTTGAGTTTGAGTGCAGACTGGCAGGAACTTTGCTAGCTGTTGCTGCTAGTGCAATGCTGCAGCTGTGAGACCCGCCTTGCCAAATGCAGAGGAGCTAGGTGGGGCTTACTGCTGCTGGCTACTCCCCATTCCTCATTTGCACTCTTTTGTGCAGCAGAGGCAACTGTGCTCCTCCTTGTAACACTACCCCAGCAGCCAACAAAATGTCCTCCAATCCCCGCGAGAGCTGCTGCTTGCGTCCGCCTGTAGAGAGCCTTGCTTGACCCACCTCCCTACTGGTTTTGCCCCTTCACTCCTCCTGGTAGCTTAACACACACAAAAAAAAACCCCAGAAACTTTTGGGAGCTCTACGGCCCCTTCCATTGCTTGGGACACCAGAGTACCTCCCCGGGTTAACATAAGGCAAGCATAAATCCCGCCACTACCACCACAGCCAGTGCTCTTTTCCAAGTGCCACCTCCTAGCTGGAGGCCAACTGACACAGTCCATGATAGCATCTGCAAGGAGAATCACACTGCATCAGGAAGGGGAAAACTTGTGTGACCTCGGCTGTCACCATCACCTGCATCACCCTGGCTAATCAGGAGGCCCTGAGTCTGCCCACGTGACCTGTTCATTACTGTTACACATGGCATGTGAGAAAGCCAACACACTAAGTCTATTTATAACCAAGGAATATCACAGAGTCTGCATCACTCCTCTGCAACCCCCCTCAGAGCTGGTGCTGGCACTCACTGCTGTGAGACTTCGGGACAGGTCACATCACTGGATCCCTTGCAGACATTCCCTCATACTAGCTTGGACTGTGGCAGTCCAAATGGGTTGCTAGATCCAGTGGAGCAGCAGCATTCACAGTAGTCTGGCCCTCAGGGATTCCTACTCCTAGGGGAAAGAGGGAGTGCTCCAAATCAAGGGAGCAACCTGTGGGATAAAAGAATGACAAAAGAATGAAGATGGCAGGCCTTGAGTCCCAGACATTTCCACCTGTGGGAAGTTTCTTTCAGCAGAGGCATGGGTGTAATGCTGGGCTCAGTGGAGAAAGTCTGTAGCTCTGCCCCAACAGTCAGGCAGCCCTGGTGCTCGTGAAGGGTCTTGGAGAAGGGGACTTATTCTCTCCTTCACCCACCATAACAGATACACCTGGAGGCTTCTCCCACAGGAGCCTAGCATGGGTACACCTGTAGACAGCCTTCCTAGAACAGTGGGGTGACTGTATCCCCACAAGAGGAGTGCCCTCTAGGTTCAGGCTTTCATGAGGAGTGGAGTCACAGTCCCTCTCTATGTGTAACATCAGCATTCCTACAGATGGAAACAGGTAACTGTGTCATCTGAATAGCCAGGAAACTGGGTCAGGAGAGTGACACACCAAGCACATTACTGCTACAATGAGCATCTGAGAAAGCCGTCATACAAAGACTCCACAACCAAGGAACTCATGCAGAGTCTTCACCCCTGAAAGCATGCAGAGCTGAATTAGCTTACAATAAACTAGAAACATTAAAGTCACATCCTCAAGGAGAGAAAAAGAAATTTAAAAGAACACATAGTCAAATCTAAAATAAATTCAAAAATAATTAGAATAAATAGTCTTCTGCAGTGAGAAGGAGCCAGAAAAATAATTCAGGGAATATGAAAAAGCAGGGTTCTATAGCACCACCAAATGATCACACTAGCTCTCCAACAATAGATCTAAACCAAGACGAAATCTTTGGAAATACCAGATAAAGAATACAAAAAGATGACTATTAAGTTACCCAAGGAGATAAAAGAGAAGAATGAAAAACAACATAAAGAAATTTTAAAAACAATTCAGGATATGAAGGAAAATTTTTCTAATGAGAAAGATTAAAAAAATCAGAACTACTGGAAATAGAATACATATTTAAGGAATTACAAAATGCAGTGGAAAGTTTTAATAATAGACTACACTAAGTAGAAGAAACAAATTTCAGAACCTTATCAAAAGTCTGTCGAAAGCCTGTTGAAAGACAAGGCTTTTAAATTAACCCAATCAAACAAAACTAAAGAAAAAAGAATGAAAATAAATGAAAAAAGTTTTCAAGAAATATGGGATTAGGTAAAAGGGCTAACTCTAAGAATCACTGGTGCTCCTGAGAGAGAAGAAAAACCAAATAGTTTCAAAAACCTACTTGAGGAAATAACTGAGGAAAACTTCTCTAGCCTTGCTAGAGATTTAGACATCTAAATGCAAGAAGCACAAAGCAGTCCTGGGAGATTCACTACAAAGAGTACATCACGAAAGCATATAGTCATCAGGCTATCCAAAGTCAACATGCAGGAAACATTTCTAGGAGCACTGAGACAAAAGCATCAAGCGACCTATAAAGAAAAACTTACTGAACTAACAGCAGTCTTAGCAGACTGCTAAGTCAGACTCAGTAGAAACCTTATAAGCCAACAGGAATTGGGATCCTACCTGTAGCCTCCTTAAACAGAAAAAATTGTCAGCCAAGAATTTTGTATTCAGCAAAACTAAGTTTCATAAATGAAGGAGAAGCATTTCACACAAGCAAATGCTGAAGGAATTTGTCATATGCATATATATTTAGGATTGTAATATCTTCTTGTTTGACTATTTCATTGTTATATAATAACATTCTTTGTCTTTTTTACTGTTTTTGCTTTAAAGTCTGTTTTATCTAATATAAGAATAGCTACTACTCCTCACTTTTGATTTTCAATAGTATAGAATATATTTTTCCACTTCTTGACCTTAAGTCTATAAGAATCCTTATGTGTTGGGTGAGAAAGAGAAAATCTTCCCTAACTCATTCTATGAAGCCATTATCAACCTGATACCAACATCAGGCAACAACATACCAAATAAAATTACAGACCAATATCTCTGATGAACATAGATGCAAAAATCCTCAACAAAATACGAGTAAACCAAATCTAACAGCACATCAAAAAGATAATTCACCACAATCAAGTAGGTTTCATCCCAGAGACGCAGGGATAGTTCAACATATGCAAGTCAATAGAAGACCAGGCATACAAGAAGTGCTAAAAGGAGTTCTCGGTCTTGAAACAAAAGGTCAATATGCCCCAGAAAAGAACCTTTTGAAAGCATAAAATTCACAGGGCCTATAAAACAATAAAACAATACTGAAAATAAAGTATCTAGGTGACAGTAAACATAACTGAAACAGTACCTCACATCTTAATATTAACACTGAAAGCAAATGGTCTAAATTTCCCATCTAAAAGACACATAATGGCAGAATAGACAAAAACAAACTAAAGTGTCTCTTCAAGACATTCACCTAACACATAAGGATTCTTACAGACTCAAGGTAAAGTAGTGTAAGAAAATATTACATGCAAATGGAAACCAAAAGTGAACAGTAGTAGCTATTATATTTTCCTTTTTTTTGAGATGGAGTCTCACTCTGTCACCCAGACTGGAGTGCAGCGGTGTGACCTCGGCTCCCTGCAACTTCTGCCTCCTAAGTTCAAGCAATTCTCCTGCCTTAGCCTCCCAAGTAGCTGGGACTACATGGCCTGCCACCATGCCCGGCTAATTTTTTGTATTTTTAGTAGAGACAGGGTTCACTATGTTGGTCAGGCTGGTCTCAAACTCCTGACCTCGTTATCCGCCTGCCTCAGCCTCCCAAAGTGCTGGGATTATGGGCATGAGCCACCATGCCCAGCCAGTAGTAGCTATTCTAATATTAGATAAAACAGATTTTAAATGCAACAACAGTTTTAAAGAAAGACAAAGAGCCAGGTGCAGTGGCTCATGCCTGTAATCCCAGCACTTTGGGAGGCTGAGGCAGGCAGATCATGAGGTCAGGAGTTTGAGACCAGCCTGGCCAATATAGTGAAACCCTGTCTCTACTAAAAATACAAAAAAATTAGCCCAACATGGTGGCGGGCATCTGTAATTGCAGCTACTTGAGAGGCTGAGGCACGAGAATCACTTGAACCTGGGAGGCAGAGGTTGCAATGAGCCAAGATCGTGCCACTGCACTCCAGTCCAGTTGACAGTGCGAGACTCCATCTCAAAAAAAAAAAAAAAAAAAAAAAAAAAGACAAAGAAGGGACAAAGAAGGTCATTACATAATGATAAAACGATCATTCCAACAAGAAGATATTACAATCCTAAATATATGTGCATCTAGCTCTGGAGCTACCAAATTCATAAAACAATTACTACTAGACCTAAGAAAAGAGATAGACTGTAGCACATTAAGAGTGGGGACTTCAACGCTATACTAACAGCACTAGGCGCATCATTGAGGCAGAAAGTCAACGAAGAAACACTGGATTCAACTGCACTCTAGAACAAATGCATTGAACTGATATTTACAGAACATTCTACTCCAGAACTCAGCACATGGAACATTCTCCAGAATACAAAGGCCACAAAACAAGTCTCAATTAATGTTTAAAAATCAAAATTATATCAAGCATCTTCATAGACCAATGAAACAAAATAGAGAACCTAGAAATACAGCCAAATGCAACCAACTGATTTTGACAAAGCATGCAAAAACATGAATTGGAAAAAGGACATGCTATTCAATATATGATGCTAGGGAAACTGGAAAGTCACATGTAGAAGAGTGACACTGAATCCCTATTTCTCACCACATACAAAAATCAACTCAACATGGATTAAAGACTTAAATCTAAGACCTGAAATAATAACAATTTTAGAAGAAATCCTAGGAAAAACTCTTCTGGAAATTAGCCTAGACAAAGAATTTATGACTAAGACCCCAATAGCAAATGCAAATCTAGCAAGAACAAAAATAAATAAATGGGGCCTACTTCAACTAAAATGCTTCTTCAAAGCAAAAGAAATAATCAACAGAGTAAAAAAAATAACCCACAGAATGGGAGAAAATATTTGTAAATGATGCACCCAACAAAGGACTGATATCCAGAATCCACAAGGAACTCAAATTAGTGAGAAAAAACACAAATAATCCTTTAGTGGACAAATGGCATGATTAGACATTTCTCAAAGGAAGATATACAATTGGCCAACAAACATACGAAAAAACACTCAACATCACTAATCCTCAGGCAAACACTGGTAAGACCACAATGAGATACCACCTTACCCTGGCCAGAATGGCCATAATTAAAAAGTCAAAAAACTAAAGATGTCGATGAGGATGTGGTGAAATGGGAATGCTTATACACTGGTGAGAATGTAAATTTGTACAATCCCTAAGCAGATTTCTCAAAGAACTAAAAGTACATCTACCATTTGATCTAGCAATGCCACTGCTAGGTATCTACCAAAAGGAAAAGAAGTCATTATGTCAAAAAGACAATGGCACTCATATGTTTATCACAGCAAAATTCACAATTGCAAAGATTTGGAACCAACCTAAGTGTCCATCAATCAATGAGTGGATAAGGAAAATGTGGTATGTGTATACCATGAAATAACACTCAGCCATAGAAAAGAATAAAATAATGTCTTTTGCAGCAACTTGAATGGAGCTGGAGGCCATTATTCTAAGTAAAGAAACTCAGGAATGGAAAACCAAACACTATATGATCTCATTTATAAGTGGGAGATAAGCTACGGGTATGCAAAGGCATACACAGTGATATAACGGACATATAAGACTCAGAGGTGGAGGAGGTTACTAGGGCAGTGAGAGATTAAAAAATAAAAACAAACAAACAAAAAAAAACTACAAAATGGGTACAATGTACACTACTCGAGTGACTAGTGCAGTAAAATCTCAGACTTCACCACTATACAATTCATCCATGTAACTAAAACCACTTGTACCCTTAAAGCTATTGAAACTGTAAAACTTTTAAAAAATAAATAAGTAAAAAATAAAAATGAACTGGATAAAACTATAAAGTTAGATAATAGTAGATAGATAGGTCCAGTATATAATAAGCTAATGAAGAAGGCACCCCCCTGGATAAGAGTCATAACTTCAACGTGAAGGAGAGCTGTTTTACTGATGAGGTTGTAAACAATTCTTATTTGATTTGATCTGATACAACAGAGGGCTCTTTACTAACTAATAGGGCAAAACAAATTGCATTCGGATGCACATGGCCAGGTCGAATGTAATAAAATAAAATGTGTACTCTGGAAAACAGTCTGCCCTTGATCTCCTGGAGATTGATTATCTCAGGGATGCCAAGATGACAGGAAATGTTAACTGACTTCCAGTGTGACCAGGTCTATGGGACTTAGAATAGGGATAAAGGCATTTACAGGTAAAGTAAAAAGAAACTTGGAAATCAAAATATAAAAAGTTATGAATACGGATATTGCCATCAACAACTGTAGCTGAGAAAAGGATAGAGAATGAAAGGTAAATGGGGCTGAGCAAGGTGGCTCACGTCTGTAATCCCAGCACTTTGGGAGGCCAAGGCTGGTGGGTCACCTGAGGTCAGGAGTTTGAGATCAGCCTGGACAATAAGATGAAACCCCATCTCCACTAAAAATATAAATTTAAAAAAAATATTTTTATATAAATATATATATTTATATAAAATATAAATATTTTATATAAATACGTGGTGGCAGCTGCCTATAATCCCAGCTACTCGGGAGGCTGAGGCGGGAGAATCACTTGAACCCGGGAGGCAGAAGTTGCAGTGAGCTGAGATTGTGCCACTGCACTCCAGCCTGGGCAACAGAGCAAGACTCTCAGAATAAAATAAAATAAAATAAAAAGGTAAAGGGACACTTGAATGAATGAGGAATGTAGAAAGCATACCCTACATATAGATCAGGAAGAAGCAGAAATAAGATGATGAAAGGATAGAATAATGGATGCATTCACTTCTAAGGAGATGTTGTTGACAGATGGAGAAGTATTGCTTAACAAGTCACAATGAGGCTGGCAATTGTCCCTCTTATCCCTGTGTGACAGGGCTCCCTTTTCAGCCAGTGTTTTCTGGCACCACATTTGATGTTTATGGCTGGTATTCAGACCGTTTGATGTACATAGTAGTTGGTAAAGATTCAGAATATTCTCATTGGCTGCTAGGTGAGGAAAATGAGGAAATTAACCTCTGTTGAAGAGTTTCAAGTAAAGTAGGCAATTAAGGGGAAACCCAACATTTATTTAGAGAGAAAAGTTACGGAAGAGTTTCAAGAAATATTTAAGACATAGGACAATGTGTCACAACAGAAGGTAGTATAAGGGGCAGATGGTACATTAAAGGAATGAGAGGAAAGAACAGAGAAGTAGGGCTGAACAGTGTGCTCCACAGTGATCACTTTCAGTAGGCAATGAAGGAGGCAGGAGCCTGGGAGGTGGACTGCCTCTACAGATTTGTTATGAGAACACTCCTCCCACTCCTTGGGGAGGGATTTTTCTCACTAAGCACACTCCGGTCTCTTCTCCACCCCTGAAACTCACCGAGTCCCTGCAGAGGTGAAGTGACGAATCTGATCTGTAAATTCAGGGAGAATAATTGGGCATGCATGTTTAGCTCAGTCCATACGGACCACCTGACAACAGGCCATGCATATACTGAGTTCTTTTCTACTCTTCCATGTATGGTTTCTCACTTGGTAAGCCACCTTGCCCAGTGACTGCTGGTGATTCTGTCTCATTCTGGGGTTTGGTTGACAGCCCTACTCACCTTCACTCTAAGTTACCACCTCCAATCTGGCCTCTATCAGTAATTAACATGGCATTTGAATTCTCTATTGGCCACATGATGAATGCCCTTGAGCACACTTTGTTTCATACTTGTTCAGAATCCAGCCAGCAAAGGGGGAAGCTGTTTTGGAAGACCTTCTTAGAAATCCCCAACATTACCAACCAAGAGGGAAAAACACAGGGTAGAGAGAATTTCTATGTCTTTTCAATTAGTGCCAAACAAAGAGGTAATCAATGAGAATAATAATAGCTAATGATTACTGAGCACATACCATATGCCACTATTTTTGGCAAACGTAGAGGCTAAATTAAATAACAAACCATTTTATCTTTTATAAATATGCAAGTAATAACAAATATGCTATTTTAATTTTATCTCATTCATTTTTAAAATACAAAAATGAAGAAGAGATCATTTACGCCTTTAGCTAAACATACCTAATCCAGTCAAAAATGGCTTTTATCCAAAAGTCAGGCAATAACAAATGCTGTCTAGCATGTGGAGAAAAAGGAACCCTTGTGAACTGTTGATGGGAATGTAAGTTATAAACATTATGGAGAACAGTTTGGAGGTTCCTCAAAAAACTAAAAATAGGACTACCATATGATCCAGCAATCCCACTGCTGGCTATATACCCAAAAGAAAGGAAATCAGTATATCACAGAGATATCTGCACTCCCATGTTTGTGGCAGCACTGTTCACAATAGCCAAGATTTAGAAGCAACCTAAGTGTCCATCAACAGATAATTGGATAAAGAAAATGTATTTATACACAATGGGGTACTATTCTACCATTCTGCCACTTGCAGCAACATGGATGGAAGTGGAGATCATTATGTTAAGTGAAATAAACCAGGCGCAGAAAGACAAACATTGAATGTTCTCAGTTATTTTGGGGATCTAAAAAACAAAACAATTGAACTCATGGAGATAGAGTAGAAGGATGGTTACCAGAGGCTGGAAGGGTAGTTGGTGGGGCAGGGGGGTGATGGGGAGGAAATGGTGATGATTAATAGGTATAAAAAATAGAAAAAATGAATAAGATCCAGTATTTGATGGCAAAATGGGGTGATTATGGTCAATAATAACTTAATTGTACATTTTTACATAACTAAAAAAGTATAATTGGATTGTTTATAACACAAAGGATAAACGCTTGAGGGGATGCACACCACCTTTGCCATGATGTGATTATTATGCATTGCATGTGTGCCTGTACCAAAATATCTCATGTACTCCATAAATATATACACCTACTATATGCCCACAAACATTAAAAATAAAATTTTAAAAATTTTTACAATGCCATACTGAATCTCTGTAAAAGCACAGACAGGTCTATATAGATATAGATACAGCCACCAGCTGTTATAAACTTGCAATAGTATCAACTATATTAATACAGCAAATGCATTCTTCCCTCCTCTTCCCTTCACAGATGAGTTCCTTGAGATAATGAGACTGAGTAGACTCAGTTCTATTGCCACATCCTCACCTCCCCTTCTATCTCTTTAGTCCTCTGCAATCAGATTTCTCCCTCAACCGGGGGGAAAAAAAAAAAAGCGGGGGGGGGGCCCTGGCAAAAGGCCACCAAAGCCCTTCTAATTGCTCCTGGACTCTGCAGACCTGATCTTACTCCACTTCTTTAAGCAGCTGACACCATTACTTATGCACTTCTTTTAGAAATCCCTCTTTCCTTGGCTCTTGACAATATTCTCTCCTGGATCTCATCCCTCTTCAGGATAGGGACTTCTCAGTTTCCTTGCTGCTTCCCTCTCCTTTGCCCATTCCTTATGTATTAGAGTTTCTTGGACTTCTTTGCTTTGCCCTCTTCTAATGTTTCACCCTCTCTAATAACTAACTCAAAATGGTTACCTGCCACCTGTCTCTGGACACCCCCTCCCATCTGTCTATTTCACCTACTGCTCTCTTTTGAAGAGCAAATCTCCATCTAATGGCTTTGGCTATCTTCTCCTGGATGTCTCTCCAGTGCCTTAACAATGTGAACTCATTATCTACTCAATCTCTCTTCCCTTTCCTAGATGCTGAAAGTGTCTCTTACCAGGTCTCCCCTCTTCAGAACGGGCTCATCCAAGGCATCCTCCATAGTTGTGTGAGGGATTCCTCCAAAGCCCAAATTTAATCATGTTACTCAAAAGGCTCCCAATTCCATCCACAGTGGAAGGGAGCTTGGTTACACATAGGTATGAATGATTTGTCTCTTACCCCTCTCTTTTGGTTAGCCATAGTCTTTTCCCCATGACACCAGCAGCAAACTGTAGTCTCAGTCAGACTTAATGTATTGATTTTCATATAAGCACAGTGTTATTTCAAGACCCCAGCTTAGTTACCCTTCCCCAGTCATCACCTAGACCATCTGGGGAATAACTATGTATGTTTCAAGGCTCAGCTAAGGAATGAACTCTTTTATGAAGCCTTCTTCGATCATCTGAAGTGAGAGTAACCACTCTCTGCTTTGGACCCTACCTTAATCTGAACAGATTTGTGAACCTCTAGTGGTAGGGACTATATCTTATTAATAGCAATGTCTCAAGCGTAGAAATAAGTTTGTATTACATGCTTGAATAAGTGCTTGAATCTCTTGAGGTGACTAATCAAAGTAAAAGTTATTTTAATTCATCATCACATTAATTTATTATCACATTTTACTGGAATGTCTGATCTACCTTAATGCAAAAATCCACTGGCACAGGCATATTCCCCCGTCTTCTAAAAATAACATTAACTTCCTTATTACATAATATTCCAGCTGTAGTTTATAAGTTCTTTCTTTCCAGTTTAAAAAACAAAAATTTGTCATGATAGGCTTAGGCAATAACTCCCAAGAAAGACCAAAAATTTTTTGTCTATAACTTTTTACTTATCTGTTTATGTTATAGGTCTTCATTAAATTATTCCTCCTAAATAAGTCATTCTCTAACCTCTGAAAATCCTAGCACCATGTACACTTCACTAGGACCAGCTCTGGAATTCTTAGGTTGTTGGCAGAGATGACTTTGTTGGATGCTCAGTGAATGCTTTTCACTATTAACATTTTAAATATTTTTGTTCATATTTATGAGGAATGGAAAGTTGCAACCTGATGGGATCTAGGCAGTTGAAAATTCAAGTCTTAAACAAGTATAATCCCTCACTACATAGTACTCCCTAATTTTCTTCTCTCTTTTTTTTTTTTTTTTTTTTTGAGACGGAGTCTCGCTCTGTCGCCCAGGCTGGAGTGCAGTGGCCGGATCTCAGCTCACTGCAAGCTCCGCCTCCCGGGTTTACGCCATTCTCCTGCCTCAGCCTCTGGAGTAGCTGGGACTACAGGCGCCCCCCACCTCCCCCGGCTAGTTTTTTGTACTTTTTAGTAGAGACGGGGTTTCACCGTGTTAGCCAGGATGGTCTCGATCTCCTGACCTTGTGATCCGCCCGTCTCGGCCTCCCAAATTTTCTTCTCTTACTAAGAAAAAGTAGTTGGCCAATGCTGATCTGTTATATTTTCCAATGGGAACTTTACACAGAGCATCCATGTCCATGCTACATTGCTCCCTTCCTCACATGTAAGAGGAACTGCAAATTCCATTCTCTGAGCTCCAGAAGAATAAAAACCTTTAAAGACATCTCAGAAAAAAATTTTTTTAATTCATTCATGATAGGTAATCATTGAAGATTCTGTTCTCCATTAAATCTTGAAACCAGCGGAGGCAGACCCACTGAGCCACTTTATGTATAAAAATGTTTAACTAGATGCTTTCTTAGGCAGGATTTACATAGATTAGGGAACCATCAAATCATTCCATTCAATCTTCATAGCAATCGTGAGTGTTAAATATTTCTATTCTGATTTTGTAAATAAACAAATTTAAGGCTCAAAGAGGCTGAGTAGTTTGTTCAAGATCAGAGAGTAAATAGTAAAGTCAGAGTCAAATTCAAGGCCATTTGGTTTAAAGGTTGTACACATGGTACGCTGCAAAAAACAAAACAAAACAAAACGGATCTAGGACTTCCTGCCAATGTTCTGCTTTTAGATTTTTGCCCAATAACATATTTTTCAGCCAGTATTCACTACATTTATATTTAATTAGGACCTGTCCACTATCTATTAAATATGATCTTAAAATATTCTTGACCCCAATAACACTAATCATTCTGTCTCTCTGGGTAATTTTCAAGGTCTTTTCCTAGTCAGAATTCTGGTCCTAAGGTTCATCCTCATTTAATTTTACTCTCTCCAAATGCAGACATGAATCATCAATTTTCCATTTTAGTGTCCATAAGAGATATTTAATTTCTATAAATACATCTTGAATGAGGCATATAAACAGCATGATTAAGCAAAACATGTTCACTGCCAAGAGTCAAAAAGATCTAGATTCAAATTCTGGCTTGGCACTTCTTAGCCTCAAAACTTGGCAAGTTGCTTATATTCATTAAACCTCTGTTTCCTTATAGAAGGAATAATGTTACTACCCACCTTTCTAAGATTTTTTTTTTATTATTAAATAAAGTAACATTTGTAAAGATCTTAACAAGTACATAGTCAAGGTAAACACTCAGTAATTAGCAGATGTTGCTAACAATATTATTACTAGTATTGTTAGGTTTAAAATATATGAACATTTATGAATAGTCTGGAACAGTTAGTAGACAGTATTGGACACAAATAGAGTTTGAACTATATAACTCAAGGAAACAGGCTTTGCATTTAAATCTTAAACTGCTTCTGATAAAGTAGCAGCGGTGGTACGGCTGCCCTTTCTCTTTCTGATATACAAAAATCACAAGTATCTGCCCCCTCCACTCCATTATTTTTATTTTGATATTGACTATTCTGACCTGATGCTAGCAGATTTTGCTTTTAAGTCATTCCATCTTTGGTTCATATCATCCAGTCGATGTTGAAGCATAGTAGCCTCTTCAGAATTTCCCAAAGCTTTTACCATCTTCTGCCTATTTCCGTCAATGCTTTTAAATATGTCATTGTGGGCATCAATTTCTGCCTGGATGTCCTAAAGAGAAAAAAAAGCAAATAGATAATGCAAATGTTAGGAATCAGTAATAGGTATTGGAATTTCTGCATAGAACTTTATAGCTTTATATTAACGGAAGAGTTTCTCTCAAGCAAAACAGTTCATTTCACCTTAAATTATAAGAAATTCAAGTGCTTCCAAAATTCTTATTATTCTGAAAATAATAGTCTTTAAATCTTCAGTACTTCCAGCTTTGTTCTTTTTGCTTAGGATTATCTTGGCTATACAGGCTCTTTTTTGGTTCCATATGAAATTTAAAGTCGTTTTCTCCAGTTCTGTGAAGAAAGTCAATGGTAGCTTGATGGGAACAGCACTGAATCTATCAATTACTCTGAGCAGCAAAAGAAACTATCATCAGAGTGAACAGGCAACCTACAGAATGGGAGAAAATTTCTGCAATGTATCCATCTGACAAATGGCTAATATCAATAATCTATAAGGAACTTAAACACATTTACAAGAAAAACTCAAACAACCCTACCAAAAGGCGGGCAAAGGGTTCGAAGAGAGACTTCTCAAAAGAAGACATTTATGTGGCCAAGAAACATATGAAAAAGAACTAATCATCACTGGTCATTAGAGAAATGCAAATCAAAACCACAATGAGATAACATTTCCTGCCAGTTAGAATGGCAAACATTAAAAACCCTGGAAACAAGAGGTGCTGGCGAGGATGTGGAGAAATAGGAATGCTTTTACACTGTTGGTGGGACTATAAATTAGTGCAACCATTGTGGAAGACAGTGTGGCAATTCCTCAAAGATATAGAACCAAAAATACCATTTGATCCAGAATCCCATCACTGGGTATATATCCATAGGATTATAAATCATTCTACTATAAAGACAAATGCACATGTATGTTTATTGCAGCACTATTTACAATAACAAAGACTTGGAATCAACCCAAATGTCCATAGTGACAGACTAGATTAAGAAAATGTGGTACATATACACCATGGAACACTATGCAGCCATAAAAAAGATGAGTTCATGTCCTTTGCAGGGACATGGATGAAGCTGGAAACCATCATTCTCAGCAAACTATCACAAGGACAGAAAACCAAACACTGCATGTTCTCACTCATAGGTGGGAACTGAACAATGAGATCACTTGGACACAGGGCGGGGAACATCACACACCGGGGCCTGTCGGGGGGTGGGGGGCTAGGGGAGGGATAGCATTAGAAGAAATATCTAATGTAGATGACGGGTTGATGGGTGCAGCAAACCACCAGAGCACATGTATACTTAGGTAACAAACTTGCACGTTCTGCACATGTATCCCTGAACTTAAAGTAAAATTAAAAAAAAAAAAAACAATTTTTAACTTGTGAGCAAAAATACTTCCAAAAGCATAGAATAATTGATATAGTTAGGCTTATGCACACACAAAAACAGAGAAAGAGGGGAGAGGAAGATTTTGACAAGATCTAGCCTTTATGCACGTATTGAAGTGATGTTATTTGATTTAAAACGATTCTTAAATTTATCAACCTAATTATTTTATTATTGATATGAAAGATCATTCTTGGGAATAAGCACAAAAACATATATTTGGCAAGTAAATAACAATCTAATTCTTCTGTAACAGAAAAATTTCTGGATAAGTATAAAGAAAATACAAAGAAAGTCAGTCTCCCTAACTTTACTTGCCCTTAATCTATTTTGATAACTAAATATAAAAGAAAATATTATCCCACTGATTTATCCAAAACAATTGCATGCATTATCTGGGAATTTCAATAATTTATTTATATCTAATATTAAATTAAAAAGCCAAAAAAAAAAGTTTATCTTTATAAAATAAATTTGGAGGCAGTTTAAGTAAAATTAGAATTATTATAAATTTTTTTTAAATTGGTTCAGATTTTGGGGAAACATTTGGTAATCTATATCAAAAGCCACAGACTTAAAATTCTTTTGAGGAAAATGGCAGATAGGAGACAGGTCTAATGCACTGCTCCTGCTTAGACGGACAGAACAGCATCTGGAGACTCACACTGTGAACTTTCGCTCCAAGAACCACTGCAGGAACACACCAAGAAAACGAAAAGAATTCACAGACCCTTTTAAAGAAGGAAGTTGCCACTGCAAATGCCACAAGACAGCATAAGCTCTTGGGAGTTTTACAGCCTCACCCATCACCTGAAATGACCTGAGTACTCATCCTGGCCAACATAGGGCAATATTATACCATCCTACTACTAGTGCAGCTGGCGCGGTCCTGAAAGCACCACCTCCTGGCTAGAGGCCAACCAACTCAAGTCATGACAGTCACTGATAACAGAACAACCCTGCTCCAAAGAAGGAGAAAACAACAGTTAAGTCCACTGCTTACCAAACATCAGCTTAACCATAAGTTCTGAGTCTGTTCACACGACAACTTCACTGCTAGCATAACTGGCATTTGAGGAAACCAGAGCACTAAACAAAACCAAGGATTACCACAGAGCCCACTTCACTCCCCTGCAGCCTCCACTGGAGCAGGTGCTGCTATCCATGGCTGGGAGACCTGAGGACAGATCACATCACAGGACTCTTTGCAGACATTCCCTAGGACCAGATTTGAGCCCGGTAGCCCTGCTGGGTATCTACACGCAGAAAAGCACAACAATCACTGCAGTCTGATTCTCAGGAAGTCCCATCCCTAGAGGAAGAGGGAGACCAATACATCAAGTGATCATCTTACGGGGCAAAAGAATCCAAATAGCAGCCCGTGAGTTTCAGATCTTTCCGATGAAACAGTCTATTCAAATGAGAAGGAACTAAAAAAGCAGTTCTGGTAATATGACAAAATAAAGTTCTATAACACCCCCAAAAGATCACATTACCTTTCCAGCAATGGATCCAGTCCAAACCAACAAGAAATATCTGAATTACCAGATAAATAATTCAGAAAGTTGATTATTAAGCTACTCAAGGAGGCACCAGAGAAAGGTAAAAATCAACTTAAAGAAATTTCAAAAATGGCTAAGTGTGGTGGCTCATGCCTGTAATCCCAGTACTTTGAGAGGCTGAGGCAGGAGGGTCACTTGAACTCAGGAGTTTGAGACCTGCCTGGGCAACATGGCGAAACCCCATCTCTACCCAAAATACAAAAAAAATTAGCTGGAAATGGTGGAATGCACCTGTGGTCCCAGCTACTTGGGAGACTGAGTAAAGGATTAGAAAAGATATTCCATGCAAACGGAAACCAAAAGCAAGCAGGAGTAGCTATTCTTATATCAGACAAAACAGACTTTAAAGCAAAAACTAAAAAGACAATAAAGGATATTATATAATGATAAAAGGATTAGTCCATGCACCTAACATAGGAGCTCCCAAATTTATAAAATAATTACTACTAGACCTAAGAAATGGGACAGATAGCAACACAATAATTAGATGGGACTTCAATACTCCACTGACAGTACTAGAGGGGTCATCAAGACAGAAAGTCAACAAAGAAACGATGAACTTAAACTATATCCTAGAACAAATGGACTTAACAGATGTTTACAGAACAGTCTACCCAACAACTGTAGAATATATATTCTTTTCATCAGCACATGGAACATTCTTCAAGATAGACCATATGATAGGCCATAAAACAATCCTCAATAAATTTAAGAAAATCAAAACTATATCAAGTACTCTCTCAGAAGACCACAGTGGAATAAAATTGCAAATTAATTCCAAAAGGAGCCTTCAAAAGTATACAAATATACGGAAATTAAATAATCTGCTCCTGAATGATCTTTCAGTTAACAAAGATATCAAGACGGAAATTAAAAAATTCTTTGAACTGAACAATAATAGTGACACAACCTATCAAAACCTCTGGGATATAACAAAAGCAGTGCTAAGAGGAAAGTACGTAGCATTAAATGTCTACACCAAAAAGTCTGAACGAGCACAAACAGACAATCTAAGGTCACAACTCAAGGAACTAGAGACAAGAACAAGCCAAACCCAAACCCAGCAGAAGAAAAGAAATAACAAAGATCAGAGCAGAACTAAATGAAAGTGAAACAAACAAACAAAAAACACAAAAAGTAAGTGAAACAAAGAGCTGGTTCTTTGAAATGATAAATAAAACTGATAGACCATTAACATGATTAACCAAGAAAAGAAGAGAGGGGATATAAATGAGCTCAGTTAGAAATGAAATGAGTGATACTACAACTGATACTACAGTAATATAAAAGATGATTCAAGGCTACCATGAACAATGTGAACACCTTTACACACATAAGCTGGAAAACATAGAGGAGATGGATAAATTCCTGGAAATATACAACCCTTCTAAATTAAACAAGGAAGAAAGAGACACTCAGAATAGACCAGTAACAAGTAGCAAGATTGAAATGATAGTTAAAAAGCTACCAAAAAAAAAAAAAAAAAAAAAAAAGTCCAGGACCAGATGGATTCACAGCCGAATTCTACCAGACATTCAAAGAACTAGTACCAATTCTATTGACACTATTCCACAAGACAGAGAAAGAGGTAATCCTCTCTAAATCATTCCACGAAGCCAGTATCAACCTGATACCAAAACCAGAAAGGGACATAACAAAAAAGAAAACTACAGACCAATATGACTAATAAACACAGATGCAAAAATCCTCAAAAACATACTAGCTAACTGAAGTAAACAGCATCTCAAAAAGATAATCCACCACGATCCAATGGGTTTCATACCAGGGATGCAGGGATGGTTTAACATACGCAAGTCAATAAATGTGATACAACACATAATAGAATTAAAAACAAAAAATCACATGATCATCTCAATCGCCACAGAAAAAGCAATTGACAAAATACAGCATCCCTTTATGATTAAAACCCTCAGCAAAATTGGCATAGATGAGACATTCCTTAAGGTAATAAAAGCCATCTATGATGAATTCACAGCCAACATTATACTCAATCGGAAAAAGTTAAAAGCATTCCCCCTGAGAAGTGGAACAAGACAAGGATGTCCACTTTCATCACTTCTGTTCAACATAGTACTGGAAGTCCTAGACAGTGCAATCATACAAGAGAAAGAAATAAAGGGCATCCAAATCTGTAAAAAGGAAGTCAAACGGTCATTGTTAGCTGATGACCTGATTAGATACCTAAAAAACCCTAAAGACTCAACCAAAAAGCTCCCAGATCTGATAAATAAATTCAGTAAAGTTTCAGGATACAAAATGAATGTACACAAATCAGTAGCACAGCTATATACCAACAGTGACCAAGCTGAGAACAAATCAAGAACTCAACCCCTTTTAAAATAGCTGTAAAAAAAAATAAAATACATAGGATTATACCTAACCAAGGAGGTAAAAGATCTCTACAAGGAAAACTATAAAATGCTGCTGAAAGACACAAAATCACAGACAACACAAACAAATGGAAGCACATCCCATGCTCATGTATGAGTAGAATCAATATTGTGAAAATGACCGTACTCTCAAACACAACCTATAAATTCTACATGATTCCCATCAAAATACTATCATCATTCTTCATAGAACTAGAAAAAAAAAAAAAAAAAACTCTAAAATTCATATGGAAGCAAAAAGAATCCCACACAGCCAAAGCAAGACTAAACAAAAGGGAGACATCTGGAGGCATCCTATTATCTGACTTCAAACTATACTACAAGGCTATAGTTACCAAAAGAGCATGGTACTGGTATAAAAACAGACACATAGACTAATGGATCAGATTAGAGAGCCCAGAAATAAACCCAAATGCATACAGACAACTGATTTTCGACAAAGCAAACACAAGCAAAAAGTGGGGAAAGTTACTCTATTCAACAAATGGTGCTGGGATAATTGGTAAGCCACATGTAGAAGAATGAAATTGGATCCTCATCTCTCACCTTATACAAAAATCAACTCAAGATGGATCAAAGACTTAAATCTAAGATCTGAAACCATAAAAATTGTAGAAGATAACATCAGAAAAACTCTTCTAGACATTGGCTTAGGCAAAGACTTCATGACCAAGAACCCAAAAGCAAATGCAACAAAAACAATTATAAATAGATGGGACTTAATTAAACAAAAAAGATTCTGCACAGCAAAATAAACAATGAACAGAGGAAATGGACAGCCCATAGAGTCACAGAGTGGGAGAAAATATTCACAAACTATGCATCCAGCAAAGGACTAATATCTGGAATCTACAAGGAACTCAAACAAATCAGCAAGGAAAAAAAAAAATAATAATCCCATCAAAAGCTGGGTTAAGGACATGAATAGACCAAAAGAAGATATACAAATGGCCAATAAACACATGAAAAAATGCTGTACATCACTAATTATCAGGGAAATGCAAATCAAAACCACAGTATGATACCCCTTACTCCTGCAAGAATGGCCATAATTTAAAAATTTAAAAAAATTGATGTTGGTGTGGATGTGTTAAAAATGGAAGTTTTACACTGCTCATGGGAGTATAAACTAGTACAACCATTATGAAAAACAGCATGGAGGGTCCTTAAAGAACTAAAAGCGGAACTACCATTTGATCCATCAATTCCACACTTGGGTATCTTCCCAGAGGAAAATAAGTCATTATATGAAAAAGACATTTGCACAGGAATGTTTATAGCAGCACCATTTGTGATTGCAAAAATATGCAACCAGCACAAATGCCTATCAGTCAACAAAACAAGTGGGTAAAGAAAATGTGATTATACACACACACACACACACACACACACACACACCATGGAATTCCACTCAGGCATAAAAAGGAATGAAATAATGGCATTCACAGAAATCTGGATGGAGTTGGAGACCATTATTCTAAGTGAAGTCAGTCAGGAATGGAAAATCAAACATCATATATTCTCACTTATAAGTGTGAGCTAAGCTATGAAGACAGAAAGTCATAAGAATGGTATAATGGACTCTGGGAGCTCCAGCAGGAGGGTGGGAGGTAGGATGAGGGATAAAAGACTGTACATTAGGTTCAGTGTACACTGCTTGGGTGATGGGTGCACCAAAATCTCAGAAATCATCACTAAAGAATTTACGCATGTAACCAAACATCACCTGCTCCCCGCAAAACTACTGCAATTTTAAAAAGTCATAAAAATGTTGAAATTACCTAACTTAAGAAGATTTATGTCTAAAAATGTTTTAACACACTGATTGTTTTTAGAGAAAAAGAGTGGAAGCTATCATAATATATTAGTGGTGATACCATATTTTTAAAAACAGGATATAAAACTATATATCATAATAATTTCATTTTTAAAAGTATGTACTTTAACTGGCATATGCATTTGTGTATAATTGTACACATACACAATAGGACTATAAAACAAAAATAGTGTAATCTCTATAGAAGAGGATTACAGGTAAGTTTAGTTTTCTTCTCTATACTTCTCTGAGTTTTCAAAAAGTTCTACACAAAGTTTCTTTATATAATTAGATAAATCTAACAAATTTCAGATATGGAGTGCCTATCCAATTTTCTTACTACTCTTCCCTTATAAAATTGTCAGCATAACTATCTATTAGTTTAGCAATTATCTTTTCCTCCTGAATTTAATGGAAGCAACCTAGTTGTAGCTAACTCTGGTGTGACAGCCATTAATGTACCATAAGTAAGTGTGCATCTACAAACAGAAAAACAGGCACCAGAGGTAGCTATGAAGATGTGGTGAGTTTCCATGGCTTTCAGTGGTAATGAACAGTAAAAGAGCTCACTGGAGAAGTAAAAAACTTTCATTTCAGGCAATGAATCTGAACTAGTAAAGGAGAGCAAACTCCTAAACACTGCAGTTCTATTGTCCTTCTACTTTCAAGCTTTTCTTCATATGACTCTGCTATAGTCTGAATATTTGTGTCCTCCCAAAATTGTTTTTTGAACCCCTAACCCTGACAATGATAGTATTAGGAGGTGGGGCCTTTAGGAAGTGATAAGGTCATGCTCTCATGAATGAGATTACTACCCCGATAAAGGAAGCCCCAGAGAGCTGCCCTGCCCTTGCCATCATGTGAACACCCACCTAGAAGGCGATACCTATGAATCAGAAAGCAGACCCTCACTAGAATATCAAATCTGCCAGTGCCTTGATCTTGGACTTCACAGTCCCCAGATCCAAGAGAAATACATTTCTGTGGTTTAGAAACTACTCAGTCTATGGCATTTTGTTATAGCAGCTCAAACGGATTAAGACAGCTTCACTCATCATAAGTTTCTCTTGTTATAAATAAATAAACAGGGTGAAAATTTACATAGTAATACTTTAAATACTCAGAGTGTTTTTCTTCATTTAAAACTCACTCCTGAGATCCTGAGCAAGATGACCGAATAGGAACAGCACCAGACTCCAGTTCCCAGCACGAGCGACAGAGAAGGCAGGTGATTTCTGCATTTTCAACTGAGGTACTGGGTTCATCTCACTGGGGAGTGCCGGGCAATCGATGCTGGTCAGTTGGTGCAGCCTGACCAGTGACAGCTGAAGCAGGGCGAGGCATCGCCTCACCTGGGAAGCGCAAGGGGGAAGGGAATTCCTTTTCCTAGCCAAGGGAAACTGAGACACGCAACACCTGGAAAATTGGGTAACTCCCACCCTAATACTGCACTTTACCAAGGGTCTTAGCAAACGGCACACCAGGAGATTATATCCCACACTTGGCCTGGAGGGTCCCTCTCCCATGAAGCCTCCCTCATTGCTAGCACAGCAGTCTGAGATCTAACTGCAAGGTGGAAGTGAGGCTGGGGGAGGGGCGCCCGCCATTGCCGAGACTTAAGTAGGTAAACAAAGCCGCTGGGAAGCTCAAACTGGGTGGAGCCCACCACAGCTCAAGGAGGCCTGTCTGCCTCTGTAGACTCCACCTCTGGGGACAGGGCATAGCTAAACAAAAAGCAGCAGAAACCTCTACAGATGTAAATGACCCTGTCTGACAGCTTTGAAGAAAGCAGTGGGATTCCCAGCACGGAGGTTGAGATCTGAGAATGGACAGACTGCCTGCTCAAGTGGGTCCCTGACCCTCGAGTAACCTAACTCGGAGACATACCACACCTCACACCTCACACGGCTGGGTACACCTCTGAAACGAAGTTTCCAGAGCAAGAATCAGACAGCAACACTCGCTGTTCAGCAATATTCTATCTTCTGCAGCCTCTGCTGCTGATACCCAGGTAAACAGGGTCTGGAGTGGACCTCAAGCAAACTCCAACAGACCTGCAGCTGAGGGCCCTGACTGTTAGAAAGACAACTAACAAACAGAAAGGAGACCCACACCAAACCCCATCAGTACGTCACCATCATCAAAGACCAGAGGCAGATAAAACCACAAAGATGGGGAAAAAGCAGGGCAGAGAAGCTGGAAATTCAAAAAATCAGAGTGCATCTCCCCCTCCAAAGGAATGCAGCTCATCGCCAACAACGGATCAAAGTTGGATGGAGAATGACTTTGACAAGTTGAGAGAAGAAGGCTTAGGTCGATCAAACTTCTCAGAGCTAAAGGAGGAACTATGTACCCAGCATAAAGAAACTAAAAATCTTGAAAAAAGAATGGAAGAATGGATAACTAGAATAATTAATGCAGAGAAGGCCATAAACGAACGGACAGAGATAAAAACCACAACATGAGAATTACGTGACAAATGCACAAACTTCAGTAACCAATTCAATCAACTGGAAGAAAGAGTATCAATGATTGAAGATCAAATGAATGAAATGAAGTAAGAAGAGAACTCTAGAGAAAAAAGAGGAAAAAGAAATGAACAAATCCTCCAAGAAATATGGGATTATGTGAAAAGACCAAATCTACGTCTGACTGCTGTGCCTGAAAGTGAGGGGGGAAATGGAACCAAGTTGGGAAACACTCTTCAGGATATCACCCAGAAGAACTTCCCCAACCTAGTGAGGCAGGCCAACATTCTAATTCAGGAAATACAGAGAACGCTGCAAAGATACTCCTCAAGAAGAGCAACTCCAAGACACAAAATTGTCAGATTCACCAAAGTTGAAATGAAGGAAAAAATCGTAAGGGCAGCCAGAGAGAAAGGTTGGGTTATCCACAAAGGGAAGCCCATCAGACTAACAGCACATCTCTCGGCAGAAACTCTACAAGCAGAAAAGAGTGGGGGCCAATATTCAACATTCTTAAAGAAAAGAATTTTCAACCCAGAATTTCATATCCAGCCAAACTAAATTTCATAAGTGAAGGAGAAATAAAATCCTTTACAGACAAGCAAATGCTTAGACATTTTGTCACCACCAGGCCTGCCCTACAAGAGACCCTGAAGGAAGCACTAAACATGGAAAGGAACAACTGGTACCAGCCATTGCAAAAACATGCCAAAATGTAAAGACCATCGAGGCTAGGAAGAAATTGCATCAACTAACGAGGAAAGTAACCAGCTAATATCACAATGACAGGATCAAGTTCACACATAACAATATTAACCTTAAATGTAAATGGACTAAATGCTCCAATTAAAAGATACAGACTGGCAAATTGGATACAGAGTCAAGACCCATCAATGTGCTGTATTCAGGAGACCCATCTCACATGCAGAGACATACATAGGCTCAAAACAAAGGGATGGAGAAAGATCTACCAAGCAAATGGAAAACAAAAAAAAGCAGGGGTTGCAATCTAGTCTCTGATAAAACAGACTTTAAACCATCAAAGATCAAAAGAGACAAAGAAGGCCATTACATAATGGTAAAGGGATCAATTCAACAGGAAGAGCTAATTATCCTAAATATATATGCACTCAATATAGGAGCACCCAGATTCATAAAGCAAGTCCGTAGAGACTTACAAAGAGACTTAGACTCCCATACAATAATAATGGGAGACTTCCATTGTCAACATTAGACAGATCGGTGAGACAGAAAGCTAACAAGGATATCCAGGAATTGAACTCAACTCTGCACCAAGAGGACCTAATAGACATCTACAAAACTCTCCACCCCAAATCAACAGAATATACATTCTTCTCAGCACCACATCGCACTTATTCCAAAATTGACCACATAGTTGGAAGTAAAGCACTCCTCAGCAAATGTACAAGAACAGAAATTATAACAAACTATCTCTCAGACCACAGTGCAATCAAACTAGAACTCAGGACTAAGAAACTCAAACAAAACCGCTCAACTACATGGAAACTGAACAACCTGCTCCTGAATGACTACTGGGTACACAATGAAATGAAGGCAGAAATAAAGATGTTCTTTGAAACCAACGAGAAAAATACACAACATACCAGAATCTCTGGGACACATTCAAAGCAGTATGTAGAGGGAAATTTATAGCACTGAATGCCCACAAGAGAAAGCTGGAAAGATCTAAAATTGACACCCTAACATCATAATTAAAAGAACTAGAGAAGCAAGAGCAAACACATTCAAAAGCTAGCAGAAGGCAAGAAATAACTAAAATCAGAGCAGAACTGAAGGAGATTGAGACACAAAAAATCCTCCAAAAAATCAATGAATCCAGGAGCTGGTTTTTTGAAAAGAACAACAAAATTGATAGTCTGCTAGCAAGACTAAGAAAGAAGAAAAGAGAGAAGAATCAAATATATGCAATAAAAAATGATAAAGAGGATATCACCACCGACCCCACAGAAATACAAGCTACCATCCGAGAATACAATAAACACCTCTACACAAATAAACTTGAAAACCTAGAAGAAATGGACAATTTCCTGGACACTTACACTCTCCCAAGACTAAACCAGGAAGAAGTTGAATCCCTGAATAGACCAATAGCAGACTCTGAAATTGAGGCAATAATTAATAGCCTACCAACCAAAAAAAGTCCAGGACCAGACAGATTCACAGCCGACTTCTCAGGAGGAGCTGGTACCACTCCTTCTGAAACTCTTCCAATCAATAGAAACAGAGAACCAAATCATGAATGAACTCCCATTCACAATAGCTTCAAAGAGAAAAATGTACCTAGGAATCCAACTTACAAGAGATGTAAAGGACCTCTTCAGGGAGAACTACAAACCACTGCTCAGTGAAATAAAAGAGGACACAAACAAATGGAAGAACATACCATGCTCATGGATAGGAAGAATCAATATCGTGAAAATGGCCATACTGCTCAAGGTAATTTATAATTTCAATGCCCTCCCCATCAAGCTACCAAAGACTTTCTTCACAGAATTGGAAAAAACTGCTTTAAAGTTCATATGGAACCAAAAAAGAGCCCGCATTGCCAAGACAACCCTAAGTCAAAAGAACAAAGCTGGAGGTATCACACTACCTGACTTCAAACTATACTACAAGACTACAGCAACTAAAAGAGCATGGCACTGGTACCAAAACAGAGATATAGACCAATGGAACAGAACAGAGCCCTCAGAAATAATACCACACATCTACAGCCATCTGATCTTTGACAAACCTGAGAAAAACAAGAAATGGGGAAAGGATTTCCTATTTAATAAATGGTGCTGGGAAAATTGGCTAGTCATAAGTAGAAAGCTGAAACTGGATCATTTCCTTACTCCTTATACAAAAATTAATTCAGATGGATTAGAGACTTAAATGTTCGACCTAATAGCATAAAACTCTAGAAGAAAACCTAGGTAATACCATTCAGGACATAGGCATGGGCAAGGACTTCATGTCTAAAACACCAAAAGCAACGGCAACAAAAGCCAAAATTGACAAATGGGATCTAATTAAACTAAAAAACTTCTGCACAGCAAAAGAAACTACCATCAGAATGAACAGTCAACCTACAGAATGGGAGAAAATTTTTGCAATCTACTCATCTGACAAAAGGGCTAATATTCAGAACCTACAAAGAACTCAAACAAATTTATAAGAAAAAACACATAACCCCATCAAAGTGGGCAAAGGATATGAACAGATGTTTCTCAGAAGAAGACATTCATACAGCCAACAGACACATGACAAAATGCTCCTCATCACTAGCCATCAGAGAAATGCAAATCAAAACCACAATGAGATACCATCTCACACCTGATAGAATGGCAATCATTAAAAAGTCAGGAAACAACAGGTGTTGGAGAGGATGTGGAGAAATATGAACACTTTTACACTGTTGGTGGGATTGTAAACTAGTTCAACCATTGTGGAAAACAGTATGTTAATTCCTCAAGGATCTAGAACTAGAAATACCATATGACTCAGCCATCCCATTACCAGGGAGAGGGGAGGGGGGAGGGATGGCATTGGGAGTTATACCTGATGTAAATGATGAGTTGATGGGTGCTGACGAGTTGATGGGTGTAGCACACCAACATGGCACATGTATACATATGTAACAAAACTGCACATTGTGCACATGTACCCTAGAACTTAAAATATAATAATACAAAAAAGGTGAAGAAAGAGAAAAAAATAATAATAAAATAAAATAACACTCACTCCTAGTAAGCACATCCACGCATTCTACCAAGAATCCAGGCTTAGGCACCAGTATCTAAGTGATTATTTTTCAATCACCCATAGACCTCCAGTAACCAGAAACACCCATGGAAGGGCCTTTTGCACCTCACTACTCCCAATCAGCATGTTAGGAAGACATCACTTACATAAGGTGAATGAGCAGCACTGACCTAGTATTATTCCTGATGGGATCTGAGATGTCTAACATGACACTAATAGGGTTAGATTTGGAGACTGGGTGAGATGAACACAAAGTTTAATAGACAGCTCCTGCAAGATTTATGGTCCAAATTTGCAAACCCATTGATCTCTGAGGTTATCTGACCCAAATGACAAACCCAAATCTGGTCCAATGTAAAGTGTGGTTTGCAGTTTGCAGAATTAGGCCTAACCACTGAACAAAAACTCGGAGATTGTTGAATCTTTTGCATTTCACAGGCAGTTCTATCCCACAGCAGTGCAGAACAGAAGTGAATAGGGCAGCCGGGAAACAGAGCCAGATAATGATTCAAGGTTCTCAGGCTGTGCAACACTATGTATAGAAAATTGCAGTCTCATTATAATCATAGTTTGAGATGTGCCAAATAGAAATTCTCAGTGAAAAAAAGGAAAAGGGAAGTTCTGCTGAAAAGTTCTTTGGTGTCATCTCCTGATACAACTGTTCTATTTTTGTGTCCTGAAGTGCATTTTAAGACATCTAAAGAGACATATTTAAAGGTTTGCAGATAGTGTTTTGCAATGGTTTTATGCAACTGGTATATATCTGTATGGTAGCCATCTTTCTCAAGAAGCTCAATGATACAACGAGCAAGGCACCTCTTCACTCTCTATTGCCAAGGAGAACCTGGCTTCAAATTTCCTGTTTAAGTTCCTATACATCATTATCGATGAACTACACCTAAAATCACAAGACAACTTCAAACGAAAACATCTTGATGTAGTCTGACCTATTTGATTCCTTTCATATTGAAGAGAAGAAAAAAGTAAAAGGCCAGGGCAGTGGCTCGTGCCTGGAATACCAGAACTTTGGGAGGCTAAGGCAGGTGGGTCACCTGAGGTCAGGAGTTCCAGATCAGCCTAGCCAACAGGATGAAAACCCCATCTCTAATAAAAATAGAAAAAAATTAGCTGGGTGTGGCGGTGCACATCTGTAATCCCAGCTACTCGGGAGGCTGAGGCAGGGAATCGCTTAAGCCCTGGAGGCACAGGTTGCAGTGAGCTGAGATCATGCCACTGCACTCCAGCCTGGGTGACAGAGGAGGATTTCCTCTAAGAAAAAAAAAAAAAAAAAGAGGAAAGAAGAAAGAAGAAAGAAGGAGGAAGGAAGAAGAAGAAGAAGAGGAAGAAGAAGAAGAAGAAGAAGAGGAGGAGGAGGAGGAAGAAGAAGAAATGCATTAAGATGCATAGTTTTCTAAGTTTCACAAGAGCATACGCAACATCAGGACATTTGGGTGGCAAGAACATAAAGCAAATTTGCCTTCTCACATCAGATCAGGCGACGTGTTTTCCAACCCAGCCACCATGAAGAATGGGAATGAAAAAAGACTACATAGCTGGCCCAACCAAGGATGATAAGCAGTTCCACAAAGGTTTCCTTAACTGTGCTACCAGTGGTCATATGTTCATGTTAGCATATAATTTTCAGAATGTGGAAAACCCTTCCACACATGATTATCATCAAAAGTTGGGAAGAAAATCAACCACCACAAGTGATCAAAGAAAATGAAATCCCATACATTATTTTGTTTTATTTGACATTTGGTGGCATATTAACTTTGCCAAACATACCTGGAGCTCCTCAAAACAGAAAATCACCTTAATATTTCTTCTGTATCCTCGCAGTCTCTGTTACATAGAAGGCGCCTAATGTAAACAGAGTAGATAGATGACACATAGATACACATTATCAATGTATGAATGGATTAATAGGTTTATCTTGATTGACTAGCAAATTGGCCACTATAATGCTAGGAGAAAACCAAACAATTGAAAAATTGGAAGGAAATGTAGTAATCGTTTTGTTCAATTTCTTCACTTAAAAAGTTTAATGGGAGAACTTAAAATAATTTAGAAGCCTGCACTGCAAAGTCCTGGCTAAGCTCGCACTGAAAAATTAGAAATAAATGCAGTTAATGAATCATGTTTCTTCGTAGATCAATATGTAATGATGCACTGATTTGAAACTCACGAAGTCAGCATGGGAGGCTGTCAGATCATGACCCTGATGTGGCGTCAAATGTTACAATAAATTAAAGTTCCATGAAAGACGGCTGACTCTCGCTGCACAGTTGGGAGACTGGGCCCTACTAATGCTTACCTCTGTCACCTGCAAGCCCTTCTGAACTTTAAACAGCACAAAATGGTTACTGATAATGAATTATGGGAATGTAATCCATCTTGAAACACAAAGCAATGCTCTTCCAAGCATTTAACATAAACCGCTCGTGTGCACAGAGGGGCCACAGCAAAGTATTCAAGCAGTTGAACTAACATTTGAAAACAGGGCAGAAGCAATGTCTTAAGGATTCACTTGAAAGGTATTTTAAAATAATGTAAGTATAATGTAGAAGGTTAAGAAAAGCCAGGAGTTAGAAAAATAGGACTACACACTTTTCTCTAAATAAAACACCATCCAAAGTATAAGATGCAAACTCTCAGAACAGCCCTCCAGAAGATGGCTACAAAAGCTCACAGAGGTTCCCTGACAAATGGTTAGTCTTTCTGTAAATAACACCCACTATTCAGATCAAGATAAACTTCACAAATATGGGAAAACATTTATTTATTTACTTTTTACTTATTTAATAATTAGTATTTTAATACACGTTTTGCCCTTAACTGGACATTTCTCTAATGATACAACCCATAGAGATATAACTGTAAACACTTTATAATGTATATCACATAACTTGTTTATAATGTTTCATAGTCAAGCTACTACTTGATTATAAAGCTACAAGTAGTAGCTTGATTATAAAACCTTATAAACAAATTATGATATACATTATAAAACAAATTAATAAAACATCATGAAAATAAAACATATTTTGCTTAAATATGTAAGCAAAAATATTTCCTCACATTATAATAAACAGAACTGTCTGAAATCTCTGACAGGAAACAGAGATTTAGAACAGTACTACCAGGAAGTCTTCAACAACTAAATGGGTGCTAGACTGGATTCATCCTTTTTGGTCTTGTTAAAATAATTTTGGATTATTTTTGCACCGCCTATCTACTTAACCTTATGTGGCAACAGTGATGCTTTTTCTGAAGGAGTTCTGACGCCTTTCCTGAAGGTGAAGAAGAAACGAGGTTAGAACAATTTCGCTATCATGTCCCAAAGCTCAGACTAACTAAACAAAGTTAATCATTAGGGGAAAATAAGTCCACCATTCCTTTCAAAAGTTAGACTGGATTTCAGAATTGATTATCAGGAGCTCAGCAGGATTACTGCCACAGCTTTAGGTTTTGAAAATGAGGAATCATGATTTAAAAAAAAAATACATATATATTACTTAAATAATAATAGAATAAGCAAATAATATCAGCTTCAAAGGTTATGTCACATGTAAATATGTTTTGAAACAGTTTGTGAGATTTCTGGGATAGTGAGTAATTGCCATTAATTATTCAATTAATTTATTGATTTTAATTATTATTCTATAAATTTTCTTCCAACAACTAATCTCAAAGATTTTAATCACTCTACTGAATCACATTTTTGACTGACAATAGAGGTGGTCTACAGCAACATTTCTAAATTAAGAAATTGATGCTAATAATGTTCTTTTCCTGTTATCTGTGATGATAAATATAGGTAAGACTTGGGGTGGGTGGATAGCTTCATCCCAGGAGTTCAAGGCCAGCCTGAGCAACACAGCAAATCCACGTCTCCCAAAAAAAAAAAAAAACGTAAGACAACAGAGTAGAAAACAGTCAAATTACTAAGTGGAACAAACTCAGATAGTGTAATGAAAACTGAACAAACAAAACAAATCATGTAATCAAAACTGAACAGGTTAGAAAACCCAGAGAAAAATTATTGCATTTCAAATGTTTAAAACTACAAGCCTGGGGCATACATCTCCTCAGCTTCTGACCCATGTCAAAGCAATTCCTGTGACCCCAAAAGCTCTCAATTTCTTCCCATGACACAAGTCCACCCACGGGCCACACACATGCACACACATTGGTATATAATCTTATTTGCTTCCTTCAACTTAAACTCATCTATTAAGTCTCAGTTTAAATGTAATTTCTCCAGGAGAGACTTCACAAGTACCGAGATTAGGGCTACTATTACTCTTATAATTTCATCTGCCTTTGCTTAATTATGCAGTTCTCACTGAAAACGTCCTTGTCTGTATCCTCCCACTCGGCCATAAGATCAATGTCTTCTCCATCTATACACTTAGATCAGCACCTGGTACATATTTCATAAATATTTGCTAAGTAGGGAATAAATGAGTAGACTTTGAAAAGTGTTTACTATATCTTATTGAGGACACATTTGTTTTAAAATGAGATACTGCAAACTGAGCAATACAGTATAGCTTCAAATTGTAATTTTAAAAATTAGAGTCATGCAAAAGGAGGTAAATGCCATAAAGAAATTCAGCATTGAGTGGTTTTTCTCTGTGTTGTTATGATGGGAAGCATCTTTGCCCAAGGAGTCACCAAGAGAATGGTACTAACAGAATGGCACTCAGACACACAGCAGACACACACATTAAAAAAAAATTCCTTAGAGAACTACCATTATCATTAATCATCCAGTAGCAGGTCTGAATAAATTAATAAAAGGCAACAGTCACTCAAAATGTCACTGAGCTAAAATTGGCCATTACACTCTGTGACTAATAAACAAAAGAAATACAGTACACAATGCAAATGGCTTAAGTATGACAGTATGTTAATAGTCCCTAAAGTCATGACAGATACTTCCTTTGGGAAGTACTTTCAGGAAAAAAAAAAAATTAATTAAAATCAGGTTGGCAATAAAACTACCTACAGGCTGGATCTCAGAGTGGTGTGTTGGACCAGTCAACTTTGAGTGCAAACTCTTCCCATAGTCACCCTTGAGCCCGTGGTCACAACTTCTTATCCCTCATTACTTCGCTAGATGATTAGGACCTGCTTGCTGGCAGGCACATCTTGCTACGGGGTCATCCTCCCCTGGTATGAAGTTCTTCCTCCTTAGGTACCACTCTGGAGTTGGCATGGTTCCCTCCAACTGGGACTTCCTAATCTGTAATGAGTTGCCATCTTGTAGGAACAAAATACTTCCTGCCTGCAAGAGACTCCCAGCCTTGCCCTTTTTGGTTCCAGAAGACTAGAAATGAGTACCCAAGGTTAGAAACTGCCCACCCTGCCTGTGCCCAGCATCACACATGCTGAGACCAGGTGCTCAACCACATGCCAAACATTCTTATATGAGTGGATATCCAATAAAAATCACAAAACCACTGGATGTCTCCAAAATTCAAAGATATCAACTAAAATATCCTTTTCAATTTACCTTCAAAAACAAACTGCTGCCTTAAAGTTATGCTGAAGGTCTGCTTTCACCTGGGAATTTTAATGATCTGACCAGTCTATAACTTTCCAGATTAGCCACCATCAGCAGGCCTGCTGCTCAGCTGTTGGCCTCAACTACTGAGCGTATCAGGATTTGAGTCTACTAGTCCAGCAGCGGACTCTCGTTTTCTTAAAGCCTGAAATTGCTTCAGGAATATAGCAAAATCCCCTTTCCACTGTGGTCACCTAAACTTCAGACTGAACAATGACAACTGCTGATATGAAAAGTGGTAAATCATTAAGGCTAGTATTCTCTCTAGAAACAGGTTACTAATACTGAGAAAGAGACAGGACTGAGAATTGAGAGTAAAGGGACTCTGCCTCTGCATATAGAATGACTGTTACTCAGCTTCTGAAGGGATCCTGTGGCTTCTGCATTATAGCAGCAGGCCTTGGTCTTTCCCTAGAAATGGCATTATTGCTTTGTTCGGGGAAGGTGGTTAGGTGTATTTGAGAGGTGTGAGGTACTGACACTTTTCCGTAACTCCAGTTTTCCTGCCAATAAACCAATGAAGCAACGTCTCAATATATGAGACAGATTTTGTAAGAATACGGAAAGGATTTTAACACTTAGGAAAGAATACATCCATGTACGACAATTTCCTATAAGTAAAATATGGCAAAGAGATCAACTTTCACATAGGTTTTTATAAAAGTGACTAACACAAAAATACATATATATGGAGAACTTCAGACTGAGAATTACAACAGGACTGTTTCTTTGAGTTTGCCTTTGTCTCAAAATAAATAAATAAAAAACAAAAATAAAAATCCCAAATCAAGCCTTTGACAGGAAGAAGCCAGTAGATATCTTTTATTGTCAACTCAACTACTAAAATAGAAATAAGAAATATTTAAATATTAAGGCTTGGGAGTTAAAAGGGGAAACATGCTAATATAACCAGAACTTCTAACTCTGCCAGTAAAATGGCTTGAAGGTGGAGGCAGGTCAGGAACCCCTGGTATCTGACCTAGGCTTTTAAGACTAATAGCAGCAATTACAATACAAAAGTCCAGCTATTGCCCACAATTACTGCCTCTCAGGGGGTCTAAGTAATGAATCATTCATGTAACATATGCTCTATACCTTTTCAGGAAGAAACAGACAAATCTACACAAAACAAGCTAACAGACCTCTTTATGGTCATAAAGTTTGTCACCTGCTGTTACCAGCTGCCATAAGGAAGATATTCCTTGCTTTCTTCGCCCCTTCTAAGTGGAGAGCAAGCTGAGGGAGAACCTCTTTTACTCTCAGGAATTTAGATGCTTAACGACATATTAAAGTGAGAGGTTGAAGTCCGCCCTGTGTTACAATCCTTACATTACAGTAGAGGTGCAGGCAGAGATTGGGAGAAACAACTACTGCCAGGAGGGAGCACCCACCAAGGAGGAGTTAAATTCTTCTCTCTCCACACTCATCACACCAAAACGTTCCTATCATCAAAAGGCAAGCAATGACTGCAATTGTTTTGGAAAAGCTTCCAAACTTTTCAGATAGCATAATACTGTATCTTTTCCCTCTGGCAATTGTGGTTTGTAAGAAAAAGCCCATTATTCTTTTAATGACTCAATCCATTCTTGCTTCTGCAGTATTTGTACTTGCAATGAACCACGGGGCATTCACGGTAAAAGCCACTGAGCACAGCTTTTTAAATATTAATAATTGACTTACATACCAACTGAGGGAGGACTTCACCCCTTTCTGCCTTTCTTTTTCTTTAAAGACTGGAAATTGGAAGAAGATTGGTGCTTGGCATCCAAAGGCTAAAGAGAGCAGGAGTGCATACACGCATGTGGAGGTTTTCTGTTTTAACTATAAATGTAAGGTAGTATTTGGCAGGCTAGACTCCATCTAGAGTGTGCCAGGAGCCTTCCTATGGAAAAAAGAGCTACATGCACATTTAATAATCCAAGCATTAAAGCTTCACAGTGCATGTAAGCACTCCATGTTTAAAACAGACACGCTCAGATAAAAAGCCTGAGGTCAGATGTGCCACTGTCACTGTGAAGCGATTTCTGCCACCCAGAGCTGAGTCTCCAGGCAGAGGGCTGTACAGGGCAGTGCACGGCAGGCAGGGGCTGGACAGATAAACCTGAGGGGTATGGAGAACAGAACCCATGCCTACGAAGTCAGACTTTGGCACCAATACCCAGTGTTTGTTGCTGGTTTTTAATTTTATTCTCATTTTATTTTTTTTTTCTCCAAAGAAGTTTCAGTTAAATTACCAGCTGACTTGAGTACAAAGAGTTTCTTCTGATGTGGAATTCTAAAAGTGACAGGCATCATGAGAAGCCCTCCTGACGAAAGGAAATAATTGCTAATTAGCCCTTTACTTGAAAAGCATATCTAAAGGAGAGAGCAAAATCAAATATTCTTTATAAATTACACTAAACCACCAAAGAGTCAATAGAATAGCTGTTATCTAAATGTATAGTGAAAAAAAAAAAGGCAAGAAAGAAAGGAAAAAAGTACATTCATGAAGTTTGCTTTCTGCATACCTTTTCAAATTTTGTCAGCAGTTCCCGTAAGTTGAAGTTCAGACCAATCATTGTCCAGTAGCCCTTGAAGCCTACATCTTTCTGGCAAACTTCCTTCAGACAACAGCGTTTAACTTCTAAACACCGTATCTTTTCTGGCTATACTTTAAAATCCTTTGTAAAATCCTTTACAAGTCTTGCCCTTGAGCTATGGTCCATCAACAGCGGCAGCAGCTTGCGCTGGGACATTTTAGCCACCCCACTGTGGGTCCGTTTTTTCATGGACTTCGGAGTTCGCAAGGAATAGACCTGCTTCTGTATTTCCTGGTAGCTGTGCTCCACGAGGCTGGCATGGTCTCCTCTTTCTCTGGGAAGCCCAGGATTCCCTTCTGCTCACCTCACTAATGACCTGCAGGCCACAACTGTTCTCTCCTGGGCCCCAAGCTTAGAGTTTGGTCTCAATTACACACAGCAAAAAAAGAAGCTATATCCTGGAAACTTGCATGAGAGAAGAAAAAAAAAAAAAAAAAGCCAAGTATTACCAACTTCCTCCATTCAGACTGATTTCAGAATGAAAAAAAAAAAAAAAAAAAAAAAAATCCTGGGTAAAGAGCCAGTTTTCAAAGAGCATGACTTGTGTAGAGTTTGAAGGAGGAGTGTACTCTTAGCTGAAGAAACACCAAAACACAGGACAAGAGGCCACCGGTTCTCACTCTCCCAGACACCAGCAGCCTGGGTTGCTATGGTAACCACCAAGCTAGTTTCAGTCCATTTCCCTAGGTCAGCCTGGCCTAAGGGATGCTGTCAATGCAACAGAACTAAAGTTGTTTTAAAAGGTGTTCTGTCTGTCCAGAGAAAAGCTCTCACAGTAAATCTCCTAGTCCCTTCTGCCGGCTTTGTGGCAGGGGAGAGTAGCCTCAGTGGGCTCTGGCAGCTCCCCTGGCTGATCTGACAGCAGTGTGGTAATCAACTTCTCTTTCCAGCAGTTGTTTATTATTTTAATCAGCATCCTCCCTTTCCACCACCCCTCACACAGTTTGAAGTGAAAGCTCACTCCCACTTCCTGGAGGCCTGCCTGCCCCAAAAGTCAGTTCTCTATCTCTTACATTGTCTCAATCTTGAATGGATCACAGGTTCCATGTTCCAGTTGGGAGCCAACCCATGAAAAGAAAGGGGAGTGAATGCACAAAACAACACAAATCACAAGAGGAAATACGCGTTGATTAATTTTACTTTTCAAAAAGATGTTAGCAGGAAACTGACGAAGAAAATACTTTTAAAGTGTTTTGATCTCTTTAATGCCACTGAAAGTCATTCAGACTGTTTTCTTACAGGGAATTTACTTGTTTCTGACATAAAACTTAATGAGAGAAACTACTGTACTCAAAATATGAGTAATAACTACATTGAATTTGTCTTCCATTTTGATGTTAAATTACTACTGACACTCAGAGAAATACCATCTTCCACAAAGTTTTAAGTGTCATCACTTTAAAGAAAAAAACTCCAATCCAAATTATAAATTCTTTGTAGCGATATTATGGATATCATTCCAAGGCAAATGTGATTTTGCTTTTGCATTACATAGCTGTACAGTATACCAATAAAGGATAACAGAAATGTCCATTTGAAACATGTTTCTCTAGTTGTATGCAGAATTTCATCATAAAGATGCAGTGCTTATAATGGTGACACTATCACAAATAGAATAATGTAAATTTTAATACAAGTAAGTTTACTTTTTTGCATCAGGGCATAGACCAAAATGGGAGAAAACACTGAAATTGGAATATGCATCTTCTAAAGGGCTGATGAGTTGCTTAAATATCAATACTGTTAGCACTTATTTAATCATGGGTAGTAGGAGATTCCATTTAACACCAGAAAAACTGAAAACCAATCAGGGAACAATATACAATGTTATTATTTTTTGGATTTGCAAATCATTTTTCTTTCCATTTCATTCCTAACTTATTTTCATCAGTATTTAAATAGCATGTGTTTTACATATGCCCATCTATACAAATTTTAACAAGCTTTTAAAATATTTTCATTATTTTTTCATAAAAACCTGCATGTCCCCAGGGGAAAAATGGCTTTATGAGCTTTCTAGCAGAACATGTTTCACCTCAACGCACATTTGATTTCAAAAACAAATGTGTTAATCTAATGGTTATTCAGAAATTCACAGGTAAAAATAATCTACAGTTTGGATCAAAACAGCACTGACACCCGCATGAAGACCAACCATTAGAACTGTGGTGAAGAAACTTACAGGGAAAGCAGCCACAGGGAACTTGGTGTGTAAAGACTCTAGGGCCACATGCTGAGATCTTTCAAGAGCAGCAAATAAACTTTTTACATAAATACAAGACAAAAGAAACCAGAAGCACCATCACCATCACCACCACCACACACACACACACACACAAAAATAAATAAATAAAAGAGGGAGAGAAAAAGAACAATCTTTCTCAGCTGGGCAAACTTCCAGCTACCACCCAGGGTGCTGGATGGCTGGGATCAGAGACATGTGCAAACACGCCATTCCATTCCCCCATGCACAGATCAGAAGGGTAAATTAAACAAAAACTCTGTGGAACAACAGGGAATACCATAGTCTTTCTCTAAAGTAGACCCTTTTCTGTTTAAAGGGCTCTTACAACAAGACAAGAATGATATGTTATTATTAGAGCTGCAAATATCTTGTATCCACACCCAAGGCTAAACCCAAGGCATAAAGATGAGGGAAAAGAAAGAATATCCTTTGTATTAGGCCTTCTTCCCAAAAGATAAGAGCAAGGGAACTTTTATCAGCCTGGTAAGCACCTGGGTCCTGGACAGGAGAAAGGAACAAGAGTATGTTCTCCCATGGAATTCGAGAGTAGAATATCCAGAAGTTGTTGCCTCTGTATCAGCTACCTTCTTAGAACTGACATCCTCTGCTAAGGTAGAAACGAAGACACTTAACGAAAACTCCCTTATATACAGTTATACAGCAACAAAAACTAAGATATTGACAAATCTAGCTACGATGGCAGCCTCTTTTTTTTTGAGATGGAGTTTCACTCTTGTTGCCCAGGCTGGAGTGCAATGCCGTGACCTCAGCTCACCGCAACCTCCACCTCCCGGGTTCAAGCAATTCTCCTGCCTCAGCCACCCGAGTAGCTGAGATTACAGGCATGCGCCACCACGCCTGGCTAATTTTGTATTTTTAGTAGAGACAGGGTTTCTGCATGTTCGTCAGGCTGGTCTCGAACTCCTGACCTCAGGTGATCCACCCGGCTCGGCCTTCCAAAGTGCTGGGATTACAGGCGTAAGCCACTACACCCAGCTGATGGCAGCCTCTTTACAAGAAAGAGTACAAAACTCAGTGGATCCATATTCAAAAATGGATCATCAAAAGAACATGGGATCATTCGAAAGAATTTTTTTTTTTTTAATTCTTAACTAGTTTTAATTACAGGGTAACTATACTCTCACGAAAACACAAGAAAGCAACTAAAAATGTTGTTTTTTAAGTGTTAAAAGCAAACAGATTATCCATGTAAATATCCAAAGTCATTCTGTGAAATTCAAATAGCTAAATATTTAATATACTACTCAAAAGTATTGCACTCTTTGATAACTGATAGTTGCTTTAATAAAAGTGAGTTGCTTTAATAAAAGTGAGCACATTTCATCACGAATTTGTGGCTGATATCTATAAGATAGAGTGTACTTTCCATTACCCAGATGTAGTGGCCTGTGACGATAATCCCAGCTACTTGGGAGTCTGAGGTGGGAGAGTCACCTGAGCCCAGGAGGTCAAAGCTGCAGTTAGCCAAGATCATGCCACTGCACTCCAGCAGGGGCAACCAGAGTGGTGACACCTTGTCTCAAAAAAAAAAAAAAAAAAAGAGTACTTTCTTAGTTTAAAGTCAGTATACAAAATATCATCTTGGTAATATACCTACATTTCCACAGTCCTTTTCTACCAACCAACTCTTTGATACACTATCACCTGTAATCTTGTAATTATTAAAACAAAAAATAGATGCCCAGTGAAAGCAATACATCACCAGAGAGACTTAATAAATTAGATGATGACATTTGAAGTGGTTGACATTTTCCCAATTTAAGCCAATGTGCAAATAAATTATTCACTAATCCTCAGTAGGTGGAATATGCTTGACACTACCAATCCCTATAACAGATCAACACTGAATAACCCAGGAATCTCTAGCTAAATAAACCATGTTTCAAACATAGACATAGAATTTCATGAGAAAGCAAAAAGTTTCGAGAACCACAGAGAAGCACAGGAAAATTCAACAATGGACTCAATAAAATCTATATCTAAATTGCTCAATAAAAACCACATTCCAATGCCAAAGTGAAGAGAGCTATGTGTATGGCTTTGCCAATAACTTTCAAAGGGTAGGACAATTTACAAACTTTTTGTACTTAAAAACTATATTTCATACAATTTGTTAAAAGATGACCTATTTAGTAATTTTATTAAGGCAATAAAATATTCTTTACGGTTCAGGCAAATAAGAACTTTACATCTTACTCCTATAGTGGATCTTAAGGCACCCTTCCCACTAAACACAATTTTTAAAACTGTAAAGATCAAATATGTTTTCTATGTAAATTCTAACAGGTTTCTCTTTATACTGGCGAATACAAAAGACAAAAAGAAAAGAAAAGAAAAGCTTCTTAGGAGTCTCTAAAGTGAAGCATATGGAAGGTCAATAGGTGATTACACATAAATTGCTACATCATGGCTTATTCATTACTAAAAGGAGGAGCTTCTGGCATGGGGAGAAAAGTTTATTTGTTTTAAGCCCATTCTGACTTAAAAAAAGATCCAGCTTATTTCTTGTGAAAGAAATATACACAATTATCCTTTTCATAACCCTTCTAACTTGGGATTTATAACTGAAAAATAAAATAGCTTTAAGACCCTAATTGTGATCTGAGTTTTCAACTCATTGTCTTCTACCACTGAAGTTCCATTAGGGAGAGATCACTCCATACATTTCGGCTTCCGAATCAACATCAGCCAGCAGCGAAGTGTGTCAGCTGGTAGCTATTTAAGGTAATATACAGCCCTAAGGGGCAAAAAGTTCAGTCTAAGGATAGAGGCCTGAGTCCCCTGATGAAAGGGAAAACTCTCCTTTTATCCCAGGAAGTTCAGGCACTATGCTTTGTACACAAAGAATTATTTTTAATGTTTGTCTCTTCAATATAATGCCATCTACTTTGATAATTTTACAGGTTGTCATAGAGAAATAAAAATTAGGATTCATAAGAAAAAGATTCAATACTTAGTATATTTTCTATAACACATAACCAGAAGATTCCAACAGACATTTAAAGAGGCACAAAGAGCTTTTCCTTCTTCAGGGGAATGGGTGGGTGGGGTACGGGTTCAGGAAGAGAAATACCAGCTGATTTGCTTCTGAATTAGCCAACCAGATCCTGGAGTCAGCCTTCAGCAACCTTCTAAATATTTAATAATTCAGACAGCACTTTATTAGGTGACTAAAAATAATGCCAAGACAAGTTAATGCTTCCAAACCATATACTTCCTAAAAAATTTGCAGCATCAGACAAGAGGGAAACAATCTCAGGAGGCCAAGTCTCAAATTCCAGATGTCTACTGACAAGCCTGTAGGATATGCAACTAAATCCACAGGGCTCTGGGAAGAAGGCTTTTAAAGGTTTTCAAAATGTTTCATAAAGGTTTCTCCAGTTTTTTTCAGCTATGCAGATTTAGAAAATTAAAGCCAAAATTAAAATACAAATTTTAATAACAGCAACTAAAATGTCAAAACAAATCAAAATTGAAAGCGCTGTTTTCAGTCACAGGTAAAAAATTGGTACTTTCCCCAGGAGGGCATTGTTCCTATAATCTGAATACATATTTAAGGAACTGAACATTGGGCAAACACAGAGGAAGTTCATACTAACCCCATACAATCAGCTATATTTTTGTGTATAATACTAAGCAGTGGGATTTCTCTCATGCTTGGAAGCTAATCCATTCATTGTGGAGTTACTGCTTCAACTCTGAACCAAGTTCCTGTCATGTTCTTACTTAGGAACCCATTCTGGATTCTCTGCAAAATCACACTCTAAACCTACTTCAACTCCCTAATCATGATCCATCTTCACTAATATCACCAATAACCAGTCAATACTTAACCACATGAACCACTCACACTTACAACTATGGTTTCTCACAAAAAGTCATACACCACGATCATCCTTTTTTTCCCCTCTAGTCATATTTACTTTCTGTACCTTTATCTCTCTTCCTTCAGATGTTTGCTCTGAGCAATGAGTTCTACATAGACAGGTAACACAATGTATTATGCAGCTTACATGGAAATCAGTAGGCTGACTACAAAATGAAGAATTCCTTTATGTTAAGCCATTACATTTCCTAGAGATTATTAGAATCTGCCAAATTTGAGGGTAGGGGATAATTTAACAATGCCCATCAAATATTAAAATGCATATAACCTTTAACTCAGAAATTCTATGACTAGGAATTTGCAAACATGTGTATAGACAAGTCCTACTTGACTTATTGAGCTGAAAACAATCTTTATGTCCATGAAAAGGTAACTGGGCAAATAAGTTATGGCAGACTCACATAATGAAATGCTGTGCAACTATGGAAAAGAGGGAGATAATTTCTTTTTTCTTTTTTTTTGAGACGGAGTCTCGCTCTGTCGCCCAGGCTGGAGTGCGGTGGCATGACCTCTGCTCACTGCAAGCTCCACTTCCCGGGTTCACAGTATTCTCCTCTCTCAGCCTCCCAAGTAGCTGGGACTACAGGCGCCCACCACCATGTCCGGCTAATTTTTTCTATTTTTTAGTAGAGACGGGGTTTCACTGTGTTATCCAGGATGGTCTTGATCTCCTGACCTCATGATCTGCCCGCCTCGGCCTCCCAAAGTGCTGGGATTGCAGGTGTGAGCCACTGCACCCAACCAAGAGGGAGACAATTTCTAAGAGCAAATAATCTCTAATATGTATGCAAATATATATCCTATGTATTTGCCTAAAAGGGGGGGAGTGATATAGTTATGTAGTTACGTCCAAGTATAATCTATGAGGTATAGATAATATTTCTGTGAAGATCTATAATATAGCAATAGTGACGACCTCCGAGGGAGGGACTGGAGAGCTGAGTGTCTAGAATGGAACATTTCAATGTTATATCTTTTATACTGTGTGAAAATTTCACCACAGCCTGTGTTACTATTTTCACACAAAATTAAATCAATAGATGGAAAATACCCAAGTAAAACACATTTATCTTCCTGGGTAGATACCTATTCCAAAAAGGGTGGCATCATTACATTTGAAAGCTAATGCTGCTGGAGACAATTATTTTTGCCTCTAAAAGTTTCAGAAGTTTTGACGTGCCAGATGGTCTAACACTCTACTAAACCAGCACTCAATAGAAACAAGCCTTCTGCAGCAGTGGGCTGGTCAATGGTAAGCTTTTCTCAAGGGACACACAGAACAAAGCCTTTTTGTTCTCATAAGTTACTTTATAACTAGTAACTCCCGCTTACTTAAAGGACAACTTTGTGTCTAAACAGGTATTATATAACTCAAGCTTTTCTCTTCCCAAGGAAACGAGTATCCCTATTGTCATCTAATACTGTGATACTAGGGTCTAAAGTTTTTTGGAATGTTTATAAAATCCATTGATAACACTTGAAAATGAATGTCTGGCCTGATTTGTCCAGGCAATGGAAGCATCGCTTTATTTTTCAAGTAGGTTTAAGTGATCCCACCTAGACTGTGGCAGAGTGAAAGCGCCAGAGTCTACTAGTGTCTAAAGAGATGCTGCAATACGAATAGCACCTTCGTTCATGGATCTAAATTGCAGAAGTGAAAAAGAAAATTATAATTTAATCATGACGGCAGGTCTTTCCCGTGATGTTCTTGTGATAGTGATTAAGTCTTATTCCCTGGACCCTGCTTGTCAGATTCAGAGACAGAAGGCTTTATGTGCCATGAAGGTTACTGTAACAAAATACTAAAGGAAATGAACCTCCACAGGTGAAGCACCATCTGAGACTGACATCAGCCACGTTCTTGTTTAGGGATAAGTTAAGCTACAGTAGGAGGGACTTTGCAATGTCTGGTCATCTCAAGCTTTGCATTTGAAATTGCTAAACCAAGGAATTTAAAGTACAATGTCCATCTAGAATTTGATCTGGAGATTGTTTTAACTTTAAAATCAGAATACGGAATAATTAGGAAGTAATAGAGCCTTTACAAGTACAACACCGTGGGGACTCAGGGAAAAGGGTGGGAGGGAGGTGAGGGATAAAAGACTACACACTAGATACAGCGTACACTGCTCGGGTGATGGGTGCACCAAAATCTCAGAAATCCCCACTAAAGAACTTATTCATGTAGCCAAACACCACTTGTCCCCCAAAAACCTATTGAAATAAAATATTGTAAAGAAAATAAAAAGGCAAGACAAAAACTGGAAGAAGATATTTGCAACACGCAAATTGACAACACTACACATTGGTATAGAAAAGACTATATATAGTTCAGGATGATAAGAACTTAAGTCATCGGAACATAACTTCCTCACTAAAAATTGAGTCAGATCATTCTACTGCCATGAAAGTCTGAAAAGCAATAAAGAAAACTTTTTAATCGTATGAGAAAATATTCATTGATGTTACATGTAAACTAGATGACTTATTTGTATTATTTCATCCCGGCCCTATAATATATATTTCATGGGATAAATAAGAAAGAATAACACTCTTGAAATCAAAAGACCTGTGTCATGATTTCCTTTATGACACTTATCTAGCTGCTTGACCCTGGAACTCTTGTCTGAACCTTGATTTTTCTGTGTAGAATGTTCCTCTAACACTTGAGCAAACACTCTTATCAAGAAAGACATTGACTAGTACTACATAATTGTGCATTTGTTTCAACAAAAATTTATTGAGAGTTAGATGGTTTTAGTTACAGGACAATTAAGACTTTCTTATTATTATATGTATACCAGGAATACCTGCACTGACTTTTTCAGAGGTGAGGGTTTCACCAGTTTTCATATATTTAAAAAAAAATTGATAAAAACTCTAAAAATGTATTATTATAGTATATTATTTATGTTGGTTTAACAGCAAAAACCATGATTACTTTTGCACAAACCTAATATTTTGAGAGAAGCTGAGTGTATGATATTTTAAAATATTTCTTCATTTTTTACCACAATGAAAACTTGTTAAGAGTTAACACTATTATTAACAAAAATTTAAAATAAAATATAAACAGATTACATGCAAATTTATCAATGACTAGTAATTATTATTATTATTAGTTATTAGTTATTATTATTATTATTTGAGACAGAGTCTTGCTCTGTCACCCAGGCTGGAGTGCAGTGGTGTGATCTGGGCTCACTGCAACCTCTGCCTCCTGAGTTCAAGCAATTCTCCTGCCTCAGCCTCCTGAGTAGCTGGGATTACAGGCTTGTGCCACCATACACAGCTAATTTTTGTATTTTTAGTAGAAACGGGATTTCACCATGTTGGCCAGGCTGGTCTCGAACTCTTGACCTCATAATCCGCCCACCTTGGCCTCCTAAAGTGCTGGGATTACAGGCGTGAGCCACTGCGCCTGGCCTATGACCAGTAATTATTAAAAGCCACATTGAATAATAAAATATTCATCACATCAGTGAAGCCATTCCTAAAATAGCAATGCTATTTTTATTATGAATGCTAAACAGCAATGCTATTTTATTCATTGATGTAGCCCCAGAAATTATAATAGTCTCTAACATATAGTAGACAACAAAAAATCATTATTGAATTACTAAATTTTCTCATACATAACATCTCAAACAACTTTGAAACTTTAAAACAACTTGGAATCACCAATTAATATACCCACATATACACACTACTTAAATATCAAAATATGTTAATATTTTTTCATATTTCTTGCTTCACTTCTCTTTTACCTCCTTATATGGTTTGACTGTGTCCCCGCCCAAATCTCAACTTGAATTGTAGCTCCCATAATTCCCACGTGCTATGGGAGCGACTTGGTGGGAGGTAATTAAATCATGAGGGTGGGTCCTTCCCATGCTGTTCTCATGATAGTGAATAAGTCTGATGAGATCTGATGGTTTTATAAAGAGGAGTTCTTCTGTACAAGCTCTCTTGCCTGCCACCATGTAAGATGTGCCTTTGTTTCTCCTTTGCCTCCAGCCATTATTATGAGGCCTCCACAGCCATGTGGAACTGTGAATCCATTAAACCTTTTTTTAAAAAAATAAGTTACCCAGTCTTGGGTATGTCTGTCTTTATCAGCAGCATGAAAATGAGCTAATACATCTCCTCATAGGATTTCTTCGCGCCATAATTCCTGACTCCATTCTCTCTGTATTCTCAAGTTCTGTATGCTGTATGACAAACCTGAGCTCGAAAACTAATGAAAAAGTTACTTCTTTTAGCTCACCTTCTATTTCCTCATTAATGTTAGTATACTAGTAGCTAATTTAAAATCGAAATTAAATATGACAGTTTTTAGAACACTTATACAAAATGTTTATACCTGGCAAGTTCTGTTCTTGCTCCATAGAAAACACTTAACATTAAAAAAAAGATTAAAAAAAAAAAGAAGTTCCCTTTAAGTTCCTGGCTTACAGATTTAAATTCAGACATTCGGCTGGGTGCGGTGGCTCAGACCTGTTATCACAGCACTTTGGGAGGCCGAGGTGGGCAGATCACGAGGTCAGGAGATCAAGACCATTCTGGCTAACACGGTGAAACCCCGTCTCTAGTAAAAATACAGAAAAATTTAGCCAGGCGTGGTGGCGGGCACCTATAATCCCAGCTACTCGGGAGGCTGAGGCAGGAGAATGGCGTGAATCTGGGAGGCAGAGTTTGCAGTGAGCCGAGATTGTGCCACTGCACTCCAGCCTGGGTGACACAGCGAGACTCCATCTCAAAAAAATAAATAAATAAATAAAATAAAATGAAATTCAAACATTCTTTATATTATCATATCATTCCCTGTTTAAAATAAAACGAAGTAAAATTCAAACATTCTTTATATTATCATATCATTCCCTGTTTCTTTAATGATTCTCCATATTCCAACCCCAAAATAACTAAACTGTGATCCAGTGCTGTCCAACAGAACTTTCGTGATAATGAAAATATTCCATCTTTGTGTTGTTCAATAGTAGAACAGCTATTAAACATCTGAAATGTGGTTAATGATGTGACTGGGGAAATAACTTTTGATTTTAATTTTAATTCATTCAACTTTAAATAGTCACATACAACTAGCGGCAATGGTATTGGAGAATGCAGCCCTAATTCCTAACTTTCAAGGTGCCACAATACAGCCTTATCCTATATACCAGGAATCATTCCTACAATGTTCTAAACAACAGACTTTCCTAGCATGCCCTGATGCACTTTGTACTTTTTCTCTGTTGACAGGATTCTATTATCTTAAATAATATCCTCCTCGTGGTTTTTTTTCATCTATTCAAATTTTACCCATCCATTGAGGTCCAATTCAATTTCTACCTTCTACTCAAAGCCCTGCATTATAATCCTAATTCAACGATTTCCTATCCAAATCGGCCATTTCCACTATGCTGTACTGTTACCCTGTACCTTATTTACATGTTGCCTTGGCTTGTTTACAGGTTGTTTTGGCAATGTGTTTTCCCTTCCTTGTCACCCTAAGGGAGTTAAGTTCTTTGAGAGTTAAATAATTAAGAAAAAAGTTAAATTTATTTGTCCCTCAAATGACCTATAGAATCCTAAACATAAAACCATTGCTCAATAAATACTTTTTATTTGACAAGAGTAAAACAATGTGAATATATTAAAATGATTCACTCTGCATGTTTTGCCATAATAGAAGAGAAAGACATGATACTTGACAGACTTTTACACATTTACAAAGTTACCATAATAATCTCCAATTCAAATTGCAAGTCAAAAATTCTGGGGCTTGATTTTAATCCATCGTTCCATTTTCTAAGGATCCCAAGTTACCCTGCAGATCTGTACTCATCTTAACTCATAAATTTCCCCCAGGACAGAGAGGCTCCCGTCTTCCTGCAAATCATTCAAGCTTAACTTTATGATGGAAAACATTAATTTGATTGTATTTTTTGGGTCATACTTTAAATTTTAAAAGAAAGTGCTGCCCTCTTGTGAAATGAGGTAGAAGATTTATCATTTCCCATACTACAAAGGGATTAAAAGTTAAATTTTAACATTAAAACAAAAATAGGGTTTCTCTCAAAGTTGTAAATGTTTCCCCTGAGTCTCTTCCCACTGTGCTTTTCTGCTCTGTTGGTGAATTTCCCAACCAAACGAGAAATGGATATTAGGGTAAACTGCTCGCCCTTGCACTATAATTGAAAGATAACGAATGAGTGGTATATATTCACTCTATTGGGAATGAAAGGCTGTAGTTTCTTTATATTACTGCAGGGATAAATGGGAACGAGAGCCAGTGAAGGAGAAGATGCATCAGTGACAACATGGGAAGACTCAAGTCAACTCACTGTCTGACCTTGGGCAAGAGTTTAACCCATATGTACTCTACTCTCTTAGCTATAAAGTGATTATTTCAGTAATATTCCAAACTGTGTAGAGTTGTGTTAATGTTAAGTGAGAAGTTTAGGTGACATAAATAGCATAGTGTTTATCATCACATAGTAAGTGCTTATTATGAGTCATTTAAACATTAGGGTCCCTAAGAAAATCTAACAACTGTAATATATGTGGTCCTTTATTCAGGCATTCACTATGTGGCACAGGTACTAGATACCATGAAAAAAATATATATATGTAAGTATTATTTTGCAGGAGCTTCCATTCTGAACTATCCATGTGTGAAAGTTTTAGATACCAAAATGGAATAAATTATGTCAAACCCTAGCACATGGAGTTGGAAGGCCATGAAGGAGGAGCCCTCACTCACAAATGCCTGTAAAGGCCTTATAGTAGACATTCCTGCATTTACTGCACATTTGTCTATAACAGGACTTATAGCAAGGAAATTCCCCTAGACTGCAAAGCTCCAGATTAGCAGCTTGCACAAGGACACCTGTCTAGTAACGATGTCTTTAACAATGATTTGTCGTCAATTCTTAGAGCAAGCCCTTGTAACCAATGATCTTTCTGGTTTAACAAACAGTTTATGACGACTTCTTCTCTTTGTCTTTAAAAGTCTCCCTTTGGTCCCAACCTTTTTGACGTGCCTGTGATTTGGCACAGTACACATTTTCTGGGTCGCAATCCTCTGCTATTTTCAAATAAACTCCTCTGCTCTGGAGAGCCTAAGTTTCTTTTTAGGTTAACACACGAAAATACATGAACAATTATTCCATAGTTTCATGAAGAACAAGTATGAGCAGATTCACAATTGACAGAAATGACCAGTATAAATCGTATGGGCTTTAAGGATCCTATAAAATATATCAGTTCACTCAAAACCTACTTGAGTGACAAACAGTGAATTATCTCAATTCTAAGGGTTCTAAGAACTAGACAGGAAAAAACAAAATCCAAACTGAGTATTATCCAATAGAGTTTTCTTTTTTTCCAGTGTGTGTTTTTTGGAATAAGATTTTGCTTTTACTCCTACCCTCTGTTTTGGAATTAGGATGAAGGGAGGATGAGAGATTGGCTGGACAAAATAGTATAGCAAGAGCAGAATGAGCTATTTTGACTATTTCTCTAACATCATTAACAAAACTTGAGTAACTCACACATTGGTTTTCATTTACCCACCACATTTGGTCTCACATGTAAATAGGTCCATTTACATAAGAATATTAGGAACAGGTGTGCCCATTTTAAAAGGTATTTAAAATGTAGAACATTCTTTGATTTTCGGTACACTGAGGGAGTTGTCTACATAAAGTAATCTTCAGAAAATTCTTCTGTAATGTAGGAGATCTTTTGTCAAATTAAAAGCCACCCCCTGATACATTTGCTTTCCCAGTTTGAATTTTTATGTGTGAGAGGTTTTCCTTAGGAAAACCTCCCATTTCTTGATGGATATTATGATAGGGAATAAAGGAATGTTGGCATGGTGAAGTGAAAAAAAATGTCTCAAGGAGAGTATGGATCTTATATTTCCTTAAAATAATATATATTTTCTCTTTTTAAGCAAAATCTCTTTTTAAAAATAACCTGTAAGAATGGAGGAATGATAGTCATGTTGTTCTGTTATTCTAATTAGTTGCTTGTCTGTTCAAATAGCAGACAGCCACACAGAGGAACCTAGTAACATGTTGGTGAGCTAACTGTGGAAAAAAGTCTCCAATTAAATGCTAAGAAAGGAAATTAACATGCACACATTTTAAATTAAATAATGCTTTGACTTTACTGGAGTCAGGCAAAAGCAACGTTGACTCATCATACACTTAAGGGAATGCTTCTAATAAATAAATCAAGTTTAAAAAGGTGGAAAAACATGCCTCAATAACTTTTCAAGCCAAATAGAACTGCATGACACTGTAACCACTAATTTTCTTAATCTTGTAGAGAGGGTAGAAGTCTGACAAAGTGAACTGTTAAGTATACAGTAAAATCGAAGGAGTAGACCTAGGCCTTGTTACCATTTAGTTAATCAGCTAAAATAGAATCTGTTTAGTGACCCATATGAAAGATCAACAAGAAAAGGATTTCAAGTTCAGAGAATAAAAGAAATGAACCCCGAGAGTGTGTGCTAAATAATATGTTTTCAATAAAGGTGTGTTGATTCAATGTGATGGACCACTGAATACCACTTTGACAAAAATTTTTTTAAAGAGTTGCTTTCTCCCCCACTCCAATTACAAGCAGCCAACTCTGCTCTGACCTCCCACTTTTTGCCAGAGTCAGAACCACGCTTTGAGGAGCCCATAATACTGGCATCACCAACACAGCTTTCTCCATACCTCCTGCCCCTTTTAAAATTTGTTCTCCTTGAGCCCCAACAGTCCCGTTATACAACACAGATTTCTTGATCATCAACTTTAAGGGTGTCTTCTCCAGCTCCTTTTATTTTTTCAGGTTCTTATACGTTTCCTCTAACCCTTCAGATTCTGTCTCTTGTTATTAATCAAAAAACTAACATCACCCATATATTTGCTACCTTGTTAATTTTGAAAAGTATCAATTTATGACATGAATCCTATTTCCATTATTTGCCTAAATGTTTGTGTTTCTCTGTTCCTTCTAAATTGAACTAAGAGGAAAGTCCAAGGAATAATGCAGAAGTTATCTTTGAAGTCAGTAAGTTTAAAGACATCTTCAAAACAGAATACTTTATAACAAAACAGTATCTAAGGACTGTAACTATTTTTAAAGGTACAATTCTATTGAACTGAATAAACAAAAGTATTTTTAATAATTAAGGCAGACACAAATAATTCCTTAGAGTGTCCTCAAGAACAAAAATTACTTGGGAATAGAATCCAATTTAATCCGCGGCATGGATAAAACTCCAGAACTTTACAAAACTCTATGCTAATCTCAGCCTAAAATAAACAATAGAGGGACCAGCTCTCCACAACAAACAGTTTCTTGAGAATAGCAAGAAACTGCAATTTGGGTTATGCTTTCTATGGCTGACCACAGGTGCATGCAAAGAGGCTGAAGCAAGGGGAAGATCTGAAAGAAAAAAAGTCCACATGAACTGTTTTGAAACAAAGACCACTGGTTCCAGGAGCTTGTTACAGGAATCCACATTAGCTCATTGGTGAAAGCAGTTCTTGTTATGCAAATTTCCTTGTGCAAGCAGCTTATCTGGAATACTATGGTTCTGAGGAATTTCTTGGGATAAGTTCCATTGTAGGCATACATGTGTGAGCTCCCTTACTTCATGGCCTCCTGGCTCCATTTTGTTACTGCTTGACATAAACCACTCCATTTTGGTACTGGCAAGTCTTATATCAACTATATTCGAATTTATTATTACTCTTTATTGAAGTTGAGATAAAATTGGTTTCTCTGACAAACTAAGAATTACAAAATGATACAGTTTATTTTTTAGAAAAACACTGGAAAAATGTTACTAAAACACTGCCAGGGGAAAGCATATAAATTAGGCCCTAAAAATGTGTGACTAATATATAGCCAAATATATAATTCCATATACTTTATATTTTATGATTATCATAATTATCTCCATTTTTAGAACTTCTTGAGATTATTATGATATTAACAGTTTGTAAAACTAAATCATATTACATGTGTAATAAAGTATTTATTTTTACTACTTAATGAGTCAGATAAAAAGCATTCATTTTGAATACCCTGGTATTTTATTCAAAAATGCTAATTCAGTTTAGAAAAGTATTGAACCTATGTATGAAGCTCTTATATTTTGCATGTCTGGATCCAAAATAACATGTAAGCATCAGCCATTTGAACAAATCAGGGAGACTTTTCCAATATTAATTTTAGAGTTAATTTAAAATGGCATGAGGGGAGAAAGATTAAGAAATTTTACTTAACAAGCATTTAGTTCTGTGTATAAGGTTTCTACATAGGTCTACACAGGGTTTTACTTTTCCTTCACATGTATTGATTTGCTTCAGCAATTGTGGATCCATGCCTCTTATTCACATATTTCCCTGCTTTGCAAAGGTAAATACAAATTAGTCATACATGACTCAACATTAAGAAGAAAAATTTCCCATTGGTTTTGCCTTTTTCAGGAAGATGACAAAAATAATTAACTGCATTACAAATGTGACATGACACAAACATCATGAACTCAATTGTGTAGGTAAAACAATTTTAAAAAACACGTGTGCATATTTCTAGAAGAATATACTGGTGCAATTTTTGATACAGTCTCAGGACCACCTCAGCAAAAATAACACAATTTTTTTTTTTTTTTTTTTTTTTTTTTCAGATGCTGTTTCATTCTTGTTGCCCAGGCTGGAGTGCAATGGCATGGTCTGGGCTTATTGTAACCTCCACCTCCTGGGTTCATACGATTCTGCTGCCTCAGCCTCCCGAGTAGCTGGGATTACAGGTGCCTGCCACCACACCTGGCTAATTTTTGTATTTTTAGTAGAGATGGGGTTTCATCATGTTGGCCAGGCTGGTCTTGAACTCCTGACCTCAGGTGATCCACCTGCCACGGCCTCCCAAAGTGCTGGGATTACAGGCATGAACCACCGTACCCAGCCCAATTAACACAAATTTTTAACAAAACAAAATTATTTACAAAATAAACAAGACGGGCGGATCACGAGGTCAGGAGATCGAGACCATCCTGGCTAACCTGGTGAAACCCCGTCTCTACTAAAAAATACAAAAAACTAGCCGGGCGAGGTGGCGGGCGCCTGTAGTCCCAGCTACTCGGGAGGCTGAGGCAGGAGAATGGCGTAAACCCGGGAGGCGGAGCTTGTAGTGAGCCGAGTTCGTGCCACTGCACTCCAGCCTGGGCGACAGAGCAAAGACTCCGTCTCAAAAAAAAATAAAAAATAAAAAAAAATAAACAAAAATCTGAACATCATAACTATCCAATACAACCTACTCTCTTACTGGAAAAAGTTAAACTCTTTTCTTCTTGTTTTACTCAAATGCAATATTTTAAACCTTAACTTACACTTTGGATATTTATAGTCTCCTTAAAATACATCAGTTTCCATTCCTCTCTGATAAACCAAAATCTAAACTTTCACCTTTAAAGTGGCCTTTACCAACTTCCATGACTCTTTCTCTAGTTTTAAAATAACCATTCATGTATGTTACTTTCTAGTCCCCATCATCTTCTGATAGAGACATGAGCTGTTGACTACCCAGAACCTTTAAGTTTAGCTTTGAACTTTTCTCTCACGCACCAATACGTTTTCCAGGACAATCTACTATAAAATAGTAGCTATATAGATACTATAAAATAATAATAATAACTCCAGGAAAAATATCCTGAAGATCATGATGAAAAGAAGACTGGAAAAGAGGATTTGGGATTCTGATAGACTCCATGGAAAAGCAAAAAGTTTATGTAAACTCAGAAGGAACAAAAAAGTATTAAATTAGGCTCACGGTCAAAATTTCTCTGATTATGTAAAATCTATTTGAGAAGCACATCCAATAACACATTTTACAGTCATAAATATAATCTACCCAGGGAAATCAATATTAAAAAACCATACCAATGTTTATTCCCTCAATTCTAGGGGAGACTATATATTCAAAATAAAACAACTACCCTACTGGGAAAAGAAAATCTCCTCCTTGGGTTGGGGAGATTGTGTCACTGTTTTGTAATTTCCCCAAAATGAAGAAGGCATTTCAAATTAAATACATAAGAAAACCTGACATTATATAGTCCCCTGAGAGAGTAGAGGAGGTTCGCAGATTTGTGACATTTTATCTCTAGATGAACTCTCCTGTCACTAGTACAAAACAGGAGGAATGGAGCCATTTGCAGCACAACTTATCTGAACAAAGGGAAAGGCAAGCACAAAACTTCTCAAAAATTCCTCAAAATGTATTACTTTTGTCTCTTGGGATTAGAGTTAGGAAAACAAAAGATTGCAAACACACACACAAAAAGATATTAAGGTGAGAATGAAATCAGATCAGGAGAAAATGAAAAAGAAATGGTTTGAAATAAGATCTAAATATGACTAGGGCAACTAAGACAAAAAATTAGGCTTTATACAATGAGCGTAATTTCTGTGGACCCATACTACATATTAAACCCACACCTGTTAATTTTTCTGGCTCATGATACTGAGTATTTGTACAAGTAGTCTAAATTAAAGGAAAATTAGCCTTAATAAAAAGAGAAGTGCAGACCACACTTTTGCAGCTTTTTAACTGGGTCAAAATTGGCCAGTCCAAACACAGACAGTAATTAAGAAAATATCATCATCTTTTCAAAAAGGGACATACACTCTATGCCCCGTTTGAGATCTCATTAATTTGGAATAAGTTCTAGTCAAAGACAAACAGGTTTTACATACCATACTAGATTTTAATTATAGCTAAATATAGTTGCTAATTTTATATTCATGTAAACACTTGCATTGCCTTTGTCAAGATTCCTCAGCAATATTTCTGTGAACCGAAAAACATAAAGTCAACCAATCACTAATCAACGGCTTCATTCATGGCAATATTATTCGGTCTTGAGTACTTTTTCCTTAATAACTGAGTTCTACTCAATTGAATTTTGAAAGCATAAGATAAACTCAAACTCTAAAAGTAGCATTTTGCTATCTTACTTAATATAAGCATGGCATCCAGAATCTATAATTACCTTAGAGCCAAGGAATCATTTCCATAATGGGTTATGTAAACCCAAAATAAAACTCTACATGCCCCCACCAACCATCTGAATGGACCATCTGAATCCTCTCGACCAAGGGCATTCCAGAGTTCACCTGAAAAACTAGTTCAAGCCAAGATGGAAGACGGGGTCAACGTGCCTCATTATACCCCTCCAGCATTAACATCAACACAGACTTCAAGTTTGATATGAAACATCCGTTATCTGTTCTCTCTGAAGTCTGCTACTTGGAGGCTTCCTCTGCAGGATAAAACCTTAGTCTTCACAACCCCTTACTGTAACCCAGACATTCTTTTCTACTTTGAATAATATTTCAACCAATTGACAATCAGAAAATTTTCAAATCTACCTATGACCTGGAAGCACCTGTCCCTCCATTTTGAGTTGTCCCACCCTTCCAGATCGAACCAATGTAAATCTTACATGTATTGACTGATGTATTATGTCTCCCTAAAATGTATAAAAGCAAGCTGTAACCCAACTACCTTGAGTACATGTCCTCAGAACCTCCTGAGGCTGTGTCATGGGTGCATCCTTAACCTTGGCAAAATAAACTTTCTAAACTAATTGAGAACTGTCTCAGATACTCTTGGGTTCAGAGTTATTATCATTGGTGAGAATGACTTAGGAACCCTAAGATACAATCTAGTGCACAGTTTGTATTATGAATAACTGACCTTCCTCAATTCCAAAGGAAAAAAACATTTTATTTCACTCTATTTACTTATTAATCTGAAATAAATATTCTTTGTTCAAGGACTTCTGGTCTTTCAATGAAACCGATAACCAAAAGACAGCTGGCATTAAAATCTATTTCAACTGCAAAAATTAAAAATTAGTATATTATAGATTTCAAAAACAATGATCACAGTTGAGAAGTAGTTCTTTTCAAAACATTTTAATTTATAGTATAAATATTGGGACCAAGTTGGCAGACTTTTATACAAACCCCTAATAATAACAGTTGTTAAAACAAGCTTTTACATAGCAATTTTCAGGAGACCAGAGCTTTGAACAAACAAATATAAACTGTACTCCTGATTATATACCTCCCTGCTCAGATCTGTAAGTTGTAAGATACTCTTTAAGGGATTAAAAACTTAACATATTTTTTTCTTGCAATTTCTCAATAAGGTGTAAGTTCATGATCTTAGTATAGAAATATATAAATTAAATGTATGATACCAGCTGAGGAAGATGTAAAATAGAGTTTAGACACTGTAAAGCTTTTGGGGTTCTTTGGTATTATAGTAAGGGATACACTTAATGCATCATGTTTAGGATTGGACTTTGGTTGTCCTCTCTAATCTACTCTTTACAATAATTCAATTCCATTTATAATATACTTGATAAGTATATTCTGATTTATCTTTGAGCATCTGACACAATGGGGAACTATATCTCATTAACATTAGATTCCACAACTTCTTATTGATATTAAGGTGGAGGGGGAGATGTTTCCATGATACGTCTTAGCTTCCTCTGGTATCACAGAACTAACACATTTTCAAAAGATAACCCTTCCTCTATTTGACTATAACTATCATGATCCCTTGGTTTCTCTCTGTCTCTCTCACTCTCTCTCTCTCTCTATCTCTCTATCTCTCTCTCTCTCGCTCTCAAAACCAAAAACACTTTGTTCATTGAGCCATTTTTTGAAATCTTAATGTTGTCTGCATAATCTCTGGCACATGCTGGAGCCTTTCCTGGGAATAGCCTCCCTCTCTCCTGCCCCTGATAATGCCTCATGGCCCTATGGCCAGGATACTATCAATACATTCTTCAGAATTATCTGCAGATGCTCTTCCCTGGAAAGCCTGCTTTCGCATCTCAAAGCTTTGTTAATGCCCCTCTTCCATATAGAAACTCCCACAGCAACACCGTGCAGACTGCCCTAACACAACACAGATCACCTTGTCTGTTGATACAGCTTCATGATTCAAAAAAATGCTGAAAATAAAAGCAATAAGATGAGAAAAAAAAAAAAGTAAGAAGCAATAAGACTGTGCATTCATTGATTGATGGGCTGTGGAAAGGAATAGAAACAAAGTATTCGAGAATGATACCTAAATTTCTGGCTTGAGTAACTGAGCAAGATTAACAAACAAGGGAATATACTAAGGGAAACAGATTTGAGTTTTAAAGGGTCGGTTGAATCACAAACTTGTATGTCCGGTGAGCAGTTGCATATAATAGTTTAGAGCTCAGGAGAGAGTTACGGGATGGAGACAAAGATTTGGGAGTCATTAGCAAACAGATCATTACAGAAGCCTGGGAATAGTACATCCAGTGAAAATGAAAGAGATTTAAAGACAGAAATCTGGAAAATCAGTTAAGCACGGAGCAAAGGAAAGTGAACAAAGAATTTTTTCTTTGTTTTTTTCACTTTTTAGTGAAAAAAAATGGCCAAATGTAGCAACAAAACTAAGAGTATATGACAAATCCAGAGGAGAGGACACTTCAAGGAGAGTATTGTCATTGTACAATGGACAGGAAGATGAAATTATGTAAAATCTAGGGAGAGGTAAGCAGTAAGGTCATCCATGATCTAGGCAATGCCCATGCTGTTGTCATTGATGCAGAACATCATTGCCTTCCTTTTCTTTTATTTTTATTATTTTATTTTATTTTTTAGAAACAAAGTCTCATTCTGTCCCTTAGGCTGGAGTGCAGTGGCAAGATCATAGCTCACTGCAGCCTTGAATTCCTAGGCAATCCTCCCACCTCGGCCACCCGAGTAGCTGGGACTACAGGCATGAGCCATGCCTGACTAATTTTTTTAAAAAGTGTCTAAGAGATGGGGGTCTCGTTATGTTGCTCATGCTGGTCTTGAATTCCTGGCCTCAAACGATCCTCCCACCTCAGCCTCCTGAGTAGCCCCATTGCCTTCTAAAAGGATCATAAGCAATAACTACAACTTAATATATACCATTCTATCATACAAGAAAAAGAAAACACACATAAAGTACATGTGCAACTTCCAAAATTAATTTTAAATGCCACTGGTAACTCAGAGCACCATTTAGTAACTTTGATTAATTGAAAATCAATTCTGATGCAATTTTCCAAACAGATATATCCTAGACCTAACTCTTGGCTAAGAAAACGGATGTTGTACTACTATGAAATTCTACATACAGTGACAAACAAAGACAGACCTATGACAGACCTACGTTAAGTGACTTCTTGAGTGTTAAACAAAATTTTTGACTGGTAAACAAAATTTTTTGACTGTTAAACAAAATTTCTGACTGTTAAATAACAATTCTAGTGATTTACTACCTCCGAATCCCTATTTAAAGGAAGCATCCAGGCCCTCGAGATAAGCAGTCCCAAGAGTAACAAAACCAATTTCACCACATTCAAAACAAAACACTGTGGTCTGAAAGAATGACAAAAAACATGAACTATTTTTTCTATTTAAATATATTTCAAAGAATAAAAACAGTGTGAATATATCAACAAGGATGACAGATGCGCAAGAGCTTGTCTTCCCAGTATAATGAGCACTGTTTTAAAGAAAAGTCCCCTGTACTTCAAAATTGTTTCAAACGTTTCAACTAGAAAATCATTAGTGGTTTTTTAAAACAGTGCTCTCATTAGATAAAAAGTTTTTCTGAGTTTATAAACTATATTAACCATTTGGAGTATTTCAGAATTAACTAACATGGTGGAAAAGAATATTTTCTAAATATTATCTTGCTATCTAGAGCTTCCAGACACTAAAGTTATACAAATACAGCGTAGTGTCTAACAATGTCTGATGCATACGGTTAAATATGTCTCTTCTATGAGCCATAATTCCTGAATCTTCCTATTCACTCAAGTTGTTTAAAAGGCTCACGTAAAGAAGCCATAATAAAACTTTTTTAAAAGATTTTTTTAAAAATTCAGAAAAAGAAGAAAATTAAATCAGAAAGTGGAGGCTATGGTAGCAACTATAATTGGGCACAGGGCTCCCGGCAAGTGTAAATGAGCCTGGAGCTCCCTGGCTGCCAAAGCAAACAGAAAAGCAGAAATTAGTTACATCATTATCCAATGTCAATTAGGGTGGAGGGGAAAAGGCAAGATATTGAAACATATGCCATGTACAGAAAAACACCATGTCTTTTCTTTTTTTTTTTTTAAACAACGTGCATGCGAATACAAGTGCTTGTATATACATACATAAAATGTTCTGGAAAGCTGTATAAGAAACAGTGGTTATTTTGGGTGTGGTACTTAGGAAGTGAAGAACCACAGGGCAGGAGATATTTCACGTTATAACATCTATATACTACTACAGTTGCTCTTTCAAGAAACGTGCATTATTTCATAGTGTAAACGTCTATATTAGATTTATATATAGTTTATATTAAAATATAATTTTATTTTGTAATTTAGAAGTATAAATGAATGTAAAATAATAAAGAAGATAGTACAGGGCAAAGTAATCTAAGGGCCACATAACTACATTAGATTCTGAACATCACAATATGATAGAAATCAAGAAGCACTTGACTGGGTGCAGTGGCTCATGCCTGTAATCTCAGCACTTTGGAGGGATGAGGCAGTTACATGGCTTGAGCTCAGGAGTTTGGGAGCAGCCTGGCCACATGGCAAGACCCTGTCTCTACCAAAAATACAAGAAATTAGCCAGGTGTGGTGGCATGCACCTGTGGTCTCAGCTGCTTGGGAGGCTGAGGCAGGAGAATAGCCTGAGCCTATACAGCAGAGGTTGCAGTGAGCCAAGATCACACCACTGTACTTGAGGCTGGGTGTCAAGGAAGACTGGGTCAGAAGGAGAGGAGAGGAGAGGGGAGGGGAGCAGAGGGGAGGGGAGGGGAGGGGAGTGGAAGGGAGGGGAGGTGAGCCGGGAGAGGAAAGGAGAAAGGGAAAGGAAAGGAAAGGAAGAAAGAAAAGAAGGAAAGAGGAAGGAAGGAAGGAAGGAAGGAAGGAAGGAAGGAAGGAAGGAAGGAAGGAAGGAAGGAAGGAAGGAAGGAAGGAAGACTTCAACCACTTCATTACAAAATAGTTACCATAAAAAAAATAAAATAAAATAAAATAAAATAAAATAAAATAAAATAAAATAAAAAACCTCAAGGTTACTCTATTACAGTTTGGAATCAAACTTAAAGATAGCTCAAAGCAGAAATCCAATCATGTTCTTTCACAAGACCAGTGAGAGAGAGAATGAGAGTTCAAGAAAGAGAGAATGAATGAAGAAAAAATAAGGAGGATGTAAATCCTATACTGCAAGCAACTATAATCTCAATTTATAGCACTGGAGTGAGTTATAAAGATTAAAATGTCTGTAAATACGTATTAAAATGTCTGGAAATATGAAGAAAAGAATACTTTTGCTGCTAAAATCTATTTTCTTTGTTATCTTCATTATCAAAGAAAAACTTTCTTAGATAAACCAGTTTAAAACTTTTTTTTTTATTATACGTTAAATTCTAGGATACATGTGCAGAATGTGCAGGTTTGTATCATAGGGATATACGTGCCATCGTGGTTTGCTGTGCCTATCAACCCATCATCTACATTAGGTATTTCTCCTAATGCTCTACCTCCCCTAGCCCCCCACACTCTGATAGGCCCCGGTGTGTGACGTTCCCCTCCCTGTGTCCATGTATTCTCATTGTTCAACTCTCACTTATGAGTGAGAACATGCACTTTTTCTGTTCCTGTGTTAGTTTGCTGAGAATGATGGTTTCCAGCTTCATCCATGTCCCTTCGAAGGACATGAACTCATCCTTTTTGATGGCTGCATAGTACTCCATGGTGTATATGTCCCACATTTTCTCTAATTACAAGCATAAGAAAGTATGAAACAAATTATGACAGCTTATAGTTCGATGGAATAGAAACATTTATTAATGATTTACAACATACTATATCTTAAAAATTTCCAGTTTTAAAAATATTATCACTATTACACTCAATTCTAGGGTACTTAAAATTCATACATACAAATTATACATAAATGTTCGAATACAGTGTCAAAAGTCATCACATTCATATATTTAAAAAAATAATCATTTTCTAACCTGTCACAGCCAAAGAAAAGAATAACTAGGTTTAGATATTTTAATAATGTGAATTATTAATTTTTTTTTAAGTCAGCAGGGTGCCTAGGCTGGCCATGATGGCTCACGCCTGTAATCCCAGAACTTTGGGAGGGCTGAGGCAGGCAGATCACTTGAAGTCAGGAATTCAAGACTAGCCTGGCCAAATGGTGTAATGTCATCTCTACTAAAAAATACAGAAATTAGCCAGGCGTGGTGGCGCACACCTATAGTCCCAGTTATTCAGGAGGCTGAGGTGGAAGGATCGCTTAAACCCAGGAGGTCAAGGCTGCAGTGAGCCCAGATCATGCTGCTGGACTTCAGCCTGGGTGACACAATAAGACCCTGTCTCAAAAAAAAAAAAAAAAAAAAAAAAAAAAAAGGAAACCACAAATAACTGGAGATTTGAGATTGTTGATTAACAACCATTTCATACTAGGTGACAATATTCCCATATATATCCAAAAGACTAAAAACATATTAACAGGCCCAGCAATTCTACTCAAGAGGAATAAAATCACACAAAAACTTGTGCATATATGTTCATAGCAGCATTATTCGGAATAGCCAAAAAATGGAAACAACCCAAATGCCCATCAACTGATGAGTGGACAAACGAAATGTAGATTATCCACAGGGTGGAATATTATTCACCAATAAAGAGAAAGGAAAGTACCACAAAAGCTGCAACATGAACAAACCTTAAAAACATGATCCTCAGTTAAAAAAGCCAGTCATAAAGCACTATAAACTGTAGGATTCTATTTATATGAAATACCCAGAATGGTAAATCTACAGAAACAAAAAGTAGACCCGAGGTTTCCAGCAGCTAGGGAAAAGTGGGGATTCAGAGATAATAGCTAGAGGGTGGTGATGGTTGCACAGCTCTGTAAATACACGAAATACCACTGAACCGCACGATTTCATGGGTACACTATTTAGAATGTGAATTATATTGCAATAAAGATTTTTACAAAATAAAAAATGTATTATCAGATTTTCTACTATTGTTGCCGTTAATCTTAACCTCCTAAGTCCTAATTCTGCGCCAGTGCTGCCAGAAACAGAAAGAATCTACGCCATCGCAGGCATGCATCTGTCGGGGCATATTCAAGTAAAGTCTCCTAGTTGTCACCCTCATGGCACCTCTAACTAGGGATGGCCAAAAGATGTCCCTGACGGACAGTCACAAGGTGGCAGCTCATCTGAAGGGCCCCGAACTGATACCAGGACTTCTTCACCCAAGCTACTCCATTCAAGATACTTCAGGGTGGCCCAACAGTTCAGATTTTCTAAACCCAAGTTCTCATGAGCTATTTACTGGGCTCTAAAATCCTGAATTCTTGAACACTGTGAAGGCAGCAGATCCACACATCCCATGCCTGGACTGTCCATGTTCTCACTAGGCACCAGCACCAGCTCAGACACTGTGCTACAATAGCATGACCTTATATTTTGCTGGAATGGGGCTGAACAATAGGAGTTTCCCTGAGCAGCCTGTTCTGACTGCAAGGTGGAGCTTTTTTACTCAGCTGTGCAGCTAGACATTTAGAAGCAAGCAGAATGCCTATTCCTGCACATCTAACCTAAAAAGTTTCTAGCCATAGGAAACACTATACTAACCATGCCTGAGATTACCAGATAGTCAAGCAGTGAGAAAATATTTTCTGACAAATGCAAAATAATATTTTTTCAAGTATTTTCAGTTTCCCGGGATTGAATAAAACCTTTTAAAAGAATTTATCATACCGAAGGGAAAGAAAAGAATGAAAACTAGTCTAACAGGTAACTAAAAACATGCAGTCAATTCATCAGATAGAATATTACTGTAGTGCAGCCCATTAAATGTTACTTACATGGCTTTTCCTTTTGATGACTACTCTGGTGACTATCTGAAAGAAATGGTGTGTTCACTGAGATAATGTACTCACTACAAAACAATAGATCATTCAATGTCACACTTCTGAGGAAAAAAAATTTTGTGAACAAAATGGACAAGCAGCGGGTTATATTTCAAGTTTCCTTATTCCTTAAGAAATGTACTATCTGACGGAATAGGTAAAATAATTATAAATATATATGTCCAATTTATTTTGTTAAATGCCTCGTTGCACATAAACAATGAAGCATTGGCAAGATACTAAATTATGCCATATACTATTGATTGTTTAAAAACATACTTTAAAAAGGTAAAAGTTGGGCCAGGCACGGTGGCTCACACTTGTAATCCCAGCACTTCGGGAGGCTGAGGCAGGAGGATCACCTGAGGTCAAGAGTTCCAGACCAGCCTGACCAACATGGAGAAACCCTGTCACTACTAAAAATACAAAACTAGTCAGGCATGGTGGTGTTTGCCTGTAATCCCAGCTACTTGGGAGGCTGAGGCAGGAGAATCACTTGAACCTGGGACGGGGAGGTTGCAGTGAGCCGAGATCGCACTATTGCACTCCAGCCTGGGCAACAAGAGCAGAATTCAATCTCAGAAAAAAAAAAAAAAAAAAAAAAGGTGAAAGTTGAGAATATAAAATTAAGTCTATTCTTACACAGTATTTCTAACATTTGTGAAAATAAATCATGGATATGCTTTTGCTGTTAAGATGGGGTAAAAATTAAATAAGACCACAGGTATCAGAGAAGGGAGTTTTTGCAGTTTAAGACTGAGGACAATACTTTACAAAACTGTACATCTCTGCTGTCAAGAAAGACCATTTATAAAGGTCTGAGTCATGTTTGCTATTATTTCACTTCTCATATTTCTGAAATTTTCAGAAAAAAAAAGTAGAAAAAACTGCACCTCAATCTGTCTTTAAATTTCTATTACTTACTTCCCAGATCTTCAATTTGAGGAGATGTCCCCCATCTTACTGAGACTCTCCAGCCATATTCACAAATGTTTCTCAGCTTTTGATTTCTTTTTCAGTGTCAGTATATTTATAAATATATATTTAACACTTGGATACAATTATAGAACAGAATATAGACAATATGAATAACCAAAAACCAAATGTTTTAAAAAAGAGGATCCATTTTCATAACTTAGTGCAGTTGAGACTCAAGTTGTTTTCACATAGGATGGAATTAAGAGGAAACTGGGAGGAAACTGGGTTTTCTCAGTACAACTTTAGTTCCCTTAAGATCATCTAAAAGCTATGTGGTTCCCACAGAATTCAGAAAGCTTTCGGATATGCACGTTCTAATAAATGTCTTTACATTTTTGATGGACCCTGGTGCTTCCCAGGTCCCTTAGAAGCCAAGGTATCTGAAAGACTTTTTCTTAACATCTAAAAGGTAGCAATGTCAGTCTTTTATGATTACTCAAAAAGGTCAGAATTTCTTCACCATGGAAAATTTAACCTCCGTTCCCTCTAAATTAATTTTCCTTCTTTTTCTTTCTTTCCAGAGCATTAGTATGCCTCAGTGAAGTGTGATATTATTGTATTCCCAATGCCAAGTGGAATAACTTGTAAAACATTTTTTTTAGTAGAAGGAAATAGAAGATAGAGCCCAATCCCTCCCAAATAAGAAATGTGAAAAGAAGTAAACTAGAGGAGAATTGATCCACAGTAGACAATATGAAATAAAATACTCCACGCTCTTTTGAAATCATGACAAGCGCCTCTCTCAACATCCTTGCTTACCTGTTAAGTTACGATTTTCCAATACATACGCCAAGCTCTCAGCACTCCCTGCCACTGCTTTCCCTCACAAAACCTTTTCTTCCTTAATTATGTATCCCTAAAAATTAGTCATTTTTGGTATTTAAAGAATGATGAGCCAAGAGTATTTTAAAACTTCTCTAAACTAAAATTTCTTTCCAAACTCCCTCTCTTTCCTCCAATATTTGGAATATAAGCTATACAATAAGATATCCTAAGATCAGCACTGCTTGAGTTGGCCAGGTGAAGTAAATGAATGCCAAACAGGAGGTTACTCAGGAATAGTTCCATGTCATCTTCAAAAGAATAGTTATACACACGCTCTCTCTCTCTCAATCTCTCTCTCTCTCTCTCTCTCTCTCTCTTTCTCTCTCTCTTTTGGTTTTATCTTTAGCAATGCAATCTCAAAAACTTGGGTGGATCATGAGGTCAGGAGATTGAGACCATCCTGGCGAACACTGTGAAACCCCGTCTCTACTAAAAATACAAAAAAAATTAGCTGGGCTTGGTGGTGGGCACCTGCAGTCCCAGCTACTTGGCAGGCTGAGGCAGGAGAATGGTATGAACCCAGGGGACGGAGCTTGCAGTGAGTGGAGATCGCGCCACTGCACTCCAGCCTGGGCAACAGAGCAAGGCTCTGTCTCAGGAAAAAAAAACAAAAAACAAAAAAACAACTTGTCCTCCATCCTCATATTAGAAGGGAATATGACTTAGCAGGTTCAGCTATAGACAAGGAGAGAGAAGGGTCTTTCCACTGCAACTGATATGACACCCTCTGCTTTGCCTCAACTGAGGTCAGGGGACATGAGCACTAATACCACTGCATGTAGGAAGAAAAGGCAAAGCAGGGAAGAGAGAAGAACCAAAACCAAAATAATAAAAGTATCTTCTTTCTTCTAGGTTTTTTCTACATACAGATGAAAAAAAAATCTGAAAAGTCTTCTTGGGGTGGTTATTGCGAAAGATCAGGGCTGAATGAGGGACAAGGAGGGTGACAGCTGCAGCACAGGACACATAAGCAGATAAATACTAAACTCGAGCCTAATCTTCAGGCCTACAAACTGAGGAAACATATTAATGGTATGCAGAGTAACTTAAATATGCATATAACAAACTCTCCAGCTCAATTCTAGTCAATAAATATTTATTAATGACCTGTTTTGTATCAAGATGATATGGTTTGACTCTCTGTCCCCACCCAAATCTCACCTTGAATTGCAATAATCCCCACGTGTTGTGGGAGGTAACTGAATCACAGGAGAAGGATTTTCCCATGCTGTTCTCATAATAGTGAATAAGTCTCATGAGATCCGATGGTTTTATGAAGGGGAGTTCCCCTCACACACTCTCTGGCCTGCCGCCATGCAAGACGTGACTTTGCTCCTCCTTTGCCTTCCACCATGATTGTGAGGCCTCCCCAGCCAAGTGAACCGTAAATCAATTAAATCTCTTCCCTTTATAAATTACCCAATGTCAGGTATATCCTTATTAGCAGGATGGGAATAGGCTAATACACAGGCCCTCAGCAAAGCTTGAAAATTAACAAGACAAAGCTCTCTTTTTGAATGTTAACCCTTCCCATAATATATATGTTTAGTAACTACCAATCAGAATGCCACTTTATTTTTTATTTATTTATTTATTTATTTATTTATTTATTTATTTATTTTTGAGACGGAGTCTCGCTCTGTCGCCCAGGCTAGAGTGCAGTGGCGCGATCTCGGCTCACTGCAAGCTCCACCTCCTGGGGTCACACCATTCTCCTGTCTCAGCCTGCCAAGTAGCTGGGACCACAGGCGCCTGCCACCACGCCTGGCTAATTTTTTTTGTATCTTTGGTAGAGATAGGGTTTCACCATGTTAGCCAGGAGAGTCTGAATCTCCTGACCTCGTGATCCACCCACCTCAGCCTCCCAAAGTGCCAGGATTACAGGCATGAGCCACGGCGCCTGTCCAGAATGCCACTTTTGAATGCTTTAAAAATTTTTAAACTGTCTTCCATATTCTAGATCTCCATTCTACATTAGCAGGTATTAGCAGGTATAGAATATGCCTAAAATGACACAAATAAATTAAATTACAAAGGTGTCTTAGGTATGGAATTATCTTTCACATATCTAAATCATGCCATGGCTAAAGCAGAAGCAAAGTTTCAGCTCAGATGAGGAGCACAGTGATTATATGAAAACATCTACATTGGAGTTCAAAAGCACCAGGAACAATCCAACCATGCTTAAAGGAATTAGTCTCTAGACTTAAACACTTAGGCATATAGGATGCAACATCCCTGCTTCCTTGCTGGACATGGAATCACAAGACTCTGAATAGAGGTTACTTTTTGAGAGAAGAAGGGGGATCCGATCAAGGAGGCACAGACAGCTTTCAAGGATCAGCAATAACTTGGAATACTGATTGTTTTCATTATGATTCTTCATGCTGTCCATGTATGTTTTATATACTGTTCTGTATGTATGCCACACTTTAAAATAAAAGACAATACAGCAAGTATCTCTGGAAGAACACACAAGAAACTGGTATCAGTGGCTGCCTCTTGCAAGTGCAATGATAGTCTATGGTCATGATGCATCGTTTAGGATGCAGTACGCTAGATTTTTACCACACATCCTTTTTACTTTTTTTTAAACTAAGAATATGTAGCACCTTCTGAAAAATAAGTAAGAGCAAATAAGCAAATATGCTAACACTTTGCTCGCGCATGATATTAAGATTCAAGGTAAGCAATGAAGATTTGTACGTCATGGTCAATGGGAAAGATTTTCAAGAATGTGGATAAGTACTGCTATTGGCCATGCTCAGAATAAAAGAAAATTTCATAAAGAGAGCTACCAATGTAATAATCAATTTTCCATATACATAGTAATCATTAATCAAACTGTTAAATCAAATTTAACAGTTGCAGAACCTTATTCCTCCCGCCCAAAGATTTGTCGTATTTTACAGGTACAATGTCTACACGGGTTAAATGCCCTGATCAGTTAAACCAGTCCTCAACTCCAGAACCTCCTATCTCCCCAGGCAGTTTAATTCTGTAACAATGACGATTGTATCCCAAAGAGATGAGAGTTGTGAATCATCAGATCTATGATCCTCAGCCTCAGGGAGCCCTGAGGAGTCTGAAATTCACCATACTGTAAGAACCCTTAATAGTCACAGACCAACCAAAATGGAATCAACAGAATGTTTCTATGTATTCTTTTGGATGATTCTATTTAGGATATCAGTTAGTAAGCCACGAAATCCAGTTCAGAGAACAACTCAGAATGAAAGAGTTTTAACTAAAGCATGTCTATTAGAGAAAAAGTCAAGGAAAAGCTGAAAATGTTGAAAGTTCTAAAGAAACACAGTTTTAACAGCTCAGAAGGGCTTCTAAAGAGAAGCACTTCAGTGGAATTCTTATGGGACAGAAACCAATGGTTTCTGGTGCAAGTTTTAAGCACTGGAGTTCTGCATACATTTCAAAAAAAGGGAGGCTAACACCCTCCTCTCAGGAGTACAATAATAAAAGAATATTATATGCAAGCAGATTTTTCAAAGGAAGTGAACACTGGAACAAAAGCTTTGAGAGATAAATAAAATATCTGATTAAAAAGTCATGTTTACATAGACCCCAAAGAAATGAAAGCAGAGACTCAAATGGATACTTGTATACCAACGTTCATAGCAGCATTATTCACAATAGCCAAGAAGTCTAAACAACCCAAGTCCCATAGATGATAAAGAGATAAGCAAAATGTGATATATACATAATAATTAGCCTTAAAAAGGAAGAAAATTGGCCAGGTGAGGTGACTCGTCTGTAATCCCAGCACTTTGGGAGGCCGAGGTAGGTGGATCACGAGGTCAGGAGTTCGAGACCAGCCTGACCAACATGGTGAAACCCCGTCTCTACTAAAAATACAAAAAATTAGCCGGGAGTGGTGGTGTGCACCCATAATCCCAGCTGCTCAGGAGGCTGAGGCAGGAGAATCGCTTGAACCCGGGAGATGGAGGTTGCAGTAAGCTGAGGTCACGCCACTGCACTCCAGCCTGGGTGACAGAGCCAGACTCCATCTCAAAAAAAAAAAAAGGAAAGAAATGTGGAAACGTGCTACAACCTGGATGAATCTTCAGGACATTATGCTAAGTGAAACAAGCCAGTCACAAAAAGACAAATATTGTATAATTCCATTTGTATGAGGTACTAAGAGTAGTCAAATTCATAGGTACAGAAAGCAGAGTGGCCATTACCAGGGGCTAGAGGGAAGGAGGAAGTGGGGAATTACTGTTTAATGGGAACAGAGTATTTGTTTCAGATAATAAAAAAAATTCCAGAGATGGTTAATGGTGATAGTTGCACCACTGTAAATGTTTCTAATGCCACTGATTTATACACTTAAAATGGTTAAAATGCCATATTTTGTATATTTTACCACTGTTTTTAAAAAGATCATATTTATAGTCAGAGTAAGCAAATAGAGCAACGAATTCAAAGACAGAAAGATAAGGGTTATCAATATTATTCAAAATGCCTTTTATCTGAAATCATTTGAAGAAACAGAAAGTAAACTGATAAATGACTGTAGCAGCTATTACTCCCTTTGACAATGCTTTGGCCTTTACAATGGGAATGACACCATTTAGATGCAATGCCCTTGTGCAAAGCACAACTGTACCCAACATCTTCCTCTTGGAGACAACTCTCCCCCCAATCCTACCCCACCCCACCCCCCATCCCATTCATCCTCCCCCTGTGCCATTCTCCTCCCCAGCCTCCTAACCTCCAACTAGCCGACACGCACGCACACACAGACACACAGGTAGGGGAAAAGATTACTGAATGGGGCCTAAAACTAGGTCAGTGTTTTATCTGTATAGATCAAATCTTATTTCTCAATGATCTACAAAGACATAAGATATAAACCAGAGCTGCAAACTGAAATGCCTAAAAGAGACATGCAGGTACCACAAATGCAGACTGTGATTTGTGTGTAACAAAAGCCACAACACAAACTTGCTACAGAGGCAACAACCTCAGTGCTGGGGGAAACGTAGTGGCCTGTAGGCAGCTGTGGCCATGTGCAAACCCACTGTCATCAAATCTACTGATTTTTCAGTCTTAAAAGAGGAATTGTTTTTAACTCATGAAGGTGGAGTAGAATTGGAGAAGTGCAGAAAGGCAAGGAGGAAAGTAGATTCACATTTGAGGTAGGAATGTCATCTGAGTTCTTCTCTAGTCTGGCCCTTAACCAGCTGCAGGAGGGAAACTGATTTAAAGGAGGTGAGAGTGATACTTTGTGCCCAGAAAACCTGCAGCTGTTTCTGAAAGCCATGGTTGGGATAACAAACTATTTATTACTGAAACTGTGATAAGGAGAGTTTTTCAGATATTTGTTGAAATAATTTTTGCAGTACCATAGTAAACAAACTGAAAAGGTGAGAGATAATAGACTAGTTTAAAAATGTAAATCAAGATTTGCATGAATTATTTAAATAAACACCCACCACTGCTTAACATATTTTTAATTAATAACTATACAAAAGTCCACATTTGCTTTCTTTGAAAGTTTGAGGCAATAAAAATAGGCTACTGGTCACTGTCAGGCCCTAATTTCTGTGATACAGCTATAGAAATATTGTCTGAAAGAAAATTGTTTGCTCCGTCCAGTGTCAACAGAAACTTTTCAGTCAGAAATTTTTTTTTTTCTTCAAGCTTAGAACAAGGCTTTATAAAATCTCTAGTTTTATGTTTTCAAAACGATTAAATGTAATTTGATGTTTCTCAATTATTTTTGTCATATAAAGGAAGATGAAATATATTCAATTGGCCCCACGAAAGCAAAAATAATCTTAGTAAGGCTGTGCTTTAGGTTTACTTCTACGGCACAGAAGGTAAAGGTCTAATAAGTAATAGATGACTAAGGGGTCCCAGGGAAAATATGTAGAAGAAATCAATTCATAAGTATTTGCATTAGTACATTCCTTCATAAATTTGCCAGCTTCTCACTGAACATAGCACCAACTTATCTCAGTCCTCGGGCTTTTCAACCACTTCCTTTGAAAAATCTAAATGAATTCTAATGGTTGTGATTTTAAACCAGTATTCTTTATAAACCAAAATAGACAAAATTCTTTCAAGTTTTTAATTCTGAAAATCAACAAAGTCAAGAAGTCGCAGGTAAGCTAAGGAATCAAATATACAGATAAATACCTCACAAAAAGATTATCCGATCAAATTTCCCTAGAAAGCATAAACCATAAACATCTAACTCAAAATAGTATAATTACATAGCTTTCCATAAGACTGGTAGCCAGTAAGGGTATCCAAAATATTTGATGAGGGCAAAAGACAGTTATTTTAACAAGAAATTGACTCTGTTAATTCATTGCCGACCTAGCATTATGGAAGCCTGCTGTGGCTGCTGTACACTTGAAACATCACATTCACTGGTTTCTTTCCAGGGGGCATCACACTATTTCTTCCAGACATGTGGATATTTTCTTCCTAATGAAAGTACTTCATTAGGGCCTTTATTGCCAATCCAATAATTCAATGTTAGTAGCCATTAGAGTGCCTTAATTTCAATTTTAGCCACTGCTGTGGAAAGTGAAATGGAATTTCAGAAGCATTATTTTCTTCTCTTATATTGTTCATCTTGTCCTCTCTTCTGACTCTGCCCTCAGAGAGAAAACACATTCTGCTCTCTTTTCTAAAAACAAATCTCTCAGTCTCATTACTCCCTCAGCGTATTCATGGTATTTGATTTCACTGTCAAAAACGATCTAGACTGACTGCCTCATCAAGCATTGATTTTTAATCTAAGTTCCTAGGGCTATTTACTCAAATGCTCTTGTAAAGACCTGACTTCCTATCCTATCTTAGTACTATATCACCACTGCCTGCTGCACATTTCTAGCTGGAGAGCCGACTTGGCAGCCAAGATGTCAATGAAGCCAAAAAGAAACTCCTCATCTCCTCCACATTGCCCCTTCTACCTAGCCCCAGCCAACCTTACCCTCACTTCACTTTTCCTGGTAATGGTCCCTGGCCACCCTTCTGATCTTCTGAACTGAAATTTTGGAAGCATCTCCAAATGTTCCCTCTCCTCTCACACACCCATGATAACCAGGTATCGGTGGCTATTTTCTACCAATTCAAACTGCCCATATCTACTTCGGTTTTTCCATTTTTAGTGACATTTCCATTCTTTGGTTGTTGGCTGACTCTTGTCTAAGCTCTTACTGTCATCATGCTTGGTCTCCCTCTTCTTTCCACCTATTACTTTTCTGTATTACGTTATAATTTGTGGTCAGATTAATCTTTTTAAAGCACAGAAATGCCCTCCCTTGCTCGAAAACCTTCAGTAATATCCTCAAATCTAGACTAAAGTTCACATTCTTTGACAAGAATTCAAAACCCTGTATTATCTGACCTAATTTTACCTTTCTGTCCTCATTTTCCCAATACGCTCCTTTTAACAGACACTACTTGGCAACACTGGCTTCATTCCATTCCCAAGCCACTAATCAAGCTGTCCCCTCTGCCCTCAATGTTGTTTTCTTTCTTTCCCACCATTTCTACCTTTAGGAACCCAGCATAAAACATTTACCTGGTGGACAATTTTCCCAAATAGAAATAGTCTCCCAGTTCTGAATTATTGTAAGACTTTGTTCCTGTCTCTCGAAGATTACTTTATTCTACTTGTCTTCTTTTATTGCCCCAGAGATATAGTTTTATCTGCTCTCCAAAATTCCAAAACTCAAAATTCAAAAATTATTAAGGGTATCATGTATTTTCCATCTTCCTATCTTTCAGTCCCCTACCAATGCAGGATAATTTTCCCAGGCTGGGCTGTAAAACCTGTTGTTGAATGAAGGGAAAAAATTTCGCAAATAATTTTTTAAGCACTGAAATCTAAACACCAACAAAGCAAATAGTGAATTAGAAATATTAAAATTAAATACATTTTCTATCTCGGTAACTTGCAAAGCTCTAAGACATTTTTACACCAAGACTTCCAAACAGCTGACTTAGTAACCTATCTGAAAGAGGACTACCACTTTTCTTCACTAAATTCTGTGTGCCATAATGAAATTAAAGGCAATCTCTGCCAGTATTCCAAAGGCGATCTATTTCAATGTATGAATGAAACAACGTAGTTAAGAGTAACAAGTACTTAGAATCATTTAAAGTCATTTACAAAATAGCCTTAAACATTAACTCTTGCTATCACTGTCATTTGTAAATAAAACACTTTGTAAAAAATTTCCAAGGGTGAATTAAAGGTGTATTTTATATCTAAGTTCCTTAAATGACTGAAAAAACAAATTTATATACATAAGCTTCACTGACATCACTAATATTTCTATTATGATTGATATAATATATTGCTAAATCAATTATTGCAACCTTTCTCATATTACAGATGAAGAAATTGAGGCCAAGAGAATCTAAATGACTTGACCCAATTCACACAGCTAATTACAAAATCAGGACCCAAACTCAAGTGTTCAGTCCTCTATTTACAGAGCTACTACTTAGGCTGATAAAGTAACACCAGTGGGAAAATAAGTTATCTAAGAGATTCCTTTATAATTTTCTGTAAGAAATCTGGCTGATTGGGAGAACTGCCACTGTGTTTCTTTAAAATGCCGTGTTTCTAGCACTGTCTCTATACTAATATCAATGGAGTTGCCAACAGTCTTGCTTTTCTGTTAATTAATTTTCTCTCATTTTAAAAACAAAGGTGATCCAGAATGAAACAGGTATCATCTACAACAATCACTGTCCAATAGGAGAGTGACAGTCACTTTCCAATGCAGATGGGAGTTCCTACAATCCTTTCCTGTTTTCTAGAGCTAAATTTCCTCTTTGTGAGAAAACATACTTTAAAAATCTATTTATAAATAAAAGTCTATAAATGTTCATGCTTTATTTCCCCTTGGATAAGGTAAAACAACATTACAATACAGATGATTTCTAATGTACCTGTAATGATATCAGAAAAGACACATTATTAATCCATCTAAAATAATAAACCAGTATATTTTTCTTATCACATGATCCCACAAATATATAAATGGCTATTATTCTTAACTTTGATGGCATAATAATACTTATATCTTTTCTTGATTATAAGATACCATCCAGCCTGGCACAGTGGCTCACACCTGTAATCCCAGCACTTTGGGAGGTTGAGGCAGGCAGATCACTTGAGGTCAGGAGTTAGACACCAGCCTGGCCAGCATGGTAAAACCCCATCTCTAACGAAAATACAAATATTAGCTGGGTGTGGTGGCATGTGCCTGTAATCCCAGCTACTTGGGTGGCTGAGGCAGGAGAATTGCATGAACCTGGGAGGCGGAGGTGGCAGTGAGCCGAGATCGTGCGCTCCAGCCTGGGCGACACAGCAAGACTCTGTCTCAAAAAAAAAAAAAAAAAAAAAAAAAAAAAAAAAAAAAAATCTATTGTAAGATAAAACACTGATTTCATGGTAATGAGAAAAGTAATATAAATATGTATAAATAATAGAAAATATTAAACTCTTTATTAAAATTTCATGAAGCATGTGATAAAACATGTCATGAATACAATGAAGATCTATTTATACTAAGGATGAGCAAAAATAAGCAAGAGCTTTAAATAAACTAACTATAACCAAAAAAAAAGAGAAGAGGTAGAGAGAGAAGGAAGAAAAAGGAGGAAAAAAAAGAAGAGGAGATGGAAAAGGACAAAAGGAAGAGGCAAAGGAGATAAAAAGAGAAGGCATAGGAAGAAGAATAAACATCTTTTCCATAAACCAAACAGATCAGCTTAACAATTCCCTTGAGTGGGCCGGGCGCGGTGGCTCACGCCTGTAATCCCAGCACTTTGGGAGGCCGAGGCGGGCGGATCACAAGGTCAGGAGATCGAGACCATGGTGAAACCCCGTCTCTACTAAAAATACAAAAAATTAGCCGGGCGCAGTGGCGGGCGCCTGTAGTCCCAGCTACTCGGGAGGCTGAGGCAGGAGAATGGCGGGAACCCGGGAGGCGGAGCTTGCAGTGAGCCGAGATTGCGCCACTGCACTCCAGCCTGGGCGACAGAGCGAGACTCCGTCTCAAAAAAAAAAAACAAACAAACAAACAAACAAAAAAACAATTCCCTTGAGCATTACTAGGAAATGAATCAGATAGTTATTACACTCTTATACTGGGAGTCTCATATTCAAGGTAAAAGATATGGCAGTGATTGAGGTATAAGGAAAGTCTGACTTGTGAACACGATGAGAATTACTATGCCTTTCTTAATCAAGTATCAGCAACATCCAACTGTTTCACATACACAGGCTACGTATGTTGATTATTAAAACTATGAGAAGACTCTGCATTCCCATCAAGGAGAGAATACACAAACATGAGATGAGAATTGCATCATGGTGAGATAAGTGCTAGATTAAAAATAGTCATTAAGTGCTATGGGAGCCCAAGATAGGGCGTAAACTCATTCTTTCTGAAAGGGTTGAGAGACAATTCACTGATAAGATAATATTTGATGTGGGCCCTGAAGGATCAGTAAAACTTTCTAGAAGAAAGCCATCCAAGCAAAAGGATAGGTACAGAGTCAGAAAAAATACGTGGTTTCTCTGGAGAACCATAAAAAGTTTCATATAGAGTATGGTTTGTTCACATTAGTAATAAAACAACTATTGTTCTCTAAAATGGTTCGTAATTAATGTTTTCTAACTCACTGAAATTGCTATTCCCACTCCTAATAATAGTTATTAGTAAAAACGAATATTACAAATAGGCATTTTTCTAAGCACTTTACCTGTAATAGCTCATTTAATTCTCAAAACAACCTTAAGAGGTAATACCACTATTAATTACTCTCATTTTATAGATGGAGAGACTGGGGCCCAAAGAGGTTAACTAGTTTGTCCAAGGTTACAGTCTGACTTCATGATACCCTTAGATCCAATGCTGGAAATCATACAATCAATCATTAACCCTACTAATATCACACTGGAGCTGCTCTTACTATGCAAGCATCTCCTCACTCACACCTGACCAACCTAAGTATGCTGTAGACAAAAAGAATGGGAATCCCAGATATCAAACCTCTTTCATGCCTCCTTAGAATCCTTACCATGTCTCTTCTTTTCCTTCTTCTCCCTCAGTGTTTCAGACCTCAAAGTCGTTATTTCGCTTTACAATAATCCTTAATTCCCTCCTCATTCTCATAGTAATATCACCAAGAAGGCAGCAGGATCAAAAAGAAAAAAAGTAAAGAGTTTGTCTATAATAGGTAAATCCCCAGAGCTGTCTTGTCCCCAGCTCACCACACCTCTATTAGAGGAGGTAGGTTTTCATGAAATACAGACATAGAGATGTGCAAGAGATGGAAAAAAAGTAGTAAGAAAACCAGTATTATCTTGGATGTTATTTCTCATTGACTACATACATCTCAGCACAGTGATGGTAGAAATTTAACATCTCTGAAATAATACATTTTTCAAGAGTTCTGGTTCTTCTTTCCCTTGAGAAGCTATGCTTTTCTCCAAAGTGATTTTCTGAAAAAAGAAAGACCCATAGGTTTACCAATTAAGCAGATGGAGCCTTTATTAGAACAGGAGCAGAAGCTAAAAGGGCAATGGCATGTACACCCCGATTAATTTACCCAGGCATCAGAGTTAAAGGAACCGGCTCTGGAGCAAAAACATATTAGCCAATAAAATGCAAATGGAGAGTTTAGCAGCACAGGTGGGTACTTAAAAATGATTTAAACAAACTGGCACATAGTAGTGACATTTTCCATTCTGCAATCATGGCCATCACAATGATCTCATTAAATTTACAAGCTAACTCCAAATAAGCCAGGCTCAATATAAGCAGAAGGCATCTAAAGTGATGTAAGAGGAATCCAATACATAACTCTCCATTTACATAGTTAACAAAAAAGATAGAGAGAGACACATTCACGTAGACACACTGGATATCTGGGAGAGAGGTCCAGAAATACCCACACTTACACATTACATGGGATGCTGTACTCTAGGTTTAAAGACCTTTCCTATTACAGAAGGAATGCCCTTCCTGGGTGGTCTAGTGTTGAGTCACCCACCTGGTTTTAAAATGCCTCCTTTTTTCTAACTCAATTGCAATAGAAATTCACAAAATTTCACTTTCAAAATGGGGGCAAATATTAAGGCATCATTTTTAAGTCCTCTTCTCTCTGATGGGGTCCATCTAACTTTGTCTTCTCCTTTGTCATCTAATTTTGTCCATCTAACTTTGTGTTAGAAAATTAGTAGAACTGGGATACTTCACATTTTTGGCACATTTTGACAAACTCAACCAAATTCCACAGCAACTTCACAAAGATTAATGGAAATCTCCAGAAATAAATCGCACAGAATAAAAAATGTATTCACCGTTGAGAAATTTCACAAGGCACATTAACACCTTTGTCCATGTAGACACCCAAAAGTTTTAAAGGTAAATTGGGCTTCTTGTTTAAGAGGTTGTAAAGGTGTATTCTGCTTCAGTAAGCAGCTATTCTGCTTCATTCTATAATGAGTTGCATTTCTAGACTGACCAAATTGATAGGCAGAGTCCTCAAAGGATAATGGCATCACTTAAAGTAGAAGGCACTGCTTAAATGCCAAGTAATCCTGATGACATAAAAAACAGCTGTACTTTATAATGAATATGACATTGTGGTCATACTACCACATATTGATTTAAAAATTAATAATGATAGCCCCAAAACTGACGAGTCTATTGGCACAATATTAAAATGTGTTTATCGACCAATTTGAAATGAATTTTGTTGTGCTTATTTAATCACATAGATAGCAAATTAATAATATGCTACTAAGACCTCGAGGTAGTCATCTATGACTCTAAACTTACTATGATCACAAAGAAATTATATCTAACATAATGGGTTATTTGCTAAGTGTCAACAAAAACAAATGATTCTATTGAAAAGATCAAATAGTTTAATCACATCAAAGTTATGCGTGGTCAACTTAATCCTTATCTTTAAAAAGGCTCTTCTTGAAAGAATACAAATTCTGATGCAAGGAACATAAAAGCTGTTAAATATTATACCTAAATATATCATTTTAAATATTTGCATGTAAATAAAATGTATTTGGTGTGTTCTAACTTTATTTGGCTGTTATTGTTGTGTTGAATGATACAGCACCATGCTTAGCTTTAAGTAACATAACATATAATATAGAGTATTTTAGTTTCCAAACTTTAAACAATAATAACAGAGTAAAAGACCTGGGAAAAGGTTATCATTGTGCCAAATACATAGTAGGCACAAAAATAAATACCTGTCAAATAAACGAATAGCTAGAAGGATAAATAAAATTAAAATGGGGCTCTTGTTTTAAAGTTTCTTGATTAACTATTCACTACTAAGATTCTTTGAAGCAAATAGATTTTGAAAACCAACTCTAAAGTCTTTTAGTCTGTAACCAAAGTACAGTTAGTGCATGTCTAATTAATAGGTATGTGTTTTGTACATGCCTAATTAATACATGGAAGATTAAATTCAAATGTCAAGCTAAAGACTGGTTTGTGGCAAAGCATTCATACAAATTGAAGAAATATTTATTAAGGAATACACTCAAGGAAGCACTGTACTTAGTAATATCATCAATAAAAAGTAAATATAATTTTTAAAATTGAAAGAAAGAATTTCAGCTGAATAAATTTCCAAATTTACCCCCAGTGGATATCCCGAAGCTTCCATTTTCCAATTTATGACAATGACCTTAAAAATTATGACCCTAATTAGAACTTTCAAATAGTGACAGATGGCTTCTTGAATGGTCTCTGTACCTTTTAATTTAGTTTGCAAAAAAGGTCCATCTTCTGAATTACAATGTAAGTGCATTAGCACTCACATGTATTCTCTTTTTAAACACCCAGGTGCAATTTAATCAAAACAAGCTTTTAGAGAAACAATAGGATACAGCAAAAGTAAAGGATTTCTCAATGTTCTGCTAAATTGAGGGATGGATTTTTTGATTATCTGGAAAAATAGTTGAACTGCATATTTCAAACAATCCTCCCTGAACTACCAAGCAAGCTCTGCATGGTACTGAGTGGGTGGCAGTAAATTTGAGATTATGCTCCCCTGCAAGGATACTCCCCAGTAGAACAGTAGCTCTGTGCAGTTTATTCAATGCAAGATGATCATGCTTCAACAACTTGGCTATGCAAGACTGATGGACATTTACGAAGAGCTTAATAAAAAGAACACCTTCCTAAAGAGAAGTCTACCTCAACTCTCCTGAAATGATCTGAAGAACAGGGACCAAGTTCACTCAATGCAAACCCAAGGACAATCTCCTACAGTTCATCAACAAAGCACAACCACAATGACTTTAGACTGGAAGATGTTCAAAGCAAATATAAATCAATACTCATAGTTCTGGTCTCCATAAACATAACCACAGCAGGTCTAGTATTAAGAAATATAACTTGCTGAGGCTGCCAAGAGGAATTGATTGCCAAATGAAAACCTGGATACCAAATTGAGGTGACTTACAGTTATACTACTTTAAATAGAGGAAATACCATGTGAAATCATGATGATGGTTTCAGAATAGTTAATTGATAGCAGGGATTGGATGGGTAGGCCAGTGGGTGATGAAAAACATTCTTAGTTTATGTTTCTAGACATATCATTTGTATAACACAGAATGCTTCTCTTTTTGCTCACCAGAGTGATGGCATGGTGGATATAATTCAGCCAAAAGTGGCATCAAATCATTAAGAACTCACAATGTGTAGACAGATGGAATACAGAACACATTCCTGACTGATCCCATTGAAAATTATCCACTGATATCTCAAGAGATCATTTCTATTGACCCTGAATGTAACCAACTACAGTATAACAGTATTATGGCACAAGTTCTGCTTGAAAATCAATAATGCAGGGTTTGAATTGAATTCATGGGACTTTATTCAATAATAGATTTCTGCTCACAGATTCAAAGGCAAAAGAATAGTCAATAAAGGCCACAAATAGTCTTCCCATATTCCTAACAGATTTCTACACCAGGTGGTAGAACGCTATGGCGGGCTGGCTGCACTGATGCCCACCTGCGCCTGGAATAGAACCTGGCACGAGAAACACAGGCTCACAATTTATAAGAGCGGAACTGGCATAGACTTCAGAGAGACTGTACAATGAGCCTGTGGGCATAGGATTTGGGGAGACTAAAGAATTCTTTTCTTGAAAAGGAAGTGGTAAGCCATTCTGGATATTTTTAGAGGATATTAAATAACTATAATAATATAGACAAAAATCAAAGTAAAAGGCTACCAAAGATGTTCACTTTGGCTAATCTCAGATTGTGTGAAATTCACCTTCATTTTTAAAATCTTTTTTAAAAAAGGACTTTTCGGAAAAAAAAAAAAAACTATCAGACAAAACACAAATTTCCGAAGTAACCACTGATCCATGAGTACATAGGAAACAAACTGACTCATATTTGTCATTAGCATTACAAGGCTTGCTACTGCAAATTATAATGACTTGTGGCTTAATCCAAAAGATTTGCTAACAGTTATTTCTCTCATCTTTATTATACATTTCTATAAATTAAAGGTATCCAACAAATTGTCTTTAAATTCCAGCTACAAACCCTGCTTTATTAAGTAGTTCTTAAGCAATAATGGTAATTACAGTTAACCGTGTGAATTATTTAACAATAGTTCAGAATCAATACTTGTTAAATTATTCAAGATTTCACCTCTATGCTGTTAAGGCCCACTGATTCAGAGTAACTGAATTAAACACAGTACAAAACATTGTACATTCTTAGGGTCCAATGCTACTGCCGAGAAGGAGTTACAACATGGAGATCAGTGAAAACTGTTTCAGGATAATGAGACACTAGTACAAAGATCCTGTAGTAGGAATGCTTGCTATGTACAAGGAAGAGAAAAGAGCCAAATACAGTGGGCCAGGGGACAGGAGTGATGTTTAAAAATTTAAAAAATGTCAGAGAGACAAATGGCCCTGCCTGATCATGCAGGACCGGGTAGGGCGGGGTAAGGGGTTTAGATATTATTATAAGTGTAATGAGAGCCTTTGGGTTGTTTTAAGCAAAGAACTGACATGGCTTGGGTTATGTTTCTAAAAGATCACTGGGGCTGCTGAGTAGACTGTAGGAACATTAATCCTAGAAGCAAAAAGAACACTTAGATCGCTACTCCATTTGTCTGGATAAAATGGCATGGCTTTGACGGATAAACCATGAAAATGAAGAGAGACAGATGATAAAGAATATACTTTGGAGGCAGAGACCAATGTACTAGCTGAGGTGCACCAAATAGGAATACAAAGGGTAGGTGAAAAAATGAGCAATCAAGCATGACTTACAATGTTCTGGTTTGAGCTAAAGGATTGAGAAACTAACTGAATGAAAAAGACAGGACAGGAAAGGGTATCATATGAGCACAGAGAAACTCCTAGTCCAGGTGTCTAAAGGGAAAGGCAGTGAGATAGGCTTCCCAGGAGAAGTAATGCCTGAGATGACAACTGAAGTTAGACAAGTGGACGCCTAAAGAGAACAGTCTAAACAGACAGAGGAAATCATATTTACGAAGGCTCAGAATTAAAAGATCATGTCCAATCATGTATGAAACTGAATTAATAATGATTAATGCCAAGTAATACGGGAAATGACTTCTAGGAAGCTGTGCCATTGAGATGTGTGTCATTTTATAATATATAATACTGACTCTCCACTGAAACTATAGATCTAGTGCTTTGTGGACATTCTTTCAACGTAAGTATTTCTGAATAATTACAAACAAACTTTTAAATAAACTAAAATATCTGTGATTGATTCATAACAATATTTCATGAAATTTAGTATCTTTTCTGTATCTCAACTTTTCTGTCAAATATTTTATACCTTATAAATGAACATCAGGAAAGAGGGGGTCTGTTATTTAGACTATACTCTAATTTGTGTCTTTGAAATGTTCAGGGTTTCTTAAAGATTCATATATTGAAAGCTAGAAGTTATTTTTCTTTAAGGTCAGAAATTGCTTCTGAACTTCTTTAATTATCATGTAAATAACTTTCCTGAGAGGAGAACAACTTAGAAAAAGCCTATACTTCCAACCCTACACAGACTCCACAGCCCAGAGTACAAGAAAGAATTTATTCATCCACATATTTACCACCACTGTGCAAAAGCACATTTAACTTTCTCATTTACAAGTTAATTCATAGAGATCATTCTAACTGAAGTGCTGCTGGTAATGGAAGCACCACAGGCCAAAGGAAGCTGGCAAACAAAGTTCAGGGAATACCTAGCTCCTTTTGCTTATCAATTCGATTGTTCATTCATTCATTTACTTTGCTTGAAGAATATGCAACTGACATGTAATCCATCATATATCTGAGAAAACCTTACAATTATTTTAGAACTTGTACTGAATTAGGAAGATGAGCTGAGACTAAAAGGATGTATTTAACCTAGTGGTTAGGTTCGAAAATTCACTGGAAACCTTCCCAGGAATCTGTTACTGGCGGAAGGTCCTGGGACTCTTGTATTTTTTTCCTATGATTTGGTAGCCACTCTTTTCACTCATGTTTCTCCTTCATTTGCTCTTTCTAGAATCAGTTGGATTTTTTCTCTGTGCTCTACTGTTTCTGTTTTAAGATAACATTTGAATTTATATTCTTGTTTACCACCATGAATCTCACTCAACACCTCCCCACAGCACCTTTTAGAAGCAGGAAAAAGCATTACATACCAGCATTATACCTATTCTTTCAGGCTATACCTGCAACAATTGGTAAAATTAGTGACAGGTAAACTAAGCTGCGGAGAAGACTTCAGTGTTGAGTCATTACTAAAAATTCAGAAAAGGAATAAAAAGGCTCTGACTCATAATGAGAGAATCGTTCTTTTCTACAGTCACAGGTGAGAGGAGGAAAGAAGAAATCAATGACAATCTGATAAGTACTTTTAGTATGGCAAAAGTCAGATTAAAGAAAATAGTGTTGGAAATATATATGTTTGCATACATGCATTAGAATATATTTAATTTTACAAAATACAAGAGAATCGTATTACTATTTTTTATAAGTTCCTTCCTCAGTTTTCTTTGGGGAGGGGGTTCTTGTCAGCTTTATTGAAGTACAATTATTTTTAAATAAAATTTTAAGTACACAATTTGATGAGTTGTGGCAAATCTATACAGTAGTGGGACCACCACCACAATCAGGATCAGGTCATTTTTAATCAGACAGTATTTATCATTCTTGACAAATGACTTCAATCTCTTTACATAATGACTGCCAGGCTCATTCATGCTATCACAAATGACAGGATTTCCCCCATTTGTAAAGGATAAATAGTATACTATCATGGTGATATACCACATTTTCTTCATCCATTCATCTGTTAATGGACATTTTGTTGTTTCCATATCTCGGCTGTTGTGAATAATGCTACAATGAACATGAGGGTGCAAGTATCCCTTTAACACCGATTGCAGTTTCTTTGTATATAAAGACCCAGAAGTGGGATTACTCGGTTGTATGTAGTTCTATTTTTACTTTTCTAAGAACCTTCATACCATTTGACATAATGGCTGTACTAATTTACATTCCCACTCACAATATATGAGTTCTTTTCCTTTTCTCTGTATCTTCTCCAACATCAATTATCTTTCACGTTTTTGACAACAGCCATTCTAACTGAGGTGAGGTAATATCTCACTGTAGTTTTGACTTGCATTTCCCAAATAATTCGTGATGCTACGCATTTTTTCATGTACCTGTTGATCATTTCTACATCTTCTTTTGGGAAATGTCTGTTTAGATACTTTGTCAATTTTTAAACCAGTTTATTTGTTTTCTTGCTGAGTTGAGTGCTTATATATGTTGACTACTAATACCTTATCAGAGGTATGGTTTGCAAATACTCTCTCCCCTTCTGTAGGTTGTCTCTCCACTTTGATTGCTTCCTTTGCTGTGCAGGAACTTTTTAGTTTGATTCAATCTCATTTATCTGTTTTTGTTTTTGTTGCTTGTAAGCAGTCATATTTAAAAAATCATTGCCTTACCCAATGTCAGGAAGCTTTTTCCCTACGTTTTCTTCCAGGAATTTTACAGTGTCAGGTCTTATATCTAAGCAAATGCTTAAATCGATTTGAAGTTGATTTTTGCCTATGGTGTAAGATAAAGATAAGGGTCTACTTTCATTCTTTTACATGTGGATATCCAGTTTTCCCAACACTATGCATTGAAGAAACTGTCCTTTGACCACTGTGTGTTCCTGGCACCTTTGTCAAAAATCAGTTGACCACAAATGTGTGGATTTATTTGTGGGTTTTCTATCTTGTTCCACTGATCAATGTGGAATTGTATGCCAATTTTATGGCAGTACTATGCTGTTCTCTTTACAGTTTCTTTATAACATTTTTTATAATCAAGGAGCATTGTGCTTCTCGCTTTGTTTTTTGTTTGTTTGCTTGCTCAAGATTTGTTTTAGCTATTTAGGATCATTTGTGGTTTCATATAAATTTGAGGATTATTTTCTATTTCTTTAAAAAATGACACCGGGATTTTAACAAGGATTGTGTTAAATCTGTAGATTACATTGGGTAGTAAGGAAATTTTCACAATATGAGTCTTCTAATCCATTAACACAGAATATATTTCCATTTATTTGTGTTTTCTTTAATTTTTCTTCACCAGTGTTTCATAGCTGTCAATATATAGGTTATTTACCTCTTTATTTAAATTTAACCTAAGTATTTTGTTGTTGTTGTTGTTGTTGCTATTATAAATGGGATTGTTTACTTAATTTTCTATTTGGATAATTTGTCATAGGTACATGAAAACACTGCTGATTTTTATATGTTGACATTGTATCCTGCAACTTTATTAAACTTATTGGTGCTAACTTTTTTGGTAGAATCATTAGGGTTTTCTATACAGAAGATCATGTCTTCCGCAAATGGAGACAATTTCATTTCTTCCATTCCTATAAGAATGCCTTTAATTTCTTTCTGTTGCCTAATTGTTCTGGCTAGGACTTCCATTACTATGCTGAACAGAAGTTGTGATAGTGGGCATCCCTGTCTTGCCCCGATCTTAGAGGAAAAGCTTTCAACTTCTTACCACTGGGAATGATGTTAGCTAAATGTTTGTCTATATATCCTTTACTGTGTTGAGATACATTCCCTCTACAGCTAATATGGTGAGAGTTTTTATTATGAAAGGGTGTTGAATTTGATCAACTGTTTCTACTGCTTTTTCTGCATTTATTGTGATGATCATATGGTTTTTGTAATTCACTTTGTTAATGTGATGTATCACATTTATTGATTTCCATATGTTGGACCATCCTTCCATCCTGGGGATAAATCCCAATGATCACGGTGAATGACTCTCTTTGTGTGCTCCTTAATTTGGTTTGCTAATAGTTTGTTGAGGGTTTTTTCACCTGTGTTCATTATGGAGATTGTCCTATAGTTTTTTTGTTTGTTTTTGTTTTGTTTTGTTTAAGACAAAGTCTCACTCTTTTCCCTCAAGTTGGAGTGCAATAGCGCAATCTCGGCTCTCTGCAAACTCTGTCTCCCAGGTTCAAGTGATTCTCCTACCTCAGCCTCCCCAATAGCTGGATTATAGGTGTCTGCCACCATGCCCGGCTAATTTTTGTATTTTTAGTAGAAGACAGGGTTTCACCATGTTGGCCAGGCTGGTCTTGAACTCCAGACCTTAGGTGGCTCAGCCTCCCAAAGTGCTGGGATTACAGGTGTGAGCCATGGCGCTGGGCCTTGTCTAGCTTTTGTATTGCTAGCTTTGTAAAATTAGTTCGGAAGTATTCCCTCTACTTTGATTTTCTGGAAAAGTTTAGAAGAATTGGTATTAGTTCTTCATTAATATTTGGTAGATTTCAGCAGAGGAGTCATCCAATTCTGGCCTTTTCTTTAGTGGAAGAATTTTTATTACTGATTCAATCTCCTTACTTATTATTGGTCTGTTCACGTTTTCTACTTCATGATTAATCTTGGTAGGTTGTGTGTGTCTAGAAACTTACTCATTTCTTCTATGTTATTCAGTTAGTTGCTGTATAATTGTTCAGTTTCTTATGATCCTTTGTATTTTGGGAGTACCAATTGTAATGTCTCCTTTTTCATTTCTGATATTTACTTCTTTGGGTCTTTTTTATTTTCTTACTTAGTCTAGCTAATGGTCTGTTGATTTTGTTTATCTTTTCAAAAAAGAATCTCTTAATTTTGTTGAATTTTTTCTTATATTTTTCCAGTCTCTATTCCATTTGTTTTGGCTCTGATATTTGTTCTTTCCTTCCTTCTGGTCACTTTCAGATTAGTTTGTTCTTCTTTTTATTGTTCCTTGAGGTGCAACATTAGATTGTTTATTCATAATATTTCTTCTTTCTTGATATAGGCATTTATTGCCATAAATTTCCCCCTTTCTGCTACTTTTGCTGCATCCCATAAGTTTTGGTATGTTGTGCTTCCATTTTTCTTTGTCTCAAGGCATTTTAAAATTTCATTCTAATTTTTTCTGTGACCCAATGGCTGTTTAGTAGCATATTATTTAATTGCCACATATTCGTGTATTTTCCAAGGTTTCTCGTGTTATTGATTTCTGGTTTTATCCCACTGTGATCTGAAAGGACACTTGATATGATTTCAATACTCTTAAATTTGTTAAGATTTATTTTGTCGCCTAACATCTGATCTTTTCTGGAGATTATTTTATGTTCACTTGAGAAAAACGTGTATTCTGTTGCTGTAGAATGGAATGTGCTGTTAGGTCTATTTGGTCTATAATGCAATTCAAGTCCAAAGTTTCTGCACTGATTTTCTGTATAGATAATCTGTCCACTGTTCAGAGTGGGATATTGTATTCCCTTGCTATATTAGCATTGCACTGTACATATCCCTTCAGATCATTTAATAATTGCTTTATATATTTAGGTGCTCTGATGTTACATTCATACGCATTTACAATTATGTCTGTGAATTAATACATTTATCATTATGTGATACCCTCCTTTGTATCTTTTATGGTTTTTGACTTTATATCTATTTTGTCTGATGTAAGTATAGCTCCCCTGGCTCTCTTTGAGTTTCCATGTGTGCGAAATATCTTTTTTCACCCCTTCACTTTCTGTGTACATCCTAATTAGGAAAGCAAGTCTGTAGTAGGCAACATGTGGTTAGATCTTACTTTTCCTATTTCTTTAATCCATTTGGCTACTCTATGTTTTTTTATGTTAGAGAATTTAATCTATTCTTTATTTCCCCATTCATTGAGCCAGTCTTTGTTATTTCATTCAAGAATTTAATCCATTTACATTCAAGGCAGTTACTGATAGGTAAGAATTGCTCCTGCCATTTTGGAATTTGATTTCTAATTTAGATCCTTTGTTTCCTTCTTCCTCTCTACTGTCTTCCTTTATGGTTTTCTGGTTTTCTTTGGTTGTATGTTTTGAATCCTTTCTTTTTATACTTTGTGCAACTACTATAGGTTTTTGCTTTGTAGTATCAAAGTTGCAGATACCAAGATGAAATTACTCTTCTCAGACCCAAACAAATTGGAACCGGCAAAGCACATAGAGGCAGAGGTCATGTGTGGATGTCTGACATAAAACCTATCTCGAGTACTTTCTAAAATAGCCACACAATAACTTTTTCATGTCTTTCACACATCTCCCTCAGGCAAAGGGTCCCAAAATGGTGAGGAAATGGAATATCCTCCTCCAATTCACTTTTCCCACTGTAGAAACCATGGGTCTAGGGAAATTCTCTGTGTGTGCCAGCTTGGGGAAGGGGTGGTACAGCCAAATAAAACTGTTCTGCTTATTGTTCAGTCACAGCTTTTCTCAGTTCTGTGGTCAAGTGGATGTCTCAAGTTCTGGGATATTCACAATGGTATTCTTGCCTGATGATAGTTGTTAGTTGAATTTCTGGCGGCGGGGGCGGGCCAGGGGGGTGGTGGCGGACACAGAATGAGGCCAGAGAAACTCCTATTCCACTACCTTGCTGATGAGATTTATTTTAGGAAATTTGCTCACATGACTGCAAAGGCTTGACAAATCCAAAATCTGCAGAATAAGCCAGCAGACTGGAGACCCAGTGAAGAGCTGCTCTTCAAGTCCAAAGGCCATCTGTTAGTAGGATTCCCTTTTCTTCTGGGGAGGTCAGTCTTTTTCTATTAAGGCCTTCAACTGATTGGATGAGACCCGCCCACATTATGGAGGATAATCTGCTTTACTAGAAGTTGACCAATTTAAATGTTAATCTCATCTCTAAAAAATAATTGCATAAAAGTCATAAAAAAGGATGAGTTCATGTCCTTTGCAAGGACATGGATGAAGCTAGAAATCATCACTCTCAGCAAACTATCACAAGGACAGAAAACCAAACACTGCATGTTCTCACTCATAGGTGGGAACTGAACAATGAGATCACTTGGACACAGGGCGGAGAACATCATACACCGGGGCCTTTCTGGGGGTGGGGGCCTGGGGGAGGGATAGCATTTGGAGAAATACCTAATGTAAATGATGAGTTGATGGGTGCAGCAAACCAACATGGCACATGTATACCTATCAAACCTGCACATTGTGTACATGTACCCTAGAACTTAAAGTATAATACTAATAACAAAATAATAAAATAAAATAACTGCATAAAACATCTACCATGGCCTAATCAAGTTGACACATAAAACTAACCATCACAACATTAATGTGGAGAGATAAAAGTGAAATCTGGGGAACACAGGATTTGTGTTAGAAGGCAGTAGAGTGATTGACCATCCTGCATTATCTGGAACTGAAGGGTTTCTCAGAGCAAGAGGATTTCAATGCTAATGCTGAGACAGTCCCAAATAAAACAAAATGAGGCCACTCTAAAGTAAGGGTATTTCATCAGTCCTTGTTCTTGTTTCAACCTCTTCCAGTTTATCTCTGACCTTCTAAGTTATACAGATTCATGGGTGCAATGGTCTTTGGACAAGAAACTACCAAAATAAATGAATAAACGTATTGTAGTTTATACTGAAGTTTTTGGTGAATTTTGATCATGATGATGAGTGTCCATCTCTCTAAGTGTACTGATAAAGTCTAGCGTCCAAGCCTATCAGGATAATACCATCAAAGTCACAAAGTGCCCAAAAAGTCAGAGCACTAGCCTTTACCCAGTGAAACCTGTGGTCCTTTCTGCAAATTTTCTCAAATAAGATTATCAGTAAAATGTTAGTATAACAGAAACAGCATTTCCTAAACTTATTTTCCATGGTAAAAGTTGGCTCAGGAGAAAAGAAGATGTTTAGAAAATACTGAGATGAACAAAGTTAAATAGCAGAACTTTTCGTAGCCTTAAAAATACAATGTGCATCATGCGGCTCCAAAGGAAGACATAATTTACAGAATTTTCCAAATTGGGCCACAGAAATCACTTTTCCAGTACACACTGTCTCCCAGAATAGGGTTCAACAGAGATCCAGTTTGTTAAAGACAGGATTAACAAGACATACATAGAAAATATTTCAGCTCATCAAAATATTTGCAGAAACGTAATTTCTGGCTCGACACTGATTCTCACAAGCAATTTTGCAGACTCCAAATTTGGCTATGTATCTTAGTAAATGATTCAAATGTTGATTCGCTAATGAGTTTTACCTTTAAAGAGAAAATTACTTTTCTTCTTTCACTTTAACATATTTACAAACCAGCAAATAAATGGGTAAAGGATGTACAATGAGGCCAAGGACATCATGTGGTGGAGCCACAGCCCCTCACTTCCCTCCTCCTTACAGAAGCTCACCTGAAGCATCCTGGGTAACAGATCTCTCTCTGAGTGAGGGATCGCAGGTCACCTGTAAAATTATTCTGATTGACTTACACTTCACTAAATTTTTAAAGTTAATATTGGTACTTAAACCTCAAACAGAAATTCCAGGATAAAAACTTAAGAAAGCTAAGACAATGAGATTTTAGGAAAATGTGTGTTGCAGGTTACAGAGAATTTCTAACTCAGTATCTAAATCATGTAAGATCAAACTTACAGAATCCAATTCAAGAGTATTAGATACTGTATTTCTATGAGTTTGCAAAAATGCTACTTTGACCCACTGGAAATACTGCTTTAAGACCCAGATCAATTTGAGAAAAGGTCTGAGAGACATTTTTAATATAATACAAGGCATTGATGCAACTTGAAAACAGATGAAAATATTGAAAATGTCAGTACATTATGTATAGCACTTAAACTAAGCATTAGCTAATTTTAATGATTGCTATTTCCTGTGCTACTGCCAATATTGTCAACAACAGATGTTGTTACTGGAAATGCTAATTATTATAGGTCATAGACACCCTCTAGCTCACTCTCTCTCGCTCTGTCTTTTGGTTTGTATTGGTAATTATGTCTGTGCATGGAAAAGCTGCATATAATTTGAAGTTGTGTTTTGTGTAGGATTATGTCATCACATCAAAATAACAAAGAGATCAGTTGTTTAACTTCCCAATGTCAAACGTTGTTTTACAAATAGTACTGAATAAAACTAAGTTCATCTATGATCACCAATCATTGCATTGTCACATTTCAGGTCAGCAAGGTACAATTAGAATATATTTCCATTTGGTTATAACAAGCAAATAACCTCAAATTAAAATGTTAAGACATGAAAAAAACTACAAAATATATACCATATTAAATTTCCAAGAAAGAGTTTTTGCAGTATGGACATAAATGCCACTAAGATAGGTACACAACTTGAAAATTATTTTTAGTCACTCAAAAATGCAAACATTTACAAAGAAATATAAGGAGAATTCAAAATAAGAGTAAAAAGCTGTGATAAAATCCTCAAAATAATTTCTTCTGCTTAATTTTTAAAATCCTAGATATTAGGAAACTTAGCCTGCATTTATACTATCAAAACCTGAAATTAAGATTTCTTACTTTATACTTAAGTATTAAGTTCAATTGTTAGATATAAAACATGGAATAACAACAAGAACAACAAAATGGCACCCACACTGAAGTTAACAAATTCTGAGATTAGCTGCAAGAAACAGGAATGTAGCATTTTAAAATAGAGGTGACACAATAAATAGAATATTGATTTACTTCTTAGTAATTTTATACAAATAATTGACGGGTTATCGCTTGCCGAAACTGAATGGTACTGGAAAAGTTATTCAGTCACAATGAAGTAAGAGTGGGAACAGACCTGGAATTGGAGTTTCATAATGAAATAGCAAAGGAAGTTCTATTATCAATGCCCTGCCTAGCAAACTGGTAGTTATATTCTATCCTAATTCATCTCATAAAGTATTCTTGAATACCTATTATATGCCAATGCTGGATATCAGGGCTGTGATTCTGTGTATAGCAAACCTTTGGCTGATGTGCTATAAAATTTTAATGCAGGAACAATTTGATTTTGTTACAAATTTTGTACCATGTCATTTTGGATATGTAACTATCAGGGAAAAAAGGATTAACTGAGACGGTCCTATGACCCGGTACAAAGGTGATACCATTAGCCTAAGATCCAAGAGTAATGTTCAAGACATTCCAAAGACAGACCTGTGTTCATTAGTAATTGGAAGAACTTTTTCAAGGCCATAGAGTTTTACTCAATAGCACCAGAGAGCTGCAGGAAAGCCAACGATATATTGTGACAAGTGGATCCTTCCATAAATATTATATGACACTAGGATCAGATAAAATATTTGCAAACTTTAGTGATTTTTTTGTCTTTTATTTTTCTTTCATTTATTTATTTATTTTGAGATGGAGTTTCACTCTTGTCACCCAGAATGGAGTGTAATGGTGCAAACTCGGCTCACTGCAACCTCTGCCTCCCTCGTTCAGGTGATTCTCCTGCCTCAGCCTCCCCAGTAGCTGGGATTATAGGCGCCTGCAACCATGCCTGGCTAGTTTTTGTATTTTTTAGTAGCGACCAGTTTTCTTCATTTTAGCCAGGCTGATCTCGAACTCCTGACCTCAGGTGATCCACCCTCCTTGACCCCCCAAAGTGCTGGGATTACAGGCATCAGTCACCATGCCAGGCCTTTTTATGCTACCAAACTTTAATAGTAAAAATTGAAAAAAAATACAAAATACTCCACATACTATACTGGGGAGATACATGACAGAAAAAGACAACTTCTTCATGATAGAAAGAACACACCATTAGTTGAATAATAATAATTCATTTATACAAAGCTGCTGAGTTTAAAAAAATTAATATTTGTCTAGAGTCAGTCTCATAATCTTGCAGATCAGCCTAGAATTTTATTAAGTATGGTAACAACATGCAGTTTTTAATTCTTTAAAGCCTTAAAATTGGCTAATTGATTTCTTCAGGCAACAAACATCATGCATAATTGAGTGGAAGGTGCTCCACTTCACACTCTTCTTTTTCTTTCATAATCCTATATGACTTTCAGAAGGCCAAAGGGAATATAACTACAGCATATATGGTATACCTTATACATGTGTAGGCAACGTGCCGGGTAAGACCTGGCCATGCATGGTTTACCTTATGAGCTCAGAGATATGAATTACTGTTTCTACTGCCTAGATGTGAAAAGGGCTCATAGAGCTCCAAAGTAACATAATCAAATGTAAAACAGTATCTAATTTTAAAGACCAATGGATCTGGAATTACAAGGAAGCAGAAAAATGGAGACAGGATGCAGAGGTAGAATTCACATTTTGGAAAGCATCATATTTCAAACACACCCCTATAATTCAAACATTTTATTTGATGGAAATCATATGAGGCTCTGAGTATTGACACACCACTGCTGTGTCAAGAGTTGATGAGACCATTTCCGAATTAATTAAAATATAAAAGTAAATTCCCTTAAAAATACCAGTTATTTAAATAATGCTGGGGCCATTCTTGTACCTTCTGCTTTCTTTTTGGGAACTAATGGATATATCAATGACTTTGTATTTTTAATAAATCATTGGAATGTCTACTTTTTTCATGAAATATCAAAAGTTTTTACAACAAAGACTGAAATTCTGTTCTCAAATACTTAGGGAACAATACACCTCATAACTTCATGACAGAACTCCTTCCTAGGAATTTGCATTTCTTAACATCAGCGAGGTGTTAACATGTGTTGAAAAATCAAACACATGTGTACCACCCCAAGGGAAATAAACAATTTGTCATGGGCAGCGTCAATAAAAATAAGAAAAAATTCTTACAAGTAATCACTGATTGATGCATAAAATGCTCAAATCAACAAAGATTTTAAAATTATAAAATTCAAGGCTAATCAGAGTATGGCGAGATGAGTGTTCTCATACATTGCAGGAGCAGACATTGGGATAGCCTCTCTGGAAAGCCACCTCGTGATGTATAACCTTTGATCCAGCACCTACACTTACAGAAACCTATCCTAACAAAACACAATCATTTGTTACAGTTAAAGATTTATGCATGGCCAGGCACGGTGGCTCACGCCTGTAATCCCAGCACTTTGGGAGGCTGAGGCGGGTGGATCAGGAGGTCAGGAGATCGAGACCATCCTGGCTAACATAGTGAAACCCCGTCTCTACTAAAAATACAAAAAAAATTAGCCGGGCGTGGTGGTGGGTGCCTGTAGTCCCTGCTACTCAGGAGGCTGAGGCAGGAGAATGGCGTGAACCTGGAAGACGGAGCTTGCGGTGAGCCGAGATCACACCACTGCACTCCAGCAAGGGTGACAGAGAGAGATTCTGTCTCAAAAAAAAAAAAAAAAAAGGAAAAAGAAACCCCGTCTCTACTAAAAATACAAAAAATTAGCCGGGCGTTGTGGGCGCCTGTAGTCCCAGCTACTCAGGAGGCTGAGGCAGGAGAATAGCCTGAACCTGGGAGGCAGAGCATGCAGTGAGCCGAGATCATGCCACTGCACTCCAGTCTGGGCGGCAGAGCGAGACTCCGTCTCAAAAAAAAACAAAAAACAAAAAAACAAAAAAAAACATTTATGCATAAAGAATTCATTGCAACCTTATAAAAATCAGAAAGTTATTTGTCTGGAACACAAAATGCAACAGAATGTTTACCAGTGCACTAAAAATATGACATAAAATAGTTAAAGAAACACAAATATGCTTATAAAGTACTATTAGGGAGAAACAAACAAACAAAAAAACAATATCCATAAAAACAAAAGGAATTCTATAAAAGACAATTCTAAATTTGTACAAAGATGCTTTACATGCATGCAAGCATACCTTGAAGACATTGCAGGTTTGGTTCCAGATCACCACAACAAAGCAAATGAGTCACACAAATTTTTTGGTTTCCCAGTGCATAAAAAAGCTGTTTTACACTAAACTAGTCTATTAAGTGTGCAATAGCATTACGTCTAAGAAAAATAATACACAGCAGGTCCTAGAATAATGTTGTTTCATTCAGGGTCATTTAATTTAACATTGTTTCATTGTAATATTGATGAGAAAAAACAATGCTTCCAGTCAGGGCCCCTGTCTGTATGGAGTCTGCACGTTCTACCCTTGTCTACATGGGTTTCTCTGTCTACTCCAGTTTCCTCTCACGTGCCAGAGTTGTGCATGTTAGGTTTACTATTGTGTCTACATGGTTCCAGTGTGAGTCAGTATGACCGTGAGTGTGAGTGCGCTCTGTGATGGGAGAGCATGCAGGCCGTGACTGGTTTCCTCCTGGCAACCCGAGCTGCTGGGACAGGCTCCAGCCACCCACAACTCTGAACCAGAATATGCAAGTTGGAAAATTAAGGAATGAATCAACACAAATTATTGCCAAATAAAATTCATCAGATCTACGACCGTCATGCAAAACATATACCCTAAACCATGTAGTCTGAAAGTGTTCAGTGAGTAGTGCTTGTTTGTGAATGTTTTGGAATTGCATGGTGGGAGGAGGTGATATTGAGAATTTTCACTTTGCAAACATTTGCCCCTTTATTAATCTACTCCCACCATGACAGACATCACTCAATTGGGTATTGATTCACCTAAAACTGGGTAAATAATTATCTCACTTTTATTTACTAATCTTTCTTAAATGTAGGCATACCTTAACTTCAATGTTTTAGAAGTATTTTGGTTTTTATTGAGAAGTTTGGTGATCTTTTGTGATGAGAAATGTGCTGTAGGAGTCTAGGTGCGATGGCTCATGCCTGTAATTCCAGGACTTTGGTTGGCCAAGGCGGGCAGATCACATGAGGTCAGGAGTTTAAGACCAGCCTAGCCAACATGGTGAAACCCCATCTCTACTAAAAATACAAAAAAATCAGTCGGGCCTGGTGGTGCACGCCTGCAGTCCCAGCTACTCAGCTGGCTGAGGCAGGAGAATTGCTTGAACCTGGGAAGTGGAGGTTGTAGTAAGCCAAGATCGTACCCCTGCACTCCAGCCTGGATGACAACAGAGTGAAACTCAGTCTCAAAATAAAGAAAAAAAAAAAAATACGCTGTAGGAATTTAACTCTTCTTTATATCAACTGACTTATGATAAAACTGGTTTTGTTATATGACATTCTTTTAAAGTCATAGTTTCCAAGAACCTATCGACAGTGTTAAGGAAGGACTTACTGTACATACCTTAATTTTAAAATACTTTATTGCAAAAAAGATGCTAATGATCATCCATCAGGGCCTTCAGCAAATCATAACCTTTTTGCTGGTAGAGGGTCTTGCCCTGATCTGATGGCTGTTCAGTTAAGGGTTGACTGACATTTTCTTAAAATAAGACAGCAATGATGTCTGCTTCATTCATTGATTCTTCCTGTCTGCCCCATTTATTGATTCTTCCTTTCATGAAAGATTTCTCGGTAGCATTTTATCCACATTAGAATTTGTTTCACAGCTGGATTTGTTACTCTCAAGCCTCTCAAAGCCACTACTTTATCTACTAAATTTGTGTAGTATTCTAAATCTGTCATTATCATTTCCATAATAATCATAGCATCTTTACCAGGAGTAGATTCCATCTCAAGAAACCACTTTTTTTGCTCATCCATTAAAGGCAACTTCCCAATGATTCAAGTTTTATCACGAGATTGCAGCAATTCATTCCCATCTTCAGACTCCGCTTCAAATTCTACTTCTCTTGCCATTTCCATCACAGCTGTAGTTATTTCCTCCACTGAACTCTTGATCCCCTCAAAATGATCCATGAGGGTAGGAATCAACTTCTTTCAAACTCCTGTAAATGTCACTACTTTGACCTCCTCCCATTAATCAAGAATGCTCTTAATAGCATCTAGAGCAGTGAACCATTTCCAGAAGTTTTTCAACTTACTTTTCCCAAATCCATCAAAGGTATTACTATCTATAGCAGCTATAGCTTTATGAAACATATTTCTTAAATAATGAGACTTGAAAATCAAAATATCATCTCAATCCATGGGCTGAAGAATGGATACTGAGTTAGTAGCATGAAAACAGCATTAATCTCCATCAGAGCTTTTGGTTGACCAGAACATTGTCAATAGCAGTAATATTTTGAAAAGAATCTTTTTTTTCTGACCAGTAGGTCTCAACATTGAGCTTAAAATATTCACTAAATCATGCACAAACAGGTGTGCTGTCATCCAGGCTTTGTTGTTCCATTTATTGAGTATAGACAGAATAGATTTCACATAATTCTTAAGGGCCCTAGGATTTTCGGAATGGTAGTTGAGCAATGGTTTCAATTTAAAGTCACCAGCTGCATTAACCCCTAACAACCAAGTCTGTCATTTGAAGCTTCGAAGTCAAGCACTGACTTCTCTGCTCTAGCTATGGAAGTGCTAGATGACGTCTTCTAATAGGAAGCTGCTGTTTCATCTACATTGAAAATCTGTTGTTTAGTGTAGCCACTTTCATCAAGTATCTTAGCTCCATCTTCTGGATAACTTGCTGCAGCTTCAGCATCAGCATTTGCTGCTTATTATTTCTACTTTCATGTTATGAAGATGGTTTCCGTTCTTAAACTTCATCAACCAACCTCTTCTAGGTTCAAACTTTTCTTCTGCAGCTTCCTTACCTCTCTCAGCCTTCATAGAATTGAAGAGAGTCAGCGCATTGCTCTGGATTAGGCTTTGGCTTAAGGAAATGTTGTGACTGGTTTGATCTTCTATCCAGACCACTAAAACGTTCTATTAGGAATAAGACTATTTTGCTTTCTTATTATTTGTGTTTTCACCGGAGTAGCACTTTAAATGTCCTTCAAGAACTTTTCCTTTGCATTCACAATTTGGCCAACTGTTTAATGCAAGAGGCCTGGCTTTTGACCTATCCTGGCTTTGGACAGTCCTTCCTTGCTAAGTTTAATCATTTCCAGCTTTTTATTTAAAGTGAGCATTGTGCAATTCTTCTTTTCACTTAAACACTTGGAAGCCAATGTAAAGATATCAACTGGTCTAATTTCAATATTGTTATGTCTTAGCGAATAGGGAGGCCCAAGGAAAGTGTGAGGCATGAATGGCGTGTTGATGGAGCAGTTGGACCACACACAACGTTTATCGATTAAGTTCAGCATCTTATATGGGTGTGGTTTGTGGTGCCCAAAACAATTACAATAGTAACATCACAGGTCACTGATCACTAGGTAAAATAACATATAATAATAATGAAAAAGTTTGAAATATTGCAAGAATTACCAAACTGTGACACAGAGACACAAAGTATATGCTGTTGGAAAAACGACACTGATCGACTTGTTTCACAAAGGGTTGCCACAAACTTTCAATTTCTGAAAATGCTACAGCTGGAAAGCTCAGTAAAGCAATGTGCGATAAGATGAGGGTATGACTGTGTACACACAGAAGAGAAGAGTGAAATGAAATTAAGACATTAATAATATTCCCTTCTGAGTAGTATGGTTAACTGGTAAGTTTTATTTTCTTCTTCCTTTCTTTCTACTACATTTTTTAAAATGTGCACTTTCTTTTTAATATATACAAGAGTAAAAACGTAAATGCTATTTTAAAGCTAATGAAATCTATTTTCATTTGCCAAACAAAATTATAAGTGATTTGCTGTACATGCATATTCAAGCTGTCATTATACTTCTTTGACATTCAGAGGTTTTTCTAAAAAACATTTTTTATACCTTATAAAACCAACTTAGAGATTTAAAAAAAAAACAAGTTTCAGCACAGTTAGTTGACATATCCATTTCACTCCACAGTTAAAGCTACGTCCAGAATGATAATCTCCCGCCTCCAACCCAGTGTGCCCCTCACTGCTTCGTTAAGAACCTTAATTATTTGTTTAACTTCTCAAAGATGTTTTCAATACAAAATAATATCATGAGAACTATTTAATTGAATACTCTTTCTCACTTTCTTCCAGCCCTAACCAACCACCCCATTTCCCCAAATACATCTGTATTAAATCACGTATGTATCAGGAAATATATGGGATGCTTAATTCCTTGTCTTCAATTGCTATCCTTTATTAGTAAAGAAAATATTCTACTGCTTTACACAGTGCTTTGTGCCTTAAATGAGATTTCTCCTAGACTGCAGTAAATATTTGCTAATTTTGATTTAATTTAAATACCAAGGAGGTTAACTAAGAGCAATTAATCAAGAGCACAAACTAGATGTTATAAATAAATAAATACATTTTAAAATTCTCCAACAACCTTTGAGTTATTTCTAGTCTAGCAATATTCATTCTGATTTGGAAACCAAAAATAAAATTCTATGGCCCCCAACCAACTGAATGGATCCCTCCTCTGGATTGAGGGCATTTTAAAGTAAACTTGAAACTCTAGTTCAGGCCATGATGGGAATGGGTGGTTGGACATGCCTCATTATAACTTCCTCTCTTTGGAATTCAGGCACAGCTAACTAGCATTAACATTAATACTAGCATTAACATTAATACTAGCATTAACATTAATACAGTGACCTTATGATTGACAAAACAGACTCTCTGTAGTAATAAGATGTCAACATGACAGATAGCAGGTCCTGTAAGAAACGTAAGTATTTTACCCTAAAATATATTTCTTAGACATATTTTGAAATGCCCCTGCAAAGCTGTCTCTTATGGGGAAAATGTACATTCCATAGAGAATCTCCTTCCCTTTCCAGGTCTTTTTCCCTATCCAGGAGAGAATTCATTAAGAGTCTGGTACATTTTTATGTCTGATAAGAAACATTTACAATCTATTCTCTCTGAAGCCTGTTACCTAGAGGTTTCATCTGCAATAATAAGAACCTTGTTCTCCACAACCCTTTATCTTAACCTAGCCACTCCTTTCTATTGATTCTAGGTCTTTAGAAGAACTCTTTCAACCAACTGCCAATCAGAAAATCTTTGAATCCCCCTAAGACATGGAAGCCACTTGAAGTTGTCTTGCCTTTTTGGACCAAACCAATGTACATCTTACATGTATTGATGGATGTCTATTTTCTTCCTAAAATGTATAAAACCATGCTATAGCCTGAATACCTTGGGCACACGTTATCAGGATCTCCTGGGGCTGTGTCATGGGCCATGGTCACTCATATTTGGCTTGGAATAAATCTCTTCAAATATTACAGAGTTTGACTCTTCGTTGACAGATTCATCCTTGGAAACCAGAATGATACATGTTGTTCCATATAATTTTCAGTAAATAAGGAACAATGGTATGTTTTGAACACTGTAATTCCTGTCATTCTTTCACCAGATAAGCAGGGGAAAATTCAGGTTATCTGGCAATGTAAAAATTCTAGATATAAAGAGTTTTAAAATGTGATGATTTAAAAACAACAGTATGTGTACTAAAAGAATCACACCATATGTGATTAACTCAAATGATAAAGCACTAGCTTTAAGTAACGACTCAGAGAAATGAGAAAAGCAAAACAAAAAGGTATAGTTATGAATGGGCTTTACAATAACTTATGATGAGTAAATCATTCATTTGACAAAGTTTATGCTTCTTTCATAAAGACAAGGATAGTTCTAGAGTTTAAGAATACAAACTTGATAACTTTCTACTAACCTTGATGAATATGAAAGACAAAAAGATACTACATTAACACCAAAAGAAGGGCCCCCGTGCCTATCTCAACAAAAGTTATCAGTTTCAAGCCTTGTTAAATAAGGTTACACACCAACTTTCCTATTACACTGAATTTTAGAGAATGACAGCTTTCATAAAGGACAATTGTGTTGCTCATTTCTACAGGAATTAGTAAAATATAATAAATGAGGGTATCAACCCTACATATTTCATGCTTTGAAAAGTTGCAAACTTTTATAGTAGGCATGCCCAGCTTTTGCAAAAGGAAAAATGAATTTTTAAATGTGTTTCACTTAAATGTAAATGAGCAAAATTAATGAAAGCTGCAGACTCGTAAATGTTTCTTGCCAGGTAACTTAAGGCATTTTTTTTTTTTTTTTTTTTTTTATGAGACAGAGTCTCGCTCTGTGGTCCATACTGTAGTGCAGTGGTGCAATCTTGGCTCACTGCAACCTCCGCCTCCCAGGTTCAAGCTATTCTCCTGCCTCAGCCTCCCCAGTAGCTGGGACTACAGGCGCGGGTCATCACACCTGGCTAATTTTTTGTATTTTTAGTAGAGACAAGGTTTCACTATGTTAGCCAGGATAGTCTCAATCTCCTGACCTCATGATCTGCCCGCCTTGACCTCCTAAAGTACTGGGATTACAGATGTGAGCCACTGCACCTGGCCAAGGCACTTTTAAGTCATTTTGCACTTGTCACCATCTGAAGTTGAAACATGAAGAATACAAAAAAAAAAAAGCATTTTAAATTCTTTTATGATGCTCAACAGTAAAGTATGCAAGGGTTCAAGTAATCTGACCAGGTTTTATTAGAAGAGGGTTATTGTTACCTATAAGACATTTTATCATAAAAATATTCAAGCATACAGAATAATTGAAAAAAAGTAAAATAAATACCCATATGCTGACAACCAGACTCAGCAACTGTTAAGATGTTACCATATGTGTTTTATCTAAAGAGATATATTTCATTAATTAATCTTTGGAACCACCTTCAAATAAATCATTTACTCTAATTATTTGATTCATTTTGTATCAATAGTCCAAATTAGAAACATATAAAATACACTTTGGTAGTATAGTCCCATGAAACCCCAAAATGGAATATATCCATATCATCGCAGTTTGGTCACTGCCACTATTAATTAATCCTATAGGACAAATCACTTAACTCCTTTAAGCTTCTGTCTCCTGATCTTGAAAAAATTAGGAAGCTAAACTTGAAAATATCCAAAGTCACCATAAGTTATTAAACGTTATCATTTCAATACCCACAGGAAAACTCTACTCTCACTGCCCTGTTTGATCTGCATATGAAACTCGGAAAAAACGTAAGACACCTGAACGACAGCTGACCAGAAGCTGCCCCGCACCCTAACCCACAAGGATGTGGACACATTTTGAGAAATCACTCCAGCTTTTAAAGTAAGGATGACATTTGGCATAAATTAACTATTGAATTATTAAGTTGTCTAATGAGGTATTGATTCTCAACCACATGCAACTTCCTGAAATTTTGGTTTACATGATATAATTTCTCCAATCTTTCACTAGCTTCCTATCAAGCTTACTGTTCAGCTTTTAGAAAAAAGCATAATAGGTCATTAGGCTTCCATTAGAAGCAATTACTTCAAAACAGAGCAAATGTTCCCCTTTCTTTACCACCACACCATATAAGGATCTTCCACAAAGGCAGGCTGTGTAATGAAGCAATTTAGGTTTTGTTTCAAGAATTAATGAAAAACAGCACTCGGTCATTATGGTCATTAATTCAGGTTATTCATCACCTATGAAAATCACACTTTCAAAAAACATATTATGCAAAAACCATTTGAGATTTATCAGACTGTTTAATTATTATTGAAATTCAAGAAAGATCTTCCTTCCTCAAGCCTTCCCAGCATCTAAGATTATTAACATATAGATTTTAAAAATTATAGCTACCCTAATTTTGGATGGAATAAAGACTTCAAAATACTTCGTTTGTCTAGATGCTGCAGACTCAGGAGCTATTAGTCCCACTCTGAAGACATGGACCCTTTTATGTAGCCCCAGTTTGAATCTAAGTTGTTTGGAAATAGTATGATTTTACTGGCAGAGAATGTACTTTAATATGGAAGCTGGCTGTGTGCCCTAGGAAAGAAGAAAAATGAACTGACCTTGCATTGCAGAAAGACCTCAGGTGGTTAGTATTCAACATTCTTCCACCTCAGTTGAGACACACAGAATTTTGAGTTAGTCACTGTTTTCAAAAAGTATTTCAGCAGTGAATGGTGAGAAAATCAAATGTAGGTAAATATTGTCATTGATTGTTATTTGTTCTTTTTATTTATAGGAAATTTAATATTTCGATTTCCATAATACTCTAGCTCTGCATAGCAAATTCATAAACATTAATACACTGGTTCTATAACAGCTTTCTAAAATATCTGGAATGTAAATTATTCCCACTGTCTAGAAGACAAAACTGAGGACTGTTATGTCACTTGTGCATTACATAAGATCAAACAATTAAGGAATCAAATCTAGATATTGTGATTCCAAATTCAGCATTTTTCCCATTATACTTTACTTGTATTGTATTCTAAATAATTACTATTAAAAGTACATCACTGTGCATATTTTATAGATATGATTTGCATATCACTTAACATAAGCTACCCTAGATAGTACTAAGAATTAAAACTCAAAACTATCAAGTTCTCCAAGATAAAGTAGTAAATTTATCACAATAAATTAGAATTATACTTCCATGACTTTTACCTAATCCCATGGTTTCAAAATCTTACTGCCAATCTAATATTAAAAAGAAAAAGTGTTCAGGGTTGCCTAGGCCTGGGGCAGTGAGGTGGGAAGAAATAGGGAATGACTGCTCATGAGTATGAGGGATTTCTTTTTGCTAAGAGACAAAAATGTTCTAAAATTAGATTATAGTGATGGTTGCACAACCCTGTGAACATGCCAAAAACACTGAACTGTACATTTTAAGTGAATTTTACTGAATTATATAACAATAAAACTATTTTAAAAAGAAAAAAAAACTAGAGTCAAAACATATAGAACTTCTGCTTTACTGTATTAATTTTTAAATCTAAGAAAAAATTGAAATTTAGGCTATTTATTCAATATTTACAAATACTGTTTTGTTCACAGAACTCGAAAACAAGGGATAGCCCCAAATTCAAGAGTTTACAATTCAGAAGTTCAAACAGAAACAAAATAGCTAATTATAGTACCAGGCAAACTTAAATACAAATTCTACAAAAATAAATGCATGTAAGATGTAGTGAAACATACTAGAGTAATCTCCTGGGAGCTTAAATATGGACTACCAGTGGGCTGTATGACCTTGGGCAGCACAAAAAAAATATATTAAAGCACTTTAAGAGTGCTTTATGTAAAGCTCTACATAGATGTTAAGGCACTGCTTCCCTATTTATAAAATAAGGAAACTGGTCAAGTCATTTCTACAATTTCCATAAACTCTAATGTTCTGCAAATCTATAATTTAATTCTAGACAGACCGACTTTTACTGTGAATTATTTTTCATTTTTATGTGAAATACTGTGTAATTCCCTCATCAACTAAGTCATAACATAAAAGTATAACATTTTTGTCACTCCCATACCAAACTGACATCCAAAAGAAGGCTGTTTCCTTTAAAAGAGGCATTCTGAAGAAGTATTCCTTATTTTAAAGATATAAATATTATGCAATTTCTTTTTTAGAATTCCTTTTCGGAAATGCTGTCTGTGTTTGAGTATCTCCAATATTCACAAATATTTTTCCTTTGAAAATGAACTAAATTTTGGAAACAGAAAGATCTGGCATACATAGCTGGCAATCAAAAGGGCAAATTTTTTAATTAATATAAAAATGTAAATGAATGCACTTTGCAGACATGTATGATGGACAAGAATCAGCATACTTTTGTGCTCCATGTCTGAGGCAGGAGAAGAGGGTCTGGAGACAGGGAGCCTAAGGCCAAGCCATGGCTGAGTTCTTGGAATTGGACCAAAAGGAAAACCCTATCTCTCCATTCCTAAGTGACAAGGGGCCAGAGGCTCCTCTCTTTACAAAACCCCTCTACCCTACCCCACAAATGGGAAATGCCTCTGACTGGTCACAGGCAAAGCTTCACTTCAGCCTCTGATTGGTCACAAGCCAAGGCTTCACTTCAGCCTCTGACTGGTCGCAGGCCAATCTTTCTTTCACACAGGGTATTGTAACCAATTGGAAGCTTCTAAGGGTACCTAGGGGTGTCACCAATTTTTTTTAGTTTAATAAAATCCCTAAAGAAAATTGCAATCAGGTCTTTTGGGTCACCTGCTCAAGCCCATTTCTACTCTGTGGAGGGTACTTTTCTTTCAAAAAATCTGTGCTTTCATTGCTTCATTCTTTTGTTGCTTTGTTTGTGTGTTTTGTTCAATTCTTTGTTCATTGCACCAAGAACGTGGACAGCTTGCAGTCAAGACTTTGCATCTGGTAACATGTTTACTCATTCAGTCTATTCCCAGAGTTTTCTGCTCTACTAAAATTCTGTCTACTCCTCAAGATCCATATTAGTACTACATTTTCTCCAAATACTTCTCTGACATTCTAAATTCAGATTTTACTGCCCCTTCTTCCATGTTCAAACAACTTCTAGTTTTATTATACTGTATTTGTTACATCCCATTGTAGAAACTATAGTGATTGGGTTCTCAGTATCTGAAATTCAGACAGTTCTGGGATAGAATATTTGATCCCACACAGGTAAATAATTCAACTTGACTAGGTTTTCAGTTTATATTCTATAACAGGGTTATGATTTTCATCTAACAACTTCATAAAATATTTTTAATTGGTATTGCCTATTGTCTGTGAGGGTACAAGAAATTAGGCATTCAAGCAGGTAGTGGTTATGTAAACAGGTGCTACCTTGCAAGATGGAAATCTGGCAATATATATCAAAAGCTTTCCATTGGCTGGGTGGTTTATGCCTGTAATCCCAGCACTTTAGGAAACTGAGGTGGGGGGATCACGAGGTCAAGAGATCAAGACCATCATGGCCAACATGGTGAAACCCCATCTCTACTAAAAATACACAAATTAGCTGGGCGTGGTGGTGCACCCCTGTAGTCCCACTTATTCGGGAGGCTGAGGCAGGAGAATCGCTCGAACCTGGAAGGCAGAAGTTGCAGTGAGCTGAGATTACTCCACTGCACTCCAGCCTGGCAACAGCAAGACTCTGTCTAAAAAAAAAATAAAAAATAAAAATTTAAAAATTTAAAAAGCTTTTCATTGTTCTGATTCTTTTGGTCCAGTTATGCTATTCTAATAACACACCCTGGACATAATCAGGATGCACTTAATGATGTATAAGGATGTTCATCATGGAATTATTTATCATGAGAACATTGGTAACAACCTAGTTACCTAACCATAGTGGGTTCCCTGAATAAATTACGGTGCAGCCACTCAACAGAATTTTATTTACATTGTTTTTAAAAAATCACAATATAAGACATAAAAAGCATTCATGATGTACAAAGCATTCAAGATGTGTTAATTGTAAAAGGAAGGTTATAAAATCCCAGAATAAAGCTACAGAGCAAATAGCATCTCCCATACTTCTATATCACAACCACCCTGGCCTGCAGAATGCAGCTACACTGTAGTCTTGTAAAATTCTGAAGCCAGAGTAAATACATGATCAGATAATGTTTTCAACTAAAGAAGTTCCCCTTTTTCTCTACCTCTTTAACTCTTGCAACATTTACCCTGAAAAAAAGGAAAACTCATTTTATAAAATTTTTGAGCCAAGAATCAAGAGCTTTTTTTTTTAAGGCTCCTGTATCACTCCTCCTGTATCACTCACAGTAAAGACGACTTCTTTCCTTTGCTTTGTTTAGTTTCTGGCAATGGAATAGGACTTCTTTTTAATATGAAGTTTTATGTCCATCAGCATTATATCAGTTTCTGTGTGGGTTAACTGGATTTTTAGGGGCCATCTCAGAGCCTAATCTGTAATCCAGAAGAGGCTTCATAAATTGAGGAGCATCCTACAGGAGTTTCTATCACAAGCCCCACTGGTCAAGGGAAGTTTTTTGTTGCATTTCCTCAAGCTGAAACTCAGAAAATAACCCCAGGGGAAATTACAAAGATTTATTTTCTCCTTCCCTGAAGAAAGCAGGAGTTTATGGCACCTTCGCAGGTGACTAGGGTGCATCTGAACTCCAGTGAGTCAAAGTCTGCGGGGGCATGAATCCTTTGGAAAAATTCTCTGGCTGACTGTAATGTGAACATCCTTGTTAAGATTTAAGGGTTACTCCAGAGATAAAGATAATGAAGATGATGATACCATCACCACACCCAATAGACATGAGACTGTGCTGGGCATGTCAGGTGGATCATCTCATTTGATCTACACTCAATCGAGGTGGGAGAATAACCCAACCAATAGTGGTAACTGTAACAACAGTAGCCAACCCACACAGCAGTTATGTGCCAGCATTTGTTTTTACCATTTTATCAATATTAACTTATTTAACTCCTACAACAACCGTTTATGTGTGTGTGTGTGCGCGTGCGCGCGTGTGTGTGTAGAGAGAGAGAGACAGACTAATTCCAATCCTATCTTCTGAAAAGGGAACTGAAACACAGAGATGTGGAAGGATTTGCCAAGGTTACATAACTGGTAAGTGGCAAAGCCAGAATTGTTTGAATCTAGTCTCACACTAGACTCGTATGAACGACTAAAATTCCTCAGAACAACTTATTTGTACTTCCTTGTTCCCCATGGAAAATGCAACACTGCATTTTACATTTATGCTGCTTAGCACATATCTTTGGTGCATGACAGCCATTCAATACATGTTTTTTGAATTAAATTTTTAAATATATATATATAAATTTTTCTTATTTTAAACAGCTCAGTCTGTTAAGTTAGTTGACTCCTTTCAGTTTCTTTCTTAGGGAGCTATTATATCCTTTTAAATATAATGATAAAAAACTACACTTGGGTATGGAGAACTGGGTTCAATGAACACATAATTTAATGTTTGTATTATTAAGAACCAAACCAAATTAAGTTATAATCAAAAACCAGAAACAACTATATTAATATGGATGGAAATGACACAATCCATCTTTCTTACCAAAGTGTAAAATGAACTCATTTTTAAAAATCTTTATTTCCTTAAAATTATATAGCCAATACATGAACATCGAACATCGAAATAGTTTTGAAAATAATATATTTCCTTACTTTTAAACTTCTAGGAAAACAAGTACATAGCCACCCACTCAAAACTGTCAGCAACTTTGGAAAGCCGAGGCAGGCAGATTGCTTGAGCTCCAGAGGTCAAGACCTGCCTGAGCAACATAGTGAGACCCTGTCTCCACAAAAAATACAAAAAAGTTAGCCGGGTGTGGTGGCATGTACAGTAGCTGTGATCCCAGCTACTCGAGAGGCTGAGGCGGGAGGAGAGTTTGAGCCCAGGAGGTCAAGGCTGCAGTGAGCCATGATGGCACCACTGCACTCCAGCCTATGCGACAGAGACCCTGTCTCAAAAAAAAAAAAAAAAGCTGTCAGCAATAAAACATCCATTATAGACTATCTCTGTTTCCTTATGTCCAAAATGAAATGGTTGAATCAGATGATTTCCAACATCTCCTCATTCTCCAGAATTCCACGTTTTAAAGGAACATGGAATGTTCTCCTCATGCTCCAGCTCATGTTTTAAAGGAGAGTGTAGAGGCTAAATTTCTTTAGACAAGGAAATGCATATGGAGATAATTCAGAACAAAACAATATCTATTTTCTAGTTAATGTAATCTCTCTTTCTATATCTTCTATACTGAATGACCCATTTTATCCCAACATAATTCCTAAAATGATCTATCTAAAATTACATGTAGAGAGACACTGGCTATTGAAGCAGAAAACCTATGTTGAACACAATTTGCACCACATACTAGCTGAGCAACTACTGGCATGTTCCTTCACCTGCTGATTTGCAAAACAAATTTCTTTTCTACCTATCTCTTAGGACACACAATAATGTAATATTGTTAATATTATATTTATTAATGATGTAATATATGAGAAAACACATTGTAAACTCTAAAATACTAAAAATGTAAGGAAACTGTACTAGCAGTATCAAGGTATTTTCCCATCATGACAGCTAACAGTTATTCTATTGCTGTAGTCAATCATTTTTTCTCTTAATTCTGTTAAAATAAAAACAAAATAGTTGTCTATTGTGCAGACAGTTCAACATCTTCTTCCATGTGATGTTTTTCCAAAATTCTTGCTTAACTTTATGAAGCCACAGTTTCACATAAGCCTATTATTTATTAAGCATTAAAAGGCACTGTCTGCTTTTATAAGTGAGCTTTGTTATAAATTAATCTTTTAGAGTTCCATAGAACTGAACAAACTAGATGATGAAAAATGAAAAGCAACCCTCTGATGCACTTCACATCCTTTCCAATTTCAATTATTTGGACTCATTTACCTCGCCCAGAAATGAAAAAGCTTTGTGAAACTAAGAAAGCCACCATGGCACAACATTTTCTACATTCTTTTATCTCTATGGTAGGAACTCTCCTAATTACTTATTTTGGAGAACTAAAAATGAACTACCAAATATACTAAGAGAAGTTGGTAGTGATCACAGTTAAGAGTAAGAGGAAGGAGCGATGTCTGCACATTTAAAATCTAGCAGTACCTACAGCTAGGAAATTTCCACTTGAAATTTAATAAACTTTGCCTCTAGGAAAACACAAATCATCAACCCTTTAAGTTACAATTATCACATAATACTCTACAAATAAAAGAAGACCTTTTATCTGTATCATTAATACTACTTCAATTCCCTCTCAGAAGCACTTTCTATTTGTTCTAGATTTGTACTAGTATTACACTTCTAGACACACACCAATGACAATGATATTTTGGCCATAAAAGAATTTTAAAATGGTATATTGTAGAAAGTATTAGTTATTTTTAATTGAGTGACAAAGCATTGCATCAGATCTAATTATACTGCTTTCAGTTAATTATATTGACTTTATCCAAGTCATTGATGGCATGACTTTTCTGATTAACAAAATGTTAGTTAATTGGATAACTTTTTAAAAACATAATTTTGACAACACACATCAACTTGGGGAACTACAGCAAAACAGAGGTCCAAGAGCCTTCTAAAATGGCACTTGTGTTCTTGGAAGTCACAGGAATCATATCTGATAGTGGCAGGCAGGGGTGCGGGTGTTTTCTCCTTGATCACATCTCACTTTTGTCTGTAATCTTGACCTGACTAGGAACTGCAGAAACAGAGGCAGAGTAGAGAAAGTAGTCTGTGTGGGCATCCCTACAGTTCCCAGAAAGCACACTTACGACATCCATGGAGAGGGTTAGATGGAGGCAAACCCGTCTACATATGCCATTTTTCTCCATTAAACATCAACCTTCACACACTTTCTGAACTAATCCAACCAAGACTTTCTCATGAAACCAAGAGACAACTCCTCATATGGTCAAGTGGGAATTCTAACTTCTAGACTAGAGGGTTATGACTCTGAGCTCCGTGGTTCAAACAATCTATGTCTGAGTTGATTATTGAGAGAAACTGAGGGAATCCAAGAGTTGACCTTAAAATACATACATCTCAACAATCAGATCATGGTAAAGTAAATCTCCATCGCTCTGGATCACTTCAGGATTTAATTGTTCAAGGAGAGCAGGGTTCTCCATGTGAAAAAAAGGTAGGGAAATGTTTGAGAATAAAAAATACAAAATTCAACCTGTCGAAAATACACCATTCCATTCAGTGTCTTCTAAAAAAACACATACTCAACCTTAACTACCTCTAAATACAGGGAGCTATACATGTAGATGAAAAATAATGTGTGACCTTCCTTCATCAGTGAATCTGAAAACCTGCTGAGAGATTAATGTGCCTTCGTGTTCATTATCTATTACTCATTAGCACTACAAGCAACTACATAGTTCTGTGTTGTCCACACATGAAAACACACACACACACACACACAGCCACAAAGCAAGCCTTTTGTAGACATCGCTGGTCAATCGTGGCTTGTTAGGTAGAATCTTCTGGTCTCTTTCTATTTTTAACAGAATATTCAGAAGTAGCTGCTTTAATACCACAGAAGACACAGTTTTCCGGGGAAGACTTTGAGATCAGCACCACACTGAAAGCTCAAGCCCCCCAGAAGGCCAGGCTAAGAATAGCCATAGTTTCACTCTGTATGTAAATGACTAGTTACTGAAATCGCGTGTGTATACCACATAGAGAAAAAGAATCAACTGGGGTACAAAAAAGCAACAGTAGAAAGTAAGAACAGAATTATACACTACTAATATTTAATATAAGATTTCACCATGGCATATGTGTATAACTTTTAAATGAATACACATCTATATACAACTAGATGTTTAAAATATTTTTGCTGAAGAAACATGATCAGAATAGTTTGGGGGTGACCAAAACCACTTAAGCTAAAATGATTTACACACACATTCAAGCAAATAGAAGTTATATCATTTAAATCAACATTTTCTAAAACGCTTGAGTCATGAAGAACTCAATTTACAGCACTAAATATTTTTAAATTTTTCTTATTATTCCTATAATATTCATATTCCAATCTACTTTACAGGAAACTGCTTTTTACCATGCCCTCAATTGTTAAATATTTTACAGAATTGGCGCTAAGAAAAAAATAAAGAGGACTTATAAAAATCTCTACTGATTTAACACGAACACAAACAATCCATTTCTAATCTAAAGACTTAATGATATAAAACACCCCAAAGTAATCACATAATAAAAATAAATTAAATTCAATATTATTTTTCAAATCATTTACATCAGCTTTGTTTCTATTGTGCTCTATTAAAAGAAAAATTATTTTATAGGCATGAAAATTTTAAAGAAACTAAGCAAACAAAACCATATCTGAGAAAATTAGCATCCAGTGTAGGGTGATTTTAGGTCATCAGGGCAATTTCAATGCTGCTAATTATATGTCCAAGTAAGCAGCACTTACGTTTTTGCTTCCTGCTCAAATTTTATTGGATGTATAACCGAGAAGAAATATTTTTAAAGGCAAAAAATACACGTGAATGTGTAAATAGATTGTGGGAGGGGAGTATATTTTAACTCTGAGAGCTGTGACATGCCTTTTTTCATTCCTCCCTTCTCTTTGAAACATGTAAGAAAACCCACAAAATGAGAATATTCTACACAAATATCTACTCGTGTAACGCACACACTATCTTCTGACAAACAAGAGATGTATGAAAATAAACAGAAAAGACAAGCTGCCACAGAGGGAAAAGTCTAATAAAAGACTAAACAAATAATACCTAAAAAGAATGATCCTAAAGAGGAATTTAAAAGGGGATAAAAATATTCAGACACTGAATTTCAAAATGCCAATATGAATTTTAAATAGTCAAGTTTCCCTCAGATTATGCCACATTTTATTCTCATTCATTTTGGTCTCTAAATGTATTTACAATAGACTGTTTCTATATTTTTATGGAGAAACACAAACTTAAAGCATTTCTTTTCTAAGAAACTAAATTTAGAGAATGTGGGAGGAATAAGGAGACAGAAAGTCAAGACAGCATTTACAATTTAATGGGAAGAGAACTTACAGTGTCTTAAAGCAAATAAATGTCAAACCTATTTAAACTTTTAGATATGACACATGGACTATTGATAATTAAAATATAATTAAGTATTTTTGCCTGGTATAGCTACCTCTATCAATATCAGAGATGGCAACTGTTAATATTTAAGTCTATAACTAAATTTTTATTTATTTCATTAAATTAATATAGCCCAATAACTTAGATCAGTTTTCAAAATATAACCACACAAATAAAATTTATCTGTTACTAGTTTATTTATTTCATAGTAATTGTGCCGCTTCCTAATCTGGATTGCCAGTTCTTTAGGCAAAAATCTCATATTATACTGACACCTGCTGGAAGGTTCTGGAATTGTACATTTCTCATTGCGTTATCCAGGCAGTTGTTAATTTTGCATATGTGAAAGACTACGTGGAATATAGTATTTCAACAGCAAATAATGTAAATTTTAATTTTCTAAATGAAATAAGTAACATTTATTCTAAACATTTAAATTTTTGTGATATCTTTAGGAAATTATAAATCAAGAAGTCTTCCCAAAAAGCACTTCTGATGGTAATTTATCCAATGACTTCAGTGATTTAACTTGTGCCTATTTGAGGTAGACTTAGGAAACTAATTAGCAACTTTCTCCAGTACTTGACTTCTGCTGTTTCATACTTTGCACTAACTTAATACCTTGGATTTTAGAAAAATATTTGGTTTTGTGAAAGTGCACACACAAATGGATCAGGAAAATGATCCTGCTCTTTTAAAAAAAGAATGCTTTATATATTCATATTGGTGGTTAAAAAAAATAAATAACATGAATTAGTGAATGAGCTTTTCTTATCTATTATCAAAATTGCCTTTTCATGAAAAACATAAATGTTTTACCAGGATAAACTTATCCTTTGAAGTGGAGCAAAACACAACACATTGAAATACTTAGGTTTACAAATCTTTGTAACTGAATTAATTAAGTTCCGTTAAGTTTTAATTAACTTCTTATGCAAAGAAAACTCAGTTCTAAGTATTTCTGAAAAGAATACCCCACTACCTGAATCTGTCTCCCAAAACGTCCGGGGGGAAAAAAAAAAAAGTCTCCAGACACCAATACATCTAATCGGCCAAATTGTAAGAAATTACAGTGTGATATAATAAAGTTAATGGAATGCTGCTTCCCATCTCAATCTGCTGCCACATAAGCATCATCTAGATGCCTGGACATGCCATATTGTATATCATCAGAAAAATAATATTTTCTTTGAGGCAGTTGTTTTGATCACAAATGAGTTTGGGCAGCTAACAGAGCAACAAGATACATTCTTGAGAACGGTACTAAAAATATGATAGGAAGGATGAATATAGTACTGTGGTAGTATAAAAATTGCTATTATAATTCTCTCCTTTTATATCAAAACACTCTAATTTTGACACAAGTAATGACATAGTATCACCATAGTTTGAATAAAACTATGATCAAACATATAACAGCTGACTTAAAAAAAATACTGCAGCTGATTGAATGGTTTATGTTCAGGATGACGTAGTATTAGAAATTTGCAACTGTCAAACAAGTTGCCTCCTGTAAGTCTACTTAATTCACCTATCCAAATGAAATTAAATTCTTCCAGTGTAACTATAGTATATGGAGATTCAAGAATATGGGGATGTTTTATGATGAAATTAAGTCTGATCTTTTTTAAAAATGTGTTTTAATTTTTTTAATTGAAAAAGCAATTAGCTATAAGAAGATGGAACATTTTTTAAAAATTGACTGAAAGATTATTTGGCACTCTTCTTTGAATTTTACTAAAATTTACATAAGATTAATTAAGATACTGCAAAGTACCACAGAGGTAACAGGTCTTAGTGAATGTAGTAGTTTTGCTATCATATTTTCTCCAAACAGTTCACTAGCCCATCTCGGAAGACAAGATTATGTCAATTGCAAAATAAACTATGTACTAAACAAAATGTAATTATGCAATTCACTTTAACAGATTTCACAATCAGTTACTAAGAAAGGGAATCTTCCTTGATAAGAACCTGAAAGATTAGTTTTTAGAGCCTGAGAAACAGCACAACTGTCAGACACCCGGCATCCTTATTTTCAATCACTCAGTTACCTTACAGAGCTTCTGATACCGAGGAGAAGAAACTGCCATCCTTTGTAAACGATGCAACAAAACCACAACTTTCTGCAGAGACGTTCTCACCACAGCCATCATTTTAAGTTTACCACACTTCTGGAGACACCTCAGAATTTGCATTATAAATGAAGAGCAACGATCATTTCCTCCCGGTCACTGGACAATGATTTGTCAGTTCTCTGAGCATGCTCGTTTCCAGGAAAGCATTTGAAAGATACAGGGGGTTAGGTTCTAGGAAAAAGGAGGCTGGTATTCCTTCAACTTCGCAATTTAAAAAACACAGACAAACGCCACGGAGAAAGCCCCCCAGCAGATGCTCACAGCCAGCACTTGCTCAGCCCGGCATGGCCAGAAATGAAGGAAGTTGTCGAGCAGCCAAGCGCTGCCGGCTGCGGGAGAGAAGTGCGCTCAGTAGCCAAAGAGGATATTAAGTGAAACATTAAAGCTGCAGATAGAAAGCAGACATCCCCTGGGAACAGGGATTCAACATATCACCGCCACCACCACGGTGCATGCCTTGCAGCTGGTTTCTATTAAGAGAGTGGAGCATTCACCCTCTCTAAAGAGGGATACATTCACTATGGAAGAAATGCAGCTCTAGCTGTGCTCTGTGAATTAGTGAACAGGAGACCCTGTTATAAATCTTGAGAAGAGCAGAAGGGTACACCTGACTCTAATAACAACAGCCCATACATTAAGTGCTAAAAAATCACCCGCCAGACAGGTCTCAGCCCAAGATCACCTAAAACAAAACAACAACAATAAAGCAAAACAAAAAATACTTGTAGGGGTTATGTGACTAAGATACCCTAAAAGCAGAGGGATCCAGTGGATTCGCATCTGCCTGCCTAGAAGGAAAGCCATTAAAAATGGAATAGGTTAGGATTTGTCTAATTAAACAGCTAAGCTAATAAAAAATTAAAAGTCTGTAATTGACTACTGAATATTCCAAATTGCCACATTTCCCCTTAGACAGCATCTTCATGATCTCATTTTATTTGCCATAAAGCTGTTTTAATTTTATGAATAGGAAATATGAGGCCATAATTAAATCATATAAAAACCCGGTACAGAATTTTGTGGTTTTATGTGTATATATATACATACTTGAGACATATTCTCTACTGCAGCCTGAATATCATTACAAACATCAACTGGGGTAAAGTACTATCAGGAGATGCGCAAAATAACCCTGGATGATTAAATGACTGGGTCAAAGAGCACAGCCAGATATAGAACCCAGATGTTGCTTATTATCAGTGTCCTGCTCAAACTGGTAACTGGGCTAATGCTGCAATTTCACCTCTGTCTAATGTTGTCATGATTCTTTAAAAGAAATGCAGTATTTTCAAGTATTTGTTTTTCCTCCTTTACTTCATTTGTCTTTCTTAGTCCTTCATGTTAGAATGATTTAAAGTCCTATATTGTGTCTTACAGAACGGTGTTTATCAAGCAGTGTTTTGCCGACTTTATTGGGTCTTATAGAACTGTGTTTATCATGCAGTGTTCTGCGGACGTCTGCCTGTATCTTTTTTCCCTGTAGGTCCATACCGAGAATCTACACTGCCTCCCTCTGGTGAGGCTAACAATGTCACCATATCTGTGTAAAGCCAAAAGTGGAGAACATAGTCGAAGGATAGAATACAAAATGTTAAGGTATTTGGCAAATAGATAGAAATAGATTAGTGATTGTTCAGGGGAGAGGGAATTGGCCGGGAGGAATGGGAAATTGATAGTAAAGGGAAGGGGTTTCTTTTTGAGGAAATGAAAATGTTCTAACTTGATTGTGGTGATGATTGTACAACCGTGAACAGACTAGCAACAAATGAATTGTAAAATTTAAATGAATGAACCATATAGTATGTGAATTGTATGCCAAGAAAGTTGTTATTAAATAAGTATGAAGCTATAAATCTTGTCCTAGAACCAGCAGATGAAGTCCCCATGAGATAGGCATTCACCCCTCAAACACAGTGCTAAGCACGGAGCTGGGCACTGGAGAAAATCTAAAAAAATCTATAATCAAAGTCTGCACATATGAAACAAGAGGATGAAAATGAGGCTAAAAGCAAACATAGGAGATAAAAGTGTAATAATCATAAAATATAAATTGTTAGTGAACAAAACCAGCCACCCACGACGACAACACTCCAGAAAGCAGGAACTCAGGATTTTACCCAGGAAAGAATCAGAGCATCTCAGTTAATTGGTAATGCCAAACGTAAAGCTAAAATTTTTAAATATAATTAAAAGAATAACAATCTTTTAGAATATGAACATGCACATCAAGAATAAATGCATTTGAATTAATAAATTAGTTGGAAGTCAATAATGGGCTTTCACACAGAAGCAAAAAATAAAGTTTCTGCATCTTTGGCCAAATACTCTTATCTGAATACAGATTCACAGTGACAACTGTATATTAGGCATCTCCTCCTGGATGTTACTCCAATGCTTCATTTCAACAAAGTCAAAATGGATGAAATTGCCATCCCCACACATTTCCCACTAACTTGCAACCCTGCCCTGACATTTTCTTCTATGTTCCCAGTCTTAGGCTCTAACAGCACTTGGCAATCTGCCTTTCCCCTTCCTCAGTCTAGGTATACTACTGAGTCATTAGATCTACTACCCCTGCCATTGTCTCCTTTCTGGTCATTAACACCTGTAGCCTGGAGGGCTACATGAGTATCCTAACAGGCCTCTCTTCTGTCACTCTTGTCTAGTTCAAATCCATTCCTCATACCATCAGCTAAATTCCTATAAAGCAAAAATCCTATTGCATCACTCTTGTTACTATCCTTTATGACTTCTCTTCATTGCCACTGAGTTAAAATATAAATACTTGCATGGCATTTAAGACCCTCTATGAGCTGGACTGCTCAGTTCTCAAGGAGCTTGTCTCTCCTGCAGGTCTGCAAAGAATCGGCTTTTCTCTTGCCAAAAGGCCTCTGCTGGGGAATAAAACCTAACAGCCTTGCAGCAGGGCGATGAAACATAGATACATAAATCCAAATCATCATCCATCCTTAACAGAATGGCATGTATCATAGCATACTCCCAAAAGTTAATCATCTTCCATGTGCTTTAGAACTATCCTTATCAAAATTCACCCACGATTCACCTTAAACCGAACATAGAATAAACTGCTTTATCTTCATGAAATACTCCGAAGGCCTTGGATCTGGTTGTCACAAGACATGAAGCAAGTATAAACAGTGAATGTGTCAGCTAAGCAGTTCTACATACACATCCTGTGCATGCAGCACAGATACACAGAGCTCCTTATTCCATCTTCCTTAGTGCACAGAGACTGTGCACCACCACAGCCACCACCACCACCACCACCACCGCCGCCACCACCATGCCACCAGAACTTCTCTGTTATGATTGGCCATGCTTTTTACAGTCATTTTCTCAAACAAACATCTCTCCATTTCCAAACAAGTTTCTATTTTAAATGTCTGTTCACTCATACAAAAGGAGAATCATTAATATACAACACCATAAAAAATCAAAATTATACTGCCTCAGAAAAACTCAGTAAAAGGTAATGAATCTCTAATAATCATCTATCTATATGGTGCTGAAAATAAAACCATAGAATATTTTTTAAACAGAACGGAAAGAACACGTTAAGAGCATTTAATAATGACGCAAGGGAGGAAAAAATCATGCAAATTACTGTAATGTGAAACATTTTAAACATAAATGTACATATTTATCTTTAAACAAAGGAATTTTAGTAGACTCTTAGTAAATGTCCTCTTTATTACTTTCTACCAGCCAAAAGAGACTATTTTTAGCAACACTAAAGTAATAACATATTATAATACATTTTATAAAGCATTATAATGTATTTTAATATTTTTATCAGCAACCTTTCTTTCTTGATGCTGTTTGCCATAAGTAATCCTGTGCTTAGTTATTTTTATTTTGAAAGATTTTAAACATTTCTATTTACATTTGTCTTCCACTGTTTGAATATTCATTAACTATTGAGAAGAGTCTTAGCCATGGTAAGAATATATCCTAAGACAAAACATGTCAGAAGACATTAAACTCTAGAACAGGCCTGTGTTTCGCTGATGGTCATTACCAGGGTTCATTTAAAGCCTCCTTTACTCATTGTGTATAAACTGTTATCTACTCAAGCCTAGATAGCTATTGAAATTAAAACCATTGCATCAATTAACTGTGCACATTTATAGGTCAGGCTTTTTCTTGTTTAAATCATAAAAAAAAAAAAAATCTAGCATCTACCCACACTTAAGAGTCCTCTATGACCTCCTAAAATACAGATGATGACTGAATATTTTATCAATTAACATTTATAGTGTCACTAGTGAGACAAAGGAACAGATTTAATTTTGATACTTGCCTGGTCACACTCATTACCAAGTCACAAATGTATTGTGCAAGGCATAAGAAACAAGCAGCAATGCATTTAAACAGAAATTTTCATCAAATGAATCTTAAGAACTCAATAGCAAAACATCATGAGTTTTCATGCACAGGGACAATTTATAAATAAGCTCATTCCAAAAAGATCTGTTTTTCACATTGTGTAACTTTTCAGTGAAAATAATTTCAAACTTAAATAAAAATTGTAAGAATCAGAGTAGTTCAAAGAAAGACTCTGTATCCTTCATCCAGATCCACACATTTGTTGACATTCTACAAAACAGTCTTTTTGATGTTTTAAGAGAAAAGAGTTCCTAAGAACGGATTTTAAAAAGGTATCAATGCTGAGTTTCATAACGGTGAGTCAAGGTACAAAGACAGCAGTCAATATTTACTTAGGATTTGCACACAGGGCACTGTGTAGGCAACAATATGCATAATATAATCTCTGCCCTTGAAGAACCATGTGATCAACTGGGATAAGAGGAGACATGCATCAACAGACAATGGAGGTCGTGCGCGGTAGCTCAGGCCTGTAATCCCAGCACTTTGGGAGACCAAGGCAGGTGGATCACTTAAAGTCAGGAGTTTGAGACCAGCGAGGCCAATGTGGTGAAACTCCATCTCTACTAAAAATACAAAACCTAGCCGGGCATGGTGGAGCACATCTGTAATCCCAGCTACTCAGGTGGCTGAGGGATGAGAATCGCTTGAGCCCAGGAGGCAGAGGTGGTAGCAAGCTAAGATCGCACCACTACACTCCAGCCTGGGCGAAACAACAACAACAACAACAAAAGACAAAAGACAATGGAACACGTGTTCACAAGTATGTCAGAAATAATCATTGTCAAACTGATGTGAGAATGGCATGGTATAAAGTAATCAGATGTAATACTATGGTTGACAAGGAGACATCCCCATTGAAACAGGTTTTTGTTTTGTTTTTTTGGGGAGTGGACAGAGTCTCGTTCTGCCACCCAGGTTGAAGTGCAGTGGCGCAATCTTGGCTCACTGCAACCTCCACCTCCTCAAGTATTCGCCTCAAGTATTACCTCAAGTAATTCGCATGCCTTAGCCTCCCAAGTAGCTGGGACTACAGGTGCAAGCCACCACACCTGGCTAATTTTTGTATTTTTAGTAGAGACGGGGTTTCGCCACGTTGGCCAAGCTGGTCTCGAACTCCTGACCTCAGGTGACCTATCCACCTTGGCCTCCCAAAGTGCTGGGATTACAGGAGTGAGGCACCGCACTCTGCCTGTATCAGATTTTGAACTGGAAGTTCAAGAGCACTGAAGCAGAACTACTTGAGGGCAGAAAAAGATTCAGACGTATTTCGTAAGATTCCTGCTAATGTTAGTAAATGAAAAGTTTTATATTAGCACGTTTTGTGTAGAAGAAATATTTGAACGTCAGACTACACATACAATCACAGTTATCAAGCTAATGACATAAAAGTAATACCATCATGCCTAATATTCTTAGTTATAAACTAAGCCATAGAGCTTTTGCAGCTTTTATATTAAGTATGTACAATAAATGGAGAAAAAAACTTCACATTAAGGGAAAATGCCCTTATAATTTAGGATTCAATAAAGCTAACTGTAATAGGGCTTAAAATGACAAAAAGCAGAATAGCTGTGAGCCTCTAACTCTAAATAAACACTTATTACTTCCATAAAACAAGGTGGGTTTTTTCCCTCTAATATTAAGTAAAAAGATCTGATAGAGCTTATTTCCAGAAACCAATTATTCACAGGAGAGCACAGATTTCGTCAGAGAATAAAGTGACAACCTCACCTTTTCAGGGTAATACATTTGCATGCAGAGGGATCAAAAGTGCACAGGACAGACACAAGTACTGGTGTGGTTTCCCATGCACTTACCTGCATCTGCTGTTTGAGTTCCCTGGCCAAGATACTATCCTGAAGAGCATTCTCTCGATGAGAGGCATCTGCAAGCACATTCACTGTGGTCTCTGCTTCTTGGATCCACTTTAGGAAGTTTTCCAGATCTCCGCGAGAGGCCTGCACCGTCCTCCACTCAGCCTCTAAGGCATTCTGTCTGTCAGCAATACTGAAAGTAACGATATGACAGCACGGCTCCATTACTTACAGTAGTGACATCCCATATCACACATCCCTAAATAAAAAACTAACAAGCAGCCCCCAAAGGACCTTTTATTCAAGCCACCATAGGTATTTGGGAGATTTATTTGTATGTATGTCTTGAATAATCCTTAGTGGAGGGGTCATGTGAATTCTGAGAAGAGTGAAAGGGGGAGAGCCATAAATATATTAAAATCACATCCATATCATAAAATAATTATAACTACATTTTACAGCTCATAATTTTAAGTTAAATTATTCCCCCATATGTTGTAGGTCAATACAAAAGGCAACTGTATTCATCCAGTCACTGAATCCTACCACTCCTTTAAGTATTAAATATTCATACAGTCAGTGACTGTCAATGCAATTGCCTTTTGTGTTGACTTACATAAAGACAATATCAACAAATATTCATACAGTCAGTGGCTAAATGAATTCTAGGAAGAAATGAAATCTGAAGAAATATTTAAGATAAGATAAAAATAATTGAAACAGCTGACTTTATATATTTTAAACAATTCATATCAATACAAGTTGGTTTCTTATTTAGTAATATTTAGAATGCATTGGACAAATGAGCTTCTATAAATCCTTCATTAAATCTACCTCAAAATTAGAACACAGAGCTATCTTGGAGTTATATGAGCTAAGAGATACACACACCTGTATATTCAACATTTAAAACTTTATATTCTTCAGAGCTCTATAATAAGAAAACAACTCAATTTTTTAAATTAGTATTAATCATTTCACTCCTAGGTATTTAATTCCAAGAGAACTGGAACATATTTCCACAGAAAAACTTGTACAAAAATGTCTATAGCAGCATTATCTATAATGGCCAACTAGTAGAATTAACCTAAATTCAGAGAGAAATTAATAAACAAAAATACATTATATCTATACATAGAATATTATTCACCCATAAAAAGGAATGAAGTACTGACACATGCTACCATATGGATGAACCTTCAAAATGCTATGTTAAGTGAAAGAAGCCAGACACAAAGGGCCACATATGGCGAAATTCCATTTACATGAAATTTCCAAAATAGGTAAATTCATAGAGAGAAAGTAAATTAGGTGTTGCTAGGATGGCACAGTGGAGGACAATGGAGGCTGACTACTAATGGTATGGAGTTTCTTTGGAGGATGATAAATTTTCTGAAATTAAGAGTAGTGGTTGTTGCCCAACATGGTGAATATACTAAAAATCACTGATGAAGTATGTGATACAGCAGTGCCCCCTTACCTGTAGGGGATACATTTCAAGATCCCCAGTGAACGTCTGAAATCACACATAGTACCAAACCTTATATAGACCATGTTTTTTCCCATACATCATACCTATTTTTGCATTATAAATTAGGCACAGTAAGACACTGATGATAATAGCTAATAATAAAATAGAACAATCATAACAATACACTGTGTAAAACTTCTGCCAATGTGATCTCCCTCTTTCTCAAGATTTGTTTTTGTATACACCACAGGTAACTGAAACCACAGCAAGCAAAACCACAGATAAGAGGGAACTACTGTATACAAATTGTATCACAGTAAAAATCAGCATATCTAATGGACTTTATTTACATGTATTTTTTTCTCTCTGTCCATCTACTCATCCATCCATCCATCTGTCCTTCTATCTGTATATATACATAGAGGGAGAAATGTCTGGAATATTAACTTAATATTCAAACAATTATTTTTGGGTGCTGGGATTTAAGTTGGTTTTCTTTCCTATTTGTACTTTTTGGCATTTTTTTAATTTTATAATGATGCAGTATCTTTTTTAACATATCATTTTAAAAAATGGACAAAAGACTTAAACCTATACATGACCATACAAGATGTTTTGATGACAAATAAGCAAATGAAAATATGCTCAGCACATTAATCATTAGAGAAATGTAAATTCAAATCACAATGAGACATTGTTTCACATTAAAACGGCTTTAAGAAAATGACTATACCAAGGATTGGCAGGAATGTGGAGTAACTGCAACTCTAATACATCGCAGGTAAAAGTACAGCCATTTTGAAAAACAGCTGGCAGTTTGTTATAAAATTAACCACACATTAGTGATACAACTCAGCAATCTTACCCCTAGGTATTTATCCAAAGAAACAAAAACACATGTCTAGGTGGGGCACAGTGGCTCATGCCTGTAGTCCCAGCACTTTGGGAGGCCAAGGCAGGCAGATTACTTGAGGTCAGGAGTTCAAGACCAGCCTGGACAACATAGTGAAATCTCTTCTCCACTAAAAATACAAAAATTATGTGGGTGTGGTGGGGCATGCCTGTAATCCCAGCTACTTGGGAGGCTGAGGCAATAAGAATTGCTTGAACTCAGGAGGCAGAGATTGCAGTGAGCCAAGATTTTGCCACTGCACTCCAGTCTGGGCGACAGAGTGAGACTGTCTCACAGACAAACAAACAAACAAACAAAAAACCCACCATATGTCTATATAAAATCTGTATGCCAGTAAATATAGCAGCGTTATTGGTAATGGCCCAAAACGGAAAACAACCCAAATACCAACTGGTATTATATACAGATAGACAAAGTTTGGTACAGGGATACAATGCAATACTATTCCACAGTAAAAATAAGCAAACTACTGATACATGCAACAATATGCATGGAATCTCACATGCATTCTGCTAAGTCAAAGAAGTCAGACATAAAAGATTACATACTAACATTCTGTTTATATGACATTCTTCAATGTCATCAACTTCATCCTAGCGCTTACTTCTTAACCTGCAGAATCAATTCAAATTGCCTCACCTGGAATTTAATTTCCTCCATAATTGATCCCAGTTTACTTCTCCAACTTTATCCCCTAGTTTTCTTCAATACTCTGTTTAGGTAATAGTGGTGTGCTCCTTTTTCTCTAGAATATTCTTACTACTGTGTCCACACGAAAATGTTATATCCATATAAAAATGTCCTGCTGACCCTCTCCATTTATCGTAAACCTACCACAATCCTACCACTCCTTTAAAGGTTAAGGACTACCTCTTCCAGAACATTCCATCCCAGTTAGGTTTCCTTGTCATGAGTTCATAAAAGGTCAATAATCCTCTTCGAACAACAATTATTCACACGGATCCTGGAAAAAGGCCTTGAATGATGATCTTGTTTCATTCTTAAATTGTATTTTAACTACATTACAGTTTTCGTATTTTTCCACCCATTCTATAAACTCTCTTTCAGCAGAACTTTTTGTACCTTCATATTCCTGAGTCCTATTTATACAAGTATTTACAGAATGACAATCTTTCTATAATATTATTTTATTTTATTTTTGAGACAGAATCTTGCTCTGTCACCCAGGCTAGAGTGCAGTGGTACGATCTCAGCTCACTGCAACCGCTACCTCCCCAGTTCAAGTAATTCTCCTGCCTCAGCCTCCCAGGTAGCTGGGATTATTGGTGCCTGCCACCACACCTGGCTAATTTTTGTATTTTTTTAATAGAGACAGGATTTCACCATGCTGCCCAGCCTGGTCTCAAACTGTTGACCTCAGGCGATTGGTCCGCCTTGGCCTCCCAAACTTCTGGAACTACAGGCATGCACCACCATGCCCAACAGATTTTTGTATTTTTTTTAGTAGAGATAGGGTTTCACCATGTTGGCCAGGCTGGTCTTGAACTCCTGACCTCAAGTGATGTGTCTGCCTCAGCCTCCCAAAGTACCGGCATTACAGGCTGAGCCACCATGCCCAGCCATGCTATGTCTTTAAAATTAGCTCCTACACTTAAACAAATTTACAAGAAAAAATCAAACTACCACATCAAAAAGTGGGTGAAGGATATGAACAGACATTTCTCAAAAGAAAACATTTATGTGGCCAACAAACATATGAAAAAAAGCTCATCATCGCTGGTCATTAGAGAAATGCAAATCAAAACCACAATGAGATACCATCTCACACCAGGTAGAATGTGATCATTAGAAAGTCACGAAATAACAGATGCTGGAGAGGATGTGGAGAAATAGGAAGGCTTTTACACTGTCGGTGGGAGTGTAAATTAGTTCAACCATTGTGGAAGACAGTGTGGTGATTCCTCAAGGATCTAGAACCAGAAATACCATTTGACCCAGTGATCCCATTACTGGCTATATACCCAAAATATTATAAATCATTCTACTATAAAGACACATGCACATGTATGTTTACTGTAGCACTATTTACAACCCAAATGCCCATCAATGACAGACTGGATAAAGAAAATGTGACCCACATACACCATGGAATACTATGCAGCCATAAAAAAGAATGAGTTCATGTCCTTTGCAGGGGCATAGATGAAGCTGGAAACCATCATTCTCAGCAAAATAACACAGGAACAGAAAACTAAACACTGCATATTCTCACTCATAAGTGGGAGTTGAACAATGAGAAGGGGCTCTCCTGTTAATGGTGAGAGGAGATCACAGAAAAGACGGTGTGAATCCAAACTGGAGCAGGTATGGGCTGTCTTCAGCATTGCCACCACTCTGTATTCCTGTTTTAACATGACAAAACTTACAAAGGATACGCACAGACAAAATCAGGAAATCGCCCCAAAGAAGAAAACAAATAAACCAAAGAACAAAACAAATAAAAAGACAAAAACAAACAAATAACACAAAACATCCATGAGATCCAAGAAGCAGAGATTGTAAAGTAGGAGCAAAGCAAATACCCAGCATGATGGCTGTGTAGCAGGCCTAGAAAGCATGTCTCCAGAAGAGACGTCACCAAGGAACAATATTAGAAGTGATAGCCTGCTTAATGCGATTGGCATTGTGGAAAATTGTACTGTCAGGTCACTGGAAAATGTGGGAGGATTAGCAATAGGTGCAAAGAAAATTAGGCATATAAAAATAAGGCAATTATTAATTTCAGGTAAAACAAACACATAGGAAACAAAATTATAGTAAACCTCAGTTTTCAGTTGGTAATAATGTTTAGACAGACAAAATAATGTCAACACTTTATATTTATTTATCTAAAATTCCATGATGAAGCAGGGAAAAGAACAGTGGCATCCCTAAGCAACTTCCTATGTATTTACCAAAATAGGACGTCAGCAGACAATGTCTAATACTGAAGAACTGAAAGATGATGGCATACTCATCTTATTTAGAATATGGAAATGTAAAAGGTAAAGAGAATAGTTGCCTCTAGGAAGGGCACTGCGGTGAGTCGAGGGAAAAGAACTATATTCTGTTATAAACCTTTCAGTGCTTAGTGGTTGTTGTTGGGGTTTTTTTGTTTTTTTGTTTCTTTGTTTTTTGTTTTGTAATCATAGGTGAATACTTTTTTAATTTTTAAAATTTAGAAGTTACTCACTAGAATTTCAGTGGTTGTTGGGGTTGATGTTTTATCGTTCCCCAAACCCTGCCTATATTTTCTATTTTTAAAACATCAACAGAAAAAACATTAAGAATAGCCAAATGAAGGCTGTACTAAAAAAGGCACTAGAAAACAAAGATTAGAGGAGTGCACATGTGCAATCAATCCACTACAAACAGGTGATTCTCCTTTAAGAACATTCAATATATAACATTTAGTCATTAAAAAAATTTACTAAGGTCAAACACCTTCATTTCCCATAATCAGAATTCTGTTTTATTATTTAAAAATATTCATATGCACATAATAGGTTATATGGCAACAGCTAATGTAAAAAGAGATCATTACAGAATAATTCTATTAAACCCTGAGAATGTCCAAACTAGGGAAGAGGATGTAAATGTCTAAGAACCCTAAGGGTAAAGGCAAAGGATTCTCTTTATATAAGAGTAAGAGATACTTAGATACCTAGCAAGTATAAAGAACCAGGCTAGGAGGGGAGGTGGGCAACCTAAGGTCATGCTTCAAAGGAAAAGTGAGCTAAGAAGACCATGAGCACTTGGCCTCAGACAGTATTCCACTGGGTAGAGTAATTCCAGCAGCACACTTTGGTCACCAGTGGAACATTCTCAATCCAGAAGCTAGAGCACCTATTGACAAATTATCTACTGATCATCAGTGGGAAAAGAGATACTACTTTAAAAATATTCACTTTGTAGGATACTTTCCTTTCAGAAAAACAAATTTTAGTTGTTCTGGAAAAGACGTCTACTTTGTTGGTTAAAAAATATGGATTTTGGATTAAGGTAGACAAAGCTCCATTGCTCACTAGCCACAAGCGCGTGGGCAAGGATTGTCTTCATCATTCCTAAACTCTGCCTGATACACAGGTTTTCCATGATCTGACTCTGGCTCAACTCCCCAGGAGGCATCTCCCCACTTCACACTTCATATGTTATTTATCTACAAAAATGAACCAATTATTAGTACTCTGAGAGGTCACTGCCTCTGTCACATCCAGAACTCTACATTTTACTTTTTTTACCTTAAATATCCTCCTGCTCCTCTCCTCCAGCCTCCACTAATTTTCCCCGTCCCACCTGGTTAACTTCTACTGACCTTCCAGACCTGGATGCAAACACTTTCCAAAACCATGGTACCTTCCCCAAGGCATCCCATAGTTTCCCCTACCATGGCTGTTGGTGTTTCATCGCTGCTATCATAAATAACCACAAACTTTGTGGTATAAAGCAACACAAGTTTATTGTCCGACAGTTTTGTAGGCTAGTGATCAACATGGGTCTCCATTAGACTAAAATCAAGTTATCAGCAGGGCTGCATTTATTTTTGGAGGGTCTAGGGGTGAATCTGGTTTCTCTTCTTTTCCAACTTCTAGAAGTTGCCACATTCCTTGACTCGTAGCCACTTTCTCCACCTTCAAATCCAGCAACAGCAGGTGAAGTCCTCACATCACATCTCTCTGAACCACTCTTCTGCCGCCTCCTCCACATTTCTTTTTTTTTTTTTTTTTTTTTGACACAGAATTTCACTCTGTCCTCCAGGCTAGAATGCAGTGGCGCAATCTCCGCCATTCTCCTGCCTCAGGCTCCTGATTAGCTGGGACTACAGGCACCCGCCACCATGCCCGGCTAATTTGTGTGTGTGTGTGTGTGTGTATTTTTAGTAGAGATGGGGTTTCACTGTGTTAGCCAGGATGGTCTCGATCTCCTGACCTCGTGATGCGCCCACCCAGGCCTCCCAAAGTGCTGGGATTACAGGCGTGAGCCACCAGGTCCAGCCCACCTTCTCCACTTTCAAGGACTCCTGGGATGAAATGGGGCTCACCCAGAAAATTCAGAATAATCTCTTTGGGGGTCACTTTTCTGCCTTCCTCATTGTATCTCTGATCATGATGGTAAGCAAATATCTTCTTGCCTGTTTAAAGCTGTTGTTCGTCAATGCATCCGGCATATGTAGGACCAGGACCTACATACAGTAGCAACTCAACAAGTATTTATTGAATAAACTTATACAGCAATAGGAATAACATCTCCATATTGCAGCAATATTTTCAGGAGAAAATGAGGTATACACACATAAATGTATCAAGATATAGTGAATACTCAATAAATATTTTCCCTAACCTCATGTATGAATTTGGCGAAATACTATGAAATTATTTTTGCTTATTGAATGCAAATGTCAAATTTAATGATAAGTGTCCTGGAATTTTTTTAATGCCTACATAGTTGGTATCAAATTTTTATCATAAACTTAATCAACTACTAAACATAATGACCATACTAAAAGTCAAACCCTACTTACAGCAGTTCAAATTGACTTCTTATTATTATAATGAATATACATGTTTAAATTTAAAATCATAGTTTATACATGTTATTTTATATTCTGATTTTTGAAATTAATATAATTTATAAAAATTTCTAATAGACTATAGCTCAGTTGTTTCCTCCACCTCCAGTTTATTTTTTCTTACTTTTAAAAATTAGATCCTAGGCTAGAGTACGGTATACTCAATATTACAAGATTTTTAATCTATTTTCAAGGAATTTCACATGATTTATTATAATATCATAAGTCAATAAAATCACTGAAATTAGAGTCTCAGGAACATGTATTCATACTTTATTACACAGGCTAATCTACTACCTTTAATGCCATTTGTACATTGCTCTCAGAAGACAATGAACTAATTCTATCACCTCCACCATTTACTAGCTGTATGGCTTGGGATAAATCATTTCAAATCTCCAATTTATTTTTTTCATCCTTAAAATAAGGGGCTTGTACCGGATCAGCAAATGACCCATTTCAAAATCTCCAGAGATCCTTTTAAAACTACATAATCCATTACAGGAATTACAAAACCCACTAGAAATGTTCCTCCACTCTCACCTCCATCCCTAGTTTCAAAATCAGCTTCATTAAGAATCGCTGCATGTAAACGAAACATGACTGACGGGAATAGATGAGTAGTGTGCCAATCGCAAAAAAGGTTGGGAAGCATTAACACAGAAGAGTTCTAAGATCACATCCAGCACTGAACTTGCATTCGTTTATGATTCTCGATGTAGATTTCATATTTGGCAGTTCTGACTGTTACGTCTCAAGAAAGATCAGAACACAGCTAGAGGACGTATTGAGAAAAGTAACGAGATAATACAAGGGAAGGAGTACTGTTAAAGGAAAAGAAATGGTTTTAAGCTTAGGAATTTATGGCTAGAAGATAAAGGTAAAGGCCGGGCGCGGTGGCTCAAGCCTGTAATCCCAGCACTTTGGGAGGCCGAGACGGGCGGATCACGAGGTCAGGAGATCGAGACAATCCTGGCTAACACAGTGAAACCCTGTCTCTACTAAAAAATACAAAAAACTAGCCGGGCGAGGTGGCGGGCGCCTGTAGTCCCAGCTACTCGGGAGGCTGAGGCAGGAGAATGGAGTAAATCCGGGAGGCGGAGCTTGCAGTGAGCCGAGATCTGGCCACTGCACTCCAGCCTGGGCGACAGAGCGAGACTCTGCCTCCAAAAAAAAAAAAAAAAAAAAAAAAAAAAAAAAAAAAAAAAAAAAAAGATAAAGGTAAAGAAAAATTTTTAAAACTTTCGTTAAATATACAAATCACAAAGTACATAGGCAAAAAAACCTAAAGATACAACACTTTAAGTTTAGAAGGGTAACATTAGCAGAAATATTTTTTTTTACTTCAAACAGAAGAAGTAACAGACTATAAAAGTCTTTACTGCAAGAAATGATACCAACTAAAAATATAATTAGCTTCCCATAAAAGATTTAAGGATATCCACGGGTGACAGATTTATAATAGTTTACATTAAGGGGAAGTAGGATATTTTTTAAAATGTAAACTCTTAGCTTTTTAAAGATATTTTTGTAATAAAAGCAGCTATGATACCCTATAGCCTACAGTCATTTTGTAACATAATAAAACATGATATACCTGCCTTTTTAAAATGTTATTTTAAAGATGTTAAATAATACTTGATATTTTAATTTACAAGATATATTATTTAATCAATTATGCATTTGCTTATAATTGGTCAAAAGAGTATTTGAACGTGAGTAGGTATGTCTCTCTTTTTAAGGAGTTTAATGAAAAGATCATCTTAGGAAAACCATCGATGTGTGTTGCCAAATTTTGGTGTGCTCAAAAGGTGACCTTTACATTAGTGTAAGATTTAAATACATTTCTCTCTTTTAGAATGAAAAACAGTAGCATCAGTAGTTTGAGTGGCAGGTAGAAAACTTAATATGAAACAATTCTTTAAACTTTTCAATGAGCACCTTCACAAGGGAATTTTGTTCTTTCAAATAATTCTTACCTGGGAAATTAACATTAAAGCATGCTATGGGAAACATGCATTTGAAATGAAGAATCAGGCACTGCACGTATTTCCAAAGATCTATGGTCTTTTAGTGACCAATCCTGGTTACGTAGAGGATAGATCGTCATCATATTTGAAAATTCGCTGCATGGGACTCAAGGAGACCCCGTCTTAAGCTGCTAACCCCCATTGACAGCCCCACCACAATGCCCTGCAGCTACCCCATGATCCCTGCCCACAGCCCTGCGAATCCAAAGGAGCATCTCTCCTGGGGCTGTGATTGTCAGGAAATGAATAGTCAAGACCACAGAGTCATTTCCTTGAGAGGAATTCCCTCACCACATCCTATTTCCTCTTTAGCTAAGTCACTACCAGATATTTGGTCTTTATTAGTCAACCAGTATTGAACCGTAACTCCAATACCTTCCCCAGTCTGCACCAATACACTCCCCCAACCCTTCTTCCACCATGCTCTAGAGCTCTTCTTCTACAATCAGCAGACTCTACTGTATCTTCCATCTCCTCGAACCAATCCCTTTTTGTCTTCACTGAAACCAGTTTCCTTAGGGCCATTATTTCTCCTGCAAACTTTTTGTTTTTTCCAGAGTCTGGTTCTGTCACCAAGGCTGGAGTGCAGTGGTGTGATCACAGGTCACTGCAACCTCTACCTCCTAGGTTCAATTGAACCTACTAACTAAGCCTCCCTAGTAGCTGGGACTACAGGCATGTGTCACCACGCCCAGCTAATTTTTGTATTTTTTGTAGAGATGAGGTTTTGCCATATTGCCCAGGCTAGTCCGGAACTCCTGGACTCAAGTGATCCACCTGCCTTGGACTCCCAAAGTGCTGGATTACAGACGTCAGCCACTGCATGGGGTCCCCTGCAAACTTTTCATGACGTTTTTTCCTTTTTCTCTCAGATCCTTTATGCCTCAGTCTGAGGAGCTGGAATAAGGGTCGTCCCTGCTCCCCACTGCTACCTCCAGGTTATTGTTTACCCATCTTCCAGGCAAAATCCTGCTGTGGAAAGTACAACATATGTATCCCCTATGTTCCTATACTGAGTTTCAGGTTCAGGGGCACTGTATATATTTATAAAGGTTGACCACTGCCTCAATGAGGAAGTGAAGTTTGAAATCCAATTCAAGATCTGGTTGCCAAGCCACAGCTCTAGTGAGGGATGGCACCACCCAGAGAAAGGGACACATGAGACACCATTATGGACCAGAGGCAATCCTGTTCTCCTCTCATTTCCAAAGATCTTACTCTTCCCTGCTCCATCTTTCTCCCACTTCCATCTGCATTCTTCTTCATTGCCTCATTGGGCAGATGAATCCTATAAAGAGCAGTTCAACAGGGCTACCTTTCCTTACATTTAATAATATAAACCACAAATAGGCACTCATTACTGCCCAGCAATACTATAAATTTACCCTAGGAAACTCTCCATCCCACTCACAAAGATCTGATTTTAAACCCAATCCTCTCTCTTCCAACTTCTCTTAGTCCCACCTCCAACCTCACTGACAATGTGCTTGATGGATCATAAAGCTCAGTTCTTGCATGAAGAACCTTTCGTCTTCCACCACTAATGGTCTAGTTCACCTACATCTAAACTCATCTTCTCGTTGCCTTTTCTGGTCATAATGAAAGGTGCATTCCAGTTCTTACCAAACCCAATTCTCTAAATCTCACTTTCTTATCTTCTCAAAGCCTTCTTGTCCTCCTTTCTTTGTCCCCTCTATGTTTGATCACCAGTCTCTCATCTAGTGGGTCATTCTCATAAGCACGCAAACATGATTTACTATAATCCATTTTAACAGAAAAGTCAATCAACTCTCTTTACCCTACAGTCCCCACACTAAGTACTACCCAATCTCTCTGTCCCTCTTCACACAAACTTCTCTAAAGTTGTTTCCACAAACTGTTTCTACTTCTTCACCTTCATCTCACTATCTAGCTTCCGGCCATTTTACTTCCTCCAAATTGCTCTTTCCAAAATCACCAGGAATGTCCAAGCTGTCGAATTCCCAAAATTGTGTACTGTGTCATCTTATTTGATGATTCAGCCCAATTCAACCCAGTAGAACATTCTTTCTTAGAAACATTCCCCTATCTCCATTTCCTCTAAGAGATATTCTCCTCCCTCTATTTCTGAAAGTGACAAATCTGCAATTTTTTTTTCCACTTCATTGGAAATTTTTTCTGAGACCCTTTTGCTCTTTTCTCCTTTTTTGCTCAATCACCAAACCCTAGGCCTTACAGACTCAGTCAGGCATGCCCTTCTCATCTTCATCTTCACTCCCTCCCTGGTGATCTCATCCAGTCCCACATGTTCAACCTCCAATGTGAATGCTGAGAACTCTCAATTCATATCTGAGGTCTAGAACGTCTGAGTTCCAGATATATATACATAATTGCCTATTTAACTTATATACTTAGATATCTAACAGGCATCTCAAACTTACCATAACCCAACTTATAATTTTTGTTCTTTCAAAACTCCTGCATCCTTTCCCAATTCAGTGAATTGTACTACCACTCATCCTTTTACAAAATTCCATCTTGGATTGTTTCCAAGCCCTTAAGGCATATATCTAATCCACCAAAATGTCTTTTCTACTTCCATAGCATATCGCAAATCTACCATCTTCTTTACATCATTACTGGCATACAATAGCCACGGGGACCACCATGTCCCAGCTGGACCACAGCCATCACTTCCTTTCTGGTCTTCCCAATTATTCTACTATACCTACTAGCAACCTATTCTCCACATAAGATCCAGAGAGATTAAATTTTAATATATACACATCAGACAGTGTCACTCCCTTCCTTAACAATTCCAATAAGTTTCTATTGTACTTTTAATATCCAAACTCCTTCCCTTGTGATATGATTAGGTTTTGTACCCACACCCAAATCTCACCTTGAATTATAACCTCTATATCCCATGTATCAAGGAAGAGACCAGGTGGACATAATTGGATCATGGGGATGGTTTCCCCCATGTTGTTCTAGTGATAACGAGTGAGTTTTCACAAGATCTGACAGTTTTATAAGGGGCTCTTCCCCCTTCACTCAGCAATTCTCTTCCTGCTGCCTTATGAAGAAGGTGCCTTGCTTCCCCTTCACCTTCTGCCATGATTGTAAGTTTCCTGAGGTCTCCCCAGCCATGCTGAACTATAAGTCAATTAAAACACTTTCCTTTATAAATTACCCAGTCTCAGGCAGTTCTTTATGACACTATGAAAATGGACTAATATACCATGTCTTACAAAGTTCCGCACGACCTGGCCTCTGCCTTCCTCTCCTACCGCATCTCAAGCTCTTACCATCATATTCATTATATTGCAACCACATGCTATGCTCTTTCCTGTCTCATGACTTTTATATTTGCTGTTCACTCTGTAATTTTCTTCAGATGGTTCCTTCTTAGCCTTCAGAACCAGTTCAAATGCCACCAAGTTATGCTTTCTAAATTTGCCTCAGTTAAGCCCCTCTCTTACATAGCACCTCTTTAATTTCTCTCGCCTCCAAAACAATCTCCTATAATTATGTATTATGTTCTTATTTACCACTTACGTGCATTGCATGGCTCCTCCTAAGCAATGTAAGCTTCCTGGGAGCAGGAACAAGGTGTATTTATGGTTGAATCTTTAGGGCTGGTCACAGAGCTTGGCAAATAGGAAGCTAAATAAATACTTGTTTAACTAGTTGATTAATCAATTAATGGAAAAAGAAACAAATGAAAACAAAAACAAAGACTGTGGGCATTGTTTCTGTGGGCATTGGCTCTTCAGTTTGTTTGATATGGAGCTAAATGTGCTGAGAAAATATCTGCATGCTTGAGTTTGATATTTACAAAATGAAAACACTAACATTCATAGGCATTTATCACAAAGACATTGTTGGCGATTGTTTTAAAAAAAAGTAATAAAATGATACTTGAGATATTAAAACAACATAACAGAAGAGGAAAATATAGAAGACTATAATCTTCATACTTCTCTTTTTGGCCAGCTTTATTCCCAACTTGGAAGGGAAAACTAAAAATCAAATGCTAGCAGAGAAAACAAACAAGTTGAAAAATAAAGGTGATTTTCAGGGAAAGAAGTAAGATTCCGAGAGGATAAATCAAGTTGACTGACCCAAATCTCCGAACCTCATATTTTTGGACATGCTAGGAGGATAAGGCTACCTGTACTTTTCACCTAAGCCCATTCATTCGGGAACAACAGCTGCTACAGCATTCGTTTTAAGAGCTTGAAGGTTGAGCCTGGCTGTTATCAGGCCTTATGAAACAATCCCAATATGAGTATCTTCTATTGATGACTGTTAAAAAGAACTGACCAAATTGGACAAAGAATAATTGCTGAAAAAAGCTTCATTTTTATTAATCTATAGGGACAATAAACATCATTACTGAAAAAGTAATAACAGATATAATAGAAGCTTCCAAATACACAACAAAATTAATTGGAAAATCAATCAAAATTAAATTTTTGAAACTTAACCTGTTTTCAGAATAGTTACAAAATCAATCTTTAGTATACACAATTTTTAAATAACCTTTTGAAAACTATATACACTCCACATGTCTAGCTGGCCATTATTAACTAATAAACATTAATGAGAAAGACAATACCATTTCAAAAGAAGAAAATAAAGTTATCTTACTGGATAAATCTGTATTTGTGCCTCCCACATTAAATAATTGTGTCTTATGAACAGACACTTCTCAAAAGAGGACATTTATGCGACCAAGCATATGAAAAAAAGCTCAACACCACTGAGCATTACAGAAATGCAAATCAAAACCACAATGGGATACTATTTAATGCTAGTCAGAATGGTAATTATTAAAAAGTCAAGAAACAACAGATGCTCATGAAGCTGTGGAGAAATAGGAAGGCTTTTATGCTGTTGGTGAGAATGTTAATTAATTCAACTGTTGTGGAAGACAGTGTGGCACTCCTCAAAGACCTAACAATAGAACTACCATTCAACCCACCAATCCTATTACTAGGTATATACCCACAGGAATACAAATCATTCTATTATAAAGACACATGTACGTGTGTGTTCACTGCAGCACTGTTCACAATAGCTAAGACATGGAATCAACCCAAATACCTATCAGTGATGGACTGGATAAAGAAAATGTGGTACCTACATACCATGAAATATTATACAGCCATAAAAAGGAATGAGATCATGTCCTTTGCTGGGACATAGATGGAACTAGAAACCATTATCCTCAGCAAACTAATGCAGGAACGGAAAACCAAACACCACATGTTCTCACTTGTAAATGTGAGCTGAACAATCAGAACACATGGACCCAGGGAGGGGAACACCACACACTGGGGCCCATAGGGAGGGGGCAGGAGAAGGGAGAGCATCAAGATATATAGCTAATGAATGTTGGACTTACTACCTAGGTAATAGGTTGATAGATGCAGCAAACCACCACAGCACACATTTACCTATGTCATAAACCTGCATGTCCTGCACATGTATCCTGGAACATAAAAATAAAATAAAATAAAATAAAATAAAATAAAATAAAATAAAATAAATAAAATCACTCTAAAAAAAAATTGTGTCTTTTTAAATTCTGTACCTTTCCTTCCCAGGATGGTTGATTTTTGCTTTGGCAGAAAATGCTTAATTGCAAGGTAAATTCAGCAACTGTGATAATTCTGCAAACCAAGGAAACTACATTTTTAAAGAAATTTCATCTGTTAACAAAGTTTTAGAATATCTATACTGCACTCAGAAAAGCAGACAATCAAGTATTTTATCATTAATTAAAGTAGAAAGAGTTTGAAACGACTATGAACAAACAACTGACTCAACTTTCTGCTAATTTAACCACAGAAAGTACAGTGCATGTGGCTAAAAGCAGTGGATTTATCAGAAAGGCATATGAAAGAGCAGATGATGACAGTTTGGGCAACTTTTTCTTAAGTATAGACTACCTACTAAGAACTTTTACACATAACTTTTGATATCACAATAACCCTACATATTAGACATGTTCTCCACTTTAGAATCAAGGAAATGGAGACTCAGTGAGTTGAAATAACTTCCTACAAGTTAGCACAAAAGGCAAGTGCATAAGATGGGCTTTTAACCAAGGATTGCCCCATATTCCTTACATTCTGCGCTTTCTGTTCTACCTGTACCAACCTAGAAATACCTTAACATAGGCAAGGTAAAATGTGACTTCATGGGATAAGGACAAGGAGAAAAAGACAGAGTAATTAGTGATTTCTAAGAAACTGTTTATAGCACACAGCTATGCTGTCTCATTTCCTCTACAATACTTCAGTGTAGATAACTGTGTGTGCATATACATGGGTGTGCATATATATACACATACCTGTATATACATGCATGTGCAAACACATCTATACACACATAGTTATACATGTGTGAATACGTGTGTGTGTGTTATAGAATGTTATTTTGGTCCTGGAGTACCAAAATATATACAGCTAAAATAGCATTTCAGACCCAAATCAGGCATCAACACTGACTGTGCTATAAACACATTTCAACAATCACTATCTCAACAGGCACTAGAAAATTTGTTAATTAGCATTAAGAGATGGAAGGAAAAAAAAAGTTGTAAGTAAAAAAAAGTAGTGGTCAGGATATATAGATCAGTTGGAAACATTAGAGACAGGTCTATTGTACAAAGAATCCAAAAAATCAGGATTCAGTTGTGTTTCAGAATTAAGATTTTTTTGAACATTAGAATACTAATATTATGAAAGTAACCATATTAACTACCACCCCTGAACAGGGTCTGGGGAAGCAATCAAACACATTAATATTTCTGCAGCAAGGAACAAGGCCATTCACACTAACCAGAATAAATAAAGACTTTAATAAATACCCGCATGGCAATTCAAAGCTTTCTGTTATCAAAGCTGTTTTTAGATTTTGGCATTGTAGATAAGGGACTGTGGACTTAAAATTGTGAATAGCCAAATTATTTAGGCTAACTGCAATTTATACAAAACATTTCCTTTGAAAGATGATATTGAACTTCACACATTATGCTGCACAGTATTCCATGTGCAAGTATAACAACCCTTCACCCCTCCAGAATTTGGCTGACAATGATGTATATACAGAATAGGCTGGAAGATAAGAGGGCAGCCATGGTAAAAAGGCCTCTCAGCAGCCATTAGACAGGGTGTGATGGCCATGTACTGGAGTGCATTACATTATGCATAAAAAAGGTCCATATCTTTCATCTGATATGGCTTCTAAACTCAACACAGATAAGAATCAGTAAGCGGAATTATAGACAGAACTGAGAGGCGGGTACACAAAGCAGTCACCAAGAATGTCAGCAAAGGCTGACAGTCTGATTGAAAGAAGAAAAATGAAACTGTTTTTAGAGATGATAAGAGCCTGACTTGCCAGTCAAGCTTGAATTCCAATCCCAGATCTGCCACTATAAGCTGTGTGGTCTTGAGTGATTCCTTAACTTCTCTGTACTTCAATTTATTCATCAACACAGGACTGATGAAAATGCTACCTCTCTTCTGCGCTTGTTGTGAAGATTAAACGAAATGATGTGTGTGAAGAGCTTGTACAGTGCCTGCCAATGAGATGATACTCAAAATTCATATGCACAAAACAAAGCCCCAAATCTCACAAAGTATAGCAGCCTGAATAAATTTACTGCCAATTCTTCAGAACTCAGAGCATGAAGAGTGTTACCATTTAGCATAGAAAAATATCATCCTGACTGTGTTGTATGACTTTGAACATGTCATTTAACTTCTCTGAGTCTAAGAACATTAGATTAGACCATGTATTCTCAGCAAAGGTAATAAATGGTTATTTCTTTTCAGGGGGAGGGTGAAAAAATGTACTCTTTTTATATATAAAGCACAACCATACAGTACACAGTATATCATGGTATTAAAATTTCATGGGGGAGATGAGTCTACAAAGGCTCCTTAGGGAAGCAATAATGTAAAGAAAGGTTGAGAAATACTGGTTCGGAAGCACTCTAAGGTCACTTATATCCATCAAAGTTCTTTAATTCTATCTTTGCAACAATAATACCAAGAATTAAAAAAAAAAAGTTAAATATACATTCACAAGCTTTAAGAAGGCAAAGAAAGATTTATATATTCTACAAAGATGTCCATCTAAAATAGTTAAAAATTTAAATATCACTGTATTTAAAAGAGAAAACTCTCTTTACATATAAAAGCCCTAGTTGTCATTCGTGAAGGGATCCTATGAGCCAGTTTTGCTCTGTTTTCCCTGCTTTATAGATAACAATATATCTAAATCATGTCTAAATATTAATATAATTAGTTATTTCCCTCACCATCAAATGCAGAGAAAAACAATAAGACAACCACTTGTAACTACAAAGCAACTGGAACATTGTGATTGTCTTAGCTATGATAAATGAAAAATCGCCTTGCAATATAATTCCTTTTTAATTGCCTCTTCCATCTAATCCAACTACTGCTGTAGGCCGTCTTAAAATATTTACAAAGTAGAAGCAAAAAAAAAAAAAAAAAAAAAAAAGAATTGGAGGTGCTAAATAAACCAGGCCACACATTCCTAAGGGATCAATTTTTTGTTAAGTTACAGGGAAAACAAGTCCTAACTCTTGTACATGGAACTTTTGGAAACACAAAGATAAAGTATATTTAAGGACTATATCTCTTAAGGTTAAAGCTGTTTTTAATTCACCTTCTTCCCTGCGTGAGTTATGATATCTTTACTATATCCAAATAACCTATTATAATAAAAGAGAAAAGTTGTAGTAAAATGTTAGAAAGACCAATATTATACTCACTCTGCTTTAACCACTTGCGAAGTTTTGTCTTTGCTAACCCAATCTTATTTTCTCCAGTATCCTAGGTATATCTAACACCACATTCAACCTCACATTCTGTCCTCACAACTCTCTTCTTCGAGTTTTCAGAGCTTCAGAGATTGTAACTAAAAATAACATTCTGGAAATGTATAAAACTTCTCCATGTCAAAATGTTATTAAATGCTTAGTCATAGTTTATTATCAGGAATATATCAGGAATATAAAGTGCTCTAATACCCATTGTATTCATGGCAAAATAGATGTGTTTTGATACCAAACTGGTTTTAAGACACTTGCATTTTAATAGATAACGATGCACGTAATTTCACTTAGACACAAGCATTCCCAGTACTATATTCATGATGTAAATATCTTTTTTTACTAGTGATGAATATAAATATGCAATCTTAAAGAGATGCTAATCACTGTTTATAGTTTCTCAAATTCTAGGTGTTCAAGTGACAGAAAATTCTCTTGTAAACACATTCTATTTTGGGCTGTTCCAAATACTCTGACAAGACAAAGTAATGGGAAAAAAGATAGTAAATTAACTAAAACCCTAAATGCACATAGATTATTTCAGGGGTTTAGTGTTGGATCCATGTGTGTCTGGTCCTCAACTTAGGACGCCCCACCCAAATAGCACACTATTACAATTACCTTTAGGGATACTATTACCCTGATGCATCTGTAAACACCTGCACTCCTTACATTCAGTGTACTACAAAGTGTATTCCAAATAATACCAAGAGTATAAGATAATCAGAGCATGTAATCATTGGCAAGGTTTAGGCTGATTAAAAAAAACAAAAAAAAACAAAACTCCATTGTAAAAATTCAAATACGTATTGTATAAACATACATTCTGAACTAAGTATGATAATACTAACTCAGCACATCACAATATAAAAACAAAAAAACATAAAATGTACTTGCGGTAGCCACATGTTTGGCCAGGTTTCCATGAGAAAGCCAAAGCAATCAAATTCTCAACTTGACAATATACATTCACCTGCCAGGGCCTTAGAGTTACCTTTGTTTGAGATTGATCCATGACGTTTTTAAGTACTCTGTGGTTTCTTTCACATTCCTTGTGTCATCACTCCCATATTCCTCCAGGAGTTTCTGCAGGACGTTATCGAATGCCATGACGATACCATTTCCAGGACCCAGTTCTTGAAGCAGTATCTGAGGTGCAAATGCAGGTCTGTTTGTTAGACTTGGTCACTCAGTAATTAGTATCATCAAAACAATAGTACTCCCAGCAGATTTTGACATGCTTTAGATACAGATATCATGAGATGAAAACAGACTGGGGGCAAATCCTTTCTTATATGAAGCAGAAACCAAAATTAGGAGAAGCGAAAAGAAACTATCTAAGAAAGTGATCAGGTACATAGATGACAATATTACAAGATTATTATCTTTTTCTTTTTGAGATATTTTCCTTCCTCAAACCATTTGCCTTTTTCATTCCTTCTGTTGTACCTCTGATCCTTACAGGGACATGCGTCACAAAGGACTGAATAGAGAGAGAGTTCCTGCATACATGCCTGGAGAAACGTGAAGGATCAACAACATGGACATCTTCCATCACTTGCCCCTGGATCACAAGGTGTGTTTACAAAGAACCACTTGAATGGATCAAGCTGCCAAGCAAGGTTTACTGAGAGTTTACTTGAATAGCCAAACTGATGCTGAATTTGTCCACTGGCATTGGTTCTTTGATAGAGTTTTTCAGCCTCTGAGAGTCTCTGGATGAAGGTACTCACCATGAAATCTAAATGACGACTGACACTTTTAATATAATGCTTTTTGTAGCAATTGGGAAGATTTTAAATCAGCCTAAGGTTTCAGAAGAAAAGAACCACACTGCTGATTAGAAAATAATCTTCTAATATGATAACTGAAACACTGACATCATTTTAATTGTACTCCTCTAGTTAAGGGGTCAGGGGCTTCACTAGGACTTAGGAATCACTTGGTGGAAACAATCAGCAATATCACAAACACAGAGAATGATCCAGAAACACGTATAACTGGCCACCTGCTTTTAAAACTGTAACCAAGTGAAGTCTGCATTAGTGGAGAATAAAAACATACTTCCACATTTTCGATTGTTTTCTACGAATACTCTCTTAAATTCTTCACAGATATACACTTCTATCTTAGGCTAGCTGAAAGGCAAATAAATGTTATACCAAACTATAACCTCACAACCAAAATCTCCAATTCAAGACTATTTTATAATTTTATACAGAGAATCTTAAAAGCACTTTTAAAACTACCATAGTTGTTCAATATTATCAACTCTATAACTGACCTGATGACAAAAAAGATGCTTGCTATTATGAAATTAATAAAACCGTTTGGTTAAAAAGACATTAAAGGAAACTAAACTTATCTGATTTGTTCACTACAGTAGCCCTCAAAAGAAAGTCTTGGAACATTTTATTAATAAAAATAACCTTCAGGGTAAGTAAGTAATATGGTTTGGATTTGTGTCCCCACCCAAATCTCATGTTCATTTGAAGGAGGAGCCTGGTGGGAGGTGACTGGATCATGGGGATGAATTTCCCCCGTGCTGTTCTTGTGATAGTGAGTTCTCACAAGATCGGATGGTTTAAAAGTGTGTGACACTTGGGAGGCCGAGGTGAGTAGACTACTTGAGCTCAGGAGTTGCAGATAAGCCTGGGCAACATGGCAGAACCCCATCTCTACAAAAAATACAAAAATTAGCTGGGTGTGGTGGTGCATGCCTGTCATCCCAGCTACTTGGGAGGCTGAGGCAAGAATCGCTTGAACCCAGAGGTGGAGCTTGCAATGAGCTGAGATAATGTAGTGAAGCATGACTGGGAGGCACCAGGAAATTTAAAATAATAGTGGAAGGCAAAGAAGAAGCAGGCACCTTCTTTACAAGGCAGCAAGACAGAGAGAGAAAGATAGAAAGGAGAAGTGCCACAGATTTTATTTATTTATTGGAGACATTGTCTCACTTTGTTGCTGAGGCTGGAATGCAGCTCCCTCACATGAACTGTGAGTCAATTAAATCTCCTTTCTTCATAAATTATCCAGTCTCAGGTAGTTATTTATAGCAATGTGAGAACAGACTAATACAGAACAGAAGGGAGCAAAAGAGGCTCCCCGGAATCTTGAAAATGTGCTCTTTCTAGATGCTGATTTGAGGGTGTGTTTCACTTGCAAAAAGTCATGCACATTCTTACTTGTTACGCCTCCAGAAATTTTTCAGAAAAATCTTCCAGATCAAATTCCTCAATAAATTTCAATATATACTCTAAGAACTTAGGAAAAAAACATGACAGGTTCCTATTGTTAAGAATTACAGTGAACAATAGGAAAAAAAAAAAAGTGTATCCAACAAAATAATACTGCCAAAAAATATCTGATGAGTCTTACTTGGTTATCAGAAATTTGTTTGGTGAGTGGATCCCGTCGGGCTTGCTGAAGAATATAGAGTCGAGCCTCATATTTTCTCATCAGTTCTTCAGTCTCCTCCCTGTGGTCATCCCACTGAAGACTGTCAATAATCATGTCCTCAAGCTGCTGCTGTCTTAGCTCAACACCATGCTGAGTGCCATCCCACTGGTTCTTGACCCTTTCCACTGAGGGTAGCATTATAAATGAAAAAAAAAAAAAAAAAAAAAAAAAAAAAAAAAAATCCCAACATGTAACTCTCAGGAGAAAGAAAAAATACCAGATATCAAATGTATCACAAATAAGTCTATGAACAGAAAAAAGAAAGAAGGTGAGCTGATAAACACATTTTAAAGGAATTTTAATACACATCTGCCATCCTATACAATTGATATATTTCTGAAACCATGCTTGAGAAAAAAAATCTTGAACTCTATTTTCAGTGCTCTAAAACAACTCACAAGAAAATATCTACTATTATAAACAGATACTACCAAAACATTATAAAGAAAATAATTTTCTATTTAATTTTGTATTTATAGTTGTATTTATAGACCTGGTTTGATGAAGGTAGGGTTTAACAGTACTTCAGTCACTTGTTACCCTCAAAGGAGATTTTTCTCAGGCAGTCTTGATTTTAGAAGAAAATGAACTGTGTAAGAATATTTTTGCATTTATTTTACTGTAGCAGGAAAATTTTCTAAAAGGAATTTTATATGTTCAAGTTCAAGAGAAACACTAAAAGGAAAAGAGACTCATGTACTATGCACCCAGCAGCTCTTCATCATAAAAATTCCACACTGGTTCTTGTCCTTCCTCTTTTATTGTTTTTTATTTCTAGTCCTTTTACTCATTATCACCTTCTCTATTTCTCTTGTAGCTTCCTCTCTTCTTTCTCTATTTTTAACATGGTTTTACAGACAGACAGATCTAAGGAAACTTTTTTTTTTTTTTTTTTTTTTTTGAGCGAGAATCTCGATCCCTCGCCTAGGCTGGAGCGCAGTGGCACGAGCTCAGCTTTTGCCTTGCTGCATCCTCCGCCCCCGGGTACAAGTGCTTCTCCTGCCTCAGCCTCCCAAGTAGCTGGGATTACAGTTGTGTGCCATCACACCCGGCTATTTTTGAATTTTTAGTAGAGACCGGGCTTCATCACGTTGGCCAGGTCTCAAACTCCTGACCTGTCTGCCTCAGCCTCCCAAAGTGCTGGGAATACAGGCATGAGCCACTGCGCCCAGTTGGAAACTTAAATTTTTATTTTTTATTTTTATTTGTATATATTGTTTTTGAGACGGATTCTCGCTCTGTCGCCAAGACTGGAGTGCAGCAACACGATCTCGGCTCAGTGCAAGCTCCGCCTCCACTTCCCGGGTTTACATCATTCTCCTGCCTCCCGAGTAGCTGGGACTACATGCATCTGCCACCATGTCCGGCTAATTTTTTGTATTTTTAGTAGAGGCGGGGTTTCGCCGTGTTAACCAGGATGGTTGCGATTTCCTGATCTCGTGATCCGCCCGCCTCGGCCTTCCAAAGTGCTGGGAGGCCTTAAATCTTTTGTAAGTGCTGCACCCAGCCTTAAATTTTGTATTAATCACTTCAGAGTTAGTTTGTAATCTTGAACTGAGGTACTAATAAACAATAACTTAGAATATCTGCAAGAACCTGCTGATAATAAGTAAGTAGAATGTTAAAACCACACTGCTGGAAGATGCTTTGATTATCAGACAAAAAGAAAGGCTATAGTTAAGTACCAGCCCAAGGAGGAATGTAACTAAAACAAAACATTCCAGCTGAGTTATCATGGAACACTTTGGCAAAGTTCTTGGTATAATACATGGTTATAGTAAAACATAAAAGCTATCAACTGGCTGGGTGCGGTGGCTCACGCCCGTAATCCCAGCATTTTGGGAGGCTGAAGCAGGTGGATCACCTGAGGTCAGAAGTTCAAGACCAGCCTGACCAACATGGTGAAACCCTCTTTCTCCAAACATTCAAAATTAGCTGGGCGTGGTAGTGGGTGCCTGTAATCCCAGCTACTTGGGAGGCTGAGGCAGGAGAACTGCTTGAACCCGGGAGGCAGAGGTTGCAGTAAGCCAAGACTGCACCATTGCACTCCAGCCTGGGCAACAAGAGTGAAACTCCATCTCAAAAACAAACAAGCAAAAAAAATAGCTATGAACTTAAGGTTGTTCAGAAGACCTTAAGTAATACTTACGTGATATCATTCTTTAAAACTTGCTCAGTGAGACAATCTGTTTTATGATGTCGTAGCTGTTTAAATAAATTGCTTAAGTTTTAAACTTAAGAGAGGACAAAACTATCATAATGTTCCATCAGTTAAAAAGTTACATAAAGTACTTATGACCAATTCTATTACTAATAGAATCCTTTAACATTAAATGAAACCAAAGACATCAAGCGAGAGTAAATATCACAGGTTTGTCATAAAAAGTAAGTAAATTGCCCCATTCACTGTGTGTTAAGCCCTAAAACCAGGTTACTATTGGTAGCAGGACATTCCCACTGAGAAGAGTTTTTCATATAATGAGGAGTGATGAAGGCTATAGAACGTCTACACACACAGAAATATTTATATAGAGAGAGAAAATAGAGTGTGTACATTAAATAGAAAAGGGAAGATATTTAGGAGAAGGAAAGTCTTGTAAAAACGAATACACAAACAAACAAACACCTGAAAGAAGTTTTGGACAAAAAGAGAGGTGATAAAAAAAAAAAAAAAAAATCAAGATGATAGAAAAAGCAAACTGGAAATGGTTTTGTCAATAGTTTGGTATCACTAGAGCAGAGGAGCTCCCCTGTGATGTGAGGGAAACTGGCTCACTCCAAAGTTCCATAATAGGCACAATCCATCCATTCACAAAAAGAGAAAAGAAGGAAAACAATGTATTTAGTAAAAATAAGCCAACACTTTCATACACTAAAAGTTCTTTTCTAATGTATCTCCTATAATACCCTTGTTGCTACCATGATTTTTTTTGAAATCAAAACATACTTTTTACAGGAAGAGTAGCTGACTTCCTTCCCTTGAGAAAGATTAGGCTTTATCCTTCCAGTTTATATTTTGCCACAAGCATTTATTGGGTAGTTAATTTGTATTGGGAACTGTGAAAGGCCCGAGGGGCAGAAAGATGGATATTCACAATCTATGGAAGGGAGAGAGAATTAAACTAGTTGTGAGATCTATAATAAAGCTATGGGGGGAAAGGCCATAGAAGGAACTAAAAATAGAAATTAACATTCACCAGGGACCAGAAGAGGAGGGAAAGACATCACAAAGGGGGTGACATTTTAGCTGCTGCGTAGAATTTCACCTGGGAAGAAAAGGCCAAGAGAAAAAAAAAAAAAAAATGTGAATAAAGGTAAGAAGACCAGGAAATGTCAGGATATTTTAAGGAATAACAGCATAACTACAGGCTGGGCTGAGGGCTGAAGTGAAAGAAGGGGTAGTGGCAGCAGACTGTGACAATCCCTAGATGTGACTCTTGAGAATTTAGACTTCGTTTGCTATTGGTAGTACATTTCCACTAAGAAGGGTTTGTAGAAGCTAGATGCTTCTGAGCTAGAATGCAAACCCCAAGCAAGAATCTTTGTTTGCTATTGTTTTGTATGTTTATTTTTTGTTGTTGTTTTCTCTCATTTTTAACTAAAGTATCCCCAAATTAATGTCAGTCACATAAGCACATAGTAGTTGTTCAATAAGTATTTGTGAACTGAATTTTGGGTTGAGTTAAAATACATAGTAAGACCTGATTTTAGAGAATGCAGTATAATGAGAGAAAGGATTTGCATTCTTGTGAGTTTCTCTGACTTTTTTTTATACCTCTAAAAGAAAGCCTAAGTTAAGAGAAGAAAACCCAACGTGTAAGTAATTACTTAAGAGTCGTGATCTTAATAATTAAGGGCTTCATAAGGTCATTGTAACAATGTTCACAAAAGATAAAAACAAGGGAAAGCTACGTTTCTGTATAAATAAAGAGTAACAAATATTAAACACTATTACTCTAAGTTGAATAATCTTTGAAAATGTGTGGGGGGTTTTTTGTGTGTGTGTGTGTATGTGTGTGTGTGTCACCATTTGCAGGGAAAGTGGATGATGATACATAACTTTAAAAAAAAAAACTTACATTTTTCTGTAATTGCTGTTCTCACATCGGAACTGGAAGCTTTATTTTTCAAATTCTGTGCCAATGTAAAAACATAATCGAGCTGAGGATGGCGCTGTTCTAAGTCAGCCTTTGTAATCTGTTAAGTAGAAATGATTATTCGGATAGGTTAATAAGCCATATGAGAAGAATAATAAGCAAAACAGATGTGCTGACATCAAAGTTGTCATTATTTTCCTTCTCTCCGGCACAGTGAGGCATCAGCAACATGGCAGAAAATGAGTGCATGATTTAAAGTCAAAGATCCTGCATTCAAATCTCAGTTCTTCCATTTAGCACCTGAGTCACCAGAAAAGGACCTTTACCTCTCTGTGTTTTTGTTTTCACATAAAAGAAATAATAAAATACTGACACCTCAAGTACATCCAGTCTGAGGACATTAAATAAAGAAAATCCCTTCAAAAGCTGAAAAATGCCCTGAAACCATTAGCAGTTAGTGCTGCTGCTGATGCCTTGCATATGTGTTCTGTGTCAGATATGAACACAAACTAATGTCGTAGGGTTGGGGATGACATAGAAAAGTGCTAAGAGGAATAACTATAAATTAAATCCTCTTAGACATGAAAAACTGCTGCTGTAGGTGGTTTGTCTCTCAGTGATGATAAATATGGGAGAAATGGCAACAACATCAGGAAAATCATGTGTTTTCAGTACAGAACTAATAACAGTCAAAGAGACTAAAAAACAATTTACAAAAAATACAAATAGTGGCAAATGACTTTTTCCCAGTCCTTCCTCTTTACAAATTCACCAATTTTGTAGATTTCAGCTACTCTTCTGGTGTCAAATGATTGCTCACATCTTTCAATCCTAAATCCCAGGGCACATGAATGTTGATCACTTACTTTCTTCTAAATGGCATAAGGACTCCTCACCACAACACATCTGAAACTAAATCACTCAAACTCTCATTCACACTCCATGTCTTCTATTCCTTATTTCCACTAATTGCAACAGCATCATCTTAATCATTTCAGAAAGGGCTCTTTGCCTTGATTTAAGCATTTCTTGCCTCCAATCCATCCTAGTCTTCTACTAAAGCAGAGCATTGCTATCATGAGTTTCTAGCCATAATTTTAAAAAAGAAAAAAAAATGAGAAGAAAATACTTACCAATTTCTTACAGACTAAAAATCCAAAAGGCTTTGCACAGCCTGCAGACTCCTTCACAAAGGGAACTTGAACTGCTTTTCCTGCCTTGCTTCACACTATATTTTTTAATTGCACAAATGTTGGCCCTACTGTCCTTCGTGCCTCCTGTACCACATGACTTTATTCACTCTGTTCCCTATACCAGGAATGTCATCACTTTATCTTAGATACCAAAACCCCACACAGTTTGCTTTCCATCACTGGAGAAGGGATCCCCTTCCTCATCCTGGCTCCCCCAACAGGTTGCTTGTACTTGTCCTGAGGCTTTTATTAGACTCTTGCCTTGCCACAGTAATTTGTCAACTCAAATGTACTCAGTGCCTCTGCCTCGGTATGGGCTTATTTGTAATGTGGGGATAGAAACAGTACCTACCTCACAAGATTATTACATAACTGAATGAGATAACATGTATAAAATACTTAGAAAAATGACCAGCACACATGAAGCACTTAATAAAAGTTAACAATAGCTGTTATTATTATTTTATTGTCGATTCCTAATTTCTACCAAATTCTTGTCAGTATCCTTGTACTACTTGCAACCCAGAACTTAGCACACACTAAATAGGGAAAAATAATTTTACAAATTAATATTAGATGGTACATGTATAGTAATAAAAGTATAGGAGATACTGACTTCTCAAATCAGAAAATAATCTCATTATGAAATATATGTTGCAAAGGCACTTTAGGAGATTATCCTACATCACACAATAGGCATGAAATGTTAACACCAGCTTATGTTTATACTAATGTGCCTAGCTTTATGGTATCAGTTTTAGATTTTAAAAATGCACTGGGTCTTTAGTTTAAGTCATATCACAACAGTATAAATGCAAGAAAGGTTCTATGCTTTGTAGTTAGCCCTGGATGGTTGTTTGACAGATACAGAATTTTTTAAACCTCATTCTCTCATAGTTTAGAATAAACAAAAGGGATTCAAACAGATCTAGTCTACTTCTGGGTTGTGGTGTTTCCATGACAAGCCTTTACCCTATGCACCTACTTTCATTCGGGAAACGGTCTTATTGATCTCTTCTACATCCCCGACAGTGACAATGTTGGACTTCAGCATCTGGTCGATTAATACCAGCCAGTCGGCTAGTTCTGTTATAGTTTTATCAAGATCAGCAGGAATTGAAATTTCTGAAGTACGATGAGACTGAACAGGAATATCTGACGCAGATGATACTAGCACCACCTTTTGGACACTAGGATGAGCTGAAATAAAAAACGTAGCAAAAGAGAAATCAATCAACAGGATGTTTTAATTATGGTGGTGTCACGGTGCATATGTATGTGTATTTAAATAAAATTTAGTTTAAGTGAAAAAACTCTAAGAGGTTATTTTTTCATACTGAAATGGCTATGGCATTACCTGTAATATCCGCATGTCTTTGGTAGCTATCAAGCCAACGAAACAGTTTTGCAACATTCTACAACGTAATCAACACTGACACTGAGAAAAACTAAAAATACAAATGTGGGAGAATTGGAAGTATTATTTTATTTTGGCAAGATGATTTTAATTATAAAGCCAACTTATTCAAAATTTTTATTCTTTTTTCATTTAACTTTATAATGTGAGCATATTTTATTCTTATTAAACACAATTGTGAATACCTATGTAATAACCTATACCCATGTTCACTTTTATTTAACCCTTTGATATTTAGATTGCTCCTGAAATTTTATTTTAATTTTAAAAAAACTTGGAAGGAATATCTTTTTGTGTAGAGTATGTGGCACATTTCTGATCCCTATCTTAGTATAAATTTCCCAAGTAGAATTACTGAGTCAGGAAATACAAAAAAAGTATGTATTTAATATCCATTGCCACATTGATGGGTTTTGATAAAATAAGTAGTTGAATTAGTAACTAAAACCATCTGTAACTGACTTCAGGTATGATATATTAGATGAGGCTTAAATAATTTTCTAAAATGTACAGCCAATCTGTAAATTCAGCACAATCCTAATAAAAATCCCAACAGGGTTGAGTGTAACTTAACAAAATCATTAATTGAAATTTCTGGTTATAAAATTAATATAAAAGAGAAAACGACAAAAAACAGTCAATTTTATTATTATTATTTTTTTTGGTAGAGGAATATGCCCTTCCCAGATACTAAGTTATATTATTTAGCTAATAATTATTAACTCAGTATATTATGGACTGAGACATTTAAAGAGACCAACAGAAGAGAAGAGTCACAGTGTGTAGGTGGCAGAGAAATCTGACCTTGGCAGAGACTGAATTACAGACCAATGAAGAAGAATTTACTGCTCAATAAAGTGGTGACTCACGGCTGCAGCAGGGAAAAGACGGGACTGATTGTAACCTCACATGCACCATAGAAAAATTCATTCTTAGTGGATTAAGGACCCAAATATGAAAAACAAAATTGTTAGTTAAAAATATGGAATATTTTTATTACTTCAGAGGACTGAAGTAGCTCTCAAACAAAACACAAAGAAGGGAAGCTATTAATAAACCATTAATGGTTAAGAATTCCAAAGAGCACCATAAGTAAAGATTTTAAAAGCCTTTGAAACAAGAAAGGAGATGGTATTTGCAATGCACATTCCACACAAAGAGCTGATAACCAAAATACTTTTTCTAAAACTTAAAAAATCGTCTAAAGACAATCCACAAAAGAGGAAATTTAAAAGGCAATAAACATAAAAATGTGAAATAAATGTTCGACCTCATCTATAACTGAGATAGTACAAATTAAAAGGAAATACCCTATATCCAATGACCACCATCAGCAAAGTGACATCTGAGAAGCTCCAGGTTTCTAGAGACCCTTCCAAGGGTCAAGATGCCTACACTATTACCATCAGCATATTATTTGCCTTTTTAGGCTCATTCTCTCCCAAGTGTACAGTGTGTTTTATCTAAGTCTACATAACATGTGATATCACAAGAGACCAAATGCAGAAGCAGAAATAAGAATACAGGTGTGTTCTATTAAGCTGGACATTTAAGAGATTTCAAAAAATATAAAACTGTAGCTTTTCCAGGTTTTTGTTTGTTTTAGAAAATAGTTGGTTTTTTGTTTGTTTGTTTGTTTTTTCTTTGAGATAGGGGCTCACTCTGTCACCCAGGCTGGGATGCAGAGGCATGAAAACAGCTCACTGCAGCCTCAACCTCCTGGGTTCAAGTGATTCTCCCACTGCTGCCTCCTGAGTAGTTGGAACTATAGGTCTGCATCACCAAGCCTGGCTAATTTTTTTTTTAAATTTTTTGTAGAAACAGGGTCTCCCTATGTTACCCAGGCTGGTCTCAAACTCCTGGGCTGAAGTGATCCTCCTGCCTCAGCCTCCCAAACTCCTGGGATTATAGACATGATCCCCTGTGCCCAGCATCTTATACTAATATGTTACAAAACATGCTATTTTTGTTAACATATAAAACCTTTATTATTATTATTAAAGAACTTAATAAATGAATTAATGGAAATGTTTTCTAGTTAGGTAAATATTGATAGATATCACTCACAAAAACAAAAGCTCTTTGAGAGTCCTCAATAATTTTTACAAGCGTAAAGGGGTCCTGAGAACAAAGTGTTGAGGTGCTGGTAATGTTGTAGAACAATAAGAACCCATCACACACAGCCAGTGTCAGTGTAAACTGGGTCAAGTAATCTAGACAGCACCCTAATGGCACTACTGAAGTAGAAGGCACCCATACGCTATAACCCAGTGATTCCGTCAATAGATACATACCCTACAGAACAACTCACACATCCTTCTGCCCAATCTTCACTTTTAACTTTTTTTTGTAGTTAAAAAAATTTATTGTTTTAATTCACCAAATACCTATCAAGAACCTATTATGTGTAAGGTACTATTCTAGATGCTGCAAGGCATGGGAGTGTGCAAGACAAAGTTCGGGCTGAAGTGCAATGGTGTGATCTCGGCTCACTGCAACCTCCATCTCCTGGGTTCAAGTGATTCTCCAGCCTCAGCCTCCCGAGTAGCTGGGATTACAGGCACCCGCCACCAGCTAATTTTTGTATTTTTAGTAGAAACAGACTTTCACCATATTGGCCAGGCTGGTCTTGAACTCCTGACCTCAGGTGATCCACCCGCCTCAGCCTCCCAAAGCGCTGGGATTACAGGCGTGAGCCACCACGCCCGGCCAGAGCTTGCATTCTATAGCGAAAATGGATGTGTATCATGAAGTAAAATCAACACAAGAAGACAAAGAGAGACAGGGTGTATCTGAGATATTGTGGGTATAAAAGGGCTATCCTAGAAAGGGATATTTGAAGAAGAACTAAAGGAAGTGAGTATGTGAAACATGAAAATATCTGAGAGAAGAACATTTGGGGAAGACAAGAAGAATGGCAAGCACAAAGACCAGAAATGCATATGTTCCTGGCATGTTTGAAACAGCAAGAAGACCAGCGTATTTGAAACCGAATGAACAGAGGGAAAAGTAATAAGAAATGTGATTAGAGAGACAGGCAGATATGCATGGTGTTCTGGACCAAGACCAGACTTTGGAACTCATTTATGTGGATGGAAGTGATTAAAAGACTGTGATCAAAGAAGCAACACAATCAAACTTATGTTTAGAAAGCATCACTCTATCTGTTATCAGAGGAATAGGTCATGGAGAAGCACTGAGGCAAGAATAGAATCAGGATTATGGTTAGGGGTATATTCCAACAATCTAGATAGAAAGATGAGGGTGTTCAAGACCATGGAAGTAGGTAGAATGGAACATGGAAATGATACTACTTGCTGATGGCTTGAATATTAATTCCAGAGAAGGGTTGAGGTTGACTCCAAGTTTATTGGCCTAAGGACTGGGTGAATCATCTACAGTTAAAAAAAAAAAAAAAATTGTCTACAGTTCTGGGACTGGTAAGCATAGGTACAGAACAGAATTTACAGGATTGTAGTATATCCAATGTTATGTAATATTGTACATCAGTTTAAATGAGTAAACTAGAACTACATGCATCAAAAGGTATGGCAATAAGGATGATCCAGTAGAGTATTAGATAAAGAGGATATGTAAGCAGCCCAAAGAAGATGGGATCCTATGCATAAGTGGAGGAGTTTGTCTTAGAAAGGAAAAGAGATAATAACCCTTTCTCTGAACAGGAAGGAAGTATGTAGAGTGTATGAGTACAGCTTCAGGTAGCTTGATGGATTCTCTGGTGGGAAAATGAAAAAGATTTTATCTGGGAAAAAAAAAAGTTTTTGTTTCTTCCTTTAAAAATGAGATGAGGTCATTAGTTGAGAAATGAGTACCAAGGAGTACTCAGAAGAAAGTATGGTAGGACTGTCTCTTAGTGCTGAGTGCTTATTTGAGATAGATAGTCATAGCTCTGAAATGAGTACAGTCAGCAAGGTGTTGGCAAGGATGAACCTCAAAAACATTATGCTAAGTGAAAGAAGCATCGTACGATTCCATTTATATGAAATATCCAGAATAGATAAATCCATGGAGACAGAATGCAGATTGGTAGTTGCCAGGGGCTGGGAGTAGGAGGGAATGAGAAGAAACTGCTTAATGAGTAAGAGGTTTTACTTTGGAGTGATAGAAATATTTTGGAACTAGATAGAAATAGTGGTTGTACAACATTTTGAATGCATTAAATGTCACTAAATTGTTCACTTTAAAATGGTTAATTTTATTTTCTAAATATAATGTTAAAAAGAAGAAGGAACTGCATTAAAACACTGTATTGGAGGAGAGAGACATACTAAGATTAGCTTCAGGTCTCAGGCCCGTCCCAAGAACAAATAACTTGTTAAAAATGAGCCATCCACCTAATGGAAGTTGTAGCTTCACTGTTAGCTTTTTATACTTCTAAATATGTATTCAGATTTTCCCTGCTCTTTTACCATAATGAAGTTTTAAAAAGAAAGATAACCCATGACGATTTTACAAAATGCATCAAATTCGTTCTCTATGATTATGGAGTTGAGCTTGTATTTGCAAAGCAGCAGTACCCAAATGTCAACTCAAGTGTTCTGAATATTAATCAAGAAACTTGATCAGGCCCCCAGGTATTTTTTGTGCAAATTTCCAGAAAGACAAGTAATAAAGAACGCAAACATGGCCCTCAATTAGCTTGCAATCTCAAAAAATGAAAAAAAGAAAATCTTGTCTCTCATCACTTTTTCCAAACTTGAGGGGAAGGAGGAGGAGAAGAAGAAAAGAAAAATAAGAGGAATAAGAGAAATAAACAGGACTGGAAAAAAAAAAAGAGGCGGAAGAGGTAGAGGTGGAGGGAAGAGGTAGAAAGCAGAAGGTGGACATGGAAGTCAAGGAGGAGGAGAAGGAGGAGGGAGAAGAAAAAAAGCAGGGAGGAGCAATAAAAAGAATCAGCAGAAGCAGCTGGCAGGGTGTGAGTGGACAGTTAGTCACATTTGGGGTTTTGACATGTGACTCAACAGAGGAAGAGCACGGCATGATTGTTCAAAAAATCTACAAGGCAGTGGCGACAGTGGCTATGGGGCAGCAGCCTGCAATCTAATCTGGATAAAGAGAGAAGGAAATAGTGGAAAACATTCTTCTTTCTCCACATCCAAGTGAGTAGTATTTGTCTCCTAGCATGGAGAATGCTTCTAAATCCCCATCTCCCACCTGCCTCCCAGGATATCTAAGCCTTTTGTTCTCAGTCACAATCAAGGTCTAATTACATATCCTAACCAAGCTCACATTAACACAGCAAGTTATAGCTGATTTCCTGCAAAGTTGCATGGACCCAGAAAACTAGTCCCCAGTTTTTGCACCTAGCCTCTCATCTTCCCTTCAGCAGGACCTGTGGATGCCCAGGTAGCCCTGGAGTCCAGAGAAAGGCCAGCCTTATCTACCGTGAGAACAAATGCCTTGCCCATACTGGGCAGCCAAATTTGTCTTGGGTTTAAGACGATGTTTTCTTCAAATCATTGAAAGTAGACTAAATAAAGAAAATGGCACAATGTGACTAAATAAGTCTTTCTAATTCATATATGAGGCTCATATCACAAAATTTTACTTTATTGATTTTTTAAAAAATTTTGTTAAAGATAAACTATATCTTACCAGCAATCCTTGTCTGTGAAACAGAACTGGGCTCCTGGATGCACTCCTTCAGGGTGGTAGGCACTTCTCTGCAAATCTACCATATCAGGACAAACAGAAAGAGAAAAATACTATATAAATAAAGATGACTGTAGTTCAAAAGAGGAGGTGTTATTCTGAATGGCAGCTCTGCCACTCTTCTTCCCCTAACCACCTAAACTTCTGGCTCTACATTCACTCTCCACTGCAATCTTGTTTGAGCCCCTAACTCCGCTGACATTGCTATCAAAAACACCAACCAGTCCTTAGCTGTCCTGACCCATGTGTACCAGTTAATGCTGTCCACTCCCCCTCCCTGGAATTCTGTTATCACTCTGCAATTCTAGCTGTCCTCCTGCCTCTCTGGCTGGCTCTCCTCAATTTCCTTCACCAGCTCCTTTTCCTCTGCCCATCCATCAAATACCAGTATCCTCCAGGGTAGGTGTGTTGCTCTTCTAGCCCTTCACCCTGGGCTCTCCCTGAGTCCTGGTTTCCAAAGGTTTCAGGAATCAAATGGAGTTTTGAGAGGTTATTTTGAGAGGCTAAAGACTGCCCAAAACATATCTTCAGTCCAGCCCTTTCTGTGAACTAGATATTCAGACATGTCCAAATCTGAATTCCTTTTCCCTGTCTTCCCTGATACCCATTTCATAAACTCCTCTGAAGATTCTAATTTTTCTGTATCAATTCTTAGGATCACTCCATCTATCTCTGTAGTAAAGCTATAGCAATGTTTCAAAAATATGACTTTCCTCTGCTTAAAACCCATCAATAGCTGCCCACTACCCTCAAAGTGGTAGACTGTTTGCAACACGGAGCTCAAATTCCTTGTGATGCACAGTGAGTCCTCCAGGCTCTCATCTCTGAGAACATCCCTCAGCCTTTCATTCTACATTGAGCTACTTCCTGGACCTATATATACACTGTGCTCATTCTCTATTTCTTCTAGACACTTTCATTTGCCACTTCTCTCTACATTCCCCTTTCCCTCATTCTTCATCCGACCAATTCTTATTCATCCTTCATAAATTAACTGGAATGTGATCTTTTCAACAAAACCCTCCACAGCTACCCCTCCAAGCCAGGCAGGTGCTCCACCTTTATGTGCCTATCAGTACCTGGATATTAGAATTGCTTGTCTACTGGTCTCATCCATGATAAGCTCCTTGAGTTAGAAGGAATGCCGTGCTCTTTAATGCATTCCCATCTCTTAAAATGATACCTGGCAGAAAGTGAGACTCCAATAAAAACCTATTGAGTGAATGAATGAGTGTATGAATGAATGAAATATCCCATGTTAGAATTAACCAAAGTATGTTTGTTGAGATTTTCTGCACAATGAGCATTCTTGGCTCCAGACATTCAAAATTCACCAAAGTGAATTATATTAAAATCTACATGAAATCCTGCAATAACAAAAGCACTAGCTTTGTCTGACATAGTGGACCCAAATTAACCACTGTTCTCTTTTCTGCAGAATACCCACTGATACCCTTCGTGTTAAATAAATATGTGTGCTTTGACTGAATATGGACAGCCTTTCTGGCAAGGGACACAAGACCTAATATGCCTGGAAAGGAATGTAGGGGAGAGAGAGCTGTGGATATTGTAGGAGAGATCAGATGATGCCAGGCCATGAGAAGTCTTATAAGCCAAAAATGCATTTTGGCTTTGACCCTGAGCAAGAGAAAACCATTGGTGGACTTTGCTCAGAGAAGTCACTTGATCTGAACTGTGTTTTAACCAATCATATTGACGGCTTTGTCTAGCACAGAATAACAAAGGGCAAAGGAAGAAGCAGGGGAGATCAGTGGGGCAGACTTTGTAGTCACCAAGGCAAGACATAATGGGAGGCTTGAAACAAGTTAGTGGCAATGGGGGTCATGAGAAGCAGTCAAATGTATGATGTTTTTTGACCTAAGAAGAGTTGAAAGAATTGTAGTGGAAACATCTATGTGCCATCTGACATCTACAACTGTCAAACCTCTGCTACGTTTGCCTTATCATATGTAGCCATCTGGCTAGCCAATAAACTCCATCCAGTAGATATGCACTTTCAAGAAAAAGCTGATAATGGTGACTGAGGTATAGTTTTTGGTTTGGGGGTTTTCTTCGCTTCTTTTTGTGATAGAATTCATATACCATAGGATTGACTCCAATGTTTCTGACTTAAGTAATAATAAGGATGAAACTTCCATTGACTAAGGTGGGAGATGTACATGAAGGCACAGAAGGGAGAAGGATATCAAGAGCTCGATTGTGTATGTTAGTTTGAGGTGCCTACTAGACATTTAAGGAGAGATATTGAGCAGGTAGTTGTATATGCAAGTCTAGAGTATGGAGAAAGGTCCAGACCAGAGATACACATGTGTGAATCACAGTGACTCAACAGGCAGTGAGACCAGATCAATAAAGCACCTGCATCATTAGCTATAGGATAATGGCTACCATTTAAAGAGGATGAGAGAGAAAATGACTGATATGGAGTCCATCCAAACCAAGGACAGAGATATATCCATTTAATGTCCTATATAGACCTCATACTCTGATATGGTATGTACTAGGTCTAACAACAAAAAAAAAATCTATGATTTTATCTACTTTTAACAGTTCAATGGCAAAAAAATAATAATAATGGTAGGAGGGAAAAATATCTTAGCTGTATTTGTAGTCATATGCCATTACATTTCACTGGAACCTAGTAAATATATATTTAATGAATAAAATCATTGAAAATAAACATACATGTGTGAAAAGTCATGTGCGAAATCAGGATGCTATTTTCTTTTTTGTTTGTTTGTTTGTTTGTTTGTTTGTTTTATGAGACAGGGTCTCCCTGTCTCACCCAGGCTGGGGTCCAGTGGAGTGACTGCAGCTCACTGCAACCTCCACCTCCCAGGTATAGGCAATTCTCGTGCCTCAGCCTCCCAAGTAGCTGTGATTACAGGCATGTGCCACCATGCCTGGCAAATTTTTGTATTTTTAGTAGAGATGGGGTTTCACTCTACTCTACTAAAGTAGAGTGTTGGCCAGGCTGGTGTCAAATTCCTGGACTCATGTGATCCCGCCCATCTCGGCCTCCCAAAGTGTTGGGATTACAGGTGTGAACCAATGCACCCGGCTCAGAATGCTATTTTAAGGTCTTCATTTTCAGAATATAATCACTGGAATCTTCTTACCTAATTCCAACATATATTCATTATTTAATGTAGTATATAATGTATAAATTCCCTAGGCCAAAGAGTTCCATATAAAATAAAAAGTATTCTTCCAGAATATATGCCTCTATCTATGATCGATAAAAAATATAAACATTAGTAAGCTTTAGTAAAATTTGCCCCATTTGGATATACTTGAAAGTAAAGCAGTTACATGATCCCACATCTCTGACAACAAAATCAATCAGTTTGAGATATGTGTGATAGTAACTTTATACACACCTTATTCCATGTCATATTTACAGTCCTTAAGCTTTCTGAAATTTTATCCCTTTCAGGTAAACTCAGACTTTTATCTGAAAGTATCTCCAATTCAGTTCTATTCAGCCATTTGAGTTTTTCAGCGTGTACTTCCATTTCTTGAGTTAAGTCCTGGAGAAGTTAAAAGACAGGTGTGGTTAGAAGGTAATCAGATAAAGGAAAGTTCAAGAACTGTATTAGAAACCTTTTTGACATTATATAAACGTAAATTTCTAATTTGTTAAGTGAAAAATAAACTTATAAGAAGCTTAAGCTCATGCTAACAAATGATGACTAACGGGAGTGAGCATGTGCCTTCCGTGTGTATTTTTGCAATCCTGGGCACAAATGTGCTCTCTGGTACTCACTGTCTCTTAACCAGGTCATATATTATTTTTACATTGCTAATTTAACATTCTGTTCTTATCTCCTCCTTGCTATTCCATCCTAATATACTGTCCCACCTTTTCTAACTCTCCCCAAATTGTTTACAAAAAAGATATTCCCAAAGAAACTATTGAAAATTTTAGACAAAAAGGAAGTTTGTTAGATATTGTCACATTTTAAAAAGAAAACATAATATATGTTTCACAAAATATTTTTCATCATTATTCAATGTTTCTTTCTCAAAATGTTTCAATCATACTCCTTTATAGACAAAATTTCTGATTGAATTAGTAAGTAACCTTTCACATACACTTTTATGCTTGTACATGTATGAATACACATTCATAATTTCTCTTTTTTTTTTTTTTTGAGACAGACAGAGTCTCACTCTGTCACCCAAGCTGGAGTGCAGTGGCACAATCTTGGTTCACTGCAATCTCTGCCTCCTGGGTTCACGCCATTCTCCTGCCTCAGCGTCCCGAATAGCTGGGACTACAGGCGCCCACCAACAAGCCCAGCTAAATTTTTTTTTTTTTTTTTTGTATTTTTAGTAGAAATGGGGCTTCACCATGTTAGCCAGGATGGTCTTGATCTCCTGACCCTGTGATCTGCCCGCCTTGGCCTTCCAAAGTGCTAGGATTACAGGCATGAGCCACAGCACCCGGCCCACAATTTCTTTTTTAAAATAAAAATGTGAGCATATGATGTTGAGTGTTCTGCAACAAGTATTTTAATTTTTAACACAAAAAATAAATATTTATGAATACAAAATTTATGGATATTTAGATATATTTATACATCTATATATGTATGAATTTTTATAGATTGTATACATATACAACCATAAACAATACTTGTTAGTTGCAAACCAACAAAGAAAATCTGATTAATACAACCATGATGCTAAAGCCATTGCAAGCTGCATTTTGTTTCTCAGCAGTTCACTCCGATAATTACTGATTATTTTCTATAAAGTTGAGTTTTGCAGCTTTATAGATAATAATCAGTAATTGTCTTCCAAATCTAAAAACAAAAAAACTGTATTTCATAGCCCTATTTTATTTTAAAATGATAAAGTCAGTTTACAATATCCTAAAAACCTTTGGTCTAATACTGACACCATAACAGTTTGTTCTTTTTATGTAAGTGAAGTTTAAGCTCTGCAAGACCAAAATTATAACTGCTTTTAAAAAAAATAAAAGATATTCCTCTTTCAAGTTCACCACATTTACCAAAAAGTACCAAGTTTCTTTTCCCTTTTCTTCTTCAGACATGCAGTATATGATTCTGAAGTATAATGTTTGGGCACCAAAGGCATATAGAGAGAAATAAACAACTTACTCTTAATTCTTGCAGGTTTTCTCCCAATTCGGTGGTCGATCTCTTTTGCATAGCACGCTCAGCCTTTGTTAACCAACAGATAATCCCATCTAGCTGATGCCTGTACTCCATCACCTGCTTGCTTTCTCCTTTCAGCCTAAAAGAATATATTATTTAAAAATATTGAGGAAAAAATGCCCAATTAAGCAGAAAGTTATATATTTGCTTTGGATATCCTGAATAAATATTTCCCAAAATAAATAATTTCTAATAATTATTTTAATATGTATTTTTAAGTGAAACTATGTATTCTACAATGCTAAAGACTGCTTAATAATAGACCAATAAGTTTTTTCTTCATTAAATTCAAAACCATTGAAACTAAAGATTATTATCTTCCCTCATCATAAAAAATTATGTAGAAATTCAATACAAAAGATGTTTTAAAAGTTAGATACCACTCTGCAACATAATGGAAATTTTTTAAAACATGAAAAATGTCTTTATCTAAAATAATAGGGAAAAAGTATAATTCTCTTTGAGTGTTCCACGAATACTGAAAGGAATCATTATATGACATGTTATCACATTAGGTGGTAACTATCACTATACGTTATTCATAGGACAGAAAGAATAAGAAAAAAGCAAGGTACCAAGAATGCGAGAATCTTACAAGTATTAGGGAAGACAAGAAACATGTGAATTTGGCTTGTTTATTAAAATAACCATTATATTTGAATATAGAACTAAGTTACAAAAAGATGTAGACAAAAAGCAGAAATTTTAAATGATGCAAGGAAAACAGTCAAATGAATATAAAAAAGGAACTGCCTCAATTAGATCTTTATAGTGTTGTAAGAATAACATTTATAAGAATATAAACCATCTGTCAAAAGATAGGAATATGATTAGAACTCATATGACAAATAAGATTATGTGCTTTTTAAAAGGATTTGAAAGCTATTAAAAGCCTGTTGGTATCTTTATTTTTATAGCTGCTATGATTAACTGCTGGTTTAAAAACTGAATGCAGTTTTTAAATGAATTATGTCATATCATCCCTAATAAGAATTTATGGTTTTACAGCTAGGAGTTTTCATTTTTATTCACAAAAGGTATAACATAATCTTGCAATATATGTAATAAAATACTAAATAATACTCACATATTTAATAAACAGTCAATATTTGATGTATAATGTTTAAAAAATGAAAATCACTACAAAATCATAATTTTTAAGTATCCATCGAGAAAGAATGCTCCTTTGAGATTAAAAATAAATAAATACAGCAATAGCACTAATTACTAAGACTAAACCAAGTAATCTACCCTCCATAGTGAAAAGTATTTAACTTAAATAATGACTTCACCCAAAATATTATTATAGGCCTTTGTTTCCAAAAAACGGTTGAAATTTCACTTTCCAATGTTTCATGATCATGACTAATTTAGTACTTTGAAAACAGAACTATAAAGGAAACTAGCATTATCAAGTGATTTCAATAAGATATATTTGAGTCACCCAATATTTTTCATCTGCAAATTAGCTAAATATAATCTACCTTTTAAATGTTACCTCCTAGAGTAAAAACAAATTATAAATTCATGTTCTAACAGAAGATAAGCATTGCTCACTAATGAATAACCCACTGGGCATGGTGGCTCATGGCTGTAATCCCAGCACTTTGAGGGACTGAGGCAGGAGGATCACTTGAGCCTAGGAGTTCGAGACCAGCCTGGACAATATGGTGAGACCTTATTTTTACAAACAATTTAAAAATCTGCTGGGTGTGTTGGCACACACTTGCAGCCCCAACTACTTAGAAGACTAAGGTGAAAGGATTGCTTGAGCCCAGGGGCTCAAGGATGCAGTGAGCTATGACTCCACCATTGCACTCCAGCCTGGGTATCAGAACAAGACCTTGTCTCCAAAAAAGGGAAGAAATAACTCCGCAGGTTGCTGAACTATGCAAATACTTAACTACAGGCACTCAATACAAAAACAAATTGAACTGCGTGATAATTTTCAATGACTTTATTAACAATATATATACAATCTACCCAAGATGGTCCCAATTTAATATAGATTACAAACCTAAAATGAAGTTTAGCATTAATTTATGAAGATAAACATTGTTTTAGTCAAAATATAAGCTGTTGGAGAAGAGATTCATTATTCTTTTCACTTCCACAAAATGAGTAAAAACATGTATTAGCTTCACCTTGTGAGTTTTAGCAGCTGTAATTACCACACTCCACAGAGATCTATCTTTAGAAGAATTTCTGCATTTATGGTTAAAACCCTCTCAGCAGGTACATGTTTTTCCTTAAAAAGGTCTAGGAGAGGACAGGCACAGTGGCTCATGCCTATAATCCCAGAATTTTGAGAGGCCAAGGCTAGCAGATCAACTTGAGGCCAGGAGTTCTAGACCAGCCTGGCCAACATGGTGAAATGCCATCTCTACTAAAAATATGAAAATTAGCCAAGCATGGTGGCAGGCACCTGTCTTCCCAGCTACTAAGGAGGCTGAGGCATGAGAATTGCCTGAGCTCAGGAGGCAGAGGTTGTAGTGAGCTGACATCATGCCACTGCACTCCAGACTGGGTGACAGAGCAAGACTCTGTCTCAAAAAAGCAATAAAGGTCTAGGAGATAAATCATTTCAAGCTAAGACCCTCCATGCAAACTGAATAGCATGACATATAAGATCTTATGGGACCTCATTTTCCAATCCTTCCCCTGGTCATTGAACCCTCCTCTCCTTTCAATCCTTTGCAGATCTCTTACACGAGGATGCCATTCATACTTCCCACCTCTGCTATTTTACTTCTTCTGCTTAGAAATTTATAGGAAATTGCTATAAATGCTTTAAGACTCAGCTTTGGCATACTTCCTCTGTGACACTTAAATTCCACAGCCCATCATATCTGCCTCTGTGACACTCTTATCTCTTTAATGATGTTTTCTTTCATCATTTTCTTATTCTTAGAGTTCCTTAATCACACTTGTATCTTCAGTGCTAAACATAGAGCTCAATAAATATCGATCAAGTCATTAATCAATCATTGGCAAAATTCAGCAATATGCTTAGAGAATAAGTTCTAAGCTAACTTGCTTTCATCAAAAATAGATACTTTAAGTGTTTACTATGAATAGTCAAGGCATGTACATTTTGCAAACACTATTGCATTTAATCCTCATGACAATCCTCTGTGGTGATATCATAGTTCTCATTTCCAGAGGAAGACACTTTGGCCAGAGAGTTCTGTGTTCTTTCTAAATTTGTACAGCGTAATATTTGAGAGCATAAGATAGCACGATCGCTTACTTTCTATGACATCTTGGACAAGTTACTTAACCTTGCCTCTCTTAGCCTCAGTTTCTAAAGCTGTACAAGGCCTAATAGTTGCCTAAGAGGTGAGTCATGACTCCTAAACAAGGCAATGTGTGCAAGGTGCCAAATACTCTTTCTGCCATGTGGTAATCTCTCAACCAAAACATACAAATTATTATTTGTCTCTTAACAAAACACACAAAATTATAGATTTTTTAAATGAAAACCAACTGTAGGTTACATGATCCTTGAATATTTTAGGTTGCATAATACTGGACCTGATAAAGTATTAGATTGGCCTTTCACAAAATGATAGCTTATCACTAAAATAATACTTCATCAACAGAGTTAAAATTAACAGAAAAAAAATATAGTGGAATTTTTAACCCTAAACTACAAACAAGAAACAAACAAAAAAGATCATTAATGATGAAATACATGAAGCAAAGTAGAAATCATTCATTCAATCTTGACTGTCTCAGAAAATAATGTCAAATAATTTTAAATATGGAAATTGTGTATAGTGTTGCGCATTATATTCCTTGGTAATCAAACATATTTGCAACCAGAAGATGCCCAAATAAAATCTGAGTCACTGTAACATAATCTGACATAAAAATTAATAATACTATGTTATATTAGTATATTACATAGATGAAGAACTTTATTATTTGCAAAGCACGAATAGAACACAACATTTGACACTAAAACAACTTAGTGAGACAGATTACTAAGGTAGGCTCAGTCAGGAAATAAGCAAAGGGAAGGTCTGATCTTGAACCCAGACTTTCAAACCTGAAACCTGGAGTTTCAGTTATTTCAACTACTTTAAATTCCCACCGTAATCACCATATCATAATAAGCAGTTGTAAATAAAAGGAATAAAGGTGTTTGGTTTTTACATATGTAATATTTGAGTAGAAAAGTGAGACTTTATGGACAGCCTAAAAATACAGGAAGGGGGAAAGTGGGCAGCAGAGGTCTTAAATGTCAGTAGAATTCCTATTATAATGTCAAACAATAAAAGAACTCATTGGATTGCATCTTTAAAGATTCTATTCAAAATAAGTTCACTCTTGTGCCTGCAAACAATCATAGTTAAATCACCTTGGCTGCCTATCCTTCACTTCTGCAATAATTGCATCCCAGCGTTGGTTTAAACCTGCCAGTTTGTCTTTCAAGAAGCTTCCATCTGCCTGGGGGAGTTTCTGCACAATCCCATCCCCAGTTCTGTTTAGTGCTGCAAAACTAGGCCGGTGGCTGCTGATGCCTTCCTCAAGTTCCTGTAACAGAGCACAACTCAAGATTAGTTTCACCAATAATTAAATGATTCTGAGGCAATGAATCCACCCAAGTATTGTGGTATCAATTTAAGTGTGACAGAAACAAATTCCTGGAAAGATATTTTATGTTTAAAAAAAAAAAAAGGCATTTTAAAACAATTTAATTATATTTCAATGAACATGCTAAATGAAATCTGTTTTGAAATCTAACCCATCCTCATGAATGTCATCAGGTAAAATACAAGGAAATAAGACAGCCTAATAACTAAAATGAATAATAGCTGTTTACATTAAAGCATAAGAATCAATCATGTTTGATGAAAATGAGTTGCTCATCTTCTTCCAAACAAGTACTTGAAAGCACTGCTTTAAAAAATTATATACGCCAACATATCCTTATATCCTTGTGTCCTACCATATACAAGTAAACCTAAATGTGCATTTTACTAAGATATTGCCTCACTGGTTGATACGGTTTGGTTGTGTCCCCACCTAAATCTCATCTTGAATTGTACCTCCCATAATCCCTACATGACATGGGAGGGACCCAGTAGGAGGTAACTGAGTCATGGGGGTGGTTACCCTCATGCTGTTCTAGTGATAGTGATCTGATGGTTTTATAAGGGACTTTTCCCCCACTTTGCTCAGCACTTCTCTCTCCTGCCGCCATATGAAGAAGGACATGTTTCTTTCCCTTTCCACCATGATTGTACATGTCCTGTGGCCTCCCCAGCGATGCTGACCTATGACTCAATTAAACCTCTTTCCTTTATAAATAACCCAGTCTCAGGTATGTCTTTATTAGCAGCATGAGAACAGACTAATACACTGGCCTACAAGTGTTTAAGTAACAGATTAAATGGATATTTTCAAGTCAAATTTAAACACTTATCTGTAACTCCAAAAATAAGAAAAATGCATTAACACAATTATTTATTTATTTATTTATTTATTTATTTATTTATTTATTTTGAGACAGAATCTCGCTCTGTCACCCAGGCTGGAGTGCAGTGGCACAATCTTGGGTCACTGCAACCTCCACCGCCCAGGTTCAAGTGATTCTTCTGCCTCAGCCTCCCGAGTACCTGGAACTGCAGGTGCCCGCCACCACACCTGGCTAATTTTTTGTCTTTTTGGTAGAGACAGGGTTTCACTGTGTTAGCCAGGATAGTCTTGATCTCCTGACTTCATAATCCACCCACTTTGGCCTCCCAAAATGCTGGGATTACAAGTGTGAGGCACCGCGCCTGGCCACATTAACACATTTATAAGAAAAATAAATGAATTCTCTTTAACTTGTCATGTCCTTCTAAATAAAATACATTTTAAAAATTTAATAAAGGAAAAAATATTTTTATCAACGGTAGAATTAAAATTGTGTGTGCTTTCTATTGTTATTTTTAAAGAGCTGTTGTCATCAGCAGAACTAACTTTGTGTTATATTTTCCCAAGACTGAATTAGACTTACATGAGCAGCTGCCCTGCTGTCGCTCCAGGATAATTTACTTTATGATAATTATCAATGATACAAAGAAAAATGAGATGCCTAAGTGTTTTAAGTACAAAAAATACAGGTGAGGCATGCAAATATTTTTTCTGTTCTTAATATAGTCTTAGGCATAACATTTTACAAATCGCATTCTAAATATAAAATTGTTTAAATAAAATTGTATTTCACATTACCCACTAAAGAGTATTTTTATTTACATTTCTTTGAAATCTTGATTGAAAATTGTGATTGACCAATTTCTTAAACTTTTATAACTGGTAACAAGAACTGGAACAAAAATTACAAATTGTCCATTGGCTTCTGAAAAAATAATATATTTTGTCCCTACTTCTGAAATCTGTCTTAACAGGCATACACTAACCATATATGTAATTCCCCTCCTCTAACAGAAAACACTCACCTGCTGATGTATCCTGGCTTTCTCTAAGTCCAGGCTGCCACCTGGAGCACAGGTATCAACCAGTAATTCTTCAGCCTCTGTTATCCACTGTGTGAGGTCATTAAGGTCACAATGGAACTGTCTCCATTCTTCCATAGCCCTATCAAAATAACTAGAGGACAACAAACAAAATAAAATAGGTTTCTAAACTTTTCAGGACTGCCTAGGAGCAATTTTTCTAAAAAAGAAAATCAAATCTCATTTAAACAGAAAGACTTCAAAAAACTGAATTCACAGCCTATTGTTCCACAAAACCAATTTTCGTAGTGGGATAAAGGTAATAATTCCTCTTAGAGATATAGGCATCACACCAAGGGCAAAGCAATCTGCTCACACCACCAGCTACCAAATCCTCTCTCTCATACATACACACATGCACACTCACATACACATACACACACACACACTCATGAACACACTCATGCACACATTCGAGCAGCTTTTCAACTAAAAAGACGTAGCCTTTTCTGGCTTGAAAAATCAGGATCAATTAGTCGTAGGCATGTTAACCCATCCAACTTTATACATTTAACATTTAAATACCATGAAATATAAAATATGATTCATTATTTTCTTGGGGAAAAATATGTCATTTTAATACCAGAACACTTAATTCCTGACAAGAATAAAGCACAAAAAGCCAAAACACTTCAAAATGCCCATACACTCCATTATCTATATGTTATATACGGAATTGTGTCCAATCAAAATTCTTATGTTGAAGCCCTAACCCCACAATGTGACTGTACTTAGAGATCGAGCTTTTCAGGACACAAATAAGGTTAAAAGAGGTCATAAGTGTGGGGCTCTAGTCTGAAAGGACTGGTGTCCTTATAGTAAGTGGAAGAGGCACCACAGAGCCCTCTCATATGAGGACACAGCAAGGTGGCCATCTGCAAGCCAGTAAGAGAGTCCTCACTAGACATCAACTCTACTGGCACCTTGATCTTGAACTTCCAGCCCTCCAGAACTGTAGGAAAGTAAATGTCTGTTGTTTAAGCCACCCAGTCTACGTTATTTTATTATGGCTGCCTGAGCAGATTAACGTACTTCAGGTAATCACTGGTCCTGAGGGTCCCATTTACCTAAATACAGCAAAGTATGAAACTGCATGCAGAGCCCAAGTTATGCAATGAGACAGAGGGCTATTGAGATTTCTGTTTAAACCAAATTCTTCTAAAGATGGCAAAGTAAAACCGAGCGCTTGTCATATTCAGAATACATGAAACAAGTATAAAAAGAAAAAGTTTTATTGGACTAGGATCCTAAATAATTTTTTCTCCTATCTTTTTGTTTAGAGTAATGGAGCTGAGTTTTAGAAATGATCGCTGAGATCTTAACAATATTAATAAAATTTATATTTCATGTAATAAGATACATATTATTTTAAATAAAATGGCTCCTAATATCAATAACTCCTAAATAACGTGTATATCATCTTTTTCCATGAAAATTACTTTTAAAATTTTGCTAATACTGCCCACAGTAAAGCAATTTTCTATTAAGCATGGAAAAAAAAAAGCACTTTAAAAAAAGGGCACTATGAGATGATATTAAGACACTCATTGTCACTTGCAAAAATTCACAGTAACTACACAACAATCACAATTTCCAAATTCGGGATGCTATAAGACTGTTTCAAAGATCTAAAGACTTTGAAAATATAAACATTAAACTTAGAAAGTATCATCAGTGAAAGAGAGAAAAAAAGTGGTGGATAGAAGGAAGGACTAACTTGCAGCTCCCACTTAGACAAACAGCAGCATGTGCAGACACACAGTGGACTTCTGTCCCAAGAACTACTGCAGGAACATACCAGGAAAACTGAGAGAATCTTACAGACCCTTTGAAGGAGGCGGAATGCTGCTGCATGCTGCATGGGAGAGCCGAGGAACTGGAGACCAGCTTGTGCTCTCAGCTGGGAGACTTGTCACCTGGGGCAAGTTCTGAACCCTGCTCACCAGCTGCCTGGAAATAAACCCAGTGCTGTTGGGTGGGCTGGGGGGTGGCAGCAGAAGGAGGTCCTGATAGGAGTGAGACTGGCCTTTTGGGCCGTGGGCTGCATGGAAGCTGAGTGAGGCCTGCCGCTGCAGGCTTTCCCCCACTTCCCTGGTGACCTGTGTTATGCAGCAAAGACAGCCATAATACCCCTGGGAACATAACTCCACTGGCCTGGGAACCACACCCCTATCCCCTACAGCAGCCGCAACAAGCCATGCACAAGGAGAGTCTGACTCAGATACACCTAACCCTGCCCCAACCTGATGGTCATTCTCTACTCGCCCCGGTAGCCAAAGAGAAAGAACATAATCTCTTAGGAACTCTATGGCCCTGCCGATCACCTAATCCTGTCTATACTACTGCAGCTGATGCTCTCTTGTAAGCACCATCTCCTGGCTGGGGGCCAACAAATAGAAAACCAGCGAACTTAACCAAAATACAACTAAGGACTCTCACAGAGTCCACTTCACTCCCCTGTTACTTTCACCAGACCAAGTGCTGGTATCCACAGCTGAGACACCTGAAGACGGATCCCATCACATCATGGGACTCTCTGCAGACACTCCCCAGTACCAGCTTGGTACCCAGTAGCTCTGCTGGACGGCTAGCTTCAGAAGAGAAATAACAATAACTGCAGTTCAGCTCTCAGGAAGCCCCATCCCTAGGGGAAGGAGGAGAGCACCAAATCAAGGGAGCTCTTTGTGGGACAAAAGAATCAGAAGAGCAGCCATTGAGTCCCAGACCTTCCCTCTGACATGTTCCACCCAAATGAGAAGAAACCCAAAAAACAATTATGGTAATATGACAAAATAAGGTTCTTTAAAACACCTAAAAAGATCATACTAGGCTGGGCACAGTGGCTTATGCCTATAATCCCAGCACTTTGGGATGCCGAGGCAGGCAGATAACCTGAGGTCAGCAGTTCAAGACCAGCCTGGCCAACATGCGGAAACCCCATCTCTACCAAAAATACAAAAATAAGCTGGGTATGGTGATGCATGCCTGTAATCCCAGCTACTCAGGAGGCTGAGGCAGGAGAATCGCTCAAACCTGGGAGGCAGAGGTTGCAGTGGGGAGATCATGCCATTGTACTCCAGCCTGGGCAACAGAGTGAGACTCCATCTCAAGGAAAAAAAAAAAAAAAAAAAAAAAAGATCACACTAGCTCACCAGCAATGGATCCAAACCAGGATAAAATCTCTGAATTGCCAGAAAAAGAATTCAGAAGGTCAATTATTAAACCAATCAAGGAGGCACCAGTGAAAGGTGAAGTCCAACTTAAAGAAATCAAAACAATGACACAGTATATGAATGAAAAAATCTCCAGTGAAATAAATAGCAAAATAAAAAACAATCACAGCTTCTGGAAATCAAGGACACACTTCGAGAAACGCAAAACGCACTGGAAAGTCTCAGCAAGAGAATCAAACAAGTAGAAGAAAGAACTTCAGAGCTCAAAGACAAGGTTTTTGAATTAACACAATCTGACAAAGAAAAAGAAAAAAGAATTTTTAAAAATGAACAAAGCCTCCATGAAGTTTGGGATTATGTTAAAAGAACAAAGAATAATTTGTGTTCCCAAGGAAAAAGAGAAATCTAAAAGTATGGAAAACATATTTTAGGGAATTATTGAGGAAAACCTCTTGGCTTTGCTAGAGATCTAGATATCCAAATACGAAAAGCTCAAAGAACAGCTGGAAAATCCATCACAAAAAGATCATTGCCTAGGCACATGGTCATCAGGTTACCTAAAGTCAATAAGAAGGAAAGAATATTAACAGTTGTGAGATAAAAGTATCAGGTAACCTATAAAGAAGAACCTGTCAGATTAACAGCAGATTTCTCAGCAGAAACCTTACAAGCTAGAAGAGATTGGGGTCCTATCTTCAGCCTCCTTAAACAAAAAAATTATCAGCCAGGAATTTTGTATCCAGTGAAACTAAGCTTCATAAATGAAGGAAAAATAGTCTTTTTCAGACAAATACTGAGAGAATTTGCTGCTACCAAGCCAGCAAGACAGAAGCAGCTCTAAGTCTTGAAACAAATCCTAGAAATAGAACAAAATAGAATCTCCTTGAAGCAGAAATCTCAGCCAGGTGTGGTGGCTCACATCTGTAATCCCAGTACTTTGGGAGGCCAAGGCAGGCAGATTACCTGAGGTCAGGAGTTTGAGACCAGCCTGGCCAACATGGTGAAACCCCATCTCTGCTAAAAAGTACAAAAAAAATTAGCCAGGCATGGTGGTAGGCACCTGTAGCCCCAGCTACTTAGGAGGCTGAGACAGAGAGTTGCTTGAACCTGAGTGGCAGAGGTTGCAGTGAGCCGAGATCATGCCACAGCACTCCAGCCTGGGTGACAGAGCAAGACTCTGTCTCAAAAAATAATAAAAGCATAAATTTCAAAAGAACCTGTTAACTATAACAAAATAAAAAAAAAAAAAACAAGGTATTGAGGCAACAAATATCATGATACATAGAATAGTACCTCACATCTCAATACTAACATTGAATGTAAATGGCCTAAATGCTCCATTTAAAAGATGCAGAATAGAAGAATGGATAAAAATTCACCAACCAAGTATCTGCTGTCTTCAAGAGACTCACCTGACACATAAAAACTCACATAAACTTAAGGTAAAGGGGTGGAAAAAGATAGTCCATCCAAATGGACACCACAAGCAAGCAGGAGTAGCTATTCTTATATCAGACAAAATAAATGTTAAAGCAACAGCAGTTAAAAAAGACAAAAAGGGACATTGTATAATGATAAAAGGACTAGTTCAACAGGAAATTATCACAATCCTAAATATATATGCACCTAACATGGGAGCTCCCAAATTTGTAAAACAATTACTACTAGACCTAAAAAATGAAATAAACAGCAACACATTAATAGTGGTAGACGTCTATACTCCACTGATAGCACTACACAAGTCATCAAGACAGAAAGTCAACAAAGAAACAATGGAATTAAACTATACCCTAGAACAAAGGGACGTAACAGATATTTATGGAACATTCTAACCAACAACTGCAGAATATATTTTCTATTCATGAGCACACAGAACATTCTCCAAGATAAACCATGTGATAAGCCACAAAACAAATCTCAACAAATTTAAGAAAACTAAAATTACATCAAGTACTCTCTCAGACCACAGTGGAATAAAATTGGAAATCAACCCTGAAAGGAACCCTCAAAACCATGTAAATATATGGAAATGAAATAACTTGTTCATGAATGATTATTGGGTCGACAATGAAATCAAGATGGAAATTTAAAAATTCTTTGAACTGAATGATAATAGTGACAGAACCTATCAAAACTTTTAGGATATGGCAAAAGCAATGCTAAGAGGAAAGTTCATAGCATTAAATACCTACATCAAAGAGTCTAAAAGAGCACAAATAGACAATCCAAAGTCACACCTTAAGAAACTAGAGAAACAAGAACAAACCACACCCAAATCCAGCAGAAGGAAAAAAAATAACCAAGATCAGAGCAAAACTAAATGAAAGTGAAACAAACAAACAAACAAAAAAATACAAAAAAAAAAAATGAAACAAAAAGCTGGTTCTCCGAAGAGATAAATAAAATTGATAGACTATTGGTGAGATTAACTAAGAAAAGAGAAAGGATCCAAATTAGTTCAATTAGCAACAAAATGGGTGATCTTACAACTGATGCCACAGAAATACAAAAGATCAAGGCTATTATGAACACTTTTACATGCATAAACTAGAAAACCTAGAGGAGATGGATAAATTCCTGGAAATATACATCCCTTTTAAATTAAACCAGGAAGAAACAGAAACTCTAACAGACCAATGACAAGCAGCAAGATTAAAATTATGATTAAAAAATTACCAGCAAAAAATAGTCCAGGACCCGATGGATTCAGAGCTGAATTCTATCAGACATTCAAAGAAGAATTGGTACCAATCCAACTGACACTATTCCCAAAGATAGAGAAAGAGGAAATCCTCCCTAAATTATTCCATGAAGCCAGTACTACCGTAATTCCAAACCCAGAAAAGGACATAACAGAAAAGAAAACTACAGACCAAATCCCTGATGAAGATAGATGCAAAAATCCTCAACAAAATACTAGCTAACTGAATCCAACAGAATATGAAAAAGAGAATAAACTATGTTCAAGTGGGTTTCATACTGGTGATGCAGGGATGGTTTAAAATACACAAGTCAATAAATGTGATACACCACATAAAGAGATTTAAAACAAAAATCACACGATCATCTCAATAGACTGAGACAAGGCATTTGACAAAATCTAGCATCACTTTATGATTAAAATCCTCAGCAAAACTGGCATAGAGGGAACATACCTTCAGGTAATAAAAGTCATCTATGACTTTTAGCCCATAGCCAACATTATACTGAAGGAGGAAAAGTTGAAAGCATTCCCCCTGAGAACTGGAACAAGAAAAAGATGCCCACTTTCACTACTTCTATTCAACATAGTACCGGAAGTCCTAGCAGAGCAATCAGACAAGAGAAAGAAAGAAAGGGCATCTGAATCGGTTAAAAGGAAGTCAAACTGTTACTGTTTGCTGATAAGATGATCATACACCTAGAAAACCCTAAAGATTCATCCAAAAAAGCTCCTAGAACTGGTAAATAAATTCAGCAAAGTTTCAGGATACAAAATTAATGTACACAAATTAGTAGCACTAAAAATTAAAAAATAAAAATAAAATTGAGGTGTAATCGATCACTATTACATTGGCAAAGATTTTTTTAAACAATAAAAAAAATTGTTAATGTTAGTAAGGGCTCAAAAAGAAGGGCATTTTTACAAATACTGTTGGCAGGGGTAAAGTAACCAATTTCATGATATAACACAGAGGTTTAAAATGTCATTATTTTTAAAGAAACTTGTCTGTATCTAATGATCAAACCTAAAGAAATGTAAGTACGGATAAAGATGTATGTAAAAGAATGTTCTTCAAACATACAAAGGGAAAATTTGTAAAATCTAACAAATGAATATACCAAAGGCCACTAAAAGCTATCTTTTCAAGGATTAGTCACATTGAAATATGTGGGCTAAAATAAAAAAAGACAAGGAACATGATGCCTAGTTTTGTGCGTATGTCTCTCATTACCCAAAGTATTATTCTGTGCTCCCTTTCCTCTTATACAGCACTTTCCATTGGGTTATTTCATAATTTATTTGTCTTTCCATCACATCCACAGCTACTGGCAAAAATCTCAACTGTTTTCATTTCTACCTATTAACAGGCCTGGTCAAAATCTAGTAAGAAGAAGGCTCAAAAGCATTCATTTAAACAGAAGATTATAAAAAAGAGTTTGATATTATATATGGATTCTAATTATCTGTAGCTGCCTCTGTTCTTCACTCATATTAATTATCAAGCGTGCTGAGAAAGTGAACATTAATGAAAAATTTATTTAATTTTTTTAAAGAGAATGGACACTATTTAGACACTAAAAATTAGAAGTGCTTCCATATTATTAAGATATTGTGTTATAAATGGTCATCTATATATGATCACATTTCTCCTTTAAGGAACTATACTTATCACAATTTATTAAACAGGGCATACAGCCAGGTGCAGTGGCTCACACCTGTAATCCCAGCACTTTGGGAGGCCGAGGCAGGCAGACTGCCTGAAGTCAGGAGTTCGATACCAGCCAGACCAACATGGTGAAACACCATCTCTACTAAAAATACAAAAATTAGCCAGGTGTGGTGGTGTGCACCTATAATCCCAGCTACTTGGGAGGCTGAGGCAGGAGAATCTCTTGAACCTGGGAGGCAGAAGTTGCAGTGAGCCGAGATCACGCCAATGCACACCAGACTGGGTGACAGAGCAAGACTCCTTCTCAAAAGAAAAAAAAAAAAAAAAACAGGGCATCCTACAAGGATATGAAACATGTTTTCATTAATCTCAATGTCCACAAGACCTGTTTCATGGCCCATGAACTTGCAGACATTTTTTAAAATTAAACATTAATTTCATTTACACCTACCCTTTCCGATCACTGTACATTCTATTAATTCTGTCCCATTTTGCATTCAGCTGAGTAAGTGTATCTCTGATCTGAATGGCTTCAGGTCCAGAGGCTTCAAGGATGACATCTGGCTGTTTTTCATGAATGACTGCAATCTGCTCTCCAAGTTTGTCCAGTTGGTCTTTGATATTCTAAAAATATATTGTCATAGATTAACAAAATCCAGCAAAGTAACAAAAAAAAGGAATCACAGATGACCAGAAATTTATATTGTAGAACACTCATTTGAAATAATAATGAGACATAATCATTGTTAATCACACAACTGGAAACTTTTTAAAAAAAATAATACCCTGTTTTGGCCAAAGTGTGTGGAATATGCTACATAATATACTCATGGCAGGAAAAGAAATCCTCACAATAGTAGCATTTGTACATGACACATGAAAAGCTTCAGTAACATTCTCTATAGGTAATGAGGCATTTGAAGCTGGAAATACTGATACTTTCAAATATCTAATAATGCTAGTTTAAATGAGAGGAATGCACTATCAAATCCATATTATCAGTGAGTTTATTGTGACTTTAAATATAAATGCAATCAAGTTACATGAAAATGCCTTGCTAGAATTTAAAAGTTTAATTAACTTACAATCAAGATACCATTCCACACCTCAACAACTGGCCAATTTTAAACCATTATAGATTGCCTGATAAATGCCGACAATTAACATCAACTGACAATCTAGTTTACAAGACAGGAAGGTGGCCCATGTCTCTGTTTAATTTTAAACGAAGGCTCTGATGTTGCAAATAATTTATAACTGTGCACACTTAACAATCCATACCCACTTTTTAAAAATTCAAAATGTTTTATGTTTTCTTGGACAATATAGGAAAGCTTTACTAGTCATACATATTATTAATCCCCTGGCAAAAACTGTAAAAGATATCGACCATCTAAGTAGGCATGAGATCAAATTTCTTCCTCTACTTCTGCATTAACTGTGGCCATTCAAACACAGTGCCAGGAGGTCTACCTTCAGAGAGTCTTCCTGAAAAGAGAAGTCTTCGTAGATAGCAGTGTTGAGCTCTGGAATATTAAGTGATAATTCAACATCATCCATGCAAAGTAAAATTTTGTTAATTTCAACCAGATAATCTGTAGGAAGAAGTGATGATCTAATTCCAGAAGCAAGTTGACCCATTTTCCTCTGTTGAATAGGGAATGCCTACAAAAACAGCAAAAAAAAAAAAAAGTATTAAAATACCCCCACAATGAATAATAACAAATTAAGAAAATATACGACTATTGTGTGAAGGAATGAAATATCATGAACCAAATTTTTAAAACTTAGTTTTAATGTTTTATATTATAAACCTACCTTGCAACAGAAACCCTTAACCATTTGTATTCTAATTTTCATCTGCAGCATGCTATTAAACAGCATAAGTATGTTAATAATTTGACAGGCTTTAAGGTCTATGTCATCTAAACTCAGCAAACAAAAAACATAACAATTCCTTTCTTGAGTTGTTGAAAGAATGAGAATATGCTGCCAATCATAAAGTTTCGTATGAAATAAAACATGTTGATACCATTATTATTTCACTCTTTTAAAAATATCACAATTTTAAAATTGCGCCTCACTGCTAAAAATATAAGCAAGTTAAACATGTTTCCATAACACAACATGAAATGCACAAAGGGTTTTGATTAAAATAATATCCAGGTAATTCAGTATGTAATCTTAACCTCTGAGAATAATATTACAGAGCAGGAATATCCTACATGAGAAAATAGATCATGAAGTGCCATATTTAGACAGACTTGAGGCTCTATGGACTACTCATCTGCCCTAATATAGATTTTCTGGATCCTCTTCTCAGATCTTTCTTTTTCATTTTTATTTTTTTGGTGGGGTGGGAACAGAGTATTGCTCTGCCTCCCAGGCTGGAGTGCAGTGGTGTGATCTGGGCTCACTGCAACCTCTACCTCCAGGTTCAAGTGATTATCTTGCCTCAGCCTCCTGAGTAGCTGGGATTACAGGCGTGCACCACCACGCCCAGCTAACTTTTATATTTTTAGTGGAGATGGGGTTTAACCATGTTGGCCAGGCTGGTCTCAAACTCTTAACCTCAAGTGATCAGCTGACCTTAGCCTCCCAAAGTGCTGGGATTACAGGCATGAGTCAATGCACCCAGCCCTCTTCTCAGAGCTTTCTAAACAATAAAGTGCTCTCTGGGATGGACCATCAGTCCTTCAGGAGTTCAAATCCTCTACTCCTAGATGGCCACAATTTAATAAATGCTGTCTATTACCACTTCCAAAGGGCCAAAGTGCAGCTGCTCATGAATTAAGGTACCTTCCTTGACACTTTCACTTCTCCTATGTTGAACTTCTAAAAAAATTATAATCAACTGTAAATTTGAGATGATAGTTAAAATGATCACAAATGCATGTTAATTTAGTTAGTGATCTTGAAAATGGTTACAAGGCAATCTCTAAATGAATTCAAGACACATGACTAAAATCATTGAGTGGATAACATGGTGTTGAACCTAGAGGACTGCATTACTGCCTCCCAGAATTTGTAAACTGTTTTCATCAATTGATAGGCAGTTCTGGATAGCCAAGTTAGAAGCAGGTCTATAGATTTTTTTACTTTAACAACAGAACTAATTATACTTGTCACCAAGATTAATTTTATTATCCTAATGCCACATTTTTACAATTTAGTCAGAAAGCATTTCTAGATGTTTACCCATATGTCTAAGGAAGCAAATTCTGTGTTTTAAGCAAATATAAAAGAATGCTGAAATAAATAACATATCTACCCAGAAACCAGCTACAAATAAAAAGATGCTAAGTATTTTTTAAGAAAAGAAAAAATCAAAAATAATTCTTTCAGATTTTCATTTCAAATAAGCCAATGTTTTTATTTTGGAAGATCAGAAAACTAGGTTCAATTGTTCTCCCTCTTAACTTTAAGGAAAAGAAAATAGCTCAAAGAAAGTGTTTCTACGTTGAGTCATCATGTCAAAAAAGTAAAAGAGGAAACTGGGACCCCTTTTCCTTCTTGGCTTCCCATCCATTAACCAAAATTTTGCTGGAAGGTCATCTGTTTTCCAAAAGACCAAAAAACTTCAGACATCCAACTACTTTATTATACTTGTAGGACATTTACCTTTGTAGTACTTTCCTCATTTAGCACCACTAGATAATACATGTCACATACGTAAATGTTGAGAGTCACTTTTATACCTCAGCTACTACTAGAAGACTGGAAGTCCTGTGCTGCTTCTTCAGTTACATAATGGATTGTCATTCTGCAAGACCACATGTACCTGAAGCTTTAGAATAAACTAGGGAGGTCAGTAGGTATCATAGAGTTCCAAGTTTAAAAAATTCACATTCATTAAGACAGTCTCTTTTTCTTTTCAGACTGTAAGACAATTCAAGATTTTTCTGAGTCTTCACACTCTTACAGAAGCAGCAAGGCAGTTCAAGATTTAAACATGTGCTTTCTGTATTCCTGAAATTGATCTTTTCTCCCCCAACAGAGTGATCAATCAAAATGCCCTAGGACTAAAAAAATGTCCTCAAGATCTGACCGAGACATTACTTCTGGACAATTTTATTTTTAAAGAATTCTCCTAGGACACGGAAACACAAATATACTAGAGGTCAGTACTGACATGAGACAGTGTTACATGATGTAGCTCACATCATATAGCAAAGTCCAGATGAAAGAGATTTTTAAGTGACTGCTTTATTAAATTTCTAAGTTTTGTTTTTACCAAACCATGGGAAAAACCTGGAACTAAACAGAATTGAATATTCATCAACTTTCTGGAGGACAAAAACTTTTTAGATCCCAAAACAGGAACCCCCAAAAAATCACTAAAGAAAAACATAGTCACCTGTGGCTAAACAAAAATTTTAAATGGTTGCATCTTAAAGGTAAAATACTTAGAAGATAAATATCAATAAGTAATATGTTATAGCAACTATGGCAAGTGGTTAATATCTTTAAAAAGTGCTCATACATAATTTAAAAACAGTAATACTCTAGTAAACAAATTGGAAAAGGTCACTTAACATATTTCAAATAAGACAATGAGTCCTGTAAACTACGGCTTCTCAATCCTAATTGTACATTACAATCATCTACAAATGTTTTGTGTTTTGCTTTTGTAAATGCCCACACCTAGGTCCAACCTGAGAGATTCTGATTTAACCGGTTCAGGAATTAGATTTTGGCACCGTAGTTTTTTTAAAGCTCCCCAAAGTAATTCTAATGTTCACAGTTAAGAATCATATCAGTTTGAAAACTATAGATTTGAAGTATGTATCATAGTTGGCCTACCAATGTTAGTAAAGCCAGAATGAAATTAGCTTGTATAGTATACATTAGTACTTTTAACAAACAAATTTATTTATGTATTAAAAGCTTAAAACTTATTTCTATTTTGTGCCAGTAATAATTTCTGATTTCAGACCCAAAGATGAAAAAGATATGGCCTGAACTTGGAGAAGCATTAGGGAAGAAAGATACTTTTAAAAGTCACAATAAAGCAGAAAACTATAATATAACCTGACAGAAGTTAGAAATAAAAATGGAGCTAAGTCTTAAAAGATAATGCATTTTTCAGCTAACCTAAAAAGACAAAACTCACTCTAGGGAATGGGAATAAAATTAGTAAGTTCCCAGATGTGCATATGATGTGTTTAGGAAAATGTAAAGAAAACCAGCGTAGCTGTCCTACATGGCAAGTGACAGGAAATCAAAGACATAGGAGCCAGGGGTTAGACTGAAGACTTTGTATGTTGTTATATTGACGAACCTTGCATTTAAAGCTTTTTCTGTATTTTGCAATATTTTCCTAAACAGTTTCTTAGATGAAGGAATGACATAATCAGCCATGACTTGGGGGAGAATAACTCTGAGGAAGATACAAAGGACATGCTAGAGTGAGAAAAAAAAACAGACTTAAGAGTATGTCCACGGGATATAATATCATGGGAGAAAATCATAAGTCTAAATTATGGAAAGGATAGTGAAGTAAAATAAGCTAAGTCACTTTCTCATGATCATAAAACAAGCAGCTGGTAGAGTAATATCTAACTTGAGTTTCAAACCTGAATGTTGCTTCAAGCAGACCCAATGGTTTTAATGCCTACTCAGTGTGATGTGAGAAAGTATGTGAGGAACAAGAAACAGTTAACAAGGATGTTGAGGCTTCAGCCTTGAGAGAATGGCTAGTTTTTAAAGTATAGTCATGCATTGCTTAGTAACAGCAAGGACATGTTCTGAGAAATGTATCTTTAGGTCATTTCATTTTCATGCAAACATCATAGAGTGCGCTTATACAAACCTAGATGGTGCAGCCTCCTGCACACCTACGCTATGTGGTATAGTCAATTGTTCCTAGGCTAAAACTTTACAGCACGTTATTGTACTGAATACTAGAGGCAATTTTTGAAACACAATTGGAAGTATTTATGTATCTAAACATATCTAAACATAGAAAAGGTACAGTAAAATTACAGTACCATCATTGATCTACTTAATTTCCAAAGTCATCAAACAAAAATCATTCAAGAAGGAACTACCAAAGAACAGACCCCAGGGAACAAGAGCACACTGAAAATGCAGATAGAAAGATTGCCACTTTAAAAAGAGCTGGAGCTGGGTATGGTGGCCCACACCTGTAGTCCCAGCAACTGGGGAGGCTGACACAGGAAGATCACTTGAGCCTAGGAGTTCAAGATCAGTCCGGGCAACATAGTGAGATCCCATCTTTTAAAAAAAGAAAAATATAAAGAAATAAAAAGGGAGCTGGTAGTGAATCTTTACTAGAATATAAATCAGATTACATCAGTTTCACAAATTTAGTTATTTTTAAACTAGAAACTTTTTTTTGCCATAGCCAAGACCTTCACAAATAAAAGAAGGAACTGGAGGAAGCCACTTCTGAAATAGATAGATCTCTTTTAGGTTTGATACACAATCAGAAATCCAAAAGAGATGGCCAATAATAACGTTTTACATTTCTATTTGGGGTTCTGCACCATCCAAAAATATGAACACGTCTAGTAACACACACTAGAGGAGGAGATGATATTCCAGCTGGTGTGTTTTAAAGCATCTGTGATGCAGCATCACACATCTGAATGGCAAGAGTTAAGTAAGGTATTTAAATGCAACAGAGACTCTCCAGTCATAATACCTTAATTTTGTTGTATCTTGTATGCAAAAGTAATAACTGCAAACGGATCTTTTCTTTTTTATTATCTTCCATAGGTTGATGTAACATTTCTTCTCCTCTTTGTAGAACTTCCTCAACCTGGGCTCTCTCCTCATCCATCTAAATGTTTAAAAGGAAAAAAAAAAAAAATGACTCAAAAGAAAAGTGCTTAAGGTCACTTCCTAGCAGCTCCTAAAGAGGAAAACCAACCTACTTCGTATAGTGTAAGTCAAGATATGTTAACCTGAACGATCAAAAAATTTATATTGTTTAAAAATATTTTATATTTGAAGATAAAATATCTCAAAGAGAGTTTAGCAAACATTAGATAATACTAAGAATTATGTTTAGTTCAGAAAGTGTGTCTATTTTCTTTTTCAGTACATGAATCATGTGACTCTTACATCAACACACATCAAAAAATCACATTTGAATCTGTTTCATCATGTTTGACAGATTATATGGGTAAACATCATTGATGTAAAAATAAAATTAATAGAGAAGAAAAATGAGAACACCATGGTTTTGAAATCTCCTTGAACCAACCTTTTCATCTTCATCACTGGATTCCAAGTGTTTTTCCACAACTTTTAACATATTTTCTATGTCATTTTCTAATTTTTCCAAGTCAGAGAAAGGCACACCAGTTTCAAATGTTTCAGTGGTGACCAAACATCGGTATGATAATGGTTCCTGAGCAATTAGCAACTGTAGAAGGAAAAGAATTCTCTGAAAATAGATTTTTAATTTGACTTTCCATCACTAATCAGAGAGATGGTATGTCAAGAGAGAAACTAGCATTTTTTTTTTAATTGACTTTCCTATTCAGCTCAAATAACATTGGTTTCATTCATTTATATGGCAACGATTTTACCAGTTTAGACTTTTCTGAATTACCCATTTTCTTCAAACTCTAGCCAGGGATGTGATGTAGTGTTGCAATTCATTGTGGCTGCCCAGAGTGTTGTGGCGTGGATCTGGAGACCACATGCGAGCATAGTAGGAAACTATGGCCATGATCCAGAAACCATCTTTACCATGGCTTCAGAAAGGAAGAACAGCCACCCAGCCCCCTAGGGCAGGGACACCTCACAGAATGTCTCCCAGTTAAGTTTCCTCAGTAGAATTCCCCTTGAATTTTCATACACAAACGTCAAAGAAGTGCATATTTCTCAATGTCGTCTTTTCAGATAACATCTACATAGAAAAATTTTATATTTAACTAAAACTCAATAAAACATTTTTAATAAAAGTAAATGCAGATAAATACCTTCTGAGGTTGGCTAAGTGTGGGAAAACTAGCACTCTCTCATAAAGCTCCTATTTATTACCCTCTTAATTAAATGTATAAAGCTCTTTTTTAAATTTATAAAATTAGGTAGTACTTTCCTACCTTAGGTTTAAATTGTAAAATTATCTAACTTTTAGATTTGTCATCATGTAAAACACAAAAAACAAGTTCTGTGGTGTGTGCAGTGTGAACATATATATAGAGTATGACCAAAAAATAAAGGGTTTAATATTTATCCCTAGCTTGGGAATTAGTTTAATCATTTCATAACCAATTCAAACCTTTGATTGAGTCTTTGAAACCTTTTCTCAAATAGGTTATTTTCTTCAATACTAATTGCTTGTTTTCTCTCCTTCATATGCACAATCACAAAAAAAAAAAGGACAAATTCCATTCAAAGAAAAAGTGATCGAAAATATTTTAATTTAAAAATCGTTGGCCAGGTGCAGTGACTCACGCCTGTAATCCCAGCATTTTGGGAGGCCAAGGCAGGTAGATCACTTGAGGTCAGCAGCTCGAGACCAGCCTGGCCAAGTTGGTGAAACCTCATCTCTCCTAAAAAAAAAATACAAAAATTAGCTGGGCGTGGTGGCAGGCGCCTGTAATCCCAGCTACGTGGGAGGCTGAGGCAGGAGAATAGCTTGTGCCTAGAAGGCGGGGGTTACAGTGAGATCATGCCACTGCACTCCAGCCTGGGTGACAGAGCGAAAAAACAATAAAATTAAAATAATAAAATAAAAATTGTTTATGTATATACTGTATGACTATCATTTAGATACATACTCATAGGAAAAATGGTTTACTCTAAAAACATAATTACTCACTTTGGCACTTTTGATATGTTGGGACACCTTTTCAAAGTTCCTATTCAGCTCAGCTAACTTTGGTTCTACAAGCTCCCTGCTTGAGCTTCCACGGGCATTCATCAAAATAAGGGCTTGATCGCGGACATTTTCAACCTGGAGGTTGGCATCATCCAGCTCAGATACTAAACGCTAATTATAAGAAAACACAAAATTATCTCATGGGAAAAATCAAACCCAAACATGAGTGTGATGTTTTTACAGAATGAAAGGTAGTTTAAATAAATATCTGGGATCCCCAGTAAGAGATTTCAGCATAATCAACCAGGCAAGAGCTGTTCACATAGGGCTCACTGGAGAACACAGAGGTAAGCAACTCTCATTGGAGAATACAGAGGTAAGACTTGCTGGAGAATATAGAAGTATGTAAGACATATTGGAGAGTACAGAAGTAAGACAGACTCATTGGAGAATACAAAAGTAAGTAAGAGTCACTGGAGAATACAGAAGTAAGGAGCACTCAGTGGAGAATGCCGAAGTAAGCAAGACTCATTGGCATCTTATGTGCATAGCTTTTACTCTTGTTGATTGTGCTGAAGTCTCTTACTAGTCTTTCGATTTCAATTCAAGTTTGTCTCTTATTGAGTTTGTCTCTTATTGTCTCAGTTTCTTCCATCAAAATAAATGTTAATGAATCTAACGCTTGGGAGGAATAAGAGCATAAGTAACCTAGAGCATTCCACAAGAGAAAACATGACAACAAAACATTCCACCCCAAAAGTGTTACTGATGTCTCTATGTTTGCCACCTTCACAATTTCTTCCCGTTTACTTGCTGGTTTCTTTTCAATTTCATCCAATAGAGCTTCAGCTTGATACAGCCAGGTACTTATGTGGGCCACATTTCCATCAAATATTTCTAGCTGGTTCTGATGGTTCTACAAAGGAATTAATAAAATGCTTACATAACCATATGAAATATTTAAGATGATAATCTTAAAAGAGATTTAAAAGACCTTCAAAGAGCAAACTGTATCATGAATTTAAAGAAAAACTTTCACCTTCCTGCAGAGCTCTTCTTCAGTGAATAAATCTCATTCCTAAAAATGCACATCTATGCTGCTTAACACTTCTTAAATTTATCTGATTTAGACAGCACAATAAAAAGTTGAAGTAGAATAAAAGTTGAAAGTTTTTTTTTCAATTTCAATGCAAGTTCCTCTCTTATTCCTCATTCTTATATTACAACTGATCTGATTTGCCCTCCTCAATCTTTTTTTTTTTTTTTTTTTTTTTTTTTAAAGATGGAATCTTGCTCTGTTGCCAGGCTGCAGTACAGTGGTGCGATCTGGGCAATCTTGACTCATTGCAATCTCCGCCTCCCGGGTTCAAGCGATTCTCCTGCCTCAGCCTCCTGAATAGCTGGGACTGCAGGTGTGCACCACCACCCCCTGCTAATTTTTATATTTTTAGTAGAGACAGGGTTTCACTGTGTTGGCCAGGATTGTCTTGATCTCTTGACCTCGTGATCCACCCACCTCAGCCTCCCAAAGTGCTGGGATGACAGGTGTGCACCCGCACCTGGCCCATATTTTTTAAACACTCACTTACTGAATAATTTTTTAAAATGATGAAAATATGAATTGAAAAAAAGATGCTGTATGCTCTGCTTAAAGGACAGTGCTTTTGTCTCCTTACCTCTATATCACCAGCCCTTAATATTACATCTGGCATAGACCACAGCAAGATGTCCTGAAGCAGGACATGAAACGTGCTTGACAGAACAGATTTGAAAACAGAAGCAACAGTTAAGCAGATTATGACTGAGAAAAGCAGTTAATCTAAGGCAAGAAGTTAGAGTGTGACCGAAAAGGGTAAGGAGGCTTATGATGAAATTAACATTTAGCAATTGTATGTTGTGGGATAAAAGAAACTGGAAAATGCTTAGACAGTAAAAGTTTTTACAAAGAAAGAAATTATTAATCTATAATATGAAAAATAGTTGAAAAAAGAAAATGTAGGCTGGGTGTGGTGGCTCATGCCTGTAATCCAGTACTTTGAGAGGTCCCGATGGGAGGATCACTTGACCTCAAGAATTCAAGACCAGCCTGGACAACATGGTGAAACCCCATCTCTAAAAACAAATACAAAAATTAGCCAGGTGTGGTGGCGCATGCCTGTAGTCCCACCTACTCGCAAGGCTGAGGTGGAAGGATCACCTGAGCCTGGGGAGGTCGAGGTTGCAGTGACCTGTGATCATACCACTGCATTCCAGCATGGGTGACAGAGTGACAGCCAGCCTCAAAAAAAAAAAAAAAAAGTGAACAAAAAGAGACATAAAAATAAAAGAAAACAAACTTGCACTTGTGCCCCTGCATTTAAAATAAACATTAAAAAAAAGAAAATGTGAACTAATAAATGATATGAGAAAATATCAACAGTGATCTGGATCCTAAGTAGGAAGAACTGATGAGTACCAGACTTGTTTACCTCTTTCAAGCAGGTAAATCAAATGTTCTAACAGCGTTAGAAAGATACTGCTTGAATGGAGAGTTTGAAAGGTATAGACAGAAGAATACAGAAATCAGGGCCATGAGAATGTGAAATAAAGCTAGTAATTATAGTAATTAAAAATTAATATATAAAATATTTAATGAGCATATTCTATGAGCCAAGAATCTCATATTCACTATTATATTCTCTGTTAGGTATATACTTTTGTTCTCATTCTCTATATATGGAAATTTCAGCTTAGTAACATTAAGTAACTTAGCTAAGGTTAAACAGCTAATAAGTCATGGACTGTGGATATAAATCTGTTAGATATCAAGAGCAAAGTCCATGCTCTTCACTGCCCTACACATCCTGATGAATTTAAATAAATATTCAAACACACAATAATGTATGCTTGTTGTCTCTATCCATTACCTAGTAATTCTATAAATTTGATAAAAGTCCTATCTCAGGTATTTCAGAATTAAAAAAATATATATTTTTAATTATATATATTTTATTAGAATTTCAGAATTAAAAAATATATATATAAATGATAACGTCTTCCTCAGCAGGGGAGGGTGGGGTGGCCATATATTCACAGTTAGTATCATAGGAACGTAAAACCACTATAAAAATTAAATGATAACTATTTCCATGAGATAATTTACAGAGTAGTGGCATAACCAAAGACTAACACATATACAATATTTAATAATTATAATTATAGCAAAATCTAAAATTGGTTGTTTTGGTGATTTAATTGGTTATTTAAGAGCACTACATGTTTAAGGCTCATAATTAATCATTGCAAAACTGTATGAAACAGATATAATAATGTCCATTTTACAAATTAAACAATTGAGGTTTAGAGAATGTTTAAGTAACTTGACCAATGTTACCGAGCTAGTAGTGAAAAAATTTACATAGGCCATCAGATGCTAGAGCCTGTGCTCTTAACCAGTATGCCATTATTCAAACACTATAAAGATTATATATAAAAATAGCTTCTGATAGTATGAAAATTAAATACAATATGAAATCATTAAAATGAAACAAGGTGCATTTACTAAAATATGAAAGTACCTCACTCCATGTAGATCATGAATATTTTAGAAACATTGTAAATTATTTCTAATTATTACCTTTTCAAAGAAAAAACAAAACCTAGTCTAATGAAATTAATTCACAAGCAAAATATTACTGTGACACACAGTAAATAGGACTTGAAATTTAATCAAAGTTGTATTCATTTAAAAAATAACTAGAAGAGAGGAGATTTCATCATTAATTTTTTCCTGAGACATACCATCAAGGTATTGCACCAATCTTCAGTCCAGGTACGAACTCGGCTCCACCCAGCGTTAAGGACGCAGAGCCTCTCTTCTAAAATAGGCTCGCTGCCCTCAATCAAGTTTTGCAGGGCAGCACTACTCTCTGTGATGATATTTAAATCAACTTTTCTCTTTTCCAGATCCTTCAGAACATTCTAGAAAATAAAAAAAAATCAAATACTTGATCCTTCAGAATATTATAAAAGTGTATACAACCTTAAATTATTAAAAACTTTTCCGCCACATATACAAAGTAGTCCATGACTCCCTAATTTACACTGACAAAGTTTACAAAATTCCTAAACTTATTAACATAATGAGAATTTTTAAGTTCCAAATGAAAAACAAAATGTGTAATTCAGCAAATACCAATGAGTGTTAATACACTCAGTTGTGGGAAAGCAATTATTTCATTTATTTAAATATAAATCCATTTATTACATATGAATGCCAATTACCTTCATCATCACTCTAAATGTAAAGGCACAATTTCATTTTCAGTAACTACAAGCTGGCAAAGCAGAAGGATCCTAGAACTCACAACTTAAAAAAATTCACAATGAATTTATCTCCTAGATTACCAAAGGAAACTATTGATGTGTACTATAGGTACTTACAAGGGTAATATTTTATAGCTGGCTGATTTCACATATAATATCTCAAATAAACATTACAAAAAAACATTTCATATAAGCAATTCACAAGAGAACAGCAAGTCTAAGCTTTGGTCTTACAACTGTCATAAGTGCAAAGATAATACTCTGGATAGTATGATGATAAAGAGATTGGCACATTCATAAGTTTCACCAGGCAAAGTGTATAGTCACAGAATTATAGAGAGAGCATGAGTTCCACAATTAAAACTACGAAGCTCTTTCAGTCAAAAAGCATAAGCATGTATCTAACCTACTGCTACTATTAATGATCATTTTTTAAATCAACATTTAAACCAATAATTTTAAGGAACTCAAGTTTATATTTATACATTAAATCACACCTTGGGAAGCATACCAATTACAAAATCACAAGTGAGTCCAGGTTTAAACATTCACTTGGCCATGTCAATTACTGGTATATTTATGAAGGAACTAAAATACTACTTTCCAAAGTTCTTCTCTAGTGGAGGGGGTGGGGGAATAAAGGATACCCAATATCCATGCTCTCAGCAATTATTAATAAGAACCTTTCATTTCTTCAGTGGGTATATACTGATTGACTAGAATAGCATTTAAGAACTATAAAAAAAAAGAACTACAAGTAATTACATCTAAATAGTACACATCCTTTTTTATAGTAAAAAAGATTACATTGAAAATAGTGATATTTAAGTTATGGAATAAGTTATTTCCATTTCATTCAGAAATGAAAATATTATTTAAGTTTTGCATTGAAAATAACTTTACATAATCTTTAAGTGCAAATACATCAAAATGCTGTGAAATCTGCATGTTCCTTAAATCTGAAAAGACAATGATAAAAAGATGGTGGTTATGTTATTAATACATACTGATTTTTCATTTGATTAACTCTAATGAAGAGAACGTGCTGTGAATTTATGTCTTGTATATATCATCATTATTTCAATTCCGAAATAAGATTAAATGGAAACTTAAAAGCATATTATTCCAAAAGAAACAAATTTTTCATTGTTTTCAGTCTTTACTTAAAAAAGCTATGAGAATCAGCTGAAAACGAATTGAATTTATAAGTACAGGACCATGGATGTTTAAAAATTAAGTATATAAAATCAGTATCACCTATGTACCAACAATAAGCACTCTGTAAAAAAAGGAAAAGCATATTTTTACAAAGCAATAAAAATAGATATGTAGGAATAAACTGTGCATACATGAATAATATTTGTAAAGAAAAAAATCAAAATATTATGTAGGAATGTGAAAGAATTTGGGAGAAAAATGAGATATGTATGTTACCAAATAGAATTAATATAACAAACATAGCAATTCTGCACTAAACAAGTGTATGAATTTAAGGCAATTCAAATCAAAATTTCCAGTAGAATTTAAGAATTTAACAATAAAACTTCTAAAGTTCATATAAGATACCTACCAAAAATGAAGCATAAAGAGAGGGAATCCATTAACTGTAGTTAAAATTTACTATAAAACATGGCTAAACACTCTAAACACTGGTACATTTCACAGGGTCAGATCAGTGGAGCAGAAAACAATGAAAGGCAACAGGAAAATAAGAATATATGAACTTAGCATGTCAAATCCGTGGGGACAAGGTTAATTACGCAACCAATACTGCTGAGATAATTGGTTATCCTTTTGGAAAGAAGGTTAGAGCCTTACCTCATGAAATATACCATAAATTCCCTAAATTCCAGAAAGACTAATGCATTAAAGATAAAAAGATGAAACTATGAAAGAGCTAGTAGAGGAAGTAGCTGGCAAGATAGCCAAATAGGAACAGCTCCAGTCTGCAGCTCCCAGCAAGACCACCACAGAACGCAAGTGATTTCTGCATTTCCAACTGAGGTACTTGGTTCATCTCACTGGAACTGGTTAGACAGTGGGTTCAGCCCATGGAAGCACATCAGGGAAGCTCAAGGGGTTGGGGAACTCCCTCCCCTGGCCAAGGGAAGCCATGAGGGACTGTGCTGTGAGGGACGGTGCTATCCAGCCAAGATATTACACTTTTCCCAAGGTCTCTGCAACCCACAGACCCAGAGATTCCCTCAGGTGCCTACACCACCAGGGCCCTGGGTTTCAAGCACAAAACTAGGTGGCCGATTGGGGAGACACTGAGCTAGCAGCAGGAGTTTTTTTTTTCATACCCCAGTGGCACCTGGTACACCAGCAAGACAGAACCATTCATGCCCCGGGAAAGGAGACTGAAGCCAGGGAGCCGAGCGGTCTAGCTCAGCAGATCCCACCCCCATGGAGCCCAGCAAGCTAAGATCCAATGGCCGGAAATTCTTGCTGCCAGCACAGCAGTCTGAAGTCAACTTGGAATGCTGGAGCTTGGTGGGGAGAGGGACATCCACCATTACTGAGGCTTGAGTAGGCAGTCTTCCCCTCACAGTGTAAACAAAGCCTCCAGAAAGTTCAAACTGGGCAGAACTCACCACAGCTCAGAAAAGCTGCTGTAGCCAGACTGTCTCCCTAGATTCCTACTCTCTGGGCAGGGCATCTCTGAAAGAAGGGCAGCAGCACCAGCCAGGGCTTATAGATAAAATTCCCATTTCCCTGGGACAGAGCACCTGGGGGAAAGGGCAGCTGTGGGCACAGCTTCAGCAGACTTAAATGTTCCTGCCTGCTGGCTCTGAAGAGAGCAGAAGATCTCCTAGCATAGCACTTGAGCTCTGCTAAGGGACAGATTGCCTCCTCAAGTGGGTCCCTGACTCCCGTGCCTCCTGACTGGGAGACACTGCCCAGCAGGGGTCGACAGACACCTAATACAGGAGAGCTCCAGCTGGTATCTGGCCAGTACTCTTCTGGAATGAAGCTTCCAGATGAAGGAGCAGGGAGCAATCTTTGCTGTTCTGCAGCTTCCACTGCTGATACCCAGGAAAACAGGGTCTGGAGTGGACCTCCAGTAAAGTTCAGCAGACCTGCAATGGAGGGACCTGACTGTTAGAAGGAAAACTAACAAACAGAAATCAACAACATCAGCATCAACAAAAAGAATGGCCATGCAAAAACCCCATTCAAAGGTCACCAACATCAAAGATCAAAGGTAGATAAATCCACAAAGATGAAGAAAAACCAGCTCAAAAATGCTGAAAATTCCAAAAACCAGGGTGCCGCTCCTTCTGCAAGGAATCAGAACTTCTTGCCAGGAAGGGAACAAAACTGGATGGAGAATGAGTTTGATGAACTGACAGAAGTAGGCTTCAGAAAGTAGGTAATAACAAACTCCTCCAAGCTAAAGGAACATGTTCTAACCCAATGCAAAAAAGTTAAGAACCTTGATAAAAGGCTACAGAAACTGTTAACTAGAATAACCAATTTAGAGAAGAATATAAATGACCTGATGAAGCTGAAAAACACAGCATGAGAACTTTGTGAAGCATACACAAGTATCAATAGCTGAATCAATCAAGTGGGAAGAAAGGACATCAGAGATTGAAGACCAACTTAATAAAATGAAGTGTGAAGATAAGATTAGAGAAAAAAGAATGAAAATGAACAAACAAAGCCTCCAAAAAATATGAGACTATGTGAAAAGACTAAACCTACATTTGATTGGTGTACCCAAAAGTGACAAGGAGAATGGAACCAAGCTGGAAAACACACTTCAAGATATTATCCAGGAGAACTTCCCCAACCTAGCAAGATAGGCCAACAATCAACTTCAGGAAATACAGAAAACACCACAAAGATACTCCTTGAGAAGAGCAACTCCAAGACACACAATCATCAGACTTACCAAAGTTGAAATGAAGGAAAAAATGTTAAGGGCAGCCAGAGAGAAAGGTCAGGTTACTCACAAAGAGAAGCCCATCAAAATCACAGCAGATGTCTTTGCAGAAAACCTACAAGCCAGAAGAGAATGGGGGCCAACATTCAACATCCTTAAAGAAAAGAATTTTCAACCCAGAATTTCATATCCAGCTGAACTAAGCTTCATAAGCAAAGGAGAAATAAAATCCTTTACAGACAAGCAAATGCTGAAATATTTTGTCACCACCAGACCTGCCTCATAAGAACTCCTGAAGGAAGCGCTAAATACGGAAATGAAAAACAAGTACCAGCCACTGCAAAAACATACCAAAATGTAAAGACCATGGACATTATGAAGAAACTGCATCAACTAATGGGCAAAATAACCAGCTAACATCATAATGACAGGATCAAATTCATACATAACAACATTAACCTTAAATGTAAATGGGCTAAATGCACCAATTAAAAGATACAGAGGGGCAAACTGGTAAAGAGCCAAGACCCATCAGTGTGCTGTATTCAGGAGACCCATCTCTTGTGCAAAGATACACATAGACTCAAAATAAAGGGATGGAGGAATATTTACCAAACAAATGGAAAGCAAAAAAAAAAAAAAAAAAAAAAAAAAAAAAAAAAAAAAAATGCAGGGCTTGCAATCCTAGTCTCTAATAAAACAGACTTTAAACCAACAAAGATCAAAAAAGACAAAGAAGGGCAGTACATAATGGTAAAGGAATCAATGCAACAAGAAGAGCTATCCTAAATATATATGCACCCAATACAGGAGCACCCAGATTCATAAAGCAAGTTCTTAGAGACCTACAAAGAGACTTAGACTTCCACACAATAATAATGGGAAATGTTAACACCCCACCGTCAATATTAGATAGATCAGTGAGACAGAAAATTAAAAAGGATATTCAGAATTTGAACTCAGCTCTGGACCAAGTGGACCTAATAGACATCTACAGAACTCTCCACCCCAAATCAACAGAATATACATTCTTCTCAGAACCACATCACACTTATCCTAAAATTGACCACATAATTGGAAGTAAAACACTCCTCAGCAAATGCAAAAGAACAGAAATCATCACAAACAGTCTCTCAGACCACAGCACAATCAAATTAGAACTCAGGATTAAGAAACTCATTCAAAACTGCACAACAGCATGGAAACTGCACAACCTGCTCCTGAATAACTTCTGGGTAAATAACAAGATTAAGGCAACAATAAATAAGTTCCTTGAAACCAATGGGAACAAAGACACAACATAACAGAATCTCTGGGACACAGCTAAAGCAGTGTTTAGAGGGAAATTTATAGCACTAACTGCCCACAGGAGAAAGCTAGAAAGATCTAAAATCAACACCCTAATATCGCAATTAAAAGAAGTAGAGAAGCAAGAGCAAACAAATTCAAAAGCTAGCAGAAGACAAGAAATAAGTAAGAGCAGAGCAGAACTGAAGGAGATAGAGACACAAAAAACCCTTCAAAAAAATCAATGAACCCAGGAGCTGGTTTTTTGGAAAGATTAACAAAATAGATAAGCCATTAGCCAGATAATAAAGAAGAAAAGAGAGAAGAATCAAATAGACACACACACAAAAAAAGATAAAGGGGATATCACCTATGATCCCACAGAAATAAAAACTACCATCACAGAATTCTATAAGCACCTCTATACAAATGAACTAGAAAATGTAGAAGAAATAGATAAATTCCTGGACACATACACCCTCACAAGACTAAACCAGGAAGAATTTGAATCCTTGAATAGACAAACAACAAGTTCTGAAATTGAGGCAGTAACTAATAGCCTACCAACCAACAAAAGCCCAGGATCAGATGGATTCACAGCTGAATTCTACCAGAGGTACTAAGAGGAGCTGGTACCATTCCCTCTGAAACTATTCCAAACAATAGAAAAAGAGGGACTCCTCCCTGACTCATTTTATGAGGCCAGCATCATCTTGATACCAAAACCTGGCAGAGACACCACAGAAAAACAGAAAATTTCAGGCCAGTATCCCTGATGAACATCAATGCGATAATCCTCAATAACGTACTGGCAAACCAAATCCAGCAGCATATCAAAAAGCATATCCACCACGATCAATTTGGCTTCATCTCTGGTATGCAAGGTTAGTTCAATGCAAATCAATAAACGTAATCCACATGCAAATCAATAAATGTAATCCATCACATAAGCAGAACCAATGACACAAACCACATGATTATCTCAATAGATGCAGAAAAGGCCTTCAATAAAATTCAACACCCCTTAATGCTAAAAAACACCCAGTAAACTAGGTATTGATTGAACATATCTCAAAATAGTAAGAGCTATTTATGACAAACCCACAGCCAATATCATATTGAATGGGCAAAAGCTGAAAGCATTCCTTTTGAAAACCGGCACAAGACAAAGATGCCCTCTCTCACCACTCCTATTTACACAGTATTGGAAGTTCTGGCCAGGGCAATCAGGCAAGGGAAAGAAATAAAGGGTGTTCAAACAGGAAGAGAAAAAGTCAAATTGTATTGGTTTGCAGATGACATGATTGTATATTTAGAAAACCCCATTGTCTCAGCCCAAAAACTCCTTAAGTTGATAACCAATTTCAGCAAAGTCTCAGGATACAAAATCAATGTGCAAAAATCACAAGCATTCCTATACACCAATAATAGATAAACAGGAAGCCAAATCATGAGTGAACTCCCATTCACAATTGATACAAAGAGAATTATATAGCTAGGAATCCAACTTACAAGGGATGTGAAGGACCTCTTCAAGGAGAACTACAAACCACTGCTCAAAGAAATAAGAGAGGACACAAACAAATGGAAAAACATTCCATGCTAATGGATAGGAAGAATCAATATCGTGAAAATGGCCATACTGCCCAAAGTAATTTTTAGATTCAATGCTATTCTCATCAAGCTACCATCGAATTTCTTCACAGAATTAGAAACCAACTACTTTAAATTTCATATGGAACTAAAAAGATCCCATATAACCAAGACAATTCTAAGCAAAAAGAACAAAGCTGGAGGCATCACGCTACCTGACTTCAAACTACACTATCAGGCTACAGTAACCAAAACAGCATGGTACTGGTAACAAAACAGATATATAGACCAATGGAACAGAACAGAAGCCTCAGAAATAACACCACACATCTATAACTCACTGATCTTTGACAAACCTGACAAAAACAAGCAATGGGGAAAGGATTCCCTATTTAATAAAGGACGTTGGGAAAACAGGCTGACCATAAGGAGAAAACTGAAACTGGACCCCTTCCTTACACCTTATACAAAAATTAACTCAAGAAGGATTAAAGACTTAAAGGGCAACACCATTCAGGACACTGGCATGGGCAAAGACTTCATGATTAAAACACCAAAAGCAAAGGCAACAAAAGCCAAAATTGACAAATAAGATCTATAAACTAAAGAGCTTTTGCAGAGCAAAAGAAAGTACCATCATAGTGAACAAGCAACCTAGAGAATGGGAGAATGTTTTCGCAATCTACCCATCTGACAAACGGCTAATATCCAGAATGTACGAGAAACTTCAACAAATTTACAAGAAAAAAACAAACAACTCCATCAAAAAGTAGGTGAAGGATATGAACAGGCACTTCTCAAAAGAAGACATTTATGTGGCCAACAAACATATGAAAAAAAGCTCATCATCACTGCTCATCAGAGAAGTGCAAATCAAAACCACAATGAGATACCATCTCATGCCAGGTAGAATGGTGATCATTAAAAAGTCAGGAAACAACAGATGCTGGAGAGGATATGGAGAAATAGGAATGCTTTTACACTGTTGGTGGAAGTGTAAATTAGTTCAACCATTGTGGGAGACAGTGTGGTGATCCCTCAAGGATCTAGAACCAGAAATATCACTTGACCCAGAAATCCCATTACTGGGTATATACCCGAAGGATTATAAATCATACTACTCTAAGGACATGCACACGTATGTTTATTGCAGCACTACTCACAATAGCAAAGACTTGGAACCAACACAAATGCCCATCAATGTTAGACTGGATAAAGAAAATGTGGCACATATATACCACAGGATACTATGTAGCCATTATGTAGCCATTAAAAATGTGAGTTCATGACCTTTGCAGGAACCTGGATGAAGTTGGAAACCATCATTCTCAGCAAACTAACACAGGAACAGAAAACCAAACACCACATGTTCTCACTCATAAGTGGGAGTTGAACAATGACAACACATGGACACAGGGAGGTGAACGTCACACACTGGGGCCTGTCAGGGGGTGGGGGGTTAGGGGAGGGATAGCATTAGGAGAAATACCTAATGTAGATGACGGGTTGATGAGTGCAGCAAACGACCATGGCACATGTATACCTATGTAACAAACCTGCATGTTCCGCACATGTATCCCAGAACTTAAAGTATAACAATTAAAAAAAAAAAAAAAAGAGCTAGTGGAAAAAAATAAGTAAATAATTAAATGTACCTGGAGTAGAGGCGGTCTTTCTAAGCACTAAAGGCAGAAATAATGAAGAAAAAGATGGATTTTGTTGATTAAAAAAATATTCAGAAGGGCTTACTTTTTTTCCAAAGAAAAAAGCTTAAAAAAACAAAAAAGGAAGCTATAGTAATAAAACAATTTTTTTTTGCAATCAAACACAACTCACTAAGCATTGATAATCAGAACAGATAAAAAGTTCCAAATTAAAAGACCAATTTGGTGATTGAAAAAAATGGTCAGAATTAGAGGAAAAAGCAGTATTTTTAAAGGAGCTATAGAAGACTTATAAACTAGTGAAAAAATGTTCTAATTAAATAACCAAAACATGATGTCAAGTAGAAATTCTCATTCTCATGTGGTGGGTGCACGATTTCTGAAGGACAATTGCATAATTTGTATCAGACTTAAAAATGGATATATTCCTGTCCCTTGACCAAGAATTTTAGGGTTAAGAATTTATCCTCAGGAAATAATTATGAATGCATGCTATGGTTTAGTATATTCATCACAGCAGTATCTATAACAGAGAAAATGGTAATAATTTAAATGGACATAAATAGAGAAATGAGAGAATAAAAACATTAAGAATGAAATACTACACATATCTCTAATATGCTATACAAAAACAAGTATAGGTAAAGAAAAATGTTAAAGATGTAAGTTTTTAAAAGAAGGTCAATAAATGCTAGTTACAACAAAATTTATTTTTAAATACATGCTTTTGCATGTGCACATCGATATGTGCCCCAAAAAATGAAAAAAATAACAATATTGTTTAATTATAGGTGATTTTTGCTCCTTTTCTTTGCATTACACTAGGCAAATTTCATTCAAATAACTTCTATTACTTATGTTATTAATAAAAACGTAATGATTTTCAAAGTGTACTGCACGAGGAAGATAATATTTCCTTGAAAAACTTGAATTTAACAAAAATAAAGTTTGGTGTCTTTGTTTTGCATTCATACACAACACAACAATGACTTGCAATGTTCATTTCCATCATACATTCCTTTCTTCACTTCCGTCACACTCACACAGCTCATGGCATGATCACGCTGTTCATGAGCTTTTTTCTAAACTGAGAATAGTCTTTCCAGTGTCTACTATCTTAACTTTCTGCCAGCTGTCATCTCCATAGAGCATTCAAAGTAAGTAGGAGTTGTGTCATCCCACAGCCTCTCAGCGCGTTCTCCTCAAGGCCCACAGCAAACATGTGTAGAGCTGTAGAGGATGTGAAACTGATACTTGTGGTTTTATATCAACATCAGTATTAATTGATTATAAATGATCACAGTATTGATCTTTATAATCACCACTTCCCACTAGTATACTTGCTTCTTTCTCAGGAAAGAGTTAGGAAAACAGAATGGCTTGTTAAAAGAGCCACTCATGTTCCATTCAATTCTTTGTCTACTACAAATAATTTGCCTACTGCAGAAGCCAGAACCAGCAAATCAACTTTCTAATCTCTGTGATTTCAAAGTATACAGCTAAAGAAAACTCATGTATTGATTTTTTAAAATTCTATTCCTATGTTCTTTATATCTGTAAGTTTGCAATAGAAAGGTTAGTTATTGGTTTTGAAATGTTATTGAAGAAGAATTAAAGTCAGCACAATTCTTTGTAAATACTCTGTAAATATGTGTCATTGATTTTGAAGGTGGTGAATTAGGTTTTTAAGTACTACATTAACATAATACCTATAAAGGCCTCGATGATCCATGAATGTAATGCCTTTGGAATCAAGATAAAAATATCTTATTAAATGAGCTGTTTTACAAATAATCCCATTAAAAAATGGTCAAAGAAAATGAATAGACACTTCACTAAAGACATACTAGCAGCCCACAACACATGAAAAAAATGTGCAACATCACTAACATTAGAGAAATGCAAATTGAAACCATAATGAGATACCATCTCACACCATTCAGAATGGCTATTATTAAAAAGTCAAAAAATAACAGATGTTGGCAAGGTTGCAGAGAAAAAGGAACACTTTTATATGCTGGCGGGAATATATATTAGTTCAACCTCTGTGGAAAGCAGTTTAGAAATTTCTCCAAGAACTTCAAACAGAGTTCTGATTACTGACCCAGAAATCTGATTACTGGGTATATATGCAAAGGAGAATAAATTGTTCTACAAAAAAGATACATGCACTCATATGTTCATCAGCACTATTCACAACAGCAAAGACATGTCATCAAACTAGGTGCCCATCAGTGGTGGACTGAATAAAGAAAATGTGGTACATATACACCATGGAATACTACACAGCCATAAAAAAGAATGAAATTTCCTCTGCAGCAACATGGATGCAGCTGGAGGCCATTATCCTAAGTAAATTAATGCAGGAATGGAAAATCAAATGCCACATGTTCTCACTTACAAGTGGGAGCTAAACATTGGGTATGCATGGCCATAAAGATGGGAACGACAGACAATGGGGACCAGCAGAGGGGAGAGAAACAGAGGGAGGCATCAGCTGAAAAACTACCTAGTGGGTACTATGCTCACTACCTGGGTGATGGGATCATTCATACCCCAAACCTCAGCATCACACAATATATCCATGTAACAGACCTATCCAGGTACCCCTTAATCTAAAAGTAGAAATTATAAACAAAATAAAATATAATCATTGTTTTAAAAATATGTTTTCTTAGGACAGAGAAGTGGATAAACAATGCAAAAAAAGAAAATGCTAGACTTAATATGAAATGGAGGGTCATGGTATCCACCCAGATCGCCCAGAACAAATGTCACGTTACACCGGCATCATGCTGGTGTTTCACCTGAACTGCAACTTACTTTAGCCCAGGAAATTTCTGTATCCAAGTCACCAAGCAGACCTTCTGAAGTGGACTTCTGCACCAATTCAGCTTCAGTGGCAGAAAGCCACTCAGAGAGAGAAGCAGCCTCTTTCTTCATTTTCCGGGCCAACTGTGATGCTCTTTCCAGATCCTGTTTTCCTTCTGTCACCTGAGACGGAGAGAGAGACAGGGCGAGACTGAGCATGAGATGAGAATGAACATAAATGGGAATGAATCAGGATATTAACTAAAGATGCAAACTGATTCATATATAACTCCCAAGACATACATAACCTTTGTCTGTAGCACCTTAGAATCCTCTAAGCTTGCATTTCTGCAAGGAGGCAATATACTGTAGTAGTTAAGGGCCAGGCAATCCTGGGTTTTCATCTTAGCTCTATCATTAATTTCCTAAGTGACATTTGTAGAGATGTAGCCCTCAAAATATTGGTATGAGGATGGGCGCAGTGGCTCATGCTTATAATCCCAGCACTTCGGGAGGCCGAGGCAGGCAAATCTCTTGAGTCCAAGAGTTTGAGACCAGCCTGGAAAACATGACAAGACCTTGTCTCTACAAAACATACAAAAAATTATCTAGTGTGGTGGTGCATGTGCCTGTGGTTCCAGCTACTCAGGAGGCTGGGATGGGAGAATCGCTTGAGCCCTGGAGGCTGGGGCTGCAGTGAGGCATGATCCTGCCACTGCACTCCAGCCTGGGCAACAGAGCAAGACCCCATCTCAAAAAAAAAAAGAAAAGAAAAGAAAGACTGTTACGAGTATTAAGTGAGAAAAACACATATAAAAAGGGCTGAAACAAAGTTAAAAATCACTAAATAGTATCTATTATAATTTTGAACAGATGATATCTTAGAATCCTCTCCACAAAGAAGTTTGTTTAAAAAATACTGTATTACAGCAATCTGAGGGGAAAATGGCACCATTTTCACAATTATATGTTTTATAATTAACCAAATAAACTTAAAATACAGTACATTACTATGCATCCTAAACCTTATTAATATTTCGCTCTTACTGTTGTTGACAGAAAGCAAATGAACTTAACTAACATTTACCAAGCTCTTAATGCAGCTTCTGTGTTGTGCTAAGGAATCTTACACGTGTATGCAATAAAAATTCACAAAACCTCTTTCTACTTTATGGATAACGAAAACGAAACTTAACAAGGTTAAGACCGGCAAGGCGCAGTAGATCATGCCTGTAATTCCAGCACTTTGGAAGGCCAAGGCAAGCAGATCACAATGTCAGGAGTTCGAGACCAGCCTGACCAACATGGTGAACCCCTGTCTCTACTAAAAATACAAAAATTATCCCAATGTGGGGGCGCATGCCTATAATCGCAGGTACTCAGAAGGCTGAGGCAGTAGAACTGCTTGAACCAGGGAGTCAGAGGTTGCAGTGAGCCGAGATTGTGCCACTGCACTCCAGTCTGGCAACAGTCTGGCAACATCTTTGAGATGTTTTTTCCATCTCAAAAAAAACAAAAAAAAACAAAAAAACAAAAAAAAAAACAGGTTAAGGCCAAGGCCGGGGTGGTACAATCTTTGGATTGAGCCATGCCATTCTGGCTTCTACCTCCATCACTCCTCAGACATTGCCCTTGCTAAGTTCAATACTGACCCCAGTGGCAACTGATCCCCTGGCTTCCCAGACCTAGCACTCGCCTGTGTGCCTACCATGTCTTGCTGCTTATGTTAGTTTCTTTTGCAAGCTCATCTTCCTCAGATTTCTTACTAAGTGATACAATTCCTAAGACCTGGTCAAGGGCCCTCTTCTTTCACTATATCCTGTTCCTAGACAATCTATCATCCCTGATTACTTTAATTACCACTCTATGCAGATGACTCATAAAATCCACCTCTTCAGTCCAGATATATTCTCCAGACCTGAATAATCATGTGAGTACCCGACATTTCCAATTAACATTCTCAAAGGTACTTAAAATGTCAACATGTCCAGCCAGGTGCGGTGGCTCATGCCTATAATCCCAGCACTTTGGGAGGCTGGGCGGGCGGACTGCCTTAGCTAAGGAGTTCGCGACCAGCCTGGGCAACACGGTGAAACCCCATCCCTACTAAATACGAAATTTAGCCAGGCATGGGGGCATACACCTGTAGTCCCAGCTACTCCAGAGGCTGAGGCAGGAGAATTGCTTGAACCTGGGAGGTAGAGGTTGCAGTGAGCCGAGATTGCACCACTGCACTCCAGCCCGGGCAATAGAGCAAGACTACATACCAAAAGAAAAAAAAAAAAAAAAAAAAAGTCAACATGTCCAATACGTACCTGTGATTTCTGCATGCCTCCTTTTTTTTTTTTTTTTTTTTTTTTGTTTTTTTTTTGATGGAATTTTCACTCTTGTTGCCCAGGCTGGAGTGCAGTGGTGTGATCTCGACTCACTGCAACGTCTACCTCCTAGGTTCAAGCGATTCTTCCTCCTAGGTTCAAGCAATTCTTTTGCCTCAGCCTCCCGAGTATCTGGGATTACAGGCACACGCCACCACACCCAGTTATTTTTTTTAATTTAATTTTATTTATTTATTTATTTATTTATTTCTGTATTTTCAGTAGAGACAGGGTTCCACCATGCTGGCCAGGCTGGTCTCGAACTCCTGACCTCAGGTGATCTGCCCCCTCAGCCTCCCAAAGTGCTGGGATTACAGATGTGAGCCACTGTTCCTGGCCCTCTATCTTTTCTTACAGCACCCATCTCAATGACCACACTATCCACATCATCAAGCCAGAAACCAAGGAGTCATCCTTCTTCTCTTCTGCACCAAGTCCTGTTGATTTCACTTCCTACATATGTCTGAAATCAGTTCCCTCACTCCATCTCCACTGTCCATCCTGGTTGAAGGTACGACCATCTTTCACCAAGAGTACAACAATGATTTCCTAACTGGTCTCCTCACATCCACTCCAGCCTCTCCCCAATTCCTCTTCCAAACTGCAGTGAGTAATCCTTTAAAAGACATATCTGCGTATGTGATTTTCCTACTAAAAACTGTGCAATAACTGCTTAAGACACAGATTTAAATCTATAACACAAACTCTATGACATTGGCAAGAATTCGTCTCATCCCATCTCCCTAGCACCATGTTCCCCACACTGGCTCTCTCTGCTCTAGCCACATAAATGTGCCACACTGCTTCCTGCCTTAGAGCCTTTATATATACTGTTTTATCAGTCTTGAAATCTCCTCTAGTTTCACCCAGGTTACTCCTACCCAGACTTTGAATCTCAGCTTACGCATCACCTCCTCAGGAAAGCATTCCTAACCCAAGACTGGGTGAAATCCCTCTTTACCTATACTGTTAAAGAACCATGTACATTCTTCATAACTCTTCAGACTGATAATGTAACATCATTTCATGTAACTACTCAATATTTTCCTGTTTCACTAACCTAAGTTCCATTAGACAAAGAGATAATTTATCTTTTTCCTCACTGTCTCCTTTTTCCTCACTGTCTCTTTTTCCTCACACTCTCCGCACTGTATAATTCCCGACACAGAGTAAAGTCTCAATTGAGTGAAACTTTATTTGTTTTTTTGTTTTTTTGTTGTTTTTTTTTTTTTGAGACGGAGTCTTGCTCTGTCGCCCAGGCTGGAGTGCAGTGGCGTGATCTCGGCTCACTGCAAGCTCTGCCCTCCGGGTTCACGCCATTCTCCTGCCTCGGCCTCCCAAGTAGCTGGGACTACAGGCGCCCACCACCACGCCCGGCTAGTTTTTTTTTTTTGTATTTTTTTAGTAGAGACGGAGTTTCACGGTGTTAGCCAGGATGGTCTCGATCTCCTGACCTTGTGATCCGCCCGCCTCGGCCTCCCAAAGTGCTGGGATTACAGGCTTGAGCCACCGCGCCCGGCCGAGTGAAACTTTAAATGATTAAATCAATTAATACTAAAATTATAGTCACAATTGGAGAAATAGTGCAAAAACCAGCAATACTATTCTATTCATAAAATGTCCAGTGAATAAATATAATAATATTTAATGAATAACCAGCTGTATAATTCCAAAAAGAAGCTCTAAGGTATGCGTTTCAGACATGTAATGCATCAAAATGTACCACATCAACAATTTAAACTTGAGGAAGTAAGATCAAAATCACATAGAAAAAGCATAAACCGGTCATTCTGATTTCAACTGAAAACAAAATTTCAGCTGTTTTTCTCTGGGCTTATGTAGAAACTTCAATATTACCTCAACTGGAAGTAGTTAATATTTCCTAACTGAAGAAGGATCCAACAAACATGGTTTTCCAATATTACCTATTAAGGTTTCACACATCCACACATTCTTTACTCTCCTGGTTTCAGGACAAAGATTCAGTCACTCACAATAAATGCTCAACAACTCCTGCATGGATTTACTAAAATGCCCAAATTAGAGATATTTCTTGGCAGGATTTCAAATCCTCGTAGATTAATGTGAACTTCTTGCCACTGGTTATTTACTAGAGCCCTGATATTTTAACATTTCTCAGTAGACTATTTAGGAATCTAAGGACAATAACTTGCGTTTTTACAGGGACTATTATTTCCCATTTTTCCTACATGAAATGGGGAAACATTAGGACTAAAAACAGAATGTTTATCACAATTAAAATTACACTTAGAAAAACCTTACATGTTATGACTAGAAAAAAGCCAACACTGGCTACTGCTATCCATTGAAATTTGGAATTATTAACATTTATTGTTTCCCTTGTATTCTGTTGAAGTACTAAGTCTACCACAATGAACATATATTACTTGTAGTTTCCTTAGAATAACTTAATGGAATATCAGTAGCCATTGAAAGTATAACTATTAGCTTGAATTAAATATTAAAAATAAAATTTTTTGAAAGAGTGTCTCACTCTGCTGCCTAGGCTGGAGTGTAGTGGCGTGATCTCAGCTCACTGCAACCTCTGCCTGCCAGGTTCAAGCAACCATCCCACCTCAGCCTCCCAGGTAGCTAGGACTACAGGTATGCACCACCATGGCTCTTTTTTTTTTTTTTTTTTTTTGAAATTTGTTTTGTTTTTGGAGGTTTTCGTTTGTATTTTTTTGTAGAGACAAGGTTTCATCATGTTGCCCAGGCTAGTCTCAAACCCCTGGGCTCAAGCCATTACCCACCTTGGCCTCCCAAAGAGCTGGGATTACAGGCGTGAGCCACTGTGCCTAGCCAAAAATAAATTTCTGTGTAACTATGAATCACTGTAATATTAGCACGTACATTTAAAGAAATATAACAAAAATTATTACAATAAATTGAAAACACATATGAATCTCCTAATTTTCAAACAAGCATTTTCCAAAAAGTGAAATTTAAAAATACATGAGAGAGAAAGAGAGAGAGAGACAGTGAGTGAGAGAGAGAGAGAGAGAGAGGAATGAGCTGTGGGACTGCTCTCCTTACCTGTGCACCCAGGTCATTGTAAAGGACCTTCAGGGAAGTCAGCTGCTCATCCATCCCTTTTGGGTTGTCCGTTTGCTGTTTCTGGACAATATGTCTTCCTGTTTTAATTACAGTTTCCACTTCAAGTTTGACTTCACTCAAAGTTTTATACAGTTTCTTTAAAACAAACAAAGAAAAAGACAAATTACACACTGTGGTGACAACTTGCCAACTGGCATCATGTCAGAACACAGCTTACGCAGACTGACAGCCAAGACATAACTATGGCGATCAGAGGCCATCATCTTTCTCAGATTTGGTCTGAAGGTCGAGTCAAATGAAATCAAGCTTGTAATAACTTCTTCAAATCTGACAAGAAAATAAACTAATAGAGTTGATGCTCATTCTTTTAAAATCTCAGACAAATGTTTTAAATGTTTATGAAAGTACTTGATAATATAAATATTTTTGCTACATAAAATGGGAAAACATCAGGACTAAAAACAGAATGTTTATCACAATTAAAATTACGTTTAAAAAAATCTTGCATGTTATGACTAAAAAAAGCCAACACCGGCTACTGCTGTCTGTTGGATTTGGAATTGTTAACATTTATTCCTATTTCTCGGAAGTACTAAGTCTACCATAATGAGCATATATTATTTGTATAATAAAAAATACAAAACTCGATATATCAAGATGTATATAATTATAAGTAAACAGATTTCTGATTCAAATCAAAACCACAATAAGACACTGTCTCATACCAGTCAGAATGACTATCATTAAAGAGTCAAAAACAACAGATGCTGGCAAGGCAGGAGAGAAAAGGGAACACCATACACTGTTGGTAGGATTGTAAATCAGTTCAGCCCCTGGGGAAAGCAGTTTGGAAATATCTCAAAGAACTAAACATAGAATTATTATTCAACCCAGAAATGCTATTACTGGGTATATATGTAAAGGAGAATAATTGTTCTACCACAAAGACATATGCACTCCCATGTTTATCACACCACTACTTACAATAGCAAAGACATGTCATCAACCTAGGTGCCCATCAATGGGGGAATGGATAAAGAAAATGTGGTACAAATACACCACGGAATACTACACAGCCAGAAAAAATGAAATCACGTCCTTTGCAGCAGCATGGATGCAGCTCAAGGCCATTATCCTAAGTAAATTAACGCAGGAACAGAAAACCAAATACTACATGTCCTCACTTATAAGTGGGAGTTAAATGATGGGTACACATGCACATAAAGATGAAAAGCAAAGACACTGGGAGTCCAAAAGATGGGAAGGAGGAAAGGGGCAAGAGCTGAAAAACTACCCATTGGGTACTACATTTATTATTTGGGTGATGGGTTCAGTCGAAGCCCAAACCTCAGCATCATACAATATATCCATGTATCAAATGTGCACATGTACTTCCTGAACCTAAAGTCTTCAAAAATTAAAAACTAAAATAAATTTAAATATAAAAAAAGAAATCGGAGCTCTGTAGGTCAAATTCAGAGCTGTCGTCATCCTAGTTACCTGAAACCAAAAAGCTTTATTCTAAACAGCTTCTCTTGACATCATACATCATCATCTCAACATCTCATAGGATGCTGTCATGTAACAGACCCCTGAACTATGTTCCATGAAGTCAAGGACAGCACTTTCTCCGATTACCATTATGTCACAATAATCAAATAAATACTTATATACATGCACATATATATTAAAAGGTATCCTTTGTTTTGAAAAGCACAAAGAACTGACCCTATATCTCTCCTATCCTAAAGAGTCTCATCTTAAGTTTTGTGATTCTCAAGCAGAACACTAATTCTAAGATTGTGTCCCCTTAGCTACTTTATTTTTAAATTTCTATTCAATTGAATTATAAAGTTCAAGACTAAAAAAGTAATAAGGCCTTATATATCATTTCTTCTTTCCTATCTTAAGATTTAAATTTCTATTTGAACTTCTATTTCCCTAGAAAATGGAATTTTTATGATATCCATTGTAAGTATGGTTCTTCTAGCTAACTCAAATTTATCCTTGAAAACTTTGCTTATTAGTCACATTCTGCTGAAGCCTTCCTAACTTCATATGATGATTAAGACATGTTTCTTTTGCTTTGGTTTTTGTTTGTCATCATGTTATATACATATCTATTGTAGTTTCCTCCTCTATCTCTCTTACCTCTTCTAATGTCTTTGGAGGGAAAGACCACACTTCTTATTTTTTAACATGTTTTCCATCATCAGTCCTTATGTTTAGCACACTCTAGACTAGTGATCATTGGACACACTAAGCATGTACTTGCTAGACCACCAAGCCATAACAGCTGCTGAAAAAGCCACTGCATGTGCCAATCACCCAACAACCTCACCATACACTTGTCCAGGTGGGTCTGTATGACATCAGGGTCTACGTCCTTCACATCCAGAACATGAAGTTCTGCTTTCACACCATCCAGCACACGCTTGCAGTCCAGCATGCGCTGTTCGAAGTTAGCAGGCTTCTGGAAAAGCTGGAACTTTGTGGACACCTCTCGGAGTTTCCTCTGTTTGCAGAAATGAAAATATGCAATTCCCATCAGGATGATTATCTCTCTCATCATGAGCATAATACATACTACTAAAAATTTGTACCATAAAGTACCAAAAAAAAAAAATTCAGTAATATGACCAAAAAAAAAAAATCCTAATGAAACTTGGTGAGGATACCCTATTGCCTAAGTGAACTGCACAGCCCAGTGTCAAAAATTACAACATTCAGTGTCTCAATCTCAGAAGTAATGGATTTGGATAAGAAATTTAGATAAAGCTGGCCTCACTGGAATTAAAACTTCATGTTCAAAAAGACTGTTCAGGAATCTAGAACTCAAAATGCCCTTCATCAAAAATTCAGAGTGAAGTCAGTGTCATATCGACCATGAAAGAACTAAATGATGCACCCAATTCATGCTCGGCCTGCCCACAGTATCAGTCACACAATACTGACAGAGGCTCTGCATTAAAGAAAAAGTCTATATAAAGCTAACTTCTTAATCTGGCTCACTCTCCCGTTTCTCAACTCAATTATCAAAATCGTATTTAATATTTTTCCATCCATGCAACAATTTGTTTCTGCTGTCCTGGGATGCAACCTTCAATACATCACTCCCATCCCACGGTTTACATCATAAAGAATATCAACGGTGCCCAAGTAATCAATTCTTTCTCTTTAAAAAAAAAAAAATTCCCAACATGTTGAAAAGTAAAAGGAAGCTCCTGGCCCTCTTTACCTGTAGCACATCCATCTGACTTCCTCCTCTGGCAGTCCTACTCTCTGGGGAGGTCAGGGGCTGAGAACGCATATTTCTTCTCAACTCCTCTAGGGTTAGCTCATGGGCTGAGATCTCTGCTTGGATTTTCTACAAAGAGATTGGAAAGGGGAGAGGATGTCCTTTGGTTTTCTTAAGTATAAAAAGAGACAATACAAAAGTTCTATATCGTTGTGTTATACATGATATTGTATTTTACATAATGTTGACCTCCACAGAAGCTTTAATAAGTTTTTGTAGTCCGGGAGCGGTGGCTCACGCCTGTAATCCCAGCACTTTGGGAGGCCAAGGTGGGTGGATCACGAGGTCAGGAGTTCAAGATCAGCCTGGCCAAGATGGTGAAACCCCATCTCTACTAAAAATACAAAAATTAGCCAAGTGCAGTGGCAGGCGCCTGTAATCCCAGCTCCTCGGGAGGCTGAGGCAGGAGAATCACTTGAACCTGTGGGGCAGAGTTTGCAGTGAGCTGAGATCATGCCACTGCACTCCAGCCTGGGTGACAGAGTGAGAATCCGTCTAAATAATAATAATAATAATAAGTTTTTGCATAATAATAATATGGCCCACTGCATGGTATGACTATTGTACGTGACGCCCATGCTAAGGTCTTTGCATTTGTCGTTTCTAATGTTCACAACTTATTTATAAGGAAGGAATTGTCCCAACTTCACAGCTAAGAAAACTACAATTTAAAATATACAGGACTTTTCAGCCAGGCACAGTGGCTCACACCTATAATCCCAGTATTTTGGGAGGCCGAGGAAGGCGGATCACCTGAGGTCAGGAGTTTGAGACTAGCCCGGCCAATATGGCAAAACCCTGTCTCTACTAAAAATACAAAAATTATTGGGAGGCCAAGGCAGGCAGATCACTTGAGGTTAGGAGTTCAAGACCAGCCTGGCCAATATGGCGAAACCCCATCTCTACTAAAAATACAAAAAATTAGCCAGGCCTGGTGGCGCACACTTGTAGTCCCAGTTATTTGGGAGGTTGAGGCAGGAGAATCACTTGAACCCAGGAGGCAGAGGTTGCAGGGAGCCAAGATCGTGCCACTGCACTCCAGCCTGGGTGACATAGTGAGACTCTGTCTCAAATAAATAAATAAATAAATTTAATTTAATTAAATATATAGGACTTTTGCCAGAGTCTCACACAGAAAGCAAGAGAACTCCAAAACCCAAATGCTGCCTTGTAAGTAAGTCAATCTTTCCCATTGACTCTCGGTTTTGGATGGCAGGAGGGGTTCTCTTATGGTTGAGGAGGCAACTACATAAGCTCTCTTTACAGCTCAGAAGCCCTCAAATACATGGCAATACCTGAGCTTCCTGTGGAACTTGGAAAGCATCTATCCTGTCAGTCAGGTACGTGGTGAGCTGTTTGTCCAGCTCCCCTAAGCTCTCTTGCAAGACTTGAAGCATCTGGTCAGTTTCCCGCAGGACCTGGAGTTGCTTTTCCAAAGAAATCTGCTTGCTCTCTGCCTGCACAGAGGAGAAATTGAATCATTAGTTGCCCAACACAAATATAAATAGCAGAATATATATATATTCTGGCCATTAAGAAAAGACTAGAAAAGCTTTCCTCCAAGACTTTAGCCTTCTTTATAAATAAATAATAATTACTAATGATAACAGTGAAAATGTCCCACTAGGATCTTATGTACCATGCAGCTGAATTACTAATTATTACTTCTTTCTATATACAATGTCGAAATACAAAAATGTAAAGGTTTCCCAAAAGATGCATTAAACAGAAGATAAAAATTTGCTATTTGTTATAATTTTAAAGCATTTTTAGGAATCAGCAATGTCTGCCAATAAGAATATAAAACATAAGAAAAATGTCTATTAATACATAAACATCAGAGTCTCTTTTTTTCCAAAGCCTAAAACAAATTCTATAGGTGTATATACATATCGAACTACTATTTACTGCACTTTTGGTTTAAGCTTGATGTTACTCATGGGCTGAACATCAACAGTTATTATTTAATATGTGTTTGGAAGTACCTAATATTCATACCCAACCTTCCTATAAAAGAAGTGCTCTTTCTCTAATTTGTGATACAAATATGTATGTTACAACCTAGATATGAACTAAGAGACTATGGCTTTGCAGCTTATGTCAAATATCATGGCCTTAATATTTACTAGGATAGTATGAGTTGTTGTTCTTATATACAGCTATCATATGATCCTTAATGAAAATTAAATATTTTTCAAGTAGAAATCATCTCAAAAATAATTTTTTTAATCATCAAATTCTGCCTTAGAGTGTTAGATCTATTCTTCCCTAGTGAGTACTTCAATACCCTCAATGCCCCTGTGAGCACTGGTTACCAACTTTAACCAACATTAAAGATTTTCCCAACATTAAAGCTCTGTGATATAGAGCTTAGGGCCAGCTCCACTTCATCAATACCTAATCAACACCCATGCACATCCCAACTCTCACCAGGTGACTTAGATCTTCATATCGGCTGTTGAAAGCCTCCAGTTTCTCACTGATTATATCATCCAGGATCCCCCCATCGATCAGAGTCTGGCCAAGTTCTCGAATCTGAGTGCGATTATCTGCCGGGTGGCGCAGAACAGATTCCAGAGACTGGAATGGAGATGGGGAAAAAAATAATAATGCATTACTAAGGCAAAAGGTATCAAGGATCCTCAAAATGTCTATTTGTTAAACAAGTAATTCTATTTTCTAAAAATCTACCTAAGGAACAGGACCAAAAATTAAGAAAATTACTAATTCACAAAAATATCCATCCCAGTATTAAAAAATGCATAAAAATGAGCAATTAGCACACGTGATATATAATGATATAATTTCACAAAAATAATTTCAACTATTATTAATTATGGGATGGTGAGACAGGAGGATCACTTGAGCCCAGGAGTTCAAGGTTGCAGTGAGCTATATCATACCACTGGCATCCAGCCTCGGCAACAGAGCAAGACCACGTCTCTAAACAATAAATAAATGAATAATAAAAAGTTAAAAATAATTATTAATTATATGAGGAAATGTTTACAATCTGAAACAAAGTTTAAAGGTGGAGACAGTACTATGCAAACAAAATTATCTCAATTTTTGTTAATTATGTTACTAAAAATAAGTACTCATTTTCCTACAATAAACGCAGAATAAGAGGCATTGTTTTATATAAACACTTTTTATATACATAAATCTAATTATTCCCAGTTTACAGATGGGAAAACTGAAGCTCAGAAAGGTTAAATAACTTGCCTACATACATGCAGTCAAAAGAAGAGGTAAGATACCAACATGGCTCTAAAGCCTTTAAGACCCCAAAGCCTGGCCAAGCGCGATGGCTCACACCTCTAATCCTAGCACTTTGGGAGGCCCAGGAGGGTGGATCACTTGAGGTCAGGAGTTTGAGAACAGCTTGGCCAACATGGTAAAACCCCGTCTCTACTAAAAATACAAAATTAGCTGGGGTGGTGGCATACGCCTGTGATCCCAGCTACTCGGGAGGCTGAGGCACGAGAATTGCTTGAACTCAGGAGGCGGAGGTTGCAGTGAGCCGAAATCACACAATTGCACTCTAGCCTGGTCAACATAGGGAGATTCTGTCTCAAATAAAAAATAAATAAGTAAATAAAAGATCCCAAAGCCTTTGATCCAATATACTACCGTCTAGTAGGCATATATAAAAGACAGTAGTTAGGAAGAAATCTACAAACCATTTTAAAATGTTTATCTTAGAGTTTTGCTTTATACTTTTCTTTATTTTCCATATTTCTAGCACGTACACGTATTCACTCTTACATTAGGAAAAAAAATTAAGCTTTTCATATTTTTCATTCACTCTGTCTCTCACTCCGCTGTATTTGAGAAGTGGCATCTTTTCTCTAGCAGAGCATCCATCTCCTGGAATGTAAGTGCCACATTTTACTCATTTCTGACCTTCAATCCCTTTGTCCACTCAGTTCCCACATGGTACCAAGACATTTTTAAAAGCATATCTACCCCTTCCCCTTTTATTTTTTGTTAAGCAGACCCACCCCCTTTGCATCGTATTTCATTTAAGAAACGGTTATTAAATTAACATGTGCTACACACTGTGGTGGGAACAGAGGAATAACAAGGTATCGGGTACATTTCCTGTCCTCAATGAGTTCAAAGTCCAGGCTTGAAGATAAGCTCCTACGACAAGATCCCATGCCTCAACCACTGTCTTTTAACTTCTAACATCTGAAAGTAAGAGACAGGAAGCCCCTGTAAACCGTCAGTGCTGTGTTTAGTGAGTAAAAATAACTTGTTGACAAAACAAGAGAGCAGTTGTCCTAATAACATATGGCAGAGCTTTGTCCAGGGCCTAGTAAAATAAACTGGAAAACCACTAGAGTGCTTCAACATGTCTAAAATTTACGAATTGTGAAACAGCTAACCACATCTTGAGGCTGATATAGTGGGTCACCAATAATCTAAATACACATGATTGTATAAACACTTCAGGCTATGAAAGAAAATGCAAGTGACATTGAAAATGACTGAGGAAGCAAATGCATTTGCCTGCATAAAGCATTACATTCCTCATTGTAAACACGTGTGGCCTCATCACAACAAAGAGAAATGCCATGGAGACTGTGGGTTCCAACCTCCAGGGCTTCGTTGACAGCGTCCGTCTTCTCAGGCAGGACCTCTGTGCTCTTCATCCGCTCTTCCAAAGTGTTTAACCAGGTGGTTTCAAGATCCAAATAGTGAAGCAGTTCAATCCAACAAGACCAGACCTCCTAAAGCATGAAAAAGTTTAAATTAGACAAAAAGCCATTTCATATATCGTGTATCTAGTGCTACACATTCTCTTTAATCACTAATAATTTCATCTGATGTGAGTATATCTAGGAATTCAAAAACTGATGGAGTTGAAACTTCAAAAATAAAATAATCCAAAAAAAATCGTATTAGACCAATTGGTGAGGGGTGTGGAGCAAAGAGTGGGCAAGAGGCTGCCTCACTCTTTAAAATAAATTCCATGATCTGATTTAAATGTCAAAAATACAACTATATAGTTAGTAGGAAAAACAAGAAAGAAACATTATTTAGTTTGTTTTTTAAAGGCCAAGTTCACACCTGTAATCCCAGCATTTTGGGAGGCCAAGGCAGGTGGATCACCTGAGGTCAGGAGTTCAAGACTAGCCTGGCCAACATGGTGAAACCCCATCTCTACTAAAAATACAAAAATTAGCTGGGTGTGGTGGCAGGCACCTGTAATCCCAGCTACTCAGGAGGCTGAGGCAGGAGAATCGCTTGAACCTGGGAGGTGGAGGTTACAGTGAGCCCAGGCCACACCACTGCCCTCCAGCCTGGGCAACAAGAGTGAAACTCTGTCTCAACAACAAAAAAAAAAAATTGTTTTTTGAACAAAAGAAAAAAATTACAATTGTAAATTTTTAAAAAATTATCTCATAGAAAATTGAAATCTCCTGGGCCACCCAATTCCAACTCAGAGCTAACTGAAAAGGTTTGCAAGGTAGCCTTCCCAACTTTTTTCTAAGTTCATGAGGCCTTATCAATATAAGAAGAAAGCCACATTTTACCAAAACTGGAGTTATACTGTTCTTACTATATTGGTTTTGATCACTCATTCCCCTCTAAGGTTTCCAGAGCAGGGACCCAGGGGTTGTGTAGTGGGTGGATACATTTATAAATTTATAATCCCTTATAAGAGGAACTTATTTGAGTGGTAAGTTTAGGAGAAAGAATTCAGCTGGATGCCTCCTGGGCTTGTCGTCTTGAATGTACTAAATGAGTGAAGGCATCTGCTGGTCCACACTCCATATGAAGTATGCTTACCAGATCGGGGGCAGTACATTTTTCTACAAAGGGCCAGACAGTAAATATTTTAGATTTGGGGGACACATTTGGTTCCCATCACAGATTCTTCTTGGAGGGGGTTATGTGTTGTACAACCCTTGAGAAATGTATACACTACTCTTAGTTAACCAGGTATCCAAAAACCAACCTACAAGTTAGATTTAAACCCTCAGCCAGTCCAGGTGCAGTGGCTCATGCCTGTAATCCCAGCACTTTGGTAGGCCAAGGCAGGAGGATGGCTTGAGCCCAAGAGTTCAACACCAGCTTGGTCAACATAGCGAGACCCCCATCTCTATGAAAACATTAAAAAATAATTAGCCAGGTGTGGCATTGCAAGGCTGTAGTCATAGCTACTCAGGAAGCGGGGACAGGAGAGTCACTTGAGGTTACAATGAGCTGTGATCACACCACTGCACTCCAGCCCAGGTGACAGAGCAAGACCCTGTCTCAAACAAAACAAAACAAAATCCTCAGCCATAATTTGCCAACCACTGAATTAGAATAAAAGAAAAGAGTTTCTATTCCCCTATTTCTACAAGCAAAAAGCAGACCAAAAATCTTCTCAGTTGCAAGCATGACCTCTTTTCTAATGGGAAAGCAAAGATGACTCAAAGAAGATCACTCCCAAGAAGCAGATGGATCCCAAAACAAGTAGCTTTCTTACTAACTTGCCTCAATGATACATATTTATTTTAGCACAAAATTGGTTTAGAACAAGCAATGAATGAATTTACAAATGAATGAATGATCAAAGTAATGAATGAATTTAGGTTAAATATTGCAGTTGCCATTTTTTTATCATTTCAGGATTTACCACAATACAAATATTTGTTTTACATTAAGTTGAATGTAAATTAAACTGTTGTAAATTGAAAGCCTTCTTAAATCTTCCAACAAGCAATAACAAAAGTCATACTACTATAAAAACAAACAAGCAAAACCTTACTGTTAGTTTAAAAAAATTTCATAGAATCATCTACATTTTACATGTAATGGCCAGGAAGAAAAAAAAAAGGTATTTTATCTAAGGCCCAGTAAAACAGTCACATATTTAAGTACTGTTTTTCCTTCAGATGACTCTCGAACTTTAATACCACTCAAAAGAAAATAATTCCTCTCTGTGTACTCAACCAGACAAGACAAAACAAAACAAAAGAGAGGCTTGCAATGTGCTCTGCAGTTTTTGGACTGGAACAGGCCCTACAGATCATCTGCTACATGAAAACCTGGATTGCACATATAAATAAAGTAAAGTTCGAAGATATAAAATGACTTGCCCAAGAACCTTCTGATAATTAGGGACAGATTTTGGTCTCCTATTTTTAACCCCTCTTTCATTTTTATCAAACAATTTCCCAATAACTATTTTTCCTTTATGATGCAGAATTTGAAAGAAAAGTGAAGTTTTCTCCAAGATTTGAAAATGGCCAAAACATTACAGAGTTTGGATCTCAGAAATACATCACTGAAAAATAATAATAATAATAATAATGTACCTCTAGTGTGTGGCACTTTCCTCGAATTCTGTTACAAAGAAGTTGGTAATTCTCCAGCACAACATTCAGCTCAGACGTCAACTCCTGGCCACCAGAGGGCACCTTGGCAGCTAATAACTTGATGTTGTCCTTGAGAATCTTCACTCTCACCTCCTTCTGCAACACATCCTCTTTTGCCCTCTGTTCCAAGAAAGGATGGATGAACTTGAAAAACGTCTCCCTTTCTCAGTAACCAATTTCTTTTCTTTTCTTTTCAAGAATTAAACCAAAGTTAAAACATCTGATGATTCTAACTGTCAAAACACTACATTATATAGGTAACAGTGAATGGTTCTTTGTGGGGTTTTGCTTTTGTTTTTGAGACAGAGTCTTGCTCACTGCAACCTCTGCCTCCCGGTTCAAGAAATTCTCCTGCTTCAGCCTCCCGAGTAGCTGAGATTACAGGCGCCCACCACTACGCCTACCTAATTTTCATATTTTTAGTAGAGACGAGGCTTCACCATGTTGGCCGGGCTGGTCTCAAACTCCTGACCTCAGGTGATCCACCCACCTCGGACTCCCAAAGTGCTGGGATTACAGGCGTGAGCCACTGCACCCAGCCCAGTGAGTGTTTTTGAAATAAGAATGCTAACTCTAAAATTTCACTCATGCATCCAATGTACTCAGCCCCCACAAATGTTTTCATTTCATAACAGCAGTGTTAACATAAGTTATCCCAATTATGTTTACTGACATGAAGCATTTTCAAAGTCTGGGTCCAAGATCAGAATTTAAGTGAGTGAATTTTGATTACCACTGGAGGGCTGAGCAGATTACACTGCGATAAATACATTTTCACAAAAATTGAGGTACACTATGGTAGAAGTATCTTTAAAGGTTCTCTAAATAATTTAAACTTTTTAAAAAATTCTAGAACACAGGTACATGTATCCTTCTGCTAATTAATAGCATTTCAATGATAAAGTTAGACTGAGATGATCTGATCCAGAAATAGCTGTTTCTCAGTGCTCAAGATAAACAATCTGACATTCAGAAAAATCAACCTATTAAGTTGGTACAAACATAATTGCGGTTTATGCCATTATTTTCAATGGCAATAAATAAAAATAAAATAGTCTTTCACTTTCCCCTTTACTTTTCTCTACTATTTAATGGTTTTGAACTTCCTTACTTTGGGGGAAAGTAATTAGGTGTAGTGGTTTTGTAAGTCTTAATGGCTGTTTGAAAGAATAAAAATAAATAAAATGTTGCCCAATCAAATATTTAAATATCATTTTTCTCAAATCTCATCTATAACAATTTTTAAAATCCAAAGAACTACAATGCCAATAGTGTAAAGAAAGATAATAAATGAGACAATTCTTAACATGGTAGCCTATTTTAAAATACCTATGTACTGAGTATTTTTAAATCTTTCAAAAAGAGCTGCACTTACAACAAGTCTCCTGTCGTATTCACTTTGATTCATGTATAATAATGTATGAATGTCACATAATCCCTTTTTTGAAAAAAACTCTGCACAGAGATTTTTGCTTTAGTTACACTTCTAGGCAAGTTAACTTGGAGGTAAAACAGTCACTGTGTTGCTTAAGCTTATAGGGGAAAAAAGCTTTGAAAACACAATCTCCTTTGGCTTGAACACTCAAGGACAGTTGAAGCTGTGTTAGAAATTTGGGAATGATGTCCAGTTCTTTTATTATATATAAAAAGAGAATATTCAAGACTATCAACATAGGAGTACACATTTACAGGAAATATATCCAGTGAATCCAACTAATAAGAACTTCCTTGATGCATTCCTACCGCTACTCCTACCTGCTCTAATGAAACGTCGGTGTTCATATGTGCCGTAAGTATTACCTGGAAGATCAGTACAAGGAAAATAATAACAAACCTCAGACAACTTGGGAAGTCTCTTTTGTTCCCCTTGCAAAGAATAATTCTTCATGAAAATTTTTGGAAATAGTGATGAATGCAATTAATGCCACTGGATTGTGCACTTAAAAATTAAAATGGCCAATGTTACATGTATTTACCCCAATTTAAAAAAATGATCATTCTTCCTCACGCCCACTACCACAGGGTTTTAAATCATTCTCTGTAGCCTCCCAGAGGTGTAACTTAAGAGCCTGTCTCACAGGCCCTCATGGACTCAACTCATGGGCCAAGCCATACATTCGGACTCCTGGCTTCCTTCCCCTGCTAAAATTAGAGCAGCTACCCTGTTACACTTTTTTAATTCAAAACCCTACTGTGAAAGATGCTATGTGCACACAGTGCTTGACAGTTGGAGAGACAATTGATGGGCTGGTTTTAAAGGGAGGAGGGAGGCATGAAGCCTGTTGGCACTGGTTGTCCCCGCCTCACCTTCATCTCTTCCACAGCACTCTCAAGCTCTTCTGGTGACTTGTACTCAAAATCCCGCTCCAGGTATTCTTCCTCAGCCTGGGTCATCCATTCCTGCATCTCTGCCAAGTCTTTCTTTAGGTTCGCAGCTTTTTCTTGACTTTCAGACAACCTACTTTTTTGAGTAGCGATCTACAAAGGAAAAACCATTCCCCCAAATAAACAAATGTTAATGTGTTCAATGTCAAGTTTTAGCTCTTAATATTTAAAGGCACGTGATAACTTTCCACAACAAATTCCATGCTTTAAAATTCAAATAAAATGTCATACACTTCATGCTAATGCTGTGGAATATAAGCAATAATGAAAATAATCTTACGACTGGAATTCTACACCACATTTGGATAATACTCTTATCTCGAAATATCTATTATAATTTTGAAAACGCGTAACTGTTGACTGTAGTCCCAGATGTAGTAATCTATAACAGTAAAAGCACATATATGAAGTAAATTTAATGTAGCACTGTTTATAATGAAAAAAAAAAAGGAAAAACAAAAAACCTAGAAGTCAGTCAGGTTTGGTGGCTCACGCCTGTCATTGCAGCACTTTGGGAGGCCAAGGCAGAGGGATCACCTGAGGTTAGGAGTTTGAGATCAGCATGGCCAACATGGCAAAACCCCATCTCTACTGAAAATACAAAAATTAACCAGGCATGGTGGCACATGCCTGTAGTCCCAGGAGGTGGAGGCAGGAGAATTGCTTGAACCTGGGAGGCAGAGGTTGCAGTGAGCCGAGATCACACCACTGTACTCCAACCCGGGGAACAGAGCAAAACTCCGTCTCAAAAAAAAAAAAGCCTAGAAGCAACCAAAATGTCCATTTTCTTCTTTTTAACTGCACTTCCCATTAAGATTTCACTTTTAAAAAGCAGCGAGGAATAGGCTGCTATTAAAGATGTCACAAAATACTGCTCTATAAAATTTTGGTTTTGATATCTACTATATTTGTATATGCCACACAGACACAAAAAAGTTACAGTAAAAAATAAATAGTTGTCTGATTCTGATTCAGTAACTTCGTTAAAAATTTCAGAGAAGTCAAGAAATATTTTCAGAGCACTCTTCCCCATAACAACAAACTCACTTTTACTGTGAGAGAAGGCATCGTTCTGCAGTCACAGTCCAACCCCTACGTGACAAGTTCAGCCTTATGCTCAAATTAAATGCTGCAGTACTGGCCACACTGCCAGGGCCTGCTTGGCTGCTAGGTTGATAGTAACCAAAGGCCAGCACAGGAACTGGATGGTTCTCACGGAAGTTAAAGTTAAGCAAGAGATAGAGGCTCCAGTCCCTCTCCCCAAATAGGATCTCTGGCATAAAAATAGACAGGACCAAACAAGAGCTTTTCTTCCACCGTCCCCACAGGGTAACCAAGGAACTGGTGCCAGCAACACTCACAATCTCATTCCCAAGCCTGGCTGATCATCAGGTTAACCTGGTAAGCTTTTCATTAAAATACATGCACACACACAGAAAGAGAAAGAGAGAGAGAGAAAGATTCTTGGGCCCCACTTCCAGAAAATTCTCTGTATGTGTACTTTTTGAACACTAGTCAGCAATATAATTTTCACAGATCCAAACACAAATGAAGAAAATAAAGACACTACCACAACAACAACAAAACATCCTCAAAATTATCTTTAATTATCCTGAGAATATATACTTTCTATTTTTTGGCATTTAAATGTTCCTGTTTTACAGGATATCATGAATATAATAGACAAAATAAACTATCTTTGTTGTTGATTTGTTTTATATGCCTGTTCTTTTCGCAAAATGAAAATTTGACAAAATTGTGTTTGTCCAAAACTACTTCAACATTTGTACTAGTCAATGCAATGCAATAGTCTGGAAATGCTCTAGATAATTTTCACACCTCCTTCCTAAGGACACTTTAAATTTCCCATATATTTATTCCTGTATTTTGAATCAGCAATTCACAATGAATTCTTTGTTGTCATATTTATGTGGGTGGATGGATGGGTGGGTGGATGGATGGATGGATGGATGGATGGATAGATCGACAAAGATACAAACTTCTAATTATCACCTTCCTTGATCCTCACTGCCACTTCCAAACCATTCTCTATTTATTTCCTCAAAAACCCCAGTTCCTTAAGGCACATGCCATCAGATTACGGCATATTGAGAAAAAATTGAATTTAGCTAGGATAAGAGATGAGAGTACGACATTATTAGTTTCTTAAGTGTGATCATGGTATTGTGATTTTGCAGAAGAATACCTTCATGCTTGGAGAATCATGCTAGAGTATTTAGGGGTGAAGTGTCATGATGTTTTCAATTTCCTGTTCAAAAGTACCCAAAAAAAGGGTGTGTGTGTGTGTGTGTGTGTGTGTAAAGAGAAGGGCAGAGAGAAAGCAAAGGTGATAAAACATTAGCGAGTCTCTGAATGGATGGATATACAGCTGCTCCTTTTATCATTCTTTTAACTTTTCCTTACATTTGAACGTGTTCAAAATAAGTTAGTTGGGTAAAACAACAAAAACAAAGCAAAATATTCAGTTATGCAAATATAAATTTTTCTGATACAAATATTAGCCAAAAGCATTTTATTAAGAAATATGTACTATCCACATGACTGTGGGGTATGCCTATATTTCACATTTACTTCTATTTTTCACTGCTTTGTCACTCACTTCAGCTATATATAGCCTCACTATTATTCCACTAATAAAAATCGAAGCAATCGAGACAGAATACCTCCCAGTTCTACTGTTCCATATCATTTCCTCCCTTCCATTACCATGGAGAAACCATATCTCTAGCAACATCTTCACTTAGATGGTGGATCTCACCCTCACATAATCACAGACTTCACTTGAGAAATTCTCCTATCTCAATCTCTTTCTGCACCATCATTTTTTTCTAAATGAGAGGTCCTCTCATTAATACCTCTCATTTAATATCTCTCATTATAAAAAATAACAAAACCACCTCTTTGGATTCCCATCACCAGCACCCACCCATTTACCTGCTCCCCTGAAGAGAAATTTCTCAAAGTTGGTTATGCTTGGTGTCCCAGTTCCTCAGTTCCCATACCCTCCTTGACACTCTCCACTATGATTATTTTTCCCACCAGATCACTGACCCTACTTACTCAAGGTTATTAAATGCCTCCTTCTTATCAAATTTAAAGCTTGATTTTCTGTTTTGATTGGCCCCTGCAATCCTCAGCATTAGGCACTGTGAAGTTTTCTCCACCTAGCATCTGGGACCCCATATTCCCTGTTACTGATTTTTCCTCCTTAGCTTCTAGCATCAAATTTAACCCTTCCAGAATGGTAGTCATCATTTCACCTACACCCACAAAAGCTTCTCCTTCATTATTGCAGTAAATGACACCACAATTCACACAAAGTGGAAGCTTTGCAAAAATTCTGAGTCATGCTTGACCGTTCACTTTTTCTCCTATCACACATCCAATTCTTTCCTTAGGTCTCTTCTTTATTTTCAAACCTAGTATTTCTCATGCCCTCCATCACTACTTCTCTAGCCTCTCTAGTACATGGGGTCATCCTCTCTCTCCAAGATTGCAGTAACCTTATAAGGATTCTTTCTATTTTCATTCTTGTCTTCCCCGAGCAAACTACTCACATGAAAACCAGAGAGAGGCCGAGGGCAGTGGCCCATGCCTGTGATCTCCATGCTTTGGGAGGCTGAGGCAGGAGGATGGCTTGAAGTCAGCAGCATCTGACCAGACTGGCATCTGGTCTCAAACTGCTGACTTCAAGCCATCCTCTTGCCTCAGCCTCCCAAAGCATTGAGGCAGAACCCCATCTGTACAATTTTTTTTTTTTTTTTTAGACAGGGTCTGGCTCTTTCGCCCAGGCTGGAGTGCAGTGGTGCGATCTCAGCTCACTGCAACCTCCATCCCCTGGACTCAAGCCACCCTCCCACCTTAGCCTCCTAAGTAGCTGGGACTATAGGCACATACCACCATGCCCGGCTAATTTTTGTAATTTTTATAGAGATAAGGTTTTGTCATGTTGCCCAGGCTGGTCTCAAACTCCTGAGCTCAGGCAATCCACCCACCGCAGCCTCCCAAAGTACTGGGATTACAAGCATGCACCACTGCATTTGGCTCAAAAGTATTTATAAAATTATCTAGGCATGGTGGTGAACACCTATAGTCCCAGCTACCCAGGAGGCAGGAGGATTGCTTGAGCCCAGGAGTTCAAGCCTGCAGTAAGCAAGGATCCTGCCACTGCACTCCAGCCTGGGTGACAGAGCAAGATAGTGTTGCTAAAAAAAGGAAACAAAACAAAAAGCCAGAGTGACCTTGAAAGATCTATATCACATGTCACTTCCCTGTTCAAACCCTTCAAATTCCTTTCTGTGTAATATCTTACTTGAAATAAATCCCGTCCTTTCCTCCAAGGTCAGAGCTAATCCATCCTCTGCCTACCTCTAACCTCAAATATTCCCATTCTCCAACTCACTAACTCCTCTCTACACTGCCTTCATTCTCTGTTAAACAGACAAAGTTCATTCCCACCACAGAGTTTTAAAACTTGCTATTCTCCATGCCTGAATGTTCTTATCTGAAGCTTACAAGGTTAATCTCTTACTTTACTCAGTTCTTTATTCAAACGTCCCCATCTCAGAAAGTCCTTCCCTGACCCTCCTATTTGAAATAACCCACCTAGCCCTAACTCCTTGCTACTCCTCCATGATATTATTTGTTATCCATCTGCCTCACTAGAATGTAAGCTCCTTAAGAGGAGTTTCTTCTTCCTTGTTCAATACTGCACCTGCAGTGCCTAGAATGATGCTTGACAGTTGGCAACCGATTAAGAAATATTTGCTAAGTAAATAAATGGTCACACTCAAATGTTTTAGGGGTAAAGCAAGTGTCATAAATGTGTTTCAAGACAGGTTTAAGACAAGAATGGGTAAGCCCTGAGCCAAACTGCACAATCAGCACCCTCTCTTAATTCAAAAAATGATGCCCTTTTCTTGCCCCAGCTCGCTACCCATGCTGGAGTTATTTTAGACCATTGTTTTTCAAACCGGATGGGTCATAATACATTTAGTCAGTGAAGAGAAGCTACAGTCTACATCTCTTGAAAACCACAGATAGCAACGTTGAAAAACTCACCTCCTTGCTAAGTTTCTCCAGTTGGGTTTGGTAGTCACTTAGTCTTGTCTGCACCCAAGTTTCTATTCCAGCAACGGGACCACTTCGAAGATTAGTCTCTATTTCCTTCATGTTTTTCAGAGATGATTCAATTGTTTCTATTTCATTAACAAATGCCTAAACACATGAAAGATGCATGTTGAGTTCATTACTATATAAGTGGATGCCATAATTATAGTTTGTCTGCTTATCTCCCTGCAAATATTATAGAAGCAGACTGCTTAAGAGTCATTACTTCTAACTACTTAAGAAATATTGTGCCATAAGAAACTCATTTCACCTGGGTGCTTGATATAGCCATCTGACAAATTAGATCAGAAATACTTGAATCTCAGCAGGAAACAGTCTTTTAATTAATGTAGAGAAGCCTAATGATTTAACCAAATATAAACTGCATGCACTATTACTAGCAAATTCATTTGTTTTTTTTTGGGGGGGGGTTGTTTTTTCTCTATACTTTAAGTTCTAGGGTACATGTGCACAACGTGGAGTCATTGTATATTGCTTTTCTTGTGCCACATGGTGAGGATTTAAGAAAAACATACTTAACAAATGAATTTGATGAACAGACACTTCTCAAATTCATTTGTTACATTTTTTTTTTAAATCCTCACCATGTGGCACAAGAAATGCAATATACAATGACGTCTAATGAACTAAAATTGTTCTTGTTCTCTATTCTATAACCTCTCAAAATTCTATAACCATGGCCAGAAGTAAAAACATGAAGAATCTTTCATTCTTTTATTAGCTATAAAGTCATAAAAGCTTTATGATGAAAGATATTTTATCTAGATTTAATGCTATGTTATATTCTCACAATTTTAATAATAGCAGCGAAAAAACATAGAAAAAGAACAAAACATTATTTATGACAAATTCCCCAGATCAGCAAAACTCACAGAGCACTGGTCTAACTGCCTCTGTAGATCTGCGTCATTTCCTCGGGCAGCCTGCTGTTTCATTAAGAAGTCTTTCACGCCATCCATCCACTTCTCAATGACTGTTGAATCAGCCTAAATCGAACACGATAACGGAGGGGGATATTACTCCATGATGTTCAGTCTACTGCATCTCAAGATCTACCGCCACTGGAACAAAGGCAACTTTTTAAAGCTCCGATGGTATCATTTTCACTTAGTTTATTTCTTTTTTTAAGGCTTCCAACTTTGAAAATGATTACTTTCTTCATTCTTGACTAAAATCCTCAAGAGACGACAGGCTAGTAACCATTCTAAAAATTTCCAAACACTAGCTTTTTTTGCTTAAGTGCAAACAATAGGTATGATTTCAAATGCAAATTACAGGGAAAAAATGCATTTCTAAGTTTAATCAGCTATAAAATATTTTTCTCTGATATAATTTAGAACAATTTTTCTTTAAAGTTAGTAACTCAGAGCAGGAATGAACAAATAGCACGGTGGAGGGAATACAACAGACGGCTCTCATTTCTGCCGTTGGATGCCTTTTTATCTGAGAACTCAGGACAGTCACTGCTCTGCTCCATTCTTTCATCCAACATTTATTAAGCAGCTACTGTATACATAATCTAGTTACTGTGTATGGTGATAAGGGTTCAAAGACAAATGTGAAAGCAAACATTTTGCAAAGAGAAAGAGGCTTTAGAGAGAAGGTAACTTTGGAACTGGGCCTTAAAGAATGCAAATAAGGGTCAGGCATAGTAGCTCACGCCTGTAATCCTAACACTTTGGGAGACACAGGCCATGGATCACGAGGTCAAGAGATTGAGACCATCCTGGCCAACAAGGTAAAACCCCATCTCTACTAAAAACACAAAAATTAGCTGGGCATGGTGGGGCGCCTGTAATCCCAGCTACTCAGGGGGCTGAGGCAGGAGAATTGCTTGAACCTGGGAGGCAGAGGTTGCAGTGAGCCAAGATCACACCACTGCACTCCAGCCTGGCAACAGAGCAACACTCTGCCCCCCAACCCCCCAAAAAAAAAAGAAAAAAAAAAAGAGAATGCAAATAAGTAGATATAATTTGAGCTTTTGAGCTCTAATACCAAAGTCATTTCTTTCCATTGGTGGGCAACTGCCATGTTTTTCTCCAGTCTTCTGCTGATGACATGTTCCCAATTCCTTCCATGATGTCTGCAGGACATGACATCTAGGTATTGCTCACTACTCTGATCCACATGCTCTGGAATCTACATCAGTTTTTTAATGTCCTTAAAATATGCCACCCAGAACCACCTATTCTGATCCTTATAATGTTTGAATTGATCACAAAGATCTAACTAGTTTATACAAGGTTATGAGAGATTATCTCAAACACTTTGGTGAAATCAAGACTTGCCAAGAATGTTCATTTGTGAGCATTATTTGAACTAAATGAGAGAGCATCTCTAAATGTGAGATGTTATCACTCTATGCATCCAATAATCTAGTCTTCCTCCTCAAAAAAAAAAAAAAAGAAAAAAGAAAAAAAAGAAAAGTAGTACTTAAAGGAAATGAGTCTGGACAAGGCCTATTAGTGGTATCCCTGTTGATTCCTGGTGACCACCACATTCTTTCCTAAGCACATATAAGATCTCTAGTCAGTTATTTATCTTACAGTTTGGCTAGGAACTGACATCAAACTTTATAGCTTCAGCTTCTAAAAACTAATGTGTCCTCTTAATTAGGACATTTCTCCATCTCCATTTTTCTGGTAATTTCTCACAAGTTTATGACATGACTGACTCTGAGATCATGGGTAAAAATCCCACTTGGGATGCAGATTTATGCATCTGGAGGAACTCTGAGTGCTTTTGCCTGTGGTCCTTAGTTCAGGCTCTAAAGCACTCTCAGTAATGACTATTCTATACTTTCTAGTTTTGAAGGCCATTCTCTGATGAAGATGGCAAGTAAAAAGTGCTTATCCAGCTAGGTTTCTCTGTGTGTCCTCCATTAATATTACACCATCCTGTTTAAGCACCTCTGCATCTAGTTTATTCTTGGCACAGTTTTGAAAGCCATTTCAGTCCCATTGCACACTTCCCCCAAGCTGCCTCCTCCTCTCTTCTCCAGTCTGTCTGACATGATTCCACAGGTCCATGCTACCCTTAATTATTTTCAGTTGGTTACAGGTCATTTCTGTGTTTGCTCCAGCATTTCAAGACCTTAGCATAGAAGGCATCTTGGGAAGACATGCTTAGAGCGGGTAGAGTGGGGCATCCAAAAAAGACAGAAGTGCAAAAAGAGAGAAAGTGTGAAGACATTCATAGAGTTCATAAAATACGACTTTAAAAATTCTCGCTTAAGTTGTCACCACAGATTCCTACACTGCTAATCTCCACTCTGCACTGTTAAAGAATGCATTACTGGGGCCAGGCGTGGTGGCTCATGCCTGTAATCCCAGCACTTTGGGAGGCTGAGGCAGGCAGATCACAAGGTCAGGAGATCAAGACCATCCTGGCTAACATGGTGAAACACCATCTTGACTAAAAATACAAAAAAAATGAGCCAGGCATGGTGGCGGCGCCTGTAGTCCCAGCTACTTGGGAGGCTGAGGCAGGAGAATGGCGTGAACCTGGGAGGCGCAGCTTGCAGTAAGCTGAGATCACGCCACTGCACTCAAGCCTGGGCAACAGAGCAAGACTCTGTCGCAAAAAAAATAAAAAATAAAAAATAAAATAAAATTTAAAAATGCATTACTGCTATATAACTGGGAAATTCATTAACTGTACTTTGAATAAGGAAAACTGACGGTCTCCTCAGCCAAAAATTTTCAAAGTGTATATGGAAGCATTATATTTCAAGGAGGTTTTAACCACAATTGGCTTTGACTTGAGAAAATGGCCTTAACTACTCCAGTCACTGGCATATGAGGAAGTTTTATGGACTTGACTGCCTTCCTTCCTCCCTCCTTCCCACACTCTGACACACAAAGACCCATGAGGGAACACACATTTCACATGTATCTGTTCCTTCTCTCCCTCTTAAACTTCGACGTGAGAAAAAAGAAAGAGAAAAGCAACAGACAGACAAGCCATGTAGGCCAATGGATCATCCCAACAGTGAGGAAAGGAATAGAAGGGAATCTGTACACACTGTAATATTTTCACTACTAAAAATCCTGCATGTAATTCTGACCATGCTGTGTTCTAAAAGAGACAGTGTGCCCAAATAAAGAAATTCTAAGGTCTGACTACCAAGCTCAGCACCTGCCTAGCCACGGGGCTTTGAGAAACTAATTTTTCTTTGAGCCTTAGTAACTCATCTGTAAAATTAGAATCATAACAACTATCTTCTCTGGTTGTTCTGAAAAACAGAGATTCCCACATAGAAGAATGCACTAAATGGTAGCGATTATTATACTAAGATCTACAAAACTAACTACTTTATTATTACCAAGATTAAGACTATAAGAGTTACCGCATCCAAGTTTTGGTGTTTATGTCCCATCAGAGGAACCACAGGAATGAACGGACAAGATGAGCACGTGTTTGCCTAAGCATAGATTCCACTTTTTTAATTGCTGCCAACATTAATGCGTGTTCTATCCTGTAACTGTTTCAAAGTAACTGTTTCAAATCGCTACTGCTTATATATCTGGCCAGACCTGGCCAAATACAGCTCATGGGAAGGAATCGGTACAGAAGGAAAGGCCCACCCTTCAGAAGTGCTTGGCAGCTGCAGATTCACTGAGCGTTTCCACCTCGTGGCACACGGCGCCGGAAGGGTTGTAAGTCCCGAAGATCAATGCTGTGAGGGTCAAGGCAGGAGACAGGGAGCTCTGCTCTGCCTTCCATTCTCCCTATCCTATCTCCTCTTTCCCTGAGCAAAATATTGTCACAGTCAACCTGTAGCAGATGTTTCCTGTGCTTTTCAAACATACCAAAAGGCAGTTCATCTTTAAGACAATTCCACAGCAAAGAGGTTGGTTACAAAGATCGTCGAACAGCTCACATGAAAATAGTGTTTCTCTGTCCATTTAAAAATTACTCAGCTGATGCACTTAAAGGCTTCTAATCTACAATAATGATGATTTTTTTTCTTCACCTCCATCTGTTTACAGAACACACACACACTTCTTTTTTTTTTTTTTTTTTTTTTCCTTCTTTTTTTTTGAGACGGAGTCTCAGTCAGTCAGTCGCCCAGGCTGGAGTGCAGTGGCGCGATCTCGGCTCATTGCAAGCTCCGCCTCCTGGGTTCACGCCATTCTCCTGCCTCAGCCTCCCGAGTAGCTGGAACTACAGGCGCCCCACCACGCCCGGCTAGTTTTTTGTATTTTTTAGTAGAGACGAGGGGTTTCACCGTGTTAGCCAGGATGGTCTGGATCTCCTGACCTCGTGATCCGCCCGTCTCGGCCTCCCAAAGTGCTGGGATTACAGGCTTGAGCCACCGCGCCCAGCCAACACACACACTTCTTTAAGGGACTCAGTTCTTATAAACCAAAACAAAATATAAAAACTGCTAGTAAATTTCTAAAGCAAATGTCATTATTTCGCATGCAAAAAAAAAATAAACTAAGTACTAATCTGGGGCAGCCATTTCTCATTCCTGTTTTTACTCAGAAATATTCAAATAAATATAAAATAACTAATACAGTATTTTTTGAAAATCAAAATATCAAATATTCTAGTTTGGAAGGGTCAAAGTCTACATGGACCACCACTGCTCAAAAGCAATGATTTCTAAGCATTTCACCTGGGCAACACCCTGCTGTGGGATCACAGAAAAGGAACTGCAAGGTCATTAAAACAATTCCTTTGATCCTGTCTCACATCATCTCCCACCCCCAATCCTGTCAGCTAAGGATGGAGGTAATTTAAAGCTTGGTAAATCTGGATTTAAGACAGTAAGATTCCAAGGTACACAACTACCTCCGGAGACTTGATTACAGCTAAATTCTTGGAATTTTTTTTGCTCCTCCCCCATCTGTTGGAATGTCCACAGCTTTTTAAGACATAGACCAGAAAAAAAAAAAAAAAAAAAAAAAAAAAAAAATACTGTGAAGCCAGAATTAAAACAGTAATTTAAGGTAGCAAAGTTCCTATTTTGTTTCACTTTATAATATTCAATAACCTCAAAATCACAACCTTGAAAATGTGCTCTCTCACTTAGTAGGGAAGACAAACAATGACATTGCTACTACACTTATTTACCAAAACTAATAAAGTCCTTAAATCTAAGGTAGGGAATATATGAATATTCCCTTCAGTAAAGTAAAATGTGTTTACAAATGAGAAAAAAAAAAAAAAAAAACCCTTATGAGAAATCAATTATATATTACCTAAACAGGGTTAAATCATCTGTACTAATATTACTCTTAGAAAGTATTGCATTTTTACCCTAAAATGCTTTCCAAAGTACTTTTAAAACCTGGTTCTGCCTGTTGGAGCTCCAGCACCCCCGCTTCCAGATTCCGGGTCAGAGCAAGTCCATTCATGTGTGCCTTAGACTGTTCAACAATCGAAGGAAGAGGCATGACTACACAGATGTCCTGCCACTTAGGATAACCAGGCATTTAGACTGTATCAATCCACTCTCACTAGAGAGGCCCGACACATCAATTACGTTCACATCTGCTAACTTGCTCTATGCCTGACGGGGAGCCAACCCTCAAAGAGCTCATGCCTCGTGGGAGGAGAGACACACACTTCTCACCATAATAAAAGACGGCCTGAGATGGGTCGTGAAGGTGTAAATGACACGCAGTTGAATCACAGAGGAGGGAATGATTATCTAGCTGTGGGTGTAGTGATGAGCTAGGCTGAAGACAGATGAGCAGAGAGGAGGAGGAGGATGTGAATTCCTAGCAAGTATGTGACATTTCCAGAGAAAGGCTATAGTCTAGGGTGGTCTTTGGTGACCCACCGTATTCTCCCCACCTGATTCAGCTCACAGTGGAGATGCAGGGAGGGCTTCAGGGCAAGAAAGGGACATTTTGTATTAATGGCACTTTGTATTAACTTGTATTAATAGTGAAGACAACCAGATCCTTTCAGAAGTACACCTCTTGTATTGGTGTGAAAGATGAATTCTAGAGAGAAGAGACAGGAAGTGGGGGTCGGATTTAAAGGGTAATGAAATTGTCAGGGCAAGAGATTGCACGAGAGCCTGAACCCAGACGGAAGGGGCTGGAGGAGGAGCCTGAAAAGACAGGAGTGCTGGAAAATAGAAGACAGTTTGGTGTGTGCCTTGGGGGCATCTTTCATGATTTCCCAGTTATACACACGACAGAAGCTCTTGAATAAGGAAAAGGAAATACGTAATATGAAATACCTTGCAGCCCCTAATTCCAAAGATATTACTGCTGGTGAGGAGAGATCTATAAGCAGCCTCTTAGGATTTTATAATATTTTATCCCTATGATTCACAGGAAAATCCAGTCAGTAAAATCAATAATGGAAAAAAGAAATACCCATTTCATGTATTTTCAAATGTTTTGTCACCTGGAAGGGGTACAGTAGTTTATAAAAGTAACAATGAATATTTTACCTCGTAAGTACCGGAATGGAGGTTATTGCTTTGGCATGGCACAAATAAAAATAATTTAAGAATGTATTTGGGCATGACACAATGAGTAAGAATATGTAGGTCCAATCGCTACATACACAAAAGGAACCAGCCATGGAGACAAAGGAAATGAAGGCAACAGAGGAAAAACATTATGATGCCAACAAATAACAGAAAACTAAAATTTGGACACAACTAACAGCCACTTACAAACATTGAAGGATAGCAGAAAAAAGCAAGCACATAGCCACGAAAACACCTTCAAAGTTTAAATGTGCTGTATCAATGAAAGATGTTATTAAGTAGTGGGATTCACTTCCGAACTCTATCTGGAATATAGATTTAAATGTACCTCACAGAGTTCCAATATCATTTGTTTCCATAGTGTGGGGAAAAATTATAAGAATTACCAATATTTGTCCATTTTTCTTGTCCAATTTCAATGTACAAGGATCCACTGTTAATATTAGCTGCCCCCAGGAAAGAAAATGGTATTGGGGAAGAATAGGAACTCTAAATGTTCGCTGTAAGAATTTCTGTGTTATTCAATTTCTTCCCAATGTGTAGGCTTCAAATGCTACTCATATAATGAAAAATGCATTTTAAAAATAAACAAGTCAACTATTTTATTCCTATGAAACATTATTATGAATTGGCATTGAATCTAAAACCTACTGTGCTTCATGCCTTAAAGACAAAAATAATTAAATGCCTAAAAAATTATCTATCAGGTCATTGAAAAAGGGAAAACAATGATAATCAGCAAATAAATATTTATTATAATTATCTAATAATTTGAGGGCTGGAGCTTAAAGTTTTCCCAAGTAAATCATGAGTAGTTAAGTAACCAGCAATTCCTGTAAAGCAAAAAAAGGAGTTTTCTTATGAATTTAAAATAAAACTTGTATTTCAATGAAAGAGTTATACAATTAAGAGATACAGACACTGTATTCCTTAACCACAATCTTGCAGTTAGTACACAAGAAGCAAATAAAAAAATAACTGGACATTTAATCTGCTACTGTAACAACAAACACTTAAATATCCAGACGCATATAGTTTATGTTGGATATTTTTAATGGAAATAAATATTTAGCACACACTCCAAGTGACCACTTTTCATGCCTGGATTTGCTACATTAATAGCAACAACCTACCAAAGCCTAAAGCTGGATTACTATAACCACAGGACTCTTTTGTGTTTTGGGAGAATATTTATTCTCATTAAGGTCAATATTGAAATATTAGCATACATTTAGCTAACCCTAAGATACACTTTTAAGAGGCAGAAGACGACTAACCCTGAGGTTAATCTCCATTTACACTTGGGACTTAAATCTGAAAACAAAGGGATGATCTTTTGAAAAGATGGGAAATGTTTAAGCGGCATTGCTAAACGTTGGCACTACTGACATTTGGGACCAGATGATTATTTTGGTGGGAGGCTGTCCTGTGCATGGTGGGATGTTTAGCTGCATCCCTGGCCTCTACCTACTGGAAGCCTTTTCCCAGAGTTCCAACAGCAGAAATGTCTCCAGAAATTTACAAGTATCCTCTGGAGGGTAAAATCACCCCAGTTGAGAATCACTGATAATCCAATGCTGGGACCATAACCAAAAACTTTAGAATTATAGAAAAGGTCAATGCTCATTTTGAAAGCTGGAAACAATTACAACTGATAATACACGATGAGAAGTGAGACCATCACAAAGCATAATGGGCCAGGCGCGGTGGCTCATGTCTGTAATCCCAGCATTTTGGGAGGCTGAGGAGGGCAGATCGCCTGAGGTCAGGAGTTTGAGACCAGCCTTGCCAACATGGTGAAACCCCGTCTCTACTAAAAATAAAACTTTAGCCAGGCATAGTGGCATGTGCCTGTAGTCTCAGTTACTCGGGAGGCTGAGGCAGGAGAATTGCTTGAACCCGGGAGGCTGAGGTTGTAGTGAGCCAAGATCGCACCATGGCACTCCAGCGTGGGGCAACAGAGTAAAATTCCATCTTAAAAAAAGATACATACATACATACATACATGAATAAGTAAATGAGTCAAAAATACTAAGCCACACAAAACACATTTCTCTCCCTAATTACTGGTTTATTCGAATGAGATCTCCATCAAGAACTGCAGGTTACACCTAGAGAAAAACTACCTCCTGTCACTACAATCACACACAGCTACCCACACATACACACAACCCCTCCATCTGTGTCTTCTGCTGATCATTCACTGGAACTACCCATTAGTTCCTAAGTCAAAGAACGCTCCTCCAAATTCAGTGGTGACCACTCAGGGAATCTGGCTGGATCCCTTCCACACTAATCTGTGAGGTCTTCCAGCTCCTCTTCTACCACGTGTTCTCTGACTTTGATTTTCAAAACATACATTTTCATTAATTTTGTCTTCACTTTCAATCTTTGCACTTTTTTGGGGGCAACATTCCTTCTGCAAATTTGCTTAGCATCTAAATCCAAATCTATATATATTTACATGTAGATCCAAATATATGTAGATATATATGTTGTATATTTGGATCTACATCTAAATATATATAGATTTGGATCTAGATTCTCTCTATATATAGACGTATATACATATACACACACATACATATACGTCTATATAGACATATACATACATACATATACGTATACATACATACATATATGTCTATATACAGAAAGAGAGATATAGCTCTATATTTGGATTTATAGAGAGAGAGATATAGCTACACATATTTGGATTTAGCTTCCAAGGGAATCTCTCTCTCTCAGTATATAGATATATAGAGATATAACTAAATCTAAATCTCCTATTGCTAATTTCATTTCATTCATTGAAAAATATTGATTGGATGCCTTCTCTGTGCCAGGTATTGCTCTCATTAAGAGTACATCTTGGTATACATCAGTGAATAAGAAATTTCAAAAAGACAAAGATCCCTGACTGATGGGGGAAAAAAAAAAAAAAGACCAAGGTAAGGAGTCACTGGGAGGATAGGAAGCCTTGCAGGGAGAGAGTGTGATTGGTTCATTCTCCACCCAGAACTTTCCTATTAAAATACCAGGTGAACTGGAAACTCTGCTTCTCCATTTTTCTTATGGGCAGAATGTTAAAATCCAACCTGTCCTATCTGACACTGACTTCTATTGACATTGACTCTCTCCTTATATGTCCTCACATTTATCCCTTCCTCTTAAACTTTATCACTGCTGCTTCTGTCAATATTTTCAGGTGTAGTGAAGGATCCTGCTATTGCATTTTCATGTCCCTGGAACTATCTGCCTTCCCACTCTCTCTGACTTTTGACTTCAAATGTCAAAAACCTGCAAAAAGTAGTTTCAAGCACTCAGCAATTTACTACTACTTGGGCTATTTCTACCACCCCAACCAAGTTACAACTATAATCTAATCAACAGTCTGTATTTCACACAGACCCTCCATGCCTGAAACATTATTCTGACCATTTTTAAGCTATTTTCTCTTATCTTCAAGGTCCAGTTTACTCTACTTTTGACTTTGCTTCCAGGCAAAAGGAAATAAATGTGCTCTCCAGCACATTAAAAGTACATCTTTGATTAAGTCCCAACTTAAATACATAATAAATGTGGGTCTAGAAAGAATGTAAAATATTCAAATAATAAATATGTGAATCTTACAAGATAATTACTATTTACTCTGTAATAAACTTAAACTCCCAGTGGCCTCTGGATTTACCTCAAAAGCTCTGAGTTTGAGAATAATTTCTTCAAGCAAATGCAGATCTTTGGAAACCAAGACCTTTAGCGTGTTCCACTTTCCTTGCACATCATCAAATTCTTGTTTATATAATTTTTCTACATCAGGATGAACATTTTTCTCCAGAGCCTTTGTTTCTTCTGCAAGTTTATGTAATGTAGGTTTCTGATTCTCAAGGATTTCATCAAGGGCCTGGAAAATGTTTTAAAATATTAAAAATATGCACAACAATGTGTCTGCACAGATAATAGTAAAATGGGCTATATAAAGTCAAAAGTCACTTTAAAATGCATTAGAAAGAATTTTTATCTAAAAAGAACAGTGGGTGGGAGTGTAAATTAGTTCAACCATTGTGGAAGACAGTGTGGTGATTCCTCAAAGACCTAGAACCCAAACCAGAAATACCATATGACCCAGCAATCTTACTGGGTATATATCCAAAGGAATACAAATCATTCTTTTATAAAGATACATGCACACTATGTTCATTGCAGCACAATTCACAATAGCAAAGACAAGGAATCAACCCAAATGCCCATCAATGATAGACTAGTTAAAGAAAATATGGTACATATATACCATGGAATACTATGTAGCCATAAAAAAGAAAAAGATCATGTCTTTTGCAGGGATATGGATAGAGCTGGAAGCCATTATCCTCAGCAAACTAATGCAGAAACAAGCAAACAAAAAAAAAAACAAATACTGCATATTCTCACTTATAAGTGGGAGCTGAATGATGAGTGCACATGGACACATGGTGGGGAACAATACACACTGGGGTCTGTTGGAGGGTGGGGTATGGTAGGAGGGAAAGCATCAGGAAGAAGAGCTAATAGATCCTGGGCGTGATACGGAGTGCAGCAAACTACCGTGACAACACATTTACCCATGTAACAAATCTTCACATCCTGCACAAGTACCCTTGAACTTAAAATAAAAGTTGGAAATCAAAAAACAAAACAAAACATGAACAACTCATAAAAAAAATAGGCATAATCATAAAAATTAAAGCTTTTTCTTCATGAGTTGTGTGTGAGCAATATAATGTATTCTCAACACTAAACACCAAGGGAATGGCACAGCAAGTGTGGGCCAAGTGTGCAGTGCTCAATGGCTGCTCTCCTTTTCATCTGATAAAATAGTGCAGAGCCATAAAGCTGCTCAACTAAATGACCAGGGGAATATTCCTATTCGATGCAGAAAAAAGTATACATCAACACATTGACTGATAGTCCTCATTTCATTAAAGATAGCTTAGTAGATTATGAACAGGTTGAGAACTTTAAGCTAATCACAGCAGAAGGAGAATATATGCTTTTCTTCTATGAAAAAATATTTAACAACTGTATTTTCTTTTATGTGAGGTCAAACTAACCCTCAAATCATACATAAATTTTTGGACCAATGATGAACAAAACTGACCAATTGTTTTTAATCTCTGAAAAAACATTTCAAAATATGTAAGAGGAGATATTAGAAGAAGCACTAGAGTTCTAACATGGAAAATATATGTTACCTTTTTTTCTTGCAGGGCCTTCTCCACCTTGGCAGGATCATTAAGGACACTCAGAGATGCCTGGGCCTTATTTTCTGAATCATTTAGCACAACTTTCAGTGTTTTCAATGTTTCCAGATATGCATGTCCAGGTTGGCCCTTCAGTTCTGTTGATTTAAAAATATTTAATTTGAGAAAATCATGTTAGGAACCCAATATTATTACATAGACCATTATCCTAAATGAATTCCAATACATGGCAAAGGAGACCCCATGATTAAAATGTAAAAGGATCTCTGTTAATAACATTGATCATTCCATTGGCATTTCTGAGAGTCAGACAGTGACTTCATTCCTGCGGATGTTGACATTTGAAATATTAACTAACCCACTATAATTTTTCTTCATTTCTTTATGATGAAATGTCTCTCTGAAGATGGAACAACAATGTCCCTTTTGTCCCATATAATCTCCTCTTCCTTAACAGCTACACAAAGAATAAAAGAAAGCAAAGATCCCGTCAACCAGTCTTGCTGTTAACCTCCACCATGTAGACAAACCCATCTATGGAGTGGAGGAGATTATATGGAAATACTGCCACCATGCTGCCCAGGTACCCTGAGAAATAATGACTAAACAGCCAGCTGGAACAGTGCCTACCTGAGTCAGTAACGTAAAAATCTCGTAGAAGTAACACTTGTGTGGAAAGAAAGTGAGTTCTCTTGAAGCACAAAGAGGTGAAATCAACTAGCAGCAAAAGTTAAACTGCCTACTTGTCAAAAGTGAAAGCATAGTTTGTACCAATAAGTGGAGAAAGAGGTACCCTCAAAAGATTTACTTCACATAACTGAATTCAAGGAACAAAGACACACTGTCCTGACGCACTTTCAGAAGAAAGGCAACACAACACATTTGCCTAGCATGTACACATACAGGTACTTCCAGTCATCACACAATCTACAATTGCTGAAGTTAGGCTGGGTTACATGTGGAGCTTTTCAGGGTGCACTACCCAAAATAATAATGCACAATGCAACACAGTTCCTAACTCAAATGGCAGCTAGGAAGTAAACAGTGTAACGTAAGAGGAAAGAGCTTTCAAATCCTTTAATAGTGAACCTTCCAAAACCAAGTGTATTCCAAAAGTAAGAACTCTAAAATTTTTCTGAATTTGATAGTGGAATATGATTTCTTTTAAAAGAGACTATGGGACTGCTAAAACTTTAACTATTTTGAGGAAACAGAAGTAAGGAATCATTCATTTTAATCCTCCTAGCAATGATATTAAGTGGCCTCCTCAGCCAAAGGAAGAAATTGCACCTGTTTCTTTAAAAAAAAAAAAAAATCTATTTACAAATCATTACATCCAGGTCAGGTACAATGGCTGACTGACACGTGCTATCCCTGTTATTTTGGGAGGCTAACACCTGTTAATTTGGCTAACACCTGTTATTTTGGGAGGCTGAGGTGGGAAGATCACTTGAGCCCAGGAGTTCTAGACCAGCATGAGCAACATAGCTAGACCCTGGCTCTACTAAAAATAAAAAACCAGCCAGGCATGGTGGTGCATGCCTGTAGTCCCAGCTACTCAGTAGGCTGAGGCAGAAGGACCACTGAAGCTCAGGAGGTCAAGACTGCAGCTATGATTGCACCACTGTACTCCAGCCTGGATGACGGAGTGTATCCTACTGACACAATTTTAGAGCACATGAAACTTGTCTATATATTTACAAAAAGGTATGAATCTGGAAAAGAATCTGAATATAGGAGACTTTAAGACTTTGAACAATACAGGCACAACGGAAAATGGAGAAGGTTGGTGCAAAGCAAGCAAGCGTACTCAAGTTCTAAATGTCGGGAGTCATGTTTAAATTAAGGCACACTGAGAAAGGAGATATTAAAATCGTTGGGTTTACCATTCTCTAGCTGTTGTTGACGATCCTTTAAAGCCTGTTGTACAGCTTGGTAGCGGCCCAGAAAGCTATCGAAGCCCCGCTGGACAAAATCTGGGGCAGAAGGCTGAGACTTCAGGGCCGAGCAGCTTGCACGCGCCATTTCAATTTTGGGGTGGAGGCCAAGCAGATTTGTCAATTCCCGCTAAGGAAGAGAAAATATGGTCACATAACTCACTGAAGATGAACATCCTCACAGGAAGTTAATCAGGGCAGCATTAACTTGAAGTTCATGATACAAGAAGCCCTCCTTAACTCTGGGACTGCACACAGAATTACTCCATGTTCCAGACAGTTGGCCCCTTACCTGACAGGAATCCTTCAAGCTTGGCAAGGACTGCCAGGAAGATTCAGAAACGGAAGTGTGTTTTACCCACTCCTCCTTTGTCTTGATGACCTTTTCAAGCTCATCGAGCTGCTTGAAATAAGCATTTATATCTTCCTGTAGCTGAATTTTTCTTTCCAGATCTTCCAAATGTTGAGATACATTCTTCCATTCTGATAAAACCTTCTCCAGAACATTTTTTATCTCTTCAGTAGGAAGGCCTTCTATGCAGTCATGAAAAACAAGCAAACAGTCTATATATTACAAAATGTGTCTTGAATTTATTCTAAACATTCTAACATTCAGAATAGTGAGGCAATATCACACATAATGATCACTTTCTTAAGTCCCTTTTAATACAACAACAAAAATGTATAATGATGGACTTAAAAATAATTACACTTATTTCAATTCCTTGACCAAAGAAGGAAGACATTTTAAAATAACGATTCAGGAGCAGTGCAGCTATTGCAAAGGGCACATCAGTAGAACTTCAGTCACTGCCTTTTCTAGGTAATATATGTTTCCATCCATGCCATGCTTCCACTCTGCTAGTTTATCACCTGAGCCACTGAAATAAGATCAACTACCTTGATCTGTCTAGGCCTCTGACTTCAGAAAGAAGACCCTTTGTCCTAAGAAAAAACAACAGCTGGCTAGAAAAACTAGGAGGCAGTTCAAGTCTTGGTGACCAAAGCATAGTGTCATATAAATTAAGAAATGAATGGCGAGAATGCCTTATGCTGGGAAGCAACCTGGTGAGTGCAGGAATATTAAGCCAGCAGCCAGGCTCTAGAAGCATCACAAGCCCATTGGAGACCTTGCACACAAATAAGCAAATACCAAAAGACTGAGGCAGCAATAAGATGATCTACTTTAGAAACACATCAGGGAAAACAATGCCACCACTTTTATTACTGAAATCTTATCATTTTATTTGTCCGACATTTTTTAAAATTAGAGAATGTTCCTAAAAATAATAAAGTTATATATTATAATAGATTTTATCATAGTCCTTCCCTTAATCTAAAATACCTTCAAATCCTCTAAAATAACTATGAAAAAGTCTGGGAAACCTTCAAAGGAATCTTTCTATTAAGAGGAGAACATGCGTACTGAAAGGATGGCTTCACATTTTTACTGAGTAGGAAGGCAATAAACAATCCTGCTTTATAAACATATATAATCAAAACCCAGGATAATGAGAGCTTGAACTAAAAAAAAAAAAAGGCATAAAAACAAAAAGTCATGTATGATCCACAGACAATGAAACTTTGAAAATTTTATAATACACTGTGTCCACTAAAAATTATAAATGAGGGCATATCATGCTGTAATTTGAATGTGTCACCTATGTCAATTGCAGAAGCTCACTGTTCACCACCATCTCTCAGGTAAGAGAATATGAGACATAAACAAAGCATTCACACCACAAGCCATGCTGCATTATCCCTGTTAATGGGGAGAGTATACAAAATAAATCACCATTTTCCTAACAATCTGAACAATGGAGATATGGGCTGTGCCTTTACCCTGTCATTTCTATCCTAGTTAGGCAAAGGAATAGTAACACCAGGCACATCATCTTTAGGTTGGACAATTTATACTAATCCAGGAAGCAAATTAAGTAGGTAAAAAAAATTTCTGAGATGGAAAATTATCACTACTCATCTAGAAAACTGGAAAGCGGTGCTCACTTCAAGAACAAGGGCAGTTAAAACAACTTCAGGTATTTTTTCACTGACAATGTCTTATAAGCCATTCATTTTGCCTCTTTAAACTGATTTTAAACATCTGAATCTCCCCTTCTCTAATCCTGAGATATTGCTGGTTACAGTGATATCCAGTAATGATTCAAACACAATTTACATCTTATAAAAGGAAAACTGCCATTGTCTTTAAAAATAGTTGTTTTACTCCCAGCGATCCAGAGTTTAAAATTTTCTATTTCTATAAAACACAGAGTTCTTAGACAATGACTAGTCAAAAGGCAAAATCAACAGCATATCACTTTATTAATTATCTAAAAGAGAGAAAATAGAACACATTCCTGCCACTTAGTCTCACTTGACTTTACACTTCTCAGTCTATCACTATTGGAATCAAGGGAAATGTTTACAAAACATAGAACCTTCACCAAACTTCATGGGCTTATATGCTTAGGCAACCACAATGGGTATCAACTCATAAAGCCATGTTATCTAGATGTCCAACTACTGTATTTTATTAGATGAGACTCTCTAGGAACAAGATAAGCTAAACAAAGAAAACCAAGTATATCAGCTGTGAAAGTCAAATGAAACACATTATTTTATTTTAATTATTTTTATTTATTTATTTATTGTTATTTACTTATTTATTTATTTTTGAGACAGAGTCTTGCTCTGTCACCGGAATGGAGTGTAGTGGTGCGATCTCAGCTCACTGCAACCTCCAACTCCCTGGTTCAAGCGATTCTCCTGCCTCAGCCTCCTGAGTAGCTGAGATCACAGGCACGCACCACCATGCCCAGCTAATTTTTGTATTTTTAGTAGGGACGGGGTTTCACCATGTTGGCCAGGATGGTGTTGATCTCCTGACCACATGATCCACCCACCTCAGCCTCCCAAAGTGCTGGGATTACAGGCATGAGCCACTGCGCCCAGCCTCACGCTATTTTATTTTCTAAAAACATTTTTATGCTCGATGACATATCTCAAAACTTACCTAAAATGCATTAGGCAGGAAAGACCTATCAGAATTGGCTATGGTGGGCTGTTTGATGGAACTGGTTTCAGAAAAACAGTGACATGATTATTCAAACATGGGTTCTACTGAAGAATTTGACATGCCTCCCCAACTGAACTGGAACATACAGAGTTTATTCAGTTCAGCTCCCCCATTTCTCAGCTTCCTACTGTTGTCCTAAAAACATTTTTTTAAACAGATGCATCTTTAAAACAAAAAAGAATTAGGGTCCTCTAAGGAATGTATTTCTAATTCCACCAATGCTTGAAAAACAATTGATAATACAAAATATAAAATGTTTCCTATGAAATTGTACAAGTATATATTAGGTGACAAAAGCCCCATGTCATCTATTCTCCAGTGTTGCCTTTGGCCTTTTGCAAGTAGCACTTTCATGTGAATTCAATGTCCAGAATGTGTCTGTTTAGGACCCGTTTATGGTAAAATTTTATGGACCAAAGCCTATAGTCAGCTAATAAACTAATAGTCAGCGGATAAACTAATAGCTAAGAGTCAGCTAATAAACTCCCTCACTTTCCAGACACCAAGGCAAGAAACGCAAGGGTTCCAAGACTTTCCCAAGGATAAGAAACTAGAAAAGGACAGGACAATCCAAGTTCGTCCATTCCCCCAATCACTGTTATTCTCACTGTAACATCACCTTGCACCAACTTCTCATCTACATCAAGTCTCCCCCATCTTCATAATTCTGCCACACTGCTGAAAACCTGACAGAAATGGGAGTAAATTCAGTGCACAGATTAAAGAAGTTATCCTATATTCACATCAGATAAAGTCAGAGTCACTTGCTGAGGTAGAAGTAAAAAAATCTATGCTTGTAAAGGAAATAAATTCAACATCCAATGCATTATCATTATTGAATGAACCAGCATCTCAAGGGAAGTTATCATCTGTTTGTGTCTCTGGATCTCTTTAAGTAAATACTGGAAAGAGAAACCTCCAAGTGGGATGCCCACAGGCAGGACAACTAAGACAGTTTGCTAGAATGGATTTTGAAAGAAAGTATTAAATACTAATCTATTTAATTTATTTAAGGAAGAAATTAACCTTTATTAATAATATATGGATTGACAATACATTTGCATAATTTCAAAATAAATGGACATACACTGTCCACATGGCTTACATTCCGTATTTTATGTGTATGTGTATGTATCTATATATGTTTGTGTTTGTATATATGTTTGTGGGTGTGTGTATATACACATCCAGTATACCTACTAAATAAATAAACATATTTGTTAAAGGCTGGAAGCAAAATAATCTAAGGTCAAAACAACAACAACAGTTGTTTTCTGGAGGGAGGAAGGTGACTAACCCGAAAGAGAACTTTCTGGAAAGGTCGACATTTTCTACATAGTGATGTGTGTGTGTAGGTTACACAGGTATATCTATTTATCAAAACAGCACAACTAAGTCATGTATTTCAATGTAAGTAAATTTATTTCCAAGAAAACTGTAAAAACAGTAATACTTGAGAGGCTGAGGAACGAGTAAAGGTATAGATAATTCAAGAACGGCAGAATTGTCAATTATTGAACTAGGTAACTGATACAAGGAAGTTCATTATAGTATTCTATTTGCTTTTATGTAGTTATATTTTCCATAACAAAAAGTCAAACAATAAAAAATTAAATGCTACTGCTTTGAAGACTCTTGTCAAACTAATATTCCTAATTCTATACAGATATCTGTACGAGTGTCAAGGAGAGATGCAGCAGCCTTCCAAAGTGCTAACTATTATTAGACCAAGGTACGTGGAATGCAAGAAATGTCTTTCAACATTACTCTAGAACAAAGAGAGATTCACATGCAAAACTGCACAGCAAGAATATTAATTTTTAGCTTATTCTAAGTCATTGGGAGCTACAGCCAAAAAAAAAAAAAAAAGCCTTGGACACAGTTAAAAATTTCATATACAAGTAACACCTTATCAAACTTAACTATAAAAATACTGTAGTAAATAAATATAGTAAATATAATGCATTAAACATTACCAAAAATCAAAAACTCCTGATGAATTTAATATAACTTCATTTCCCAAACGTTGCCAAATAAAGTTTGCTTTTGCTACACCCCTGCAAAACAAATTCCCAATATATAAACCCAAAGGATACAGTTTTAAAATCTACTATGCTAGTGGGTTTTAACTGTTCTGCTAAGGTATCAGGGTGTCCAGCCCCGATCCCAAACAAAATCAGAAAAACTTTGCTTTTATCTGTTTTTTTACAATCAGCTTCAGAATAAAATTTCATTTTTTAAAAGATTCTGCTGCCTAAAAACATTTTTGAAAACATTTATCTAGCCAAAAGAGGATTAGAATCTTAAAGCAAAATATTTAATAGGGCAAACTGTAATATTATTCGATGCCACCATCTGAAAAATATGGGGAAAAAAAAAATCAAGGATTTTACCTTTTCCCATTTGCTCCACAAGGATTTGTCCCGTTTGATTTAATTCATCTGCTCTGGGGATTCTTTCTCTCTGTTCTTTTTCTAATGCCTGTAAATGAAGTCCCAACATAAGAATATTGCAAACTTTCTTCTCAATATAATATTGCTGTTTTAAATGTTTAGGTTTAATGTCCCTCCTACATTCTTTTTAAATCTGAAAAGGTAAATTCAAACAGTAATCATAGCAACTAAAAGACATTGGTTTCTTTTATGAGAAAAAAATGTACATGATAATTATAAGCTCCTATCAGAAGGAAATAATTAAAATTATGTTTTAGATCCAGTGTATCTATTTACATACATACACTGAGTTCGCCATGCCATAAAAATAATGATTTGAGTCAAAAGAATTGAATGTGTTATGACAGAGGTTGCTGAACAAAAATTAACTAACAAGCAAAAGAATAGGCGGGCATGGTGGCTCACACTTGTAATCCCACACTTTGGAAGGCTGAGCGGGGTGGATCACTGGATGTCAGGAGTTTGAGACCAGCCTGGCCAACATGGTGAAACCCCATCTCTACTAAAAATACAAAAATTAGCAAAGCATGGTGGTGCTTGCCTATAATCCCAGCTGCTTGGGAGGCTTAGGCATGAGAATTGCTTGAACCCTGGAGGCAGAGGTTGCAGTGAGCCAAGATCGCACCACTGCACTCCAGCCTGGGCAGCAGAGCAAAACTCCCATCTCAAAAGAAAGAAAATAGGAAAAATGGATAGAAATATTTTGAGGCTCAGCATTGTTTGTTTGCATTATATTAAGTCTAGGGTTTAATGTAAACTTCAAAGACAATCATATTTCATACATAATTTTTAAATAATGAAAATAGAAAATATGCTTTAGAACCCAAACCAAAGCATTTTTTTTTTCCTTTGAGGCAGTTTCTCACTCTGTCACCCAGGCTGGAGTGCAGTGGCACAATCGTGGATCACTGCAGCCTCAACCTCCTGGACTCAAGGGATCCTCCCACCTCAGCCTCCAGAGTAGTTGGAGTTATAAGTGCAAGCTCATGCCCCGCTAATGTTTTTTTTTTTTTTTTTTTTTGTAGAGATGGTGGTCTCCCTATGTTGCCCAGACTGGTCTCAAACTCCTGGGCTCAAGCAATCCTCCCTCCTTGTGCTGGAATTATAAGCGTGAGCTATGGCAAGCCCAGCCCACATTCTGTTCTTTATGTTTGAGAAATGCTTCTTAATTTCATTTTTTTATCTTTATAGTTTGATATTCCCAAGACAAAATTCTTTCCAGAACTAGTAAGAATGAAGCAAGTAAAATCATGTATACATGCACAAACACAAGTATATGTGCACACATCTCAGTATTTGAATTTTCTCCCATTCCTCCATCCTCAACTGATATTTATATATTAACTATTCAAATAGTATCCATCATAACAAAATCAAAACTTCTGAGCAACCCATATTACTTCAACCAGACAATCCAGAGAAGAATCCCAATTCTAAATTCTTTACATGTAAGTGCTATCAAATAAATTCAGTTATCCTACTTTGATTTTCACAAAGTTTATTGTGACTAGGTAGAACAACCTTCTTATAGTCAAAGATCAAGGAATATTAGCAAGAGATTCTAAGAAACACCATTTACTTTTGTCTAACTAAGGATCAATGTAAAAGTCACCATCAAACTTGAGAAAAAGGCAATTGTCTCCTTTTTACAAGTAGATATTTTGCTTCCTCTTAAGATGGCAGGAGACTAGACTATAGATTCTCCACCCAGGTAATTCATCTGTTGGAACAAGATACTCCTTCACTAAATAATAAAAATAAGAAGAAAAATAAGTCGATCTTTCCTCAGTTTGCAAGAAAAATAGGGGATTAGAATAATGCTGAAATTTTCTTTATTTTATATATTTTTTTCCAAATCTTTGGCATCTGTTACTACTCATCTGAAACAAAATAAATGAACTTCTAGATAAATATTAAATGAAACACAAAGGAACACCAATCACGCCTTACATACTTTATCCCCCCAAATATAGTAACAACTTCTGCCAGTAAAATTGTTCTGGGTCACAGGATAGACTTTAATTTATCAATACTTTGTGGAACTTGTTCCATGAAGATCTGTTACTACTAAATTTTCTGCCACCCGAATATCTTTTAGAATTGGGTGGTCAGTGATCATTAAAATCATCTATCCATCTTTCAGAACTGTGAGAAGCATATGAAATGATGTAACACAGGCCCCATTTCTGGCTTTCCCAACTCTCTGTGCAGAGAGGGCTCTGATAAAGTTGCTCCCTGCACAACCAACATCCCCATTCCCCCTGCCCACCCACAATCATCACACTCCGCTTCCATGAGCTACAAGAGCTTTATCAAGTGCTGAATAAAAAGGGTGCAATGGGAAATTATCTTCAATGTCTAAGGCCTCACAGGCAGACATATAAACAGGCAGACATATAAACAAACAACAGCATAAATGCAAGGGCTTTCATGGAGACATGGCCAAAGTCACATGAAGTCAAAAGATTAATCACTGAACTCTTTCTAGTGAGGTTAAGGGAAGCCTCCTGCAGTGGGGACATTTCAACCACACAGAAAGGTGCGTCATTCTGGACAAAGAAAACAGCTCCCTGTGCTTGGTGTGCCCTAAGCCTTCTTGCAAGTTCGAGCTCAGACCACCTCGCCCTCTGGACTTTGTGATTGCAGGGAGACACCCGCAATCCCAGCCTCATCTCAATTCCCATTTCACCCACCACTTTCCAACTTAAACCTTAGATATTTATGCACATCTTGTTTTTAAAATATCCTCCAAACTCTTTAAAAATGAAACTCCACTGTTGATACAAAAACCATTGCAGACTTACACCAGGTGCCCAAATAGTTACTGCAGTAATGTGTAGGAGACGTACGTATGAGCACCAAGGACAAAAAAGTTCTACAAGCTCCCATCACACTCTTCAGAAACACACATAAGCATGGAAAGCAGCAGGGCTAAGATCCCACACCTTTTAATTGTATTTATTTTTTACAACTCTAAAGAAAAGATATTGAAGACACTTTTTGATTTAAAATAGTCTGTTGTATTCTGAAGGCAAAACATCTTCAGCATAACGTTAATATAAAGTCATAAATTATTAGATACCAGATTAAGAGTGATCTAAACTAACTAAAAAGTAGTACTACTAACTGTATCACCATAAGAAGTGTTCCTCACTGTACATCTCCATGATTGATAAAGATGAAAACAAAACCCTCCTCCAAATAGGGATCTGATGACAGCTAGCATGAATGGATTCAAAATTCACTACAATGTACTAAAAGCTACCTTCTGCCTACATTTATTTTACAGGAGGCTTTTGAATTCCATAATGTCTTTATGCCAGCAGAAAATCCAGCATGATGAACTATTTTTGCAGTAGGATATATGTGGTTTATGTTTTTTACCTTCAACTTCTTTTTCATTTCAGAAGTGTCTTGCATCTTCATATACTCTTTTATCTCCGTGGTCTGAATGGCAGGTTTTGATTTCAAAATCCAGTTCAACAGCTCGGCACTTACAGCATCAAACCTGTTTGAAGATTCAGAGGTGACCATTTGTCATGTTTTCTTCTATTGTTTTACTTGACTCCAGAAAGAGCAACCCAAATGCTCATCAGGAATAATTTTTATCACTCCCCCAAATGCAGCAACCCATAAATAGGGTAACAATGCAAAATAAGATAATATATTTCCAAATAAAAGTATGAAAAAAGTAACAATATTATAGGGTTAATAAATAATTGAAGAAAATAATTAAATAATTTGCTGCTGCTGCTGCTGTTGTTTTTTCAAGATGGAGTCTCGCCCTTTCACCCAGGCTTGAGTACAATGGCTTCTCGGCTCACTGCAACCTCTGCCTCTCGGGTTCAAACGATTCTTCTGCCTCAGCCTCCCGAGTAGCTAGGATAACAGGTGCCCACCACCAAGCCCAGCTAATTTTTGTATTTTTAGTAGAGACAGAGTTTCACCATGTTGGCCAGGTTGACCTCATGATCCGCCTGCCTTGGCCTCCCAAAGTGCTGTGATTACAGTCATGACCCACCATGCCCGGCCTTAAATAACAATTTTTAAAACTTTATATATTAAAGATTTTATATATTTATAAAATTTATATATTTTAATATATTACCTTTACAAAGAATCACTTGTAGTTTTATAAATGCTTGTAGATAATAAAAACCAGATTTGGTTAGATCGTGAGCAAAGAACAAGTACAGACATTCCTAAGGTTAACATCTTCTTTTGTTCGATATGTAATGATTGAGCCTTACTAAATGTCAGGCATTGGGTTGGACTCTTGATATGAAAGTGAACCAGATAAAAATCTCGGCTCCCAAGGAGCTTCTAGTCTAGTAAGCAATGGAAAGTAACAGGCAATAACAAAAGAATTTGCTAGGTGCTAATTCCAGGAATTCACAGGAGTAGCTTCTAATCCAATCGGGGCACAGATGGCTTCCTAGAGGAGAACGACAGCATTATACTGAGGAATTTCCCTTGCCAAGGGAAAGCAAACAAAGGGAAGATCACATCTTGCAAACTGCAAGTATTAGTTAGGCGTGTCTGGAATAATGAGTACTGAACTCACAAGGGAGGGACAATTGACGATGTGGCCAAGAATCACATGGACCAGCTACAGGAAGGCCCTGCAGGATGTATTAAGGAGTTTGGACTTAACCCAAAGGCAGCTGAGAGCTTAGGAAGAGTTCTATGCATGGAACTGACATGATTCTATTTATCCTTTACTGTTCACCAAGGAGAAAGCATTAAAGAGAGACAAGAGCCGAGAACAGGCTGTGAAGCAACAGGAGTCACAATTAAGATAGTAACAGTGGGAAGGAAGACGAAAGGACAGGTTTGACAGGTGTTGAGAAGGTTGGTCAAAACCACAGCAAGGAGGAACAAGAAGAGCCACGATCACTGATGTGATCGAAGTGTTTTATGTCTATTATTAACTCAAGGAATCCTCACCAGCACCCTATGAAATATACACTATTATTATCCCCTTTAGAGATGAAGGCAGTGTACTCACAGAGGTTTTCAATAACTGTCCCATGTCACAAAGCTAACAAAGGGTGAGGCTGGGATTCAAACCGAGACTGTCTGTCTTCTTAACTAGTACCCTCCCCACAGAGCTTCTCGGTACGTTAAGCACAAGTCGTTACTGCTGATTCTTGTGAGAAACTTTGCTTAAAGTGTTTCCGGTGAATTATGAATATTTTATCTTTTCATCAAGGCAGATTTTCCCTGTAATATGTGAGGGATTTTGTGATGCTCTAGATAAATAATTGGGGTCAAGGTACTGCTCAAACAGGGATACGTTCCTCCTGTCATCTTAACAGCAGCTTTCTATTTAATCTTTCAGAGAAGAGACTGTCATCTAAAAATCACACCTTTACAATGACCTTGGAGACTCAGTCAGCAACTGCTTTGAATACAGGCAAGGGTGACGCAATGATCGCAGGTCACAGGAACAGGTATCTACATTCTAGGAAATGACTGTCCCACTGTACCCTGAGCTGGTAAAAACCACCACCACAGCAGCACCAAGCAAAGAGAAGTGGAAATGAGCCGCCATTTTTTAAGCATATATTTTAAACTAGGCACTGCATTAAGCAGTCATTTAAGGCCCTCGATTATTGGGGTAGTCCATTTTAAGGCAAACTAATAGTGATTTCCAGAGCAGAGAGAAGATATAAAAGGGTCTGGAAACCATTTTAATAGGAATGGTTAAGGATCTCCTGCACTTTATGACAATAAAAACTGGGATATAAAAGACTGAGGAGGTCACATATTGAAAAAGGCTATGTGGCTCTCCCTATCATTCCAAAAGAGCTAGCACATGTAGGTAGACTTAGAGGTGGCAGAATTTGAGCATGAAAATGACCTTTCTATAATAATGAGATTTAACTGTAATGAATGGATGTATTCAAGCCTCTATTCATCCAAGAATTCACTGAAGGAATGTCTGCATCAGTCAAGTGGTGGAGTCAATAACTGGCATCCTCGCAGCTGGTTGCCCACACGACAGACACCCTCTCTCCATAATTCTTCCTTGTAGTTGGAGTCCCCAAAACACAACTACAGAGACTCAAAAGGCCAGATAGTTTCAACTTCCCATGCACCAGGGGATCAGGGAGAGCAGGGCAGAAGTCTGCTAAGAAGACAAGGGTAAGGGTAAAAGCCTTAGAATGACAAGAGACTGCAGATGAAGGGTTGCTGAACCACACCCTTCCATTAAAACAGAACTTCCCTACCTCCAGAACTTTTGTAATATGGGATTACCAATGATCTCATTGTTTAAGACACTTTGGGCACGGTATTCTGTTTCTTGCAGCACAAAGTACCCTATACAATACAGTCATGTTTAAGATTTCACAGTTATGTACTCTAGTCTTCGACAACCTTCTGTGCTTCCAAATGCACAAAGTCAGTATTGGAGAGATACACTGCCAGATACACCTGGCAGATAATATCCACTGAGGAAATGTGAGATCTATGCTAATATTAACATTAGAAGCATCTTTTTCCTGTGCTGTCTTGGCTCCAAAAGTAAAGGTTCCACAACTGCTGCTTGCAACTCAGAAGTATGCTTGTCCTACAAGGAGATGCTATTAGGAGGCAGAAACATAGACTTATTATCAAAATAAAAACCATCTGGTAACACTGGAATGCTGCTTTCTTTACAAAAGCTAAGTTGCAGAAACGTATAATTTTTATTCAGGCCCAAAATAATTGCCCATTTACCCCAAGCATAGGATTCTACTGTAAGAGGGAGAGAATAACACTACTACTCAAAGACTGCTTTGAGGATTACCTGCTGTAGTTCATGTCAGGTACAGTACCTGCACACAGTAGAGTTGAATAGAATAGCTGACATCAGTAAAAGCTCGATATATGTCAGCTGTGATTATTCTTCTTCAAGAGATCCTGAGTTTTCTTTTGAATCAATAAGACTAAAAGAAATATTTTATGACAAAGATGGATGTTTAAGCCAAATACAAAGTATATGTTAATTAATCTGACAAAGAAATTAATAAAGGAAACAACAAAACATGAAAAAGAATAAGGGAGAAAGAGGAGAAAAAAGGACACTAGAAATGAATTATTTCCCTGAATTAAGGATTTTTTTAATGGTGAGAGGAGGAAAGAGATTCACCAAAAATAGAGATGTCTACCTAAAGCAAAACTGTCGAGTTGTGAGCAGTGAAAGAAAGAATAAAAAGACAGTCATGGACAATCATATCGTTCCAAGGAGAATGACGGGAAAGGAAGAAAGAAAGGTTTGATCACAGAGTTCTCCCAATTGAACATAGGATAAATAAAATTATCCAAGTAGATGCTTAGCTGGTGCCAAGTAGAATATTCAGAAGACAGGGGTGGTGGGTGGTTCAGTAGTTGACTTTTCATAATAATGATAATTATTATGTCTAGACTTGCCTATGATTAATGATTAGTACGAAATAGGCACCAAGTAGAAAATACAGTATGTACAATATTGAGTTTGAACAATTGCTCTATCTCTTCTCACTTTTTCTTAGCTTCAATATCCACATGGATCTGTCTCTTCTTTGGGGGAGGAGGAGGAGGCAGTTCCTGCTTAGATTTTTTTGTAGTTGCTTGTTCTCTTACACGAACAGTCTCCAAAAGGTCCTTCTGAGGAATCTGAGACATCCCCAGCTTTGCTACAGCCTGAGTCACCTGAAATAAAAGCCATCCAAAATTTCAATTTTTATAGCAACTTCATTGAGATATAATTCACATGCTATAAAATTTTCTTTGAAATATATAATTTAATGGTTATTAGTATATTTATACAGTTGTATAATCATCCTCACACTCTGTCTCCAGAACATTTTATCACTCCCAAAAAGAAATCCCATACCCATAAACCATCACTCTCCATTCCCCACTTCCACCAGTGGCAACCACGCATCTACTTTCTGTCTCTGTGGATTTTCCCCTTGTAGATATTTCCTGTGAATGAAATCATAGTGCATATAATCTTGTGATTGGCTTCTTCTACTTAGCATAGTGTTTTCAAGGTTCATCTATGTTGTAGCATGTGTAAATACTTCATTATTTTGTATTGTCAGATAATATTGTATTGTATGCATACACCCCATTTTGTTTATCCATTCATCTGTGTATGGATAATTGAGTTGTTCCACTTTTTGGCCATTATAAATAATGCTGCTAAGAACATCTGTCTACAAACCAATGCTTTATGTTTGACTAATTCATTAAAATATTTTTAAGATTAATAAGATTACTTAAGATTTAAGATGTTTAAATTATGTATTGGCTAAGTGTAATCAGTTACTATGAATTAAATTACAGGATATTAAGAGAATCTATTAAAACTTACTTTAGAAAACTGAAGGCAATTTTCACATGTCAATTTTTCATCAGGTATAAGGAACCAACTTTTTAGTTTGTCTACTACTCTTTTATTTCATACAAATTAAAACTAACCTGAACATTTAAATTTTAAATGTTTACTTCATGGTACAACATACCATCTAAATCAAAAAGTACCTGGTTGGAGGAATCTTCTAGTCTCTGAACCAAAGAATCCCATCTTTGAGTCAGTTCCTCTGAGTCACTATTGATCTTCTTAGATGCCTTGGAATTATCAAGTAATTGTCTCACATCCTGGCCAATCTCACTCAGCTGATCCAATGTTTGACGCTTCATTTCCATGTCTTCCTTCAAAATCTAGTATTTCAGATGTTTATTAGATGACTCTTTTTAACAGGACTTTATCTTCCCTTCCTCAGCCAAAAATTTTAAACATGTGTATTTTATAGTAAAATGTACGTGCTTTGCAGCTCACTATGCTAAAAGGTAAGACTTGTAGTTCCAGATTGTTACAGGGCAGCAGTCTAACGCTAGGTAATGAGCTGTAATCTGTATTCACTAAATTGTATTAACCATTAGCTAGAAAACATTAAGATATTATAGGCTTACAACACAGATGCTGACGACCCCATGACTTACAGCCAAACGTCGAACACTGACACTCAGTTCCTTTTGGTCTTTGAAGTTGCTTGTCTGGACTTTATTTAAAGCCTCTTCTTTTTCGGTTAACCAAGCTTTCAACAAGCACTACAAGTAACAACAAAAATTGAACTTTATCTGCAGAATCATTTGATAATTCAATTAAATCATGCATCCAGATTTCTAACTTTTATTTTATTAGAGGCTTCACCCTTACCTGGGGATAAGAAGGCCTTCAAACACCTAAGTCTGAGGCACAAATGACCCAGAAAGATACCTTTCTTTAAAATATTATCCTTCTCAGATTTGTAGCAGAACAATCTGACATTAGCCTCATACCTAGGGAATTAAACCTAATTCTCAAGGAGATAAGTGGAGGGAAAAGGGAAAATCCAACTATGCAAGTCTCCAAAGGAGTTACATTATAACTTTCTAGAGGCAGAAGAAAGCTGGGAGATTGTCTTGTCCCAGCCCCTCACTTTAGAGAGGGAGGAAAGAGAAGTCAAGTTACAAGTCCCAGATCACTTGGCTAGTTAACAGCAGAGCTGGGTCAAGGGTCCGCACCCCAAAACCAATGGTCTTTCCATGGCATCATGTAGGAAATCCACCCTAGCATTCAAGGTTTAACATCAATTATGATTAAAGGAGGGAGTTTGAAGATCGCCCAAAGCCCATGTAAAATTTTTAAACTTCACTGGCCAACAATGCGTGTTTTCTAAGCAGAGGATATTCAATTATGTAGAGAGATAATCCTGAAGAAGGGATGGAAAACAATTCTAGCTACATTGTGATAATTTTTCCCAAAATGTAGCATTTAGGGCAGAAACCCTTTTCTATTTAGTAGGGAGGGAAAAAAACTGGTTCTGTATTTGCAATGGAATCAATCCTTTCTCAGTGATTTTATTTATCAATTAAATATTTAACAACTATTCCTTGCCTCTATATTTCACCCCCCAAAATAATGAACATTGGGAAAATAAGAGACAAATATGGATATTGTCCTCAGTCTAGTGAGGCTGGTAAAATATGCATATAAATAATGATGCCGTAAGACAGAACATGTTGATACTACATACACACACAAAATGCATAGTTGAAATGTCAGATCATTATAGAACACGATTGAAAGGTCAGCCACTCTACTTTTAAACTATTTCTTATCATCAAATTAAAATTATTTCCAAATTTGCAATTGTTTTACTGGATAGAAGAGTAACACAATGGTTTTCTCTAGTAATCGATGTCTTCTACTGCAATTATTATTATTACTATTATTTTTATTTTTTGAGACAGAGTCTCACTCTGTCACCCAGACTGGAGTGCAGTGGTGCCATCTGGGATCACTGCAACCTCTGCCTCCTGGGTTCAAGCGATTCTCCTGCCTCCAGGGCCTCCCAAGTGGCTGGGATTACAGGTGCCCACCACACACCTGGCTAATTTTTTGTATTTTTAGTAGAGACGGGTTTCACCATGTTGGTCTGACCTCAAGTGATCCGCCCGCCTTGGCCTCCCAAAGCGCTGGGATTACAGGCGTGAGCCACTGCGCCCGGCCTTTCTACTGTCATTATTGAAGTAAAATTTTAACTATTCTATGAGGCTCTTCAGCCTAAATACAAGGTTCACAATAAACGTAAATATTTATAAAGTGAAATGTAAATGTTTGTAAAGTGAAATGTAAATATTTCAGGAATCAGAATCAGGTCCCTTTTGTGATTCCTAACAAGATAAATCTGACCACAGATTGAGGGAGGGGGAAGTAGTCATTACCAATTTATATTTGGACAAATTCTGCAACCTACTTTTTAAGATGTACTATCTGCCACCATATTTAGTAAGCCACAAAACATCATACACTTGGGTTTTTTCCCCTGAAGAGAATATAGTTGCTTCTTATAGATGGAAATGAAAAGTATTTAAAAGAATCAAAATGGACACTGAGAGATGTGGGAATAGAGTATCTGCCTTTTTTTTTTTTTTTTTTTTTTTTTTTGAGAGGGAGTCTTGCTCTCGTCTCCCAGACTGGAGTAAAATGGCGCAATCTCGGCTCACTGCAACCTCCGCCTCCCAGGTTCCAGTGATTCTCTTGCCTCAGCCTCCTGAGTATCTGGGATTACAGGTGCTCGCCGCCACACCTGGCTAATTTTTATATTTTTAGTGGAGACAAGGTCTCACAACGTTGGCCAGGCTGGTCTTGAACTCCTGACTTCAAGTGATCCGCCCGCCTCGGCCTCCCAAAGTGCTGGGATTACAGGCGTGAGTCATCCCGCCCTGCCAGTATCTGCTTATTTTTTAAACCACAACTGTTTGGCATTTGGGGAGAAAAGTTTTGCTTATTTGTATTTTGTTTCGATGGTTGCTTTTCTAGAAGGACAGAGAATGGGCAAAGAGCCACCACTCGTGTTGAAAAATTAAGGTGGCAGCTTTGTACAACAGGCTCATTTGCTGGGGTAACACTTAGTGGAAAAAACATGCAATTAACCCAGTATTAAATCAAAGGTTTTGCTAAATAATATTTTCTCATTAATTTCAATATTTGTTAAAAATCAAGAAAAAATCTAGGGAATTAAAGTTCATAACGTATTGAGTGGATTCATAATTCATTATTTATTGAGCACAAATTATATGCTAGGCCTTGTGTCGACACAAATTCAAACACATCACCCAACACAAATTCACTAATAACTATAATGTCAAACAAATCATGAAAATAGCATATCCAAGTACTAACATTCCAAGTAATGAAAACAGGTCAAATTAATGGAGTCAAATGACATAATCTCTATGAATAAGCTTCATGATCAGCTACCAACTGGATAGAAATTTGATCTTTAAAATAATTATTTATATATTTCCCTTTCAAAGAAAAGTAAACAAGGCAACTTTATTCTAATGTCACAATAAAAGATGGGTTACTTTTCACCATTTATTTTGCCCCTTATGGAAAACAGTTTCATACCTGTTCTTCCAATAATTCCTGCCACAATATATTGATTTCTTGTAACCTATTCCAGCGTTCTTCAGTCCAACGGCATACTGCTGTCCAGCGCTCACCAAGTTTCTAGGAAAAGGAGAAACCATCCTTTGTCAACACAGCCTTAAGAGAGAGTTATCACAATCCTTGAAGGAATTCATGATTTCCATTATTCTTTATTATAGCATAGCAACTTATAAAAAGTATTTTTATAAAAGTTTCTTTAAAATAACACAGACTAGGCCTATAAATGTATGAATTAGAAAAACTAATTTCCATAGAATTAAACAAATGATTTCACATAGCTAGAAACTAGCATAACTAGAACTATTGTCTGAACTATTGTCTGAATTGTTTTTATGACAATATGACATTTTTACGTATTATTAAAAAAATACAGCAAACATATCTACTTTTTGTGCTTCAAATTTTTCCAATTTTTCCAATTTTTACCTAAAAAATCCAGCATTTCCGTTATATTCCTTAACTCTCTTTTACATGACAAGAAAATTTTCCTCTGTAGTACCAAAATTATAAAAAATGTTTAACTTACAAAAACTGTTTTGAATAAGAGAATTTTTATGAGACAATAAAAACATCAAATGATTTGTTCTGTTTACATTATGTGATCCATAAAAAAATTCCCCATAAGTTACATAAACTAGCAACAGAATCTTATTAGTATCAGCAATACTAAATAGATAAATGTCATTAATTATAAAAAATCACTCTTCATGATTTTTTCCGCCAAAATCATTTTATTACAATTTTATAAATGCTTAACAAATATTAAAATTTATTTTTGTACTATATATATGTGAACAAGAATTATTTAATTCATATTATACTATTTTGATACTTAATACGAGAATAAGCTTTTCATAGTGCAAAGGGTAGAAAACTTAAGAACCAGAAGATAGATTTCTAGTCTCAGCATGATAACTCATTGTCTATTTAAATCTCAGGAGGACTACTTAACCTCTCTGAATCTCATATTCCTTACTGCTAAATAGTCAAGGTATGAATACTTAGCTCTCAGGTTATAATAACTAACTACCACATACAAGTCTTGGAAACACTGGCTGACTTTAAATATTACAAAAGGAAAAGGACCTCGTGTGATGAAATTACAGTTTGGATTGCCTCACTTAATGAGGCATCACATTTAAATAAATTGGCAATGTCTTATCAGGAAATCTAAGTATTGTTCAAATGAAATACCAATAAATTTATTTGTTAAAGACTTGTAAAGATCCACTATTGCCTTGTGCAAAAAGAAGCAATTTTGGGGGGTTTCCAAAACTATGTGTTGAATATATGTGTTGAAATAACATGTGTTGAAATTCACATATTAATCTACTGAAAACAGTGAGATATTGAATTCTACTAGATGAAATTCTCAAATTTTAGTATGCACATAATTTTTCTTACATTGCAAATTCACTGCACCCCTCCCTCACTTAGATTTAGGTTCTGGGTAGAGCCTGGGAATCCACATTTTAACAAACTCCTCAAGTGCTTCTGAGAAGAAGTCAGTGGCCACTTAATAAGATCAGTTCCTGTGTAATATGGTTTGCCTGTGTCTCCATCCAAATCTCATCTTGCATTATAACTACCACAATTCCCACATTTTTTGAGAGGAACTTGGTGGGAGGTAATTTAAGCATGGGGGCAGGTCTTTCCTGTGCTGTTCTCATTATAGTGAGTAAGTCTCACAAGATCTGATGGTTTTATTAAGGGGACTTTCCCTGCACAAGCTCTCTCTCTTTGCCTGCCACCATGCATGTAAGATGTGACTTACTCCTCCTTCCTTTCTGCCATGATTGTGAGACCTCCCCAGCCACATGGAACTTAAGTCCATTAAACCTTTTTTTCTTCCCAGTCTCAGGTATGTCTTTATCAGCAGTGTGAAAATGGACTAATATAGTACATTGGTACCAGCAGAGTGCGGTACTGTTGAAAAGGTACCCCAAAATGTGGAAGTGACTTTGGAACTGCATAACAGGCAGAGGTTGGAAACATTTGGAGGCCTCAGAAGAAGAGAGACAAATGTTGGAAAGTTTGAAACTTCCCAGAGGCTTGTTGAATGGCTTTGCAAAAAAATGCTGATAGCAATATAAACAAAAAAATACAGGCTGAGGTGGTCTCAAATGTAGATGGGGAACTTCCTGGGAACTGGAGCAAAGGTGACTCTTGTTATGTTTTAGCAAAAAGGCTGGCAGCATTTTGCCCCTATACTAGAAATTTGTGGAACTCTGAACTTGAGAGAGATGATTTAGGGTATCTGGTGGAAGAAATTTCTAAGCAGCAAAGCATTCAGGAGGTGACTTGGGTGCTGTTAAAGGCATTCAGTTTTATAAGGGAAACAGAGCATAAAAGTTTGAGAAATTTGCAGCCTGACAATGCAATAGAAAAGAAAATCTCATTTTCTAAGGAGAAATTCAAGCTGGCTGCAGAAATTTGCATAAGCAGCAAGGAGGCAAAAGTTAATCACAAAGACAATGGGGAAAACATCTTCATGGCATATCAGAGGGCTTCACATCAGTCCCTCCTATCACAAGCCCAGAAGCCTAGGAGGGAAAAATGGTTTCGTGGGTTGGGCTCAGGGTCCCCATGCCTTGTACCTAGGTACTTGGTGCCCTGCATCCCAGCTGCTCCAGCAATGACTAAAGGGGCAAAAGTACAGCTCAGGCCATGGCTTCAGAAGGTGCAAGCCACAAGCCTTGGCTTGTGGTGTTGAGCCAGCAGGTACACAGAAGTCAAGAATTGAGATTTGGGAACATCCACCTAGATTTCAGAGGATGTATGGAAACACCTGGACATCCAGGCAGAAGTTTGCTGCAGGGGTGGGGCTCTCATGGAGAACCTCTGCCAGGGCAGTGCAGAAGGGAAATGTGACCCAAACAGAGTCCCTACTGGGGCACCACCTAGTGGAGCTGTGAGAAGAGCGCCACTGTTCTCCAGACCCCAGGGTGGTAGATCCACTGACAGCTTGCACCTGGCACCTGGAAGAGCCGCAGACACTTAACACTGGCCCATGAAAGCAGTCCGGAGGGGGATATTTCCTGCAAAGCCACAGGGGCAGAGCTGCCCAAGACCATGGGAACCTACATCTTGCATAGGCGTGACCTGGATGTGAAACATGAAGTCAAAGGAGATCATTTTGGAGCTTTAAGATTTGACTGCCCCACCAGATTTCATACTTGAATGGGGACTGTAGCCCTTTTGTTTTGGCAAATTTCTCCCATTTGGAACAGATTTATTTACTCTTTACCTGTATCCCCATTGTATCTAGGAAGTAACTAACTTGCTTTTGACTTTGCAGGCTCATAGGCACAAGGGATTTGCCTTGTCTCAGATGAGACTTTGGACTGTGGACTTTTGAGTTGATGCTGAAATGAGTTAAGACTTTGGGGGTGCTGTTGGGAAAGCACGATTGGTTGTGAAATGTGAGGACGTAAGATTTGGGAGGGGCCAGGGGCAGAATGATATGGTTTGCTTGTGTCCCCATCCAAGTCTCATCTTGAATTGTAACTCCCACAATTCCCACGTTTCAAGGGAGGAACCCAGTGGGAGGTAATTGATTCATGGGGGCAGGTCTTTCTCTTGCTGTTCTTGTGACAGTGAATAAGTCTCACGAGATCTGATGGTTTTAAAAAAGGGAGTTTCCCTACACAAGCTCTCTCTCTTTGCCTGCCACCATCCATGTAAAATATGACTTGCTCCTCCTTCCCTTCCGATATGATTGTGAGGTCTCCCCAGCCACATGGAACTGTAAGTCTATTAAACCTCTTTTTCTTCCCAGTCTCAGGTGTGTCTTTATCAGCAGTGTGAAAATGGACTAATACACTGTGCTTCTAAATCTCGTCATTATGGACAAGGAAGCTGGGGACTGCAACCAGTCTCACTCATTCACCCCAAGAGCTTAAGTAAAGGAATCAATACCTGGGTACTCCTGTAGCCCACACACTGTAGAATCTCAACTGGGAAATACAACCAAAGGTAGGTTTTTCTACCCTTCTGGATAAAGAATGAGAAAGTACATGAAGAACAAGAGCAATATGTAATTGGGTCTCAGATCACAGGTCCCTCAGGATTATCCAACTTTACAGGGCCCTTACCTGTAACTGGTCTTCTAGGATAGCTGTAGCACTCTCGCCACTGTTTTCATCAACAATGACCACCATGTGAGTTAGCGAATTTACTTTCACCTGTTCAGCCTCAAGATCACTTTGCAAACTCTAGAGAAAAAAATTAAGATAAACCATTATTTCTACTCTTTCACATTTACCTATTTAAAATGCACTCAGTTGTCAATAGTAATTAAGGACAGTTAATGAGGCATCGTATTTAAATTTCCAGTCAGTACCCCAAGTGTTCTACTAATGAAACTAATCCTATCTTACATCTTTACATTCCATTATCAACAAAGGCAGTTTGAGGATGCAATGTTATAACAGACTGCAAATGGAGATACCACCACTTTTATTCAAGTTCTGACCCTCCCTCAGAATTTATAGCATAAAGGAGTTGAGTGTCCATACTAAGAATTAAGACAAAAATGTAGAGGTGGTAAAGCAAAAAAGTCCAGAGCTTAAATATACCAAGTCAGAAATCATTTTATCTAGTGTAGGACGGTATAAAGAGATAAGTAGAATGTTACATGATAGTCAAAAGTTACTCTGATTAGCTACCCAATAAAGCGGCTAAGGAAGTATGGACACCTTAGATTCTCTCACCTTTTCCATGGGAAGAGCATAGTCATTGGATACATGTGTATAGAAAATTTATAGGCTGGGCATGGTGGCTCACATCTGTAATCCCAGCACTTTGGGAAGCCAAGGCAGGTGGATCACTTGAGGTCAGGAGTTCAAGACCAGCCTGGCCAACATGGTGAAACCCCAACCTTACTAAAAATACAAAAAATTAGCCGTGGTGGCACACGACTATAGTCATAGCTACTTGGGAGGCTGAGGTGGGAGAATCACTTGAACCCAGGGGGGAGCTGAGATTTTGCCATTGCACTCCAGCCTGGGTGATAGAGCAAGACTCCATCTCAAAAAAAAAAAAAAAAAAAAAGAAAAGAAAAGAAAGAAAATGTATTTAAACACTATCAATAGTGTTCTCACAAGCTTCTCAGAGGTGTGTTTAATGTATTCCTAAAATTTTACGCATCAGTTACCTCAGTGTTTCACTGATCAATAAAAGTCTTCAGTTTACAGAGAGCATATTTTATTCTACCTTTCCTTATCTTAACTATGAAAAGTTTATCTCCTAAACTAGTGACCAAATTAAAAGCCCAACTAATATCGGTTCCTCCCGTAACGCCTGATGCTTTCCTGGATCACAGACAAAGAAACAGCTCTCCTTAAAGGTTTAGGTACAGACACCTCTCAGAATTTGCTCTTCACCCACACACCGTGTGAACGCCAACATGGTAGGGTTCTTCACCACTTACAGGGTCAAAAGAACCCTTCTCCAGTTGTATGAAAGCTATGTACTTTCATAAGAAAACTGTACATCACATATAAAATTTTACCTGCCCTTTTATCCCTGGCTCAGAAAAGTCTCATCCCTATCAATTCCACCGTGAGCTACTAAATGAAGAGAACCCTGAAGAAGTGTTACAACTTCATGTTAATGATAGACATCATCAGCCTCTGAGATGCTAAGTGCTGCTCTTTCATATTTGATAAGGTATCAAAGAAATATGAGACAGATTTACTTTATGTTCTTCTAGCAGCTTTTGTAGGGATTTTACATCATCGTCCAGGGGGCAAGTTTCCATCTTCTGAATGCGCTCCTCTGTGAGCGTTAACCAGGTGGAGAGCTGCTGCAGTTGCTTCTTCTGTAGTTCCATCAGAACGTCGTGCAGCCTGCCCGTGGGGAGCACAGCGTTATTCCTACAAGCCTTTTCCCTTTGCAAAGTCAAATACACATTCTGGGCACCAGAGATACAGGGCAAGGGAAAACACCCTTGTCTAAACATTCTAGGTAGCATTTAGTCTTTAAATATAGAAGCCAGGAAAGTAAACTTTTCTTTTTTCCTAAATGGAGTTCATTAAATGCAGACAAAGAATGCAAATAACAGCACCCTGTATTCATATCAGAATCATTATTTCTTCAGTCAGGAATTCCTACTTATTAAATAGGTGGAAGTTTGCTCCAGAAGATACAATACATGAAATAAAATAAACCATGAGAAAGCTTTAAAATAAAAGTTACAAAATGGAAAAGTAGATCAATACTACATAGTCCTGTCTTCACACCAAGTTAATGTTTAGCTGATTTTAATATTGCCAATAAGTAACTGCCCATATGAAATGTCTTTTCCTTTTTTTGGAGACAGTCTCACTTTGTTGCCCAGGCTGGAGTGCAGTGGCTGAATCTCAGCTCACTGCAACCTCTAACTCCTGGTTCAAGGAATTCTCAAACCTCAACCTCCCAAATAGCTAGGATTACAAGCGTGGCCCACCATGCCCAGCTAATTTTTGTATTTTTAATAGAGACAGAGTTTCACCATGTTGCCCAGGCTGGTATCGAACTCCTGGCCTCAAGTGATCCACTCGCGTCAGCCTCCCAAGTGCTGGGATTACAGGCATGAGCCATCAGGCCTGTCCTCTTTTCCCTTTTTGTTAAGTTCTGTATTCCAACTTTTACCTTCTGGTATGGCTAGCACACCAAAGGGGAAACAAAGATCATGCAAAATTCCAGCAATATTACCCATAGAAAAGAGTCTTACTTTTCCGAGGCAAGTTCTGTAATCATCTCGCTTTCGCAGACATGCAGACATCTCCTAGAGCTCAACTGTGCAAAGCAGCCTGTGGAATTAAGTGCATTTCTTGGCTTTCCACTCACCGGGACTGTCTGTCCATACTCTCCACCCTAAGAGCCTCCCATCTAGCATTCAGCAGGGTCATCTGTTCCTGAATCTCAAATTCCTCTTCGTCTGATAGAGTTCCTTGTGTTATCAGTTGGTTGCCTGCCTGCAGGACGCTGCCCACACTGCTCTGGTGTGCAGTCAGTTCCATCATAAAAGCCTAGAAAGGGACATTTGGTATAATTTGTGAGTTACTCAGTGCAAAAAAAAAAAAAAAAAAAAAAAACTGAACAAATTGCTAATGCCTAACCTAAATGTCAGTGATGCAAAAAAAGGTAGCCTAGTAGAGTGCAAACAGTGCAGACATTGACCCCATTTTTTAAGCTCTGAAAATAGGAATAATCACCTGCCATAAGTTAAAAGAGACATAGCTAAAAGCAAGCAACGTTGCACCTGATAGTACCAGCTGTTTTAAAGTAAATGCTGACTACGCTACTCATAGATCATGGACATGGAATTCTAAATAAATACAATAAATAAAAGGCCGGGCATAGTGGCTCACACCTGTAATCCCAGCACTTTGGAAGGCTGAGGTGGGTGGATCACTTAGGCCAGGAGTTCAAGACCAGCCTGGACAACATGGTGAAACCCCATCTCCACTAAAAATACAAAAAATTAGCTGGGCGTGGTGGCACATGTTTATGGTCCCAGCTATTTGGGAGGCTGAGGCAAGAGAATCACTTGAAGCCAGGAGGTAGAAGTTGCAGTGAGCCGAGATCACGCCGCTGTACTCCAGCCTGGGCGACAGAGTAAGACTCTATTTAAAATATATATATATATAAATATATATATATATAATTTATTATATATATATTTATATATATAATATTTATTTTATATATATATATAAAATAAAATACCATACTCACCCAAGAGGAATTATTTAAGAGATGTTACCACTTATATTATTTTCTATCCAAAACAACAAATAAGATCTGTCAATTAACATACTTATACAAAAGAAAAATTTAACCAAAAGAAATCTCCATATAGTGAAATTCACTATGCTGTAATATAGTATGTCCTCAAAGGAGCAGGAAACTTTTAAGATATAAAAAAATACAGGAACCCTGGGTATGACATTTGTCTAATCATGCAATTAAAAAGAATAATCATTTCCTAGAGAACACTCAGATCTTAAAGATTTGGTGTACTGGTTCACTCCTTCGCTTTTGAAATATAACAATGCACTTCAGAACTGAGCAGTACTATGCAATGATTTCCATCAGTGGCTCTCCAAAACATACAAGGAGATTAAAATCTAAAATCTAATTCTGAGGCACAGTTTAATCACCCATACCAATTATGTAACAAAGCACTATTTAAATATCACAGTTCCTGAAATAAACCATTGACCTTCCCAAAGAACAGAATTCGGTAGATAACAAATAGGAGAGTAGAGTCCCTAATTAAGACTCAGATCCCGTGGGGGACACACCCTGCTAAGAAACTACAGATATTTACTTCATGGGTTGCAAACTGGTCTTTGACTTCTTCAACATCATCAGAAATATCATCCTGCTCCTGGAAAGTGTCCTCGGCAGAAAGCAACCAGGTCAGCACTTCCTCCAATGCTATCTGATAGCTGTCCAGATCCGCGTCACCCTCAGTGACAGTGCTGGGGGTCTCAGCTCGGGGAATCTCATGCTTCTCCTCGGGCGCTGTACTCTGTAAAAACAAAGCCAAGAAAAACCCACACTTACCATGAAAGCAAGAGGTGTTCAGCAAACTCACACTGTATGGCAAACCCAAAGTAGACACCACTCTGTCTTAGGCACTAATCCAATTCTCAGGAGCCAGGTGGGCACAGTCATGAATGAGTCTGAAGCATTGAGTAAGTGCACTAGGGTAGCAAAGAGTATAAAAGCAGCATGCACTCATGAATTCTGTACTCAAGGAGATTCTGATATAGTCAGGGACAGAGAACCTACATGAATCACTTCTGAACAGAAATTGAAAAACAGCTATTAGAAAAGTTGTAAATGCCATGGTCCCAACAAGGCATGATATTTGAGTTCAACAAAGGCTAAAACAGTCAGGAAAGTTTCATAGAGGAGCTACAGCATGTTGGGCCTTTTCTGTAATTTAAAGAAAAAGAAAAGTTAGACTTCTGCTTTGACCCTTAGGTAAATTATTTTTGCTGAACTGCATTCTAAGACAGCCACACAGGCTGTTGTACTGATTGTATTTTTCTTAGGCAATTGCCCTCTGGTTTATTTGATGGCCTTTTAGGGCTCATGGAATAAATTTCTTTCAACTTCTTTCTAAACAACTGAGTATTTCATTATATACTTTAAGAGCTTATAACCAAATTGACTCTCCCTAGTTCTTTTATTCCCTTTCAGAGCAAGACTTCTTTAAGACTTGTCTACATTCCGTCTCTACTTTATCAACTCTCACGCATAATTTTTAAGTAGAATATTTCAAACGTACAGAAACGTATAGAGAACAACACAAAAAATGCTCAGGTATTTAACAGCTACGGTTTGTTAACATTCCCTCTAACTTCAACTTGCTATTTGCCCCATGACTCAACTGAAAAAGCTTTTGCCAATGTCACCAATAACCTTCCCATTGCCAAACGGACCTTTCCAGCATCATCATCACAGTGACCATATAATTAACCAACAAACTAATTTTTGATAATAACTATGCTCGAACAACAAATCTAAATCAGAACTGCCCAAGAAAGCCCAGAGAGCTGGCCACCCACGTTCCTTGCTTCAGCCCTCGGTAGCATTCCTCAAGGCTGAGCAACCTCAGCTTCCGGAAGCTTCTTTCCCTGCTTCTACGACACTGCCCTTGTTTCTTGCTGGTTCAACAGCAGCTGCTGACTCATAAGTAATGAGTCTCCCCCAAATTAAGTCCTGGGCTCTTTTTTCTCCCCTCTCTATACTCTGAGTAATCTCATCTACTCTTATTGGATTTAAAGAACCATCTAGAACCACCTAGGAGTCTGGATTCCAAACTCTAGTATCCCACTAATCTTCATCTCTCTACTTCAATGCCTCCTAGGAGTATTAAACCATGTTCATATTCAAACCCTTCACTTTATTCCAATTGTTCCTCCTCAGGCTTCTCCATCTCAGTAGAAGCTCCTCCCTACAACAAGGTACTCCAGCTACAAACCTGGGAGCCAGTCTGGCTTCTCTCCTTCACCTTCCACATTTAATATGTAAGTAATTCTGACCTTCCTTCAAAACTGATCTCAAATCCATCCAGACCTTTCCCTTTCCACGACCACCTACATCCATCTTCTGAACCGGAATACCTGCTAACAAGTGCCTTTACTTTACTGTTTTCCCCCACCCAACACTCTCACCTTCATAATCCACAGTCCTTTTCTCACACAGCAGCCAGAATGATCTTTCAAAAATGTAATCCCATCATAAGACGTACCTGCTGAAAACCTTTCGCTGGCTTTCCCAATGCTCTTAAGATATAATTTAAAATTCTTAGCACAGTTTACAAAAATACTGTGATAGCAAGAAACCAAGATAGAGAGAGAGAAAGAGACAGGCAGACAGAGAGTTGTATTTTGATAGATTAATCAGAAAAGACTTCTCTGAAAAGGCTCCATTTAAACTGAGGAAAAATGTGCAGCCTTCCATATAATGGTGGGTGGGGAAGCATTTAACAGATGGGAACCTGCACGAACAAGAATCTTGGGGAAAAAGTGGAAAAAGTCCACTCTAACTGCAGGGCAGAGTAGCAGAGGTAGGCCACATCTTGTAAACTACAGGAGAAAATGAAGTCTTTAATTAGTATGAAGGCTGGAATAGAATGAAAACACACACAAAAGACATTTTGGAGGAAGACGTGAAGAATCCAGGAAACTGAATATATGAGTTAAGAAATGAGCCAATCAGCACAGAGTTGAAACCATGGATAATTGAAAGACAGATGGTGCCAAAGACAGAGAAATAAAAATGAGTTAAGTTATGGACCAAAAATCCTAAAACTGCAGAATTAAAATAACCCCTGGAGATCATTTAGCTACAAACCTCTATACTAAAATGAGAATATCTAAGAACCAGGACAGTTTGTGACCAGCCAAAAGTCACTGAGATAGGCACCAGTATCCATGAGGTCGAGAAGGAAGGCATTATCTAAACACAAATGTTCAGATGGTATTAATTCAAACACATGAGGAAACTTTCAACTGACAGATATTTAAAGAGTGAATATCTGAATGCAGGAATTATTCACTGACCACCAGCGTATGTTTGTAGAAAGAACAGGGCAGAAGAAGTCTGGCTATTAGGAGAGTAGTGGACGGCAAGCTATGTCAGAGAGATGATTAAAGCTTGATCACCGCTGGGCGCGGTGGCTCAAGCCTGTAATCCCAGCACTTTGGGAGGCCGAGACGGGCGGATCACGAGGTCAGGAGATCGAGACTATCCTGGCTAACACGGTGAAACCCCGTCTCTACTAAAAAAAAAATACAAAAAACTAGCTGGGCGAGGTGGCGGACGCCTGTAGTCCCAGTTACTCGGGAGGCTGAGGTAGGAGAATGGCGTGAACCTGGGAGGCGGAGCTTGCAGTGAGCTGAGATCCACCACTGCACTCCAGCCTGGGCGACAGAGCGAGACTCTGTCTCAAAAAAAAAAAAAAAAAAAAAAAAAAAAAAAAAAAAACTTGATCACATTTTAGTTTTCAATTAGCGTAATTCAGCCTCTAAGGCACTAATGAAAGCTTGCAAATGACGACGTTAGTGTTAATATACTTGCACTTAATCAGATAGCAAATGTTTTCTGAAGTTCTTATCATGCCACCCTGAGCCCTAAACATAAGTGGTTATTTTATCCGCACATCATGAAAAGTAAATGAAGTCTCCCTCCTTTTTAAGAGAGAAGGTCCTTAACTATAAGAGCTAAATATCTCCACCTTCTAACAAAATGCAATAAGGAAATGAATCTAAAACCCCAAAACAAACCCAGAAGATCATCTGAGCCATCTAAAAAGGTGCATCATTAATGTAGAATAATAACTACACTTGTAGATGCAAATGCTTCCTAGCAGTTTTTTCAATTACAGTAAGTTAGGAATTTTCGTCAGCATCATTTGATATTCACTTCAAAAGAGTGGGTTCACAATCAGGCCTCATTTCTCAATCCTTTCTTTTCAATAAATGTTTTTTTCTTTTTCTATAAATCACTCTATTTTTGAAATGGGGGAAATAAAAGGATTGGTACACACTACCCAAATAAAATTTAAAATAATAAGTAAATTCTCTGAATCTCAGAGGAAGGAAAAGGATGCTGTGTCAATTCAAGACTAGTATCATAATATGAGAATTAAATAATTTTTTAAAGAAATCTGTTAAATGAGAATGCCAAAACAAATCCAGAAGAAAAATGATAATAATGATAGCTGTTGCTTGTTGAGTGCTTATCAATGTCATTTTAGATACTTTGAATTCATTATCTTTATGAAGTAGGTGGTTTTAACCACATTTTGCAGACAAAACTGTGATTAAGAGTTTAAGTAACAACCCAAAACAAGTAGCAACAGGATTAATTTAAGGTCTGGAGCCCAAACTTGCTTTCTCTCTGAAATGTATTTCTTATAATTTTGAAATCTACATGTATGTTTTGGTTGCTTGGTCACTAGAATATTGAACCAAGTGACTTCTTAGGTCCAACTCTTAAGACTCTCTCATCTTATAAATTACAAGGACTGGTTGGACTAAAACAGAATGAGATTAAATATGGATTCATTCAAACAGTATAACTAAGTAAGAAAATAAATTATGATTTTATTTCTCTCTTTAAAAATTCATTTATATCCTGATGAATGAAATCATCATAATCCCTTCATGAAAAGCTCACCAGTAGTTTACCATACATTACTGCTCCTAAAGGAAAGGGAAAATAAGGCTTACATTTTGATAGCCCTTGTGAGATATATAACGGAAAAAAAAAATCTTTTTTTCAATGGCGAAAAAAGAAAGACAATTAGTACTTAGAACAAAAACTAGGCTGATATGAGAAAAACCATCCTTAGCACATGACAGAAATAAAAGCTGGCAACCAGATGATGTAAAAACATAGATTCTCAGCATGTCATGCAGCAGCATGATCAACAGCCCAGTTTTTCTGGGTGAAATAAGGTATTTTCCTTCTTAATAAAGTCCACTGAGTTATGGTTTTTCTATTACATGAATGTGACAGAATGCTAACTGCTAAACTGAACTTCTTATGCAAATGTAAGCTGAGAAACCAAGAAGTTCTCAGTCAAGAAAAAAACCCTCTGAAAGTGTTTTTATCTACTGCCTAGGAGAAAACAAATAGGGCGAGCCAAACACTTTAATAAAATGTTATCTGTACCTGTATATTAATTGCTTCTTCCTCACATTCTTTCTTATATTTCCTTGGGAGTGTCTCTACCTCACGGATGGCATCTATAGTGACTTGCTGAGGTAGCACCTCAAACAAAGATGTTAAATACATAATTATGGATTTCTTGTCAGGAAGCTGAACGGCAACATCTAAAAGTGGAAGAATATAAGAACCAGCTTAAATTAGGTGTCCAAAATATGTGAATTTCTCAATATTAGATATAAAATAACTCTCCTTAGTACCCATAAACAATACCTAATACATAATCTTTGCAATACCACAGCTCAGTAAATTGCCACTTCAAAATATATGAGACAAAGGCAAAAGGGATTACTCATTTTTGTTCAGTATATCATTTTTTAAAGTCTTCCCTAAAAGCTTCCCCAAAATGGTCAAAGATAAGCTACCATATGTTACCATTTAAGATAAAGATACAGACTTTATTCATACTATGAAAATAAGTCTAGAATTCAATCCTGCAATATTTATAACTAAAGTCTTTACATCACATGCAAGAAGCTCACATAAAAATGCTTTTTAATGGACTAACCAGATACTGAATTTATCTAATAATTACATTTTCTTAAAACTTTAATTCTTACTTAATTTAGATTAACTATTGTCCAGTGCTGTAGTTAAATTTCTACCTAAAGGATCCTACAAATTGCTAAGTACAAAAGTATTAATAACTGTCAGTAATAAAATGACTTGCACCTATACTCCAAAAAGGAAAAGGTTCTTCAGGTCTCATAATTCATTTTTAAAAGGACAAAGAAACACTGCTTTTCAAGAATGCAAAACTGTAAAGTAAAATCAAGGCTGAAATTAAACACTGAACAATACCTTCAGGATCTAACAGCTTTTCAATTCCCAAATAAGTTTGAGCCTTGCTGAAGGCGTGTTCAAGTCTCTCAATTGGTGACATTTTGACAACTTTATCCCAGCTGAAGAGATCAGGTCTGAAAACCATGCAAATAAAATGCAATGAAGATGAAATATGTGGAAACAAAGTAGGCATTGTTATACTATAATACATTTTAGTTTTAGATTATTTTTATTTGTGAGGATTTTTTGAGTTTATTTTTATATTCCAAAGACTTGTCAAATACGTACTTGAAATTGATTCACAAATATGAAAATAACAGATAATACTTTCCAAGAATCTTGTATTAGCTAAATAGGACTGCTCTTTTCTGTGGTAACCATTAAGACTAGAAGTAGTATGTAATATTTCCCAAAGAGCAGAAGAAAAGGGGGTAAGGGGGAACCTACCGATACAAAAAGAGATAAGAAAGTAAAAATAAAAAATTTAAAAAAACACAGAAAAGATAAGACAAATGAGCAGCTCACACTATGTTGTAAAAATGAACCTAAATATATAAATTATCACAATCAATGTTAACGGACTAAATTCTTCAGTTAAAAGATCAAGATTAGCAGAACACAAAATCCAGCTCTAATCTGTTCTCAGGATATTCCTAAAACAAAAACATTGGAAGAGTTTCCCTCCAACGCCCCGCTTCCATGCTACTATATTGTCTAGTACTGTATTTCGTTTCTATCTTGGTTTTCTTTTAATCCCACAAATTGGACATTACTGTTGCTTTGACTTACCCAAAAGTTCATCATTTTCTTTATTCTGTATCTGTTCTTGCATGTTAGATCCACCCACCTTCTGAGATGCACTTCCCCCACTTTCCTCCCTGAATTCATCTCCCATTACTCCCCCAACTCAGGTCACTACAGCCACTGGCCTCTCTTATCCCAGGTGCCTCCTCTGCTGTTGTCTGATGTATTTTTCTTCAGTGTGTGTACTATTTCTATATACTACACAACTTTATTATTGTCTATCTCCCTCTGTTGGAACATAAGCTCAAGGAGAACTAAGACTTTTGCCCGTTTTGTTCTCTGCCATATACCCTGTGTCTAGCACGTAAAAGGCACTCCACGCATATTTGTTGAATCAATTAATTAATAAATTGAAAGGCATATTGGCTAAAACTCTACACTTTCTTGATAAAATCCCTTAACCAAGTAGAAACCTAGGGCAACCTTCTTAAACTGACAAAGGAGGAGTGGATGAATACTGGCAGGGAGGGATTCTTTAACCTCATAAAAAGTATACCCAAAAAGCTACAAAAAACATTGTTCTTATGGTAAAACTAAAAACACTCCTTTTGTTATCAACAACAAAAATTCTACTCACTATCACCAATTTAAATCAACACTGCATTGAAGGACAAGGCACAATAGAGAACAAAAAAGAAAACAGAAGAAATAAAAGGATCATAATTCTAGGACATTCTAATCCCTCCTCTCCCAAAAAACCTACAATCTACAGAGACAAACTTACTAAAATGTGTAAGAAATGATTAAGTTCCCAGATATAAGATGTAGAAACATCTATTGCACTTTTATATACCAGCAAAAAAAAATAGAGGAAATGAAACTTGAGAAAAGTAATCATTTACAACAACAATAAAACATAACAAATTTTGCCTTTGGCATTTCAATCCCTGATTCATGTAGAAATTATTATTATTATTATTTTAGTGTGGTGAAGTAAAGATCCAATGCATTTATTTATATATGGGTAATCAATTGTCCAAACCATCTATTAATCTGCAATGTCAGCTCAAGCATATATCAGATTTTCCTGTGTAATGGAGCCATTTCTGAGTTCTTAATTTTATTAGGTTGAACCATATGAAAATACCACTCTTATACAGCAAAACAGTCACGTAGGCAATTTCATATGGTTCAGCTTACATTGGTGTGTATATTGATAGTACTGCATAGTCTTAATTAATATAGCTTCATACTTTCTTTTTGGAAAGTATTTTAGCCTGGTTCTTCTTCAGAAGTCTACTGGCTATTCTTGGGCCTCGTCTTTTATATAACTAGAATCTGTTCACAAGTTTCATTAAAGACAATTTGGCTACTTTTTATTTTAATTGGGAATGCATTGAATTTACAGAGTTCTACTTTCGGTATGAGAAGAAAAGCTAACACAATTTTTTGTATATATTATCAGTTAGTGCTGAATGACTGGGGTTGAACTATGTAAGTTATTTCATATTTTTTAAATTCATAAATATGCAGGAGAAACTATGGACCTTGTATTGTGGCATTTAAGTCCTAAGGAAATAAAGACTTGATGGGTAGTTTTCTTCCATGATATTTCTTTTCTTAAGGTTTTGGTAGAACATATGCAGAAAGGAGAGCAGTGGGACTGGAGAAGGGGCTTCAGGGAGTAGTGGTGGCAGCAAAGGGGCAGAGAAGAAACATGAATTTGTAAAGCCCACTTCTAGATAGAGTAATGTCTCACTTATGTCGGTGGAGGACAGCATTAAAGGCGAGTCCATCTGTCCAGCTGGTGGTGAAGTTGAGGACGTTGACTTGGCTATAGGGCCTGGTGGTCTGACGCACCCAGCTGAGCAGGATCTTTTCACTGTTGGTCTGCTGCAGGTCCGACATGACATCCTTCATGACATCTTTCACCTATGTAAGAGAAACCAGGCCTGTCTATAACTAATACTTCAATCGTTTACTTCTATTTAATTCAATGAAGTCTTTGAAAAAGCAATATTGCACTAATTAACCATTATGGATCAGATAACTGGCATTCATTTTACTTCAGATTTTTCTGTAGACACTGGAGCAATAAATTTTAACAGTGATTATTTTGGGGGACAAAATTTGAGGTGATTTTTACCTCACTGTTATACATTACTGTGTTTTCTATATCTTAAGCAACATATACTATGTTTGGTTACAAAGAACACTACTTTCATAGTCATAGAAAGTCATAGTTTATGTGTTTACAAAGACCTTTTCAATTTAAAAAAGTTTACTTTCTACAAAAATTAGAGAGGAAAAACTTTTGAGTACCTAAAAATAAAGTATCTTTCCTGATTGCAATCACAATTATACTCTAGAACTAACATTTTAAATTATTATTCTAAATTAGTAAACATGTTTCAAGAAAGTGCTCAAAGAATGACACAGATCTATCTAAGGGACACAGGAGCCAATTTAAGGGGCTCACACTGGCCAAATCTAGGATGACTTGAACACTCAAATGAATACTAGTAAAAGATTATAAACCTATACAAATGTCCATGAATCTATACTGATATGTAAATGACTAAATGAATGGAGAGAGAGATAAGATAGACAGAGAAAGAAGAAATAAGGGGAAGCTCTTCCTTACAAGTAGAAAGTCAACTAATGTAGAAGGAATCATGAAATTAGAAAATCATGATCTATCAAGCATCATAATAATAGCTGGTCCAGGCAAAAAGTATGAATGGGTGCTAAAACTAATGAATAAAACTTCGATAAAAACTAAATATTTATACAGTCTCAAAGTATATCCCCACCCGATACTTTTAATAACAAAGGGTAGTCAAATTACAGGGAAGAAACTTGGTAAATACCACCTTAGCCAAACAAAGTTAACACTGCCAGAAAAAGAACTGATGGACATCACCTATCCCCGATATGATGCGCTAAGAAGAACTCACGTCACTTTTGTCACGTCCTTGCCAAAAGTGAACAACCTGAACTTAATCATAAGGAAACCTCAGCCAAGCCCAAGCCCACCTAGAGAGATATTCTACAAAATAACTGGCCAGCACTCTTCAAAAATATCAATATCATGAAATACAAAGACTCAAAAACTTCCAGATTAAGGAGGACTAAAGAGACATGAAAAATAAATGTAATGCATGATCTCAGATTTTCTTTCACTACTAAGGATATTACTGGGACAACTGACAAAAATCTAAGATCTGTAGATTACATAATTGTATTATTTCAATGTTATTTTCTTGATTTTAATAATTGTATATTAAGTTTTCATATTTAATAATCAATGATTGGCATTTTAAATATCAGTATTTCACATTTCATATTATTATACCAGTATGCTATTGTGTTTACATATGAGAGTTCTTGTTTTTAGGAGAATGCCATGGTTTTAGAAAATACACAGTAAATATTTTAGGCAGATAGGGAGAGAGTACAAATGCAATATTGACAACTGGTAACATTTAGGAAATGTGAGTGAAAGGTACTTGGGAATTCTTTGAACTATTCCTGCAACTTTTCTGGACATGAAATTATGTCAATTTTTAAAATTTAACGTAAGAAAGGTGCGTACTTTTTTTCCTAGACCACAAAAATAGGGCATTTTGTCAGCCTCTTCCATTGAAAATTGTTATGAGTGGAATTATGTTCTCTAAAATTAATATGTTGAGTACTTCAGAGAGGGGCTCTATTTGGAAATAAGGTAATTGCAGATGTCACTAGTAAGAATGAGGTCACACAGGAGTAAGGTGGGCCCTAAATCCAATATGACTGATGTCTTTACAAAAAGAGGAAATTTGACACAGATATGCACACAGGGAGAACACCACGGCAACACTGGAGCTATCTTATCACAGGCCAAGGAACTGCAAAGATTGCAGACAAACCACCAGAATTTGGGGGCAAGGCATGGATCAGAGTCTCCCTCAGAGACCTCAGGAAAAAACAACCCTGCTGATGCCTTGATTTTGGACTTCCAGCCTCCAGAACTGGGAGACAACAAATTTCTGTTGTTCAAACCAAGCAGCTTGTGGTACTTGGTTATGGCAGCCCTAAGAAACCAAAAGACAAACAATACATTTTCCATCTCTATTAAAAAGTGATTGGAAATTTCCCCACCTGCCAGTGCAAAATGATGCTCCAAAGTAAACCCAAAGTCAGTTTGTGATTTCCATCCACAATGTCAGTTCCCCCTATATTCACTAATTCCACCTATTAAGAAAAAAAAAACAAAAAACAAAACAAAACAAAAAAACACTTTTAAGACAATTTATTCACAGAACTCCAGGTTTTCATTTTAGCACATTTGGACAGCAGTATAAGTGAGAGATAAGAGAAATTTCATTTTAGAGAATCAGGTGAACCTAAATCTCAAAAATGTATTATTTATACCACAGATCAACATAGCCATCAGAAAAAGCACATGACTGTTTCTTCACTCATAGAAAAAGTTCAATATTTCTCATAATAAAAAATGTTTACAAGAATCAGTGGATGCCAATGCATCAAGCAGTTGGCGAGTTTCACAATAAATAATGCTGATGGCAGCACAAACCCCCAAAACTCACATTACAAGCTTACATTGTTCTGATGTAAAACCTGCAGCACTCTGTTGACGTTATTTAAGGCATGTACCCTTGTGGAACCACGTTCCTTTGGCTGGAAAATAAAACACAAAAGCAAGTAAAACTGATTGTCCCTCCATATGTCTGACAAACACTAACATTGAGATATACACAGAAGAGCAGCTCAAGGTGCAGGGCCCCTCAGAGGCAGGAGCTCTGGCTGAAGTCTCAGGTTACCACCCTGGAAGCTGGTGTTCACAGTATGTAAATCCCTCAACTAACAACATCTTAAGATAGCAGTTCCCTAACTTGCAAGCACAATGAAATGTCCTAGGCAGCTTCATAAAAACACCAATCCCTCAGTCCAACCCCACCCCCAAAGAGTGTGGCTTAATGGGTCTAGGGTGTGGTCTGGACTTGGGATTTTTAAAAGATTGCCTATAGTTCTAATGGGCAGACAAGTTTGGAAAACAGTGCTCTATGAACAAAGCTTCCTGTCTCTCAATTGGTATGGCTGCAGAAGGATTTTAGAGAAGCTGTGGCCTCTTTATTCTGCACAGATGTGAACAGAGCAAGGAGGATTCAGAGGCACCATCCCCAGGCTCCAGGTAGCATTACAAGAGCCCTCGGAAGGCAGGGAATCCACACCCGGGGAAAGATAACCTATGCAGCTTCTTTCTACTTCACTGGCCTGGGAACCTTATCTGAGAGAGGGATCAGCCTGTCTAACAGTTATCTACCCACCACCTGGAGGGCAAAGGGAGAGAATGACACCCCACACTTCTGCAAGAAAGAAATTCATCTTCAGGAGTGCATGTCTGTCCTGTGATAGTACCTCTACCTCTAGAGTTAACATTTGTACCCATAAATGCATCCTCTTCATTGGCAGTTTTTTCTGCATGACTATGGAGTATCCTACACATAAAATAATAGAGGTGTATTTAAAAAATAAATAAACAAAATACAATCTTGAAAATCTGAATAAAAAATGGATGTCATTGTTTTTGACAACTTTTTGTGTTTTTTTAGAGACGGAGCCTCGCTCTGTTGCCCGGGCTGGAATGCAGTGACACAATCTCGGCTCACTGCAAGCTCTGCCTCCCAGGTTCAAGCAATTCTCCAGGCCTCAGTCTCCCGAATACCTGGAATTACAGGTGCATGCCGCCACGCCCAGCTAATTTTTTGTATTTTAGTAGAGACGGGGCTTCACTGCGCTGCCCAGGCTGGTCTCGAACTGCTGAGCTCAGGCAATCCACCCGCCTTGGCCTCCCAAAGTGCTAGGATTACAGGCGTGAGCTACTGTGCCCAGCCTGAACAATTATTTTAAAAAATATTTAAAATTTCAATGTGTTTGTCTCCAGACTCTGCTGTTCAAAACATTCTGCCCTCTCTATAAATCCATTCTTTTTTGTAATTTCTCTCATCCTGGGCTGTATCAGAGCAATAAACAGTTAAGGTAATTTTATCTTCAATAAAAACAGAGCCCTCAGAAGAACCAAAATGTTGTTGCATCAAAGCACTCATTAAAACACTTCATTAAAAATGTTCCCAATTTCAGCCTTTACATTTGAATGTAAAGTAAAATGGATACTTTCACTTTAATGGGTACCCACAGTGGGTCATCAAGTATCAGTAATGACTGGAGACTCCATTGTTTACAAAGAGGACTTGCTCACCAGTGATGTTCCTGTGAGGCCTTCTAGAAGATCCAATAGCTTCCTTCCATCTTTGAGGTCTGTGAACATATCATTGATTGGTGGTTTCCCACTCTGTAAAAGAAAAACACAAATAAAGTATGGGGTATGCCAACAGCAGAAACTCCACATATACCTGCAAATAAATGAGTGGCTTCATTTTTTGCTCAATTAAAATGCTGTGGATGATCTGCAGACTATCCAAATTTGTCTTTCATAGAAAGCAAGTACAAATACAGAAATTTTCAAATCCCATAAAGAATATTTTAAGCTGAAATAAATTACACTTTTCCTTATAAAGAAAGCAAATCAAGCTGCTGTTAACATTGATAGGCCTTCGGGCATCGTGGTTCATGCCTGTAATTTCAGCACTTGGGAGGCCAAGGCGAGCTCAGGAGTTTAAGACCAGCCTGGCCAACATGGTGAAACCTCATCTCTAGCAAAAATATAAAAATTAGCTGGGAGTGGTGGTAGGCACCTGTAATCCCAACTACTTGGGAGGCTGAGGCAGGAGAATTGCTTGAACCCAGGAGGTGAAGGTTGCAGTGAGCCAAGATCACACCACTGCACTCCAGCCTGGGCAACATAGCAAGACTCTATCTCAAAAAAAAAAAAATCTACAAAGTCTGGACATAATTTCACACAAATATACAGTAAAGTGTTAGAAAGAACAATGAACGATAACAAAATAATAGACCTTCAGTATGATATATGTTCCTGAGAAAGCAATGATAAGGAGATGCATTAAAAATGTAAACGAGCCTACAACATCCGGGTGCAGAGGCCAACAAAAAGTATGAGGATTGTCACTTCATCACTGCATTTCACATCACAGTGTGACAATGTCTTCCAGCATTTCCATTATGGGAGCACGTGATTTGGTCATCAATTTCAGGGCTGAGGTGTTCAGTCTGTATTTCTGGTTATTAATTTCTTAACACTTCAGGCACTTTGGGCTTAACAATTAAATACTTTTTGTGCTTAAAACTAGTACCACTCCAAGATTTTGTCGGCTGAAGCTTATAGAATTCCTAAACTCTTGTCCCTGATAAATAGCCTCAACTCCCACAGATAATCCTGCTCTAGTGTCTGATGCCAGAAAAGTCCACTCCATTCGCTGTAAGTTTGGTAGATCCTTGCCTGTCTGTGACACAATGGGTTATTGTGCAATGGGGCGATCACCACATAGAAAATCAGGAAGCCTCGGCTTTAAGTCCAGTTTGACCATTAAGTACCTGGTGAACCTGGCTCAGCTACCTAAACTTTTAAATCGAAAGTCACTGTAAAGATCAAATAATATAACATTATAAGAAAATGCACTGAAAACTATAGAGTACAATTTAATATTTAATAAATGTTGTATTATCTTGTATCAAATTACTGCCTTGTATAATAAAATCTCCACAGAGAAAACAGTTTCACTTCCTGTCAATAATAGATATTTTTTAATGAATACTTCCTTTATCTTCTTCATTTCTCACTTTAAAAAATAAATATGTATCATTTATAATGAAGCAAAACTTTACCCTGAGTTTGAAATGGAGGAGGGGGAAGAAGGAGCCATTCTGAAGTTTCCTAAAATTTGGCATTACTCCTTCCTTCCTCCCCTCGTGATTCCTTATCTGTTTTTATTGTGTGTGTGTGTGCGCGCGCGCACGTGGTATGCGCATGCATGCCTGAAGAGACCTGAATTGCAAAGATGAATAAAGATTCCACATTTCTGCACACTCAACAGCTTACCATTCGGTGGAAGAGATACTCTGTTTTAGAGAATAATAATTACAGTGCGATGTGTAAGGTCTGGAACAGAGAAGTGTGCCAGTGCTATAGGAGCACAGAGGAGAGAGAGGCCCCAAGAGCACTGCAAGCCAGGTAGTGGGCAAAGGCTTCAGACAGGAATTGACCCTTGAACTAGACTTGATTTAGTTTTTTACAAGGCATAATTTACTTATCTTTTAAAAAATTTAGATTCAGGGAGTTCATATGCAGGTTTGTTACATTGGTATGTTGTGGGATGCTGAGGTTTGGGTCTCGAATGATCCCACTGCCCAAGTAGTGAACATAGTACCCAGGAGATAGTTTTTCAACCATTGCTCCCCTCCCTCCCTTTATCTGTTTTTAAATAAGTATTAGGTATCGTCAACTCATCATTTTTAGTATGTGCCTTCTTCATTGTTCATATACTCCAGATGAGGCAAAGTGCAGTAAAGTTTTCACCACAGAATCAGTAAAGAATACACTGTTACTTATTTATATCTGAAACAAAGCTGCTTTTCTATTCCCAGCTGCCTTTTTCACAGACAGCAATGGATTCAGGGTCAAAGAGATTTTTTCCATCAATCAAAATAACACAGAGATGTGCAAGATGCAGGAACCACTTTCCAGAGGCAGAACTCCAGGAAGCCAGGCAAGGGGTAATGTCTCCCTGAGGGGAAAGTCCCGTGAGGACTTGCTACCCACTGTCAGTAAAAGCAATGGGCAGCAGTGGCCTTCATCACCTGCCTACCTCTAATCCCCCTCCCCCACCCAACTAGAAGTACAGTTCTGCAAAATAGCCAACAAATAACCAAATTCACTTTCAGGTCTTAGGCATAGCAAAAATATATCATACAGGTAAAGCACATGGGAGAAACAAATGGGGGTATATAGGCATAGAAAGGATCTTAGAAAATACTGATGATGGCAAGGGCAACTAATATAACACCTGGGCATCCTGTAACCTTTCTCAAATCCACTCTCCACTTCCCAAAAAATAATATAATACAAAACAACTGGTTGGGCGCGGTGGCTCATGCCTGTAATCCTAGCACTTTGGGAGGCCGAGGCTAGAGGATCACTTGAGCAGGAATTTGAGACCAGCCTGGCCAACGTGGCAAAACACCATCTCTACTAAAAATACAAAAACTGGCTGGGCGTGGTGGTGCACACCTGTAATCCCAGCTACTTGAGAGACTGAGGCAGGAAAATTGCTTGAACCCAGGAGACAGAGACTGCAGTGAGCTGAGATCATGCCACTGCACTACAACCTAGGCAACACAGCAAGACTGTATTTCAAAAAAACAAACAACAAAAAAACCAGCATTATATAAAGGAAATATAAATATTTATTCATATTATAAATAATTATGGATATCCATCAATGACCTCATCTGTAAACAAGAGGCCTCTTATTGGTCATAGAATTTTGGGCAAGTTACTTGGCCTTTCTGCATCTATTTGTTTACCTGTTAAAAACTAAGATGACAGATGTTCATTAAATGGTTGATGTGACTATATCACAAGCATAACTTTAGTGTTTTCTATTGGCAGAAAAGTGTAATAAAATATCAACAGTATCTAAAAGGACTGAGACAACAAATAAGCACTTCTTCATCTCAGGCAGGAGGGCAAAGCAGGCCCTGAACGTGAGAGCATGGTAGTGTCAATTCACAGAGAAAGATCTCACAAGTCTGAGGTTTCATTAATGTGTCATATGATGATCTGCAGGAATATACATCATTCAAAAACAATTAACTACCTTTTGTTGTAAAATGAAAGCAGCCATAGACAATACATAAACAAATACACCAATTGGAATGACTATCTTCTAATAAAGCTTTATTTGTAGACACTATAATTTCCACATGTCACAAAATATTACTCTTCTTTTGATTTTTTGTAACAACCTAAAACTGTAAAAACCATTCTTAGCTCATAGGCCATACGGAAACAGGCAGTAGAAATATGAAATGTTCTTAGACATAATGATAGCAAGCATTCACTGTATCAGATATGTTCTAAGAGACTTATAAAGATTTAATTGTATTATTTAGATGTATTATTTATTTCCTTATGATAGTATTTCAAGAAAAATAGCATTATCTTCTTCATTCTACAGGTGAAGAAACTGATGTGGAGGTGACTTAACAAATGAGAGGCAGAACCAGGATCTGATACCACAAAATCTGACTCTAAATCTATGTTTTCAACATCTGTGCTACACTGCTACTAAAATTATGAAGGCACAGGACTAGGACAGATAGGGAAGAAAATATTTCATCACTGGACTGGGATATATAAGGAAAAAAATATTTAATCACTGGGGTAGGTGGGATATATTTAGTGGCCTCCCAAAGAGAGCAACAAGATATATACTACATTTTGATGAATTCAAAATGCAGACTATTTTTTCCTAGTACGCAACTTTAAAGTGTGTCTGATGCTTTGGTATCACAAGCTGTAAACTTGGGATCCACTCTGGGAAACAGCTTGGAAATGTCAGAAGTCATCTATGAATAAAAATAAAAACTGATTCATCCTGACCGTTAACCTCTTATTTTGATTTTGAAATCTTTGCAAAGACTCATTTGCAGAGACTTCTCTGACAAAGAGAATACAGTTGAATAATGCATTTGGACAAATATTTAGTGAATACCTCCTTTGTGCTTGGCCCTGTGGAAATGCCAAGTTCAGGTCATTCTCCTTATTCTCAAGACAGTGTCCATAGTTTTCCAATAAATACAAAAGAGTATAAATGAACAGTCTTGAACTTGAAGGGTATATAAGCCTTGGGTCACATTTAACTTTAAAAAAATTACACAAACACATTACATGACTCTAGATGACAGATACTACAGCCCTGGCATGGCCAACTTTGGCTGTACCCAAGTCTCATCTCCCCCTCCCATCACCATTTGGACAAGTGAGACTAGCATTCATACTTGCAGCTGGGACACCACTGCTGCTGGATTTTAAAATGTTAGAGCACAAAGGCAAACGATCATCACAATGCAGGGGGAGAAGCCAGGGTGTCTCGTGGGGAGCAGGGGCTGCAAACAACTGCAGTGATGACACATTTGAGGGAAGCAAACCTGATGGGCCCCAGGCACATCTGGAAAATCAGCTGGCTCTGCAGGCTCAAATGGCAGCTCCTGCTCAGTTCTAGTCCAGAGTGGCCATATGGGAATTCAGGTTCACTGTGGGCAGAACTTCTCATTTTTAAAAAGAAGGTAGAAATCTGTATTTATATGTATAATCTCCTGATAACTGTAATTTCCTAAAACACTGTGCTAAACAAATAGATCGTGTCTACAGGCACACCAGGTCAAAGGTGACTGATGAGGAATTTCTGCATACACCATGACTACATATAGGTGAAATATAGGATTAATCAAAGAGGAATGCCTTAAGGAACTGGTCAGCTTTGGAGAAAGGCCACACACAAATATGCACATACACACACACACACTCACACATCCATGGACTATAGAATATGAATAATTGCAAATATATCATATATCAAGAAATAATCACTCTTGCTCAGGCCAAAAACACAGGGAGTCATTCCTGATTCATTTCCTTTCACTTATTCTCCATCTCTAACCCACCCACAAGCCCTGTCCTTCCACTTCCAAAAACACATCCCAAACGTGATCACTTCTTACCACGGTCGTTGTGTCAACTCTAGCCCAAACCGCCATTATCTATTGCCTGAACTCCAGCTCCAGCCAACTGATCTCTTTGCTTCTACGTAAGAGCCAGAATAATTCCAGTTTTAATGTGCAGACCACATTGTGTCATTTCCCTGATTTACCCTAATGGGAGTCCATTATAGGCAAATCCAATCCAAACTCCAAATAAAAATCTTGTGAGATCTGGTCCCACCCTCTCTCTGATCTGATACTGTATTATTCTTACCCTTCTTCAATACTCCCAAAGCACAATTACTAATATTTCTATCACAGATCATGTTTTTCAGCAACAGTAGTAGTAATGGAAAAAATCTATAAAAGATTGAATAAGGAAGTAAGATTTAGAAAGTACAGTTTGGATTTCTTAAAAGAGTGAAATTCTAATTCTTTGTATCAATAACAAATCAGAAGCAGAATTGGGCCTTGGATTTTCCAGTAGGGAGATAGATCAGTGCCTACTTTCTGTCGTACAGTATGCAAAAACCAAGGCTGATAAAAACAGCCCTTGACTTCACGGCACTCAGACTCCAAATACAGTCATGAGTCACTTAAGGACAGGGATACAGTCAGAGAAATGCATCCTTAGGTGATTCCATCATTGTGCAAACACCATAAAGTATATTTACACAAACCGAGATGGAATAGCCTACAACACACCTAGGTTAGATGGTATAGCATATCACTGCCAGGCTACAAACCTATAGAACATGTTACTGTACTGAATACTGCAGGCAACTGTAACACACGGTAAGTATTCATGTTTCTAAACACAGAAAAGTTACAGTAAAAATACCTGATGTAAATGACGAGTTGATGGGTGCAGCACACCAACATGGCACAAGTATACATATGTAGCAAACCTGCACGTTGTGCACATGTACCCTACAACTTGAAGTTTAATAATAATAAATTTAAACAAAAAAAAAAAAAAAAAAAAAGATTTTAGGCTGGATACAGTGGCTCACGCCTGTAATCCCAGCACTTTGGGAGGCCGAGGCGGGTGGATCACCTGAGGTTGGGAGTTGGAGACCAGCCTGGCCAACATGGTGAAACCCTATCTCTCCTAAAACATAAAAATTAGCTGATTGTGGTGGTGCACACCTGTAATCCCAGCTACACAGGAGGCTGAGGCAGGAGAATTGCTTGAACCTGGGAGGCAGAAGTTGCAGTGAACCAAGACCGCACCACTGCCCTCCAGCCTGGGCAACAGAGAGAGACTCCATCTCAAAAAAAAAAAACAAAAACAAAACAAAAATAGTACACCTGTATAGGACACTTAACATGAATGGCGTTTACAGGACTAGAAATTGCTCTGGGTGAGTGGTAAATGAATGTGAAGGCCTAGGACACTACTCTATACTACCGTAGACCTTATAAACACTGTACACTTAGGCTACACTAAATTTATTTTTAAAATATTTTTCTTTCTTCAATAATAAACCTTAGCTTACAGTAACTTTTTTACTTTATAAGCTTTTCAATTTCTTTAACTTTTTGACTCTTTTATAATCACACAGCTTAAAACACAAACACATCACACATCTGTGCAAGAATATTGTTTCATTTTGTCCTTATTCTATAAGCCTTTTTCAATTTTTAAAACTGTATTTTTTTAGTTTTTAAACTTTTTTATTAAAAACTAAGACACAAACATACACATTAGCCTAGGCCTACACAGGGTCAGGATCAGCAATATCACTGTGTTCCACCTCCAGATCTTGTCCCACTGGAAGGTCTTCAGGGGCAATAACACACATGGAGCTGTCGTCTCCTATGATACCAATGCCTTCTTCTGGGACACCTCCTGAAGGAACTGCCTGAGGCTGTTTTATAGTTGACTTTTTTTTTTTTTAAATGAGTAGAAGGAATACCTTCTAAAATAATGGACTGGACACAGTGGCTCACACCTGCAATCCCAGCAGTTTGCGGGGCCAAGACAGGCAGATCATGAAGTCAGGAGTTCGAGACCAGCCTGCCAATATGGTGAAATCCCGTCTCTATTAAAAATACAAAAATTAGCCAGGCATGGTGGCACATGCCTGTAATCCCAGCTACTCAGGAAGCTGAGGCAGAAGAATCACTTGAACAGGGGAAGTACAGGTTGCAGTGAGCCATAATTGCACCACTGCACTTCAGCCTGAGCAACAGAGCAAGACTCCATCTCAAAATAAATAAATAAATAAAATAATGATAAAATTATAATAAACACATAAACCAGTAACATAGTTGTTGGTTATCACTACCAAGTATTATGTACTGTACATAAATGTATGTGCTAGCTATTTCTACAACTGGCAGCATGGTAGGTTTGTTTACAACAGCATCACCACAAATACCGGATGATACGGTTTGGCTGTGTCCCCACCCAAATCTCGAATTGTAGCTCCTATAATTCTCACATGTCATGGGAGGGACCCAGTGGGAGATAACTGAATCATGGGGGTGGGTCTTTCCTGTGCTGTTCTCATGATAGTCAACAAGTCTCATGAGATCTGATGGTTAGTTCCCTGCACATGCTGTCTCTCTTGCTGCCATGAGAGACGTGACTTTGCTCCTCTTTTGCTTCTCACCATGGCCTCCCCAACCATGCGGACCTGTGGGTCAATTAAACCACTTTCCTTTATAAATTACCCAGTCTCGAGTATGTCTTTAGTAGCAGCATAAGAACAGACTAATACACTCGAGTAAATGGCATTGTGCTATGCCCTTATGACAGTTACAGCATCACTAAGTTATGGGAATTTTTCAGCTTCATTATCATCTTCTGGGACCACCATCATGTATGTGGTCCATCAATGTCCAAAACATCCTTATGCAACACATGACTGTAGATATAAACAAAAAACAGTACTAACATAATATGGCAAATATGTTAAGGTGAATTTGCAAATCTAGCTTGGTACTGCCAAAATTATACAAAGAAGCAGATATAGCAGGGAGACAGAATCTGTCCTATGACTTACCTAAACCCATTATAAGCAATCAAGTTATAACTGCATATAATAAAAAGAGTTGGAAGATAACATATTTTAAATGCTTTCAAAAGTAATATGTCTGATGAGTGTCATCTTACAAACGAATAACAAATTTGAGCCCTTTGACACTGATTATTCTATTATTTATTTACACCGTTTTCAAAACAGGATTTGAGACACTCTATTTAATTCAATTACTAGTCCCATCACTTACTGTGTGTCTATGTGTGTGTGTGTGTGTGTGTGTATACAGTATACATATACACACAAACATACATAGTGTACATATCATAATATATTCATACTCCTCAGATTAATCTCAGATTAATCTGATGCCCCTGATAGTTCAAAATGATGCCCCAGTATCTGATAACATTGTAAATTTTATGGTCTCTTTCTCTCTCCCCCTCCTCATCTGTTTTTTGCAAGAAGTTGGTTAATTTAAAAATTCCAATAGAAATAATTCAATATTTCTCAATCTTTTCAAATTAGAATCTTTAACTCATGAACCCCAATCTCAACACTGACACAAATGTAGCACCCTTTTACATTCTTGTAATTCTTCAATTTTTTAATAATAATGCATCAGTAAGCACTATGTACAACATCATCTTAGTTAATGATAATATATTTATATGATAATACATTTTTAAGCCATTATACAACAAAATGCTACACTTTTTCTCTTGGTGGTGGAATTAAAAGTAGTTTGAAAATTTTTCTTTGGATTTACTCTTTTATCTAATTTTTACAAAGTTTATGTATTATTGCATAAATTAAATAATAGAAGTCTTCAAAAGAATGTTGGTTCTAGTCAAGACTAAGCAAAATTATAAAATTAGGTTCATCTCAATTATAAAATGTGTACCTTAATCAATGAAATGAAGACTGTATGGTATTTAGTATTTACTTTTATGATTCAACTCCATGGTAAAAGAATAAACACAGCATTGCTTTCCACAGAGAAGACTGAAAGCAAAATAAGGGCACTGAAATAATGCCTAATGAGTTCCTTCCACACCTCAACAAAAGAAAACCAGCAAAATGTGCTCCAGTCACTTAAACAATTAGTGAGTGCAGATCTCTCTGCCGTCCTCTTTAAGAATTCTGGATGGTCAGCACAAGTTGTTAAGAATTGAAAAAGATTCCTTTTAGAAGCTTGCTTGGAAGGAGGGAGGGAGAGAAGAGGAAGAGAGAGACAGAGACAAGAGAAACAGATGGTTGCAGATCATCACAGAGTATGCCACATTAACTACGGAGCAATGATTTACAGTGTTTACTGTAAATGTGCAGAGAACAGTCCAAATCAGTAAATGTGCACCTACCTTCAGAACTACAAAATACTGTAAAACACATGCCAAACCAAGTAATATCTTTCAGGGAATCACAAGTCACACAGACATGTAACAGAATGTTTACCTTGATTTTGGTAAGTTATCGGTATAGTGATGATAAAATCTGGAATGATAAGGAACCAGTGTGGGGCTCAGATACCTGGTGGCCAGAGGCAGGGGCCACTAGCGTACTCCATGGACAATCAGGTGAGGTCTGGGGGCTGAATAAGCTCTGACTCCAAATGAGCAAGAAAAAAAAATGGGCTAAGGACATGAATAGACAATTCTCAAAAGAAAATATACAAATGGCCAACAAGAATATGAAAAAATGCTCAACATCACTAATGATCAGGGAAATGCAAATCAAAACCACAATGCGATACCACTTCACTCCTGCATGAATGGCCGTAATGAAAAAATCAAAAACCAATAGAGGTTGGCAAGGATGCAGTGAAAAGGGAACACTGCTGGAAATGTAAACTAGTACAGCCACTATGGAATACAGTGTGGAGATTCCTTAAAGAACTAAAAGTAGAACTACCATTTGATCCAGCAATCCCATTACTGGGTATCTACCCAGAGGAAAAGAAGCCATTATACAAAAAAGATGCTTGCATACACATGTTTATAGCAGCACAATTCGCAATTGCAAAAATATGGAATCAGTCCAAATGCCCATCGATCAATGAGTGAATAAAGAAATTGCAGTGTGTGTGTATATATATGTGTGTGTGTATATACTATTAATACTATACAAATAGTATATATACTATTATATATATTATACATTTATATATTATATATTAATATATATTAATATATAATATTTTTGCATTTGCAAATTGTGCTGCTATAAACATGTGTGTGCAAGCATCCTTTTTGTGTAATGGCTCCTTTTCCAAATGCCCACCTGTGATGGGCATTTGGGCTGTTCCATATTTTTGCAATTGCGAATTGTGCTGCTATAAACATGCGTGTGCAAGCATCTTTTTTATATATAATATAGATATATATTATATATATACTAATAGTATAGTATATATAGAGTATATGAATAATACTATTCAACCATTAACAAGGAATGAAATAGTGGTATTTACAGCAACCTGGATGAAACTAGAGACCATTATTCTAAGTGAAGTAACTCAGGAATGGACAACCAAACATTGTAAGTTCTGACTCATAAGTGGGAGCGAAGCTGTGGGGATCCAAAGGTATAAGAATGGCACAATGGACTTTGGGGACTGGGGGTGGGAGGGGGTGGGTGGAAGTGGGGGTGAGGGATAAAATTCTACAAACTGGGTACAGTGTATACTGCTGGGGTGATGGGTGCATCAAAATCTCACCGAATCACCACTAAAGAACTTACTCATGTAACCAAACACCATCTGTTCCCCCAAAAACCTACGGAAATAAAATAAATAAATAAATAGCTCTGACTGCACATGCATACCAGGCAAGGTCTGTAGGCAAACTCAGGAAACAATACAGTTTATTCCACGTATACACAACTGGCAATACAGTAGAAATGTTTGAAGAACGCAGTCCTTCAAAAGATAGGCTTCCATGGGACTAGGGTGAGGCACTGGCAATGCACTGATTCTGACAGTGTAAAGGTAAATAAAATGAAAGTTCCTTTGTTCAATATATATAAAGGAGAGGCAGCTACACTGCTCCTTCCCTTCCCTTAGGGTGTCTCCTTAAAACAAAATAGACCCAATTTTTGTGATCAGGAAATAGATAAATCCAGTCTCGTTTTCCAAGTTAAGTTAAACACAGGAGTTGTTGAGAAGGTGGACAGAAACCATCACAACATGGCACATCTAGTTGTCTCTCACAGAGATAAGTGTTCATTGTTCTTTCTCCTACTTTACTGAATATTTGTGTGAAATTCTGTCTAGACTTTGTCGTCTTTAACCAACTGCCTGCATGCACTTAACCATACATGCACACTTAATTGTAAATTGTATTTTCTCTGTATTCTATGTTGGTACCAAGAGGTACCAGTGTTGGTAGGATTTTTTATTTCTCCAACAAATAATAACAAAAATAAATGTCAGCTTCCCCCCAAGTGTGACTCCCCTCATGGCTGGTGAATTGTTACCTGTGGCAATTGCAGCTAAAAGTTTCCCAGGCCAGATACGGCTGGAAATGGGTCCAGTGTCTCCTTACTCTGTGTAATAGGTAGAGCTTCTCTCCCCTCAACCACTACCTTTCAGCAATCCCCTCATGATACCTTACTTCCCACCCCGGCATAAGCCCACCCTTCCCTGCACCACCAGAGCCCATCTCTGAAGCTAGAGATGGTGGGGCCACAAAAGGCTGAATGGAAAAGCACAAGGAAGGTGGTCCTGCTCACTCCTTCCTAGGTGAAGGGTGAATAGTCATTTCCTCCCAGTTGATCAATTTCTAAACTGATCATCAATTATAAAGACTACCAAATTTGCTTCACAATTATGAATACCAATAGGCTGAATCAAAACCCTTTATTAAGTACTCATCAAAGCATAGCATATTAAATAATACTTAACAGTTTTAATTTTAATCATTTGTTTTTAGTTTTAACCAAGGTGAAGTTCATTTTACAAACAATTTTGAGATAAAAATCAAATTTTAAAAATTCAAATTGAATGAAAACAAAACAAACAGCAACAACAACAAAGCTTGCATAAGTACAGCCAAAGTATATCTGGAAGCTGGTGTTTAAGAATACGGAGTATATTTTATTTTTTTCTTTTTAGAGGTATTAGTGAATAAACACAAATTCACACTTCTTTTTAAGGAACCACTTGAATGTGAATGGCTCCTAAAACAATCAGTTGAGTTGCCATATGCATACTCATGAAATAAACCAATGGCAGACCCAGTGTGTAGCTCTTTAAGCTCAAGCCTCTACTACAGATGGTATTTATCATCACATAGGAAGCCTGTCAGCCTGTTTATAGTACTAAAGAGAAGATTGAACACCTAGAGATGGAAAAGGGTTTGGGTTCCTTTTATTGCACCTCCTGTACAAATCTCTCTCCTCATCTTTTCCCACCCCTATTTTAGTGATCATTAACTTCCAACACGAAAAAAGTAGAAAAACAATATCTAAAAGCAATGTCTCATTGTCTCCTAAAGGAAAGCATCTTAATAGCTCTCCATATTGGAATCCATAAAAAAAATGCTTCATAGCTTTTCTCTCTTAGGTTCTGTCAATTTAAATTTCAAATCTGGAATTGTAACTTACATGAAAACTTGGCTCATCTGTGTCTTAGAAAAGAGAAAAGCAGAAATTTGCACAAACTCAAGTTCAGCATTTCTAAGTTTGCATATTTTCTACCTAACCTTTATTTGTGAAGCCTCTTTATAGAACTGTCTCACCAAATTGATAAAATAACTTATGCAATTTGTGTGTTTTCAGCTCTGCCAGATGAGCAGCTCTGAAAGCCAGCCAAAGAAAATGCAGGCTCAAAGTCAGAGCAAATTTCCCAACAGCAAAGCAATGAGGCCTTTGCTGCCTCCCTTGGGAGACCGGCCGGCTAACAAACCAGAGGCTCTGAAATTTAGAAGGGGCAAAAAACTCAAGTCATATACACCATACAATGGAAGAACATGGGCTTAATGAGCCAATGCTTTTTCCCTTTTCTGTTTATATGTGTGGCACAGATCCACAGATCAGGACTATCACAAATTCAAGGTACCTGATAGGTTTTTTATTTTGCATTCCTAAGTAATTATCATCTCCTATACACTTCACAGCAATGCCTCAATATTTCTTCATGATATAAGGCAGATAATAATGATCAATTGTGTCTTACGGCTATAGAAATGTAGACCAGGTGACCTGAATAATTTGACTAATAATTTGCCTGAGGTCATAAATAAATGAGCAGGATATCCAGAAATAAGTGTTCAATTTCCTATTTTTTTGCTTTTTTTTTAGATAATCACTTTTTTGAGCTCTTCATAAGTTTTAAAAATCCAAGAGCCATAATTTACTGTACACTATGACTTCTCAGGATCCTTGAATTTCAAAGCACCGTATACTCTATGATATGTTAACAAGGATTTGCGGCAAAAAGAATACATATTTTGAGTGAGTGCTGTCTTGGCTACTGTATATTCATATACAGTTACAAATTAAAAGATGGTTTTAGATCGATATTATTGTCAAGTTCTTTACCAAATCCCTTATCAAGAAAAGAATTGTGCTAGCCTTAAGTTTTTAGTCTTATTTTTCTTCACAGTGAATGTAGTAGTTAGATCCTATGTGAAGAACTGTACTGGGTAAATAAAACAATAATATACATTAAGTCCAAGTGGTCATTTAACAATCACTGCAGCACAACTCCAAGAAATCGGGTAAACAGGGAAAGTTTGGATAGCTGGATTTGCTTATTTTTGTGAAAAATGCAGCAAAAGCCCTGATGCATTGTATTCATATCCAGGACATAGCACAATTCATGCCATGTTGCACTCAGTCCTAAACTCTACTCTTGTCTCTTTCCAATGCAACCATCCCCAAGTGGCTTGTGAACATATAGAATTAGGCACATTCAATGTATGTCTATGTCATTGTCATTCATTTATTTATTAAGCCTACAAATACTTTACTGGATACCTACTAAATGCCAAAAGATACGCCAATGAGCAAATAGACAGTCCCTGCACCCACAGAGCTTATGCCTAACCTAGGAAAAAAGACTGGCAACTATTTAAATTACAGTATGGTAAGTGCTTCAAATCATAACACTTTGATAGTATACAGCTTTTCTACCCTAGTCTGGAAGCTCAGAAAAGAGATCCTTGAGGAAGCAACATTTAAGTTCAGGCAAGAAGGAAGGGTAGGAGCTGCCCAGGAAGAGATAGAGAAAGGACTGTGTGCAAAGGCCAGGAAGGCCACCGGGATGGTAAGCAGAGACAGTGTGGCTGAAGCATAAAGAGGGAGCGAAAGGAAAGTACAATAAAATTAGGAGTAAATTGGGAGGTAGCTATTTAGAGTGTTAAGAACCAAGTAAGACCAAAACATCACACTATATATCAAAAATATGTACAATTTCAATTTCTAATTTTGTTTTTTTAAAAAAGGACAATGGGCACCCAATGAAAGAGCTTACAGAAGAGAAAAACGTATTCAGGTTTACCCTTTAGAAACACTATAGATACTCTCTTGAAAATGGAAGGGGAGGCCGGGTGCGGTGGTTCACGCCTATAATCCCAGCACTTTGGGCGGTTGAGGCAGGCAGATCACTTGAGGTCAGGAGTTCGAGACCAGCCTAGCGAACATGGTGAAACCCCATCTCTACTAAAAATACAAAAATTAGCTGAGCGTGGCGACATGCGCCCATGCTCCCAGCTACTAGGGAGGCTGAGGCAGGAGAATCGCTGCAACCTGGGAGACAGAGGCTGCAGTGAGCCAAGATTGGACCACTGCACTCCAGACTGGGCGACAGAGCAAGACTCTGTCTCAAAAAAAAAAAAGAAAAAAAGAAAAAAAAAAGGATAGGGAGATGGAGAAGGTGGGGCATGGAATGAAGAACCAATTAGCAGATTCTCACAGTGGTCCATGTATTCAACGATAATTTTCAAACAAGGTAAGGTTATCACTCTCAAACCGATGTGATAATAATGTGTGTTAAAGACTTTATTTAACTCATTAATTAATGAGGGACCCAATAAGGTGTTACAACCAGTTCAGGGGAAAATTTTTAAAAACACATGTTTTATATAAGAAAGATGAAAACTGAAGTAGATTTGCAATAGATGTAAAAACTGGTCTATCCAAGGAGCAATAATTAACTGCTTTCCAAATAATTTTCATTTTTATGGATAAGAATCACTTGCATACCTATTTTCCACAACTTACCTAGTTGTAATGTAGCTCAAAAATAATTAAAGGCAGAGATAATTCAGATGCCTGAGGTAACAGGACACCCACTAGTCTTTCTTGCCCATTGTAAAGTCTCTCACCATTTTTTTCAACACCAATAACAATGACTTAGAAAAGAGACATGTCACTCTACATAGAGTAAGTGGACAATTTTGAATATATGTACATATTGGAATTAACAAGACTCAATGTTTGATTGAGACTTTTGATGGGAAGGAGGCCACAAAGGAAATATCCAGACAAATGCCTGTTTTAAAACAAATTCCTAAATGGCAGAAGGTGCCATCAGTGTCTGTTTGGATTTCTCAGCACAGGGGCCCTGTTGCTCTGTTTAGGAACCCACATTGTAGGGGAGTAGTGGACCCACTGAAAAATTATATTGTAAAGCTCACCACAATGTGCCAAAGGACATGGATTTTAAAAAATTCATTCCCTTCAATGGGATTTTTTTTTTCTTGTTCTAGCCTCTGCATTACCTAGTAATACCAGGCACAAATACAGTCTTTCCCCCGCTCAGCAAGGGTTAAGCCACATGGGAGTCTATGGAAATCTCCCGGTCTAGAAATGTGTTACTCTCTCTTTCACTATCCTCAATTGGAAGCAGTTCAGCTTATGGTCTTAAGACAGCCAGAGGAAAGAAAAAATAATGTGAATGTTTAGTGTCACTGCCATGAGCCTCCCATCTCCAAATATTCATAATTTCTCAGATAAATTCCTTCTAGGTTTTGATTTCTTGCTAGATGAAAATAAAAGTTTTCAGAGTCATCCCACTTTTGGTAGTTTTTCTCCAAACACCATCTCCAAACACTAACACAGAAACTGAGCTCAGAAACTACCATCTCCAAACACTAACACAGACACTTTTAGCTAAAAGCTTTTAGCTAAAAGTTCTGTGTTCCATAACTGTAACTTTTACTAAAAACGATAAAAATTACCAAGTCTTTTCTAGTAGTTTGGTAAGAAATACAAATATCCCAGGGCAAACAATTTACATGGCACTTAAAGCCCCCATTTATATTGCAAAATAATAGACATTATAAATGTACAAATTTAAATATCAAGTTCGTTTAATAAACTAGTCTGGTACTACCAGAGTTTGTTTTATGTGAGGTCTTTTTAAAGGTGTCAATGAGCCGCCATAAATATTGAGAACTTTCTTTTCAATTATTCTTTCTCAGTTCTCATCTCTCTTCCTCTGCAAACCCTTTCCATGTCCTATCGTACTACCTATTGCTCTCCATTGTCATAAATAGGTAAAAAGTAATTTACCCAGTTTCAAATGCTTTCTAAACTTAGGTCTACCAAGTTTAAAGCTTTCAAAACAATCTTCAAAGTTAGTTCTAAGGCAATTCTTCCCCAAAGACTAAATTAAGCTGCTAAAAACTGCTTCACTTGTTCTATCTAAACAAGTCCCATGTTATCCTCGTGAATAACCAGGATGAATAATCTTACTTATACGAGCAATCATGAAACCACTGGAATAAAGCACCTCATATCCAGACTCCCAGTTACTAAAACTACATTCTCTGGAAAATGGTCACATGCAGATGAATAGTTCAAAAGTTTTTATTCATGTTAAGCCCGAGATGCACATATGTTACCTGTGTCTCTGGAATAAAACAAATTAAAATGTACCAAAATATGCCTACATGTGCTTTGGAATAATCCTACACATATAACTGCCAATTATGCAAGCAGCTTTGTGTTCTAATTCTCTATATTTTTAAACCTCTGTCAAAGTTAATTTTCACATTCCTTACATACTCACAGGCAAGATAAAATATCCCTCAAGATAAACTTGTAAAGCCTAAGAAGCAGTGAAATCAAATAACCAACTATAAATATTGGGATGTGGGGCATTTTTTAAACTATGCTGCTACTCAAGCTAATCTTCAGATATCCTCATTTTTTCCTCAGGAAATACCAATGTTTGTATTCCTGACCTTTACAACTTTCGAAAAGCAACCAAAAATTTTGAAAAGCAAGTCTTAATTAAAATAGCTTTTATACTGTTTAAAAGACCATAACAGTGTTTCTCTGAGAAACTTCTATTTTTCATCTTGCTATAGAAGAGTAACACAATCTGTTACCCTGAAAACTCTCTTCCCACCTGAGGCTTAGTGCACAAAATTCCAACACCAATAACTAAGAGATAATCATATTAGAACAGATTTGAAAATAGCACTGACAATTCCTCTCTTCAGCATGGTCTGCCCCTAAGAAAAATTATTGCTTAAAGCATTGATTATATTCTAAATAGTCAGAAATTCTAAGAGCAGATCTTTGCGGGGGGCGGGGGGGTGGAATTAAGGAAGTATACGAGAAAAAAAAAAAACCACAAGGCAGATAAATATTATAAGCCACATCCACAAGAATAAAAATCCATAAATATTTTTGACAGGGTAGAAAGATTGCCTGAATGATAACATTTGGTTTTAACCAGGCAAAATGAAATCATAATCCTCTTAACCAAGAGAACACAAAAATTTTCCCAATGATATATCCTTTCCCAGATGTACCCAGGATTTGCAGAATCAAAAGCAGCTAATTGTTGCCTTAAATATCTGGAGAAGGCCAGGTAAAAGTCAATAGCATCCCATAAACTATGTATGTGAGAATTTCCATTTAAACGTATTTTAGAAGAGAATAAAAGAAGAATAAATGTATCTGCATACTTAGAAGACTTCTGCTAGGTGACATTTCCTGGGGAAAATTTACTGCACTTCCAACCAAACTCCTTCAATCAGAATGACGCATCTGAACCATCAGTTTTTGAAAGTGTCGGTTACCTTTGAAAATCGAGCGTTTATCCATTTGGTAAAGGTTTTCTTCTGTACATCATTGTGTTCATCTGCGGAATGGAAAAAGAAAGAGAAGGAAAAAGTATGAGAGTCTGTACCTTTAGTAAAGCACCAAATAAGATTATCTCTATCCTCGAAGAGTTTAAAATAGTCCTATTAGTCGAGCTCCTGGAGCACAATGATGCGCAGCTGATGCAGAATCTGATGACTGCCCAGTTCACCTATGGAGCCCAACACTGCCTACAACAGAGGGAGGCTCGGGCACCTTTCCCGAGGGACCAGTCTGTCTCACCCTAAGCCCCGGAGTCCTGCCATCAGAGACCAAATCCAGGTTTACGGGATCGAATCAGGGACCTACTTTCCAGCTAGTACCCATAGCACTTTCTGCTACATTTTGTTGAAGTAAAATTTCAGCATAATCAAAATGTCTTCATGTTCAAAACAAAAATTAAAGTTATCCAATAAAAAAGTCAGGAATTCGTGACTTCCTCCCTCTTCATACTGGTCCTACACCCTCTAGAATGACAGCATAAGGTTTATGGTCAATCTTGTAACCCATTTTCCTGTAGTAAGATTGACATGAGGTTTTAATGATCTTGATCTATACAAACTTTTACAGGTAGAAAAATCAGAAGAATTTAAAACCGTTATCAATTTTGGTTTTGATTACAAATTAATTTTATAAGTCATAAAAAATGAAAAGTTACTTTAAAAGACTGACCACCCTGAACTTTTTAAAGATGGGTAGAAGGATTTGGTTACATATAAGAAGGCCGTGTGGCTAACAAAAAGAGAAAAGGATTTTCTCTAGAACCAAGTAGACAGTGTCCCAATCCATTTATTGTGTGACCTTGGGTCATTATAACATCGCCTAGCCTCACAGTTCTCATCTGTACAATAGGGATAAATAATATCTAGTTTGCAAGAGTACTGTAAAGGTTAGTGAATATAAATGACAATCACTTGACGAAGAGCTGGTGTCCAGCTTGTTATAATGATTATAGTAAAAGTGTAAGCAAGGCAGATAAATATCCATTGGACTTCTTCAGATCATACTCTCTTTCCTCACCACTCGATTTTCTGTTAAAGCCAGTAAAAGAGTCATTGTTGTCTTAAAGCCTACAAAACAGCATTTTGACAATCTCTATCAGTTGTTCAGAAAGCTGTCCAAGGAGTATCTACAACAGTGCAGAAAGGTGTGGCTCCACCCATATGTGTGTCCTGCCTCCTCTGCCACCTTTCATACTGCTGGGCTGCCTCCCACATCGGAACAGCAAAATAATAATGGAGGCGGCCCAGGTGTGCTTGGCCCTCCAGCGTCGATTCCACATTAAATACAGACCTGCTCACAAACCTCTACTAGGATCATTAGACGTTCATCTACCACTTCACCCAGTTTGTGGTCTTTGGTCCTCACCCCTTTGTGGAAGGAGAGTTTGTAATTAAAAGGTCATTCCCAGAATAAATATAGCAGCAGCTTCAGAAAAAAAAAAAAAAAAAAAAACGCATTTACAACTCCATAAAGGTAATTGGAGACCTTCTCCAAGACACTAAGGGAGCAAGTGGTATAGAAAACAAAACTGCTGTATAAGAAACTCCTTGATGTTAATGGTGCTCAGAGGTGACCTTCCTTCAAAAGGACAGCAAAGACAGCAACAATCCCTATTTCAAGCTTTATATTATCCAATCAAGGCCACATAAGCCATTTATTAACCAAGAGAAAGTGCTTACACACTGAATGACCCTTTGCCATCTTCATATCAAAGAGGGACACAGCCGAGATTATACTCAGAATACAAGGCTACCACCACACATCAACCTGAAGAAGGCACTATACCAGCCTCACCAAAATGAATTTAATATTAAATATCAGTGTTTAGGGCATTTGGAAAATCCAATTATTTGTCCCACTACCTTAAAAAGGATGTATTTTTATAAATCTGGTTATATGCAGTTTTATTTAATCCTATGAACAAAAAATATAGAAAGGTCAAAAATAAGTATTAAATTATCTTAATTTGATAACATTCACACAACTTAAGAATTTGAGGCCATAAAAAAGGAAAAAATATAAGAGAGAAATCTCACTACATTTTACATTTTCTTAACCTATTTCCAGAGCATTTAACTTTCTTATTTCAAAAACATATTAAAATATCTCATACTATGTAGGTTTCTCCCCAGATATAAAGTGGACAAAGAAATGAGCACTTTTACCTTATCAAATGACAATAATCTTTCCATTTTATCATATATACAATGAAATCAAATTTATGGATTCCCATTCTTATGTTTGTAAAAATGAATAAGATAATGTTTCAACAATAGTCTTTATTTTATGGGTCAAGTCAATGTCAGAATATAAGTCCAAGTAACAGATAAATTATTTGTCTGTAAACAATACATCTTCTAACATCCAAATGTTTCAAAAATACTTCAAAGTTTATAAACACACTTCTGCATTCATTCTCTTGATACAGTTAAAAATGGGGGAAAGGGTGTACATATTTCAAAGACTAGTTTGCATTTTCCTTTTTTCAGACACACACACATACAGACAGACATACTTCTTATTTTCTACTAGACAGGAATTCGGTAAAAAAACAAGAATTTGCCTGTGGCTTTTCAATTATGAGATTGAAATGTAACAAACTTGCCACACTTACTAACCTCCACATCACAACAATTAAGGTAAACAATCTTGGCCTAGATCTGGGGGGCGTAAAAATAGCAGATGGGTAACAGGATAACTAAACTTCTGTCATGCTATTCTGATCAGCCATTTTGTCTGCCTAGAAAGTTATATGGAACTTCCACAGTCTCAAATTATTTCAATCCTCATTATCAAGCCAATTCGTTATTTTAACTTCTCCAAAACAAAAATGTGTAAGAATACAACAAACTTACATATAATTTGATTATAAATAGATATGTATAATATTAAGTGAATGAGTATAATTTCTACTGCACATAAACCTTCTCCAAATGTATTTTCAAGCTTCCAAATTCAAACCAGTGTTTTCCTTAGACTTGGATTTTTGAAAACCATTTTGTTTCTGAAAGCCTTTGCTGGCTTAGCAAATCTTATCCATTAATGACCTTTCTCCATTAGAGGGATGAACACGAGACTGAATTAGAAGAAGAAAAATGTGTTAAATCCCTTAAGGCTGCTTTTCCAAATTCTTCCTCTAAATATTTTACTCTTCTTAAAATGCTTTTGACATGTTCACACAGATCCAAAGGCCTTCACTGCTGCCTAGCCTGGAATTTTATTTCTGTGATAGGTAAAAGAAGTAAAGCAAGATGCATCAACAAAACTGCTTGATAAATCTTCAAGGAAACTGGTTTGAAAATGTTTTCACTTCACCAGCTCAAATGCGTATTGAAAATTGTTTTAGCAGAATGTAGCAACATATCTCAATTTAAATCCTAAACTGGAAATGTGGCAGAGAAATTAGGAGTTGTTTCCCCTATGAAAGCACACAAATCACCTCTAAAACTCCACTGTTATTAGAGAGAAAGCATTATCCTCTGGTACACCATTTGAAGCAATTTAAGAGTGTCCAGTTGGCTGGCACTAATGTAACATGAGTTCCCTAAAGTGCAGCTATTTAAAAAAGAAGCACCTAGACCTTTAGCCAAGAAAGAAATCTCTTATTGGATGATTTTAAACTTGGATTGATTTTATCAAGGCCTCTTTCACACACACAAAATTTAACACACCCTAGAAAGCTAATTTCTCATTAGCAAAGAAGATTATTTTGGAAGCAACAAAAGTATTTCAGATCACACTCTCATTTCTTCCTTTGGTGGGCCCTACATGTGGATCACCCCCAATATAAATCTGCCACTCACACTTAGTTATGCCATTATGCTATCTTGTTTCATCATACCCAATCATACCCAAACACTAATTCATTTATTCAAACAATATGTATTAAAATATCAAATGAAAATAATAAATATTATATAATAATCTGTAAAATATTATAAATATGTAGACAAAGAAACAAAGCCAACAGGAGACAGACTGCTCTCAAACAGAATGTTTAACCTCCCTGAGTTTCTTTCAAAATCTGACATCCTCAGAGGACCTAAAAAAAGCTAAAATTAAAAATGTAGTTTTCAGAATTGTCAAAACTACCTAAGTGTACAAGAAGTTTAGATAATTAACATTTCAAATGATATTTTTGTGAGTTTGCCACATTTAAACATTGAAGTTATTAAAGCTAAAAACCACATTTAAAACAGACTTTCGCTTCACTCTGTAAAAAGCTAAATACAAGTTGATTTTTTTTTTAACAACATACTTTGCTTTAGTTTACAATGGACTAGTTGCGTGCGGAATGAATCCGATGGGTAATAATAACACAAGTGGACCATGTCTTCCCAAGATGCTGTGCCACCTCACTGGCTATCAAACCTGTGAAGCCGTTATAGTCTCATTTCTTCTGAGAGAAGAAGCCCGCAAGACAGAGAGCTATTCCTGGTATTTCCTCGATCCCAGAGGCTGGCTCTTCATGCTCTAGCCAGCTGTTCCTCTTCTCTCAGTCCTGCTATGTATACATCATAGCTCCTGGGTGCTTCTTCATAATAACCTGACCTGCCATACAGATAATGATCCTGATATGCAGACTGGCCTGAACAATTGAAGTAGTATCATTGTCCTGGATAACCAATAATTGGAGGGGAAAAAAATGCCTGCACATGCTTCCATGATACTCTTCAGAGGCCCTTGAGTGTGCACTAATGCAACAAGAATCCCAGCCAGATGCCCAGTGAAGGAAGTCCCTGGTGAGAATAAGTGAAAAGGCACAAGTGTGGCCCGACAAGCAAATCTGTTTAGTACAAGGAAGCCCAAAATGTTAACAAAGGCTCCAAGGCAATGATGGTTGTTAAGAACCTCTAAAGCAAACAAAACTCCTGGGAAAACCTACAGCACAATACCTTCCGAAGCCAGGTCTTCCAGAAATTAAAGAAGATTACAAGAGCAGGTACACCACCCTAGGGAACAGGGAAAATGTGGTGATGACACAGGCAAACCATCTACTTCCCAGTCTTCTTTCCAGATTATTCCTTTCCAGAGTGTGGACATCGTATTAAAATACAAATGCCAATCATCAGCAATGGTGAGCAGGAAAGAGCAGGCAATGCTGCCTGCCAGTCTTTTTGCTAGTAACTCCTCTCCGCTCTAAGGCAAGGAGAGGTGGAAATGGTGGAAGTGAGAAGGAAAAAGAAAACAACTCCGCTTGTCAAAGAAGAAGGCTGAGGCAGAAGTAAATGAATTGTCCAGCATCACCCACCCAGCAAATGCTGGGCCACAAACAGAACTAGGTCTAACTGACTGTGGAGTCTGTGTTCAATGCACTTCCATGTAGGAGGAGGTTAAAGAGGGTTTAATGAAAAAAAGAAAGCTTTAAAACATATCTTGAATAATAGACGAAGTATAGTTCATGCAAACATGGGAAGGGCATTCTAGACAAAACAAACCTTATCAATACCTCTTCATTTCAGCCTCAGATTCAATACCTCACAAAAAAGAACATGTTTAATATAATTGTGGTATCTACAAGAAAACACAGAGGGCTATAGCATATAATGATGTCAAAATAAGGCTAAGATAATCCAAATTTCAGGAAGTTTTCAATCCTGAAAACTGTTTATGCCTGTAAAAAAAGAAGAAGGGTATGGAGTTAAAATATATGCTTTAAAAATGTTCTTGTAATAAAATAGAGATTATTTGAAAAAAAAAATCAACCTCCTTAAGCAAGCACATGCTCTGCTAGCATGACCCAGTGACCCATCCACTCTGCCTAAAACTGAAGGCAATTATGGAGCCTTGGGGTTCTAGAATGTCTACAGCCACATCTGGACTGCATTTAGAATTTACATCATTTTCAGCATCAGAGGTCAGAGGAATTTTTTTTTTAAGACGGAATTTCGCTCTTGTTGCCCAGCATCGAGTGCAATGGCGTGATCTCAGCTCACTGCAATCTCCGCCTCCCAGGTTGATGCGATTCTCCTGCCTCAGCCTCCCGAGTAGCTGGGATTACAGGTGCATGCTACCACGCCTGGCTAATTTTTGTATTTTTAGTAGGGACAGGGTTTCACCATCTTGGCCAGGCTGGTCTCAAACTCCTGACCTCATGATCCACCTGCCTCAGCCTCTCAAAGTGCTGGGAGTACAGGCATGAGCCACTGCACCTGGCCAGAGGATCATGTTTGTTCCAGCTGAGAACCAACCTAACCCACCAAAACTATCCGCCTTACTATCACGGAGCCACAGAGGATAGGAGTAGGAAGTATGTAAGAGGGTGCCTGATGGGATCCCGTCCTGTGACCAGAGTGGTCAGGGGCTTACCCCTCATGACACACAGTTGAATGGTGCCATAAATCAAATCAGGATCCATGTCTCCTTACCTAGCTCTCCTCCTACTCACAAGACTGCCTCTTTTTAAAAAAACTGTTTTATGAAGGTATAAAATTCACCTATCATACAATTCACCCACATACCTACTATACAACTCACCTACCATGCAGTTTACCCATTTAAATTCACCTACCATATAATTCACCCAATTAAAGTTTACAATTCAATCGTTTTGGGCCCATTGATAGATTTTTTTAATTGTGGTAAAAGATATATAACAATATTTGTGATTTCAGCCATTTTAAATCATACAATTCAGTGGCATTAGTTACACCTACAATGTTATACAACCATAACCACTATCTATTCCCAAAACTTTTTCATCACACTGAACAGAAACTCTGCAGTCATTAAGCAGTAAGTCCCCACTGCCACCAGTCCCTGGTAATAGCTAATCTACTTTCCATCTCTATGCATTTGCCTATTTAAGATACGTCATGTAAGTGGAATCATACAATATTTGTCATTTTGGGTCTGGCTTATTTCATTTAGTATAATGTTTTCAAGGTTTCATCCATGTTGTAGCTTGTATCAGAAATTCATTCTTTTTTAAGGGTGGAAAATGTTGCATTGTATGTATAAACTACAGTTTCTTTATCCGTTCGTCTAAAGAGGAGCACTAGTTGACCACTTTTTGGCTACTCTGAACAATGCCACAATGAACACTGGTGTACAAGTATCTGAGTTCCTGATTTCAGTTCATTTGGGTATAGATGCAGGATTTGAAATTGCTAGGTTAATATATGGTAATTCTATGTTTAGATTTTTGAAGAACCAGCAAACTATTTCCCATAGTGGCCACATCGTTTTACACTTTCACTATAATGCATGAGAGTTCCAATTCCCCCTATCCTTGCTAACATTTGTTATTTTCTTTAAAAAAAAAAAAAATGTATAGCCATCCTAGTGTAAGACTGGCTTTGAAAACAGAAACTACCAAACGAAACCCCCAAACTTAGAGACCTCCTGAAGACTTTCTGAATGAGTTCAAGTTTAACAGCTTGCTAACCTGAAGAAGCTGGGGTTCAGAAATTGCTTTTTCACATTTAATCCATACCATATTGCCAAATGATTGATTTACTCTCAAAATAATTATTTTCAGAATTAAATGTAACCATTAATTCCATCTTCTAATTTTAGTTTATTTACTTCTTAACCTATTTTCTTTTCAACAAACAAGTTTTTTTAAACAATGTATAGGAATATAGGAGATAATGTTCTTCTACTTTCGCTTTCTAGAGCTGCTAAACTTAAACTGAAAGAATGTTTCTAAGATTTACAGGCATCTGATACTGTTTGAAACCTTTCCTCTAGAAATATATTTTGCAAAAAAAAAAAAAAAACCTTTTCTATCAACCATATTATATGTGTTGCAAATGTGGAAAAACAGACTCCATTTATGGGGGTAGAGACTGTAAACCTTACATACAAATACTTCACTTTGAATTTTTTTCCTGGAGTGAAGATTTTCATTAAAATTGCTAGCAATGTCATAGAGCAAGGAGGGATTATTTAGGAGACAGTGAATTAGTCATAATGATATGAGTCACCGTCATGAAAAGCCAACAGAAAACTATTTTTTTATTGATTAACAAAAGGCTAACCTTACGATAGAAAATTTCTATGAAATCAAATTCGTCTCTTCATTATTATCAAATAAACATCTATTATGTTCTACAAACTGTCTACAGAAATCTCAAGAAAAAGCAATTATTTCATGAACATATAATTCTAGATGTATGAGCCTCGAAAAAAATGGGGAAAACATTTTGAATGTAAAAACCATTCCAGTGATTTGACCTTCAGACTTTCTCATGACAAGTTCTACTTGTCAAAATAGCAGCAAAAATATGTCCTTGCAAGACAGCTAATTATTCAAATAATATTTTTCTCACTTTAATTACTTTATTATTTTCCTCATGTTATGAGGGATCTTCCTCATATATTCATAGAATAAAACAATATCCAAAAAACAGCAATTTCAAACCAAAAAAATGTATAAAGTATCCAAAGAAAAAGAGAACAACACTTTAAATATCTAAATATCTGCCCGCATGCATATGTAGGAATGCTATGATTTTCTATAGAGCTAATGTAGGAAACCTTTCACTGTATGCCATGTGTCTTCTAAGATCATGACACTGGGTCATCACAGTCAAATAAAAACTATATTGTGAGAGAATACATATTGATATGGTTTGTCTGTGTCCTCACTCAAATCTCATATTGAATTGTAGCTCCCATAATTCCCATGTGTTATGGGAGGAACCTGGTAGGAGGTAACTGAATCATGGGAGTGGTTTCCCTCATACTGTTCTTGTGGTAGTGAATAAGTCTCATGAGAGTTGATGGTTTTACAAGGGGTTTCCCCTTTCCTTTGCCTCTCATTCTCTCTTGCCTGCTGCCATGATAAAGACCTTTTTGCTCTTCCTTCATCTTCTGCCCTAATTGTGAGGCCTCCCCAGCCACGCGGAACTGTGAGTCCATTAAACCTCTTTTTCCTTATAAATTACCTAGTCTCCACCATGTCTTTATTAGCAGCATAAAAACAGACTGATACACATATATATTAATATATATGATAATTCAATAATAAATGGAAAAGCATCAAGCAGTGAATGAGCACTGTAAAAGCCAATGAAAACATTCTGAAGTCAACAACTCCAGTGAATCAAAAGGACCAGCAATATAGTTTGGTTTGCTTCCTTACTTCAATTTAGTCCTCTGTGTGTCTGGGCCCATATGACACCTTGAGATAGGCAAGACCCAGACAACAACAATCCACATACGTTAAGGCACTGGTCTTTCCATTCTGCCAGACAGGAGAGTCCCCAGGTGGCAACAAAGAACAATGCAACCTGGAAAAACTCATGGGTCAAAGAAAAGTGTCTCCAGCTCATCAGGATTAGACATCTACAAAACTTTAGATAACCTCAAGGGCCACAATGAACATCCCCTCAAACAAAGCTGCCAAGCCTTCTTTACTACGCCCCATCATTTGGAGAATCACTGGAGCAAAGACTCTCCCCCTCTTTCTCTCCTCTTCATTTTCAGAACCCACCTCCTTCTGCCTGCTCTACTTTTTCGAACATTGAAACCTCCCTCCGTCCTGCATCGTTGAATATTCTTTTTCAACACCCTTCTCTGGACCTGTCGTGACACAGGCCGCCATCTTGGAATTCTCAGCCACAGAGTCTGCCTGCTGTACCAGTCTGGGCCCCCTGCACAATATGGGTCAGTCTCTTTCTACCATTTCTCTTCTGGATTGTCTTTTTCCATCTTTTGTTTCCCTTCTTAAAACTTCCTATATAATGTCTATAATATACTTTAAAAGCTTTCAACATACAAAGTGTAATATGCTTGTGTTAAACTAGTTTAAGTCAGAAGCTTCAAACACTCTTGTTCATGAACCTCTAAAAGAAGTTCTGTGCACATTTTAAAGTTGACAATTGATATTTATCATAAATTTAAATCGTCAAAAAAGATGTAATTTCTAGCATGTTGTTAAGGAGTTGCAAATTTAGCTCATTCAATTAATAGAAAATGCCTCCTCTGCTACCTAATTAGCAAAAGTAGTCCTCACCGTCAAACTAATCAGCCAAAGCAGATTTATTTTCTGACAAGAGGAGTCTGACTTGGTTTTAGATTTAAAAACCATGTTACAGGTGTTTCCAAATAACATCTCACTTCAGAATTCTCATTCTAAGATAGAGGAATGGATGGATGGATGGATGGATGGATGGATGGATGGATGGCAGGCAGGCAGCTGGACACAAAGCCTTGCCCTGGATACAACAAGGCACCAATCATTTAAAAAAAATTTTAAGGAGTGTTCCTTGTTTTGCATTCTTAAATTGTCCTCTTGTTTGATGTCTCACAGCAATGCAGCACAGTAAAATTTGGGGAGAGTAAGAGGTATGACTTTCTTTTATAAAGTGGAAAAGAAGAATTATGAAAGGAAAGCTAAGAAAGGAGACAGCTAGGTTGCTATCTTGAGTGCCTTAACCACTAGAAAAGCTTGCCACGGTCACAGTAAGACACACATATTCCAGTGTGCAAACCACACTAGAGGCTCACATTTGTCCCAACCCAGTATAACATTCCAGAGAAGTTCAGCTATAATTTAATTAGAAAGGCTAAACTCCAGAATGGGCCACTGAAAAGGCGTCAGTTATCTTTATTTTCATCAACACCAGAGACTTTGTTAAATAATCTAATGAATGTGAGAAATATGCTTTTACTGTGGCTTAATAATTGGCATAATTAGAATGTTAGAAATATCCTCCCACTGGTGACTTTAGTGTTATTCAATGAACAAGGATTGGTCAAAATATTTTCTAGACATGCCCCACCATTGATTAAACAGAATATGAAAATCTAGTGAGTCTGGGAGGCTAGATCCCTAAAGGTCCTATGTTCCAGCCATTGGCTGGAGGATTTTAGTTATCTGCTGCTGATTATAAGACTAAATCTTCTCCCTAAGACAATATTGTCTAATAAAAATATAATGCAAATCACATACATAAATTTAAAAGCTGCATTAAAAAACAGGTAAAATGAATTCTTAGTAATATGTGCTATTTAACCCAATATCTCCAAAACATTATCATTTCAACATATACTCAATATTTTAAAACATCTTGAAAAAACATTTTATAGTCTTTATTTCTTACTAAGCCTTTGAAATCCTGGGTGTATATTACAATTATAGCATCATCTCAATCCAGACGATCTACAGTTCAGGAACTCAGCACACAATGCACCAAATTATACAGCTCTAGAATATTGCTGCATTTACTTTAACTGACCTTCAAAAGGATACAGAGCTTCCGGGCGCAGGGGCTGACGCCTGTAATCCCAGCACTTTGGTAGGCCGAGGCGGGCGGATCACAAGGTCAGGAGATCGAGACCATCCCCACTAACATGGTGAAACCCTGTCTCTACTAAAAATACAAAAATTAGATGGATGTGGTGGTGCATGCCTGTAGTCCCAGCTACTTGGGAGGCTGAGGCAGGAGAATGGTGTGAACCTGGGAGGCGGAGCTTGCAGTGAGCCGAGATGGAGCCACTGCACTCCAGCCTGGGTGGCAGAGCAAGACTCCATCTAAAAAAAAAAAAAAAAAAAAGACACAGTGCTGCAGCTTACCTTACCAACTTTATAATGCAGGCTGTATGAACTGTTTTTCAAATTGTCTTATGTCATTTTGTAAGACTTCTAGTCAAATCAACGGACATAATAAGAACTGGGGGCCAGGCAAGTGACTCACACCTGTAATCTCAGCCCTTTGGGAGGCCATCCAGGGAGGATCCCTTGAGCTCAGGAGTTCAAGATCAGCCTGGGTAACACAGGGAGACTCTGTCTCTACAAAAAATCAAAAAAGTATCCAGGTGTGTTGGTACATGCCTGTAGTACTACTTATTCAGGAGGCTGAGGTGGAAGGATTGCTCGAGCCCAGGAGTTTGAGGCTGCAGGGAATCGTGAATGCACCACTGCATTCCAGCCTAGGTGACTGAGTAAGACCTTGTGTCCAAAAAAAAAAAAAAAAAAAAAGAACTGGGACTATTTCAAACTCTTTGTTATGTTCGTTGTCTTAAGTTTTATATTTTCTAGTCATTTAATAAAAATTAGTTGTACAACCATTTTGTGGAAAACATTGTACAAAGAAATAATAACATTTACAGAGCATCTACTATGTGTCAGTCCCAAAAGAGATCCAGATGTTGCTTTCAAGGAAGCTGTGGTCCGGCAGCCTGGGGTGGGTGGGGAAGGGACTAAGACAACAGAAAATTATAACTAATATATCAGGTACAGATACATTCATAAATTCATAGAAAAATATGTCTTGATGGGGATGAGAAGTGGATCAGGGAAAGATTTGACAAACAGGTTGCATTTGAGCTAGGCCTTGAATTACTATGTTTGAGGCATGTAAAAATTGTTAGAAAACCATTTGTAGAAGAGAGAACAGCTACACCAAAGTCCTAAAAACATGATGCAGACACAACTGTGAAGAGGTTCCTTTGGCTAGATGGTTTTTGATCAGAGCTGTGATGCCACTGAATTTTCAAACAGGCTGCATTTAAATTGAAGAGGACTTTGAAGGCCACAGCAAGGGGTTAAATGAGCAGGCAGTGTGGGCCGTTGGCTTTTCCTGAGCAAGAGCGTGACATGATCAGAAGGGTGCTTTAGTGAGATTAATATGAAAAATGGACTTGTGGGGAGGGAGGCCGGAAGAAAGTAAGCCAGTTTAAGGCTTATTAGAATTGCCCGTGCTAGACATCAGAGAGCCTGAAAGAGTAGAGGAGTAATGAGACAAGAAAGGGGGAGATGGACACAATGGGTATTGAACTGAAGAGAGAAGGTTGCTGCTGGGACTTGGTGAGGTGGGTGGGCATGATCATTATTATACAACCTGCCTCCCATTCTATTCTCAATTAGATTCTATGGCTCTTAAGAGACAAAATTTTATTTATTAGTGCTTTTGCCTCACATATTTACCATTTATTTGTGATAAGAACACTTAAAATCTGCTCTCTATGCTATTTTCAAATATACACCAAATTGTTATTAACTATAATCATCACCTTGTACCATAGATCTCTTGAAGTTATTGCTCGTGTCAAACTATATTCTTTGACCAATATTACTCCAAGTCCCCCACCCTCATGCTGCGACTAGACTACTGAATTATTATAAGAGTAATGAAGGACAGGCCAGGCACAGTGGCTTACGCCTGTAGTCCCAGCACTTGGGGAGGCCGAGATGGGTGGATCATCTGAGGTCAGGAGTTCAAGACCAGCCTGGCCAACATGGCAAAACCCTGTCTCTACCAAAAATACAAAAATTACCTGGGCGTGGTGGCGGGCACCTGCAATCCCAGCTACTCAGGAGGCTGAGGCAGGAGAATCGCTTGAACTTGGGAGACAGAGGTTGCAGCGAGCCGAGATCATGCCACTGCACTCCAGCCTGGGCAACAGAGCCAGACCCCATCTCAGGAGAAAAAAAAAAAAGAGTAATGAAGGAGAAACGGAAGTGCAAAAACTTCTAAAACTTTGGTAACTTAAAGGATGGTGTCTCTCCATTAAAAAATAAAAAGTGTGAAAAAAAATTTTAAGCACAGAAAGAAACTGATTAAGGAAAGAAATTCCTCTTTGCACCAAAAAATGTGAGAGATTAGCAGGATACTCAGGTGAACTTATCAAGGAAGCCCAGTGTGAAAGGAAAATAAATCTTGGGGCCCCAAAAATCACTAAGCTAAAGAGAAAAGTCAAGCTGGGAAATGCTTAGGGCAAACTTGCCTCCCATTCTATTCAGTCACCCCTCTGCTCACTGAGATAAATGCATATCTGATTGCCTCCTTCGGAGAGGCTAATCAGATATTCAAAAGTATGCAACCATCTGTCTCTTATTAACCTATGACCTGGAAGCCCCCTCCTCACTTTGAGTTGTCCCGCCTGTCTGAACCAAGCCAATGTTCATCTTACATATGCTGACTGATATCTCGTGTCTCCCCAAAATGTATAAAACCACACTGTGCTCTGACCACCTTGGGAACACATTGTCAGGACCTCCTGAGGCTGTGTCACAAGTGCACGCCCTCAACCTTGGCAAAATAAACTTTCTAAGTTAACTGAGACCTCTGTCAGATATTCAGGATTCATACCAGGAAAATGCAACGTTAGAACTGACAGGAGAGCGTCTTCACACTAAGGAGCTCAAACTCTCACAGGGGGCTAGCTTTCCCAGTGTCCATCCATGAGAACTGTTTAAAAGTATATTTTCATGCATAAAGACAACCATTAAAAAGGATACTAGCAGGCAGGGCAAGGTGGCTCATGCATGTAATCCTAGCACTTTGGGAGGCCCAGGTGGGTGGATTGCTTGAGCCACCAGCCTGGGCAACATGGCAAAACCTCATCTCTACAAAATAATACAAAACTTAGCCAGGCATGGTAGCACACGCTATGGTCCCAGCTACTCAAGTGGCTGACGTGGGAAGATCACCTGAATCTGGGGAGGTGGAGGCTACAGTGAACCGTGATCGCACCACTACACTCCAGCTTGGGCAAGTGACATCCTGTCTTAAATAAATAAATAAATAAATAAATAAATGATATTAGCCAGGCATGATGGTCCACACCTGTAGTCTCAGCTACTCTGGAGGCTAGGGTGGGACAATTGCTTGAACCCAGGAGTTTGAGGCTGGAGTGAGCTATGGTTGTGCCACTGTACTCCAGTGGGGCAAGAGAGCAAGACCCTGTTTCTAAAAAAAAAAAAACAAACAAAAGGTTAAAAACATGATATTAAGGTACATATAATGAATATGTAAAGACATGGAAGGATTTTCACCATGTATTAAGGGGTAATAAAGCAGGTCATTAAAGAATATACACAGTGCTTCATTTATACATGTGTACATATGACAGAAAGCCAAGAGCCAAAATGTTAACACTCTATCTGTAAATTAGAAGATTCTGACTCTTATATTCTATTATTTGTTAGCCATATTTTCTAAGTTTGTAATAAATACGTAATACCTTCTGTAACATTTTGTCTTTAATGCACTCATCTTGTAAAAGGTGTATTTTTCTCCACTTTAATGAAGACGAGTAGGAAAGGAAGAGAATTTGTCAGCTAAAAAATAAACTGGGCTGACACAAGATCTGTCTGTCTGTGAGTCTGTCTGCTTTGGTGGAGGATGGTGAGAATAAGGGAGACTTCTGCATATCTGTAGTTACATGCAGACAGGAAGGATCTAGGAGGAAGGAAGATACTGCAGATGCCAACACTCAACCAAAAACAGAAAGAGCTCCCAAATCCCAAAGGATGGGAGAGAGAAATGTACCATGAGCTAAGCTCCTAAACTGGAGAAAGCCCACATATTTCTAAAAATGAAACTTGCCAGGTTACATTGCTTTATTTGCACCTGCCTGTCCAGTGGGTTTTCCACTTGGAGCTAATTCTCTCTTCAGAGAGAGAATTAATGTAAATAACTGTGTTTATGGAGGTCACTTTCTTCCCAGCTTCCAGTCTATTCACTACAGAAACACCATGGAAGAGGGAGCTGAATCATTTAAAATACCCTTTTTGCAATAAAATCAAGTATTTTAAGACAAAATAATTAGTTATTAAAATGGTAAGAAGGCTGGGCGCGGTGGCTCACGCCTGTAATCTCAACACTTTGGGAGGCCAAGGCAGGGTGATCACTTAAGGTCAGGAGTTCAAGACCTGGACAATATGGTGAAACACCATCTCTACTAAAAATACAAAAATTAGCCAGGCGTGGTGGCACGTACCTGTAATTTCCACTATGCAGGAGGCTGAGACATGAGAATCGCTTGAACCCAAGAGGCGGAGGTTGCAGTGAGCCAAGATCGCGCCACTGCACTCTAGCCTGGGTGACAAAGTGAGTGAGATTCCATCTCGAAAAAATAAATAAATAAAATGGGAAGAAAAAAATAGAAGATTAAGGCAAAGCAAAATGCTACCAACAGATCACACCAAACTACCTAGACTTTCTCCAAAGTCTAATATTTTATTCACTTTCAGAACAAGAATAGAAACCTGGGGAAAAAATGAGGAGTATCTGTCCTTTGCTTATGTACTTTGATGAAATGCCAACTACTACTATAAATAGCATTTTTTAAAATAAGAAAAAATGGAGTATTTCAGAAGTGGTTTTTGGGTTTTTTTATATTGAGTTTTTTTGTCTTTATTTGGACAAAATTTTGTCTTTATTTGGTTTTAATATACACCATGACAAGTTAAAAACAAAATGTGAGTTCATAAAAAAAGGAGGAAGAGTCATTTTAAAAATTAAATTTGTAAAATTGCATGTCCGCTAAAATACAATCCTTTGTCCAAGAAAAATATTTATAATAAGCAGGAAAAACAAGTCAGAAAGGAACACTGCATTCCCCTTCAAAACTCAGGGCTAAAAATTTGTTCCCATGGACTTCACAGTTTAAAAATTGGCCCATAAAGCACAGAACTCTTTGCCTCAAAGGGTATAAATTGAAAGTTAATAAATACAAGAATTGAAAGGTTTAGTCTCATATTGAAAAATGCATATTCTTATTTTTAATTTTCATAACTATGAAAAAGTTCACATAAACTACTAATACTTTTTGTTTGAGACAAAGTCTCACTCTGTCACTTAGGCTTGAGTGCAGTAGTATGATCACGGCTCACTGCAGCCTTCACTTCCCAGGCTCAAGTGATTCTCCCACCTTTGCCTCCCAGGTACCTGGAGGGCATACGCCAACATGCCCGGCTAATTTTTGTATTTTTCTGTAGACACGAGGTTTTGTTATGTTGCCCTGGCTGGTCTCTAACTCCGGGGCTCGAGCAATCCGCCCGCCTACACCACACAAAGTGCTCGGATTACAAGCATGAGCCACTGCTCCCAGCCTTACTAATGCATTTTTTAATTAAAAAGCTTATTCAGGTAGGGTTGGACAAGGGGGTCAGATAAAATCCATTACTTGAGCAAAAGTGCAAGAAACCTCATTTACAGGCCACTCCCCTTCCTGATGATCATGTTAACTTCCTGTCACTGTTAAAAATTAGGGTTCTGGGCTGGGCACAGTGGCTCATGCCTGTAATCCTAGTACTTTGGGAGGCTGAGGCAGACAGATCACCTGAAGTCAAAAGTTCAAGACCAGCCTGGTCAACATGGTTAAACCTTGTTTCTACTGAAAATACAAAAATTAGCCAGGCGTCATGGTGTGCGCTTGTAATCCCAGCTACTTAGGAGGCTGAGGCAGGAGAATCACTTGAACTTAGGAGGCAGAGGTTGCACTGAGCCGAGATCACACCTCTGCACTCAAGCCTGAGCTGAAAGAGCAAGACTCTGTCTCAAAAATTTAAAAAAAAAAAATTGCATTTTGCCCCAAATCAGCACTATCTTTATTTAACAGTCTACTGTGAGTCTGACATTTATTTGCCTTTAAAAGAAAAAATTTGTAAATTTAGTCTATACTATCACTGGGTACTGCAAACTTGCTAATTATATCTTCAGTGTAAAATAGCTCTTCCTCTCATTTGTCTTGAACATGTGCTGGTCTTTTAAGCATGAGAAAGTCCAGATAACAGTTGAAGGTTGGAAGAATAAGTTTATGTTTGCTTTTCTGAAATAATTAAGCTTAGAGCTGGTAAGTATGTCTTCTTTCCACTTTCATCTTTTTAGAGTGAAGAGTGCTGATCACTTGAGTCAGTTTTACAAAAGGAACAAATGCATTCGCTCCAGGACTTGGGTTGCCTTCACCGGAATACCTTCCACTGGTAAATCAGTTAAGTAGGAGACTAGAATCTCAGATCGTAATCCATGTGCACAGTCAACATGGCTTTGTAAAAGAAGGATAATGTTCTCTGTTTTCTTTCTTGTTTCTTTCCTAATGACACCCCAACACCTAGCATTTTTCTGCATTGCAGCACCGCAATGGCATCTTTTAGGAACACTAGAATTACTACCTTCCCTGAGCCTATGGATTGTGTAAAATATAACCAATGATCACAAATTTTTCTTGGAGGTTAGCAAGAATGAATCAAACAAAAATTTGGATGAATGATCTTTCCTCAAAACTTTAGCATTTCCCTCAAGACAAGAATAAGCTAACCACCATTATCTAGGGTTCTGTCAAGGAGAAACAGGATCTGAGAAGAAAGCATATGCAATGATATAACCAAAAGCACTGAAAGCAGAATCTCAGAGATATTTGTACATCATGTTAATAGGAAGCGATTCACAAAAGCTAAAAGATGGAAGCAACCCAGTGTCCACCAAGAGATCAATTAATTAGCAAAATGTGGTATTTACATAAAATGGAATAATAACCAGCCTTGAAGGAAAGGAAATTCTGACACATGCTACAACATAGATGAACATGGAGGACAGTATGCTAAGTGACACAGCCAGTCACATAAAGAAAACTACGGTATGAGTCCACTCACATGAGGTACCTAGAATAGCGAAAGTAAAATGGTGGCTGCCAAGGGCTAGGAGGAGAGGGGAGTGAGGAGTTGTTGCTCAATGCAGCAGTCACTAACCTTTTTGGCACCAAAAAGAGACCAGTTTTGTGAAAAACAATTTTTCCACGAGAGGACAGTGTGGGAGGCAGTGGGGGAGTGGTTTCGGGATGAAACTGTTTTACCACAGATCATCGGGCATTAGTTAGATTCTAATAAGGAATGTACAATCTACATCCCTCACATGCCCAGTTCGCAATAGGGTTCGTGTTCCTATGAGAATCTAATGCCGCTGTTGATCTGACAGGAGGCAGAGCTCAGGAGGTAATGCTCGATCACCCACCACTCACCTCCTGCTGTGTGACTTGGCTCCTAACAGGCCACAGACTGGTAGTGATCTGTGGCTCAGGGCTTGGGGACCCCTGGTTTAATGGGTATACATTTTCAGTTGTTCAATAAGAAAAGAATTTGGGAGAAGGATGGTAGTGATGGTTACATAACAAGATGTACATACACTTAAAATGGCTAAAATAATAAATTTTATGTTATCTACATTTTACTGAAATAAAACATAGAGAAAAAAACATATGCAATAAACATTTTTCATGTCCATTGAACGTGTGATTTTTTTTCAAGAAAAGAGATGAATTTATCTCAACTTTTCATATATTCCCCAATAAGACAAATGGAGAAACTGTACTTGGTTCCAATTTTGTCTTTTAAAACTCATATTTTCAACCTATCATTCTTTCAGAATATAATTACAGGTAACCTGAATTCTAGAATCAGATTGTTTTCACTATGACCATGCCTCTAGACGTGGTATTTAAGAGAGAACTATTTGCTGAAACTCACTATGGTAGACAATCCTAGTTGCCTACTCAAGCGTCCTTTCTCTCCTTCTCACTTACAAGATTAATGCCATTTTTTCCCCTGTAGCAAGGCGGCCAGTTAAAATATTCACCTCGCCTTGCAACTAGAGATAACCATTTGGCCCAATTCTGCCCAGAGGAGGGGAGAAGTATATTGGGTGGAAGACCCAGGAGAACTATTAGTTCCCTGATAAAAATTAACAGACTTGGCTGGCATGAACATCTTGCCCTGGGCCTTTCCGCTTCCTCCAGGAAGACAGAAGCTTCCAGTTTCCCTGAGCAGGTAACTAGCCCTGGGTTGCCTACCTACAGACTGAAGCTTACTTGAGAAAAATGAGTTCTTTCTTAATTAATCTTTAGTAAAAGGGTTTTTCTTACTTGCAGCTAAACTCAATCCTCACTCAATCTGGCACCACTGAGATGAGTCTGAGGAAAGAAATTCAGGAATATTTCTGGTCTACAAGTTGGAGTTGGATGTTCCAGATCTGTAAAAGGAATGTTAATAAGGCTGAAATGGGCTGGGCGCAATGACTCATGTCTGCAATCCCAACACTTTGGGAGGCCGAGGCAAATGTATCGCTTGAGCCCAGAAGTTCGAGACCAGCCTGGGCAAAACGGTGAAACCCTGTCTCTACAAAAAGTACAAAACTTAGCTGGGCATTGTGGCATATGCCTGTGGTCCCAGCTACTTGGGAGGATGGGGTGGGAGGATCGCTCGAACCCAAGAGTTCGAGGCTGCAGTGAGTCATGATCATATCACTGCACTTCAGCCTGGGTGACAGAGTGAGACCCTGTGTCATGAAAGAAAATAAGATAAAATAAGCCTGAAATGCAACAGTCCCCAGTCACATGTCCTATAACTCCGATCTAAGATGTAACACTGAAGGACAGATGACTGGAATAGTGAGATGCATGCACTAAGGATGCTATCAGAGCATCCATCCATAAATCATGTTTTCTCATAATAAAACTGACATTTATTAAATGCTTTCTATGTGCCAGACACAGGGCTAACTACTTTGTACACATTATCTCATTTAATCCCAACAGCCTTATAAGGTAAAACCCAGCTCCCAACTACTTTATTGAACTGCTTTTTGACTGCTTTATGTCTTGAACAATTTATTTTTCTCCTATATACAAAGGGGGTAAAATTACAACCCTTAAACAATTGTTATGAGAATTAAAGATAATAATCAGCATGCAGCAAGAGTCACATGGTGAATTCTCAATAAAACCCAACTGTCATCATAGTCAAAAAGGATAGCAGACTGCACAAATTCCCCAATAAAGCAAAACATCAGAATCCCCTGGACAACTGTCTTAGAATACAGACTCCTTGACTCCAGCCAGGCTTAAGGAATCAGATGGGGCCCAGTCATCCAGAGATGTGAAGGAATCTGGTCTAAGGGAATACCAACTGCCGTATTCTCAAGATACTAAAAACTTTACCACTTTGTCACACGACATCATCACAAAGCTTACCTAAGCCACATATAGGAATCCGCCCTGTGCCCACACAACTGCCTTCACAGAACCTACATTTAAAAGTATGCCCTCTGTTTTTCCCGAGATTTAAGAACGTCTCTGTAGCTTATGTGAAATTGCTTTAAATAAAAGAAGACATACATGTGGCCAACAAGCATATTTTAAAAAGCTCAACATCACTGATTATTAGAGAAATGCCAACCAAAAACACAATGATATACCATTTCACACCAGTCAGAATGGCTAGTATTAAAAAGGCAAAAAATAACAGATGCTAGCAAAGTTGAAGAAAAAAAGGAATGCTTACACACTGTTGGTGGGAGTGTAAATTAGTTCAAATATTGTGGAAGACAACATAGCAATTCCTCAAAGACCTAAAGACAGAAATACTATTTGACTCAGCAATCCCATTACTGGGTATGTATTAGTCTGTTTTCACACTGCTGATAAAGATATACCCCAAGACTGGGCAATTTACAAAAGAAAGAGGTTTAATGGACTTACAGTTCCATGTGGCTGGGGAAGCCTCATAATCATGGTGGAAGGCAAGGAGGAGCAAATCACATCTTACATGAATGGCAGCAGGCAAAGAGAGAGCTTATGCAGGGAAATGCCTCTTTATAAAACCATCAGATCTCATGAGACTTACTCACTATCACAAGAACCACACAGGAAAGACTTGCCCCCATGATTCAATTACTCCCACTGGGTCCCTCCTATAACATCTGGGAATTCAAGACGAGATTTGGGTGGAGACACAGACAAGCCATATCAAGCTATATACCCAAAGGAATATAAATTGTTCTGTTACAAAGACACTGCAGCACTATTCACAGTTACAAAGACTTGGAATCAACCTAAATGCCCATTAGTGATAGACTGGATAAAGAAAATGTGGCACATACACACTATGGAATACTATGCAGCCATAAAAAGGAATGAGATCATGTTGTTTGCAGAGACATGGATAGGGACATGGATAGAGCTGGAAGCCATTATACTTAGCAAACTAACACAGGAACAGAAAGCCAAATACCACATTTCTCACTTTTAAGTGGCAGCTAAATGATGAAAACACATGGACATATAGCAGGGAACAATATACACTGGTGTCTATTGGAGGGTGGAGGTTGGGAGGAGGGAAACAATCAGGAAAAATAACTAATGGATACTAGGCTTAATACCTGGATGATGAAATAATCTGTAAAGAAACCCCCATCCTGTGATATATATTGACCTATGTAACAAACCTGCACATGTACCCCTCAACTTAAAAGTTTAAAAAAGAAATCCTTCCACAGAAAAAAGAAAGAAAGAAAGAAATTGCTTTAGAGGGCAAGGTGTCTGCCTCACTTCTGCTCTCTTTGGGGACCAGGCATAATGAAGGCTGTCTTGACAAAGATCAGAGATCTTCTTTGTATCACTTTGTCTTGGCTGCCAGGAAGTTCAGAGCCAAATTTTCTACTTTAATTTTTCTCAATCAAGTTTTTTTTTTTTTTTTTCTTTTTTGAGGTTCCAGGCTGGAGTGCAATGGCCCAATCATAGCTCACTGTAGCTTTGACTTGGGAGCAAGCAATCCTCCCACCTCAGCCTCCTGAGTAGCTCAGACTACAGGCATGAGCCACCAAGCCCAGATAATTTTTTAAAAAATTATTTTAGAGATGGAGTCTTGCTATGTTGCCCAGGCTGATCTCAAACTCCTGACCTCAAGCAATCATCCCACCTCAGACTCACAAGGTGATGGGGTTGCAAGCGTGAGCCACCATGCTGGGCCCCTCAGTTGAGTTTCAAGTATAATTATTTTCGTTATTTTTCTTTATTTTGGGAGGGGATATTTTCAAACATTTTATTACAAAAGCAATTTCCATTTATTAGGGAAGATTTAGACAAACCAAATGAAAGAAATTTAAATCACCAATTTTCCCTCTGCCCAGAGATAACCAGTATTAACAGGTTTATATACATCCTCCTAGACATTTTTGTCTGCTTCTTCCTTACACAGTATTTTATATTTATTTAAAATACATTATAAATCTGTGTTTATTAAGTGCATATTCTTTAATAATGTCATTTTAAAACTTCATAGGTATTTTATTGTCTGGACATTAAATAATTTTTAACAATACCTCCCAACCTGGTATTATGCATTCCTAATGCTGATTTCTGCTCTTAATTTTATAAGCATTTCAATAATAACCATACTTAGAATTAAAATTTTGAACATATACATGACATTTATTTATTCATTCTTCATTCATTTAGAGAATAAATTCTTAAAAATGAAAATCAAATACACATTCCAGTAGGCTTCCACTGAGTAGAACACTCCCTGCCTGAAAAATTCTTCTCATCTTCCCAGATTCCATTTCTTCTTTCTCCTCCACTCCTCCACAGCAGATCCTCTATAAGTCAGATTTCCTAAAGGATCAGTCTTGGACCTCTTCTCACTTTTACTAAGTGGTCACTCATCTACTCACTCCACAGCAACTATGCGCAAAACTCCTGATGTCTTATTTCCAGCCCAAACCTTTCTTCTGAATTACAAAATCATGTGTGGTGGTTTTAAAATACATTCACAAATCAGTTTGGTGGCTGTCCATTTAAGTGAGGGGCTTAATTCCCCACCCACTGAGTATGGGCTGAAATTGGTGACTCACTTCTACGGAATTCTATGGAATAGAATATGGCAGAAGTGATGACGTGGGTATTCTGAGACTAAAGGTATTACAGCTTCCCCCTTGCATTCTTTCATATCTCTCACTCTAGGAGAAGCTCACTGCCATGTTATGAAGACACTCAAGCAGCCCTAGAGAGAGGTTCGTGTGGCGAGAAACTGTGGCCTTCCACCAAGAGCCAGCAGGGAACTGAGACCTTCTGCCAAAAGTCATGTACATAAGCCATCTTGGAATCAGATCCTCTAGCCTGGGTCAAGCTTCAGATGATGGCAACCCTGGCCAACATCTTGAGTGCAATCTCATGACAGACCTTGGACTGGAATCACCTAGCTAAGCCACTCCCAAATTCCTGGCCAAGGAAACTGCATGAGATAATAAATATTTGTTGTTTTAAAGCACCAAATGTTGGGGTGACTTGCTACAGAGCAATAGATAACTAATATAGATTTCCTGCTAAGTTTCATAATAATTTATTATGCAGCAAGAGATAAACACATACTATGTATCTAACCACCTACTTAACATCTCCACTGAGATAGCTCACAGACTCACTTCAACCTTAACATATCAGAAAACTGAACTGTTGTTCCTCTCTCAAATCTATTCTGCCTCTAGTCTTTCCCAACTATGGGAAAGCACTTTCATCCATTCACTTGTTCATGCCAGGATGCTGAAATGAATCCTTTCTTCTAATACCACAATCTAAGCCCTCTATCAACTTTTGTTGGTTCTAATTCCTAAATACAGCTTGAGTCCATCCACATCTCTTCAGTTCCACCGTCAACCCCCAGTCCAAGCTACTGTTATCTCTTGCCTCCAACCTAAAGCCAATACACTTCTGACACTGTCTCCTAAATTCTCTTCTTATTCCTTCTAATCGACTCTCTGAACTTTGGAATAACTAAATTAACATGGTTTATAAGGCCCTGAATCATCTGACCACTCCTATGCCAAGCCTTGTCTTGAAACACTCAGCCTCCTCGGTCTGCTCCAGCACACCGACCTTTGTGTTACTCTGACAAACCCAGCCCTTTCCTGCCTCAGGCTATTGGTTCATGCTGCTATGCCTGCCTCCTTCACCCTGTTCTCAACCTGCTTAATTCAGATGAACACTGCAGGTTTAATTTTCAACATCTTCTCTTCAGAGCAGACTTCTGGACGACCTCTCCAGTCTCTAAAGGCAACCTGTCTTCCTTCCTTGTGCACCCAGTACTTATCTTAATTTGATTACATATTGTTTTGTGTAAGCCCAAGAGGGCAAGAAATGTCAATTTTGATCTCTATAATATATGCAGCTCCCAATACAGGTTGTCAATTTAAAAATATTTGAATAAGTTTATTTAAAGTATTCATTAAGTCTAAACACAGTGTGTATTCAATGTAGACCTCTAACTTGTCCATTTCAATAAAAAGAACATGCATCTGTTATATCTATTGCCTTTTCAACCTTCTGCAAAATTGCAGGACCATCATCATCAAGATGATCCACTGTCTTTCTCATCTTTTTCAGATGTTTAAGGATCCTTTAATTCTTGGCATAGATGAAACTGTGACTTCTAGAAACATTAAAAAGAAGAAAAGCTGGTATAATCATAGTCCCTAAAGGCAGACCAGAAAAGCAATCTAAAAGTTCATTAGAAAATTAAGTTGGCCCCTGATTGATCTAAATAGGAACATTTTATCCTAGTGTTTAGAGTTGTAATGAGTAATCATTTCCCTTTCCAAAGCTCAGTGTTTTGTAAAAACAGGGAGGATCATGACTCTGTGCAAGATTATTTTTTGGTGTAGAAATCAGAGACTCACTGATGGAAGAACCAAGAAATACTAATAAGGGCATGCTGAAGCACAGCGTAAATCAACAGTGCCCTGTCTCTTAACTTCCAGTAAATAAGACACTGACTTGTAACCAGAGATAGAGTAGGTCTGGGAGCCAGCCGACTCTGTGGGTCCTGAGGCAGAGCCATACACAGGGAGCAGCCCCACAACAGTGTTCACAGCGACTATCCAGAAAAGAAACTGTTAATAATGGCACTCCGGTAGAAAAAAAATAGCAACCATCCATGCCTCACTCTTGCCACCCGCATTCATACACACAGACTCTCAGGCTAGCACCAAGGCTCTGAATTCAAAGATCATATAGGTTTATGTATATATATGTAATCACACCAAACTTTGATAAGTGGCACAGATTTTAACTTAATAGATTTATGGGAAATACATGGTGACAGAATATGATAAACTCAACTCTGTAACAAGCACATGTATATTCTTGCACACAGAAATAATTGTTACTTGGTACAGGCCGGGCACCATGGCTCACACCTGTAATCCCAGCACTTTGGGAGGCTGAGGGAGGTAGATCACTTGAGGCCAGGAGGTCAAGACCAGCCTGGCCAACATGATGAAACTCTTTATTGAAATACAAAAATTAGCTGGGTGTGGTGGTGCATGCCTGTAATCTCAGCTACTGGGGAGACTGAGGCACGAGAATCACTTGAACCCAGGAGGTGGAGGTTGCAGTGAGCTGAGATCACACCATTGCACTCCAGCCTGGGCGACAAAGCCAGACTCTTTCCCAAAAACAAACAAACAAAAAAAGAAGTGATTCAGTATAGAAAAATATATAATAGTCATAGATTTGAAATACTATAGCTTTGGTCACTTCATTTATTGTGACAAATAGGGTGCATATTTTTCTAATCTGTAGCTTAGAGTATACAGTATTGTTAACATACTGTACTATTAACTATGATTTATTCATTTCTGTAAACCAAGTAATAAAGCTAGACCATTTTTACTTTGGTAAATTCTTCAGTTCTCTAGAAGTGAAATCTTGGTAAAAGAATTTAATCATAGGCACCTATAGCAATTTTATACATAATTCTTTAATTTGCAAATTACCAGTAGTCACTAAACTATTTTTTTCTAAGCAATAAAAAGTAAAGAACATAATGCTATAAATATTTAGGATATAATAATCATTCTAGAAAAATTCTAGAAATCATTCTAGAAAAATTCAAATTAGAATGACACTGGAAAGCCTGGGCATGGTAGCTCACACCTATAATAATCCCAGCACTTTGGGAGGCCGAGGATGGCAGATTGCTTGAGTCCAGGAGTTCGAGATCAGCCTGGGCAACATAGTGAGGCCTCTGTCTCTACAAAAAACTTTTTTTTTTCTTTTTTTGAGACAGAGTCTCGCTCTGTCACTAGGCTAGAGTGCAGTGGCACGATCTCAGCTCACTGCAACCTACACCTCCCGAGTTCAAGCGATTCTCCTGCCTCAGCCTCCTGAGTAGCTGGGATTACAGGCGCACGCCACCATGCCCAGCTAATTTTTTTATTTTGAGTAGAGAGCAGGTTTTACCATGTTGGCCAGGCTGGTATTGAACTCCTGACCTTGTGATCTACCCACCTCAGCCTCTCAAAGTGCTGGGATTACAGGTGTGAGCCACCGGGCCCGACCCAAAAAACTTTTTTAAAAAGGTAACTGAGAATGGTGGTGCACACCTGTAGTCCCAGCTACTCGGGAGGATGAGGTGGGAGAACTGCCTGAGTCCCAGAGTTCAAGACTGCAGGGAGCTGTGATCGTGCCACTGCATTCAACCTGGGTGACAGAGTGAAGTGCTGTTTCAAAAAAAGAAAAGAAAAATGACAGTGGGTATCAAAAACCCACTACAACATACAAAAAGCCTGCTACCCTATGTGGGAGGGAAAAAACATGCCATCAAAAGCCAGGCAGAACGTGCTAATTGACATAGACCAGGCTGTGCACTAGACCAGAAGAGAGGTACCCTCAAACAAAGAGGAGGAGCTAGGAAGCAAGGGCTCCAACATCTAAGGCCTTCAATGGATACATTCCAACCAGCAAGCAACACCAAGGCAGCCGCCTGGCAGGGCAAGACTAGATTCTTCCAACCAGGTGAATCCCCCTAAAAATGAATCAGAGTCACAGCTTTATCAAAGGTCAAAGTGAAACACTGAGAATCAGTAGCCAGGCAAAAGCAAACAGGGGTACAGATATATGGCAATCAAAGACAAGTCAAACAAGGCCACATATCCAAACAAAGAGCCTGGAAAAAAAAAGTCACCATGAAGCCCAACTACCAGGAAACTGTGAAATGATCTTGAGATTGATAACATTGAAATTAGAACACCCTTTAAACTTGAGGAAAGAAATCCAGAAATGAAAGGTGTAGCCCAGATCACTTTTAGATCTGTGCTAGATAGCTAATGTGCATTTCCCTAGCCATAACCAAATATTCTAACATGCCTATAAACCCTGAGTTATTAATGTTTACACACTTGCATAAATATCATTTAGCTCTTATAACCACAAAATGCCCCCCAGTCTCATTGGTTAATAGTTATAAAGGATCACAGCACTTAGGATATGGCTGACGCATTTAGCAAACATAATCCAAACGTTAAGTCTAGATAACCAACTAAAGAATAGAGTCCATCTGGGACATGTATTTTATGTAAAATATTTTCAAAAAACATTCAAGTGTGATTACATTAGCATAGTGCACTACTAGAAGTCTCATACTATGTAGCTACTGCCCCAAAGAAGGAAAAACTCCTTGTTTAACTATGGGAGAAAACATGAAAAGGATATTTCATCAAGATTGAGGAATTCCAATTTTTTTTACGTATTTACTTTTAGTTACTTTTTATTTTTGAGACGGAGTCTCACTCTGTCACCCAGGCTGGAGTGCAAGGCACAATCTCAGCTCACTGCAGCCTCCGCCTCCTAGGTTCAAGTGACTCTCCTGCCTCAGTCACCCAAGTACCTGGGATTACAGGCGCGGGCCACCCACCCAGTTAATTTTTGTATTTTTAAGGCTGGGTGCGGTGGCTCATGCCTGTAATCCCAACACTTTGGGAGGCCGAGGCAGGCAGATCCCAAAGTCAGGAGATTGAGACCATCCTGACCAACATGGTGAAACCCCATCTCTACTAAAAATACAAAAATTAGCTGGGTGTGGTGGTGCGTGCCTGTAGTCCCAGCTACTCAGGAGGCTGAGGCAGGAGAATCACTTGAGATCGGGAGGCGGAGGTTGCAGTGAGCCAAGATCACACCACTGCACTCCAGCCTGGTGATAGAGTGAGACTCCATCTAAAAAAAAAAACAAAACTGTGTTTTTAGTAGAGACAGGGTTTCACCATATTGGTCAGGCTGGTCTTGAACTCCTGACCTCAAGTGATCTGCCCACCTTGGCCTCCCAAAGTGCTGGGATTACAGGAGTGAGCCACAGTGCCCAGCATCTTTTAGTTATATTTTAATATCCAAGCTCTTTTTGGTTCTGTCTCCACTGATTAATTTTTAAATTTTGTTGTTTTGTTATATGTACTTTTTGTAATCCACTGAACGTGGAACAAAGTATAGAGTTTTTAACAAATGTAAAATATTTACCTTATTCCATGAAATAAACTCAAATTATTCAACCAAAAATAAAAAACAAAAAGAAGATTGAGGCATTCCTTAGCATTATCCTATTCTTGGTTCTTTGCTTTCACTCCATCATGTGAGTTGAGAGTACCCAATTATATAAATCAAATAAAAGAAAGTAAGAAGAAAAATCTATAAATGCCATATGATCTGCCAAGAAGAACTTTATTTTATAGTAAGAAGATGCGGTGTAAGCAAATGGATAACACATACACCCACAGTAATTCAAAGGCTTTCCATCCCAGGACCAGTTCACAAATGCAGACCTTTGAAAATATTCTGCAAGCACTGAGTGCCTAATATTTGTGTAATTTGAAGAAAAGAACTAGAAATAATATAACCATAAGAAATGGATATTTTTAGGAATCATGAACGAAATTAATTTTGTAGTAACAATGAAGATGATGACAGCAGCAGCAAAAATAACTAAAACATAGAGTGCTTACCATGCTAGCGGCATGGTACCACCTCCCAACTATTATCCTATTTTTTGTCATCGGGGATATAATTCACATGCTATAAAATCCATCCGGATTTAACGGATGTACGATTCTGTGTTTTTTTAGTGTATGCACAAAGTTGTGCAACAATCATCCAATCTTAATTCCAGACACTTTCATCACCCCAAAGAGAAACCCATTAGCAGTCACTCCCCGATTCCCTGCCAGCCTCCCAGCCCTAATAAACCACTAGTCTACTTTCTCTCTTTATGGATTTTCCAGTGGCAGACATTTCATATAAATGGAATCATATGATATGTCACCTTTTGTGCCAGACATCTTTCACTTAGCATTATGTTTTCAAGGCCCATGCATGTTGCAGCTTGTAACAGCCCTGTATTTCCTGTATGGCTGGATAATACTCCATTATATGAAATGACCATATTTTGTTGATCCATTCGTCGGCTGATGGGCATTTTGGTTGTTTCCACTTTTTGCCTATTATGAATAATGCTGTTATGAATATCCATGTACAAGTTTTTGTGTGAACATATGTTTTCAGTTTTCTTGGGCATAAAACTTAGAGAGAAATTACTGAGATATATGATAACTCAATGCTTAACTTTTTGTAGAACTGCCAAAATATTTTCCAAAACTGCTACACTATTTTACATTTTCACAAGCAATATAAGGTTCTAATTTTCCCACATCCTTGCCAACACGTATTTCTTTCCATTTTTATTACATCCATACCAGTGGGTGCAAAGTAGAAAAATCTGGCTATGGTATTGATTTGCATTTCCCTAAGTGACTAATGATGTTGACCATCTTTTCATGGGCAATAATTATTAGTCATTTGTTTATCTTTTCTGGAGAAGTATCTATTCCTTTGCTCATTTTTCAATTGGGTTACTTGTCTTTACATTGTTGAGTTATAAGAATTCTTGGATGGACATGGTGACTAACGCCTATAATCCCAGCACTTTGGGAGGCTAAGGTGAGCATATCACCTGAGGTCCAGAGTTCAAGACCAGCCGGGCCAACATGGTGAAACCATGCCTTTACAAAAATTAGCCAAAATTAGCCATGCATGGTGGTGCATGCCCATAGCACCAGCTACTTGGGAGACTGAGGCAGGAGAATTGCTTAAACACGGGAGGTGGAGGTTGCAGTGAGCCGAGATCGCACCACTGCATTCCAGTCCGGGCAACAAAGCAAGACTCCATCTCAAAAATAAAAAAGACTTCTTTATCTATTGCGGATACTAGACCTTTATCAGATACATAATTTGTAAATATTTTCTCCCATCCTCTGGAATGCCTTTTACTTGCATTATCTTATTTTAATCCTCATAAGAGCCATGAGGTATTATTGTGGCTCTTACTGTCCCATTTAACAGATGGGAAAACAGAGCTGACATACACAACTAATAAGAACTGGAGCAGAGTCCAACCCAGGCAATCTGTCCCCAAGCATCCGTAGGATATACTGTCAGAAGCATTGAGCTCGTTAGATGCTAGAGCAATAGGCACTAAATAAAATAAGCAGGATTAAAAATGATAAACTTAAAAAGAAACAGTATTACTGATGCTTTGCACAGAAATACCAGAAGGCCCTTCTTAACTTGAGAAGGAAGAGGGGCTTAAAATAAAGCACATTCAGCCTTAAAAGGAAGGCAAAACTTGGCCTTTAAACACTGTCTATTCTTTTCAATTGTAGGAAGCTTTTTTTCTTATTGAGTTATGTAGTTGAAACAAAGGAATTCAGAATACAAATGGTATTTTTGCTGAGATGCAAACATGGTAAATAGTCACAGTGGGTGTTCTGTTAGGTGGAGGCCTATTTCTTAGTCAACAACCCCCTCTTTTCAAAATGTATGCCTCCCCTAGCCCTATGCACCCACTCTCTGAGACGATGAACAAAGCAGAGTTTTAGCAACTAAGATATCACTCCAATCTGTCACTCCTTCCTCTACCCTTATTTCTGCCACCAGCTATGTGAAATATAAAAGTTATTCTGCAAAGAACTTTAGTATGTCTGTAGAATTCTGTTCATGGTAAATAACGGGTAATATGGGGATTTAAAAGAGCATGCTAGATCTACTAATACTGGCATGGAAAGGAATTCAGTATATTTAGCTAAAGAAAAACAAAAGCTATAAACAATATGAATAATATCATCTTGTATTTATTAAAAATAGGCAATATAAATTCATATTTTAATACTCATGTTAGTAAATGCACACAAACAAAAAACAATAATCAGTGGGGAGAGAAGACCCTATTGAACTTGACTCTATTCTGGCACAGTGAAGAGAAATGAGAGATGTAGAATAAGTGGGAGGCCCCCGTGCAGGGATGAGTCAGGAGATCCCCTTGCAGGGATGAGTCAGGACAGTGCTAGGTGGGGAGTTTGACTGGGGCAGTACATCTGTCAAACAGTAATGCACATGTCCTAAAGTGAGCTGAGGGAGGACAGAAACATCCCATGGAGCAGAAGGGCAAAACTCACTTGATCTTAATTTTCAGTATGAATACAGTCTGAATAGATGCAAGTCTGAAATCGAGCAGGGGCAGTCGAATCATAAAGCTCCAAAATGATCTCCTCTGACTCCATGTCTCAAATCCAGGAAATGCAGATGCAAGAGGTGGGTTCCCATGGTCTTGGGCAGTTCCACCCCTGTGGCTTTGCAGGGTACAGACTCTCCTGGCTGCTTTCATGGGCTGGCATTGTCTGTGGCTTTTCCAGGTGCACGACTGTCAGTGGATCTACCATTCTGGGATCTGGAGGATGGTGGCCCTCTTCTCACAGCTCCATTAGGCATTTCCCCAAAGGGGACTTTGTGTGGGGGCTCCCACCTCATATGTCCCTTCCACGCTGCCCTAGCAGAGGTATTCCATTAGCACTCTGCCCCTGCAACACACCTCTGCCTGGACATCCAGGCATTTCCATACACCCTCTGAAATCTAAGTGGAGGTTCCCAAACCTCAATTATTGACTTCTGTGCACCTGCAGGTCCAACACCATGTATAAGCCTCCCAGGCTTGGGTCTTGCACCCTTTGAATCAACGGCCTAAGCTATACGTTGGCCCCTTTTAGCCATGGCTGGGACACAGAACACCAAGTCCCAGGAGAGCACAAAGCAGCAGGGCCCTGGGCCTGGCCCACCAAACCATTTTTCCCTCCTAGACTTGGGATGGGAGGGGCTGCCATGAAAACCTTTGACATGCCCTGGAACTATTTTCCCCACTGTCTTGGGGATTAACATCTTTCCGGGAAGCCCTCCAAGTTGTTCAAAGCTCTGCCTGTTACCCAGTTCCAAAGTCGCTTCCTCACGCCTGTAATCCCAGCAGTTTGGGAGGCCAAGGCAGGCAGATCACGCACAAGGTCAGGAGATCGAGACCATCCTGGCTAACACAGTGAAACCACATCTCTACTAAAAATACAAAACAATTAGCCGGGCATGGTGGCAGCGCTTGTAGTCCCAGTTACTTGGGAGGCTGAGGCAGAAAAAAAAAAAACAAAGTTGCTTCCACATTTTCAGGTATCTTAATTAGTAGAACCCAACTCTACCAGTACAAATTTCTTGCATTAGTCCATTTGCATGCTGCTGTGAAGAAATACCCAAGACTGGGTAATTTATAAAGAAAAAGAGGTTTAATGGACTCATAGTTCCACATGGCTGGGGAGGCCTTGCAATCATGGCAGAAGGCGAAGGAAAGGCAAAGGCATGTCTTACATGGCGGCAGGCAAGAGATCATGTGCAGGGGAACTGCCCTTTATAAAACCATTAGATCTCATGAGACTTATTGAATATCACAAGAAGAGCATGGGAAAAACGTGCCCTCATGATTCAATTACCTCCCACCAGGTCCCTCCCACAACACATGGGAATTATGGGAGATAAAATTCAGGATGAGATTTGTGTGGAGACACAACCAAACCATATCAGAAGGAGTAGGGTGTAATTTTTTTTGTTTTTTGTTTTTTGTTTTGAGATGGAGTCTCACTCTCACCAAGCTGGAGTGCAGTGGCATGATCTTGGCTCACTGCAACCTCCACCTCCCAGGTTCAAGTGATTCTCCTGCCTCAATCTTCCAAGTAGCTGGGACTACAGGTGTGCGCCGCCACAACCAGCTAATTTTTGTGTTTTTAGTAAAGATGTTGGCCAGGATGGTCTCGATCTCTTGACCTCGTGATCTGCCTGCTTCGGCCTCCCAAAGTGCTGGGATTACAGGCGTGAGCCATCACGCCCTGTCCAAGGTATAATTTTTATGTGATGAAATGTTTGACTTTTAAAATACAACTATACAATATTGTATTTAAAAAGAAAGAAAACAACTAAGGGTAGCACTCTGTCAGATGGTCCTACAAACCTTACAAGCCATGGAAACGAATAAACAAATATGAATAAAATGAACAAATGAACAGATCTGGGTAAGTATTAGTGACTTTCCAAACTTCTTAAAGTTATAAGAAAAATAATGCATGTCCTCACATATGCGAATTTGAGCACATTCAGAAATTCTATATCCTCCACACCAATTTTTTAAAGAGCTCTCAATCCAAAAAAAAGTTTATGAACACTATCTTTAGAGACTTCTATAAGATCTCATTTTATGAAAGGTCAAAACAGAAATTAAAAGACAAAACAAACAAAACAAAATCCCTTAAGTCAAACACAGTAAAAAGACACCTTGTAAGTCACAAAAGAACTGTCATTAGGTCTCTCTTAGATCCTGATCTGTAATTTCCAAATTGCCACTAAACTGGCCCTAATTTTAAAAAACCTTATCACTTATAATTCTTTTTTTTTTTAAGACAGAGTTGCCCAGGCTGGAGTGCAATGGCATAATTTTGGCTCACTGCAACCTCCCTGTCCAGGTTCAAGCGATTCTCCTGCCTCAGCCTCTTGACTGGGACTGCAGGCGTATACCACCACACCCAGCTAATTTTTGCATTTTTAGTAGAGATGGCGTTTCACCATGTTGGTCAGACTGATTCAAAACTCCTGATCTCAGGCAATCTGCCCGCCTCGGCCTCCCAAAATGCTGGGATTACAGGCATGAGCCACCCAGCCAAGCTTATCATGTATATTCCTTAATGGCAAAGATATGTTTCTCTTTCCTTGAGATATAACATGAACTCCTTTCCTAAGGCCAAAAAACAAGTAATCCAGCATATAAAAATTAACAAATTAACATATACAAACAAATTATTTGGTTCATTGCTTTAAAAAACATTTATTGAGCATCTACTCTGTGCCAGGCTCACTGCTCTTTTAATGTCATATGTCTTTCTGGTTTGACATATGTCGCAGTTTTCTTTCTTCTACACACTGCAGGATAAAGAAACTGAAGAAATCCATGGCCAGAATTAGATTATCTTCAATGTCCATGTGATAATTCCCAACAGCCTGTACCATGACTTTTTATGGGACATGAAAAGGGAAAGTAGCAACAAGCTTATAGGATCTCAGTCTTTAGATCACTAAGGATTATCAGTAATGAAAGAAACAGAAGGTGGGGCACGGTGGCTCACACCTGTAATCCCAACACTTTGGAAGGCCAAGGCAGGTGGATCACGAGGTCAGGAGTGTGATACCAGCCTGGCCAACATGGTGAAACCCCATCTATGCTAAAAATACAAAAATTAGCCAGGCGTGGTGTCGGGTGCCTGTAATCCCAGCTACTGGGAAGGCTGAGGCAAGAGAATCGCCTGAAACCAGAGCGCAGAGGTTGGAGTGAGCCGAGATCGCACCACTGCACTCCAGCCTGGGCAAAAGAGTGAAACACCATCTCAAAAAAAGAGAAAGAAACAGAAACTTCTCCTTATATAGGAGTTTTCACATTCTTAGGATTTTTCTCCTGGCCCCAACCCAACAAATAACTGTCTTCTTGAAGATAAATTTCTCCTTGAAAAATAAAAGCTAGTAGAATTTATCCATATAAAAACAAAAGATTCAGGCAGTATCTAACCTAGTAGGTTACTACGCTATCGCTACATCTATTTGTCTATTACAAAATCCTTACTTAATTCTAACAGTAACTTGAATTTTTCAGAAATGCATAATAGAAAATATTCTATTATTCTAAATAATTTAGATATTATTTAACAACAATTGCATTGTCTATATAAGAATTGAGGAAAGTCATAAAAACAACATATCTATAAAATAAAATTCACATCTGTAAAATTAACCAAAAAAAGTGACAGGTCTGAGTAACGTATCTATAATTATCTTGGAAGGATTTTAAAACAAATTCTGACTCATGTATAATCCTTTATTAAAAACGCAGGTAGAGGGGCCAGGCACAGAGGCTCACACTTGTAATCCCAGCACTTTGGGAGGCCGAGGCAGGCAGATCGCTTGAGGTCAGGAGTTCAAGACCATCCCGGGAAACATGGTGAAACCCTGTCTCTACTAAAAACACAAAAAATTAGCCGGGCATGATGGCACACGCCTGTAGTCCCAGCTACTCCGGACACTAAGGTAGGCGAAAAACTTGAACCCGGGAGGCAGACACTCACTGGAGTGCAGCAAGACAAGATTGCGCCACTGTACTCCAGCCTGGATGACAGAGCGAGACTCCATCTAAACAAAAAACAAACAAACAAACAAACAAAAAATGCAAGTAGAGATACCATCTCACATCACTCAGAATGGCTATTATCAAAAAGTCAAAAATAGGCACTGGCGAAGTTGCAGAGAAAAAGCAACACGTATACACTGTTGGTAGGAGTGTAAATCAGTTCAACCATTGTGAAAAGCAGTGTGGCGATTCCTCAAAGACCTAACAACAGAACTTCCACTCAACCCAGAAATCCCATTACTGGGTGTAAACCCAAAGGAATATAAATCATTCCATCATGATGATACATGCATGTATATGTTCACTACAGCACTATTCACAACAGCAAAGACATGGAGTCAACCTAAATGCCCACCAGTGGTAGACTGGATAAAGAAAATCTGTTACACATACACCACAGAATATGTGTAGCCATAAAAAAGAACGAGATCATGTTATTTGCAGAAACATGGATGAAACTGAAGGCCATTATCCTTAGCAAGCTAACGCAGGAACGAAAAACCAAATACCGCATGATCTCACTTCTAAGTGGTAGCTACGTGATGAAAACACATGGACACATAGAGTGGAACAACAGACACCGGGACCTACCAGAGGCTGGAAAATGGGAGGAGGGAGAGGATCAGGAAAAATAACCAATGGCTATTAGGCCTAGTACCTGGGTGATGAAATAATCAGTACGACAAACCCCTATTACACAAGTTTACCTCTATAACAAACCTGCACATGTACCCGAGAACTTAAAATCAAAGTTAAAATATATAGAGGTAAACATTTATTGAAAGCAACATCTCCCATGAGTATACTCTCCAGGCTTTCAAGTAAATAAACATGAGCTGTACTGATTTAACACATCAACTTTTATTTTCATGTGATTATGCGGTTTATTGTGTCAGAAATAGAATGTGATGCACATAAATCTCTATCAGCTGCCATAATATTTAAGTTAGTGAAAATAAATTCCCAGACCGGGTGCAGTGGCTCACGCCTGTAATCCCAGCACTTTGGGAGGCTGAGATGGGTGGATCACCTGAGGTGAGGAGTTCAAGACTAGCCTGGCTAACATGGCGAAACCCCGTCTCTACTAAAAATACAAAAATTAGCCGGGCGTGGTGACACATACCTGCAGTCCCAGCTACGCAGGAGACCAAAGCAGGAGAATCGCTTGAACCCAGGAGGCGGAGGTTGCAGTGAGCCGAGATCGTGCCATTGCACTCCAGCCTGGGTGACACAGCGAGATTCGGTCTCAGAAAAAAAAAAAAAAAAAAAAATTCCTTCCATGAACGAAATGATCATTGAATCCACAGATTACCAAAAAAAAAAAAAAAAAATACCTTAAGTAATCTCTGAACTTCTTCACTTTTCAAAAAATAGGAGTCATTTAAATCTCACTTTCAGTTTGGCTACTCATTTTCTTTCCAAGTACATTTGAACACTGTGGTGAATGTGTGTCGCTTAGTAACAATCCTGCCAATGACACTGAGAAAAAACCATTAAATCACATTAACTGAAGCATGCAGTTTCAGAATAAAGTGTGAAAAGTGGAGAACCCTAAGTGGTTTATGTACATGCTTTTGTCACAAGAAAGTTGACTATCTACTCCTCATGATCTACTCCAGAATTCCAATCCTAGGCTGTCCCTAAAGTTGAAAGTACTTGAGTCATTCCTTCCCTTTTTTCCCACCATCAGACATATGCATCATAACACACATATGAACAGGAAAAGCTTCTTCTAACATTCTTTTTAAAATAATTATTAAGTCAACTGCCAAAAGAAAGTGATGAAATTTATTTCAGGAGAAAACAGGAATGACTGGAGAATTATCTACCACTCTCAATTCTTTCTGCAGATGCTCTTTTTTAAAAGAAGTGAAAATCAAGAGCTATGCAATGTGGCAAGCAGAAAAATACATCCTCTTCCCCTCCACTTGCAAAAGAGGCCCATGTCCTGTGAGTACCTTAGGTTACACAGCAAGGGGTAAATTGAGGTTGCAGATGAAAGTTTTTGTTTGCTAATCAACTGACTTTAGGATAGAAGGTTATCTTGGGTTAGCCTGGTGAGCCCACTGCAATCACAAGGGGTCTTCTAAGTGGAAAAGGAAGAGACAGGTGAATAGCAGAGCGAGCAACGAGCCACATGAGAAGGACTCAACCCACCATTTTTGGTTTTGAAGACTAAAGAGCGCCATGAGACAAGAAACATGGGCAGCCTGTGGAGGCTGGAAAAGACCAGGGAAAAGAGTCTCCTCTGGAGATTCCAGAAGGAACATGACCCTGTCAACACCTTCATTTTAGCTCAGTAAGACCCATGTCAGACTTCTAACCTCCAGAAATGTAAGATACTAAAGTTGTGTTGTTTTAAGCCACCAAATTTGTGCTAATTCGAAACAACCACAAAATGAAACAAATACACCCACTCTTCTGCAACACTTCTCAGTCATTCATCCCTGCTTGTGAATCACAAACTGGGAAACAGAAAATCAGAAGTAAAAACACGAAGCAAGGAGAGCAAAGCCATAGGTGCCTGAGTTTGTAGCCCCAGCTAGCTATAAGTACATTAGCACCCACACACAAAATCTACACCAGGAGTCATCCCACACAAACCGACCCAAAACAAAGACATTTGACCCAAATCACTCCTTTTACCTTTCAAGGGAAACATAAGGGAAACAGTGGGGAGAAGCAGGTCCCAATCAGAAGCAATTTCTGCAGCTACCAATTGAGTTCCTAATCAACAAACCAATAATAGCACAGACCTAACAGGATCCGGGAGACTCTCACACGCCAAGTTCCTTCCATTACAGTTACACTGAAAAGAAGAGTGAACTCAGCTTTCAGAAGTGGAATCTCAAATATTAAAATCCATGAGGACAGCTTTGCCATAACTCAATTTAATTCATCAACAGGGCCCAGATATTCCCAGGCTACCAACCTCAACATCCAGGCCCTCAATAGCATTCTCTCAAGGTACCACAATAACCTCCCATACTCTCTATCCTTTTTCGCATCCTAAACACCTCTGACAGATTCACCTTCTTCTGATCACAAAATATCTTACACTCCAAACCTCCGAATATCACCCACTGCCTTTAAATTCAGATATATCTATATGCTACAAGGCTAAATGCCTACCTAGCACAGTATTCAGCATGCTTTCTATAGCCACCCCCTATTAATTCTGTGCCCTCTACCTGGAACATTTTGCTTCAGTCCTAATGCTGCCATCAGTATCTGCAGCAAATGGTACCCCCTTTCATGAAGCCTTTAGATGGTTTCTCTCCCAGCTCTAAACCCATCCCACCCTCACCTTTTGAATTCATATAGTACTTTATTCCTTATTTATAACAAAATATTGTATATATACATGCCCATATGATCTCCTCTCCCTTTTTTGTTTTGTTTTCTTTTATTTGTTTTAGACACGGAAAGACTGTAATGGGAGCTGACTGAGGAGTTTGTATCCCTGACCATCTGCAGTTTTTGCTACTACACAAATTCCTACCAACTGAGTTGGGACCTAGACACTATCTTGAGATGTAAGGCCCATGTAGAAAATAAACAAATAGTAATAATGCTACAAAGAAACAGGACCGACCAGGCCAAGTCGGTCCTCAACCATTTTACACCTCACCAGTTCTGGAAAACCAAGTTCTCTGTGTGTCAATTTCAAAATGATTTTAAAGTTGTAGCTACCAGGTCACTATACAAATGGACATCTGTATAGAAATATTTCAGTGCTTCTCCAAGTGGGAAAATTAAAGATGGATAGACCCTTTCCTAACATCTGACTCAAAGGCCTAGAAAACACATAGAAAACAAGCAAAAAATATGGTTCTGTAAGATACTGTGTTTTGCGTGCCATGGTTTCTCTATTTTTAGAGAAAAAATAACTGTGTGTCCATCAGTTATTATGTACAATCATTAAAAAATATTTTGAAAACATAAATTAAAAGTGCTAAGTACTGAAAAACTTATTCAAAAATCATATTTCAAATAACAAACAATACCCAAAAAAATTAAAAATATATTTTTTAAAAATAGCAAACCCATATAATACAAAACCTAAGAAAAACTGAGAACTTAACAAAATAAGCATAAATAGAACACATTACTTGGCATAGAAAACTCATTCTAAATGACCTGGCACACAGTAAGTCCTCATTACACCTTTGTTTTAAAGTCCTGACTCAGTGCAAACTCCTTAGCCTCACAGGTCAGATGTTGTAAGGACCCAAGATAGTGCATCGAGTGGAAATCAACTTTCACATCACATAAAAAATGGCATGTCCTTTTTTTCCCTTCTCTGCTGTATTTCTAAAACTATTCAGGTGTTGATACAGACCTTTTTCCACATCTTGGCAAAGTGTAATTTGAACAGGCAGTTTCTCATGACCTTCAAGTCTGTGTTCAACAATGAAATCATTTGGCTTTATATCCTATCCAGTTATTAATCACAAACAACAAAAGAAGAGCTTTCACATGGAAAATGTGAAACCTATGCTGGCCAGCACTGACTCTGGGTCACTCCAGGTCACACTCACTTGGAGCTAAGTTCACTGAAGACCATGCAATGACCTCAGCTATTTAGAAAATACATTCAACATTTTCCTGGAGAGGAAAAATACAGCTATGTGACTTTAAGACAAGTGCTCGGGGAAGTCAGCAGTCTGAAAAGGGTACAATGAACAACACGGCTGGGTCCTGGGCGATTACATGGTGGTGTGCACAGGTCGCTGGGTGGCCCCAGATGGGCGGGCACATCACCTACCCTCCCTCAGTTGGCTCCTTCACTAAGTGCCTAAGCAGGAAATTTCTACCCTGGCATGGAATGCTCACACCAAGATCTCAGCATTCCCACTCTACCCATGTATGAAGGAATCCAGCAATTCTAGCAAGATTTAACTTTATATAAATCAGCTCCAATGAGTTGATATTTTTAATAACAAAGCAAATATTTACAACTATTCTCCTGGTCTGATCTTTCCTCTTCTTTCATCAATCAAGGTCAAAAGAAAAGTTGGCTAATATCTTAGTTTGGTTCTTCCCCCAGGAGCAGACCCTGAGACAAGGATTCAAGTATAAGTAGTTTATTTCAGAAGTGATCCCAGGAAACACTGGTAGGGAGTAAAGAAAGGAGACAAAGAAGGAAAGGCGGCCAATAAGAAATGGGTCATTATCCAGCAAGTTACCATTGGATCACAACCCAACTGGGAACTTGGAGATGCAGTATAAAACGTTCATCTCAAAAGCAGCTGACCTGAGATGCAAGAGAGCTGGAGAATTTATACTATAGCAGCAGTCACTGGCTATGGGTTGCTGGCCGCTGACACTTCCTGCCAGCCCTGAGTGTGAACTTTCCAGCCAGAGAATGCCCTCAGGCAAAGTCATGCAGGTGTGGGCAGCTGGAAGTCCCAGTGCACCAGAAGTACTGATGGCAGAGAGTGGAGTCACCAGCAGCCTCTGCTACAGCTAGGATTGGGGTTATCTCTAAAACGGTACTTAAACAAGGTCTGGTACAGTGGCTCATGCCTGTAATCCCAGCACCTTGAGAGGCTAAGGTGGATGGATCACTTGAGGTGAGGAGTTCGAGACCTGTCTGGCAACATGGTGAAACCCCGTTTCTACTAAAAATACAAAAATTAGGCAGGCATGGTGGCAGGCACCTATAGTCCCAGCTACTCGGAAGACTGAGGCAGGAGAATCCCTTGAACCCGTGAGGTGGAGGATGCAGTGAGACAAGATCATGCCACTGCACTCCAGCCTGGGTGACCAAGTGAGACATGAAGAAAAGAAGAAAGGAAGAAGGAAAGAAAAGAAAGAGAGAAAGAGAGAAGAAAGAGAAAAGAGAGGAAAGGAGGAAGGGAGGAAGGAGGGAAGGAAGGAAAGGAGGGAGAGGAGAGGAGAAGAGAGGAGAGGAGAGGAGAGGAGAGGAGAGGAGAGGAGAGGAGAGGAGATGAGAGGAGAGAAGAGGAGAGGAGAGGGAAATAAAAGTGTACTGAAACCAGAGGCAATCATTTCTGTTATAGGATACATATCACTGAATACAGAGTTGAATTCTTTTCCACAAAATTATCCTTATATTTAAATTTTGGAAGGTTTCATATTATGCAGCATCACTGGGAAAAACACAATAATCCAAAAGGATCTGAATCAATGTTCTACTCAGAGGTTGTTAAACATCAAGCAATGAAATGTAATACAGGCTTGGCTACTGAGGGATGAATTTCATTCAACTTTAACTGTTGAATGGCAGAGCAACCAAAAAAAAAAAAAAAAACAAAACAAAAAAAAAAAAAAACAGAGGAAAAAAAAAAAAGGTGAGTAGACAAAGGTTGTCACCAGAATCTTCAAATGTGGCAATGCAAATAAAAAAAATATCATAAATGCTCATGATGACTAGTAATTACAGAAATTGAAGACAAAACAGTATTTTGGGTACTCACAATTCAATACTGGCTGGGTCTCAGAGATACTGACATATTTATATAAACTGATGATGTTAAACGTGTTACAGTCCTCTGAAGGGCATATCAGAAACCCTAAAACTAACCTGTCATCCCATAAATTCTGTTTCTAGGAATTTACCTAAACGAATACCTGAAATGAAGGATGGTACCAACAACAACAATAATAGTAGCAAATATCTACACTGCACTCATCAGGGCAGTGCCAGGCTGTTCCGCTGACTTTATAGCAGTAGTTCTCAGCCGGGAACGGTTTTGCCCCTGCGAGACACCTGGCGATGTCTGGAGACATTTCTGTTTGTCACCACTGGGGAGTGGAGGCCAGGGATGCTGTCCAGCATCCCCAAAGCACAGGACAGCTCCCACAGCAAAATGGAACTGTATCACGGTGGACAAATCTGCCTCATATCTATCCCCTCATATAATCCTTACAACAACCCCAGGGTACTAGTATTATGTCCATTCAACAGATCAATAAAGATAATTTTCACTGTACTATTATCCATAATGTTGAAACTAGAAGTAAACTAAAAATGAAAACAGGAAAATCGTTTAATAAATGATAGTATAACTACCTAACAGAAAAAAAATGGAAAATGCTTATAAAGTAATGTCAAACTAAACCACCAGAACTAAAAATTAGAAATATTACATAATTCCAATTATTTTTATGAGTATAAAGAATAGATGGGAAAATAACAAATGAAAGTTACTATTGTATTAACATGGTAGAAATAGAAATGGATGCTTCTTTCTTTTCTAATTTTTAAAATGTTATTACAATTTTTAAAAGAAAAAGCACTCAACAATGAAGATACGAATACTGGAATATTCTACTTAGGAGGCTGAAGTGGGAGGATCACTTGAGCCCAGGAGTTCAAGGCCTTCCTGGACAACATAGTGAGACTCCCCCATCTCAAAAAACTGAAGAAAGAAAGAAAGAATACTGGAATTTTTTTAAACAACGCAAGAGTTAATAGAATAAGTAGAAGATGGTTAATATTAAGAAATTATGAATAAGAATTTCCATAGGACCCCACCAAATGTTGGTGCTTTAAATTGAAGCTATAACTGTTTCATGTAAGGCTAAAAAATCTACATGTTATATCTACATCCTTCTGTATTTTACTTATTTCATGGCTCACTATCATCTACAGTAAAGAGGCAAAAATAATCAAATTTCAATTCAGCTAAACCTGATTCATTTTAGCAGCTCCATTATAAAAAGTGTGTGTGTGTGTGTGTGTGTGTGTGTGTGTATACACACACTGTTATGGTATTTCAACTAAGATAATTTATACTGTTACATAGTTTTAATATATATGGTAATTTAAACTGTTATTCTAAATTTATCAAAAGTAGCAGCCATATTAGTAGTAGTAACATTACTGATGTTACTATGAACAACATTTACTGAATGTTTCTTAAATGGACTACCATATAGTCTAATACTCACAATATCCATATAAGATAGATGCTTTTGTTGTCCACATTTTTCAGCAAGGAGCACGGACATTTAAAGTTAAGCAATTTGCCCAGTTAAAAGTAGCTGAATCCAAATTCAGGCAGTCTGGCTCCAAAGCCCAAGTGCTTGAATCAAAAGAGTGTATAAGAATGGTTGGGGACAAGATGGTGGTGAGGCAGCCATAGGCTCCTACCCTTCCTCTCCCTACAGCAAGGAACTGACTGTCTCTGTTCTACCAAATGTAAAACCTGGCTTTTGATACAAGTTTACTAAGTTGAGTAGACTTAACAATAATTTTACCAGCAGCATCTCATTTGAAATAATAATTATTATTATCAACCAATGTCAGCAAATGAATGTTTCCCAAAAATACCTAAGTGGATTCAAAGGAGGAAAAAAAATAAGGCTGTCAGTTTCTGCAGAAAGTACTGAGATCAATGATTCTAACATGGGGAGATTTTTATCTGATCCTCATATCCCACTGACTACTCCGTTCTCGTAGACTTGAGGATTAAAAAACAAAATCTTCATCCTGTTAATAGGAAATTGGATACTGTAGAATCAGTAATAGAAGGAGTGTTTACACAATGTAAGCATCTGTTTCTAGAACACTGAAGAGGAAAGGATAGGAGGACTACAAATAAAACACTCTTTGTGGATATTAAATTGTTGGGCTTCAATGTCTCTAAGTCTAGTCTCACCTGCTCAGAGCATATATTATGAAATGAAGCCACTGTAAACAAAATGCTGTGATCTTCCGAGATTCCTGAAGCACAGCTTAACTTAACAAATAACAGGGATCAGGATACTAATAACATATCATCATGCGGAAATGAGGGGAATTTGGTATAAGCCAAAGTACAGGCTCCTATCTTTGCTGAGCCACTATCAACTAAAAGCAGGTTATGGGTGGATGTGAGGAAGTCTGGAAGAACAAGTGGTCTACAAATTCCACACTCATGTGCTCCAACAGCCTCAAACCTTTCTCGAGGCTGCAGTGTCAGGAACATGGCAGGTGAGGACAAGTAAAAAAAGTTGAAAATCTCCCTCAAGAATAGAACTTACATTTCCTCCTACAATAGCCTATGGGTTTCTGAAAAATTCTGAGTAAATCTTACAAAAAATGTGACTTTATTTTTTATGCATGTGGTGATTTAACTATGTAAAGAAATCCTAATATGTCTTGCTAAGCAGTATATGTATGTGTGTATATATACACACATATCTATATATACACATACATATACACACATATACACACGCACACATATATATATTTATATTTATATTTTAGATGGAGTCTTGCTCTGTCGCCCAGGAGGGAATGCAGTGGTGCGATCTCGGCTCATTGCAGCCTCCACCTCTGCCTCCACCTCCCAGATTCAAGTGATTCTCTTGCCTCAGCCTCCCAAGTAGCTGGGATTACGGGCATTCACCACCACACCCAACTAATTTTTGTAATTTTAGTACAAACGGGGTTTCACCATGTTGTCCAGGCTAGTCTCGAACTCCTGACTTCAACTGATCCACCCTCCTCAACGTCCCAAAGTGCTGGGGCTAAGTAGTATATGTTTAAAAGTTATCAGAAATAACAAATGAAAGATACCAACAACAATAATAATAGTGAATATTTAGAAAGCAGTTACTAGAGCAGTGCCAGCCTGTTCTAACTACTTTATATCAGGAGTTCTCAACCAGAAGTGATTTTGCCACCTACAAGACATCTGGCAATGTCTGGAGACATTTTTAGGACACTTTAGACTTTAATAGGACTGACACATTCACCAGCCAGCATCGCTTCTGATTATGTGAACAGCAATCTGATTGGTTGAGGCCTATGCCAACCTGTTAAATATTTTGAATAGAACCTCTGCCTGAATATTCTATAAATAATTAAAACAAATATCATATCTAACAAAACCTGAGACGTCGATAAGTAGTGACTGCCATTCATATGGAGTACTACAGATAGATTAAATGAATGTTGGCCTTTGAAAGTCACCTTCCCCCTTTCAAGGTTCCAGAAGGTGAATGACACCTGAAAAACCTGTTTTAGAACCATTCTCACAAAAATTAGTCTATTTGTTTTGTGGATATATTCCCAACTATGACAACATATGAGAATTCAAAAGTTTTAATCCTTCAAATCAAAGAATTTAAATTTTAAAATATTTCTAATTCAAAGCTGGTGTGTTCTAAATATTATTTCATCTATAAACTTATAAATCTTCAACAATAACTCTTAAAGCCTTTAATAATAATAATATTGATATCAGTTCATTAATTGTGATCAATGTAACATAGTAATGTAAGATGTTAACAGTGGGGAAAACTGGGTAACAGTGGGGAAAACTGGTAACTGGGGAACTTTACATACCATCTTTGCAACTTTTCCATAAATGTAAAACTATTCTAAAATTAAAAGTTTATTTCAAAACAGGTGAAAATATTAATAATAAAGATACAGTATTATTTTCTTGGGCAAGAAAATAAGAAAAGCTATTTTTGTATATCCACATTAAATTTTAGGTTTCAGATAATGTTGATTTACAAAACAACATGGAAAAATGGGCCGGGTGTGTGACTCATGCCTATAGTCCCAGCATTTTGGGAAGCAGAGGCAGGTGTATCACTTGAGCCCAGGAGTTTAAGACCAGCCTGAGAAACCTAGGGAGTCCCCATCTCTACCAAAAATACAAAAACTAGTGGGACATGGTGGTATATGCCTTTAGTCCTGGCTACTCTGGAGGCTGAGGTAGGAGGATCCCTTGAGCCCAGGTTGCAGCGAGCCGAGATTAGACCACTGCACTCCAGCCTAGGTGACAGAGACTCTGTCTCAAAAAAAAAAGAGAGAGAAATGAAAAATGGTCGAAAATCCTTCAAGCGACATTTGATCACATTTCTGGATTTGGATTCCACAGGCGGTAACAGGAATTCTATCTCATTCGCCGAACAACAACAAAAAAATTACAGGAATTCTATGTCATTCACTGAACTACAACAAAAAAATTTGAGCAACTGAAAAATGTGCCAGGAGCTAGGGAAGGTTTAAAGATTCAAAGACAAGAACAGGACCTTCTTCAAGCTCATGGTCTAAAGGAGAGGTTCTCAAACATCCACAATGGCCACCTGAAGATATTATTAAAAGATAGGTTTCCACCTATCTCACAGCACCGTGCAGAGATAGATCTCGTTTTCAAAAACACTGATTGGTAACATCCGTCATGAACGCTGTGACAGATGAAGACATCTTAGAATCTCTGAATTTAATCCAAGCAGGGAAGGAGAAAGCAGAGAAGAGGGGCATCCAACCCACACTTGGAGGTCAGCAGAGAATTCATAGAGAAGGTGTCCTTAACCGGCCGTAGGAGTGAATGGCTGATGACCTAAGGGCAGCATGAACCATGAGGACAGGCCCGGCATCCAACAGAGAACTGCTCAATACCAAGAACATTTACCCTGCTTCTGAAATTCACTGGACACCTGCTCCAAAGTACCAATCAGAGCACTGGAAACCACCTAACTCAGGCCACTACCCAGCCAGAGAAAGGCGCTTTGTTTTAATCTAGTTGGGTCCAACAAAATATGAAAACAGGATTCTAGAGCCTGGTCGGATGCTGCAGCACAGAAAACCAAACTACCTGCCTTAACTTGCATGGTCCTTTCGGTGGAAGAACTTTTTCACATGCTAATTATTTCTCCAATGTTAGCCTACTTGAGTAGCAAAATATAGCTTCCTATTGACCCAGGGGGCAGAGCTTTGAGACATTTTTGTCCTGCCCTTTATTTTTTCATCTCCTCTGCAATCAGCCTGTCAACAAGCATATCATTATTGTCAGGGTGTCAGTTTATAGCAGTACTCACACCCACTACCTTTCTCATTTGCTGCTTTAGATCTAGAAACTGATACCAAAGTGTGAAAACAGTTGCAAAATTAGAATCTAAGGCACTTCACCGATGTGCCTGCACTGCACAGGTCAGGAGACAAGTGTCCATCATCTCTGCAAGGCATATGCAGTGGTTCTAGGCTGCCAGTAAGTAGAATCCTTAAGTTTAAAACCAACTTTAAAACATCCCAGCACCTTCAACAACTACCACAGCACCCAGTAAACCACAGGTGCTCAATAAATGTTCACTGAGTCATTTATTTTTGGCTCCTTGGGTTTGTTTTTGTTTTTGTTTTTGTTTGTTTGTTTTAGTCTCGCTCTGTTGCCCAGGCTGGAGTTTAAAGGCAATATCTCAGCTCACTGCAACCTCCACCTCCCAGGTTCAAGTGATTCTCATCCCTCAGCCTCCCAAGTAGCTGAGATTACAGGCGCTCGCCACCACACCCAGTTAATTTTTGTATTTTTAATAGAGACAGGGTTTCGCCATGTTGACCAGGCTGGTTACTGTTTTCTTATTTCTAATTCCTAGTCATGTGTGGCATAGCTGAAGTTGACAGAAAAATGAGCGCTGCAGTAATTAGGAAACATAAATAGCCAGGCACAGTGGCTCACGCCCGTTATCTCAGCACTTTGGGAGCCCAAGGCAGAAGGATCACTTGGGCCCAGAAGTTCAAGACCCTAACCTGGCAATAGTGAGACCTTGTTTCTATTTAAAAAAAAAAAAAAAAAATTCAGAAGGGCTGGGTGCGGTGACTCACGCCTGTAATCCCAGCAGTCTGGGAGGCAGAGGTGGGTGGATCACAAACTCAGGAGATCAAGACCTTCCTGGCTAACATGGTGAATCCCCATCTCTACTAAAAATACAAAAAGTTAACCAGGCGTGGTAGCATGCACCTGCAGCTACTCAGGAGGCTGAGGCAAGGGAATCACTTGAACCTGGGAGGGGGAGGTTGCAGTAAGCTGAGATCGCACCACTGCACTCCAGCCTGGGTGACAGAGCGAGACACCATCTCAATTTAAAAAAAAAAAAAAAAAAAAAATCAGAGAAATTAGCTGAGTGTGGTGGCACATGCCTGTAATTCCAGCTACTCAGGAGGCTGAGATGGGAGGATTGCTTGACCCCCGGAGGTCGAGGTGGCAGTGAGCCTAGATCATGCCATTACACTCTAGCTTGGGTGACAGAGCAAGACCCTGTCTCAAAGAAAAAAAGAAGAAGAAGAAGAAACATAAATAAATGAGAAAATTTAGAAAACTACTGGAAAATCAATGCTGACAGTCTTCCTAACACAAACCCAATATGATAAAAATGATTCATTATAAAACACCAGGCAAATTTTATTTACTGAATGACTTCCAAATTATGGGAAATAAATGTCAATACTTTATTTCAGTAATCAAGACATAGATTTACCTTGAACAACCTCAGAAATTTTGCAGCATAAGGCCTAGTAACAAATTCAGCAAATATACAGAATGCAATCTCAAGGACTTTTTAAAAAACTAGTGCAGACTTCACTTAGTCACCAAATAAATTCTCATCATAAAACATGAGATCCTCCTTGCAACAGTAGGAGAAATGCATAGGAGGGAGGCAGACAGATACAAAGGTTCCCATGGGACGTGAAAAGGAAAATAAGAACCATTTCCTCAACCCACTTGCAAAATATCCGTTACCTCCCTCTTTTAAATACCATCACTATGAAATTTTTAATGCATATAAGCAAAGTGAGAATTTAATAATTATTTTAAAGAATTCACATGGGCAAAGATAAAATACAATAATTCATTTCAAGATGTTTATTTCTCCTCTGTCCCCAAAAGTGCCTTAAACCACATTCATACACACACAAAAAAGATTCTACTTTTCCTGCTATAACACTCATTACTCAGAGTTAGATAATAAGTACTGATTAACAATCAGCAGGTCTCAGAGTATTGGCAGATGCTAGATTGCATGGGTGGGTTAGAGTTATCTCAGTAGAAAGTGAATCTGCTAGGGGAATAAATTTCTTCTCTCAAACACAATACAGGAGCTACTAATACCAGAAAGAGAGTCATGGCCAATGAGTCCAAGGAGAAGCTAAAGGCACAGAATCCAGAGGTCAACAAGAAAATAGGCCAGGGCAGAAGCCAAGAGACTAACTCTGGCAGCAGGTTCCCAGCAAGAGACTGGCTGAGCCAGAACAAAAGTAGCAGTGTCGGTGCGATAGGAGGAGTTGCTTCTCAGAGCGCCAAGTGGATCGCTATCTGATGAGGTATTTCTACTGATGATTAACTGCAAATGACCTGGAAGAATCTGTGCAAGGTGCCTATCTTACAAGTGTCACACAGCCCAGCCTCTCCAAGTATTTGGATCAGCGGCATTCAACTGAAATCTATCACGTTTCCAGACTACTATGACAGTTCACCTCTATTTGGAGAAATAACCTCTCTGCAGACTAAATAAAGCTTTTTATATAAGGCACCAAAGGCAAATAGGTCATACAGCACAGAATCATAGGGGAGGCGGCTGTGTGCCCTTTTCCTTTGCTTTCCTGCTTGCTTGCAAGCAATAAAAACCCTTCTGAACAAATGATACAAACTTTGAAACCAGCAAAACATTTTGGGCACCTTGCCTCAAAGATATCCTCCATGCAACTGCAGGCCATTTGCTGTCCTGTATAGCTCTCTATTTCCTGCCATTTACTGGATCTGTGGTTAAATGAACCCAGCATAGAATTACAACCTCAATGCTTTGATGTGAAAAATCACTAACAAAACTTAATTGAAGGACGAGGACAAACTGGTAAATTTTCAATATGATGGTACATACGGGGCCTCATTTAAACTAATGTCTTATCTTCACTTAGCATCTAAATGTATTTTTTCCTGTATTGACTTGAAAGGCTCTAACGCAAACAGCCACCAATTATTATAATCCTTCTTGCAATCTGTCAAGTTATGTGCAAAAAATTTTAGAAAGATGCACCTTTAAAGACTGACAACAGTTCCACAACAGGAGGTAGAATCGTTAGGACTTAATTTTAAGCCTAACTCAACAGCATCTTTCTGCTAACTCCATGTTCCATAAAATATACAAACAAATGGTTTTTTTCCATAAATAAATCTAGGACTTACCATCCATATGGAAATAATTTATCAGTATATGAAAATGTAATAAAATAGTGTATCTAAATAATTACTAGTCTCAGTACAGTTTGGGATGATGACGTCTTCCATATTAGCCAAAAAAAGAAAGAGAAGGCGGAGCAAGATGGCCGAATAGGAACAGCTCCAGTCTCCAACTCCCAGCGCGAGCGACACAGAAGACTGGTGATTTCTGCATTTTCAACTGAGGTACTGGGTTCATCTCACTGGGGAGTGCCAGAGGATCGGTGCTGGTCAGCTGCTGCAGCCCGACCAGCGAGAGCTGAAGCAGGGCGAGGCATTGCCTCACCTGGGAAGCACAAGGGGGAAGGGAATCCCTTTTCCTAGCCAGGGGAACTGAGACACACAACACCTGGAAAATCAGGTAACTCCCACCCCAATACTGCGCTTTAAGCAAACAGGCACACCAGGAGATCATATCCCACACCTGGCCAGGAGGGTCCCACACCCACGGAGCCTCCCTCATTGCTAGCACAGCAGTCTGTGATCTACCAGCAAGGCAGCAGCGAGGCTGGGGGAGGGGCGCCCGCCATTGCTGAGGCTTAAGTAGGTAAACAAAGCTGCTGGGAAGCTCGAACTGGGTGGAGCTCACAGCAGCTCAAGGAAACCTGCCTGTCTCTGTAGACTCCACCTCTGGGGACAGGGCACAGTAAACAATAACAAACGCAGCAGAAAGCTCTGCAGACGCAAACAACTCTGTCTGACAGTTTTGAAGAGAGCAGTGGATCTCCCAACACGGAGGTTGAGATCTGAGAAGGGACAGACTCCCTGCTCAAGTGGGTCCCTGACCCCTGAGTAGCCTAACTGGGAGACATCCCCCACTAGGGGCAGTCTGACACCCCACACCTCACAGGGTGGAGTACACCCCTGAGAGGAAGCTTCAAAAGCAAGAATCAGACAGGTACACTCGCTGTTCAGAAATATTCTATCTTCTGCAGCCTCTGCTGCTGATACCCAGGCAAACAGGGTCTGGAGTGGACCTCAAGCAATCTCCAACAGACCTACAGCTGAGGGTCCTGACTGTTAGAAGGAAAACTATCAAACAGGAAGGACACCTACACCAAAACCCCATCAGTACATCACCATCATCAAAGACCAGAGGCAGATAAAACCACAAAGATGGGGAAAAAGCAGGGCAGAAAAGCTGGAAATTCAAAAAATAAGAGCGCATCTCCCCCGGCAAAGGAGCGCAGCTCATCGCCAGCAACGGATGAAAGCTGGACGGAGAATGACTTCGACGAGATGAGAGAAGAAGGCTTCAGTCCATCAAATTTCTCAGAGCTAAAGGAGGAATTACGTACCCAGCGCAAAGAAACTAAAAATCTTGAAAAAAAAGTGGAAGAATTGATGGCTAGAGTAATTAATGCAGAGAAGGTCATGAACGAAATGAAAGAGATGAAAACCATGACACGAGAAATACGTGACAAATGCACAAGCTTCAGTAACTGACTCGATCAACTGGAAGAAAGAATGTCAGCGATTGAGGATCAAATGAATGAAATGAAGCGAGAAGAGAAACCAAAAGAAAAAAGAAGAAAAAGAAATGAACAAAGCCTGCAAGAAGTATGGGATTATGTAAAAAGACCAAATCTACGTCTGATTGGGGTGCCTGAAAGTGAGGGGGAGAATGGAACCAAGTTGGAAAACACTCTTCAGGATATCATCCAGGAGAACTTCCCCAACCTAGTAGGGCAGGCCAACATTCAAATCCAGGAAATACAGAGAACGCCACAAAGATACTCCTCGAGAAGAGCAACTCCAAGACACATAATTGCCAGATTCACCAAAGATGAAATGAAGGAAAAAATCTTAAGGGCAGCCAGAGAGAAAGGTCGGGTTACCCACAAAGGGAAGCCCATCAGACTAACAGCAGATCTCTCGGCAGAAACTCTTCAAGCCAGAAGAGAGTGGGGGCCAATATTCAACATTCTTAAAGAAAAGAATTTTAAACCCAGAATTTTATATCCAGCCAAACTAAGTTTCATAAGTGAAGGAGAAATAAAATCCTTTACAGATAAGCAAATGCTTAGAGATTTTGTCACCACTAGGCCTGCCTTACAAGAGACCCTGAAGGAAGCACTAAACATGGAAAGGAACAACTGGTACCAGTCATTGCAAAAACATGCCAAAATGTAAAGACCATCAAGGCTAGGAAGAAACTGCATCAACTAACGAGCAAAATAACCAGTTAATATCATAATGGCAGGATCAAGTTCACACATAACAATCTTAACCTTAAATGTAAATGGACTAAATGCTCCAATTAAAAGACACAGACTGGCAAACTGGATAAAGAGTCAAGACCCATCAGTCTGCTGTATTCAGGAGACCCATCTCACACGCAGAGACATACATAGGCTCAAAATAAAGGGATGGAGGAAGATTTACCAAGCAAATGGAGAACAAAAAAAAGTGGGGGTTGCAATACTAGTCTCTGATAAAACAGACTTTAAACCATCAAAGATCAAAAGAGACAAAGAAGGCCATTACATAATGGTAAAGGGATCAATTCAACAGGAAGAGATAACTATCCTAAATATATATGCACCCAATACAGGAGCACCCAGATTCATAAAGCAAGTCCTTAGAGACTTACAATACAATAGACTTAGACTCCCATACAATAATAATGGGAGACTTCAACACTCCACTGTCAACATTAGACAGATCAACGAGACAGAAAGTTAACAAGGATATCCAGGAATTGAACTCATCTCTGCAGCAAGCAGACCTAATAGACATCTATAGAACTCTCCACCCCAAATCAACAGAATATACATTCTTCTCAGCACCACATCGCACTTACTCCAAAATTGACCACGTAATTGGAAGTAAAGCACTCCTCAGCAAATGTACAAGAACAGAAATTATAACAAACTGTCTCTCAGACCACAGTGCAATCAAACTAGAACTCAGGACTAAGAAACTCAATCAAAACCACTCAACTACATGGAAACTGAACAACCTGCTCCTGAATGACTACTGGGTACATAACGAAATGAAGGCAGAAATAAAGATGTTCTTTGAAACCAATGAGAACAAAGATACAACATACCAGAATCTCTGGGACACATTTAAAGTAGTGTGTAGAGGGAAATTTATAGCACTAAATGCCCACAAGAGAAAGCAGGAAAGATCTAAAATTCACACTCTAACATCGCAATTAAAAGAATTAGAGAAGCAAGAGCAAACACATTCGAAAGCTAGCAGAAGGCAAGAAATAACTAAGATCAGAGCAGAACTGAAGGAGATAGAGACACAAAAAACCCTCCAAAAAATCAATGAATCCAGGAGTTGGTTTTTTGAAAAGATCAACAAAATTGACAGACCGCTAGCAAGACTAATAAAGAAGAAAAGAGAGAAGAATCAAATCGACGCAATTAAAAATGATAAAGGGGATATCACCACCGACCCCACAGAAATACAAACTACCATCAGAGAATACTATAAACACCTCTACGCAAATAAACTGGAAAATCTAGAAGAAATGGATAATTTCCTGGACACTTACACTCTCCCAAGACTAAACCAGGAAAAAGTTGAATACCTGAATAGACCAATAACAGGCTCTGAAATTGAGGCAATAGTTAATAGCCTACCCACCAAAAAAAGTCCAGGACCAGATGGATTCACAGCCGAATTCTACCAGAGGTACAAGGAGGAGTTGGTACCATTCCTTCTGAAACTATTCCAATCAATAGAAAAAGAGGGAATCCTCCCTAACTCATTTTATGAGGCCAACATCATCCTGATACCAAAGCCTGGCAGAGACACAACAAAAAAAGAGAATTTTAGACCAATTTCCCTGATGAACATCGATGCAAAAATCCTCAATAAAATACTGGCAAACCGGATTCAGCAACACATCAAAAAGCTTATCCACCATGATCAAGTGGGCTTCATCCCTGGGATGCAAGGCTGGTTCAACATTCGCAAATCAATAAACATAATCCAGCATATAAACAGAACCAAAGACAAGAACCACATCATTATCTCAATAGATGCAGAAAAGGCTTTTGACAAAATTCAACAGCCCTTCATGCTAAAAACGCTCAATAAATTCGGTATTGATGGAACGTACCTCAAAATAATAAGAGCTATTTATGACAAACCCACAGCCAATATCATACTGAATGGGCAAAAACTGGAAAAATTCCCTTTGAAAACTGGCACAAGACAGGGATGCCCTCTCTCACCACTCCTATTCAACATAGTGTTGGAAGTTCTGGCTAGGGCAATCAGGCAAGAGAAAGAAATCAAGGGTATTCAGTTAAAAAAAGAAGAAGTCAAATTGTCCCTCTTTGCAAATGACATGACTGTATATTTAGAAAACCCCATTGTCTCAGCCCAAAATCTCCTTAAGCTGATAAGCAACTTCAGCAAAGCCTCAGGATACAAAATTAATGTGCAAAAATCACAAGCATTCTTATACACCAGTGACAGTCAAACAGAGAGCCAAATCAGGAATGAACTTCCATTCACAATTGCTTCAAAGAGAATAAAATACCTAGGAATCCAACTTACAAGGGATGTAAAGGACCTCTTCAAGGAGAACTACAAACCACTGCTCAGTGAAATAAAAGAGGACACAAACAAATGGAAGAACATACCATGCTCATGGATAGGAAGAATCAAAATCGTGAAAATGGCCATACTGCCCAAGGTAATTTATAGATTCAATGCCATCCCCATCAAGCTACCAATGAGCTTCTTCACAGAATTGGAAAAAACTGCTTTAAAGTTCATATGGAACCAAAAAAGAGCCCGCATCTCCAAGACAATCCTAAGTCAAAAGAACAAAGCTGGAGGTATCACGCTACCTGACTTCAAACTATACTACAAGGCTACAGTAACCAAAACAGCATGGTACTGGTACCAAAACAGAGATATAGACCAATGGAACAGAACAGAGTCCTCAGAAATAATACCACACATCTACAGCCATCTGATCTTTGACAAACCTGAGAGAAACAAGAAATGGGGAAAGGATTCCCTATTTAATAAATGGTGCTGGGAAAATTGGCTAGCCATAAGTAGAAAGCTGAAACTGGATCCTTTCCTTACTCCTTATACGAAAATTAATTCAAGATGGCTTAGAGACTTAAATGTTAGACCTAATACCATAAAAATCCTAGAGGAAAACCTAGGTAGTACCATTCAGGACATAGGCATGGGCAAAGACTTCATGTCTAAAACACCAAAAGCAACAGCAGCAAAAGCCAAAATTGACAAATGGGATCTCATTAAACTAAAGAGCTTCTGCACAGCAAAAGAAACTACCATCAGAGTGAACAGGCAACCTACAGAATGGGAGAAAATTTTTGCAATCTACTCATCTGACAAAGGGCTAATATCTAGAACCTACAAAGAACTCAAACAAATTTACAAGAAAAAAACAAACAACCCCATCAAAAAGTGGGCAAAGGATATGAACAGACATTTCTCAAAAGAAGACATTCATACAGCCAATAGACACATGAAAAAATGCTCATCATCACTGGCCATCAGAGAAATGCAAATCAAAACCACAATGAGATACCATCTCACACCAGTTAGAATGGCGATCATTCAAAAGTCAGGAAACAACAGGTGCTGGAGAGGATGTGGAGAAATAGGAACACTTTTACACTGTTGGTGGGATTATAAACTAGTTCAACCATTATGGAAAACAGTATGGCGATTCCTCAAGGATCTAGAACTAGATGTACCATATGACCCAGCCATCCCATTACTGGGTATATACCCAAAGGATTATAAATTATGCTGCTATAAAGACACCTGCACACATATGTTTATTGCAGCACTATTCACAATAGCAAAGACTTGGAATCAACCCAAATGTCCATCAGTGACAGATTGGATTAAGAAAATGTGGCACATATACACCATGGAATACTATGTAGCCATAAAAAAGGATGAGTTTGTGTCCTTTGTAGGGACATGGATGCAGCTGGAAACCATCATTCTTAGCAAACTATCACAAGAACAGAAAACCAAACACCGCATGTTCTCACTCATAGGTGGGAACTGAACAATGAGATCACTTGGACTCGGGAAGGGGAACATCACACACCGGGGCCTATCATGGGGAGGGGGGAGGGGGGAGGGATTGCATTGGGAGTTATACCTGATGTAAATGACGAGTTGATGGGTGCAGCACACCAACATGGCACAAGTATACATATGTAACAAACCTGCACGTTATGCACATGTACCCTACAACTTAAAGTATAATAATAATAAATAAATTTAAAAAAAAAAAAAAAAAAAGAGAAAATACTACAGAATCTAAGTCCAAAGACTCAAACCTCTGTCCTAGAGATCTAAAAATAATATCTATCTTTTAAGGTTGCAGTTAACCATTTTAGAATTCAAAAGAAATTCAAGTAAGTCATCCCAAATCTGCCATTTTGTAGGAATTTCCTTTGGAATTATTAGAGTATAAAAGTCAGAGATCCAAGCAACAGAAGAAAATGAGCAATATATGTATGAAAAGTCAAATCACTGAAGAATTCATACAAAGAGCCAATAAACATATGCAGAGAAGTTCAATTCCACAAAAAAGAAATGCAAGTTCAAACGACTATAGACTACATCTCATCTCTCTACATGTCATCTGTTGTAGATGATGATTTGACAGTAAAAGCATATTTGCCCCAGCGATTGCCCAAGTAAGCTAAGATACCATGTACACAGGCGGTTTTAATAATTTTTTAAGTGGGATGCCACCAAATCAGGATGGTTTCAATTTTAGTTCAAAAAAGAAAAGCCATGCTTACCCATAGAGGCATATATTTTTGCATTCATAGAAAACAAGTGTAGCAGAAGAAACAAAACTATTAACAATGGTTTTGGAGAGAGGAAGGAAATGACAATTTTCTACTTTGTAGAATTTTCATTTTGCATTACTTTTTTTTTAGAAAACTGTCTGATTACTTAAGATATTTTAAAAGATATTTGAACTATATTACTAAAAATTAAATTTGAAGTCAAAAATGTATTTAAACGCTCCTTTTCCTTGAGAGCAACTCCACACAGAGGGCCACAGGAATTCCTGCCCAGCTCACAATCCAAGTTTCAGTACTCTGCATCTCAGACAGAAAGTTTGGCCTATGTTCCTGTGGTCCTAGACTAAAATTTCACTTTAGCACAATGGCGGAACTCGGCTATGAGTCATCTTCCTCTGCAAAACAATGAACGTTCTAGTTCAGTGGGAAAAAACGACTTGAGTTGCCAGTTCATTGAACTGTTCAAATGAAGGTCAAAATACTGGAGCAGGAGCAAGGGAGTCGCTGTGTCCAGATCCTATCTAATCCCACACCAGTCCCCTCAATGGCCCTCCAACCAAGTCTTGAATTTGCAAACAGTTAGAATAGGAAGCACCTGGTGCCCTCTAAGTAGGGGTCAGAGAACCCAAGTGAAAATATGAAACAGATCCAAATCCAGTTTCATAAGCATGCCTTTCAAGTAATGTCAAGGAAAAATATACCAAAAACATGATGGAGTATACAGCTTCAGCTTAAATATATTTCAAGTACCATGATGAATATAATGTTTGATTTCCTACCCTAGAATCTACCTAAAAGAGTCCATTATCAACAGACTAGGTTTTTATAATTTTTACATAATTTATTACTCCATTTATTTACCTGGAACTATTACTATAGCTTGCAAAGAACTTTAACATGTGTAACATCATGAACCCTGACCACATCCTCCTGGGGCATCCTCCCTGGTTGGGAGATCCTGTGATCCTCCTGGTTGGGAGACCCTTCTCAGGGGTTCAGTGACTTACCCTGCCGATGGCAGCGGTAATGGAAACCCAGATCTTGAGGGCCAAGTCCTATCCCTTAAAGAACTGCTCAGGGCTGGGCAAGATGGCTCACGCCTGTAATCCTAGCACTTTGGGAGGCCAAGGCGGGCGGATCAGGAGGTCAGGAGATCGAGACCATCCTGGCTAACATGGTGAAACTCCATCTCTATGAAAAAATACCAAAAATTGGCCGAGGGTGATGACAGGTGCCTGTAGTCCCAGCTACTCGGGAGGCTGAGGCAGGAGAATGGCATGAACCCAGGAGGTGGAAGTTGCAGTGAGCAGAGATCACGCCACTGCACTCCAGCCTGGACAACAGAGTGAGACTGTCTCAAAAACAACAACAACAACAAAACTGCTCAGTACCATGTCACTCTTTCTACTCTTTTTCTCCCAACTTAACAATTCTCATTCTCTCACCTCTGTAAGTTATAGTTACCTGGCCTTCCTAACCACCTACTCATTTTCTCTATAATTATTAAGATCTGCAAAAAATTTACAAGTCCTAAGATACCTTCCCAGACAAATATCACTGCCCTGTGATCACTACAAATTCTATGTTCCTTTATTTGGATACAGTCAACTGGTGGGTCAGGCAATCCCTAACATATGACAAAGATGACCACATTCCTTCCTTTCAGCCACCAGCAAACCTAGCATTCACTTTCACACACCATCCCTTCCAGGTTCTAACCTTCACAGGGGAAGAAGAAAATCACCTTCATTTTTATATCCCCATACCTCCCCAGAGCTGGGCATATGCCAGGCACGTAGCAAATGCTGACTGAATAGATGAGTGTGGTCGTCAACTTCCTGGAGTTCCAACACAAAAGACTGGAGTTCCTTTAAGAGTAAGTCATGACTGGGCATGGTGGCTCAGGCCTGTAATTCCAGCATTTTGGGAGGCCGAGCGGGGAGGATCGCTCGAGCTCAGGAGTTCAAGACCAGCCTGGGCAACATGGCGAGATCCCATCTCTACAAAAAAATATATTAAAAATTAGCCAGGTATGGGAGCACATACCTGTAGTCCCAGTTACTTGGGAGACTGAGGTGGAAGGATCACTTGAGCCTGGGAGGTCAAGGCTGCAATGAGCTAAGACTGTGTCACTGCACTGCAGGCTGCGCAACAGAGTGAGACTTTGTCTCAAAAAAAAAAAAAAAAAGAATGAGCCACAGTTCAAGAGATTCTCCCAGGAGTGTCCCCACCTGGCCTCACATCCACATTCACACACACACACACATACCCCCAGCCCCTGATGAAATTCTCTTTCCCAAAGTTCTCAACCTGCCTTGCCTCATAAGGACACCGCTGCCCTGCAGCCTTGTCTCTTCTGAGAGGTCTGTTCAGCACTCCCCCAGATCAGCCACCTGTTCCCCTGTGACCATTTCCTAGAGTGTCTTCCAAGATGACAACCACTGTTCAGCATAACATAGCACACTCTCTTACATCAGCAAAGACCATAACTAAGCCTCTGTCCAATCTTCTTCCAACTTCCTGTTACTCAAAGGAACTCATTCATTCATTCATTCCACAAGCAGCTACTGAGCCGCTCCTGCACATCAGGCACACATTCAGGTGCTAGGGGGCAGCAGTAACGAAGCTGCCTCTAGTCCCTCCCATGGAGCTTTCAGTCTAGTGGGGAACGAATACATTACCCTGTACCTTCCACACTGGACACCTTTGGCTGGCTTTTGACAAGCTACAGAGCAGGGCCTCGGTCCAATCAAGCCGCGATCTCTGACTGTGGGGCACCAGCATGTTGATCATTCTAATGGGGAACCCAAGTAGTGAATCTTTTAACCCTTCCGTCTAAAAAGGAAACAGCTGACACAGAGTCCTGTCGGCCGGCAAGAAAGCAGGAAGGATGGCAAGACGAGCAGGGCTCCCAGGAGTGGTTTCCTGAGCAGCAGCAATTTCCAGACATGAGTCATCTGGGCCTTCATAGATGTCTAAATGTCCAGTCATGCCTCCAAATTATTCATTTCACATTTTCAAGCTTTTCTTAAAACTTTGGTTTATCTCAGTGATATTATTGTTAACATGTAGTGAAAATGATGATAGAGCTAGATGATAGAGATAGAGATAGAGATGAGATAGATAGATGATAGATAGATAGATAGATAGATAGATAGATAGATAGATAAGCTAGAGACAGTGATAGAGATAGTGATAGAGATAGAGATCTTTTTTTTTTCTTTAAACAGAGTCTCATCCTGTTGCCCGGGCTGAAGTGCAGTGGCTCAATCTCAGCTCACTGCAACCTCCGCCTCCCAGGTCCCGGCGATTCTCCTGCCTCAGCCTCCCAAGTAGCTGGGATTTCAGGCACCCAGCACCACACCCAGCTAATTTTTGTATTTTTAGTTGAGACGATGTTTCACTACATTGGTCAGGCTCCTGGCCTGAACTCCTGAACTCAGGTGATCTGCCCTCCTCAGCCTCCCAAAGTGCTGGGATTACAAGCATGAGCCATTGTGCCTGGCTGAAAATACTATTTTTAACATTAAATTTAATGTCCTTATTTCTAAGAAGATCACTAAAGAGTCTATACTATGGACACACAAAAAAAATGCAGTTCAGTAATAACTGATGACAATCTAGGCCCTTGTGAAATTCGAAATCATGTACACATTGGTTTTCTATTTTTATTAAAATAACATGCACTGAAATACATTTTATGTTTTAAAATGGTATTTTCCTAAAAAGCCTTTTGATTGGTCATAGAGCAGGAAAGAATGTTATCTAAATGAACCAGAACTCAACCACCATAGCAATTAAATATATTTAACACTGTAGCTACTCATTTAAAAGCCTGCTTTTTTTTTTTTTTTTTTTTTTTTTTTTTTTTTGACAGAGTTTCACTCTGTCACCCAGGCTGGAGTGCAATGGTGCGATCTCTGCTCACTGCAACTTCTGCCTCCCAGGTTCAAGTGATTCTCCCATCTCAGCTTCCCAAGTAGCTGGGATTACAGGCACCCGCCACCGCGCCCGACTAATTTTTGTATTTTTAGTAGAGACCAGGTTTCACCATGTTGGCCAGGCTGGTATAAAACTCCTGACCTCAGATGATCCACCCGCCTTGGCCTCCCAAAGTGCTGGGATTACAGGCATGAGCCACCCCCAGCCAAAGCCTGCTTATTATTTAAAGGTTTGTTTGTACTTTTCTTCTAGTTGTCTTCTGATTTCAAACACTATGGTTACCCCAGACCCTTTGTAGCAAGACCCTTTGATGAAGACTAGCTGACTACAGAGACTCTCAATGTCGGGGAAAGAGAGAGGATTTAGTGACAATCAAAGGAAATCTTCGAAAGGTCACGAGTCTGCAATAGATGCTCCTATGCAGGCTTTTGAGACAAGATATCCCTCTGTTGTCCAGACTGGAATACAGTGGCATGATCATGGCTCACCACAGTCTCAAACTCCTATGTTCAAGCTATCCTCCCACCTCAGTCTCCTAAATAGCTGGGACCACAGGCATATGCCACCATGACTGACTGATTTTTAAATTTTTTGTAGAGATGGAATCTCCCTATGTTGCCCAGGGTGGTCTCAAACTCCAGCCCTCAAGTGATCCTCCTGTCTCAGCCTCCCAAAGGGCTTGGATTACAGGTATAAGCCATCATGCCCGGCCCGCATGGAGTTTTAATTCAGGTCCCTGAGAGGTATTTTGATTTTGTGTTGGGATCACATGGTTATTTAAGAAAGAAGTAACAGCTAATGATGAGAATTGTAGTACACCAATCTTCTATGCCACTTGTTCAAGACACCCAATTCACTAAGAAAATATGAGCTGCTCCAATCATTTTGGTTTGAATTTGCTCCACAGAGACAACACTTACAACTGCTTACCACCTCATTCACTGAAGCTAAGAAGGAAAACATTAAGAGGGAAAGAGTAATTCCACAAGAAAGAAAAACATTAAAAAAGAAAACCAACCAGCCTCAAAGTTTTTCACAGTGACAACATTCATGCATGATGTGTATAATCAAATAAAACACATCACTTGGGGTTTTTTTCCCTCCAAAAGTTCATACAACCAGTACACACATGTATACATTAAACAAGATATGAACATCTAAACTGATCAGAAAAACTAAGTCACCCCGGAAGTAAACTTCAGCGAGAGAAAAGTGCATGACACTTTCCCTACACGAAGTTACGCATATACATGTCTCATAGAGAAGCCTGCACTGAAACAGAAACCCCAGCGCTTATACAATCCTCAAAGTACACATGTTTTATTCTCCCCTTTCTCAGGTTGAAACTAAATATTTCAAGAAGTAAAACGCCTTTTTAGCCAACAGAGTAAATCAAATACAATATGGGATGAGGTCGACCAATACTCAACACCACAAAGGAGGCTTCTTCTCTATATGGCAGTAAACGGTCAGCACAGAGTAAGCTATTTTGAAAATACAGGGAGGTAAAGTGAAGCACATTTGCTACCACAAATGTAGGGATCCTGGAAATCTTCTTTCAAAGAAGCTAATAACTCTAGTGAATTATCACCTCCTGAAGAGAAGTGCAAAGCAGACAGCGTTAGTCTCTACTCTTCAGGGTCCACAACAGATGTGGCAGCAGGAAGGACAGGCTGTCTGTTCCCGTCACCAGCCTGGTCCCAAGCTTTGTTACTTAACAAAAGTGAACGAGAGAGCCCTGTCTTCAGAGGCGCTTCCTATGAAAACCTCACTGGCTGGGAGTAGCACAAGTTGACAAACTTACCTGGTAATCTCTTGCAAGCCTGGACAGCTACATGCCCTGGCAAATCCAATCTGCACTTTTTCCAGTGAAACGTGGTGGCTGCCGGGCTGCTCATCACCTACATCTGCTTAGATGACAAGGAAAAAGATGTGGAGGAAGTGGACAACAAAAGCAGCCTTCGAACTGCACACTGGGATGTCCTTTTTTTTTTTTTTTTGTGGCTTTTATTTTTCTCATGAGAGGATCTGACTAAACCTAACTAACCCCACCTCCTCTAAACACCAGACAGGAAGTTACACTTTGCAGTCAGTGAAAACTCCTTAGGTAGGTTTTTTTGTTTTTTTAATAGTCACAACTAAGGGCCTCTATTCATGTTCCTATGACAGAGATTATAACTTTGCTTCCTGTTTTGACAGTGTCAGCTGGGAAGGGGCACTCCACCCACCTTCCTACTCACTGTGTACATAAATAAAGGTGTTAGAAGGTGATTGCCCTGGGTATACAACTGGCCTTAGGAGTTTCGTTACATATTAACTATACTTCAAAGAATAAATTGGGCTTATTATTTCACTGTAGTAGCTATATATACCTTGGGGAAGTAAAACTCAAAAGGATTTCTTCTTCATCCCTTAGAAATTGCTGTTATGGAAAAAATAAACCTAACTACATGCAGTTATAAGCTAAGAGACCACCATTTAGACTAATTTTTCCAGCCTATTCTCTTTTGTGGTCACTTTGCTCTCTTTATTATCATAATTTTTTTTTCCACTCTTGTCACCCAGGCTGGAGTGCAATGGCATGATCTCGGCTCACTGCAACCTCTGCCTCTTGGGTTCAAGTGATTCTCCTGCCTCAGCCTCCCAAGTAGCTGGGATTACAGGCACCCATCACCACGCCTGGCTTTTTTTTTTTTTTTTTTTTTTTTTTTTTTTTTTTTTTTGTATTTTTAGTAGAGACATTGTCTCACCATGTTGGTCAGGCTGGTCTCGAACTCCTGCTGTCACTTCTGCATGTGTCCTCCACATACATGCAAAAAGCAAGGAAAATCATTATTCATATGATCATTATCTACTTTCTAGTCCTTTTCTCATTCTTTTTCTTGCTTGTTGTGAAATAGAAATTTTCTACTTCTTATCAAAGACTTTTCATAGAATATGTATCTTTGTCAGGATACACACAGGTTTGAATTCAAAGGCATCTCTCATCCTGCTACTGTACTGTGGTACAGAAAAGAGAAACTGACAGTACTTCCCCTTCGCTCCTCCTCTTCATCTCTACATTTTCCTTAGACTAGCAGCTGTACAACTCTGGCAATATACTCTCTCTCTCTCTCTCTTTCTCTCTCTCTCTCTCTCTCAGCCTCAGTCTCCAAATCTGTAAAATGGACAGGCTGACTTCACCTGTCTTCTAGGACTGTCACAGGCAGGGAGACCGGGAAAAGCGCAGTGATACAGATGATGTCACATAGTCAATACCCAATCATCTCTTTTTGCATCAAACTTTATTGATATATAATTCATATATTATACAATTAGCTCATTTACACTGTATAACTTAATGATTTTTAGTATTTTCAAAGAATTCTACAACCATCACCACAATCGATCCCCATCCCTTAGCCCAACGCAACCACTGAAATCTACTTCCAGTCTTTAGAGTTACCTATTCTGTACATTTCATATAAAAGAAATCGTACAGTATATGGTTTTTTGTGACTAGCTTATTTCACTTAGCATAATGATTTTGAAGTCCATGCGTGTTGTAGCATGTATGGGTATTTCATTTCTTTTTAAAATATTCCATTGTATTGATAGACCACATTTTATTATGTGTTTATCAGTTCATGAACATTTGGGTTGTTTTTATCTTTTAGCTAATACAAGTTAATTCTGCTATGAGCATTTGTGTACAAGTTTTTGATGTGGGCATACATTTTCATGTCTCTTGGGTGTGGGATGAGTGTGTGTGTGTGTGTGTGTGTGTGTGTACCCAGAAGTAGAACTGCTGAGTCATATGGCAACCCTATGCTTAACCTTTGGAAGAACTGCCAGACAGCTTTCCAAAGTGGCTGCATCCTTTCACATTCCCACTAGCAGTGTATGTGGATACCCATTTCTCCACATCCTCACCAATATTTGTTATTATTTGTCTTTTTTATTATCGCCATCCTACTGGGTATGAAGTGACATTTCATTGTGGTTTGATTTGCATTTCCTTAATGGCTATCGAAACCCATCTTTTATCCATAGGCCAAAAATGTCTTCATTTCTAGAATCAGGACTAAATATTCAAAACACAAAACAGCCAGAGAGGCGTGGGCACCACCTAGTCAGAACGGATACTGGCTACAATCCTGAAGTGAGGTCCTGAAGGTGTGCATCTTTAACAGTGGCTATTTTCCAGTAGGAATCAAAGATTTTCAACATTGTTCCTGGTACAGCTGTCTGGGTTCACACCAGCTAAATATTGCTGGACTTCATATTTCTATCTACAGTAAGAGGCTGTGAAAGAAGTTGGCCCTGTTTCCTCTACCAAAGGGTTCTTCTGAAAACTGGTAAGGAAATGAAATTCTGAATGTAAATATGACATTTCAATCTTTACAAATCAGTTCTTTCCACCTGTCTTTATGTGTCTTCCTCTGAAATAGAAACAGGCACAATAAAAGCAGCCTTTTGTCAGTAAATAGTCATAACTGTTTATAGGAAGAATTTTTAAACCAGATGTGATTTAAGATTCAGTATCTCAAATTGTGAAGGTAGCCAAGGAGACAAGTCAAGATCTAGACACTAGCAACAATTTCTCCTTCCCTCTCAAAAGTGCAGTACTGGGAGAATAGTAATTATTGAAACAAGTCTACATCAAAGAGAAAATATTTTTTTTTTCAGACCTTACTGTGTTAGAGCAAATTCATGTACAATGATGTTAATTACCTTTTTCCTAAAACATTCTATTTTAGTATTTATTTTTTTGATCCCCCCAAAACTAAACAGAACAAAAACTATACAAAACATAACAAAGAAAATATCAGAAGGCTATTAACTTTAAAAAATTAAAAACTTTTTTCCTTATTTTTTGATGTAAGACCTCGGGCCTTGCAGCATATATTTATAATATGACTCATCCATCTACTAAAAAATTTCCCGTGTCGCAAGGCTATACTCTGTAATCCATTGTTTTATTTATTTCTTGCCCTAGAGCTGACTATGAAACTGACCATTGAACTTTCATATGTCAAACAGAACTTTCCATGGTAGGAAACTCCTAAAACATTCGTATTAAGCTAAGTAGAAATGCCATGATAACTCAGGAGCAAATAAGGTCTGTAATAGCCAATATAACTTCCAAACTAGATGCTATGGAGGAAAAGCAAACGATTGCACACACACAAGTGCAAAGGCTTCCTTGGAGTTTCTGTAAATACTTGATGGTGAGGAAAATCAGAAGCTAAAATCAGTTTATCTGAAGGTTCTTCTAAAAAGATCGATAGGAGGGCACTTTTGAAAACCGTTGTGCAACGTCAGGGCCCACTCTATTCACAGATCTGTTGTTCTGCTAGATTACACAGTGGCCTCATTTTCTAGTTCTTGTGAAATCAATAGACCATTTATGTTGCAAGTATCTGTCTAGGGTATGCACTTTCTTATTCAATCTGGTGTTGACAGCAGTAATCAAATTTTGTTCATACCACTAGCTCTATTATAGCTCAATAGCAACTGGCTGCCAGCCTAGGTCTACTCTCATCAAAAAAGAAAGAAAGAATTGGAGTGGAGAGAGAACCACAGAACAAATTAGCTGAAACTACAGGAGGTAGTGTCGAAGTGAGAGAGGAAAGCAAAAGAATTCAGAAACCAGTCCTCTCTCCATGGAGAAAATATACACCCAGCAGCATCAGCACCACAAAATCCAGGCGAGCTGACCTTGGCCATGAAGGTACACATCTTCTTCATTCTTCCCTGTTATCTGTAAACCCTCTTGGCTTTGAACATCATATTATAACTATCAGTCCTAACTAATAAACCTATGCCTCATCTTGCAGAGCTACAAACAAGAACTAGAGAGAAACCATACCCTCCAACACCAGAGAGACTAAATGCAAGGGACAAGTTATGGCACTTCCCATGAGCTCTCCATTTTATAACTCTTCTTTTTTTTTTTCTTGAGACGCAGTCTTGTTGTGTCGCCCAGGCTGGAGTACAGTGACGTGATGTCAGCTCACTGCAACCTCCGCCTCCCGGGTTCCAGAAATTCACCTGCCTCAGTCTCCCAAGTAACTGGGATTACAGGCGCATGCCACCATGCCCAGCTAACTTTTATATTTCTAGTAAAGATGGGTTTCACCATGTTGGTCAGCCTGGTCTTAAACTCCTGACCTCAAGCAATCTGCCCACCTTGGTCTCCCCAAGTGCTGGGATTACAGGCATGAGCCACCACGCCTGGCCTAGAACTCTTCTTTGTACGCTTAAACTACAGTCAAGCATTTTTCTCAGATCAGAATATAAAAAGTTAATCTTACAATAGAAACCAGGTCAGCTTTTTTTAAAAAGAAAAAATTGGGAGGGGGTGAAGACCTGACTGAAATTTTACCCAATTTGCACTTTTAGACTTCGAATTCTCCAAGAAAACTAGACTTCTGCTCATAGATACTCTCTACTTAAAAGCATCATGGATGATGCCATTCCCTGATATAACAAACAGCTCTTTTTTTTTTGTCATTTTTCAAATGTTTATCTTGAAATAATTTTAGACTTATAAAAGAAGTGGTAAAGAAAAAAAAGAAAAGAGTACACAGAGTTCTCATATTCCCTTCGTCCAACTTCCCCAAATATTACCATCTTACATAACCAGAGTACAATGATGAAAACCAGAGAATTCACATAGAAGCAAAACTATGAACTAATCTATAGGTCTTTTTCAAATTTCTGCAATTGCCCCCTTTTTCTGGCCTACGATTCAGTCCAAGATTACACACAAGCAACACTTCAAAAATTCAAGATGCATCCTTTTCAATAAATCATGCCTATCTAATGAATATTTCTGACCCCTTCTAAAGTTCTACTTCCCTTCAATGTTAATGAGGCGGTGTCATCATTAACTTTTGAGTCTTCCCAGAAATGTTCTTTTCTTCCACAGATCTTGCCTCCATTTCTTATCAGTCAGTTTCATCAACCTTATCCTGTAAACACACATCAAATAGTTTCACAACCTCTTTTCCAAAACCCTAGGGCCAGGGGTGCTGCTGAACCAGAACTCTTCCCATTTGAGAAAAGTTATATAGCACAAGTCATATATTACAGTGAAAACAAAAAACAGCAAGATCCAGGGCAATTTCCCCTAATCAAACACATGCATAGCCCTGCAGCAAATACATATGTTTTATGAAGGATGCCTGACATACGTAAGAACTTTAAAAGTGTCCCAGCTCTTCAAGTCAGGCTTCAACACCGAATGAGTTCAGGTCAAACTCAAGTTTTCCTGCCAAATGAACTGCAAATAAAACGCCTTCTGGTTTTCAGAGGTCTTCTTCAATAGTGTAGCTGCAGATGAAGGATGATGAATCTTTACCTATGAAATCCACAGCTTCATCCATCTCCCACCCACCCTCACCACATCTTCTACCTGGTCTCCTGGCAGAGCCACCTGCAATGCTCCATGGGCCTCTAGGGGCTCTTCCCTCTGAATCACTCTCCCACAGAGCCCAGAGTGATCTTTCTAATAACCTGTACCTGCCCAACCTCAAAATCCTTAAAGGTTTCCCATGCGAGGATGGAGTCTCATCTGCTTCATGCAGTTCACACAGCTCCCTACAATCCCATGACTATACTGATTAACTACATGGTGCCCAAGAAGAATGCAAAAATGAAAAAGGCATCAACTGTCCTCAAGAGTCTTACAGTCTAATTAACTCCCCTTAATATCTTCATCAGACTCATATTGTTTAGAATACAACTTAACCAATAATGGAAGAGTATGTCAGGTTTTTTTTAAAACTCATTTGTGTCTAGCTAGGAAATTCCACCCTAGTTCTTGATCACAGTAATGATTATAAACAAAACTCTTCGTGTTGACACGAAAAGAATTTTCACATGATTTTAACAGCACGTCTAAAGATACTCATTATGCTACTGTTGATATGGTTCAAAAAATTATAAAAAGCAAAAGCCAATAAAAACTGTTTTAAAAACACGCAAACCCAAAAAAGTAATGTCAAGGATGGTATTTAATGGGCTGAGTGATTTCTCCAAATCATGCTTTGTTTTTCCAAAGCATGAAGATATAAATGAAATCTGAAATCATGCCTTTGTTTCCATGTGAGTATACAAATGGAATTGAATGACATTATAATCAACAAAATTAAGTCAGAGAGAGTTAAATCTAAGCCGCCATTATCAAAGAGCTTAGAAAATATTCCAGGCTGGGTTCAGTGGCTCATGCTTATAATCTCAGCACCTTAGGAAGCTGAGGCTGGCAGATCACCTGAGGTCAGGAGCTTGAGACCAGCCTGGCGAACATGGTAAGACTCCATCTCTACTAAAATTACAAAAATTAGCCAGGTGTGGAGGTGTGCGCCTGTAATCCCAGTTATTCAGGAGGGTGAGGCACGGGAATCACTTGAACCAAGGAGGCAGAGGTTGCAGCAAGCCGAGATTGCACCACTGCAGTATAGCCTGGGAGACAGAGCAAGACTCCATCTCAAAATAATAATAATAATAAAGTATTCCAAACCACACGGAGCCAGATGTCAGATGCAGACCTTAAATAGCACACCAATAAAAGCAGGAAAATCACATTTAAGTATTAGTTTCATTTTCTAATGTGCAAACAGACAAAGACACCTACTTGGAATGATGAATTTAAAAGAAAACTCCTAGAAATTGTATTTCAGGATTAAATTATAACCTTTCTCAAGAAAGCTGCCTGCAAGTAGTGAGATTAAAAGGGAGACAATAATCGCACCAAAGCCCTTAATGAGGAGGTACAGAGAGGTAGTAATAGGGGCACACAGCTTCTTCCTCCACCAGGAGATAGAAGGAGTGGGTTGAGATGGGGGAACTCAGGGTTTCATCCCAGGGTGGCCCTCCTCTCACGTGTGTGTGTGTGTGTGTCTCTGTGTGTGTCTGTGTGTATGTCTCTGTATGTGTGTCTCTGTGTGTGTCTGTGTGTGTGTTGTGTGTGGCAGGGTTTCTCACTGGCAGTGCTGCTTCTAAACGGAAGTGGCAGCTGTCTGGAACTCAGTGGGTGAGGCCTCCAGTGGCCAACAGCGATCTGCAGGAGAACAGAAAAACACTACATGGAAGCCAAGTGATGCCACCAACTTGGTAGAAAGTGGATCCAATCTGCCAGGGCCACAGGCGCAACCCTACATGACTGGCTGCTTAAAGCAGACATCCCTGGGATGGCCCCTCTAGCTTAGAACTTCTCACTCTAGTGGCAGGAAGGAAGGCCAAGAGTTCTTCAGGGAGACAAGAATTGTCATTTAAGGCAACAGTGAATGAAATTAATAAAACAACCCAACTACTTTAAAAAGAAAGGAATTTTAAAATGCTACTTGAAAAAAAAAAAAGAAAGAGGGAGTAATTTTTCTGGACTCTCTTCATAATCTGTTTTTATAAATCAGGTGGCAACCTGCTGGACTGTGGAACAAAGGTCAGCAAGTGAGTTTTCTGGAAGCACACTTGCTGTCACAGTGAGGAAAATTTTTCTAGTTTCTGGTGAGCTTTAGAACTTTCAAGCTTCATGGGGAGGAGTGAAGAAGAGATACCTAGAGATTACTCTTTGGTGTTGGCAGGAAAAAAAAAACACACACACACACACACACAGTGGGAAAAGTGACCAAGTGTCCTATAGGGTCACCAGCCTATGAACCCCAATGTGGTCTTCATAATATTTTGTTCCTTGGCCACCTACAGTCACAATCTCTACCTCAGAAAACTTGTGCTACTGCCTGTCTTCCGTCTGGCTCTCTGCAGGTGAGTGTGCTGATGTCCCCAAGCCCTGAAGGTTGTTTACTGTCATTTGGCTTGCCCATGATGATGTCAGAGTCTGGATTGAAGTTCCCACCATATCAGGATCACCCTCCATGAGGCAACACTTTCCCTGCCTACAACCTTTCTTCCACTGAGCACCACCTGCCCCAGTCCAGCAGACACACCTGTATGCATCTCAGCCCTGATCACAGGATCTGTGTGCTTCCTCTTGCAAATGCCTACATGCAAATCTGAGGATGTTGGCCACTCAGAAGATGTGTGAGTCACTGTAGATCCTGCCGCAGCTGGTACTACACAAAGATAGTCCTGTCTAACCATGGGCACACCCACCCACTCTCATGTGTCCTATCTCTACTTAGGAATGAGACATAATCATCTACTTGTGACAACGTAGAGCAGAAAGTGAAGAGACAATGAAGAATCTAGGTGTTCATTAGACAGAACTGATGCTGAGGAACTGACCAGAGGTATTTCAAATCAGTTCCAGGGTTTCCAAGACAGTTCCAGGATGATATTAAGAGGGAGTCAGGTGAGAACTAGAGAACTCAAATGACAGTCATCACTTCAGAGTTTATTTATGAGCTATGAGATTCAGCAGTGGGTTCACAGGGCCAGAGTTCCTGGAAAAAGCATTTGGGAGAGCCAGGCCCCTGAGAGGTCTAAGAAGCGCCTACTGTGTTCCATGTAGTACAGCAGTAAAAGAGCCGGTTCCCAGGCCAGGCAAGACAAGTGCTGTAGATGGAGAGTTGAGGCATCTGCCATATCATTGCCTCAGGGATCAGGTTCAACTATGGAGGCAGGCCAGAGCATGCCAAAAGGGGGAAAGAAGAAGGCAGAGGCCGAGGAAACAGGTGGAAGTGAGCACTGCAGAGGCAAGACAGGCACAAACAACCTATTATTAAAATACTCTACAGAGTTGCAAAGGAGCAGGTGGCAGATGGGAGGAGGGAACACAGAAACAATGTCAGAAGGTACAAAGGAGAAAGGGTGATCCAGAAATAAGACAAGAACAAAGCTGGGCTCTCTTATTCCAGGGCAGTCTTCAGTGGTGAACAAGCCATTCCTGAACTTGCAAGTCGGGACCACTTATGTGCCATTTCACATTAAACTTTTTCCATGAAATTTTTCTCTGCCAGAGAATGTCCAGTAGTAAATCTGTCTATCTATAAAAGTATGAATAAATTAAACATGACAAAGTTGGTTTAAAATTAGGAATATCAGGCTACCGTAACTTCCTGGAGGTTGTCAATGCACTACAGTACTGGAACTATGGATGTTCCTACTTGATCATCAGGATATAATTTGGTCTGTATTAACTTTTAGAAATCTCTGAACTTCAAAGTGCATTCAATTTATTTTCACTGATGCCTGCAAAATTCTTACAAGTTAAGCTGTGTCAATATTTCAACTCTCACTTGAAAAATAAGGTTATTGAGGTTTCAGGACACAAAGTAAAACATCAAATTCGTACTGTGAGTGGATTTAACCTCAGGGCCAGGTCCCAGCTCTTGAGCCGTTCCTTCAGCCATAGCACGCATCTGGCAAAGCAACTCCCTGGCTTTCGAGAGCATCGCCTGAACCAACATGAAGCCTAGAGGTGTCAGAGTTGTTTTTATGAAAGTAAATGATACTATGCAATACCTCCTGTCTTCCTCAGTCATAGCCAAACAGCAGATGAAGCCAGGAGGAAATACATGTTCCTCAACAGCAGTAAGGTTCCAGGTATCGGGTGGCAGCAGCAGCTGCTGAAAGCCTGTTCCACTTCACCCCTCCCCCAGAACCCCAAACTCAGGTATAAACCCACGTCTCAAACTCTTGAGGCTGCCGGATTATGAGTCTTTCGGCGACAGATGACAGAGTGACGCAACACTACAACTCCTGGGGGCGCTAAAATCATAGCCTTCACGGAACAGGAAGGTGGTGACTCTTCACAGGAGCTACTAATCTGCCGCCCCCCCAACCCCCCACCCCCACCCCAACACACACACAGACCGGAAAGAGGGAGCAGGAAAAGGAAATGAAAGTAAGTGACTCTAGGGCCTGGATTTCATATGCAAGAATAGCCAGCAACAGGTGCAGCGTTCCAGTGAAATTAAGACACTCAAAACACCATTTGCCTCCACAGCATAAAGAGCCCAGGCACAGAAACCCAACATTAGGTAATGATGTCAGAAGTGCAAATCATCATCATTCTCTAGCCAGTAGCAATTTTGTAGGAAAAAAAAAGTCGGTGGGGGGGGAGGACATTTCTCTGTTGATACATAATTTCTTTTAATTTAGGAGTGCTCTCTTAAAATAGTTTGAAAATAATTTTAGCACTGATCATCAATATACTTTTTTAATGCCTAGTGACTATCACAGTGCCTAGCACATAGTAGGTAAGTGGATGAATATTTACTGAACGAATGAATAAAATGAGAGGTAAACAAAAAATTTCTTCACAAATAAAGATAACCAAAATCTACACTTGTAGTATATAAGTGTATCTTTTTCCCCATTTCTCCAAGAAGAGAACAAAAGGTTGGAATCAGTAGCCAAGGACACAGGCTTCATCATGTTGCTGATGAACACATCAGGAGGTGCAAACCATCCATCCCTGGCTGAAACTGAGAAGCCTGATCTGCCACCCCTTGAGGGATTTATGCAGGGAATCCTCATCTGCAGAAGATCCAATGGGAAAAAAAATCACAATCATTTAAGCAATCCACCTTTACGCTTTCCTTTCTTTCAATCTGCCATTTCACATAACATTTTTTTACCCGCCATTATAAGAGAATTTACAAGATAAATCTTCCTCAATGTGATAGAAATCATCAACTCATAATATGTTATGGAAAATGTCTTAAGCTGTGTGTGACATGCTATATGAAAAATCTGAATGTGGGATAAGATGTTGTAGAAAGGAAGCCATTTTATGGGCTCTCAAAACTGGCAGAAGCAGGAGAGAACAAAGAGCAATAAAAATGAGTCCATCGATAGGAGAAGGTCTGTTACAGGAATACTGTATTGAATTAAAAGGTTAATACCAGGCTGAGCTCAGTGGCTCACACCTGTAATCCCAGCACTTTGGGAGGCCGAGGTGGGTGGATCACCTGAGGTCAGGAGTTCGAGACCAGCCTGGCCAACATGACAAACCCCATCTCCACTAAACATACAAATATGAAAATTAGCCAGGTGTGATGGCGGGAGCCTGTAATCCCAGCTACTTGGGAGATTAAGGCAGGAGACTCGCTGAAACCCAGAAGTGGAGGTTGCAGTGAGCCAAGATCACACCACTGCACTCCAGTCTGAGTGACAGAAGGAGACTCCATCTCAAATAAATAAATAAATAAATAAATAAAAGCTTAATATCAGCGTCAGAACATGACTGATTACGTAAGTTGAAAGGTTTCAGTAAGTTAAAAATAATGATATTAATTATAAAAATAAAGTATTCAGAGCACAGATAAGAATAAATCACCAAAAGTATCAGGATTTTAGAGAATTGCGAATACACATAAAAAGCAGTGTCATAAATAACTTTACAAAATTACTATTAAAAACAGTTTGACTTAATGATACTCTTTGTTCAATTATTTTAATCTATGAATTTTTCCTGTGTTTGTAACTTAAGTATTCTGAGTAGGAGTTATCTCTTCCCTATATATTCAATTTAAAGAGTCCTTATATTTTTTTCAAGTTAACTTCCAAAGATCCAAAATACTCCCACTTTGTTTTACTTTGAGGTAATACCCAAAGGTCTTGACTACGGTTCTTAATGGAGATCCTAAGTGGCTAGTTAAGAATTACTCCAAATTTCAAAGAATAAACAGGACTAGGAAGTGCATTACAAGTGCTTTTGTTCTTTTAAGTGACTCCGCCTTTTCATTCATTCATTCACTCATTCATTAATTCATTCATTTACAAAGATCTATCACCCCTACAGAACAGACACTGTACAAGGCACTATGGACACAATCATGAACAAGACAACCTTGATCCTTGCCCATATGGAGAGCACAGTCTTGGGGACCTATCAACACTAAAATAAATGAACAAGTGAACAAAAGCAATGAACAATGGTGACAAGTGTGGATCATGGGAACAATAGTACAAAGTCTGCTTCAGGTGAGTGTCAGGACAGGCTTCTCTGAGCAGGTGCAATTTCATCCAACGCCCAATCCCAGAAGGAGGAGAAGGAGATAGCCAAGAGCTGGAGACCGGTATTTCATGTAGAGGAAAGACCCTGTAAACAGAGGTTGTTCCCAGAGCTGAAAGCTGACCAGTGCGGCTGGATGGGGCAATGATGGACAGTGAGCAAGGAGGTGCATTACACATTTGAAAATGGCATCTCACCATATGACTCACTGAATATTTGCCTTTCCAAACACTTTCTCCTCGGTCTGGAATTTCTCCCTTCCACATTCCTCTCTGCCAACTTGCAAGTCACTTCTCTGGGAAACATTCCTTGACCCTCCGAGGAAGAGCAAAAACTCCAGGAGTTTATCCTTCCTAACCTGTGGTCCCACAGCACATAGTATGTATCATGAGCACACGTCTTACCACGCTGCTGACTCGCTGTGTTTGAAAGCCTGCAAGCAGCGATCTTGCTTGTCTGCCTCCCAGCAGCCTATCACGTAACTTGGCACCAGCAGAGAGAAATAAATGACAGTGAACGAACCAAGAGATAAATGGACAAATTAAATGGATGCAGGGGCACTAAATAACTACTCAATTGTTGGAGATTTGGAATAGTGTCAAGGTTACAGCTCCTTAACTCATTTACAGTTTAATTTCTACCCCATACGACTTTCATATCACACACACTTTTGGGCAAATCTTTTTCCATCACAGAGAAGTGATGGAATAACTTTCACAGTGTATCATTAGACAGTGGACCCAATCCATTCATATTCAACAAACACGCATTAAGTGCCAGGTTCTGTGCTAGGCTCTGAGGCTGACAGTGGTCCTATCCTAGATGATTTATGAGGCCAGTACGCAGAATAAATCATATTCAGAAAATGTTTTTAATGACTGACCTTGTTAGATTATTTACATGTAACTATCTTACTTCATAACATTATTAAGAAAAAAACGTTTTTTAAAAACTTCCTAGGTCACCCAGAGAACAAAATAATTTAGAATCTGTTAACTCAGTAATTTTCACACTAATTCTTGTCAGAGAGTCATGCCCAGGCTTCCTTTCAATGAACAGGTGGACAAAATTTAAGTAACCACATTTTCAATGAGTCTTCTTTACCTGCCTGTGACTGTCTGCCATTTCCATTCGTGGATTCAGATCTCACTTCCATTTCTCGGCGGCTCAGCGTGTCCTCCAAATGTAGCTAAGACTCCCAAACCAACAGTGCATGATTTCTGAAGTCACAAAGGGATGTGTACCCCTCGGCTGGAGAATGTGCTTTGATGGAGTCAAATTGAAAAACAGGGTCAAACAGTATGGGAACCGTGGATAGATGTATTCCTCCCTCCCCAACTGCCCGGACCAGAATGGTCACATTCCTGCCTCTGTGAAGAGCCCAATCCTGGTCTGCTCTGTCTGAGCCTCTGCCAGGTGTGGAGCCTGTCGCCTTAAAATCTGAAGACGTGTGACAACACTTATCTGCCTAGGAACAGCAAGGTATGCATTTCTACAAACACCACTGCTGAAATTGCTTGGTATACAGAGAAGCCAAGCCCTTCCTCTCTTCTCCTCAGGTTTTTCTTAGATTCAAGCCAAATAGAAATCTGAGTGAGGAAAAATGTTAGGAAATTTAGCATTAGAAAAATTTATTTTTTATGTTTCTAACTCTTGCAAGAGTTTGTTCTCATCAATTTTATAACCTATTTTTCAGCCTACATACTCCAAACTAATTCCTAATGCTTTTAGGGATCCATCCATTAATGCACTAAATAATACATGCCCTCAAACTAAGAGGTAAACCATGCCCCTTCAATCAGGATAAGAAATACTACTGAGTGAAATGCAAACTGCATCTTTCTGCCAATCTCAATGCACAGCCTTCTGCTCACTTCATTCCCAATCACTGGCCTCACTCAGGCTTTCTCTGGGCCAAGTTCTGCCAACTTAGAGCCTGCACACAGCTCTGCCTTCAGCCAGCGCCCTCCACCACCTTGAACTATGGATTTGAATAGCTTCCTCAAGAAGGCCTTCCCTGACCACTCAAACTACCACTCATTCCGGGTCCCTGTGAAGTTCCCAAGTGATTTGTCATCACAGCATTGCAGAATGTCTACCCCCGAAGCAGTTAAATAACTATCTGTATGCTCTGCAGTTTGATATCTGGTTCTTGTACTAGTCTATACACTCAAGAGGCCAGATGCCATAATAGAGCTCATCGATTTTGTCAACCACACCCAGGGCAGTGCCTGGCATATGGGGCACTCACCCAAGACTACTTTCCATTTAAAATTGTTGTCTCTTTTAAAACACTCAGTGGCACACTGCTGTCATTGCTGAGGTCTAAGGAAACAAATACTCTTTTTAAGCCATCATCTTTATCAGGAGTTATTACTAGGCAGGAGGTCCATGAACTTGGGACAGGAAAAGCAATTAGATATTTTCACTGACCTCTAACAGAAATTTGCATTTCCTTCCATTGTGATGGCAGATCACAAAACACATTATTAGTGGTAGCTTTAATGTGTTAAACAAAATCAAAAATCACAACCATTTTCATATCACTTTATAACTCTAGCAGGTACCTTGAAAATACCATTTGACTCATTGTTATTTCAGAAGGGTAGAGAGCTTAGATATGCTAGAAGTTCTTACTGAACACACTAATCAAATAGCAAATATTACTCTCTCACAGACTTTTTCAGTATTTTGGTAACTATATGCATGGAATGCCATGTACTCTATTTTATGCATTTAAAAATATTTGTCAGGCTGGGCGCGGTGCCTCACGCCTGTAATCCCAGCACTTTGGGAGGCCGAGGCAGGTGGATCACAAGGTCAAGAGATCAAGACCATCCTGGCCAACATGGTGAAATCTTGTCTTTCCTAAAAATACAAAAATTAGCTGGGCATGCTGACACACACCTGTAGTCCCAGCTACTCGAGAGGCTGAGGCAAGAGAATCACTTGAACCCGGGGGGTGTAAGTTGCAGTGAGCCAAGATCAGCCCCCTACACTCCAGCCTGGTGATAGAGTGAGACTCCATCTCAGAAAAAAAAAAAAAAAAAAAGGGCTGGGTGCGGTGGCTCACGCCTGTAATCCTAGCACTTTTGGAGCTGAGGCGGACGGATTACCTGAGGTCGGGACTTCAAGACCATCCGGGCCAACATGGTGTAACTCCGTCTCTACTAAAAATACAAAAAAATAGCCGGGTACAGTGGCTCGCACCTGTAATCCCAGCTACTCAGGAGACTGAGGCAGGAAAATTGCTTGAACCTGGGAGGTGGAGGTTGCAAGGAGCCGAGATAGTGCCACTGTACTCCAGGCTGGGCAACAGAGCGAAACTTTGTCTCAAAAAAAAATTTGTCTGGCTTCACTAAACTGCCAAAGGAGTCTATGGGGGCGATGAAGGGGGGATGAAGATAAAGAATAAAAACTCTAATCTATTAATAGATCACTATCTTGATATATAAACATCTGATGCACCAAGAAACAATTATATTTTGTTCTGAATGGATGTATTTTTACTCATTGTAAAAGGAAATATTTCCTTTAAACGACAGTGCAAAATAAAATTAATTAAGATACTATTTTTAAAACAAAAAGATATTTATTTCCTTGGTTTTAATACAAAACAACTATAAAAGAAGAAATTCCCAAGAGACATTAACAAGTTTAAGGGTTACTTAACAGTTCAACTATGAGACACCCCTGGCACTCCTAAGAATATTCTTGATTTGATGAAACTTGCGGTAACACCTGGAAGCTTTTCCTTTGTTCCATCACCTCTCTAAAAATTTATTATTCCTTTGTTAAGATGCTAGATAAGCCCAGTTCTAACCAACCCTTTGAATTACTCATGTCTGGGTACTCCCATGTGTATGCACTACGCATATCTTAATAATCATATTTGGGTACTCCCATGTGTATGGGAGTACTCCACATATCTGGGTACTCCCATGTGTATGCACTACGCATATCTTAATAAACATATTTGTTTTTCTTTTGTTTAAAAAAAAAAAAAAGGAAAGAAACTTCTCCCCCTTTTTTCCAGACAGACTCATCCTTGAACCATTAAGGCCCTGAGCTTGCAAAGGGAGGATAGCAGACAGGTGGGGTTGCGGAATGTATTACACTCCGATTTCCACCACAGTGTTGTTCTAGTTCTCGCCTAGCAGTTGGGGATTCCGCCCCATCTAACTTCTGTTGTTTTTTTGTTTTGTTTTGTGTTTTGAGACAGACTTTTGCCCTTGTTGCGCAGGCTGGAGTGTAATGGTGTGATCTTGGCTCACTGCAACCTCCGCCTCCCAGGTTCAAGTGATTTTCTTGCCTCAGACTCCCAAGTCACTGGGATTACAGGCACCCGCCACCACGCCCAGCTAAATTTTGTTATTTTTAGTAGAGACAGGGTTTTGCTTGCTGGTCTCGAACTCCTGACCTCAGGAGATCCACCCGCTCGGCCTCCCAAAGTGCTGGGATTACAGGCATGAGCCACCACACGCAGCCCGGCCCCATCTTACTTCTGTAACAACTCTGTGAATATACACACATAACCACCCGAAAGAGTTATAATTAACACCTTACTATGAACTGCTTTAATCAGCCAATCATTAAAATACAGGGAAAAAAGAGCTTTGATGAGAGGGGAAAGGCCGAACCTGAAGGGAGTTAGGCCAGTGGGCAACACCCAGAGGCTGCCTCAGCAGAAAACAGGCTCAGAGAAGACACCAAAACCAAGCTCTACAGAACCTCAAGGGCAGCCAGAGGGCCCTGTTGCGTTACGCGGGCTTCTCTGGAAGAATAAATACCACAGCATTTCTTTTACACAAATTAAGACAGGTTCTGACCAGTTCAGTTCAGCAGCTCCAGTTACATTCAGGAGCTTTCTCACTCTCTCCCGCCAAAAGGAAAATGCGTAACAGGAAAAGAAAGGATCCTGGCACCCCTCCTCCTCCTCCTCCTCCCATTTCCCCTCTCCTTCACCCCCTCCCTGTTTTCTGTCTCTAAAACTTAGACTCCAAGCCCAAGGTAGACCTGATCTGTCTGCTTTCATCCACAGGCGTCACATCTCTTACAGAATACTCACAAAATCCCCTCGACTTCACACAGCAAACAGAAGCCTAAAATCCCTCCTGAAACATCCCTTCTCAGGTACAAATCCACCAGACGAGCATCAACAATGGCATGAGATTTGAAGGAAAGTCAGAACTGTCCTTCAGGTCCAGGTGGCCTAGAAAAGCAGAAAGAATGCCAAGTTCGGACCCCTAGTCATCTCATAGGAACAGTTTCATCTTGAGAAAATCATTTTCTCCCCCCTTGAGTGGGATTCCTCAGGCATAGGGGAAAATAACTGGACTGCTTGGCCCCTTAAAGCATCTTCCAGATCTAAGATTCTGTGAGGGTCTGTGTTACAACAGCCATGCAAGGTTACAAGTGAAGGGGAAGAGCAGAAGGAAGCCACTTACTATTAAAAGTGGTGTATCGGCCAGAAAATGTTGGAAAGAGACCATTTCAGCTTGAAAGTCGGCTCGCTCTTAGTACTCATTCAGGATTCCAAGTTCCTTGCATTTGTATTTCACTACTGGCGAGTTAAATATACCACGAGTATAAAATGTCTCACAGAAAACACTCCCACCATCACCAGCAATATGGAAAATACGTGGCCGTCACATCAGAGGAGAAACTTGCCTCAAAATAATTTGGATATTTACAACCACACACACAATGTGATGATTTAGATGATTTCTAAAGCCATGAAGCTTCTCAGGCCTGGCAGAAAGTATAAAAAATATTAAGATCACTGTGCCTGACAACAGCAAGAATTTGGTGCTGACAAAAGAGAGCTACTAAAAAAAACCTAAGGGACAATGTTATTCACAGAGGTTTATGAAACTGCCAAAATAAGTAACAGTGCAGCATTTTCTGTACTATCAATAAAATGTTTTAATAAAATGACTTGTATAGTCAATCTCATTATATATTTCTCAATTTTTATCAAAGTAATAAATGCACATAAGTTTGTTTTCAATAAAATAAGATGACAACACAATGCAGCAGGCTTGGGGCATCCCCTTTCCTCTGTTATCTGTTTCTTCTGACAACAGTTTATGCATTTCTAAATACTATGCTTCTAAAGCTCCTTCCTGATTGCAAGTCAGACATTATTTATAAGATATTTTTTACTTACCACTTTTATATCCACTCTTCCAATCTCTACTTGAGATCTTGTTTCTGACATCACACTTTTAATCTCCAAGATCTCTTTCTTATTCTCTGATTTTTTAAAATCACATTCTGTTCTTGTTTCAAAGACAATTATTTTCCTACTTCTCTGAGGATACACGCCAAATTCCTGTTTCCCATAAGTGGCTCCTTCCTTTTGTTTGTGTTAATGTAGGTTCTGTTGGTGGAGGCTTTCAAACATCTGCTGACTCCTAGCAGCCCTTCCCATTTCAAAATGAGGCTCAACAGTGCATAGGCTTGGGTATCATCTACCAACTGGCAGGCTCAAAGTAAGGTAATCAATTTACGTGCTGTAACTATACTGCACTCCCAGTAAAAGCACTCTTTAATTGGGGGCTCATCGGCGATGGGAGGCTGTCTTAGTCCACTCGATGCTACTATAACAGAATGCCACAGACTGGGTAATTTATAATAAACAGAAATTTATTTAGCTCAAGGATCTGGAGGCTGGGAAGTCCAAAAGCATGGCACTGGCATCTACTCAGGGCTTTCTTGCTGTGTCATCCCATGGAGAAAGGTGCAAGGGCAGAATGTACTGACAGCAAGTAAGCAAGAGAGTGTCAAACTCACTTTTATAACAATGACATTCTCAAGATAACTAACCCACTCCTGCAATAATAACATTAATCCATTCAAGAACAAGAGCAGAGCTCTCATGACCTAATCACCTCTTTTAGGCCCCACCTCCAAACACTGTTGCACTGGGGATTAACTTTCCAACACATGAGCTTTGGGGGACACTTCAAGCCATGGCAGACAGGAACTAGGGGAGCTCCTGGTGTCAGTTAATCTTCCTGATATCTATTCAGAGCCTTACCATGCTCTCTGGGCTAAGGGTCCCAAGTCAGAGTTCAGTTTTTCCAGAAAAATACACAAATCTCTGTTCTCCTGTGCAGGTGAGGAAGAAGGGGAAAGCTCTGAGAGTCAAAGTGCACCATTTAAAGATTCTCAACAAAACTCTCAGTTTTCAGTTTCAAACTTCTCCCACTTTCCCCTGACCCAACCTCAAACAGTACTGGCAACTTTCAATCAGAGGGCTTGCAAAATCTGTGAGATGCATGAGAAAGCCACTCCACCATCATCTTTCTTCCCCAGCAATGGCTATTTCATTTCCACTTCCCTTTGACCACAGGAGTTTATTCCTTTTTGTTCTTTTATTGTAATTATAGGAGCAACATGACAGCAAGCAATGATAAACACAAATTGCTCTACCACTTTTAACTGTAAGATCTGCTCTCTTTAATTTATACACAGGAAGACTCCTAAAATGGTCCCATTTCCATGAGACTGGCACTGAGTTTCACATGGCAGCAGTGTGCAAGCAAGATATGGTTCTCATAGACTTGAATTCCAAAAGATAGTCTAGCTAAATATTTTATGGTCAAACCCAGACTTTGTGCAGTAATATTAATAACATCAGCTGTAACTGTCAGTTAATTATTCTCTTTATGATTAAGTCCAATTTGAAATATGCAATGATTTCCCAGAGAGAGAAATTTTATAGTCATAGCATAAAATTACTTTTCCTTTCCTTTATTTTCAAACGTGAAATTTTACTTTAGACTTGGTAAATCAATACAGCCAAATTGCAGCTGCTATTTTGGGACCTCGATGCAGACTTACTTTTACTTTATGTGCTGAAAATCCTAAATTGCATTAATGTTTTATTAAAAATTTAAATAAATTTTATCCCTAAAAATGTGTGCTAAAATAAATACAGAAACTCGAAGTTCACCTATGTGTATTAAAGCAAATCTATAACTGTATCAAGATATTAACAACGAAAGAAAAATACACCCAACGTAAAGGTTTCTAGAACCCAAATGCTCAGCTTTCTCCGACCCATAAAAGTCTGCCTCTAAGTTCTGAAAACAGATAGCAATTCTCATCCTGGCTGAAAGGAACACAAATGTTGTTGATAGTAATATGGTGAAATACAGAAATAATTTCTCAAGACCACCTTGTAGACCAGAAAGAACTTCACATCTGATACCAATGCTCCCCACAAAACCCAGTAAAATTGTCTTTGGCTACCGAAGGATGGGGAAAACTTCCCAAGCTAATAAGTAAGATTTTCCAACGAATTCATAAAATTGCAAGCTTTCGCCCAAAGTACTTGGTTTAAAAGGGCACATACAGCCAGTCTGATTAATCCCCTGGCAATCAAGGAAGCTTGTAAAAAATATTTTGCCCACATTGTGATATATGTTTAATATATGACCAAAAAAAAAAACAAGCAATGGAGAGAGAAATTTTAATAAAGTGTTCTTTCTTTTATTTTCTTTAAATCTTAATGTTTCTGAGAAAGCTTAAGAAAAAGATAAAAGTAATTGCTACTAAATGACTGCAAACTTTTAAAATAAATATTAATGATGTGCTTCATGGATTCTGATACAAGAATATTTAAAATTCCCTAACATTCAAAACAGATTATCACAAAAAGTGATCTCCTTGCTCTTTTCCAGCCCATCATTAATTGGAGGGAGGGAGGGCTCTTCTGGCTCTCATTCAAATGATAATAATTTGTCTATTAGTCTTGATAAGGGGATGCAGGTGAATGATGTTGGAATACTCATAAATAATCTTTATAGTAGTTAATCCACCATTTACCTAGTGGTCATGATGATTTAATAGCTTACTGAAGGACACATAGTCAATCCAATCCCCAAATCTAAGAATTGCCAAGGTTATGCTTCATCAATGCAAACATCTTTGTTACTTAAACGTAAGCATTAGACCTTGAATTGCTAGAAAGCCAAAATAGTGCCACTCTCCACATTTAAACTGGATTTGCCTCTAAAAAGATCAGAATCACACATTCCGTACACATTTCCCTGTGTGTATCCTGCTCGCTAATCCTTTATACACAGAAGAGTCCCCATGTACAAAGCACTGCTCAAGACAGTGACTTACAATGGCCCATGAAATCCACTTTTCTTCTCCTACATTTTGCCCACCAGGATGTTAGTTTCATTTAATGAGTCCCTGTGTGGAGGGTATTTCTGAGTTAAAGTGTCTTGAATTTCCAAATCCTACCAGAGAATGATAAAAGCTCTTGGTGATGAGTCACAAGGGTAGTTTGGTGGTCAAAATAAATTCCTGCTCCACAAAGTCCCCTGCAGGGCAGCTGGGAAGGGCCACTCACAGATTTAGGGGGATTAGCTGAGCTATAGGTTCACAGATGAGTGTAGTAAATCCATCGGACACACTCAACGAATGCTCACTAGGTGCTCACTAGCACAGGACACACTGCAGAGAGCCACCAAGATCACTTGCTACATAAACACCCAACTAAAATATTTATTTAACAAATGAAAACAGTCAGCTCCCAAACAAACATCCATCCAAGGTAAACAAAAGAAACCAGTTTCCATGTGAAAAAACTGTATCATTTCATAAATTTGTTTTTAATAAAATAACTTGGGGCATATTGTGGTAATTATTTAATTATCATTTGCTTAGAGTTACAGACTGGGCACTGAGAAGTACTCCAGGGTAGTGATTAAGAGTATAGGCAGCCGGGTGCTCATGCCTGTAATCCCAGCACTGTGGGAGGCTGAGGCAGGTGGATCACTTGAAGTCAGGAGTTCGAGACCAGGCTGACCAACATGGTGAAACCCCTACCTCTACTAAAAATGCAAAAATTAGCCAGGCGTGATGGTAGGCACCTGTAATCTCAGCTACTCGGGAGGCCGAGGCAGGAGAATCACTTGAATTCCTGAGGTGGAGGTTGCAGTAAGCGGAGATCACGCCACTACACTCCAGCCTGGGAAACAGAGCAAAACTCCATCTCAAAAAAAAAAAAAAAAAAAAAAAAGGCTGGGCACAGTGGCTCATGCCTGTAATCATAGCACTTTGGGAGGCCAAGGTGGGCGGATGACGAGGTGAAGAGTTCGAGACCAGCCTGATCAACACGGTGAAACCCTCGTCTCTACTAAAAACACAAAAATTAGCCAGGCATGGTGGTGCACACCTGTAATCTCAGCTACTCAGGAGGCTGAGGCAGGAGAATCTCTTGAACCCGGGAGGGAGAGGTTTCAGTGAACCGAGATCATGCCACTGCACTCCAGCATGGTTGACAGAGCGAGACTCCGTCTCAAAAAAAAAAAAAAAAAAAGGTATGGCACAGCCACTTGGGTTTAAATTCCACCTCTGTTCCTCATTACCTGTGTTGGGCAAGCTACTTACCCACTCTCTGACTTGGCTTCCTGGCTGTAAAAAGGCAATAATAGAAGTGCCTCTTTTATAAGGTTATTGTGAGGATCAAATGAATTCATATGTGTGTGTACATGCACATGTCTGTGTGTATATAGACAAACACATATACCCAGATATGGGGGTATATGGGTGTAGGGGTGTGTATGTGTGTGAATAATAGTAAAACTGTTAAATAGTGGCTGGCATAGAAAACATGAAAAACCATTAAGCTACTCTTCTTATTACTACAATACTTCTTATACGTCAAATTATTTCATACAGTGTTTCAGGTTAAAATTAAGCAACCACTAAACATGTGAAACTGTGTTTAATACGATGAGCTAGAGATGCTTGAAAATTATCAGCTGATTCCAAACAGCTGTGCCCTCACAGCCACTGCTGCACAGCGAGCTTGTCTGAGTGCCTGCCACGAGCACCTCTCCCCACTCCATCCCCATTAGCAGCGAAAGACAATAAGTGAATCTGGTGAATAAGGTGCAAATAGAATCTCAACAGTTAACAGATTTCAAAAAGCAGACTCGGGTAAATAAAAGTTCCCAGTATTAAATGAGGCACATGGTAGTTCATCATCAGCCTGAATGTGAAAGCTCAGACCATGCCTGAAAGGAAGGGGTGGAAAATCGAGTGAGTGGTGCACTAGTTTTTTTTGATTAATGGTTCTACCTCTGTAATTCTACCTATGGAAACTGTCCTTTGCCCCAGAATACCCTTCTCTCCTTTGATTTCTCACTGCTCTGTTGTTCCCTTGCTTCCTGCACAGAGAAATCTAACCAGAATGTCAAATTGTGTGTATACGTCTGAGCATCAGACATATTCCAACCAATTTATAATTTATTATTTCATAATCATTCTTTGTATATGTATTACTATTTATAACATTCACAAAGGCAAAATTCCAGTGGCCAGAAACGTGGGTCAGAGTCCATTCATTCAGACCTGGCAACCTGGATTGGGAGACATCCCCTCTCACTATCAGCAGCCTGGAGACAGTCAGAGGCAACGATACAAAGAGGGAAAGAGGGCAGGAATGAAGCCAGGACGTAATAGTAATAGTAATAACAACAACAACAAAAGCAACAGCCTCTAACAGTATTAGCCAAATACTTTGAACTCATTTAATCTTCACAATTCTAACGATCTGTTAAAACATAATAGAATAATTATTTTTATCTGAGTCCACAGAATTTACACCTTTAAAAATTTACTTAAAGGCCAGGCATGGTGGCTCACACCTGTAATCCCAGCACTTTGAGAGGTGGAGGCAAGCGGATCATGAGGTCAGGAGTTCGAGACCAGCCTGGCCAACATGGTGAAAGCCTGTCTCTACCAAAAATACAAAAATTAGTGAGGCATGGTAGTGTGTGCCTGTATTTCCAACTACTCAGGAGGCTGAGGCAGGAGAATTACTTGAACCTGGGAGGTGGAGATTGCAGTGAGCCATGATTGCGCCATTGCACTCCAGCTTGGGTGACAGAGCAAGACTCCGTCTCAAAACAAAAAAAAAAAAATGACTTAAGGCTGGGCACAGTGACCCATGCCTATAATCCCAGCTCTTTGGGAGGGTGAGGCAGGCGAATCACTGGAGCTCAGGAGTTTGAGACCAGCCTGTCTCTACAAAGAGTACAAAAATTAGCCGGACATGGTGGCATGTGCCTGTGGTCCCAGCTACTCTGCAGGCTGAGATGGGAAGATCATTTGAGCCCAGGAGACCAAGGTTGCAGTGAGCTGAGATGGCGCCACTCACTCCAGCCTGGGCAACAGAGTGAGACCCTGTCTCAAAAGAAAAAAAAAGAATTACTTAAAATAACTTGGGACCAAAAACTGAAGGTAGAAACATAACAATGTTTCAACTAAATCTTATAGTATATAAAATTCTACCAGAAAATGTACTAGGCTTCCTCCTTTGCAGAAGTGATCATGACGACAGGAAGCAGAAAGATGTTAGTCAACCAAGTTATTCTGAGAAACAATCATCTAAATGTCTACTACCAAGCAAATGCCTCATGAAACAATTTGCCATTTTATCAACAAATCCTTAAGTGTCGAGGTCTCTGCCAAAAGACAACACACAAGTACAGAAAGTCTAACATACCCAAAAACAGCATTTCCAAGGAAAATGTCAGACCCACAACCTAACAGCCTGATTGGCAGACAGACTACCCTGGGCCACAACATGGAAAGAGTAAAATTCAAGTACCTTAACTTGGAAAATGTGAAAGAAAAATGAGGGAAAAAAAAAAAACCTAACTAAATATTATAAAAATTACCTCTAATTCAAAAAAAAAGTTAAGCAAATTTATTTTTGTTTGTTTTATTTTGAGACAGTGTCTCACTCTGTCACCCAGGCTGGAGTGCAGTGGCAACATCATAGCTCACTGCAGCCTCGACCTCCAAGGCTCAAGTGATCCTTCCACCTCAGCCTCACAAGTAGCTGGGACCACAGGTGCGGGCATCACATCCAGCTAATTTTTGTATTTTTTGTAGAGACGGGGTTTCACCATGTTGCTAAGGCTCAAACAATCTGCCTACCTACACCTGCCAAAGTGCTGGGATTACAGGTATGAGCCACCATGCCCAGCTAGATTTATTTTCAATAAACATCATAGGCCAGGCGCAGTGGCTCACGCCTGTAATCCCAGCAGGGAGCCCGAGGCAGGCAGATCACTTGAGGTCAGGAGTGCGAGACCATCCTGGCCAACATGATGAAACCCCGTCTCTATTAAAAATACAAAAACTAGCCAGGCGTGGTGGCAGGTGCCTAAAATCCCAGCTACTCGGGAGGCTGAGGCATGAGGATCACCTGAACCTGGGAGGCAGAGGGTCCAGTAAGCCGAGATCACACCATTGCACTACAGCCTGGGAGAGAGAGCGAAACTCGTTCCCAAAAAAAAAATAACAAAATAAAATAAAATTAGCTAGGTGTAGTGGTAGGTACCTGTAATCCCAGCTACTCAGGAGACTGAGGCACAAGAATCACTTCAGCCTAGGAGGTAGAGGTTGCAGTGAGCTGAGATCCCACCACTGCACTCCAGCCTGGGCAATAGAATGAGACTCCATCTCAGAAAAGAAATGAATAAATAAATAAAAATAAAGACATTATAAAGGAATTAAACTAAGCAACACTTTATTTCTTGGTATTCCCTAAATAAACTCGAAGAAGTAAGAAAGACGGAATACACTGAAGGAAAATTTTCCCCTGAAGAATTGGGAGTTACAGAGAAGTCCACAGCACTTCATCATTAACAGTATTATTGTACAGGCTCTTAACAGTGCGAAATATTTTCAGTATATATCACAGGGTGTTAAAACAAAATCAGGTACAAGCAGAGTACCTAAGCCAAAAAATGAAATTCAAAAGGAGATAATAGGTCAAAAAATGGTGAAACATACAGTTGTGAGGTTTGTCAAAAGAAAACAATCCCATCTGGAAGCTATTGCAGGAAAGGAAAGGACAGAACAAAGCCCAGAAAGAAATGCTTATGTTCAGATTTACTGACTGTGAGAGCAGAAATTTATATAAAGCAATGGAAACAGTACCATGCAATATGATCAACTATCAAAGGGTTCCTTAACAGGAAAGTGTGATGAGGACTATTTTTAAAAATTAATTTATAAAAAGAAAGGTAAGAGAAGGTACTAATCTCTATTACAACAATTTGATAATTTATCAAGACACCAGATTGGGGCTGGGCACAGTAACTTATGACTGTAATCCTAGAACTTTGGGAGGCCGAGGTGGGTGGATCACTTGAGGTCAGGAGTCTGAGACCAACCTGGCCAACACAGTGAAACCCCAACTCTACTAAAAATATAGAAATTAGCTAGGCATGGTGGTGGGTGCCTGTAATCCCAGCGACTTATGAGGTGGAGGCAGGAGAAGTGCTTGAACCCGAGAGACAGAGGTTGCAGTGAGCCAAGATGGCCCCACTGCACTCCGACAAGAGCAAGACTCCATCTCAAAAAAAAAAAAAAAAGATATCAGATTGGAATGTTTAAATTGGCTCCAGGATTAAGGCAAATCGTTGGCAAACTTCCTGAAATCTCTCTTTTCTTAAAATGATTTTCTGTATTGTAACTGGTTTACGGTATGGGATGCCACAAATGAGAGTTGTATTAATCTAGATTATCATATGTAGCTGAAGAAATAGCTTCCTCCGTATCATTCACTGTCCTATTTATGAGGTTCTGAGTTTTGGGGGGGCCTCAGAACCAAGAGAAACAAAAACTGCCTCATTTTATCAAATGTATTTATGAGAATTTATGAATTATGTCAATCTTAAAACTAACCATTTTCTCATTGCTTTGTCTAATATGACACTTTGAGACAAATTTACATCCAAAGTTTAACAAGTCGTGCGAGCACGTTAGAGAAAGCAAGCAGTTTCTGTGAACTACCCATGGCCTTATCTTACCAATCCACTCATTTCTTCCTCTCTGCATTGTTGTTGATTTTTGTTTTTTCAAAATCCTACTTCCTATGCGGCGCTCTGTAAGAATTCAGAATTAGATGGGGCATTTTTTTAAATATGACAAAAAACGTACTCTAACTCCTAACAAGCATATCCTCATCTATGAAACACTGACAATTATATCTTCCCCATAAAATTATTGTAGGAAGTAAATTAAATAATATATTTGAAAGGCCCAACACATACACCCAGCTCTCTGCCTCCCTCTGTTATTTTAGGAAATATTTTCTCCATCTAAAATTAATTGCCCTTATGTGCTCCAGATTAGCAAGCGATCAATTCATTCACACTTTGCTAACTTTTATAGTGAAACTAACTGGATACAATTTTAAAAGTTAATGTATATCCAGATACTTCCTGTGAAAAACATTGACTTGGCTAAGACTCCTGAACCCATACATTATTGGAAGTAAAAGTTTAACAGATTATGGTTAATTTTAAATGAAAGCAATGTAAGCGAAGAGACTGCAAACAAAGCAACTGCTATACTACTAATGTATTTCCCCAGACCCTCTCATTTCCGATGCTTTCTTTCAACATGACAGCGTTTCTCAACTCAAATGGCACCAACATTGTGCCCACTATCGCACAAACCACCAGAATGAGAGCTATGGCGTTAGTAAGAGCCACCAATTGCCACATATATTCAAATAGGAACCAATATCGGTCCATCCATTGTTTTGTTTTTTAGAGACTTTTTTGTTTTCTTGCAGAGACAGGGTTTCACTATGTTTCCCAGGCTAGTCTCAAACTCCTGGCCTCAAGTAATCCTCCTGCCTCGGTCTCCCAGAGTGTGGGGTTACAGACGTGAGCAACTGTGCCAGGCCCCACTTTGTAATACAACCATGAAAGATGAGAAGGCAGTGCAGAATGAAATAATTGAGAGAAATATATCCTGAAATCCCCTGGCTGCCTCTTCCATTTCAAAGGAAGGAGTGCACAGGGAACCATCCTGTCCAGATAGCAATGGAGCCCTGAGGCAACTGTCAGCAGCTCATAGCACCATGACAATCTCATCTGTCAAATCATGGTAATACCTATTCGGCCAGATCATCACCAAATCATGCCAAAGATTCAAACACATATAAAGTGCTTTTCAGGTAGATTCCTACTAATGCCAAGCTGCCTGAAATCTGTCCACTGCATAAAGGCACGAGGCCAAGGTGGCAAAAGAGGCTGAAATCCAGCCAGTACAGCGGCACGGAGGAAAGAACACCTTTTGCTTTGCACAAAGGCACAGCCCACGAAGTACTGTGTCCATCAGACTGTCTCTCCAGAGTGGCGGCCTTTGTCTAATTGCCCACCCAAAAGGGCTGCCTTGGTCTCAGTTAAAATAATGCCCAGCAGCAGCACTAGCTAATGGCAATTTCTAGGTGAGAATAGGAACAAGAGTTTGGCATCGGGCCCTGTCCACCTGGTGTCAGAACCTCAGTCAGTAGCCAATTCCCCCTTCCCTGACCTCTTCGATGGACATCAAGCACCCGAACCTTCCTTTCTCTCTTCCCATCTCACCACAGTGCTGCCCACACTGCCACTGGCTCCTGGAACAGTGCCCTGACTGACCTATTGCCCCTGTCAGCCCTCCAGGAAGGAAGATAAGCCACTGGTCAGGCCAAGGACTCCACTTCCTGACCCCGCTGGTTGAACTTAAGATGCCTTTTCTTAAGAAACAATGTTAGGATAATTACAACCTATGGCACTTTTACTGAGGCATTGTCTTTCAGCTACCATTAAATGTGAAACAGGATTCTGCAGGCTGGCTTACGTTCCAACGTTTCAAACAAGGAAATTAGAAACTCTTACAGCCCACTAAGTGCCCAGGCCCTGGGTCCTGGCCTCTGTATGCAAAGAACATCATCTCCTCTTGATCTTGTGTAAGCCATTCAAGCTCACAAAACCTATTTCCTTAGCTGTTAAAAAAAAAAAAAAAAAAAAAAAAAAAGAAGGAAAAATATATATGTGTGTATTTTCTTCCTAGGTATATTTGTTGTGAAGACTTAAAATGCAATACATGTAAAGTGGCACCAAATAGACACTGAGAAAGCAGTCACCATACCAGGTGCACAATCCCTTATCCACAATGCCGGGATCTGAAAAGTTCTGGAAACCAAAGGCTTTTTTCATAACCCATTTGGCAGCACAATGTGACCTGAACTGACCTGAGGCTATTTATAACCCTGTTTGTGTTCTACTTAGTGTAAATATTCATCTATTTTGCTGCAGAATTATTAAGATATTGGATGATAGGGTGCTATCCCAAACTCCTCTGGAGGCTTTATGTAACACAGGGCATATGGGCCATAGCGTTTCTGAAATGGGAAAAAGAAAAATCATAAATTCTGAAGCTTATCTGGTCCCAAGGATTTGGATAAGGGATGGAGAGTTTTGCCATGAAGGAGGTTTGCTGGCCAACCAAGAGCAGCTTTTTGTGCTAGACTCTCAGCTCCATTTCCCAGCAGCAAGTTGTCATGACGTCTGAGCACAGCAACAGCTCAGCCCTGAAGAGGTCAGCATCCAGGTTCTGGGTCTGGACTGGCCAGCTCTAGGGAGGGGACAGGGTTAGAAGCTAAAAGGCTGAGCAGAGAGGGAATGTGGAAACCAGGCCCGCGCCGTACTTCACTTGCTCTCAGACAACCCAAGCCATCAAGCACATTCTTATGACTTGTGTAGTCATTTTTTTTCCTAGATTTTCAAAGTGAATCTTAGTTTTTATTCCCAACACTGGCTCCCTCTAGTCTGGGCAAGCTGCCATTTAATCACAAGGGCCACTCAAAGGTTGTTTTTTCTTTTTTTTAAGCTGTTGAAAACATTAAGCTAAATAAGTGAATATTCTCCAGCCTACCTCCCTGAGTCCCTCCCTACTTTTCTCATCCATTAAAACAGCATTCCATTTCCTTCCAAATATTCTACTCCTAGTGCATTAAAGATATAACATGTATATTATAAAACGTAAATGTGAATATTAATGAAGCAAAAGCATGAGGAAAAGGGAAAATTTTAAGAATTGAATCAATGTAACGTTCTCTTTGTAGCATCACCTGTAGACCTAGACAAGCGAGGACCTTGCCTTAAATCCTGCCTTTTAGAGGGCCTTACTCTACTCTCTTCTATCCCCATCTCTCCCCCAGAAATAGAGAAATCAGAGGACCAAGGGGATATGCAAGTCCTACAGAATGGTCTAGAGGCACAGGATCCCAGTACTCCCTGCTCAAATGAGCACTGGGCTCATTTCCCAAGGGTAGACCACACTACTGCTTGCAAGTAGCGGAGAGTGGGAGACCATGGGTGCTTGGCCAACTGACCACAAACTTGAGTGCAAAGCCCTTCCCAGTGCCAAATGGAGCTGGCATGGGCAGACAAAGGGGAAAGTCTGCAAACTGGAGCCAGGGGTCAGCTCTCTCCACCACCATGTTCTGTTACAGAATATGAGGACCTGGAGAATTCCAAATTCAAACCTGGCCCACGAAATTGTTGTAAACGTATACGTATATTTATTATTATCCATTCTTCCTTTCTATTTTCTTTTCTTTTGTTTTTTTTTTTTTCAGTATCAGAAACCTGCTCTTCTCCTCCATCCCCACAATTCTAGCTCAGTGGAAGCCCCATTTCTCAACCTCCCTTGCAGCAAGATGAGTCCACGTGGCTAAGCAGCAGCCAGTGGGATGTAAAAGAAATTAGGAATGCAACCTGAGGGCCATGTACTTTTTTAAAAATTGCTTATTTTTGACTTCTCTTTTTTCTTTCCTTGGACTAGAACTTGGACGTAGTGTTGAGGGGCAAGCCTCACCAAGAAGATGAAACAACACTTTGGAAAGGCAGAACAAGAGAGAAGGAACCAGGATCCCCAAGAGACCATATGAAGCAGAGCCACCTTCCTACCCTCCATCAGCCCCCAACTCTGAACTGTAAGGAGAGAAAGAAATAAAGTTTGATTTTATTTGAGCCACTGTATTTTGAGGTTTCTTTGGTACGCCCATGGAGCCTCTCTGTAACTAATACATTTGCAAATGATCTACATAAATTGGCTGGAAATTAGTTGTGTGAACCCACTATGGTGATTTCAGCCAAAAGAATATAGTATCCAGCCTCAGCAAGTAAAATAAAATAAAATGGAAGAGGAGAGCTACTGTGTGATACAGTTATTGTTTTAAGAATTCTACCAGAAAATCATTCAAATATATAAACATGGAGGAGAAAAACTAAAAGAATTCCACAGGACAATTAGCCATGAAAAGACTTAGTCTATCCTAGAATGTATTGTTATTAAATATAAAGAAGCGGAAAAGGGGAAATTCTGTATACATTTAAGAAATAAAAACAAATTATCCTAGAGCAATATGATTAAAACTATTTTTAAATGCTTATTTTAAAAGACTGGAAAGAAATAAACTCACATTACAATAATTATTCGTATGGAGGTAAGGCTTACATTTATTGAATGTTTCTATGTTCCAAATTGCTTTATATATGTTAATTCACTTACTTTTTACAACACAAGGAGGTTGGTGCTATTACTATCCCTACTTTATTCAGGCACAGAGCAGCTAAGCTTTGTCCAGGTTCACAGAGCTAGCAAGTGGCCACGCTTACACCCACAGCACCTGATACTGCCTGAACCACTCCCTAAAGTATTTCTACAGAAGAGTACTAATAAGATTTTTAAATCCTGCAGGATTTTTCTTATTACTGTTTTCAAATATTATGTAAACTAATACTGTGCCATCCCTGATATCTAATTCATTTTAGAGATAAAAATGCTTATCCTAAATACCATCACATAATCTATATTTCTATAACCCCAACAGCAATATTTCAGGTAAGAATCCAGATGTGCAGAATATTTGTGAAGATCAGTGTCGATAATATTGAAATGACAGTGATGAGGAAAAAGGTACTAGAACACAGCCCTTTCCAAGCACAGCTCTCACAATTAAGCATTAACAATTAGATTCTCTGGAGCTTAGAAAGTGATCAGTGTGAGGTCATCTAGTCCACAGTCCTTACCTTATAAACAAATCAATTAATTGTGCAGACAGATTGAGTGACATATTCAAGGTCACACAGCTGGTGATCTGCAGAGCTAAAACTAGAACCTAGTTCCTCTTTGACACTAAAGTAAGCTCTTTTTTTAAAATAGGGCATCCAGGTTTGCTAGAATTTAGCCATTGAAGCAGTGACTTTTAAATTGTGTTCCAAAAGACATGAAGGACCCTCAGAAGCCTGGGGTGAGCTACTCACCTGCCATTCCCACCCCCCAAACCCTGTTGTATAGAAAGCCACGGCCTACCTATCAGCAATGCATCATCACATTACTAAAATGAGCCTCCACCAAAGACTTGTTTGCGGAAAGACTTCCAAGGCAAAAATAAAAATCACATAACAAAGTGAAGTATTCGCATCATTACTTTCCAGAACCCCAGAACCTGGGGCCTTTTGGAGCACTCAGTCACCTGAGAAAAGCTTCTTACGCCAGAATTCATCTCATAGGAAGACGACTCCCATCATTTCACTAAATGGGCATTTTCATGCCAAATAAAAATGTAATATAATCACACAATAAAGGGCAATCTTCGAAGAGGAAAGGCAGTTGGAAACCACGCTGACAAATATCTATACTACACTGACCTCAGTCTGCTCATTTCATGATTGCCTGTTGAAAACAACATCAAGTGATCTGTCGTGAGCATCTGGGAAACACAGTTAAACGCTGACATGCAGCTAGTCAATCAGGACAGTGAAGATACAACAAAGATTGAACTGATATTTTGCTCAGGGATTGCATACTTGTCTGTTTTTTGTGTGTTTGTTTGTTTGTTTGTTTGTGTTTGAGAAAGCATCTTGCTCTGTCATCCAGGCTGGAGTGCAGTAGCACGATCTCAACTCAGTGCAACCTCTGCCCCCTGGGTTCAAGCGATTCTCATGCCTCAGCCTCCCCAGTAGCTGGGATTACAGGCGCCCACCACACCCAGTGATCCCCACCGTCCACCTCAGCCTCCCAGGTAGCTCGGACCACAGGCATGAACCACCAGGTCCAGCCAATTTTTATATCTTTTGTAGAGATGGGGTTTCACCATGTTGCCCAGGCTCACACTTGTGGAAAGCAATGAAAAACGTGATTTGCTTCTGCACACGACATGTATTTATCGAGCACATACTATGTGCCAGGCACTGTTCTAGAGACTAGTGATTCAACTCAGACAAAACACCTGCATTCTCGTGGAAAGAGACAATCAATATGATCCAATAAATGCTATGGGAAAAAATAAAACAGGATAAAGTAGGTGGAGAGTGCTAATGCGGGAAGGATTTGCTATTTTAATTGGCACAGTAGCTCTCTGAGAGGAGGGAGTTAGCCACAAGGTTATCTGCTAGAAGAGGGCTGGTGTCTGCCTCATATAATGAGCACAAACAAGTAAGGGGAGATGAAGCCAAGTAGGATAACCAGGGTCCTATAGATCACTGTAAGGTCTTTCACATTTATTACAACTGGAATGGGGAGTCACTGCAAACTTGGAAAGATAAAGCTACATATCCACTTCTGATTTGAAAAGGATCCCTCTACTGCGGGGTTCAGACCAGCCTCCATGGGCCAAGGGAGGACACAGAGAGACGAGTAAGGAGACAATTCTGGAAAAAGCAATGGTCCCCTAGACCAGGGTAGTAGTGGTGGAGATACTAAAATATGACCAGATTCTTATAAATTCAGTATTAGGAAAACAGAACCAGCAGGATCTGCTGCATTAGATGTGGGTATAAGAGAAAGAAAGGACTACAAAGATGACTCCAAAACGGGGGGTGTGGGCAATTGGAAGGGTCACATTGCCTTTATCTGAGACAAGCAAGACTGTGGGATCAGCTTTGGGGTTTAGGGGAGATCAGGAGTTCAGATTTTCAGATTTCAACATAGAAGATATGAAGTAAACAACTGGAAATGCAAGTGTGCAGTTCAGAGGAAGAGGTCTGGGCTAGAGATAGAAATTTGAGCCAGCATTCAGATAGTATTTAAAACAGGAGACTGGTGAGATGACAAAGAGTATCAGTGGGGACAGAAAGGAGGTCCAAGGACTGGGTCCTAGGCCCTCCAATGTTAAGAGGAAGAATCAGCGAAAGAGAATGGTTGGGAAACCAGGGGTGTGTGGGGTGTCCTAGAAGCCAAGTGAAGAAAGCATCATGGAGGAGGGATTGATCAATGGTGTTAATGCTATTGAGAGGTGGAGTAAGGTAAGGACTGAGAACTGACTGCTGGATTTAGCAACAAGGAGGTCCCTAGCAACTTTGACAAGAACAGTTTTACTGGACTGGTAGGGGGTCTGTCTGATTTGAGTGGTCTTAAGAGGAAATGAAAGGAGAGGAACTGCAACTGTTGATATATACAATCTTTGAGGAGCTCTTTCATAAAGGAGAGCAGAGGAATGGGGTGGTAGCTACAGAGACAGGTGGCATCAAAGTAAAGATTTGCTAGAAGAAAAACAATAGCATGTTTGTAAGCAGATCCACTAGAGGGGAAATCATAGGGATGCAGAAGAGAGAAGGGAGGTGCCCTTGAGTAAGTAAAGGAGGATGGGTACCATGTCCACGGTTAGGGTGGCCTTGGGTGTGTTCTGGTTGAGGATAGATGTGGTATTGGAGTTTCTGGATTCCTCTTTGGTTTGCTTCCATTTTCTTAGGACAAGAGTAGGCAAAGTCAGCCCGGCATGGTGGCTCACACCTGTAATCCCAACACTTTGGGAGGCTGAGGTAGGTGGACTGCTTGAGCCCAGGAGTTTGAGACCAGCTTGGGCAACATGGTGAAACCCCTTACCTACAAAAAAAATACAAAAATTAGCTGGGCATGGTGGCACATGCCTTTAGTCCCAGCTACTCTGGGGTGGGGGGACTGCTTGAGCCCAGGAGGCAGAGGTTTCAGTACCAAGAAAATGGGACGCTTAAAGTCGGATGACAGAGGGGCTGCCACCATAAACAATGACCTGGTCCAGCCAGAATATACCCACTATAGTGGGAGACAAGATCACTAGAAAGAGAACTTGGAGAAATTAAGAGGACAGAGTATTAGAAGGATCATCAATGTTTACGTCCAAATCACTAAAACAAGAGTAACTTTTAGAGAGAGTGACAGAGCTAAACTCACTGAGAAATGACAGAGTGGTGGAGGGAGGGAGTGACATCTCACCAATGAGGTTGAGTTGGTGATTCAATCCAATGGCAAGAGATTGCAGCTAGGGGATCTGGTCAGAATGTGGAATGAGGAGCAAAGGGCCACTCTCTCTCCTGTAGTAGGAGAGGGCTGGGAGAAAAGAACCCACACAAAAGGCAGTCACAACAAACATATCTACACTTTGACAAAGAAATTTCTTTTGATGTCAGAAAAAATAAAGCACTGTGATACCCATTCCACCTGAGCTTGATGAAGCCCAAGTTTCATTAATTAAAAAAAAAAAAAAAAAAAAAAGCCTGAGGCAGACTGTTAATTAGTAATCTATGTCTGATTATTTGCCACTTTTAGCAACAAAAGAGAAAGATTCATCAACAAATAAAAATTCATTATATGCAAAACTGGGTCAAACATTATCAGAAATTTTGCCCTTCAAACTTTGTGTCTTCTCACTCTAATTCTAGCAACCAGGTCTTTTGTTTGGGTGGCTTCGAGGCAGTAGAAGTAAAGTAAGGACCAGAATTTGAGTTACAGCAAAACTGTGGGACCCTCATCTCATGCCAGGGTATTGGACTGCCAATTTAATTGCAGAAAAACAGAAACATTATGAAGACATAACCCTAATAATATGTCACTCTTCCTCTAACAAGACTTAACTTTTCATTACGTCATAGATCTCCTTTGAGAATATAATGAAAACTGTGGACCCTTTTTCCAAGAAAATATGCAGAAGCACAAGTGTAAAAACTTCTGCACGCATTGCAGGATTTATTGTTAACCTCTTCTCTTCCTCCCCAAACATCCAATCAGGCTAGCTAGAGTGATATCTGCAAGGGGGCTTCCTATGCCCTTGGGAGATAAATACAGTCAGCAACTGTGGCATCAACTAATAATATCTACTAAAAAATATTACAAATCAAAAACCACTTCTTAATTCTTCATCTTCCACTGCCATCATCTACCATGCAGATGCTCATTCTAGGGTCAAATATCTCAGAAAATACGAAGAGAAATAAAATACGCAACCGCTGTTGATTTTTTTTCGTTTCTTTTCTTTTTGCAACAGAGTCATGCTCTGTTACCCAGGCTGGAGGACAGTGGCATGATATTGGCTCACCACAGCCTCCACGTCCCAGGTTCAAATGATTCCCATGTCTCAGCCTCCCGAGCAGCTGGGACTACAGGTGCACAACCCCATGCCCAGCTAATTTTTTTTTTTTAATTTTTTTGTATTTTTAGTAGAGACAGGGTTTCACCATGTTGGCCAGGCTGGTCTTGAACTCCTGACCTCAGGTGATCCACCCGCGTCCGCCTTTCAAAGTGCTGGGATTCCAGGTATGAGCCACCACATCCGGCCTCTTGAATTTTTAACATTATCTTGCAAAGAGCTCAAAAAATGACTGACGAAAGTACTCAAGACTCCAGCTGCCAGTTTTCAAGGACAGATCCCAGTCCAAGCCACTCTCATAAATGTAAGAGAAATAAATATATTACATATTTTTCCCAGATATCTCTAAGCACCTCAAAACTCAAACTAGGACTTCACTTACTAACCCCTTATGCACTGCCCTCTCCACAAAACCTAGAAAGAAAGACTTTGTTTGTGAGTGTTAAAGTCAACACCTAGGCTTCTCTCTCCATCCCATCTACTACCCATCATTGGAAGAACACCACCATGTCCTATCAGGTCTGCCTCCTACCTAAAGCTTCCAAACTCTCCCCCTCCTCCTTCCCAGCTACCTCACAATCAGTTTTGGCTTCAATGCCTCTTACCCTCTGACTGTGACAGCCACCCAAAGGTCCTCCAGAACCCCAGCCTTGTCTCATCCAGCACCCACCCCACACTATCCATGCTCCACGTGGCTTCTAGAGCACCACTCAAAAAAGCAAATCTGATCAGATCAGCCCTCTGTCACAACCTTTCAGAGGCAGCAAGGCCTTCCTCAACCAGGAGTGAGACAGAGGATGCCATCTCAAGTAACCAAAAACACAGATAAAAGGGAAAATAAAACAGAAAGTATGTAACCTGACATTACACCTACGGTTTGTGGTGTGTAGTGTGTGCAGGGTGTGGGGTATGTGTGTGTCGGGGGGGCGGGTAGTTTGGTGAGTACTGCTCCTAGAAATTGGAAGCTTTTTTAATTTAATATGTCATATTTTTCAGACATACAAATAGACAATAATAGGCAAAATAAAATGGTACAAGGTCCATGACTGTAGTGAATCCCTGATCCAGATCTGCCTTTCAGGCAGGGCAATGCACAAATTCATTCCCCCAGCAGCTGAGGGCTCATAGCTGAGCATCCCTCCAGGAACTGCCCTCGGCCAAGTTGCCTTGCCCAAATTTTCACCTCACCTCCTTCCCAGGGTCAGCCTAAAGCCTACCCATCAAGGCAAAGGTCCCAAGCCTCAACGACATTGCCTCAAGTTGGGAAATCTCTGAAGGGCCATCCTTCTTCCCTTCCCTGGCCCAGTCCTTCTTCCCTCATTTCTTTCATTAACAGGAATTGTTCTCAAGTGCACACAAATCTGTGTCTCAAATTCTACTTCCAAGGAACTGGGCTTAAGACAATCATCACCCAGTTCACAAGTCAGCATTATTTCATATTAGTTTAAGATTCTATTTCTATTTTCATTGAGGAATTAAATATTATAGATAAAACTGAAGAACCTCCTTTCTCACCATCTCTAAAGAAATCTAGTGTTTATATAATTTCCATAAAAATTTTTATATTTTGCTATATATTTATAATATGAACACATAAACACTGCAGAATAATTTCCGCAGGTATATGAGCTTTATATACAGTACCATTCAATACTTTGTGCAGTCTGATTTTCGTTTGTAGTCAAATTGTTTTTAAGATTTATCTATGCTGACATAATTAGCTCTTTAAAATACAACCTAAATCAAGTATGTAAAAATATTACCAGTCTGACCAACATGGTGAAACCATATCTCTATGAAAAATACAAAAAAATTAGCTGGGCATGATGGTATATGCCTGTAATCCCAGCTACTCGGGGGGCTGAGGCACGAGAATTGTTTGAACCCAGAAGGTAGAGGTTGTAGTGAGCCAAGATCGTGCCATTGCACTCCAGCCTGGGCAACAAGAGCAAAACTCTGTTCCAAAAAAAAAAAAAGTCAAAATATTAACAGCTGACAAATTTCAAATGAGGGCACCAGCATATCTGATATATCATTTCTTGTACATTTTTTTAGATTGAATGATAAATATATAAATAATTTTTTTTTAATTTTAAAGCCCTTTCAAAGATTCATCATTATGCTTAGGATACAATCCAAACTCCTAAAGATGGTTTATAACACTCTTCATTAACTGGTCTCAGCCTCATTCCCCAGCATCCTGCTTTAGCCATATTGAAAAACTCGCAATTCTCACCTCCAAACCTCTTGCCATCAACTCTCTCTGCCTTAACAGCCTTCCCACATCCCCACTCATTCTTTCAGATCTCAGCTTAGATATTCACTCTTCCAAAATGCCCTCCCTGAAGCCCTGGGATGTCAGGTACCCCTCCTGAGAGCTCACACAGCAATCTGTGCTGTTTTTACTTTTACAACTGTGTAACTGCCTGTTTAATCTGTTTTCTTAAATTCCTGTGTACCTGCCCTCTCTAGGTGACAGACACTTGACAACTGGAACTGTGTCTTAGTCACCATGTGCCAATCCACAAGCCTAACATGTTGTAGAGGCAAGGCAACAAAGCACTATGCAAAAGTCTCTTACTGGCCAAAGCAAAAACTTGGGTACCACCAAGAGACAACCCAAGAATGTTTGCAAGAGTTCACAAATGAGAACTTTTGCTTTTTCTTGAGGGTTAAAGGAACCACCATTTCTGAAATACCAGCACATATACTAGATTTTAGTTATCCAGTGACTATAAAGAAAGATGAACTTACAAACAATATGACAATAACAGCCTCTTCTTTCTTCTATTCCCAAAACCTCCACAGCAGAGCATCACATTAAGAAAAGCATCTGTTACCTGAATTATTATAATTTCTGAGCATCCCAGCTTTATTAACTGAACTCCAGGGCCTTTCTACCACTTAATTATTCCCTAAATGTAAGACATTTCTCAACATCTGCTCCTAATTTATTTTTAATTTGCATTTATTCTATCCTATTTGTTGAAGCTGAAATTAGTAATAGAGGATGACATTATCTTCACAACATCACATTAGACTACCCTTCAATTAAAGTTCCTCTGAAGTAGTTTTCCAAACTCTTTTAGTATACAGATTTTCTCTTAGCTGTGTAAGAGTTTTACCTTCACTTTAAGATGAGATTAATATTGTATTTCTTTGCTACTTTTTCAAAGAACTATTATAATATACTGCATAGACATGAATAAACCATCTCTTTTCTCCTTTTCATCAACTTTTTCCTAAAGCATGACCCTTCTTTCAGAATAGAAAAAAAATACAGATCCTACTGCAACTGAACTGAATTTGAAGTTCCCTATATAAACTGACCAAGAGGTACTATGAGAAAAACAGCAGTAGTCAACTTCAGTAAGAAGTAGAAGTAACTGTAAATGGTTAAGAAATTGATCAAGTTAAGAAAAGTAATTCTAAAGGAAAAGCTAATAACTGAAAGTGTTGAAAATTTGAATTACAGTAGGATTGGAAAAACTATGTACCTGATTGAAAACATAAAGCAAATCCCACCAAGGTGAAGTTTACATTGAGGCTTTACAGATGCTGCTACTAACAAGTCCCACAAAGGTGAAATGTACCTAGAGGCTTTATACATACTGTTACTAACTAACAGATCCCACAAAGGCGAAGTTTACATTGAGGCTTTGCACACACTGTTACTAACTGCTAACCACTTTTCACATCCTTTCCCCTACTCCGTGTCCAAGTCCTTATACTCCTTAACCTCAATTTTTTTCACAATTCTTACCTATTCCCTGCCTTCCCCTAACTCTGCTACCTTCCAAATTTATCTTTCCTACTGCCAGCCAAATTATCTTTCTGAAAAACAGTTCTGAGCCATTCATTAACTCACCTAAAATCCTGTAGTGGCTTCTTACAGGGAAAGATCAAATAAACTCTGCTTCAAAAGGGCTTTTGAAATCTCACCCCAGCTTCTCCCATCATTCCCATTACCCCAGCTACACTCAGTTACCAGGGACAGACTTCAAACGCCTTGCTCTTTTCCCATCAATCTGCACTGTTCTTCCCACATTGTCCACAGGGCTGCCTCTTACACATCCTTCAAGACACACCTCAAATTCCTTGCCTCTTTCACGCTCTCTTACTCAAACCTACCCTCATTCCAACCAAAGCAAGAACCTATCCTTCTTCCCTCCGTGTTTCCCTGGTTTGTGTGGGGATGTTTATTAATGTCTTTCTTCCCAGCTAGCCTGAGAGCATCTTAAGAACAGAGGTGGGTTTTGTTTATCTCTGAGCTCAGCATCTAACAATGAATAACAAATAACCATTTGCTGAATGAATGAGGTATGTATGTAAGCAAGTGTACTTTTTTAAAAACCATTAAAAGGTATAGCAAGTCTTTTTTTTTTTTTTTTTTTTTTTTTTGACAGAGTCTCACTCTGTTGCCCAGGCTGGAGTGCAGTGGCACAATCTCGTCTCACTGCAACCTCCACCTCCCGGTTCAAGTGATTCTCCTGCCTCAGCCTCCCAAGTAGCTGGGATTACAGGCAAGTGCCACCATGCCTGGCTAATTTTTGTATTTTTAGTAGAGACGAGGTTTCAGCATGTTGGCCAGGCTGGTCTCGAACTCCTGACCTCAGATGATCCATCCACTTTGGCCTCCCAAAGTGCTGGGATTACAGGCGTGAGCCACTGCACGTGGCCACAAGTCTTTATTAAGCACTTACTGTGTGGGGGGGGACTAAGCTAAAGGCTAGCATCAGAAAGTCAGATGAAAAAAGACATATAGACATACACAAGCCAGAAGGGCCACAAACAGAAATGAAGAGTGAACACGTGGGAAAGATTGATTTTGGCATGGAGAGAGCAGAGACAGTAGAACACTTGGTGGCACTGATGCTGATGTTTTAAAGATGGAGGTTGAAAAACTAGGGGCGCAGGGAGAAAGAGAACAATCAAGCCCAGAACACAAAACAAGCAAAGTCACAGAGGTAAGAAAAGGACCATGGGCAGTCTTCACCTGGTGCCCTCTGCCTCCTTCACGGTGGTTTTAGGGGCGAGGGGGAGGGTAGGGCAGTGCTGTTAGAAAGTTAGATGGCGGCTGCGAGCAGTGGCTCATGACTGTAATCCAACATTTTGGAAGGCCGAGGCAGGCAGATCACTTGAAGTTAGGAGCTCAGGACCAGCCTCAGCAACATGGTGAAACCCCGTTTCTACTAAAAATACAAAAAGTAGCCAGGCGTGGTGGCAGGCACCTATAATTCCAGCTACTTGGGAGGCTGAGGCAGGAGAATCATTTGAACCCGAGAGGCGGAGGTCGCAGTGGGCTGAAATTGAGCCACTGCACTCTAGCCTGGGCAATGGAGCAAGACCCTATCTCAAAAAAAAAAAAAAAAATGAAGAAAGAAATATAGGATAGCATTAGACTTCCCTAAATGTCTCCCTGAGACATATATGCAGACAGTCCCCCTCTCTGAGCAATCTGCCATGATGCCAAGGCCCTCACAATAAGATATGTCTGACACCAAATGCCCAACAAGGCTGCCCTGAGACAGCAGGCCTATGTGTGTGTTCCGAAAACACCAACACTCTTCTAATTTACAACAGGTTACATATCTTGAAAAAGCGCATGCAAGTTGAAATAATTCAAGTCAACTCTGATTTTTCTATACAAACTATCAAAATGGGAGTTAATATATAATTAAGGATCTGATATGTTAACATTATAGAACTGGCCATTGATATCACATGTAAAAACACAAAAAGAAACATTTTTTATATGCAGTAGTATGTCATTTTCTAATCACCTAAAGGAACTAGATGACGTAACAGAGTAAACTAGAGCACACACAGTTTTATTTATGAACTCCCGCAAAAGCTGGGCTTTGGGGTAAGGCCAGGAGCCTTTAACGCTAAATAAGATGGAGATTCATCCTCCCACCTCTGAGATAATATTTACATTTAAAATTTTCAAAGATAATACAATTTCAAAACTGGCAATATAACAATCACTTTAAGAAACTGGTCATATACAACTTAGGACCAAATGTTGTTTTAAAGTCTATTTGCTTGGGGGTAGATTTTATTACTTTTATTTTGCAGTTTCTTAGTTTCAAATAAATCTGAAAAGGCTTCCTCCTATTTCATGAAAACCTACTCCACACTTGAACATGGCCAAACTCTGCACCAAAGTCTCTGTTCTAATATAGATTACCAGCCCATTCACACCTTTCCAGTGGCTCCCTTTTTGATCCTTAATCTTAAAACTGCCTGAGGAGCAGGTCTCATTGAATTTTGAGACATGATCTCAAATACCACACAATGATATATGAAGAAGCAATTATGTATCTCAAGTCACTCTGAAGGTTATTTTATCAATGAAGAAATAAAGATCCCTTCCTGTATCTTCAAAGAGGTAAAAGATTAAAGCTCAAAAGACAGGTAAATAACCCCAAAGATCTACAAATAACCCAAGGTCTATGAAAGGGGTGGGGTTTGTTATTTGGCTTGATTTGGTTTGGTTAACTGAATATAAGGATATCACAAGAGGCCAGGAACCATAGTTCATGCCTGTAATTCAACACTTTGAGAGGTTGAGGTGGGTGGATCACTTGAGGTCAGAAGTTCGAGACCCGCCTGGCCAACATGGTGAAACCCCATCTCTACTAAAAAAACAAAAATGAGCCGGGCATGGTGACACATGCCTGTAGTCCCAGCTGCTCGTGAGACTGAGGTGGGAGACTCACTTGATCCTAGGAGGCGGAGGTTGCAGTGAGCTGAGATGGTGCCACCGCACTCCAGCCTGGGCAACAGAGCAAGAGGAAGATTACGGCTCAAAAAAAAAAAAAAAAAAAAAAAATCACAAGACTTCTGGGCTGTTTTTACAAATCCATAGGGAAAATGCTATGGTGGTCTATAAGTCACTTAACTCTTTAATTCATCTTCACATAAAAATCACTATTCATCTTTTAAAATTCACTCATTTTAAAGAATAGTAGGCAAATTATTTCAAAAGCAAGCATAGTTATATTAACTATGTCACCGATTTAGAATTAAAAAACAGGGAGACAAATATTAATACATATGTAATACATTTCTCTAATCCTAAAGAAGATAAGAAAACTAGCATAGAGGATGAATGTGAGGATATTTTTTCCCACCATGACTCAAAAACACATCTATCTTTGAAATAATGTATTAGAAAATATACACAATACATTTTTATAGTGAATGCATCAGCAGACTCGAAGGTGATGCATTACCCAGGAAAAGAGTTTAAGATGTGATGTTAGGCTCACAGCAAGAAGATCTTAAATACACATTGCAGCAATGACTAAGGAGCTCAGTGGAGAAATATGTCGGCACTAGATATATTGGTATCATCTTCTGGTTCAATGGGCCAAAATAAGAAACACACCAGGTTTCATTACTCTCCTGACCCACTTTCCTCAGTTTTAACTTCACCCAACACAACCCAAACTCTTCAAAATACAGTGTAAAAGAAAAAATGCCCAACATCATGAAATCTATTATCTTTTCAAATTATTTAAAGGAAAGTGTTTATAAGTAGAAATAATAAACATTGTAGCTTTTCTTGCTCCTCTAAAATGCAGATCACTTTCACTTTGGTTCTATGACTTGTAAACCTGCCTTCCTTGTTTATAAATTAAGAGCACTAAAGAGAATAGCCCACAGAACTTGTTAGAACTCCAGATGCTGGGACCCCACCCCATATAACTGAGTCTGGATCCAGAAGGGTGGTTCTGACATAAAGCTTGAATTAGGAACATCATATGTGAGAAGCTCAAAACCTAGTTTTCAAAATAAAAGCATGTGCATAAATCTACATATTGACTGGATCAATGTTAAATAATATGACTCACACATAGCCTTTGAGGGGCAAGTGAACAAATCAATTAGTATCAACATCAAAAATGCTATTTCCTGCACCAAAAGTCTTTTGAATATAAATGTTGTATACCAAAATCTTAGAGAATGGAGTTGAAGAAATTTGCAAATATCAAGACTATGAAATTAAAGAAAAAGATCTAAAGAGATCATACTTTTGAAATTATACAGATGTGTTAATTTCAAAGCAGTATCACTTTAGAGACACAAAGTCATATTTTTTATTGGATTCCTCTGCTACATCAGAAATGCCCTTATACGCTTTTTCTACACTTTGAAAAAAGATTTTGTTCCACAATTAAATGTTAAAAGGATTGAACTGAATGTAAGTAGCCACCCATCCACCTACCAAAAAAGGCTCTTGTGAAAATGTTCACACAAAAAATGTGACTCTCATGCTCTATGTGTTGTTGAATTCCACTGCTATGAAAGACAGATCTGCATTTTTTTTTACACTTAATTTCTTAAAAGTGACGGTGAGGTTATACCACCATAAACCTTAATCTTAGCTGCCAGATGCGCATACACAGACATTTCCCTTATTAGCCAGGCCGAGAGAATGTGCTTCTGATAGAAGAGTCCCACGGGATATAAATAAACCTCAGATATTTGGTTGTTTAAAGGCACAAACGCAAAGATTGGAGAACCACATGGATACTGGAAACTTCACCTGCTTCCTGGAATTGACATGTGCAAATCTAGTCAGTGTCACAGGAAGTAAAAGTGAAAGGACTGGGACCTGGTTTCAATTTCTCAGTCCACAAGCCATCATCTCGAGAGTAAATATATATTAAGAACTCATACTGCCTCATATTTCAAATATTGAATTAAGTTTATTATTAAACAGTTAAGGCATATAAAAAGATAAAAATATAACATAGTAAATGTCTATGCCTCCACACAATTTAAGGGGAGAAAAAAAATCTAGCCAATGCATCTGAAACCACTTGAGCAGAGTAGCCTTTCTCCATTGCTTTAGATTAAATTTTAACTAATATTTACAACTGCTCAAATGGTCTTGCATGTTGACTTGTTCCCATAAAATCATCATATCAGCATCTAGTTCAAACTTCTGGGTTCAAATAAGGTTCAATAAAATTGAGTTCTCTGTTCTGTCTATATAATTAATGTACTTCCTTTGCTTAGAATCATCCTCAGCAATTTACATTTTCCAGTAATGAATGGATCTCTTCTAAAAGTTTCACAACCATAGTAACAGGTCATGAGAATCACATTAATACAAAAAACTTTCTCATGATTGCACTACTTCAGCATAATGAGGTAACAACATGGAGAATATTTTTACAAGCAGGACAAGAATAGCTGCCCTCCTCTGCCAGAGTTGAATTTCCATCAGGGTTACTGTCTATCACTACAAATCCCCAGGGCTCATGGAAAAAAACAAACCTGCTCAAAGACCTCCCTTCAAAGCACAGGTATTCCAGCCAAGGAAAGCTTCAGAAGAAACAAAAAATGAACTATTTTTTCATAGTCCCTTGAGCTGCTTAGAAAAATCCCCTCACAGATACTGCTTTAAATGTAAAAGAAAGAAATAGACGGATGACTGCCTAAATACAACTTAACCACTGTCTTTCCCCAAGAAAGGTCTCAGAAAGATAAACAAATAAGGTAATCCTCCTCAGAATTTTCATAAAACTGAATCTTGTTATCAATTTTACTTTCCAAACATAGCAGATTTTCAGGAGGCTTGCTATAAATGTAACCAGGTATAATATTTCATATTTAATAATTTGTTTCATTTTTATTTCACTGGTGTCTCTTTGCTTCCTTCTCCCACACTCCTCAATCAACCCTTTCATTACCACAGATACCTATCTGGGCATCGGACCAAGACCTCCACTGTGCCAAATGTCAGTCCTTCTGAAATTTACTACCTTTTTTTTTTTTTTAACTTCAGCCAGTTAAAAGCCTTGAGCAGTAGTCAGAAGAAAAGAGAAAAAGGAATTCACATCAGAAACACATTATCCATTTCTCTATCTTCCACCCAAAGGACTATTTGTCCTCTGGTATTTTCCCCTTTGCTAACTCCACAGAGAATGACAGAGACTAGAGCCAAAAATCAAGAAAGGCTGCGACTGGCCAGAAGCAGTAGGCTGTGTCTCTTACAATTGGCTTCCCTTGACAGGGCTCTGAGATGCTAACCTGGGGTCCAGAGGAGGTCTACCTCACAGCCCAGGGTCCCACCCCTGAAAACTACAAAAAAAGAGATAGAAGAGCTGTATGAATACAATTAATACAGTGCAAAATGTATAAGGGACAGAATTAGGCACAAAATGAAAAAGAATCACCCAGCAGCAATGGAATAAAATGCCTTGTGAATTAGGAGATTGGGCACTCCATAGAGGTCAAATGCAGGGTTTCTAGAGTCAGATCATCTGAGTTCAAATGCCAGCTCTGGCACTTCCAGACTCCATAGCCTTTATCATTGAAGAAACATTTATTGCTCACCTATTATGAGCCAGGCATTCGGCTCAGTACCAGGGAAGTATTGGTCCCTGCTCTCGGGGAGTTAATTATAGTGCAGCAGTCCCCAACCTTTTTGGCACCAGGAACCAGTTTCATGGAAGACAATTTTTCCAAGGGATGAGGGGAATGGTTTTGGGATGAAACTATTCCGCCTCAGATCATCAGACATTAGATTCTCATAAGGAGCGTGCAACCTAGATCCCATGTGCCGTTCACCACAGGGTCTCGCTCCTAGGAGAATCTAATGCTGCCGCTGACCTGATAGGAGGCAGAGCTCAGGTGGTAGTGCTTGCTCAGCCACCACTCCCCTCCTGCTGTGCCACCTGGTTCCTAACAGGCAATGGACTGGTACCAGTCAAGGCCCTGGGGGTTGGGGACCCCTGTTCTAGTGGGAAGTCTATTAAAGAACACACAGTACAAGAAAAGGTGCCAGAGAGTGGTAAGAACAACACAGGGAACGTAAATACAATGATGCAGTCAAGAGTGACTGTGAGAGCTACTTTCTAAAGTCAGCAAGGAAGATCTCAGAAGAGGTGACATTAGGCCTACATCTAAATGACAAGAAGGAACCAGCCAGGCAAAGATGGAAGAAGAGAGATGTGCGAAGGCCCTGAGGCAGGCACACTGGGCCTTTGGAGAAATGGAAAGAAGGCCAGTGCCACAAATCACTTCAGTATGGCTCACATTTATCAACTGCAAAATGGTGGTTGTGAGGATTAAACTGTTAGCACCACATCTGCACACAGAATGTGTTCAATAAGTATAAGTTGCTAGAATCGTCATCATCTTCATCACCAGTGAGACGCCATCATTGGAGGTGTGCAAACAGAGACTGGGTGAGCACATCACAGGCATGGCTGGGTTATAGGGCCTCTAAGGTTCCCTCAACAATTAGACCCTAGGATTAGATAAGAAGAGAAAATGCAAAGGAAGAAATGATAAAATTATTACACGCAGGTTTCCAGCCCAAGGTCTCTTAAAGAACACATTGAATTATCCAAAAATGTGAAGCTTGCCCAACTATTTCATTCATCAAATAGTTCTTTCCCAACTGAGGGTCTATAATCCCAAACTGTCAAGAACTCCACATGGAGCCAGCTGACACACTGTCCTTAGCCCTGAGGTCTACTCTTTCTATGGTGCTCTGGACTAAAACCACAACAACACTGACAGCAACAGAAAAGGATGACTTATTCTATGTTACTAGGTTTAATGTATGCTAATTATTGAATGAAATAGCAGTGAGGATATTCTTCGATTGCATATGTATCCCAAACCATTTTATTATTTCATGTTTAATATGTTCCAAGCAGAACTTTCTGCATCACATACTCTACAGGTAATAAATTTCACTTTTTAAAAATTCTTACCTTTGGCCTATTGTTTCAAAATATTTACTAACTTGTTGAGCTTTCTGAAGCCTACTAATTAAGGCTGTTAATAATACAGTCCTTGATGATGAACTTGGCATATGTGCCTTTAAGTTAGAGAAAGGCAAGTCTACTTTTACCCAACACCAAATCCTTGATCATTATAGATCAAATTCTTTCCAGTTTCTTTCTAAAACTCACCCAAACCCAAGGCAAGTATACTACAAGCATAAATAAATACATGGCTTTGTATTTTGAAACTACTTCATTACCTACCCTTGATAACTTCCTATTTGTTTAGATGGTGGGAATGGCTTTAAAATTATAAAATTAAAAAAATTATAATATTCACAAATGGCATGAAACAAAGTAATACTAAGTGAGGGCAATAAAAAAATCACAATAATTTAACATAAAATGCATATATATTTTTATTGTGGCAATTTTATTATGCCAGGCTTTTGGATTGTCCAAACTCAAGGATCTGGACAGTGGAAATCACACTCTCCATCTCCCCACTCTCATCCACTTTCCCCCAAAAAAAGAAACCTGGAAGAGCAGATGAGGATCAAAATTTTCCTATAGGAAAGTGTTCCCTTTTAAAAAATGGAAAAACAACAAATTTGGCATAGAGTATGTAGACAGAGGATCTTTAAAATACATATATTATATGTAGACAATTCCTATGACTTAATCTAAACTAAAAATCCCTTAAAATATGTAAATTTTGGAGTACCATGAAATACTACCTCTGTATACTAAGCATCTGCATTAAAAGAATCAAAAAAAGTCCCTGAGAGGAAGCCAGATTGGGGCTAATGGGCTCATTCAAATCCAAATTTATCTACTGGCTTTTGCAACATAATTCAGCCAAAAGAATGTGATTCATATCTGAGCTATGTAACAACACATTTTCAATGTGTTTTGAAGTAGACGCCACCACAAAAAAAGTAATAGTCATAACCTTGGCATCTAAACATCCTAAGCAATTTGATAATCTTTAAAAATATAAGAACTTAGTAATGTGGGTTCATTGAAGAACTTTAGAAAATATAAATCATCAAAAAAAATAGTAATAATCTCAAACACCAAGATGACCACTATTAACATTTATTGTATACTTCACTAATTTTTAAAAAAAAAATTTCAAAAAAATGACTTCATATAATACATACTTGTTTACTTACTATATCAAGAACACATTTCTATGTTCCTACACACACACATGCACAAACACACACACACACCGGTATCACTTTTTATGAATGCTTAATCTTCTAGTTTATGGATATAACCTAATTTAGTGAGCTCTACTGGGATCATGTATGATCTGTTCAGATGTGCTAGAGTAAAGAAACAGAATAGGTTTAAACAACTATTTCCCAAAGCTATTTGACTATAACATCCTTTTGTGAATTACACATTTACAGTCCTAGAACTTTTGATCTTTTCAAAATACTTTGGGAAATAACGATCTAACCAATTCCTAATATTAGATTTTCATGGTGTTTACAATGTTTTCTATTATAAATGATACTGTGATCAATTTCTTAAGTATACCTTTTTATGTATCGCCTAGGGAAAAACTCTAGAAATAGAATTACTCAGTTAATCGGTATGCATGTGTTAAAAACATGTTATCATTTTTGCCAAACTGTTCTCCAGCAATATTTGAGGTTTGTCAGCCTTTTTAAAAGATAATTTTAAATTTAAATAGTTTGGGAGTTTATATGTTCAATATATATACACAGTAATTCTGAAATTAGATAATTACTCTTTTATGGACATGGCTAAAGTACAAGTTATAAATATCAAAGGTCTTACTAGAATGTAGGTTGACTCAGAAAACTATTTAGGAATATACTTCCTCACAAATTATGGAAAATGGCAAGTATAGAGACATTAAATCGTCTCTCTTCCATTTTCCTCTGTTATATTTACATATGTCTAAATATGTATTCCGTACTCCTAAGAAGATATTAATAATCCCTTACATTTTTATACCACTAAAACATTTAAAACAAAAAGAACTTTACAGGAAGAGAATATCCTCAAAGCATATTTTAAAACAAGATATTAAGCTATACCTTCAAAAGACCCATCAAGCTACTCAATAGTTGCTACATATTTACAGCCAAATCTACAATAACTAAAATCTTTATCAATCCATCAACACAAGTATCATGGAGGAAAATGTGTATTCTAAGATAGTTAATTTAGATCTTCTTTTCACTGTGTATTTCTACAGTTTCACATAATAAGAAGTAAGCTCCTAACATAACATAAAGATGGTTCACACAGCAAATACAGGCTTTGGGTTCCTTTTTTGTCTTTAAAGTGACACTGGATGTAATTTTATACCTCAAAGTAACTTTTCAAAGTTACTTAAGTATAGTGTTCACACTCAGGGTGGAGTTCTGTGTAATTTTCAAAGCTGAGAAGTGTTCTGCCTGTTCAAAAATATCTCCCCTTTGAGTTTGTCTCAGAATCATATTTGAAGCTTTTTAAAAATACAGAAATTTTTCTTCAATGGGTCTGGAATGGAGCCAATGCATCTGCGTTTTTTAAAACTCCCCAGTTGATTCATCTGTACAGCCAGAGTCAAAAAGCACTCAGTTATATAAAAAGATTGGAGGAGGGGGTGGTATCCTGAGGACCCCAATTTAACTGTTCACGTGAAAACCATGAATCTGAGTCTGGTTTATTAGATTACCTAGGTGAAAACTTTACCTTGAGAAGGCTCATAAGATGTTTCAAGGTAGGACACCTGTTGGCCTATGAATGGCTACCAACAGGGATGGGGGTGAGGATATATGGCAATGAAATCAAACTGTGAAAGGATCTTTCCTGCCAGAAACTGTGGCACTTCCTACATTAAGCATATAATCCCTTCATTTTCCAAAAAATAGAAAGAAAAATGCTCAGTTATATTTTGTTTTAATGGAGTAGTCTTCCAAATGAACAACCTTTAGCTACAAGCAGCAGTTTCACTAAGCAATGCCAGTCGACATACAGTGAGACAAAATTCTGTTAAGAAAGGATAGGACACTCAGAGATATTATACCTTTTACATATACCTTTTACAAAATTATAGTCATTTGTTAGAATTCAGTTTCTCGAAAGAACTTCACCTCCAAGAAGTGCTTGCAAGAACAATGCAAATCAATATAAGAAATATAGGTTTTCTAAATACATAAAAATCCATAACTGTCTTGAGCTTCCTTTACCTACCAGATCTGGACTTAATGATATCACTGAATTCGTTCTGCCCATTGTCAGGACTGGCTTCATGTTCTCCATACTTGGCCATCTTGCCTGAGTTTCAAGATAATCCAAAAACTTTACCAAGTCCTCTTTCTAAGACTTTCAACTTCCTACGATGGTTCAGCTTGACATCAATACCTAAAAGGAAAAGGGAAAGTACTGACTTGAAAAAACATATTTATATCTTTTATATACAGTTATGCAGAGTAACTATTCATTCACCAAATACTGAGTGCCTATCACGTGTAAAGCACTGAGCCAGGGAATGGGGTTATGACTATCAACAAGAGACATAACCTCTGCCATTATGGAGCTTACACACACTAAGCAATTAATTATACAATGAATTATTTCATTACAATACCGATAGACTGCAAATCATACAAAGGAGAAGTATAGAAGAAGCAAAGGAGAAGCATATTCTACTAAGTACTAAGAGCATACAGCAGAGGAATCTGACCTGTCCTGGGCAATTAGAGAAGGCTTTCTTGAAGAGACATTTGAGCCAAGCCTTTAAAGATGATAAGAATTTAATTAGCCAAAAAGGGAAACACAAAGAGAAAAGGTAAGAGCTTCCCATGCAAAGTGGCAGAAGGAATCATGGAGCATCAAAGAGTGGAGCACAAGCCAGTGTTTCTGGAAGGAAGACAGCCAAGAGACAAGTGTACCTGTTGAACCAGGTGAGGAAGCTGGGCAGGACCAGGGACAGGACCATGGAGAACAGGTCAAGGGTTTGTGTCTTTATCTGAAGAGCAATGGGGAGCCAGTAGATGGTTTGAAAGAGGGAACCAACATTGTCAAATTGGCCTTTTTAAAAGATCATCAAGGGCCGGGCACGGTGGCTCACGCTTGTAATCCCAGCACTTTGGGAGACCGAGGCAGGTGGATCACGAGGTCAGGAGTTTGAGACCAGCCTGGCCAGCATGGTGAAACTCCGTCTCTACTAAAAATACCAAAAAAACTTAGCCAGGCATGGTGGTGTGCACCTGTAATCCCAGCTACTCAGGAGGCTAATGCAGGAGAACTGCTTGAACCTGAGAGGTGGAAGTTGCAGTGAGCTGAGATCATGCCACTGCACTCTGCCCTGGGCAACAAGAGTGAGACTCCGTCTCAAAAAAAAAAAAGAAAAGAAAAGAAAAGAAAAATCATGGGTTGTAGGCAGACCACGGTAATATGTGGGGAACCAGTGAAGACTATGGCAAAATATAGCAAAATGCTAATTAAGGAACCTAGGCCATGGGTATATGAATGTTGAATGAAAATTTCTTGCAACTCTTCTGTATGTCTGAGAATGTTTTCATAGTAATATGTTGGGGAAAAATTCCTAACCTTAACCAAGTGGTCAAAATTAACATAACCAATCATGGGGCATCATGCAATTCAATGGAAAATTACCACATCATCTACACAATATCCTTGCCAAGATGTTGAACATGAATCTTCTCATAAGCAGACAAATCTAGACTGTGGCTAGTTTTCAAAACAAATGACCTGGTCTCTTCAAAACTGTCAGTGTCTTGAAAACCAAAATTACCTGGGAGAGGGGGAACTTTGTGAATTAAAGGAGACTAAACAGACATAACAACCAAATGTAATCTTTGATTGAATTCAGAATTTTAAAATAAAACATTTTGAGGATCATTTGAAAAATCTGAATTTGGACTATGTAATAGACAATATTATTGTATCAGTGTTAAATTTCTTTAACATTGGTTAATGGTATTGTAGCAGGAGAATGTCTTTGTAAGAGATATGGTGAAATATTTAGCAATGAAGTGTGATGGCATCTTTAACTTAAGCTCAAACAGAATAGCATATATCTGTCTATATTGATACATATATTTAGTTTGATATATGTATGTAGATGTATATATGCATATACACACAGACAGGCAGAAAGATGCAGCAAATATTGTAAAATAAATGGGAAAACTAGGCCGGCCATGGTGGCTCACGCCTCTAATCCCAGCACTTAGGGAGGCCAAGGCAGGTGGATCACCTGACTTCAGGAGTTCGAGACCAGCCTGGCCAACATGGTGAAACCCCGTCTCCACTAAAAAAAAATACAAAAATTAGCTGGGTGTGGTGGCGGGTGCCTGTAATCCCAGCTACTTGGGAGGCTGAGGCAGAAGAATCACTTGAATCCAGGAGGCGGAGGCTATAGTGAGCCAAAATTGCGCTATTACACTGCAGCCTGGGTGACAAGAGCGAAATTCCATCTCAAAAAAAAAAAAAAAAGTAAGTGGGAAAACTAGTTTAAGGGCATCTGGGGCTAGGCGAGGTAGCTCACATCTGTAATCACAGTAATTTGGGAAGCTGAAGCAAGAGGATTACTTGAGCCCAGAAGTTTGAGACCAGCCTAGGCAACGTGGTGAGACCTTGTCTCTACTCCATGTAAATAAAAATTTAAAAGAATAAAATAAAAAGGACATCTGGGTGTTTATTGTGCTATTCTTTCTATCGTAATATTATAGGCAGGAAACAATTGTGGTCTAAACAAGAATAGATGGAAAGAAATGGGTGAATATGTGGGATATTTAGATATCAAAGAAAGTCAATAGGATTTGGGAACTGATTGGATATGAGGGATTCATATCCAATGTGCAAAATGGGCAAAATGACTCCCCAGTTTTGGCTTCGGCAGTTAAGTGAAGTGTGAGTCATTGAGCTGGGGAACACTGAGGATAGTGGGCTGGGAGAAAGGAATCATCAATGTGGTTTGGACTCGCAGAGCTTGAGGTGCCTCTGAGTTATATAAGCAGAGATGACAAAAAGAGAGTTGGGCTCAGCATGGTGGCTCATGCCTATAATCCCAGCTCTTTGGAAGACTGAGGCAGGCAGATCACTTGAGGTCCAGAGTTCAAGACCAACCCGGCTAACACTTGAGATCAGGAGTTTGAGACCAGTCTGGCTAACATGGCGAAACCCTGTCTCTACTAAAAATATAAAAATTAGCCAGGCATGGTGGCAAACATCTGCAATCCTAGCTACTCAGGAGGCTGAGGCAGCAAAATTGGTTGAATTCAGAAGGTGGAGGTTGCAGTGAGTCGAGATCGCTGCCACTGCACTCCAGCCTTGACGAACGCGTGGGTAAGACTTCCTCTCAAAAAAAAGGAGAGAGAGAATTGGATATAAAGAATTGGATCATCAATCTGACAGATTTTATGACAGTCTAAGAAACTTTTTTCGTTTTTTATACGCTCTACTACTGCTAAAAATTTATGGATTATTATGTGATTACGTTCTTTCATTCAACTACATAACTATAAAGGATTTGCTAAATTCTTAAGTGTATTTTATTATATTCAAGAACCAAAAACTTTGTTCAGAAGAATGTCTATAAAAGTTTATTATGGAAAATTAAGTTTGCCCAAGGAAAAATTCTCTTTCCTGGAAAGATCTACAGTGTATCACTTTGGAGTGGTAAGTCTAATGCTTTTCTTCACAACTGGTCTTAGCCAAGATCTCCACTTCTATGCTTCCCAAAGCCTTTATTCACCCATAAAAGAGAAAAGTAAACTGTTTACACACTACTATATTCCATTTGAACATTATCAGTAATATTTCTTCACTATAATATTTCACTTGACACTCTCCTCAAGGTGATTTTTCAAATTTTCTCTTCTTGATAATGAAAAGCCCTTACAGGTTGCCAAAGATACAGCAGAAAAGGTGATCAGAGTACAGGGGAAAATGGGGAGAAAGAAGAATAACAGAAGGCTATTTAAATACTGATAGCCACTGAGGTTACTTGTTGCCATTAATGGCCAGAGGAATTTGAGTAAACTTAAGGCAGACGATGACTCCTTCTAATTGCCAAATGCAGCATCTTTGGTTTTCAGGAGACAGAATCAAAGTTTCACCACGAACAATGTATCCCAGTGTGACTCTCCCTCTTCCACACCTATAAAACGGAGGGAACACCATCTTCACAGAAGGCTAGGTGAGAAACTGAGAATCAATGAATGAGATGTTGCTTTAGAAGCTTTAAGCCCTATATAAATGCAATTTATTGTTACCTCTGCCCTAGATTTCCCTTCCCTCAAAATGATATTCTGTAAAGTTTAGCCAGATGTTCTTACTGAAACCGATCCAGTCAAATCGATATTCACTAACTCTCCCTTCAGAATGCTTCCGGCTGTCATATGGACCACAAGGCAAGAGTGTATGAAATAAACATAAGGTGTTTAAAAAATAAACATAAGGTGATGGCCTTAAAGACAAAACTAATGTTTTAATTTTTTAAGATTTAGGAACTATACAGTGAATATATGTATATAATTTTTATTTTGTACTATATTTTACGTATATAGCACATATATATCCAACAGTGTGCATTATGATGGAAACGCTGTGTAAATGGAAACACTATTCATTAATTTACTCTAGGAACCAAAACCTAGGAATGCTCGAGATAGTAGAAAAGGAAGCCAAGCGGACAAGAGTTTCCTGCTCTGCTTGAAACACAGTAAAAGAAAACCGTGAGTGCCAAGAACTACCATTTACAAAAAAAAAGGCGCTCCAGGGAAGGTTAATACTACTGTGATTAATACTGTTTACAGGGCCAATAAATTTTAGGTTAACACCCAAAGGAGAGTTAAAGTGTTGTCTCATCGGTCCCATAAAGGCTGATAAAAGGGGCGGGGAATGGTTCCACGTTAACCCTGGCCGTCACTGCAGAAGTACCCACAAGCTTTGCATTCCTCCAGCTCTCCCCTGACCCTGAGCTATCTGCAGGCTGCGTCTCCCATGCCCACAGCCAACGAACCGGGAGGACCCAGATCGACTTCCTGAGGCCGGTGCAATTTACAAAGGAATGGATGCTGCCGCTGCCGCTGCCGCCCGGTAGGGAGGCCGGGAGCTCCGGATCAGACCTAGAGAATCCGGCCTCCCCAGCGCTCAGTGCGCTCTGGCCGCCGCGACCGCTGCACTGACCCTCCCAACCGCGGCATGGGGAACTGGCCCGCAAGGCCCTGGTGATCCAGGTGATCTGAAGGCTGGGAAAGATGAGGCCCTGTCCCGAACACCTCAGAGAGCGGGGTCGTGGGGTTAGAACCCGGGCTCTGCAGTTCATTGTAAAACAAAGTGCTGGTCCCACGGCTCTCTGGGAGGTCGGGCAAGGTTTTCTCCCTCCTCCTTGAAAAACGCACTGGAATGAGTCCCTTTCGTAATCTGAGGCTTGGAGGAAAAAAATCCCTTTGAACAATCTGCGATCTAAAAGTTGCACAGCCTTCAGTTGGTGCTTTGTTGGTTTTTAAGTGGCCTTGAGCAACCAGAGCCTCGGACCCCGGGCCGAAGGGGGGCATGAATTACCTTGTCAGTTGCAGCAAGAGATCCCCAGAGTCCGGAAAAGGACAGCCGGCGACTGCGCCGGACTACACACCAATGGGGCGCCCCCCTCCTCCTGTCCCCTCAGCCTCTCCACGGCCGCTGGCAGGGAGCTTGGCGATCGCGCCACACTCTCCGGAGTCCCACCCTTGGGAGCAGCAACCACCCAGAGGTCAAGCATGCTCCCGCCGGGCGGCTAGCTGGGAAGCGCTTTGCTGGCCGCCGACCACACAGTCACCCTCTGCCCACCCTCTCCTGTGGACACCGCCGGGGCCCCGCCTTCCCCGGGCCCGGGTGTCTGTGACAGACTCTCCTAGGAGGCCACGTCCCCTCTTGCAAATCACTGGCCCAGCGCCCTGCACCACGCGATGCACTGAGGGCGACCCTGTCACCCCGGCGGGGAGGAGGATTGGGGAGCAGGGAGGCAGTACAGAGCCCGTCAGAGAAGTTTGAATCGTTCACAACTAGTACGGATCCCCAGCTCTCCACGCCTCCGGCATTCTCTCTCGCACCGCGGGAAGCTAAACTAAGGCCCCGAGGAAAGGGCACGCAAAAGTTACTCCCATCTTCGACTCTGGGACTTGGGAAGGAGCTCGGGACGCCGACTCCACGCGGAAGAACCGCAGAAAGCCATCCTCCTCCCGGCCCCCGCCCCATTCCCTCGGGGGCTGTAGTCACATTACCAGCCCTAGGCTTCAATAATGCATGGGCTTACCTGGTGCCCGCGGGCCGCCTCGCCTGCCGGCCGCCACCGCCGCACCCCGAGCTGGCCAAGGGCTCCTCTAGGAGTTTGAGACGGAGTAATCGCGGGGGTGTGTGCGAGTGTGAGTTTACTGGTGCGATGTATTTTTTAAAAAAATAAAACGTGGAGAAGCAGACAAGATCCGAAATTAAAGAAAAAAAAAAAAAGAAAGAAAGAAAAAGAAATTGACACCAAACTGAAAACGCCCCTTACTTGTGCAATCTTCCTGCCTGGTAGTTCCGCCAAAAACAAAACAGTCAAAGCGCAAACCTGGAACAGGCGCGCAGGCACCAAGTTTGCCAAACGCCACAGAGTTTTCCGTCTGCAGAAATGACCCAAAAGAAGGGGGGCGCCGCTCTCCGTGATCCCCCAATCGGCTTCTGGAGCCAGAGGCTCCTCCTCGCCCCTCGGCGGGAGAAAGCCCGCGGCCGGCTGCTGCTGCCCGCTTCCCTCCTCCGAGGAAAAACGACTCCACAACTTTGTGCGCGAGAGCGCCTCGCTCCTCCGGCTCCTCCTCCTCCTCCTCCCCGCTGCGGGCCTGCCCCTTTGTTGGAGCCCAACGCAGGCGGAGGAGGAGGGAGAGTGGGGCGCAGGACCGCTGGATCGTTCGTTGCCGCCCCAACTCCCTGGGAACAGGCTCGCCTCCGGGCAGCCGGGGGTCCGCTCTCCCCAGTAGAAGGGAGCAGATCAGCGCCAGCCCTCCGGCCCGCGCCTCTGCAGCGCTCCGGCTCCCCTTTGGCTCTCTCGCCCGGCCGCCGCCGGCCCAGCAACTTTGTTCCGGGAGATCAGCCCCACTACGCTCCAGGGTCAGCGTTGGCCGGGCCTCGGCAGTGACTGCGGTCACCGTGTCGGGAACTTGGCGCCCCAAGTCACCTGACCGAGCGCCCCGTCAATCAGCGCCGGCCCTGCGCACCCTCCCAGCCCGCAGCAGCCGGGCTAGGCGCTTGGCTGGCGTGGGGCGCGCGCTCCAGTGTGAACCGTGCGTGCCGGGAGCCGGGAGTCCGGAGACCTAAGCCGGAATGGATGCCTCGAGCAGACACAATTCCCCTTATTCAGATTATCTGAAAATGTGAGTCACGTCCCCCTAGGCAAAACAGGTCTCTAGTTAGGGCGATTTTTTTTTTAAGAGATAAATTCCAGTCTGCCTTCCAACTCACCCCATCTCAGTTTGCTGACGTTGCTGATTTTTTTTAACCCTAGTTCCAACCGTACATTTATTTTACATTATTTCTCTAGTGTCGTTTTTAATATTAAAAAAGAAGTTTTCTCTTACATTAGTTTGTATTACAAGTAGTGTTTGTGCTGACCTTATTTTTCTGTTTTCCAATATGCACACGCAAACGCACATGGGGAAGCTTGAGAGACTGACCAAAAACTATCTGGGAAGAAATGAGCTCGTGATGTGTGTGCATTTTTCTTATTTACACATTTCATTGCTCGTGTGTTCCTGTGATTGTTTTACACGATCAGCACACGTGGGAGGGGAAAGAAAACAACAGCCTGAGTTCCTAGTTCGTATTAACAGAGAAAAGCATGGTTGATACTCGAGCGTCGGCTTATTGCTGGCTTAATATTTGAGTTGATTTACGCGGCAGTAAAGATTAAACCACTAGGGGCCTTAAAGGAATTTTCAGAAAGAGTTTACTCGTCTTTTGTTTTAGTGAAAGGCTCCCCCATCCATCCCTAAGTGCTCCAGGGAGGGGGTAGGTAGGAGATTCCCAAGAGACTCTTCCTTATAAGGTTTCTAGGACAGTTTCCTTCCTTTTGATGACTTTCTATGTATAAGCCAAATGAAATCCAAAAGATTAACTTGAAATGGGTATGATTTTACTCATTCACTTCATTCATTAATTTAACAAGCATCAGTTTATGGCTGTCAGGTCTGCTGGTTCTATGGATTATGCAAAGATAAATCTGATAGTGATCTTACCCTTAAAGAACTTGGAATGTAGTAGGTGAGATAAGGCATGTAAAGAAGTAAATATGTACAAGATCCGGGAGATAAATGCCATAAGAAAAGAACAGATCAAGTGCTAGCTGAGTATGGTCACATAGAGGGACGCCAGGGTTTGTTTTTTGTTTGTTTGTTTGTTTTTAATTTTTTGACAGAGTCTCTCTCTGTTGCCCAAGCTGCAGTGCAGTAGCGCGATCTCGCCCACTGCAAGCTCCGCCTCCCGGGTTCACGCCATTCTCCTGCCTCAGCCTTTCTAGTAGCTGGGACTACAGGCGCCCACCACCACGCCCGTCTAATTTTTTGTATTTTTAGTAGAGACGGGATTTTGCCATGTTAGCCAGGATGCTCTCAATCTCCAGACCTCGTGATCCGCCCGCCTCGGCCTCCCAAAGTGCTGGGATTACAGGCGTGAGCCACCGCCAGGCCCCCAGGTTTTTTTAACTGATCATTTTGCAGACACCAGAAGTTGCTTCTTACTCACTGTATCCTGGTTGAGTTGATGAAACTCAGACTTTCTCCTTCAAAATAGATAATAAGGGCACATTGAAGTGTTTGAGGATGTTGTCACTTAAAATTTGTGACGCACTTCACAATTTACAAAGTACTTTAATACATCATTTTAGCTCAAAAATTTTGAGAAACACGTTTAGGGTCCTATGATTTCTGGTATTGTAAGCTCTGAGGAGATGTTTAGTCGAGCTTCCTCAACTCCTGTAAGAGATGGAACATGAGGCCAACAGCCACCTTCTGTGCAGGAGTGACCTGCCCCGCATATCAGCCATGGTGGCTTACAGCCAGTTTTACCTGGTGACCTGTGCCCTGTTTCTAGCCCTTCTTCTCCAGGCAGAGACTGATGCTCTTTGTAGATAATGAGCAAAAGAGGCTAAAGAAATTCTTGTTGACTGGGCGCAGTGGCTCACGTCTGTGATCCCAGCACTTTGGGAGGTCGAGGCAGGTGGATCATCTGAGGTCGGGATTTCAAGATCAGCCTGGCCAACATGGAGAAACTGTCTCTCTAAAAATACAAAAATTAGCTGGGCATGGTGGTGCCTGCCTGTAATCCCAGCTACTCAGGAGGCTGAGGCATGAGAATTGCTTAAACCCCAGGGTGGAGGTTGCAGTGAGCCAAGATGGCACCACTACACTCCAGCCTGGGTGACAGAGCAAGACTCTGTCAGAAAGAAAGAAAGACAGAAAGAGAGAAATAAAAGGAGGGAGGGAGGGAAGGAAGAGGAAGGAAGGCAGGGAGGGAGGGAGGGCGGGAGGGAGAGAGGGAGGAATTCTTATTGATGGAATGATCAAGAGATCTCAAGCTGGTCCTGTGCTGGTCCTGTCCTCCAACACTTTCTTTATTTGGTAGGGAAACCACATTTGGTGGGCGATCTTGACCACAGAGGGCTTTATTTCCATACAGCACAGTGGGATCTTCCTTTATATCCAGAGAATCTAGGTGAGGCACGGTGGAGACAGGCCTCTGAAGTAATGGGCCTGCAACGAGGATGCCCAGTGGGGTTTTGTCTGCTCATCCCAAAGATCAGCTCACTGTAGAACATCTGGAAAGAATGATAGGAATGTGACCCTGGGTCTACTGTTAACCCAAAGTCAGAATTGCCCTGTAGTCACCATAGAACGGTGAAAATTAAGGAAAACAGAGTTAGTTCACTGGAGGAGAGAAAGCCTGTGACAAAGGAGAAAATTATAATATGAGTAGTGTATATATAGATTCATATATAAAGATATATGTATATGTGTGTATAGTGTATATAGACATGATTCACATAAATATTGTTCATATACAGGGAACTGCATCCTAATATAAGAACCAAAAAGAAAACATTTGCCACTAAACTTTGTGCAAGACTGTGTAAATGCAGTTTCTCTTTAAACAGTAGACATGGGAAAATACACAATGTATAAAAAAATCAAGACACTTCCTTAGCTTTACCTTTAGTATTGACTATGATTAAAGCCCCACATATAAGCATTTAAGAGAGGAGGAAAGGTTAGAGAATTTAGCCTTTCTTATATTTTTCAGGTGAAAAAAGTATAAATCTGGAGCTTGTGTGTAATAGATACTGGATTTTTGCTGAGTATTGTTGGTAAATTCTTCAGTCAAACATCTAGTATTTGTGCAAGTTGATAAAATTTTATCATATAAATAAATTTTTGTAATAGAATTAAAGAAACAAAAAATAATAGCACATGAAACTTTTAGAAAATAAGTAGCACAAAGGCTGAGTTCCTTACAACTTAGTGCACTCATGAATTACCCAGAGAATATATTTTAAATTCAGATTGACCGCCATTCCCCAGAAAAATTCTGATTGAGTAGGTCTGGTGGGGCCCAGGAAGTTGCAGGTTTAACAGGCAACTGCTTAGGTTTAGATCAGGATGGCCGAGGAGCCACACTTTGAGCCCTGTGCTCTAGGGGGCTCGCCTCAAATAGGTCACTTTGGATGATTGGAGGGGTCGAGAAATTACCCTGCCAGAAAAAAGAAATCCATACTGGATCGATCATAATTGTGAAATACCCATGATTATCTTTATCCCTTTGAATTCAAGTGTTTCATTCTATTCAGACCACCCTGGAGGTTACCTACAATTGTTAACACCCTAGGACTATTCCTGGCAATTTAACCTGCACAGGTGGTAGGAAGCATGGCCCAGTTCTGAGGAAATAAGGCCCTGAAGAGAAAGTCTAATGATGAGAGGACAAAGAGGACAGGAATATTGAGAATACGGGAGCTGAAATGTGAAATCCAAAGAAGGGCAAAATAAAAGCACTAAGTCGTTGGGCAGAGAAGAGCAACTGATTGATCTAAATGGGAGAATGAAGGAAGCCCCAAAAAGAGAAGGAAGAGATGCAGAGAGGGTGGAGGGTGGGAAACCCAAGAGACGCGGAGAAAGTGGAGGGTGGGAAACCCAGAGCACCACCTTCGGGGTAAACTTGAACAAAACACGGTCTACGCTGAGTTTATCCTACTTGTAAATTTTTCTTGGCTTAATTTAATTTGTATAATTTTATAATGTTGTTGCTGAAAAAGATTTTACAGAGTCTTTACATCAACTCTCTGATTTTACCAAGAAGCAAATGAAAGACACAAAGCAGATCAGGGAATACCTTTAGGTAAAATAAAACCATCTATTGGGGGAAAATGTCCGAATTATTAAGAAGTGAAAAGAAGATGCCTATGTTACATGAGTTCATTGTTAACCAGAAGAAGAGGGGAGGAGGCGGGGGAAGAAAGCAAGCGTAGCTGAAAGAGAACTGGTCTAGATTTAAGTTACCTAAGTGCTTATTATGATATTGAAGGCTATCAGCCATGTAAGTTTGTGGAACTTAACCTTTAGCTTCCTACCTGTAAAGTAGAAAGAATAATACCTCCTGCAAGTGTTGTGAGAATCAAATGAGTTAGTTAATATAAAGCATTTACACCAAATCTGGTATTTTTTACTTTTATTATGTTCCTTTCCCCTTTCTCTTAACTCAAGAGGACTGGCTGCCATTTTGTGATTGTCTTCATTCATTCTTTATTGAAAACGTTCCTGGAACTTCCATTATCTGCTGCAAAGCAGGATATGCAAATGGGATAGGCCACAGTGCTTATCTTCAAAGAGCTCACTGTCTCACAGAAAGACCAATACATAGATAGACAATTATAAATTAATAGGGTACACCAGCACAGCCAAAATGTAACATGAGCCAAAAGAGAGACACATAACCCAATAGAAAGGACAGGAATGGGCAGTACCAAGAAGTAACACCCAAACTGAGCCTTAGCGGTTCAGTAGGAATCCTAAAAGGTACCTGTTGTCTTGCCTGTGCCCAGCATCTTTCTTCTCTTATTGAAGGAATATTATCCCTTCCTTTGGAGATTTCCTTTTCTGCTCCAATTAGATTTTATGTGGCTGTCAATCATTTTGTGGGACTGTCAATCACTTAGCCTGGGGGTGGGCTCCAATCATGGGGCCCCTTCCCCAACCACAGTAATTAGCCTAAGAAGGGACCAGAGATTCAAGTTAAGCCCATCATAGTCCTTGCTAGGCGTTTTCATGGTAACACTGAAAGGGAAAGATACCTTTTTCTTTTTTCCTTTGGAATTAGTAAACTGTAGTGACATAAAATTGAGACATAATCCCTCCATTCCCCTCTCCTGCTCCTACTACTGGCTGGAGTTCCACTTCTATAGAAGGAGAAAAATAAACTATTGCACTGGGAGCTAAAAATATACAGAGAAAGTTGAAGATGCAAGAGTCGCTGGCTTCCATGCCCATCGGTAGTGCCCTATCACTCCCTTTATCCTGAATGTTCATGTGTATTGGAATTCTGTCACTTGCAACTGAATGAGCCCAGTTCAATATAAAAATTGACCAGGAAAAGAGCAGTCCTATGAGAGGGCTTCAGGCAAAGGAAGACATGGAATATGTATGAACGGTGGCAAGAGGCAGGAGGAACATTTCCTTTTGTTGGAGTCCTGCATGGTCTCCCTAGCTCCCTAACACACGCTAACCCAAACACATTTGCAGCCTTAGCCTGGTAAGCAGGGGGTGGAGGATCACCATCTAGATTTCCAGGCCATGGTCAGACATCTTCTATGTCTGGTTTTGCACTGGTTCTCCTGCCAGACTCCAGCTGGCTATTGGAACTAGAATGTGCCCTAAATCAGCCTATTTGGCAAGAGCCCTAACCTTCAGTGTAGCTCTGCAGCTTCCTTTCCCAGAGGCAAGATTCAGGTTCCTGGATACACCCTTGCAATTCACTTGCAATAAGGTACACCGCTCTCTGGATTGTGCCTCCTCCTGCTGCAGTGCAACTCATCAGACAGGAAAGCTGGATGAGGTCAGTTCAATGTTTTTGAGGCCACTCTGGAAAGCCGACTCTAAACTGTCAGCTGATTTGTAATGGATCTGGTGTCTCCAGGGCCCGTCGCCCCACCTCCCTCCCTGCTTCCGGGACTTCTCCCTCTGGGCACCGCCTCTGTGTATTGAGGAGAGATGGCCAACATGACTTACACCTGCGCTTGATCAAGTTATGGTATTAATCAACTGGCCCTGCCTTACCAAGCATTATTTCCTTCTAGAAAACTCTCATAGCTTTTAGATGGAAGCCAAATTCTTCTGTGTTCTTACTCTGCTTTTCAAAGACGTGGCCAGGTGCAGGGACTCATGCCTCTAATCCCAGCACTTTGGGAGGCTGAGGCAGGGAGGATCACTTGAGCCCAGTAGTTAGAGACCAGCCTGGGCAACATATTGAGACTCTGTCTCTACCAAAAAATAAAAAATAAAACAATACAAATTAGCCGGGTGCGGTGGCACACACCTGTAGACCCAGCTACTTGGGAGGCTGAGGTGGGAAGATCGTTTGAGACTGGGAGTTCGAGATTGCAGAGAGCAGTGACGGTGCCACTGCACTCTGGCCTCGGTGACAGGGTGAGACCCTGTCTCAAATAAATACGGCTACATGAGTTTCCCATCTTACATTGAGGGCCTGGAGGGCAGGACCAGACACTATGTGGATTTCTTCTCCAGGGAACTAGCAGGGGGATCTGATGCACTGATAAGTAATACCTCCCAGTGATTACTGGGCATTTCTAGCTATGTGAGCCTAGAGGAAATCCCAAGGAGTCCATTTCAGGAAAAGAGGAAAATATTGGAGTTATGCAGACAATTTTAAGATATTGATTATTTTAACAAAGTCAACTATTTTGATTTACAAAATTAGGTCCCATTGCTTTTCAGTATAGATCAAATTACCACAGACCTCAAACTGGTGGCCATCTGCCCGAGAATGAAATGGTATTGCCACATCAAATGTGCCCTTCTCCCAATAGGCAGCTCTATTTGCCTAGTATTTGCTCTTACTTTGTGAAGAAAATCCAGGAAAAGGTGCCTTTCATTTCTGTAATTCTACATAAGTACATACTATTTTCCTGCTTTGATAAAAAGGTCACCTTCTCCAGGAAAGCTTCCCAGAGCGCTAAGGACCAACTAGTGTCACCAGTCAACTCATGTGGGCAGCACAAACATTCCTCAGAAAATACATTTAAATTAAAAGAAGAGCAAAATTCTTTTTCACATTTATGATCCCCTTGGCATCATGAAGTTGTGTCATATTTGTTAGAGACTAATATAATAAGAACAGATGCAGGCTCAGTAGGTAAAAGATGCATTCTTGCTAAGTCATGCTTGTATAGCAACAAATCTTGCTATCTGAAAAATGGTTTGTCTGTGTTTCAAATTCAGGGAGAGATGGATGAATTTGTCTCTCATGCAACACATTGTAGCAGATGGATGAAGAACTTGAAAGAACCCAGGACACAGCAATAAGCACCATATTCATATTTAGAGCAGCAATGCTGCTCCATTAAAATAATCTGTCACATTAAATTTATGTTGTTAATTTGAATTAAATACATGCTTTTGTTGAATTGGTTTTTTGTCTTTGCTTATACAACTAGACAAGAGCTGTAAGAATAAATAGTGGATGCTTGTTTGTACACATGTAAATAATGTTGTAATTAAAATAATGTAATTCGGCACCAGGAATCTATAGATTTCATTTTTCCTTAAGTAGGGTTAGAACATTACTCAAGTTTGCAAAATACTAGGTTAATGCAATAGCTGTGTAATATAGTTTGGATATTTGTTCCCTCCGAATATCATGTTAAAATTTGATCCCCAATGTTGGAGGTGGGGTCTAATGGGAGGTGTTTGAGTTCATGGGGGAGGATCCCTCATGACGCACTTGGTACAGTCCTTGAGGTAATAAGCGAGTTTTCACTCAATTAGTTCCCTTCAAAACTGCTTGTTAAAAGGAGCCTGTAATCCCAGCATTTTGGGAGGCCGAGGCAGGCAGATCACCTGAGGTTGAGAGTTCAAGACCACCCTGACCAACATGGAGAAACTCCATCTCAACTGAAAAAACAAAATTAGCCAGTCATGGAGGCGCACACCTGTAATCCCAGCTGCTCAGGAGGCAGAGGCAGGAGAATCGCTTGAACCCGGGATGTGGAGATTGCAGTGAGCCGAGATTGTGCCATTGCACTCCAGCCTGGGCAACAAGAGCAAAACTCCGTCTCAAAAACAAAAAAAAAAAAAAAAAAAAAAAAAAGAGCCTGGTATCTCCCTCCCCCTCTCTCTTCTCCTCTTTGGCCGGGTAATCTGCCCGCTCTGGCTGCCTTTCCCCTTCTATCATGAGTGGAAGCAGCCAGAGTCCCTCAGCAGAAGCAGATGCTGGTGCTTCCTGTACAGCCTGCAGAACTGCAAGCCAAATAGACCTTTTTTCTTTACAAATTACCCAGCTTTGGGTACTCCTTTACAGCAACACAAGAGGACAAAAAACACTATGTTAAGACTAGCCAGATGATCATAGATGCTTATAAAATGTTATCCAAAATTTCAAAAGCCCCATAAATTATTGTATTTATATAAAAAAGTAAATACTAAATACTCATTTTTTTTTTTTTTTTTTTTTTTTTTGGAGACAGGGTCTCTGGAGCCCAGGCTGGAGTGCAGTGTCGCGATCACTGCTCACTGCAGCCTCCACCTCCTAGGCTCAAGTGATCCTCCCACCTCAGTCTCCCAAGTAGCTGGGACTAGAGGCATGGGTCACCACACCTGGCTAATTTTTGTATTGTTTGTAGAGACGGGGTTTCACTTTGTTCACCCAAAGTTCTGGGATTACAGGCATGAGCCACCTCTCCTGGCCTTCAAATATTTTTTCTTCTTGGAGACAGGGTTTCCCTCTGTCACCCAGGTTGATGTGCAGTGGCATGATGTCACCTTACTGCAACCTCCACCTCCTGGGTTCGAGTGATCCTAATGTTTCGGCCTCTAGGGTAGCTGGGACTACCCGCCACCACGCCTGGCTAATTTTTTTATTTTTTTATAGAGGCTGGGTTTCGCCATGTTACCCCGGCAACAAGAGGCTGTTCAAACTTTTAATAATCAAAAACTCAATTGCAGTGACTTCCGGTAAAGATAGAGATTGAACTCTCTTTGCTTCTTCCCAAACCCTACTGAAACTACACCAAAAGGACTTATTTTAAGGCATAAAACTCCAAGGAGAGGGAGATAATGACAACACCTTTGAAGGAGGAAAGAACATGGCCAAAGGGAAATTGACTTTGCGGGTCTGAAAAAGCCTAACCCTGAGTTAGCAGCAAGGGCAGCTAAGAAAAATACATATATAATATCCACTGAAATGTCAGGCAAAAGCCCAGGAATTGAAGGCACCAAGTACCCTGGAAGTGGAGGGTGGTGAGGACAGGATCAAAAGGATTGGTTGAAAGAAATAGTTAGATTCCTCAATTCCTTGGCCCACCCTACACAACTAGGCAGCTGCAACCCCAGAAGAAGATTAGAACTGTGTTCTTCGAACAGAGAAATCAGAGGATCTCTAAACCAGGGAACCAAGTCAAGGTAGGGGAAGTGTATCAAACACAAGGGGGATCGACACCACCTCCCTCCTCTCCCAGTACGACAACCAGAATACAGGGAGCCAGGCCTTCCCCATTCATACAGGAGACTGAAGGTGCCTTCTGTGGGGAATCCAAACAGCCCAAGAGGAAACACCATAATAGACAGTGGAGGTTCCAAACCAAAATAGCTGACCCATGTCAATGAAGAAATGAAAGCCACCCATGTACGGAGAGCTTCTGCTTGGCTTTTTATTGTGATACCCTTAATCATTAGCAGACAATTAAGAATTATCAGACATCTGAGGATAGCCTCCTACACAAATGTTGAAATAAAATACATAAACAGCAAAAGGCAACTTGAAGGAAACAAAGACTAGGCTGTCAGGAAAAAAAAATGTAAAACTTCTTTTAAAATTAGTATCAATATCTATAGAGAGGAGTCCAGCAAGGTGGTACATGCCTGTATTCCCAGCTATGCAGAAGGATCACTTGAGCCCAGGAGTCAAAGGCCAGCCTGGACACCACAGCAAGACCCCGATAATGGTTTGGCTGTGTCCCCATTCAGATCTCAACTTGAATTGTTATCCCCAGAATTCTCACATGTTGTGGGAGGGACGTTCCTGTGCTATTCTCGTGATAGTAAATAGGTCTCACGAGATCTAATGGGTTTATCAGGAGTTTGCGCTTTTACTGTTTCTCTCATTTTCTCTTGTTGCTGCCATGTAAGAAGTACCTTTCACCTTCCGCCATGATTCAGAGGCCTCCCCAGCCATGTGGAATTCTAAGTCAAATTAAACCTCTTTTCGTTCCCAGTTTTGGGTATGTCTTTATTAGCAGTGCGAAAATGAATGAATACAACTTCTCATCTTTTTATGTATGTATTTATTTATTTATTTTTTGCGAGACGGAGTCTCACTGAGTCGCCCAGGCTGGAGTGCAGTGGTGTGATCTTGGCTCATTGCAACCTCCACCTCCTGGTTCAAGCAATTATCCTGCCTCAGCATCCCTAGTAACTGGGATCTCAGGTACCCACCACCATGCCTGGCTAATTTTTTTGTATTTTTAGTTACGACGGAGTTTCACCATGTTTGTTGGCCAGGCTGGTCTCGAACTCCTCACCTCAGGTGATCTGCCCACCTCGGCCTCCCAAAGTGCTGGGATTACAGGCATGAGCCACTGTGCCCGACCTACACTTTTTTTTTTTTTTTTGAGACAGGATCCTGCTGTGTTGCCCAGGCTGGAGTGCAGTGGTGCAATCTCAGCTCACTGCAACTCCACCTCCTGGGCTCAAGCAATCCTCCCACTTCGGCCTCCCAAGTAGCTGAAACTGCAGGTGTGTATCACCATGACTAGCATTTTTTTGCATTTTTTTTTTTGTAGAGACAGGGTTTCGCCATGTAGCCCAGACTGGTCTTGAACTCCTGAGCTCAAGCAATCCACTCACCTCAGCCTCCCAAAGTGCTGGGATTACAGGCAAGAGCCACTGTGCCTGGCTGTTCCCACCCGTCTTTCAATAATAATAATAATATATAGAGAGAGGTATTCGAAGATTTTAAATTAATGAAACAAAAATTAATGAAACAAAATAAAGAGAACAAAAAATAAATTTAAACGTTGTAAAAATGAAAACTCAATAGATGGATTGGAAGATAAGGTCGAAGACGTCTCCCAGAAAGAAAGAAAACAGCATATAAAATAACAGGTAAAACATAGGCAAAGTAAAAGGCCAGTCCTGAAGAAATTCTTCAAAGATAGATTAGAAAAATCAATTATTTCATCAATGAAATAATTTAAGATTTCTGAAAATTGAAGGATACATGTCTGCAGCGTGAAACAGTTCGCTGAGTATCCAGCAATGAAAATATATCCACACCAAGACACATCACAGAGCTATTTCAGAACACAGGACTTAGGGACAGAATGTTTATGTCTCCCCTGCCCCCAGTTTATATGTTGAAATCTTAACCCCCAATGTGATAGTATTAGGAGGTGGGTCCTTCGAGAAGTAATTAGGTCTTAAGGGTGGAACTTCATGAGTGGGATAAGTGTCCTTATAAAAGGAGACCCCACAGAGCTCGCTTTTCCCCCTTTCTGCCGAGTCAGGATACAACCAGAAGAAGGCCACCTGCAATCTAGAAGAAGGCCCTCACCAGAACCTGACTATGCTGGCTCTCTGATCTTGGACTTCCAGCCTCCAGAGCTGTGAGATAAGAATTTGTGTTGTATATACGCCAATCAGTCTATGGTACTTTGTTCCAGCAACCCTAACTGACTAGACAATGGGGTCAATGAGAAGATTTTAAAGTTTCCAGTGGGATGGGAGAAGGAAGATTGCATACAAAGTATCAGAAATCAAAAGGGCTCTGAACTTCTCAGCAGCAACACAGGAATTTACAAGAAAATGGGGTAAGGCATTCAAAATTCCGAAGGGAAATAGTTTCCAAATAGTTTTTTTTTTTTTTTTTTTTTTTTTAGTAGAGACAGGGTTTCTCCATGTTGGTCAGGCTGGTATTGAACTCCCGACCTCAGGTGATCCACCTGCCTCGGCCTCCCAAAGTGCTGGGATTACAGGCGTGAGTCACCACGCCGGGCCAATATCCAGATAGTATTAACTATCTAGTCAATTTCTTTTTTTTTTTTTTTCCTTTAACTTTTATTTTCAGTTCAGGGGTACATGTGCAGGATGTGCAGGTTTGTTACACAGGTAAATATGTGCCATGGTGGTTTGCTGCACAGATCATCCCATCACCTAGGTACTAAGCCCAGCATCCATTAGCTATTCTTCCTGATGCCCTTCCTCTACCCACACCCACCCCACCCTGACAGGCCCCAGTATGTGTTGTTTCCCTGCCATGCATCCATATGTTCTCATCATTCAGCTCCCACTTATAAGTGAAAACATGCAGTGTTTGGTCTTCTGTTCTGGTGTTGGTTTGTTGAGCATAATGGCTTTCAACTCCATCCATGTCCCTGCAAAGGACATGATCTCATTGTTATTTATGGCTGCATAGTATTCCATGGGTATGTATATACCACATTTTCTTTATCCAGTCTATCATCGATGGGTATTTGGGTCACCTCCCAGGTTTAGGCAATTCTCCTGCCTCAGCCTCTTGAGTAGCTGGGATTATAGGCACGCACCACTACACCTGGCTAATTTTGTATTTTTAGTAGAAATGGAGTTTTGCCATTTTGGTCAGGCTGGTCTCCAACCCCTGACTTCAGATTATCTGCCCACCTCAGCCTCCCAAACTGCTGGGATTACAGGCATGACCCACCGCACCCAGCCTACATTTAAGTCTTTAATCCATCTTGAGTTAACTTTTGTATAAAGTGTAAGGAAGGGGTCCAGTGTCAATTTTCTGCATATGGCTAGCCAGTTCTCCCAGCACCATTTATTAAATAGGGAATCCTTTCCCCATTGCTTGTTTTTGTCAGATTTGTCAAATCTGGTGGTTGTAGGTGTGCGGTCTTCTTTCTGAGTTCTCTGTTCAGTTCCACAGGTCTGAATATCTATTCTTGTACCAGTACCATACTGTTTTGGTTTCTGTAGCCTTGCAGTATAGTTTGAAGTCAGGTAGTAGGATGCTTCCAGCTTTGTTTTTTTTTGCTTAGGATTGTCTTAAATATCTAGCCAACTTCTGAACTAAGTGTGAGGGTGCATATCTTTTACTCAAAAAATTTACCCCTCTCCTATACACATATTTTTCTGAAGGAGTTACTGCAGGATGTGCACCACCAAAATAATGGAGTAAGTCTTGAAAAAGGAACACAAGAGTTACAGGGTAAAAGAGATGTAAATAGGAGAAATGCAAAAGGAATTCCCACACTTACTCAGGATGATGTACCAAGCATGGGGGCAACTCATCTGGACACTATTAGGCCCAAGTGCTCCATAAGAAACTTAAGACAATAAAACTGAGATAATACCCAACATGAATGAATGTATCAAGAAAAGATTTGGCCAGGCGCGGTGGCTCACGCCTGTAATCCCAGCACTTTGGGAGGCCCAGGCGGGCAGATAAGGAGGTCAGGAAATCGAGACTATCCTGGCTAACATGGTGAAACCCCGTCTCTACTAAAAATTACAAAAACTTAGCTGGGCATGGTGGTGGGCCTCTGTAGTCCCAGCTACTGGGGAGGCTAAAGAAGGAGAATGGCTTGAACCTGGGAGGCGGAGTTTGCAGCAAGCCGATATTGCGCCACTGCACTCCAGCCTGGGTGACAGAGGGAAACTCTGTCTCAAAAAGAAAAGAAAAGAAAAGATTTAACCATCTGGTGGGGAATATGGATTAGGGATAAATGTGTACAAGGAAATTGGGCAAGTGAGGAAAGATGACAATTCGTAACTGAGGAAAAACTACAAGTTGTACAGTCAAGAAAAAGTCATCATCGTTGCCCATATGGCTCGACACTGAATAGCCTACAGAGTCACAGCAATGTTAACCCTGAACATTGAGTTATTCAGAAATAAGATAAATCTAAATAAGGAGAATGAGTAGCTTAGAAGTATCTATGACTTTATTTGGTAAGGGTGAAGGACAAAAGATACATAAATCCTCATGTTCATGAAGGGAAGTCAATAATGTCTAAAACAAACAAACAAACAAACAAAAAACAGAAGTAACATTACAAGTACATTACTTAGAGAAATGGAGTTACATATCGGATGAAGCATCTTTAAAAGTTAAAAATAGATACCTCTGGGAAAAGGGATATGGAAAATAAGGGGTTGGGAGACTATTTGTCTTTGCAAACTTTGTGGAACTTGGTGATAATTAAAATTATGTTTATGGGCCTCGCACAGTGGCTCACGCCTGTAATCCCAGCACTTTGGGATGCGAGGCGGGGCAGGGGGCGGGAGGATCACCTGAGGGCGGGAGTTCAAGACTAGCCCGACCAAAATGAAGAAACCCCATCTCTACTAAAATTACAAAATTAGCCAGGTGTGGTGGTGCATCCCTGTAATCCCAGCTACTTGGGAGGCTGAGGCAAGAGACTCACTTGAACCTGGGTGGTGGAGGTTGCGGTGAGCCAAGCTAACACCATTGCACTCTAGCCTGGGCAACAAGAGTGAAACTCCGTCTCAAAAAAAAAAAAAAAAGGTTTATATATATTTTAATAAAAATTGAAAAAACAGGATCACAAAATGTATAAATGTATGCAGAACAATGCAAAAAGCCATGGTTTTATGGTTAGAATTGAAGACTAAGATTTAAATACAGGAGGCAGGGCTGCATTATGACTGTCATGAGGCCTAGGCACTTTGACTATGTGGGCCCCTCACACTATAATATCAGTATTAAAATTGTTTTTGATATAACTTTAAGTATTTCAATTTTTTTCCTTCTCAGGTAAAATTTAGTAGAATTTCATAGGCCTCTTAAAAGTTTCATGATCCCTAGGCATTATGTCTTCTGTGCCAGTGGATAAGTCCTTCCTGGTTAGAGAAAGAAAGGAGGAAAACTACAGAATCCTGTTTACTTCGTAGTTAACAAAGCTCCCTTTGCTTTGTGGCTCAACATTTCTAGGTCACAATAGTGGCAAATTAAGTGACTTTATAAACAATGAAGCTTCATTTGATCTGATCCCAACCCTGTTAGTACACAACCATCTTACACAATATTTTTAAAATTTATTTCGTAAGAAAAACATCAGGTTGAAATGTTCAAACCCAGCAGCTTAACAAAAAACAATCATAAATTCATTGACTGCATTTTTCATTTTCCATAGGAATATTCTCAATTGAATAGATTACTCAAAGCTTTTATGTCTCCAATTATTTCTCCATTATTATAAAGTAAAAGTGACATTTTGTAACCTTTGAGTTACAAGCCTTCAACTTCTGTATGAAGAGTATGTCATACATTGTGATCAATTTAATCCTTCCCATCTCAGCTGGTTAAGTTGGTGAGACCAATACTGTTGAAACTATGCCCAAAGATGCAGATAGAAACCAAAAGCATTTGTTGAAAAATGTTTTGAATATTAATGCCTTGCAGTTGTACAGCTCTCTCTATTTTTTAAATGACTTTCTCTTTTCTGCTCGGATGTCTATTTTTTCCATATTGGCGTATCTAAAACTGAAATTCGCTTCAATATTATTTCCATCTCTTCACTTACCCAATCCATTCAACTGGAACCATATTTCTGGTCACTCCAGCTTGAACCTAGTATTCCTGCCTCTCTTCCTCACATTCAAAATCTAATTGATTAAAAACTTCTTTTTCCTTTTTTTTTTTTTTTTTTTTTTTGAGACGGAGTATTACTTTGTTGCCCAGACTGGAGTGCAGTAGTGCGATCTCGGTTCACTGCAACCTCCGCCTCCCAGGACCAAGCGATTCTCCTGTCTCAGCCTCCCGAGTAGCTGGGACTACAGGCGCATGCTACCACGCCTGGCTAATTTTTTCTTTTTTTTTAGTAGAGACAGGGTTTCACCATGTTAGCCAGGATGGTCTCCATCTCCTTACCTCGTGATCTGCCCGCCTCGGCCTCCCAAAGTGCTGGGATTACAGGCGTGAGCCACCGCACCCGGCAATTAAAAAGTTCTATTAGGCACTCCAGCCTGGCCGATCTCAAAAAAAGAAAAAAATTTCCATTGGTTGTTCATTATATTTTTTTTACATATCTACATTATCAATGTCCAATCCTACCACCAAACTTGAACTTGCCTTTGTACTTGAACTTTTGCACTGGCGTCTTAACTAGCCTCACTCAAACAACTCTTCCTCCTTCAATTCATCCTACACTTTGCCATCAAATCAACTTGTTAACACGGTAATCGTGTTATCCAAGTCTTCAATGGCTCCCAATTGCTTACAAGATAAAACTGGCCATTTGTCTAATATCTGATAATATCAATGTGTAATGGCCATTTATCTGTAGTATAATACCAACCCATGCTGGATACTCTGAGACTTTTCTAGTCACGTTTTGCTGAACATCTTTTACAACTCACCCCCATGGTCACTCTGTTCTTTCATCTGGAGTGCCTACTCATATTGATGTAGCTCAAGTCTACCTTCTTGTTGAAGCTTTTCCTGAGTACTCATCTCATAATGATTGTGTCCTTTGGATTCTTCACACTTACTGAGAACACCATCATTTAAAACATATCAGATACTGCCTTGTATAGTTATGTTCTGTTTATATATAAGTCTCCTGAACAAATGATAAGCTTTGAGGGCCCAGAGGCTGTCTGATCCCACCATGTAGGGTCACATGGTATGTGTCCATTAAATAACTGACTGATAAGGGGAAAGACTTTTTTTTTTTTTTTTTTGAGATGGAGTTTTGCTCATGTCACCCAGGATGGAGTGCAATGGCACGATCTCAGCTCACTGCAACCTGCGCCTCCCAGGTTCAAAAGATTATCTTGCCTCAGCCTCCCGAGTAGCTGGGATTACAGGCGCCCGCCACCATGCCCAGCTAATTTTTGCATTTTTAGTAGAAATGGAGTTTCACCATGTTGGCCAGGCTAGTCTTGAACTCCTGACATCGTGAGCTGCCTGTCTCGGCTTCCCAAATGGGCTGGGATTACAGGTGTGAGCCTCCACTGCCTGGCTTGTAGGATAAGTGGATGGATCCACTAGATGACCTCCCAAGGCCCACCGAGTTCTAATAGTCTGTAACATTATATCTCTCCGGAGAGCACACATCGTCTTTAAGAATTATGGGAGAATATCCTCTATCTGGCTCCTGTCCCAGAATTGCAAACTGAGCCACACTAAGTGAACAGAACCTGTTCCCCTCCCAGCCCTGCGGCTTCTAAAAACAGTTTTGAAACTGGTAGCAGCTGTGAATTTGGAGGACTCTGCTTCTGCCCCACCCCAGCTGTGCCTCTGTTTTGGGAATTCCGGCCGGGCTTGTACTCAGCCAGCATCCTGTCCTAGTAGCACTAACTGTACCCAGGCTTACTGGAAAGGGATAACCCTTTCGGGGCCCACTTACCAAGTCTCTATTTCCAGCTCCTCCTGCTGGATGGGGGAGGGGTGGGAAAAAGAGCCTTTTCTTCCTTCAACTTCAAGACAACAGCGAGTGTTTGGGGAACAGGTCGCATTAATTAGCTCAGCAAGATTTTTAAACTGTTTATTAACTTCATGTTTTAAAAGTTGGGACATTTGTCTGTTTTGCAGTTCCAAAATCTTTTAAAATATATATTTTTTTCAATTTTCCCACTTTGGGGAAAGAATACTATTCTGATGGTTGTCCTTTGAAATTAATTATGAAAGCTGAGATTGTTGGGGGGATTTTTTTTTTTTCTTTTTTCTGAAGTAAGAGCAGTTTTTGTGTATTTGCAAAAATCTCTAGTTCATTTTGTAGCTCAGAATAGTTATAGTAACTACCCTGATATACAAATTTATCAACCAAAAAGGCAGTAATATGAATAGTCTTTAAGAGTGTTAGCACATTGTAAAATCCCAAAGGCCCAACTTCTACATGCAAAGGAGGGGGGTGGGGATTGTCATCTTCATTGTAGATCACTCGCCTACCAAGGCTTACCCAGACTCCTGAACAATGGGGAAAGCCAAATACTTTAGGCCTGAGATCACCCACTGTCAACCAATCTTCGTTTAAAAAGAGAAGAGAAAGAGGGAGATAGAAAAAATTTCTTCTGTCGTTTTCTTAATAAGTATTTAAGTATTTAGTGACCTGCTGATTTCTCTATGGGATTTAAGGCTATTTATATAAAGATTAAATAACATTGAAACTAAGTGAATGAGGAAACCTGTGCTAAAGAAAAATTATAGATTGGAAAGAAAAGAGATTAAGACACGAAAATATATGAGGACATTTTTGCATATTTCTTTGGTGAGAATACTCACTTAATCATCACTAAACATTATTCGTTACCAGGTACTAGTAGTTTGTTACTAGTAGTAAAAGGTACTAGTAGTAAAAGGCTCTTCAAGAGCTATTCAGTTACGTGGCCCACTCCAGCTGTGTCAAAGCCCTGCATATTTTGCTTATCTTCCTTTGGCTCATGATAAGGTAGTGAATACCAGAGTGTGGTTTGTTTAATATTAACCTGAGAGTTCGATGCCATTAACAGAGCCAAGATTCCAGGGACTAACCCCTTTAAATTCTAGAAGTTGCAATTTTCATTTTTCTTTGTGATCGATTAACTGTCTCCACTTGGCTGTATGAATAGTGTGGTTTCTATGCGCTACCTTCCTGAACTTGACCTCCAGCCTCTCAGTGATTACCTTGAGAAGCCAACTGTTTGGATCCTGCCAGAGATCCAGTGGTTGCATTCATTTTTCTGGTTCTGTTGAAATGAGGTTTTTCTGTCAGAGCTTTTGTTTCTAATATCACTTGTATAGTTTCCTGATGATGCTGCAGTTTTTTTTAGAACACTTCAATACCATCTTATGTTTTTCGCACAAATTCCATAACCAACACATGACACATTTTTAACACATTAAGAGTAGAACTGATTTTCTTTAATCTAGAAAATATTCCTAAAAAGGAAACTCAATCCCAGCTTGTTTATCAGTTTCCCCTAAAACTTAGCTTTTCTCTGTTTAAGCATGATGTTCCTTCAGCGTGTAAGCTGGGATGTAGGTGGGAAAACTTGCCGAAGAATTCTTCCGGAGGAGAGAGTATAAATGTTTCTACACCCTATGACTAATCAGAGATGGAAAACCAGGGGCTGGGCGACAGCTCATACACTAAAGAATTCTAGCACTGGAAAAGAATGTTGCCCTAGGGCCAATGTTTTCACAGCTACATTTCTTCCCTCAAAGTTGGCCTTGGGTAAACATGGAGGAACAGGCATCAATAGTGGAAGGTTGACATCAAAGAGGGAGGGTGGAAGGAAGAGAGAGGCAAGAAAAAGAATTCCACTCCTGGGTTCTTTTTTGTCCACCTTGTCCCATTGTAAGAGCACGTATCCCAATTTTTAATCAGCAGAGAAGGTGACCATAAAGGTGAAAAACGGATTTCTCTCCTACTATTTTAATTAAAAATCCATTTAAATTTATTTTGTGAACATTTAAATAATTGTTGCGTATTTCTGTCTAAAAAGAGACAACAGACCACCTCAGAGCGCATGCCCTGGCTGTAGGCTCCACTCCCATTTGCCAGTTGTGACGTCAGGAAAATATTCAATCCCTCAGTTTTCATCATACCTACTTCATAAGGGTAATGGAAGATTAAATGAATATAATACATAAACCCATTTAGCATAACTCTGAAGACATAGTATTCAATAAGCGATTTTCATTCTTTACATTTTATTCAAAAGTACCTGATACATAGTCAATACCTATTTTGAATGTTTTCCTTTGGTTTTATTACGAGACTGGGCTAACGCCTATAAACATCTTATTTCATTCTCAAACCTTATAAATAGGTGTGATACATATTTTGCAGATAAATAAACTGAATCTTAGTGCAATGGATTGAATGTTTGTGTCTCTCCAAATTCAATATTGAGGCCCTAATCCTCAACGGGATGGTATTTGGAGATGGGACCCTTTGGGAAGTGTCAGGTTTAAATGAAGTCATAATGTTACTGGAGGAGGGTGCCCAGGTTCTTGGCACCTTGCACAAAGAATTGGACAAAACGCATCACCAAAGCAAGGAAAGAATGAAGAAATTTATGGAAAATTAAACTGCACTCCACAGTGTAGGAGCAGGCCCGAGTATAGGGGCTCTAGGGCACCATTACAGAATTTGTGGGAGTTTAAATACCCTCTAGAGGATTCCATTGGTTACTTGGTGTACACTTTATGTAAATGGACAGGATGAAATAAAGTTACAAAGTCGTTTGCTCAGCGAATGCCCTATGGAGAGGATGTTTCCTGTCATAGCTGAAGTGTGAATCGGCCTTATGTTCCCTGCCTCCAGACCCTATTTTCCTGCCTCAATATGGATGGAGACCTCATGATGGAATTAGTGCCCTTAATAAAGAGGGAGAGACCAGAGACCAGAGCCCTTTCTCTCCCCGATATGTGAGGATATAGCAAGAAGGCGTTTGTCTTTAAACCAGAAAGAAGCCCTTCACAGGTACCAAATTGGCCGGCACTTTGGTCTTGAACTTCCTAACCTTCAGATCTATGAGAAATAAATTTCTGATGTTAAATCACCCAGCCTATGGTATTTTGCTATGGCAGTCTGAGCTGACAAAGACACCTAGCAAGGTGAAGGAAGGTCACCTGAGATGACATAGCTACTGAGTGATTGCGCCAGATCTTGAGTAAGTGTCTCATGCCAATGCCTAGCCTTTTTGCATAAAACCATGCTGCCACCCAATGTTAGAGGGAAGCAAGTTGGGTTTCTCTAGACAGCCTGAATCTACCTGGTATACTCTGCTATGCGTGATACTGTTGTCATACGTAAGTTACTTGGCTTCTCTTTACCTTGGTTTCTTCATCTGTAAAATGGGGCTAATAGTCATACTATATCCCATAGAACTATAAACAGTCTTACATGAAGACATGAAATTTTGAAATCAGTGTTTGGCATATGGTAAATTATAGTATTATTAACTTTATCATTGTGATTACTATATATAACCCTGGGGTCAAACCAGATTAGCTTTTGGGAGATAGGAGGAAAGAGCAACAAATATTATATTTTCAGCACAGTTTGTAAAACTTCATGTAGTGCAATACTTGTACAGGTAGTACAAATGTATTACTTGTGGGCTATTAACTGTGTTTCCTGAAATCATCCCTGAGCACTTCAGAGTAGAACATGACTCGTCCCCCAGCAGAATCATGAGTGGAGCTTTTAGAAAACACATTTCAACCCACACTCCTATCCTTAACCCCAGTCCCACCTACCTCCACCCCATTCCCATCCCAGACCACTAATCAGAAGCTGAATTTTTAAAGTATCTCAAATTATTCAAATGTCAGATGTTAAACCTTTTTTTTTTTTTTCTTTTTTTGAGAGAGGGTCATGCTGTCTCACCCAGGCTAAAGTGCAGTGGCACCATCATGGGTCCCTGTACTTCAACCTTTCTGGCTCAATTGATCCTCCCTCCTCAGCCTCCCAAGTTTTGGGGACTACAGGCACAAGCCACCATGCCTGGCTAATTTTTTTTTTTTTTTTTTTTGAGACAGTTGCTCTGTTGCCCAGCCTGGAGTGCAGTGATGCAATCTTGGCTCACTGAAACCTCTGCCTCCTAGGTTCAAGCAATTATCCTGCCTCAGCCTCCCAAGTAGCTGAGACTACAGGTGCATGCCACCATGCTTGACCAATTTTTGCATTTTCAGTAGAGACAGGGTTTCACCATGTTGGCCAATGCCTGGTTGATTTTTACATTTTTTGTAGAGACAGGGTCTTGCTATGTTGCCCAGGTTGGTCTCAAACTCCTAGCCTCAGCCTCCCAAAGTACTGCGATTACAGGTATGAACTACCATGCCTTCTAATTCAGTCCATTAAAAAAACAAAAAACAAACAAACAAACAAAAAACAAGAAGAGAGAGACAGAGAAATTAAGAGATTTTCTCATTTCCCAGGGTTCCGGGCTTTTTTTGTTGTTGTTTCTTTTTTTTTTTTTTTTTTTTTTTTTTTTAAATTTTGAGACAGGGTCTCACTCTGTCACTTAGGCTGGAGTGCAGTGGTGTGATCATGGCTCATAGCCTCTACCTTCTCAGGTTCAGGTGATCCTCCTGCCTCAGCCTCCTGAATAGCTGAGACACAGGCACGTGCCACAAAACCTGGATAATTTTTAAATATTTTTGTAGAAAAGGAGTTTCGCCATGTTGCCCATGCTAGTCTGGAATTCCTGGACTCATGCAATCTGCCAGTTTCGGCTTCCCAAAGTGCTGGGATTACAGGCATGAGCTAACCATGCCTGGCCAGTTCGGGGCTCTTTCTACCGTAAGGAGTTGACATCCACTCAAATGTACAGCCTGATTACTCCAGGTCTATTGTATTTTTTCCTTGTCAGTCAAAAAATATACGAATTCAATAGAAATGCTAACTTCGTCTCACAGATTCTTCACTTTACAGCAGGGATGTTAGGAGGCTGCGTTTGGGAGAAGATTTGAGTGCCAAAACCCTCTCCCCTCTTCTGTGAATGAGGGTGACAGAAAAAAAGGAACTCACATAAATGGGCTGATCTCTGAGCCTGTCATAATTACTATTAGGATTCTCCATGAAAATCTGTAACTTATCTTATTTTTGGCCTAGTCCTGGTTAAAAGATAATGCTAGGTTACCCTTTTGAAAAGTAGTATACCCTTTTGAATAGTAGTATCTCCCTTTGGTGTTTTTAACCAGATGTGACCCACTTTTTTGTTTTTCAAGCTGCTGTTAACACTGGGGTTGAGGTTGGCCCATTGATTCTTTGGAAGATATCAAGCCGTTCATTTACTTACTCCCTGTCAGGCTGAACTGTGCTTGTAGATCCGCCAAATGACTTTCATAGCAAAAACGCTTCTGTACTGTTGACTTGTAAACGTGGCCTTAGAGTCAACAGGGTCTTTTCTCTAAGACCTCCCAGGCATTTCAAGAAATCTAAGACCAACAAAATCTCTTCACGTATCCCATGAAACCAATTTGTAGATATGACCTAACAACTGCCTTAACTATTGTTTAAAAACTAAGAATGCCATCATTTTTTGAGTTTGTTTCTAGGTATCTCCCAAACAGTAATAGTTTATAAAATGTGAAGAACAGCTATAGCCACCAAGAGAAAACTAACAGAATTGTTATAAATACCTAATCTTAGTAGTGAGCAGCTGTAAGCTAGAAATATGCCTAATGCTAAAAGGGATGTTTCTATTTTCTTAAAAAGGAAGAAAAAAATATTCAAAGGGACTGGTTTCTATTTCTTAATGCAGATACTCCCTATGTGAAATCTTTCTTTTGGGGTTGCCAGGAGTAGGAAATTAGAGAGGAAATATCATCATAGTTTTTAACCCAGTGGTTTATTCTCCTGAAGCCCAGAGGGAAAAGAAATGTTCCCATAACAAACATTCTGAATCTCTTTTATTATAATACTCATCAATCTTACAATTGCTTCTTCAATTATCTGTCTTCCCAGTTACACTATAAATTCCACGAGAGTGACTACATTTTTCCCATTCACCATTCTGTCTCTGGTACAGAGCCTTGGCACATAGTTTGATGTGCAATTAATAATATCTTTTGAATAAAAACGTTGAATAAATTACATTGAAGCAATAGCCTTCAACAGGAATAACGGGAGATATGGAGATTTAAATTGCAGATGAAGCCACTGTGTGGAGTTGGAGTTACTGGATGTGTTCAAAGTGATATAGTTTATAATGCGAATAATTAGATGAAAGAAAGGGAATTTCTGGTTTTGAAGGCAAAAACAGAGAAGAACCTGACACTGGTAATCATTAAGAATCAAAGAGAAAAACGTATTTCAAATTGTACCTAAGTCTAATTGTCTTGAAACATTTTTGCTATCTATTATACAGTACATAGTAGTGTTTTAGGTTTCACTTGTTTTAACGAAGAGGGGTTTTAGCTTTTTTAAAGTACTAGTGTAAAAGTAGCCACGTCCGTGGTTTAGACTGTATAATTTCAACAACACAATCAGCATCCTAAAGCCATCTGAGGTAGTGTAACATCATTGCTGGTTTTATTGTTGATAAATAAAGCTCTTGAAAAATAAATCTCCAAAGTTAAACATATGAGTATCTACAATAATGTTATAAATGCTACCTTTTTAAAAAATTAAGAGAACAATATCATTTCATACAACAACCTTTTTTTGGTGGGATGAATATCTGAAAATGTGATGATGAAAAAGTCAAGTTGAAAAATAGTTGAGAGCATATCTCTTCATCAAACTTCAGTCCCTTGATAGTGCTGCTTCTCCTACAGAAAAGTGAGAATAATTGACTCAGAATTCCAACAGCAGATCAGAGCCAACATTTGAGAGCTGTGAACCTGTAAAGTAAAGGAGACAAATGTACCCAAAGTGAATTCTTAAAGAATTTTGAAAGACTACCTTAGAATTAAAAGATCATTGAGGCTCAAGCCTGTAATCCAAGCACTTTGGGAGGTCGCAGCAGGAGGATCACTTGAGCCTAGAAATTTGAGGCCAGCCTGGGCAACACAGAGAAACCCTGTCTCTACAATATATTTTTAAAAATTTGCCAGACATGATGGTGTGCACCTATAGTCTCAGCCACTTAGGAGGCTGAGGCGGGAGGATCACTTGAGACAGGGAGATTGAGGCTGCAGTGAGCCATGATCACACCACACCACTACACTCCAGCCTGGGTGACAGAGTAAGATCCTGTGGCAGGAAAAAAAAAAAAAAAAGGAATATAGCATAAAATTTACCATCTTAGGGAAATAACAATGAAGACTAGAGCAGAGATAAGTAAAATTGAGAAGAGAAAAATTATTTTAAAAATCAATGAAGCTAAGATCAACAAAGCTAAGAGCTGAAAAGATTAATAAAATTGAGAAACCCTTACCTAGATTAAGGAAAAAAAAGAAGATTCAAATAACTAAAATCAGAAGTGAAATAGGAGATATTACAACTGATGCCACAGAAATGAAAAGGGTTATTAGAGTGCTGTGGTTTGACTATGTCCCCCAGCAGTTCATGTGTTGAGACCTTAATTCCTTAATGCACAGTAGTGTTAGGAGGTGAGGCCTAGTAAGAGGTGTTTGGGTTGCAGGTGTGGAGCCCTCACGAATGGACTAATGCTGTTCTCTAGGAACTTGGTTAGTTACCTCAAAAGCAAGTAGATATAAAGCCAGCCCAGGCCTTTGTACTTGTCTCTGTTCACATGGCTTTCTTCCCCTTCCCCTTACCTGCTATGCTATGTAGCAGCTCAAGGCCCTCACCAGATGTGGTCACCATCTTGGACTTCCCTGCTTCCAAAGCCATAAGCTAAAGAAACTTCTTTTCTTTATAAATGACCCAGCTTTAAGTGTTCTATTATAGCCACAAAAGACAGACTAAGACAAAATGAATACTATGAACAACTGTATGCCAATACATTGGATAACCTAGAAGAAATGGAAATATTGCTAGAAACACACAAGCTGCCAAGACTGAATCATGAAGAAAAAGAAAATCTGAACAGACCAATAACTAGCAAGGAGGTTGAATCAGTAATTAAAAACCTCCCAACAGATCCTCTGGCTTGAGGCTGTCCAGGCTAGAGCATCAGAAAAAGACAAAAGATTGGATTGTAAGAAAAGAAAGCAGAAGCCGTGTTTTGAAGACCTGTATTGCAGATGCTTCGTCAGTTTGTAAGACATGAGTCCAAAATATCTAGCAGTTTGGTTTTTGAAAGATCTCTGAATCATGTGCAGTTACTTGGGCAAGTGGGCCAAGACCCTGTGATTTAATAGTTGGGGGGAAAAAAATCTAGTCACAATATTTTCTTTACCCACAAATGAGATATAGCAATCAAGGGAAAATGAGGTATAGCAAATGGGTGCTTAGATGGGTTAATTTAGTTGTTAATATTAGAGAAATAATGTACAGTACTAAAGAGCTAATTAGGAATATGATTATTAGGGTATGATCATGAAAGGAAATGAGTTTTTCTATAATAGGTGACGTAGTGTCTTGAAATCCTAGCTGAAATGGATACGCCAGTCAAAAGTCAACACGGCACAGAGCATCAGTATTCCTACCCAGCCTGAGAGATGTGGCATATCAGTATATGAAAAAGAGGTCTAGAAGTTATGTGGGAGGGAGGTAAACTATGGTGAATACTTGGATACAAATAACATGAGGCAACAATCACAGCTGATAACATTATATTTCTGAGGGACCAGACAAAAGAGAAGGCATAGAGTGGGTAATTCTTCTTGGACCATTGTTTGGTACAGTTTCAATTCCAAATCATGTACAATCTTTATAGTTTCTAAGGACAAGACTTAAAATGTTCTTATTTTGAAAAAAAAAAAAAAAAACCAGGGTTGGGCACAGTGGTTCATGCCTGTAATCCCAGTATTTTGGGAGGCCAAGGTGGGCAGATCGCTTGAGTCTAGGAGTTTGAGACCAACCTGGCTGACATAGTGAAACCCCATCTCGACTAAAAATGCAAAAATTAGCTGATCATGGTGGTGAGCACCTGTAATCCCAGCTACTTGGGAGGCTGAGGCTTGAGAATCACTTGAACCCAGGAGGCAGAGGTTGCAGTGAGTTGAGATTGTGCCACTGCACTCCAGCCTGGGTGACACAGTGAGACTCTCTCAGAAACAAAAACGAAAACCAAAAAACCCACACTACTCCCAATAAGGAAAAGCCCAGGTTCAGATGACTTCACTGAATAATTCTATCAAACATTTGAAAAATAATCAACAACAATCCTCCTCCAAATTTTTCTTTAAAAATTTAAAGAAAAGGAACACATCCAAGCTCATTTTGTGAGGCCAATATAATTAACCTGATTCCAAAGACAGATAAAGACACCATACGAAAAGAAAACTAAAGACCAACATCCCTGATGAATATTAATGCAATAATCCTTAAAAAGAACTAGCAAACTTAATTCAATAGAATTTTAAAAGGATAATGTACCATGACCAAAGGATGTATTTATTTCTAGAATACACTATAGTTCAATATATGATAACAAATAAATGTAATACAACTCATTAACGGAATAAAGGATAAAAACACATGACTATCTCAATTGACGCAAAACCAAAAAAACCTATTTGGCAAGATCGACAGCCTTTCATGATAAAAACACTCATCAAACTAGCAATAAAGGAAACTACCTCAATATAACAAAGACCAGATATGAAAATTTCATCATTAATATCCTACTCAAGGTGAAAGACTGAAAAGTTTTCCTCTAACATCAGGAACAAGACAAGGATGCTTATTCCTGCTGCTTCCATTCAATGTAGTATTGGAAGTTTTAGCCAGTGTCATTAGGCAAGAAAAATAAAATAAAACAAATAAGTAATAAGAGACTGGGCTTGATGGCTCATACCCTAGTCCCAGCTACTCAGGGGACTGAGATGGGAGGATTCCTTGAGCTCAGGAGTTCAAGGCCCCAGTGAGGTATGATCATGCCGCTACACTCCAGCCTGGGCAACAGAGTAAGACCCTGTCTCAAAAAAAAAAAAGTCGGACTCTTACCTTATACCATATATAAAAATTAACTCAAAATGGATTAAAGACCTAAATGTAATACCTAAACCTATAAAGCTCCTAGGAGAAAACACAAGGAAAATGTTTTATGACATTGGAGTTGGTAATGATTTATTTGATATGAAATCGTTTTGACAACCAAAGCACAAGCAACAAAAGGAAAACAAATAGCGATACATCAGACTTAAAGATTTTTGTTCATTAAAAGACACAATCAAGGCTGGGTACAGTGGCTCATTCCTGTAGTCCCAGAATTTTGGTGTGCTGAGAGGCAAGAGGAACCCATGAGCCCAGAAGTTTGAGGTTGCAGTGAGCCATGATTATGCCACTGCACCTCAGTCTGGGAAACAGAGTGAGAACCTGGTAAAAAACAAAACAAAACAGAACAAAACAAAAAAAGAAACATACAATTAACAGAAGGAAAAGGCAACCTACAGAATGTGAGAAAATATTTGCAAAACATGTATGTCTGATAAGGTGTTAATATCCAGAATATATAATATACAATTTAACGATGATAAAAAATCAAATAACCCAATTAACAAATGGGTAACATTTCTCCAAAGATCATATACAAATGGGGCCAAAAGCATATGAAAAGATGGTTAGTATCAATAATTGTCAGAGAAATGCAAATTAAAACACAATGCGATATCACCTCATACTCTTTAGGACAGCTACTATAAAAAAAAAAAACAGAAAATAACAGGTGTTGGCAGGGATGTGGAGAAGGTGAAACCCTTGTGCATTGTTAGTATGGTTGTAAAATGGTGCTTTGGAAAACAGTTTTAGTTGTTACTAAAACAAGTAAAATTAGAACCATTGTGTGATGCAGCAAACCCACTTCTGTGTATATATCCAAAAGAATTGAAAGCAGAATCTCAAAGACATTTACACACCCAGGTTCATAGCATCCTTATTCATCATACTCAATAATGAGTATGACCATTACATCAGATTCTTCAAGCCAAAAGGTTAAAGAACCCAAATGTCCATTGACACATGAATGAACAAAATGTGGAATACACATACAATGGAATACAATGCCACCTTAATAAAGAAGGAAATTCTGATAGATGCTGCAACATAGATGAACCTTGAGGATATATGCTAAGTGAAATAAGCCAGTCACAAAAGAACAGATACTGCATGATTCCACTTACATGAGGTATCTGAAGTATTCAAATTCAGGCCAGTTCGGTGGCTCACACCTGTAATCTCAGCATTTTGGGAGGCTGAGGCAGGTGAATTACCTGAGGTCAGGAGTTCGAGACCAGCCTGGCCAACATGGCAAAATCCCTCTCCACTAAAGATACAAAAATTAGTCGGGCATGGTGGCAGACACCTGTAATCCCAGCTACTCAGGAGGGTGAGGTGGGACAATCGCTTGCACCTGGGAGGCAGAGGTTGCAGTGAGCCAAGATCATACCAGCGCACTCCAGCCTGGGTGACAGAGCAAGACTCCTTCTCAAAAATAAATAAATAAATAAATAAAGTATTCAAATTCTTACAGACAGAAAGAATGATGGTTGCCAGGGGCTGGGGAGACAGAACAAAGTGGAAGCTGTTATTTAATATATAGAGAGGTTCAGATTTGAAAGATGAGGAAGTTCCAGAGATAGGTTTCACAACAACATGAATATATTTAACACTATCTGACAGTACCCTTAGAAATGGTTAAGATAATAAATTTTAGGAATGTTTTAATTCACAATAAAAATTTCTGTAAATGAGTAAATAAATAAATAAAACTGACCACACCAAGCGTTGACATGGATGTAGAAGAACTGCAACCTTCATACATTGCCAGTGGGAATGTCCATCCACTCTGGAAAACACTTTGGCAGTTTCTTAAAGACTAAACATATATCTCCCACACCACGCTAGGTATTTATCCAAGAAAAAGTAAGGCATACGTCTGTACAGACTTGAACAAGGATGTTCATCGTAGCTTCATGAGTAATAGTCAAATCTAGAAACAATCCAAGCATACACCAACAGTGTCTAAAGACAACATTATAACACATTTAGTTATAATTGGCTTTTATTCATGACTTATGAATCAGGGTAACCTTCATTCTACAAAATAGAATGAGAGCTCCACTGAGCAACAGTAGGGGTTGCAAGGTGAGAGCAAGAAAACAGAAAAGAAAAAAATAAGTAAACTAATTGTTTTTTTGGTAAGGATTAAAGCAGAGGGGACTTCCTTATTATGCTGGTTCAGCTAGACTGGAATCTCCTGTTTTCAGGAAAACTGATTTGTTTTGGGATCTATCTGCTTCCTTAAAGTTTCAACTTGATTATGTAGCATTTCGCATGAGTGACTCCATTTTGGTTTGATCTGATCTGTTGGAGTCTTGTTCAGGAGCTCAGTACAAATTAATGGCCTCCGCAATTTTCGTTTAACAAAAGTGAATAAAGAAATTGTGTATATCCATACAATGAAATATTACTCACAAAGTAAGTATACTTTTTACATATAATTTATTGAGTATTATGTACCAAGCACTCTGCCAAATGCTTTAAACATGTAATCACAACAACTCAGTGAGGTAGGAATAACTAGCTTTATTACGCAGGTGGTGAGGCTGAGTTTTGTAGAAGTTTAGTAACATACACAAGGTTACACAGCCAAGCTGTGTCAAAATCAGAGTTTAAACTTAGGTCTAGAGTAATGGCAAAAATAAGAGTGTTCAATCCCTACACTGTATTTCTTGAATTCAAACAGGAGCTATACACTCCTGATGATAGTAAACATCCCATACACTCTTGATGATAGGTTGATGATAGTAAACATCTCTATTGATGAATTTCTCAGAAAACAAAGCTCTGGCTGTTCGCCAGTCGTGTTATCTACCACTATAGTGCAATGGTTTAGAATGTGAACTGTAAATGTCAACAGCCCAGGTGTGGATTCCCACTGCTACCACTTTCCAGTTGTGTGAGCTATTTAATCTTTCTGTTCTGTTATCTCTAAAATGGAGATAATAGAATCTGTCTCATTCTCTGATTGAACTTCTAACAGTTTCTGGCACATGATAAAACTTTACCCATCTTTCTTTAACTTCTTGCATTTAACTTTAAATGCTTCTTGTCTCTGTCAAGAAAGATAAGCCACTATTTTAAAAATGTATTTAATTTAATGTGTTAAAGCCTGTTATATGCAATGTCCTGGACATTGTTGGGGATACAAAGATGAGTCAGATAGGAGAATCTCAGATGGGAGAATCCCTGTCTCCAGGAATTTTGCAATCTATTAAGCAAAAGCCATGCTCAGTTAATTCAATACTCTTAACATTCATGTGACCTGTGCCTTGCGGTTGGTTGAACTTTATATTTAAATTTTTGACTTTGCAACATTCTAACATATTTTGCATTATGAAATACTGTGTCTGGGCCTATTCTCATTTAGGCCTTCTTAAATTATCAGCCTTTCCTCCTTGAGAGCAATATTTATTGATAATAATATTTCATTTTTTTTACTGTAAAAACTTACTGAAACTTTCCAAGCTTATCCCATTTTGGAATAATTTGTGTAAAGTCTTTTAAGTATTATCAAATTAATATGTAGGTATTGTAATGTTTTACACAGTAATGGCCTGACTCTTTAGTGAGGGACAGACAGAATTACAGGTTGTGACAGCTTAAAGCAAACCAAGCTTTTAATGTTGTGCAGGTGACCTCTTTTGCTTTCATGATTGACTGAATCTACTGAAGACAGAAGCAAAACCAGCTTCAATTTTGGTAACCCTGTATGTGTTACTGAATTCCAAAACCTGTATCATAAGGCTACTTATTCCTATCTCACTGAGTTGTTGTGATTACATATTTAAAGCATTTGGCACAATTCTTGGTACGTAATAAAACCTCAATAAATTATATGTAAAAGTATACTCACTTTGTAATATTTCCTTGTATGGATGTACACAATTAGTTTATTCACTTTTGTTGAACAGAAATTTTGGAGGCCATTGTTTTGAACTGAGCTCCTGAACTTGTCTAAATTGATCATTTCACCCCTCTGCAGTGTTGCCTTTAGGAAAAGGCAAATAGGAAAACTACATCAGGTTCCCTGGTTTAGGGATCAGCATTGTGATAGAAGCTACACAGTAGAATGTTAGAGACTGAATTGTATTTTCTCAAAATCCATATGCTGAAGTCCTAACGCCCAGCTCCTCAGAATGTGACCTTATTTGGAAGTGGGGTTGTTATATATGTGATTAGTTAAGATAAAGTCAGTAGGGTGGGCCCCTAACCCAATATGGCTGATGTATTTATTAAAAGGGAAAATATGAACACAGAGATTCACACATAGAAATTGCCACATGAAGACGAGTTATACCACCACAAACCAAGGAACTACAAGAAACCAGGAGAGACACCTGGAACAGATACCTCTCCCGTGTCCTCAGAGGGAGTACAGAGCAGCTGGCATCTTGATTTCACACTTGAAGGCTTCCGAACTGCAAGACAATACACTTCTGGTGTTTAAGCCACTCAGTTGGGAGTACTTTGTTACAGCAGCCCTGGGGAACTTACGCAAGATGGGAGGCGAATTCTGTTTTCTTCTTTTGTTCTTTTCTCCATTATGATACACAAATGCAAGCGCTCTTCTGTAACTTGATTTTTTTTTTTTTTTTAACTTAAGGATACAAAGATGTAATACTTCCCCCATGTTGCTTAAGGCCTACTATGAGAGATAAAACAGATCAACTGGGAGGTCATGGCTTGAATCTAGGCTCTGTCACTTTATTCTGTAGTTCCAGGCAAGTTACTTAGCTTTCCCAAATTTCAGTTTGTTTATCTATAATATGGAGATAATAATATCACTTACCAGTGTTATTGAATAGTTTGAGATAATATGGGTAAATAGTGTGTGCTCACAAAATGCACCCATATCACAAGGCAACTGCAGTTTAAGGCAGAATGATCTAGACAGGAACGGAAGTATAGCAGGTGCTTTGGGATCTCAGTGGGGAGAGATTTCACATATGCCTGGAAACCTGGGTGAAAGTGATGGCATTTAGGTTGGTCTTTAAATAATTGCAAATTGAGTCAGTGAGAAGGCACTCATGGTGAAAGAAACAGCATGAATGAAGGCAGTAGGTCTCCCAAACACAGAGCACATTCAACAAGTAGTGTGGCTTAGGCTGGAGTATTGGATATAAATTTCAGCTTAACTATCTTCCTCGAAGAGCTCTCTTGATGATGCTGGTTTAGTTGCACACCTCCTCCCCATCCCTCTCCAGCACATCGCTGTATTTATTTCCTTCTTAATATATATCACATGTGGAGTCCTAATTACGGAGGGGGAGTTGGGCTGGCAGGACCTAGGGAAAGCAAAAGAAGGCAGGTAACGTATAAGCCTGCCTTTCTTTTTTTTTTTTTTTTTTTTTTTTTAATTTATTTATTATTATTAAACTTCAAGTTGTAGGGTACATGTGCACAACGTGCAGGTTTGCTACATATGTATACTTGTGCCATGTTGGTGTGCTGCACCCATCAACTCGTCATTTACATCAGGTATAACTCCCAATGCAATCCCTCCCCCCTCCCCCCTCCCCATGATAGGCCCCGGTGTGTGATGTTCCATGGCGCAGGACACATAGCCCTCCTGTGCAAATAATTCATGATCTTCTTACACCTAGCGACCCTTGGTTGATAGAAAAAGTCAAGTTAGCTCACTGCAACCTTGGCATTATCAATACTGCACAAAGCCCTCTTCAGCACACAGCACAAACACCATTCTATAAAATCCCCGGCAAGCTTTTGTCTCTTTGCAGTCAGTTCCTTTTTGCTGACCTGCCCATTGCACCCTTGCAACATATTTTCATGCTTTCTCTAATAAATCTGCTTTTCTTTACCTACAACTGTCTTGGTAAATTCTTCATACTGCCATACCTCCAGCCCCAAATAGTCGCGAATTACCAGTGATGTCACAAACTGTAATTCTCCTGTTTATCTGCCTGTTTACTTAACTATTGTCTGTTTCCCCTACTAGACAAGGGCAGGGACTAGCACTTTTATTCAGAACTGTCCCAGCATTTAACACAGGAGATGCCCAACAAATATTGAGCAAGGAAAAAAGGAAGGAAGAAAAGGAGAGGAGTGGGAGGTAGGGGGAGAAAGGAGGAAATTGCCCGTAGTAGTAGAGGAGTACCATCAAATCCGTTGAAGTACTAGCTTGGAACCAGAGGATGGAGGGACTCTTGGAAGGCAGGGTTATTAAAAATCTCAGCTCAGGCTTCTGAATCAGAATTCCTAAGGGAATGATTTGATAGTCTGCATGTACAACAACCACCCCAGGTGAGTCAGATTCAGGCAAATTTGGGAAATACTATATAGACCTAGCAGTACCAGCATCAGCCGGGAATTCATTCGGAAAAAAACTTCTCAGGCCCAATTCTCAACCTTCTGAATCAGGATCTGCCTTTTAACAAGGTCCCCAGGAGATTGAAATGTGATTGAAATGTACTGAGAATTATGATCCTGCCTCTTACTATAATGTCGTTAGATGCCACCCACCGCTTTGCTTCTTCCAGGCTTGAGTGAAGAATTGGGCTAAATATGTTTTTGAAATAATGGGAATCCTTGAGTAGAAATCAGGGATATAAATATTCCTACTCTATTTGGTGTCTATAGATAGATCTCAACTTCAACCATGAGACTTCCTTAAAACTGCAATACACAAAAAGTCTTTTAACCAGCAGTTATTCTGGGACATTCTAGTTTGAAGCCAAAAATGATCTCCCACCCAAGAAAGGAACTTGAAAGACTCATACCAGTAACATAAATCACCACAACTAGGAAAAAAAAAAAAAAAAAAAAAAGACTACACAGAACACATACGCACACAAATAAACTCAGAGAAATAACATCTCCATTGAGGAAAATACTGAAATCTGTTTGTGGGGAAATCTTTAGGATAACTACAGAGGACTAAAGGAATAGGAACAAACCAAAATCCTTTAATGAATCATGGAATCTGTAAATTGGTATCAGATGTTCTCCAGTCAAAGCGCTGCAGAGAGCCCAAACAACACTCCAAATTCTTCCAAATAAGGCAGCCCCAGCTACTGCTCTTAAACACAATTGTGCTCTACCTGATTGTCTGTTTGGTTTGGAATGAACCAATTGTTTTCAGAATTAAAGCGCATTTCTACATATAAGATTAGAAGGATCATGAGGAAGGCTTCTTTAAACACACACACACTTATTTACTGAGTCAAATTTTCCAGTGTATCATTTAGGGAAAAGGGTAGCATAAATCCAAGAAGCTGTCTTTGGTTTCATTTGGTGGTCAGGGAGCAAGGGGGATTTGCTTTCCTGTTGTAGCGTAGCAACTTGATTTCAGTGTCGCTCCTCTGTCATATGTGTAAAGGGAGATACAAAATATCTCACAAGAGAATTTTCCAGAAGATGTAGAGATGGTCTTTAGTCAGCCTGTGAGCTCTCAGACATATGCTGAAAAAGAAATTACTTCAAGGAGTGTTTGAAGCAGATACTTAAAAGAGTTAATAGTATAGAACTATAGACTCATAGAAAGAACTCTTAATGGAACATTAATTGGGATATTTACCAGTGTGACAATATATCCATCTCATCTGCTCCAGGTGGGGTGGGGGTGCTGCCTGGGCTGGAGTTAGCTCCCTTAGGCCAGTTAACTCACATGATGAGCAGCTGCCTTACTTTACCCCAGTGTGCCAACAAATATAGTTCTGTGTGTGTGACAAGTTGTGAAAAGATTAGGAAGCACTAGTGTGAATCACCTCCATACTGTGGGCTTTGAGAATGTGTAAATAGATTGATGATTTTAGGTGGCACATAGGCATATTATAAATGTAGAATTGCTTAGTGAGATCATTTCCCATTCAATTGTCTTTCAATTCATTGGAACATAGAAAGAGGGATAATCAGCGTGTTATCATAGCTTCAAGTATTAATGTCTCATTTAACAAAGAGAAACTAGATCACAGGTATATTTTTGCTATTTAGATCTGAATAACTTTTTTTTTTTTTTTTTTTTTTTTTTGAGACCAAGTCTCGCTCTGGGCCCAGGCTGGAGTGCAGTGGCACAATCTTGGCTCACTGCAACCTCCACCTCCCGGGTTCAAGCAATTCTCCTGCCTCAGCCTCCTGAGTAGCTGGGACTATAGGCACATGCTACCATGTCCAGCTAATTTTTGTATTGTTAGTAGAGACAGGGTTTCCCTGCGTTAGCCAGGATGGTCTTGATCTCTTGATCTCGTGATCTGCCTGCTTCAGCCTCTCAAAGTGCTGGGATTAGAGGCGTGAGCCACCGCGCCTGGCCCATTGTTTTATTTTATTTACTTTTGGTCATTGGTACTTGTTTTTCATTTATAGTAGTGATTTAAAGTTTCATCTTAAAATAAACTTATTTAGACATAAAAGGGGGCTGATGCAAAGAAAATATTCCACAAAAAGTGATACAACTTAGGTCTTTACCATATGGCAAAAATTGTGAAGCTCATATTCAAATAACTGAAGTTCCAAAAGCATCATCCATTAAGTTGCTTGAATCCACTCTGCAATATCTCTGATAAGTCACTTAAAACCCTTCTAGACACAGCAGACATATTATTAGTGCAATTTATTCCATTTTAGGAAAGGTTAAACTGTTAAAATTTTAACACTTTTAGTTGAAATCTGTTTTCAGGATCTTCCTATTATTAATTCCAATTTATCTCCCTGGAGCCCAGTGGAACAAATCTAATCACTCTCTACACTGAAACCCTCTTACATATTGGAAAATGACTCTATGTTTAGTATCCACCCCCACACCATTATCATTCTTTGTCTCTTGGGACACATACACACTAGACCTCCTTTCATCAAGCCAGACAGCCTTCAATTTTCCCCCTCTGACACAATTTTGATCATACTCACCCCCTGGCCATTCTTTTCTGGGCTTGCTCTAATTTATCAGTGTCTCTCTTAAACCGTGTGAATCAATTAAAACTATTTTGGTTGCATGTGGCAGAAAACCTAGTTTAAGCTAGCTTGCACAGTTTAAATCTCCAGAGTAAGATTCACTGAAGGCATGATTTGATACAGGTCACAGAAGACCCAAGAATCAATATTTACTGTCTCTCTTCTAGCTCTGTTTTCTCCTAAGAAGGGCCTACATCTAGGCAGGCATTTCATTCAGCATAGCAAGATGGTTAAAGAGGTCCAGACTTACCTTCTTACAACCTCAAGTCTAGTACAGAAGAAGGGGAATCTCTCAGAAATCCCAGAAAAAGTCTCACTGCGTCTCAGGAGCTCCGAATGTGTCAGATGCTTTCTCCTGGACCAATTACTCTCAGCAAAGGAGTGCAATGTCCTCATTGGTCAGAAGCAAGGAGTAAAGACAACTTTATCAGCAGTACAGGGCTTTACATGGGGATAGAATTCATGTCCCAGAGGGAAAGCAAGTTGTGTTTACTAGAAAAATTCATATAATGATGTCCAGATAAAAACTCAGTACACTGGGTGAGGTATGACCAGAGAATAAAGCAAGACAATTGCTTCCTTTGTTATGAACTTTATATGTCAACATGGGAGTAAGTGAGATAGAGTACTCTCCATTCGAAAACTATCAGGGGCTGTTATTTCTATCTTCTCTCTGTGCTGGTAGCCTATGCATGGTGGGGACATTATATCAACATAAAACATTGTTTCTTGGTTTCCAGACCAAAGCATATAATTAAGATGAGCTGGTTTTAAAAGAAGAGATAGTTATATAATTGCTTACACTGATAGCAACCAGGTATGGGAGCTCACATCAAGAAAGGAAACAGAAAAGCCATACCATGTGGTGGTTATAATTTAAAAAGCAAAAAGATAAAGTTTCCGACTTCAAAACTTCATATAGAACTGCAGTAATCAAGGAAGAGGACTGAACCACATGGCCAAATAGAAGCTTTTGTCCACCCAACAAGAACACCAATTTAACAACTACCTACACACAAAAAGCACCAATTTAACAACTCTCTCCACGCAAAAATCAGGTGGCAACCACAGAACCTGATTTTAACTTTAAATTGCTGAAAAAGGCACTGAAGAGGGTAGGAAAGATAGTCTTGAATTGCTGACACCACCCCTCCCCTATCCCCTGGCAAGGCTGCATAGCATGGAGAGAGAATCTGTGTGCTTGAAGGAGGAGAGCACAGCGATTGTGGGACCCTGCTGTGAACTTAGTGCTGCCCTGTCACAGTGGAAAGCAAAACCAGGTTAAACTCTATTGATGCCTGCCTATGAAGGGAGAGTCTAGACCAGCCCTAGCCAGAGGGAAATCGCCCATCCCAGGAGTCAGAACTTGACCTTGGCAAGCATCAAGGGCTAAAATGCTCTGAGGTCCTAAATAAACTTGAAATGCATCTAGGCCACAAGAGCTACAATTCCTAAGCAAGCACTAGTGCTGTGCTGGACATGGAGCCAGTGGACCTAGAAGACCAGTCAGAGTGGCTAAGGAAGTGCTTGTTCCACCCCTCCCACAACCCCAGACAGCACAGCTTGCAGCAACAAAAGTGACTCTTTTTTTCTGCTTAAGCAGAAGAGAGCAAAGAGAAAAGAGGACTTTGTCTTGTATCTTGGATAGTAGCTCAGCCATTAAAGGATAGGGCAGCAGGGAGAGTCATAAGGCTACCATTCCAGGTCCTAGCTCCCAGACAATGTGTCTAGTCACACCCTGGGCCAGAAGGGAACCTGCTGCCTTGAAGGGAAGGACCCAGTCCTGGCAAGATTTATCATTTGCTGACTAAAGAGCCCTCGGGCTCTCAAAAACCAGCAGCAATACCTGGCTAGTAAGCCATGAGCCTTGGGTGAGTCTCGAAGAGTCTTCAGGTATCAGCTCAACTACAGTGAACTAGAGAACCAGGTGGGCTCTTGGGGTCCCCAATTCCAAGACTTGGCTCTTGGGCAGCATTTCTGGACCTGCTCTGGACCAGAGGAAAACCCACTGCCCTGAAGGGTGAGTCCTAGGCCTGGCAGCATTCATCAAAAGCTGATTGAATGCCTTGGGCATTAAGTGAACATTGGTGGTAACTTGGCAGTACCCGGTGGGACTGTGGTGGTGGTGGCCACAGGGAGAGTGCCACCTACCTGTGGAAAGGGGAGGCAATAGTGAGAAGGACCTTGTTTCATGGTTTTTTGTGCCAGCTTAGCCTCAATAGAATAGAGTACCAGGTAGATTTCTAATGACTCCAGTTCCTGGCTGCTGGATGCCATCTCTGGACCTGCCTGGGGCCTGAGAGAATTTGCCACCCTGAAAAGTAGGACCCAAGCCTGACTGGTTTCACCACCTGCTGATCATAGAGCCCCAAGGCCTTGAACAGACACAGGCAGTAGCCAGGTAGGGGTTAAACCTGGCCTTGGGTGAGACCCAGTGCTGTGCTGGCTTCAGATCTGACCAAGCACAGTCCCAGTGGTGGTGGCCACAGGGGTGCTTGTGTCTCCCCACTCTCAACCCAGGCAGTTCATCAGAGACAGAGAGAGAGAGAGCAAGAGAAAGAGAGAGGGACAGACTCTGTCGGAGAGAAAGTAAGGGAAGAGAACAAGAGTTTCTTGCCTGGTAATCCAGAGAATACTTGATCTTATCCAACACCACCAAGTTTGTACCTCTATGAGTCTGCAAGAACCACAGGATTATTGGGCTTGGGGACCAAGTCCCTTCAAATACCTGGGAAGCCACAAACAAGTGGCTTGTTTGTGGACACAAACAAGTCCAGACTAGAAAGACTACAATAAGCACTGAACTTTTCAATGCCCAGACTCCGATGAACATCCACAAGCACCAAGACAAATCCTGGAGAAACAGGTATGTGACCTTTCAGACAGAGAATTCAAAATAGCTGTTTTGAGAAAACTCAAAGAAATTCAAGATAACACAGAGAGGAAATTTGGGATTCTATCATAAATTTAACAGATTGAAATAACTTAAAAGAATCAAGCAGAAATCCTAGAGTTGAAAAAATGCAATTAACATACTGAAGAATGCATCTAAATCTCTTAATAGCAAACTTAATCAAGCAGAAGAAAGAATTGATGAGTTTGAAGACAGGCTATTTGAAAATATACAGTCAGAGGAGACAAAAAAAAAAAAAAAAAAAAAATGAAAAAGAATGAACCACACCTACAAGATGTAGAAAATAGCTTCAGAAGGGCAAATCTAAGAGTTATTGGTCTTAAAGAGAAGGTAGAGGAAGAGATAAAGAGATAAGGGTAGAAAATTTATTCAAAGGGATGATAACAGAGAACTTCCCAAACCTAAAGATATCAACATTCAAGTAAAAGAAGATTATAGAACACCAAGCAGATTTAACCCAAAGAAGACTATCTCAAGGCATGTAATACTCAAACTCCCAAAGGTCAAGGATAAAAAAAGGATCCCAAAAGCAGCAAGATAAAGGAAATAACATACAAGGGAGCTCCTATACGTCTGGCAGCAGACTTCTTAGTGGAAACCTTACAGGCCAGGAGAGAGTGGCTGAGAGAAGAAAACTTTTACCCTAGAGTAGTATATCTAGCAAAAAATATCCTTCGAACATGAAGGACAAATAAAGACTTTTCTGTCCAGGTGCAGTGGCTCACACTTGTAATCCCAGCACTTTGGGAGGCTGAGGTGGGTGGATCACCTGAGGTCAGGAGTTCAAGACCAGCCTGGCCAACATGGCAGATCCCTGTCTCTACTAAAAATACAAAAATTAGCTGGGCATGGTGGTGGGCACCTGTAATCCCTGCTACTTGGGAGGCTGAGGAAGGAGAATCGCTTGAACCTGGGAAGCAGAGGTTGCAGGGAGCCAAGATCGTGCCACTGCACTCCAACCTGGGCAACAGAGCGAGACTCCATCTCAAAAAAAAAAAAAAAAAGACTTTTCCAAACAAACGAAAGCTGAGGGATTTCATCAACACCAGACTTGTCCCTCAAGAAATGCTAAAGGAAGTTCTTCAATCCAAAACCTGAATAGTACAATAACAGGTAATGAGATTGAAACCATAATACAAAGTCTGTTAGCAAGCAAAAGTCTAGGATTCAATGGCTTCGCTTCCCTGCTGAATTCTACCAAACATCTAAAGAGGAACTAATACCAATCCTACTCAAACTATTCTGAAAAACAGAGGAGGGAATACTTTCTAATTCATTCTATGGTGCCAGTATGACCCTGATGCCAAAACCAGACAAAGAAACATCAAAACAAAACAAAACAAAACAAAAAGACAGAAAAGTAAAGAAAGAAAACCACAGGTCAATATCCTTGAAGAATATTGATGCAAAAATCCTCAACAAAATACTAGCAAACCGAATTCAACAACACATTAAAAAGATCATTCATCATGATAGATAGGATTTATCCCAGAGATTCAAGGATGGTTTAACACACACAAATCAACCAATGTGATATATCATATCAACAGAATAAAGGACAAAAATCATATGAACATTTCAATTGATGCTGAAAAAGCATATGATAAAGTTCAATATCTCTTCATGACAAAAATCTTAAAAAAAATTGGGGATAGAAGGAACATATCTCAACATAATAAAGGACGTATATGACAGACCCATAACTAGTATCACACTGAATGAGGAAAAACTGAAAAACTTTCCTCTAATATCTGGAACATGACAAGGATGCCTGCTGTCACCACTGTTATTCAGCATAATACTGAAAGTCCTAGCTAGAGCAGTCGGACAAGGAAAAGAAATAAAGGGCATCCAAATTGGAAAGGAAGAAATCGAATTATCCTTGCTTGCAGATGATATGATCTTATATTTGGAAAAGCCTAAGGACTCCTCCAGAAAATTATTAGAATTGACAAACAAATTCAGTAAAGTTGCAGGATACCAAATCAACATACAGAAATCAGTAGCATTTCTATTTGCCAACAGTGAACAATCTGAAAAAGAAATCAAGAAAGTAATCCCATTTACAATAGATGCACATAAAATTAATTACCTAGGAATTAATTTAACCAAAGAAATGAAAGATCTCTCAATGAAAACTCTGAAACACTGATGAAAGAAACTAAAGAGGACACAAAATAATAGAAAGATATTCCATGTTCATCGATTGGAAGAATCAATATTGTTAAAATGTCCATACTACCCAAAGCAATCTACTGATTCAATGCCATCCCTATAAAAACACCAATTACATTCTTCACAGAAATGGAAAAATGAATCCTAAAATTTATATGGAACACAAAAGACCTAGATTAGCCAAAGCTATCCTGAGCAAAAAGAAGAAAACTGGAAGAATCACATTACCTGACTTCAAATTATACCACAGAGCTATAGTAACCAAAACAGTGTAATACTGGAATGAAAACAGACACATAGACCAATGGAACAAGATGGAGAGCCCAGAAACAAATTCATACATCTCCAGTGAACTCATTTTCAACAAAGATGCCAAGAACATTGATGAAAAGACAATATTCAATAAATAGTGCTGGGAAAATGGAATATCCATATGTGGAAGAATGAAACTAGACCCGTATCTCTAGCCATATACAAAAATCAAGATGGATTAAAGACCTAAATCTAGGACCTCAAACCATGAAACTACTAAAAGAAAACATTGAGAAAACTCTTAAATCTAGACCTAAATCTGGGACCTCAAATGATGAAACTACTAAAAGAAAACACTGGGCAGTGGGCAAAGATTTCTTGAGTAATACCCCACAAGCACAGGCAACCAAAGCAAAAATGGACAAATGGGATCACATCAAGTTAAGAACTTCTGCACTGCAAAAGGCAAACAACAACAAAGTGAAGAGGCAACCCACAGAATGAGAGAAAATATTTGCAAACTACCCATCTGATAAGGAATTAATAACAAGAATATATAATGAGCTCAAACAACTTTACAGGAAACAATCTAATAATTCAATCAAAAATGGGCAAAAATCTGAATAGATATTACTAAAAGAAGACATACAAATAGCAAACAGGTTTATGAAAAGGTGCTCAACATCATTGATCATCAGAGAAATGCAAATCAATACTACAAGGAAATATTATCTCACCCCAGTTAAAATGGTTTTTATTCAAAAGACAGGCAATAAAAAATGCTGTTGAAGATGTGGAGAAAAGGGAAACCTTGTACACTGTTGGCAGGAATGTAAATTAGTAAAACCACTTTGGGGAACAATTTCGAAATTCCTCAAAAAACTTAAAATATAGGTACCACACAATCCAGCAATCCTGCGGCTAAGCATATACCCCAAAGAAAGGAAATCCGTATATCAAAGATATATCTGCACTTTCATATTTATTGCAGTACTATTCACAGTACCCAAGATTTGGAAGAGTATTAGTCCATCCTCACGCTGCTATGAAGAAATACCAGAGACTGGGTAATTTATAAAGGAAAGAGGTTTAATTGACTTACAGTTCCACATGGCTGGAGAGGCCTCAGGAAACATACAATCATGGCACAAGGCAAAGGAGAAGCAGGCGCCTTCTTCACAGGGTGGCAGGATGGAGTGAGTGCAACCAGGGGAAATGTCAGATGCTTGTAAAACCATTGGAACACATGAGACTCACTCATTATCACTAGAACGGCATGGGGGAAACTGCCCCCATGATCCAATTATCTCCACCTGGTCCTGCCCTTGACACATGGGGATTATTACAATTCAAGGTAAGACCTGGGTGGGGACACGGAGCCAAACTGTATCAGGAAGCAACCCAAGTTTTCATTAATAGATGAATGGATAAAGAAAATGTGGTACATATACACAATGGAGTATGATTCAGATCCTGTCATTTGCAGCAACATGGATGGAACTGAAAGTCACTAAGTAAAATAAGCCAGGCACAGAAAGACAAACTTTGCATGTTCTCACTTATTTGTGGGGGCTAAAAATAAAAAGAATTGAACTCATGGAAATAGAGGGTGGAAGGATGGTTACCAGAGGCTGGGAAGGATAGTGGAGGGAAGGGGGGAAAATGGGGATTGTTAATGGGTACAAAAAATACTTAGAAAAAATGAATAAAATCTTGTATTTGGTAGTGCGTCAGGGTGATTATAATCAATAATAACTTTATAGTATATTTAAAAATAACTCAAACGGTATAACTGGTTTGTTTGTAACACAAAGAATAAATGCTTGAGGTGATGGATATCCCGTTTACCCTGATGTGATTATTATGCATTACATGCCTGTATTAAAATACCTCATGTACTCCATAAATATATATACCTACTATGTACCCACAAAAATTAAAAGTAAAAAATTATTTTGGCCAGGTGCGGTGGCTCACGCCTGTAATCCCAGCACTTTGGGAGGCCAAGGCGGGTGGATCACGAGGTCAGGAGTTTGAGACCAGCCTGGCCAATACAGTGAAACCCCGTCTCTACTAGGTATACAAAAACTAGCCAGGTGTGGTGGCGCATGCCTGTAGTCCCAGCTACTAGGGAGGCTGAGGCAGAAGAATCACTTGAACCTGGGAGGCAGAGGTTGCAGTGAGCTGCGATTGCGCCACTGCACTCCAACCTGGGCAACAGACGGAGATTCCGTCTCGAAAGAAAGAAAGGAAGAAAGGAAGAAAGGAAGAACCTTTTGCACTTCAAAAGACACCATTAAGGAAATGAAAAGGGCCAGGCTGTCTTGGCTCATGCCTGTAATCTCAGCACTTTGGGAGGCCTAGGAGAGAGAATGCTTAAGGCCAGCAGTTCAAGATCATCCTGGGCAACATGGAGAGGACATATCTCTACAAAAAATTTAAAATTAACCAGCCATAGTGGCATGTGCCTGTAGTCTCAACTGCTTGGGAGGCTGAGGCAGGAGGATCACTTTAGCCCAGGACTTAAAGGATACAGCAAGCTAAAAAGATGCCACTGTACTCCAGCCTGAGCAACAGAGTGACACCTCACCTCTAAAAAATAAAATAAATTTTAAAATGTTTTTTAAAAGAAAATGAAAAGATAAGCCACAGAATGGGGGAAAATATTTTCAAGTCATATATTTAACAAATGACTATTATCTAGAATATATAAAGAACTTCTTCAAATCAACAATTTTAAAAACTCAATTTTTAAGACTAAAGAATGGATGGACATACCAGCAAAGAAAATATGCAAGTAACTAACATGCACATGAAAAGATGATCAACATCATTAATTATTAGGAAAATGGAAATTAAAACCACAATGAGCTACTACTTCACACCCACTAGAATGACTATAATCAAAAAGTCAGACAATACCAAGTGTGGGCAATAATGTGAAGAAAATGGAACACTCTACACTGCTAATGGGAATTTTAAATGATAGGGCCACTTTTCAAAAGAGTCTGGCAGTTTTCTTTAAAAATTAAACATAAATTAACTGCCTGGTATCGTAGCTCATGCTTGTAATCCCAGCACTTCGGGAGAATGAGGAGGGAGGATTGATTGCTTGAGCCCAAGAGTTCAAGACTACAGTAGGCTATGATCTTGCCACTGCACCCCAGCCTGGGCAACATAGTGAGACCCTGTCTCGAAAAACAATAACATAATTTTACCATACAATACAGCAATTCCACTTCTGGATATTGACCCAGAGAAATGATGATATATACCCACACAAAGACTTGCACATAAATGTTCACAGCAACATTATTTATAATAGTGAAGGTGGAGGTTGCAGTGAGTCGAGATCACTGCATTGCACTCCAGCCTGGGCAACAAGAGTCAAATTCCATCTCAAAAAAAAAAAAAAAAAAAAAAAAAAACCCGACAACAAAAAAATCAAAAAATATAAAAATTAGCCAGGTGTGATAGTGCACACCTGTAATCCCAGCTACTCAGGAGGCTGAGCCAGGAAAATTGCTTCAACACGGGAGGTGGAGGTTGCAGTGAGCCAAGATCGTGCCACTGCAATCCAGTGGCTGACAGAGTGAGACTGCAGTCTCAAAAAAAAAAAAATACACACACACACACAAACACACACACACACAATTTAGTGAGTGTTTTTTGTGTTTTTTGTTTTTGCTTTTGTTTTTTGTTTTTTGTTTTTTTTTTTGAGGTAGAATCTCACTCTGTTGCCTAGGGTGGAGTGCAGTGACGTGATCTCAGCTCACTGCAACCTCTGCCTCCTGGATTCAAGCAATTCTGCTGCCTCAATCTCCCAAATAGCTGGGATTACAGGCATGCAGCACTACACCTAGCTAATTTTTGTATTTTTAGTACAGATGGGGTTTCACCATGTTGACCGGGGTGGTCTCAAACTCCTGGCCTCAAGTGACCCGACTGCCTCGGCCTCCCAAAGTGCTGGGATTACAGGCATCAGCCACTGCACCTGGCCTGAATTGTATACTTAAAATAGGTAAATTTTATGGTATGTAAATAGTATCTCATTAAAGTTGTTTTTAAAAGCAGAATACTCATAGCCACCTAGAAACAAATGTTGTAAGTAAAGAAAATAATTTTTTTTTTTTTTTTGAGGCAGAGTCTCTCCCTGTTGCCCAGGCTAGAGTGCAGTGTCATGATCATAGCTCAGTGCAGCCTCAGACTCCTGGGCTCAAGCAATCCTCCTGCCTCAGCCTCCTGAGTAGCTAGATCTACAGGTGCAAGCCACTACGCCCAGCTAACTTTTAAATTTTTTGTACAGATGAGATCTTGCTATATTTCTCAGGCTGGTCTTGAATTCCTGGCCTCCAGTGATTCTTCTTCTTGGCTTCCCAAAATGCTGGGATTATAAGCATGATCTACCACACCTGTCCCAAGAAAACATAATTAAGTTCCAACTAGGTGGTGAAATTATGAATGATTTTTATACTTTATGTTTTTCTGTATTTTACAAGTAAAAATATTTTTCATACCTGAAGAAACAACAATGATAATTTTAAAAATTATCCTCTGAGAGGCAAACATAAACTCACTACATAACAAACCAGAGGAGAGCTGTGTAAAGTCACCTTGATAAAGAAACAGAATTACTCTCAGGCCTTATGTGGCAGTAACCTGATTAAAGTTAATGACGTGTAAAGAATGAAGAATCAGGCTGGTTGCCATAGTTTACACCTGTAATCCCAGCACTTAAGGAAGCCAAAGTAGAAGAATCGCTTGAACTCAGGAGTTTCAGACCAGCTTGGGCAATATAGCGAAACCCCATCTCTACTAAAAATACAAAAAATTAGCCTGGCATGGTGGCACATGCCTGTAGTTCCAGCTACTTATGAGGCTGAGGTGAGAGTATCACCTGAGTCCTGGAAGTTGAGGCTGCAGTGAGCTGTGATTGTGCCACTGCACTCCAGCCTGAGTGACAAGAGTGAGACCCTGCCTCAAAAGAGAAAAGGGAGAGAAAGAAAGGAAGGAAGCAATAAAGAGAGAGAGAAAGAAAGGGAGAAAGAAAGAAGAATCAATCAGCAGAGAACATTCATCAATAAAGAAAGCAAAGAAAACAGACAGTTGCAGAGGCAAGCATTTCAGGGCTTAACCAATCCCATGCAGCAAGGTGAGGGCTGGTCACAGAGCCGGCATGTATAACCCCATGGTGGAGATGGACACCATACATCTCACAGAACTTTAGAACATTAGGCATTCTAACTGTGTGTCTTAGTCTATTCCTTCTGCTGTAACAAAAATACCATAAACTGGGTGCCTTATAAACAAGAGAAATTCCCACAGGTCCGGAGGTTGGGAAGTCCAAGATCAAGGCCACACATCTGCTTTCTAGCTCATGGACAATTTCTCTCCGTCTTCTCGCAATGGAAGGGGTGAGGGATCTCTTGGGCCTTGGGTCAGCTCACCTTTCTTGGTGACAATCCAATTTTGAAAAGAACGTTTCATTCAATCTTCATTATAAAGACATCCAAGACACCAAAACATATTAAAAGTATTATATGTTCAGCATATTTTATTTAAGAACTCACTCACTGGAAGAATTTAAATTCTTTAAATCTTGTACTAATTGGCCCCAGAGCATCCAGCTATATGAATGAAAATTCTAGCACTAGCTGGTTCAGTTTCACTCTAGTCATAAGACCCATCCTGGCTAAATAGAGAGCTTCCTTCTAATGACTCTTGGTGGCGTAGATGCTAGAAAGAGCCTCTGGCTCTGTACCTAAGTCCTCTGCTTCTGGGGACAATGGAGCATATCTGAGTGTGAGCTATAGTGTCCTGCAATATATAGGCACTGACCTTTTGTCCTGGTTCATAATTTCTATTCTTATTCCCATATGAGACTTTGAGGCCAAGACACTGTGCCTCATTCTGTCTGCCCTCTACCTCCTTTCATAAACCCCCATTCTAGCTGTACCCCAGTGAAATCCCTGCTCTGATCCTGGATGAATCTTTTGATTGCAGCGCTTGTTGGATGCTCTGAACCACCTTTTCCTAGAATAGTGGTTCTCACACTCGGCTTCTGTGATGCAGCAGTTCAGTTCTAATGCTGATCACCCAGAGTTAGCATCAGAATCCATAGGTTTACAGGAAGTCCTCAATAAGACTGCCCTCATTTCAGATGCCAGCTGCAAGTTCAGGAGTCCCCAGGTCACCTGCACTTCTGACAAGCTGGCTACAAATTTGGGAGTTCCTACTATCTTTTCAGGTTCAATGATTTGCCAGAATGACTTAGAGAATTCAAGAAAGTACTATTGTTATGATTACAGTTTTATTTCAAGCGACACAAACTGGGACCAGTCAAATGACAATACACATAGGGTGGGATCTAGAAGGGTCCCAGATGCAGAACTTCCATGCCATCTCCCCAGGGAGTCAGGATACGTCAGTATCCCTGCACAGGAAGCTCCCCCAAGCCTTAGTGCCCAGAGTTTTAATTGAGGTCTCATTACATAGACATGATTGATTGAATCATTGGCCACATGATTGAACTGAGTCTCCAGCCACTTTCCCCACGCTGGAGGTTGGACTAATATCACTGTTGTTCAAAGACGCAACCTTCTAATCACATGGCTGGTCTTCCCAGCATGCCTAGTTCCCATTCTCAGTCATTGCCTTAGTGTAAACTCAGGTGTGATCCAAGGGTCCACCATGAATAACAAAGACACTACCATCACTGAAGGGAATTCTAAGAATTTGAAATCTCCCTCTCTGGAACTGTAGACAATGCCAGCCAAATCCTTTCTTACAGAACAGTTGCTTGTTGCAGTCACTTAAGAAGGTTTTTAAAAATGTTCATGCCCAGACCCCACCAAAAGAGTCTCATTTAATTGGTCTGGGGAACAACCTGAATATGAAGATCTTTAAAACCCCCAGATGATTCTAACATACTGTTTAGTTCCATTCAGGCTGCTATTTAAAAATACTATAAATTGTGTGACTTATAAACAGCAGAAATTTATTTCTCACAGTTCTGGAGGCTGGGAAACTCAAGATACAGTCACCAGCAGATTTTGTGTCTGGTGAGGACCTACTTCTTAATCCATAGATAGCTGTCTTCTTGCTGGGTCTTTAAATGGTAGAAAAGGCAAGGAAGCTCCCTGGGACTTCTTTTATAAAGGTATTAATCCCATTTATGAGGACTATACCCTCATGACCTAATCACCTCCCAAAGGCCTCATCTCCAAATATTACATTGAGTATTAGGATTTAACTTATGAATTAGGGTGGGTACATACACATTCAGTCTGCAGCACATACCCTATAAGCTGTGCTGCTGACCCTCCTTCATCCTCTTACTATGAACTCCTAGGATCTGTGTGCTCCTCCAAATTAGACTGGACTTGTTAGTTTAGTTAACAGAGCTCACAACATGCCACTTGGCTCGGGCCAGACATCTTATGATCCAAGTTAAATCTAGGGCCTCTGTGTTGCACAACTCCAGGGAGCCCAATTAATATTATACTCTGTGTAAATGGTGCCCCCGGATTTATGCAGTGTACACATTACACTGTATAATGGGGCAAAGTCTTGTTCAGTCACCACCCATCAAATTTACACCAAGCAAATTTGCCAAATGACCAACTTATCAGGTTTATCCATTTTACTTACATGTTTATTAGCCCTATCAGGAATATTTTCATAGTTCTATCAGTTTTAAATTTTAAGTTTAAAACCATCTAAAAGTAAATCAGAATTTAGCCAAAATGACTTTGTATATTAAGAAGAAAGTATGGACTGAAGGACTCCCATAGTAGATGCTGAAATTTTGAAAAGTTCACATTTTGTGAAAGCCCATAGTGAATTTAACATTCTTATTAAATTCGCTATTAGTAAACTTTGTAAATTCATGTAAATTTGACATGTCAGATTATTTGATAAATTAGCTTTCAGAAAACCGGCCTTCAGTGAGTGGGAATTCTTGAAATTATTTTCTCAGCTTCTTCTTGTGAGAAAGAAAGATTTTTTAAAATTATCTAAAACAATTGCTTTTGTGAGAATGAGTTATACCCTAGTATTTTCCAACAATATTTCCTTGTATAGAATGCAATTTGGAGATTTCATTTTGAAAACATTTAAAATAGAAAGGGCAGGAATAAAGAGGATTAAAATATGAACCACTTGTGAGAACCAAGGCCTTTTCCCAAGGGACTGGGAGGTGCTCCCCGGCAATGAAACAATAAACTTATCCAGCAGAAAAAAACATTTAGCAAAACTTGGCAACTATGGTGGGGTAAGAGGTTGTACTAAACATTAAAGTCCCAATGTGATACATTTCCTAAGCATAAACAGTGATTACCTTTATCCTTACAAAGTCAATTCAAGGTACTTACGTGGGTCATTTTTTGTTCATTTACCTGAGGAAAAAAATATTAGAAAGCTCTTTCTACCTCATACTAGAATAGGAAATCATTTTTAGCAATCTTCCTTTTCTTTTTTCCCCATTTTTTCAAGGAAAGAAGATTCAAATTTGTGGCTATAATTGCATTTTAAGCTACCTAAGAAAATTGCTCGTGAGAAAACATTTGCCTTCTAAAAATAAAACAAAGCAACCTAATGCAAACATGTCTAGCCCTAGCTTTGAAAGTTCTCCCTGAATTCCAAACCTCTCGTTTTCTGTTTGTTTCTGAGTTTGTTGATGAACTAGCCAACCCTGAGGACTGACACTGCAGGACTCAATAAAAATCCTTACAAATATACAGGTATGGTTGGTTGCTTTTGAAAAATAAAATTTCCCAGCTCATTCCACAACCTCAATTATCTCATACTGCTGGAGGGTCTGGAAATACAGAGCCAAAGTTAAGGGTTCCAGCAGTCAGTTTCCAAAGTGTCATTGGAGTGGGCTAAAGGTGCACATTAGTTTGGTCTTACACCTCCTGTTCGTTTTCAAGAGCGTGAATAATTACAGTGATTTATCTGTGAAATGTGCAGCTTGGAGTTGGATGTGGGGAAGCCACATAATGCTGTCAATACTTCAGATTGGAGTAAATAAAATGGTGAAATATATTTAGCAAGCAATAATGCAAGGCATTGAGGAACAGAAATAAAAAGAAGAAACTGTCTTTACACGAATAGAGAACTTTACAAAATACCATGTATTCGCAAAAAGGAAATAATTACAGAAAATATAAACAGATGAAAAAAAAAAAAACAGGAAGTCTTCCAAGTTCTAAATTTCCATTCTGATTCCAACTCCAAAAAGGCAGGTCAGTTTCTCAGGAACTTTATTCCCTCCCATTTTCCAGCCTGTCTTCATGTGTAAGTGACCAATTCTAGATAAAATGAAAAAAGTGGCTTAGATGATAATACCTTCCCGGGTTAAGGCCAATGTGAAGATTCAAGTCAGGGTTAAGATTAGAGTTAGTGATTCCCTTCCTTTTCCCAGATGCCCCTAAAGAAAGACTTTGGCAGGACTGTAGTGCCTGATATAAAGAAGGTTTTCCCTTCCAAAAAATGCTGCTTTCCTGGTTTTGCTTTTCTCTAACACAGATTGGGCTTGCACACAAGTATTAAGTTACTTCAAAGGACTTGGAAAGTCTAATCAAAAACTGACTTTACAACTGACTTTGCCACAGAATGCAAACAAAAACCAGCCAAATTAGTTTACGTGCAGAGATATATCCAATGATATATCTAATATCACCTAAATATGAACTTTTTTGGCCTGGCATGGTGGCTTATGCCTGTAATCCCAGCACTTTGGGAGGCAGAGGTGGGCAGATCACTTGAGATCAGGAGTTCAAGAGTTCAAGACCAGCCTGCCCAACATGGTGAAACCCTGTCTCTACTAAAAATATAAAAATTAGCAGGGCATAGTGGCACATGCCTGTAATCCCAGCTACTTGGGAGGCTGAGGCACAAGAATCACTTGAACCTGGGAGGTGGAGGTTGCAGTGAGCTGAGATCACACCACTGCACTCCAGTCTGAGCAACAGAGTGAGACTCCATCTCAAAAAAAAAAAAAAAATGCACTTTCTGCAGTACTCTCAAGTTCCTCTTCTCACCATCCCCTCTTCTTGCATAATTGTACTCAGGCTTTTGCTTCCATTGCCACCTATATATTGATGACTCCCATCTTACCACTCTCTTGAGTTTTAATCTCATACATTTGAGGATCTTTGGAGAAGCAGAGAATGAGGGATCCAGAGCCTTCAGTTTTAGAAACTTTTTTGTTCCTTCCACGTTCTAAAGAAACTTAAAAATAAATATATATACAAGCTGTTGTCTGCTCTGCTTGGCATAGTAATGTTCATATTATTGGCTGTATTTTCAATTAGACACATTTTCTTCTAAGTCAGTTGATATGGTTTAGGTCTGTGTCCCCACCCAAATCTCATGTCTAGTTCTAATCCCCAATGTTGGAGGTTGGGCCTGGTGGGGAGTGAATGGATCATGGGGGTATGCATCCATTTTGGTGCTGTTCTCATGATAATGAGTGCATTATCACGTGATCTGGTTGTTTAAAAGTTTGTAGCACCTCCCCACCTCGCTCTTCTCTCCTGCTCCAGCCATGTCAGATGTGCCTGCCTCCCTTGGCCTTCCACCACAATGGAAAGTTTCCCGAGGCCTCCCCAGTCATGCTTCCTGTACAGCCTGTGGAACCGTAAGCCAATGAAACCTCTTTTCTTTATAAATTACCCAGTCTCAGGTAATTCTTTATAGCAGTGCAAGAACAGACTAATAATTGATATTCAGGTAGACAGGTTAGGAATCCGACAATTTCCTTAAACTGTAGGCCATCATTTCATAGCAGAATTGATAGGATGTGTAATACGTAGAAAATGCTAAAGCAATAGTATGCAGAGGACGGTTAGTGACTTCTTTCTTATATTTTTAATACTCATACTAATATTTATAATGATTTGTATTAATATCAGGTAGGATTAACATTGGCTGCAGGTAAAAGAAGCCTTCACCAAATTACAGTTTACTTCTGCCTTCAAGGGCGTCTGAAGGTTGATAATCCAGGGTTGGGATGGTTGTTTTGCTTTAACAAGGCCTCAGGAAGAAGTTCTTTCTAGCTCTCTTGTCTTCCAACCGCCCCAGCCTGTGGCCTCCATCCTCATGGTGCAATGTGATGGTTGAAGCATCAGCCATCATATCCATGTTCCCAGGAACAGGCAATGGGCACTCACATGGTGTCCTGAGGATGTTTACCTGGAAGCTGTCCAATAACACTTCTACTTATAAGTCACTGGCCAGAACTTATTGCCATTGCTGTTCACAGCAGAGAGAAAAGCTGGACAATGCAGGCTTTATTCCAGGCAGCTTTGTGTCCAGTTCAGCATCGCGCTGCAATTTCTACAGAAGGAATGGAGAATAGATTAGGGGAGGGAGCAACCAGCAATCTTGGCAACATTGTTTTCTGAACACTAAATAAAACCAGTAGAAAATATCTAGACTGATTGGAGGACACCGGGATGGGACTGTTAGTTTCGCATGAAGATTTAGTGGAAAAACAATTTATTTGTATGAATGAAATGAAATGAATGGCCTGGCAGGGTTCTTTTCAAGGGCTCTCATGCGTGCTCAGCCTCAAATGCATCACATCAGTAGCATCCTGTGCACCATGAGGACTTAGGGACCCACCGGCCATTTTCCTGAGAGACAGCAGCCAGCTAGCCCTGACCCCGGGAGCTCAGAGAGCCAGACAGCCCTAAGCAGCTGAGTCTGGTGGGCGAACTTTTCTGAGTGGCTGCCAGTTTGTGATGGTCCCCACAGAAGCGCCTCTGTTATTTTGTGCAGTGCATCTCTAAGTATTCCAGTGAGGACACCCACCACTTCTCTTGAATGTACAGACTCCTCTGTGGGGGTTTTTCTCCCTGCTTGTCAGCTTCAGTCTTCCTTTGTTCAGAATCTTTCCTCTTCCTCTGGACTTAGCCCTTCAACACGACCACAACCTCAAGAATGTGAGTTTGCACTTACAACGTTCTATGAAATCCAGCAAAACAGCCTCAGTAGACAACACTTCTAGTTAAGGAGATTGTTTTTCTCTTCTCTTGTTTAAATCTAGCATAGACACCTTTATCAAGTATATGGGTGTGTTTTAAGTGACTTTTTGGCATTTCTAAGCTTTAATATGCCTTAGATTAAAGGTGTTTAAAAAGGAGAAAACAAAGACAAATGTTGAACTCTCCTTCAAACTAAAAAATTGTGCTGAACTCCTTAATATTTGAAATATTGATATTCTGAGGGGTAAAAGAATGTTAAATAAATATTTCACATGGACAAATAATTTACAGTCCTAATCGTCTTTTAGAAATGCTTTGCTCATAAAGAGACTTCACAGCTGCCTTTCTAGTTTAGGTTTCAATCTGTACATCAAATGGGTAATTCAGCAGCAGAACATCTTGGTACAGAGTTCAAGAAGCTGTTAAGAATAGTTGCTTGGGGAGGGTCATTTGCGCCCAGGAATTCTAGATTACAATGAGCCATGATTGCACCACTGCACTCCAGCCTGGGCGACAAAGCAAGACACTGTCTTATTAAATTAAAAAAAATAAATAAATAGAAAAAGAAAGAACAGAAAAACAATGGCTGCCTGTATACCCCAAGGGAACTGAAGCAGTGCCCTTGAGCATGCCTACGGGCCAAGAACTGCACTCTGACAATATCTCATTAAATTGGCAAGAAATAAAAACAGAAAAAGGAGGACCTTTTCCCATCCCAACGAAAACGGATGGAGGCATTGTGGAAAGGGCAAGGTTTTAGCAATATATCAGCCTAGGGTCAGATTTCAGGTCTTCACTTACTAACTGCACTATGAACAAGTTACTTAATCCCTCTCATAAGAAAGCGATGAGTAGTAGAAGCCAGCATAGATTCATTCATAACATCGTAGGCCAAACCGATATCATATTTTTTTATAAGGTTACTATGCATAGCCAGAATGTAATTGAATTTTGGCACAGTATTAGAAAGCACATCTCCAGATATTTCTTATGGTCACAATGAATAAATGCCAGATCAGGTAATCATTAAATATAAGTTTGGAGCCAGTCGAACAATGACATACAAAAAGTGTGTATTAATGTATTAATTCCATCAGGAATTAATTCCAGTTGTGTTCAAGATTTGATCAACAACTTGAATAAAAATTTATTAAATGTTCTGATAGCCCAGAGCTAGGAGGGGCAGTGAATGCAGTGGATAACATAATCAAAATTCAAAATAATTACTTAAAATAGCTAAAATAAAGACTATTAAAAGAGATCTATCAAGTTCAGCATCATAGCTACCTGGGATCTGGGCATGACCCAGGGTTAAGGATGGTGTTGGGTCAGTATGACCAGAGCAAGCCGACTAGACCCACTTGACCAGCAGGTGTGGAGTGAGCCAGGAAGAAGAGATGATCCATGTGACTGGAAATTGGTTACATATTGGGAGATTATGTGAATATGGTGGGGACAATGGAAGGCAGATTTCTCACTGTTGTAGAAAGTAGGTACAAATATTGAAGTGGAGAAAGTTAGAGTTAACCCTGTACAGTTGTACTGGAATTGGAGGTGTATGTAGATATACATATATATATATTTCAATGCCCTATCTGCTGAAAGGGACTAGAAGCAACGATATCCCAGTATCTATGAACATATTTGGTACCCAGATTTTGGTTTCTAAATACCATTTTCCTCTAAAGAAATCATCTCCTTGGAAATCGGAATGATTCAAGGCCACCGGAGGGAAACATTCTAGATGAGCGTAGAACACTTGCATCAGAAAGCAAGAAGTGTTCAATGAAAACTATTGAATGAGTACAAGAACCAGCCTGAAGGAGCTCCTATTGGCCAAATTTGGAAATTTGAACAACTAAATTTTAGTAATGATTATAATGGATTAAAACTAACTGAATAAAATAGGAATCCACGAGCCAGTATTGATATAAACAAATAAGTAATGTCAACTAGTAAATGTAGAAGGAATAATGGACATAGAAATCATCATTTGGTAAGAATCACAGTTTAAGAAAAATTGTAAGGTAGATAAGAATAATTGTTTCAGACAAAAATCATGAATGGATGCTTGTACTAATGGGAGGAAGTACAAAAACGTGGTAAATAAGTTTATAATGGAGAAACCTGTCCAGTATCATCTTATCTAAGTTGTAAAAATCAACATCACCAGAAATGGGACAAATTGACATCATGTGCCACCTGCTATGATATACTAAAAAGAACATGGCAGCACGTTTGTGGTATTGCTGGATCTAGTTATGACAATGTGTGAGACAAACATAAATTGAAGAACATTCAACCAAAAGAACTGATCTGCACCTTCCAAAGGGTAAAGGTCATGAAAGTCAGTATGTAAATGCTAGAGCATGATTATAAAAGACAGAGCCCATCAAGTCACAGGAATATAGCAGCTGCAAATGCACACTGATATGGATGTATTGAACCAGGGACTCAAATACCATGGCTGCTTTTACTGTGAGTGATGTGACTTTCCTATGTGGAAACATTTTTTCTTTTTGAGACAGAGTCTCACTTTGTCACCGGGACTGGAGTGCAGTGGCGTGAGCTCGGCTCACTGCAACTTCTGCCTCCCCTGTTCAAGTGATTCTCCTGCCTCAACCTCCTGCATACCTGGGACTACAGGTGTGCACCACCACACTGGGCTAATTTTTGTTTTAGTAGAGACCAACTTTCAGCATGTTGGCCAGGTTGGTCTTGAACTCCCAACCTCATGTGATCTGCCCACCTGGGCCTCCCAGAGTGCTGGGGTTATAGGCACGAGCCACTGTGCTCAGCCAGGAACTAACTCTTGATGAAATTCTGAGTAAAACAAAGTACAACTTTCCCTTAATGTACATGGTAGCTGTAGTACTTGCGAAACTAACTGTATAAAGAAAGCTTGCAAAAATATTTCATGCTTAATATGAAACATAGAGTTAGTCTGTGGGTCCAGATAAACAGCCTTTTAACCCATCCTGTTGAACATTCCAAAGTCTTGCAGGATGAGTTATTGTGTGAGACTCCCAGATACTGCAGCATGTCCAGCAGCCCTGGTTCTCCCTCATGGCAGAAGCCCCCACAAGCCAAGCCAAGCCGAAAGTGCTCCCATACTTACCAAAATGTCTCCCAGGGCCAGCGCCACTGCTATTAAGAACCACTGATTTAGAGACTACTTTGCCATTGTTGGAAGTGATCAGTGGGTTATTTCTGTTTTATTGGAAGATTTGTTCAAGTAAATCCCTTCCAACTCTTACATTCAACAAGCCCATGATTAAATCTCATTTAGCCATTACCTGTTCCCCTTCTGAAACATTGCAATTTTTTAAAATCTTTTGATGAAGATACTCAAATATATATCAATACTTTAAAAGCTATATTAGTTAGCCAGGACTCTTTCAGCTGCAAGTAACAGAAACCAATACAAACTACTATCTATCTATACATGAGAGGAATTTACTGTCTTAAATTGGAAATGCAAGGATGGGGTTGATTTTACAGATCAGAAATTCAAGGGAGGTTTGGGAGGTGCCTTCCCTACTTCCTTCCTCTTCCCCTTCTTTCTACCTTCTTTTTTCTTCTCTTTTATGTTCCCTTTCTCCTTCCTTCCTTCTTTCTTTCTTTCTTTCTTTCTTTTTTTTTTTTTTTTAAACAGAGTCTCACTCTGTCACCAGGCTGTAGTGCAATGGCGTGATCTCGGCTCACTGCAACCTCTGCCTCCCAGGTTTAGGCAATTCTCCTGCCTTAGCCTCCCAAGTAGCTGGGACTACAGGTGCATACCACCACACCCAGCTAATTTTTGTATTTTTAATAGAGACAGGATTTCACCATGTTGGCCAGGATGGTCTCTATCTCTTGACCTCGTGATCTGCCTGCCTCAGCCTCCCAAAGTGTTGGGATTATAGGTATGAGCCACTGCACCTGGCTGTTTTTATCTTCTTTCTTTCTTTTCCTCTTTCCCTCTCTCTTCTCCCCCTCTCCCTCTTCCTTCTCTCTGCCTCCTCCTCCTTCTCCCTCTCCCTTGGCTGAATGCAGACTGTCTCCCAGTAATGGTTGTCCCTCATTCACATTCTATCACTTCTGTGAACAGCCTCCACTTCTTCTCTACTGCTCTGAACTGTACCCCACGGTTCAAGGAGAGATCCATGAAATAACTATGAAATAATCAATTGTATGATTTTAGTTGTTTAACACCATGAAGGCAGAACCTTGTCTTCTTATTCATTGCTATATCCCAGCTCCCAGCAAAGGTGGACATGCCCATCCTGGCCACTTTTGAAATATTTATTGAGTTAATGAATTGCCTAGTTGGAACTAGAGGTTGCCAGCTTTCAGTGCTTGTATCTCTCTACAAGACTTTCCCAGACATTTTGAAAAAAATGGGTAAATGGCAGCAATAAAGCTGTGTGTTCTGGAAGGAGCCTTTAGGCTGGCTCACAGTGCTGAGATATAGAAGCAGAACAGAGAAATCCAGTGGGGGAAACACTTTTTACTCCAAATCCACCCAAGTTGGCTTCTCTACCCAGACTTACACAAGTTCATCCTCATCTTACTTTCATCTGAGGGCCACTCACAGGAGACTAAAGAAATTGACTAATTGACTCAGTTAGTGTAATATTGAGGTCACTTTAACTCATTAGGCCACTTTAAAACTTCATTTGTTGTTATCTGCAGCTAAAAGAGAAGATTTGTGCATGTTGTTCTTTGTAGAGCACTAATGGAATTCGGCATTACACTGAATCACAGTAAAAGAGCTTGCCTATATAATAATAGACTTCAATTCCACTTTATACTCTCTGGTGCACTTTGCTGCTCTTAAAAGCAGGACAAAATATATTATTTTGCACATTTTCCAAGTGATACGGGTTTCTTATTTTTCTTATGTGGGATTAAAAAATTTTTTTTAAAGTCGGGTTGCATTTAAAAAGCTGAACTGGGTGGGTCCAAATTGCTAGTGTTTAAAAAATGTGAAAAACATCCTTAATATAGCTATTTGTGACTAACCCAGTGGGTGTGATACACAGGGAGAAACAATAAGCTCTCTTATTGTACATTTAAAAAGTTAGAGTTTAGAACTCTGCTATTTCAGAAATTATTCATGGAATTACCCGGACTTTTCTTTAAGAAGAGGTTGCTGATAATGAAAAATCAGACATTTCAAAACTTTTAAATGAAAAAAAAGTTTAATAAGTCAGAAGAATGCAATCCATGTCCCCCTCCCAATTTTCTCTTTTAAAAATTATATATTTTGCTGATGATCTCATACTCCCCTGCAATTGCTGTGGCAAATACAATTGTCAACTGAAGAATGATAAGGTTCTTAAATTTGGAAAGGAGAGCTTTATTTCTCATAAAGAGTTCCAGCCTGCAGGATGGCCATTATGACAGGCTGGGAAATATAGCCTCAGGCTACAAGCCAGAAACAGACATTTCGAGGAAGGGGCAAAGGGAATAGGAATTTATGCTGGGCAGGATGGCAAATATAGAATACATATTTAATAAGCCAGAGGAGGACTCATGCACACTTATGAAAGGAGAAACATGTGCATGATCATTTGAGCTTCATGCCCCTTCATGGGTCCCAGGTACAAAAAATGGCGGTATTAGCATGATCCCAGAATGCAGTTTTCAGCCCTCTGATGGCAAAAAATGAAGCAGAGGCCAGATGTGGTGGCTCATGCCTGTAATTCCAGCACACATTGGGAGGTCAAAGCAGGAGGATCACTTGGGCCAAGATTTTGAGACCAGCCTGGGCAACATAGTGAGACTCTGTCTCTATGAAAAATAAGAAAAAGTTAGTTGGGCATGGCAGCCTGAGCCTGTCATCCCAGCTTCTCTGGAGGATGAGGTGGGAGGATTGCTTGAGCCCAGGAGCTTGAGGTTGCAATGAGCTATGATCATGCCACTGCACTCTAGCCTGGGCAACAGAGTGAAACTCTTTGTCTCAGGGGGGAAAAAAAAAAGGTAAAGCAGAGTACACAAAAACTTTTACTGTACCTCCTCAACAGACTGACCAGAACCACTCCATGCTTGGTGGTCTCTTACTAGGCACAAAAGGAGGGGCAGGGTCAGGCCATTGGTTGATGTCAGTGGTGGAGTCTTTTGAAAGGGCTGGTTTCTGTTTAGGCCTTAGGGAAGAAAGCCTGATCCTGGTAAGTGAGGAAGAGGATATGAGGAGGCATGTCTGACCTCTCACCCCACAATGAGTGACAACTCAGTTTTCAAGGTTACTCTGGGGTCCCCTTGGTTAAGAGGAGGTCTGTTTAGTAGGTAGGGACTTAGAATTTTATTTTTAGTTTACACACATAATATACATCCAACAGAATCAATTCCATGAGCAACTTTTGCCTTTACAGCAAAACTGATCTCACAGTCAATCCATATATACGCTTTATAAGAATCACTAAAGTATAACAATAGCTTCATCTATTGATCATTTTATATGCCAGGCACTTTCTAAGCATTTTTTCAACATTACATTTATCTCTTACAATGAATTGTTTGATGAGTACTATTATTGTCAACTCCATCTCATAGGCGAGAACACAAGGACTTGGAGAAACTGAATAGCCAGTCCAAAGTCACACAGCTACCAAGGGTTGTAGCTACAATTAAACATTGAACTGGCAGACTTCTAATCATAGTTCTTGTGTTGCCTCATAGGACCTATGCTGTGTATTTCACAAACACACACAGTTCTGTGTTTATATATAAATTAAATTGTGGAATTCAGGCAAATATTCAACACTCTTTTTAATAATCCATCTTATCCATGCAACTTAAAAAAGTTACCTTATTCAGTAACTGCCAACCTTACCATGCTATGGCAATGAATAAAATGGCTGAAAATAAAACCTAAACCCAAAGATAAACTTAGAACTTGAATTGCACAAGTGTACTGTCTAGCCTACCCAGATAGAAATGACTCAATGACTCAAAAACTACTTAAGTGTTGCCTCTTTGGGCTTCTGAATGCTCTTTTTTTTTTTTTTTTTTTTTTTTTTTTTGAAACAGGGCCCCACTCTGTCACTCAGGCTGGAGTGCAGTGGCGTGATCTCGCCTCACTGCAGGCCTCGACCTCCTGGTCTCAGGCAATCCTCTCGCTGCAATCCCCTCGCTCAGCCTCCTGAGTAGCTAGGACTGCAGGCATGCACCACCACACCCAGCTAATTTTTGTATTTTTTGTAGGGATGGGATTTTGCCATATTGCCAGGCTGGTCTCAACTCCTGGGTGCAAGCTATCTGCCCACCTCGGCCTCCCAAAGTGCTGGTATGGCACATATGAGCCACTGCTCCCGGCCGACTTCTGAATCTTGTTTGGTAAGGTCCACCCTAGCTGAAGAAAGAAGAAGAGAGGGAAAAGAAGTAAAAGAAGTATGAGAATACCTGAACCCACACTGTATTAACTATATTTTAAAATTTTCTGTATTTTTAATGCTCTGGCATCTGGGGTCTTACCGATTGGGCAGAGATTGTCCCTCCCAAGGTCAGCTAATTCCTAGAGACAGGAGACAACTCAGAATAGCCCTTACACCTCAGAGCCTGCTGAAATTACTCAAAACAGCCAATCTTAAGCATGCTTACCCTTTCTTGCCCCTTTTCTTTCTGCGATAACCACAATAAAGGCTGTTTAAAAAAATCTTATTGTTTATTCATTCTTACTTTTAAAAAATGTTGTGGTTGCATAGAAGCTGTATATGTCTGTGGGTACATAAGAGGTTTTGATACAGGTGTGAAATGTGAAATAATCACATCAGGAGAATAGGGTGTCCAAGCCCTCAAGCATTCATCCTTTGTGTTACAAACAATCTAATCACACTCTTAGTTGTTTTATTATATTTTATTTTTTATTTTACTTTATTTTTGAGAAATGGTGTTGTTCTGTCACCCAATCTGTAATGCAGTGGTGTGATCATGGCTCACTGCAGCCTCGGCCTCCTGGGCTCAAGTTATCCTCCCACCTCGGACTCCTGAGTAGCTGGGACTACAGGTGCTCACCACCACACCTGGCTACATTTTGTATTTTTTGTAGAGATAGGATTTTGCTATGTTGCCCAGGCTGGTCTTGAATCCCTGGGCTCAAGTGATCCACCTACTTTGGCCTCCCAAAGTGGTGGAATTACAGGTATGACCAACCGCACCCAGCCACAGTTTGTTATTTTAAAATGTTTAATGAAGTTCTTATTGACTATAGTCACTCTGTTGTGTGACCAACTAGTGTGTCTTATTCATTCTATTTTTTTTTTTTTTTTGGTACCCATAATAAAGATTGTCACTCATGCTTTCCCTTCAATCTTTCTGCCACTGACTGACCCCACTCCTTCGCCATGTGGCCCTGCATGGTGTGCTGTGACTCCTGTGTCTAGGTATCTGTGACATAAAAATTGCTTCCTTCACGACAGTCATTTTTGTGTCGTGTCCTACTGTTTCTGATTAAAATAAATCCACAGTACATTTTAAAACACATACCCCGAATAAGGATTAATATGTGTACAACACAAAATGAATTATGAATACTCAGTAGATTTCAGGGTAGTTGTTCACTTATTCAGCAGGTATTTGTTGAGTGCATGTAATGTACTGGAGACACTCTGCTGGACGAAGTTTTCGTTTAAGTTCTATAAGGACCCAGTGCTGACCTTGACTGGTGTACAGTTCTGGCCCTGGCTGGCTTACATTCCACAGTCATAGGCTGTCACTGCCCACTGTAGCCTGTTCATACTGGGACATCCACTTTTTGCCTCAGAGCTCTTAATATTGAGTTTAGCCTTTGCCAAATACTAATCTACAACCTAGGATTCTGTCTCAATGTTATTTTCTTTTAAAATGATATAATAACAATAATAGAATCAATCATTCCTCTCTGCCAGGCACTCTGATAAATGGTTCAGAGGCGACAACATCTATTTTGATGAAAATGAAATGTAGGCTGGGTTGGTTTGCAATCACCCTTTATCTGGTAGCAGAGTAATGAGGAGGTGCAAGGCACCTAGGATTATGTTCTCTGCTTCTTACACAGTATCTTTGAACTAAACAGACTTATTAAAACATGGAGTATTACCATTTATCCCACTTGAACAATTAACATATGGGTGAGGTTCATAGCATGTATTGAATTTGTTCTTCAGCTAGCTGTAATTGTATTTGAAAGTAAAATGAAAAGAGAAATAATTAAGGTTTCTAAATTCCAACTTCCTACTGAGGACCAAGAATGCTACTTGTTCAGGATCTCTCAAATTGAACTTGACTTCTGTGTTTTAAAGTTGATGGCTAATCCAGATATCTATTATCCTTCAACTTCATAGCCAGATTTGGCATTGGAAAATAAACTGAAACAAAGAAGATGCAGTGCGATAAACCTTCTATTGATACAACGAAAATAATGGCTCCTGCAAGTTGTATCAGTGATTCAGTATTATTTTCAATGGCAGGTTTATCAATAATGATTAAAAGAGAAAAAAGAAAGTCAATTTACTGGCTGGCTTAGATATCGTCTGAATCTGCTTCCAAACACAGTAACTGTGGAGCAAATTATCAGAATTCTATAGTCGGAATAAGGCAGACAGAATTTAACAAAAAATTTGCCTCAAATTAACCAGTAGGTGTCACTGCTTAAATACATTGGTAACAGCTTTTCCTACAGAGATCTATGTAAAAGCCCCATAGAAAATAATCAAACAATTTTGAATGACTTACAACTACTTCAAACCCACAGAGAATGTTTATAAATCCACACTGTTACTTTATAATTCAAAGGATTAACTTAAGTTCTTTTTGTTAAAATAATTACTAGAAAATCATTATAAGCTTAGTGGCAGTATACAAATTTAATGATTAATTTAATGACCAAATTTAACTGATTCAAATTTAATTTAAGCCAATTTAAATTTAGTTCAAACTAAGTTAACAATTCAAATTTAACTTCAGTATATTTGCTACGTTTTAAGAACCTTTGAAAATATATAAAAAGGCTAATATAACAGATCTGCTTTTCAAGGAAAAAAATCCCGGGCTTTTAAGGAGGAAGAGAGAGAAAGACTGAGCTCAGTCTAACTGGTTATTAACTGAATTAAACAATTTTTCCCACAAAATATTTTCTACCAATTCAACATGTCCCCCATCCCAAGCCTATAAAGACAGACCAAGATTCTCTACATCAGTAGATACAGATACTTCCAAATGTAACATCCGTCAGGTTCCTTCTGTTTCAAATCCTTCAGGGCATCCTGGACATCACACTTCACAGGGACCCCAGTTAGCTCCCAGGTGGCTTACCCCACCCGCATCTGTCTCCCTCTCCCCCTTGCCCCTCCCTCATCCCTGCTTCTCTTCCTTCACTTCTCAACTAAAGCTGACTCTCTGAGGAAGAGTCAGGCCTTCCCAAACCACTGCTTTAGCACTTTGGGCATAATTCTTATCTTTTCATTACAAATGTGGCTTATTAAAATCTCTATCTCTTGCTATCTGAGCTCACTGAGATAAAGGTCAGGTTATTTATCTGCACATCCAAAGTATCTACCAGCGAGTGGTTCAGAGCCTGTTCTCAGTTGCTGGCAGGATGTTTATTTCCAAAATATGTAGACACTCTTTTTCTCTTTCCTTTTTGAACAATTCAATTCTAAAGCCATTAAATGAGCTTAAGCAATGTATAGATCTGCATTGGGAAGGTAGGAATTCAGGGAGTTACAAACATGTACGGGGAGAAAAAATAGAACAAAGTCTATAGTGTTGGATCAGAATTGGAGGTGTATATAAACTCCTTGATATACATATAGATATATGAATAAACGTAGATATATATTTATACAGATATATAGATATACAAATAGATAAATATGCACACATGCATGTGCGCGCACACACGCATGCGTGCGCACACACGCATGCGTGCGCGCACACACACACACTCCTTAATTCTGTCTACCCAGAGGGCCTGGGAGTAGCAACACCTCAAAAGCAATGAGCACACCTAGCATTGAGACCTTGGTTTCTACATACCGTTCTCCACTAAAAGGAACCAAGGATCTCTGGAAAATGGCTGATTCTAGCACTGGGTCAGGAAAGTACAAGTAAGTCGGGACTATCTTGGAGTAGGAAGTAAGGACATGCTAAAGAATAATGCAGCCCAGTCTCTATTAAAAATACAAAATATTAGCCGGGCATGGTGGTGGGCACCTGTAGTCCCAGCTAATTGCGAGGCTGAGGCAGAAGAATGGCGTGAACCCGGGAGGCGGAGCTTGCAGTGAGCCGAGATTGTGCCACTGCACTCTAGCCTGGGCGACAGAGTGAGACTCCGTCTCAAAAACAAAAAAAAAAGAATAATGCAGACAGGTCAAAAGTCAGCTTGAATGGGCTGTCACTGGCCCAATCTGAGACACTTCAAGCATCAAAATGAATGAATGGTTATTAATTAAAATAGAGCACCATGAGTACATACGTACATAACTTATAATTCCATAAATAATTGAATAAAATGAAAATTTGATAAGGCATGGGATATTACACAGCTTCAAGGCACTTCCCTCTAAAACATGTGCTAATCACAAAGGGAAAAGAGTAACTTTATAGAGGAGAAGCCTGGCAGAGAAGCAGGTCACACTGAAATCACGCAGCCTGAGAGGCTGCCGTGAGAACACCGCATGGCTTCTGTGGAAGTACTGCTAAATAAAGAGAGCCTGGATCTCATCAGGAGGAAACACCAGAAAACCTAGACTGACAAATGACATTCTACAAACCGGCTGGCTTGTCAGCAGAAGTGTCAAGATCATGAAAGTCAGCAGAGGCGGAGGAACTCATCCACACGGAAGAAGTCGAAGGAGACAGGACAAGTAAATGCAACGCATCATTCTGAAGAGGAGCCTTTTGCTATAAAGAACATTCTTGCGACAACTGGTGACCGAATGGGGACCGAGGATTAGACGGTATTAAATCATCAATGTTAATTTCCTGATTTTAATAGTAGTACTTGGGCATCGACTCGGTATTTTACTTTTAAAGGATTCAAGAGAGGAAAAAAAGTTATTTGCAGTGTGCTTGCAACTTTTAAAAATTCTTAGAAGGCTTTCATTAAACAAACAAACAATTTTAAAGGAAGAAGAAGAAGGAAAAAAAAAAAACTTGACCACGCTGTATTTAAAAATTCTAAGCCGAACCCAAGTTGGAGTGCATTTTACATCTAGGATGATACAGTCTCTACCTTCTAGGAGTTAAAAGAAGAGTTGTGCGCACAAAATTAACATTGACGGGGGTAAAAAAAAGGAAGAGAGAGAGGAAAAAAAGAGAGATGCATTTTTTACTGTTTTGCAGAGGCAGTTTTAAAAATACCCTCCAGGTCACAGCCCTCCCCCTCCCGGCCGCCTCCCGCCCTGCAGTTGGGGAGGTGAGCGGAGCTCCGCGGGCCGCCGCCTGCGCAGTCTCTTGGTGGGAAGTAGGTTTTTGCGTGTGAGCGTTGCGCCTCTCCCAGCCAGAAGTCGGAATTCTAATGTCCAAGGCGTGCTGTGTTCGGTGAGATTCGTATTTTTAAAATAATAAAATAATCTACGAGGAAAAAACCTTAAGCTACCAGGAGTGGGGTTCGAACCCACGCGGACATATGTCCATTGGATCTTAAGTCCAACGCCTTAACCACTCGGCCATCCTGGTATAGGCATGCGACGTTACTTTCGCTCTGCCTACAAGGCGTCCTCTACCTCCTCCTGCTCCCACCCTCCCTCCAGAACGCGGAGAGTTTTCGCCGCCACTCTCTCGGCTCTCCCATCCCGGGCTGGGGCGGCCGCCACGCAGGTACTTCGATTTCTCGCCGCCGCGGCTCACTGTTGCCCCCGGCCCGCCGCGGCAGTGAAGACAACTGCAGCGGAGCTGAGCGCTCTCGGCGGGGGCGTCGGCGCTCGCGGGCCTTTGGCTGGGGGGAGACTCCGGGCCCTCCAGTTGCGCTTTCAGTTTCGAGATGCGCGGGCGCCGCAAACACACACCAGCAAACTTCTGGGTTCCTGGGAGCGCGTTCTGGAGGCCCCTGGCTGGTGGTGCAGGGACGCGGCCCACAGGGCGGCGTTTAGTTTGTGTTGTTCTAAACAGAGTTGGCTTCAAGGAATGAGGTGCCCGGACAGCAGCAGAGTTCCTGGACTCCTGCCCCTAGGGGCCGCTTTTCTTCTTCGCAGGTGCCACAAGTCACACGGGAGGGAAGCTTTGTAGAAATGTGCGTGTCGCCTGTGCCACGCCACATGCAGGGGAGCGTGGCGCAGTCGCCCTTCCTGGTGCCTGCAGGCCCATCCCCACTGCACCGCCTCGGATGCAGTGCGGTGGCCTCCTCTTTGCCCCCGCAACCCTACAAGGCAATGAGATATTTTTGTTCCCTTTTCTTGTTTTGCAGTGTTCTCCGTCCTTTCTGTGTACATGAGTTTCAGTTCGTCCTGTTATCCCTTTTCCCAGGACTTCCACTGCATTCCCCGCTACCCAGGACCTCATATCGACCACAGAACGAAGAGCCCAGGCTCTGTGTTGTGGAGTGGTAGGGGCCTGGTGGCTGAGCTGGGATCCGGCAGCCACATGATTATCCGGTCACGCCCTTGTTCATATGGTGCAAACAGCGACTTCTTCATCAAGAACTTCTATCAGCCTGGAGACTGCACACACCAACCTCACTGTGCGACACCTCACCAATGGCTCTCCTGCTGGGTCACATTGTAAGAATTGTCTTGCCTCTTCTTGGAACTCCTGTGATCCCTGGGAACAAGGGCTGTCACGAGTCTGCAGCCCTGGTTCTCGGAGTTTCCGCCAGCTCCTATAGAACTGTCCCTGCGAGAGGGCCTCAAGATAGTAACCAGGAGAATCACCACTTTCACACTTTGCCACACAGCATTGTAAGCTGTCAGAAGCCTGCGTCTATGTCCTGACCTCAATAGCACCCCTCCTTCTAAGCGCCAGGCCCGGCCCTCCGGAGTACAGGACAAGAGCTCAGGCAAGAGCAGTTCCTCAGGCCTTGCCCTGGGGTGCTGAGAGATGAAAGAGAAGTTAAACTCTGCCAGGGTTAAGGGGCAGCCACGTGGTGATGACATGGAGTCACCAGAGTGCCAACTGCCACCCTCCATCTCCATTCTATGGCGCCAAATTGTCAGAGGCCACAGACTTCATAAAAATGGCTTATTTCAAGGCACTGAAATGACAATAATTACATGGATTGAGAATATGCCACTATGTGACAAGCATTGCTCTAAGCTCTTTACATATATCATCTTATTTCAGCTGGGCGTGGTGTTGCGTTCCTGTAGTCCCAGCTACTCGGGAGGCTGAGGTCAGAGGATTGCTTGAGTTCGGAGTTCAAGGCTGTGTGTGTCATAATTGTGCCTGTGAATAGCCACTGCACTGCAGCCTGGGCAACATGGTGAGATTCCATCTCTAAAATAAATAAAAATTTCTTAACAACCCTGTAAAGTAGGTGTGTGAGGGACGCATTCAAACCACAGTGTTATTTGAATGACATTTTTGTTAATCCCAGACTCAACTTCCAACAAGCTGCTAGTATAAGACAGTTTGGAGTAACACAGCCGCGTCGTAGGGTATCCCTTAGAAATGCACCTTCTGAAGCCTCGAAATTGTATTAAAATTTTCTGGCTGCTATTTAAGGATGGGCCTGGTACAAGTTAGTTTATCTTTGGTCATCTTTGGAAAAATACAACCTGCCACACAGCAGAACTATAATAGTATCTCCCATTCCAAATGCTTTTCTTCCAATGTTATTTTGACACCCCTCCCATTAATAGATGGAATGTGGGGGGATGGCGTCTATGTTCTCATTCATTGAATCTGGAAAGGGGCTTGTGTCTATGGAGGAGTGATACTATGTGACTTCTGAGGCTAGGTCATAAAAGTTGCTGTAACTGTACTTCACTTTGGTTTTTTTTTTTTTTGAGATACTTGATCTTGGAACCGAGCCACCATGCTGTGAGGAAGCCCAGGTAGCCACATGTAGTTGTTTCAGGTGACTGCCCTCAAACAACAGGCAGTATTAACTGCTATAAATATGACTGAATGAGCCTTCAGATGATTCCAGACCCTAGCCATCAAGTGACTGCTCCCACACAGCCATTGATTCCTTCCAGTTAATTACCCCATATTATTATGTATGCAGGTAGACAAGTTGTCCCCATAGTATCCTTTTCCAATTCCTGATTCACAACATCTGTGGAAATAATAAAGTAGCCATTATTTGCACCACTGTTTGTTTGTTCATTTGTTTAAGTGAAGCAATTGATAATGAAAATTCTGAGAATGATAAACTGGGAGTGCAGTGATGAGGCACTAGGAGTACTGGTAGAGACAGGCAATCTGAGGATAAAACCGGCACAGGAGGAAGCAGAACCCCGAGATGGAGAGAGTCCAAGGTCTAATTCCATCATTGGAGTCATTTACTCCATCCTTCCTAGAAACTGGACTCAAGGCCATACTGCCGTCTTCCAAATCTACATCATACATGGAAGTGTCTGCGTGGAAGAACAGAAGTTCCATCCCTGGATGCTTGCTGCAAGGGTGGATAGGAAAGAAAGTTCTGGCTTCTGCCTCAGGAAGCAGTCCTGAAAATGGAAGAAATTCTGCAAGCATAGGAAAAGTTGCCGAACTTGCTGGCAACTACAAGGCATCACAAATACCCACTTGAGTGTTGGAACCAAATGTGAAAAGCACTGTGCCATGGCATTTGTTATAACTGACAATATTAGAGAGTAAATGTCAATATTAGGACAGATTTTGTAACATCAAAATGGCTTCACATTCAAGAAACTGCATTTAACATACTTCTTACTGAGAAATGTAACACGCTATTTAAACTAGTTTTCAGTGTGTATGTATGCTTATTTAAGCCATGATATTCTTCATACATTCTGCGATGGTTTTAAAAATATGTCCATAAATGCTTTCATACTTCTGTCTTCAACAGGGGAAGACTACTTTTCCTCCCCTTGAGTGCGGGCTGAATTTAGTGACTCATTTCTAATGGATAGAATAAAATGAAAGTGATGGTCTGCAACCTTAGAGATGAAATCATCAAAAGGCACTACTGCTACCACTGTGGTTGCCCTCTCTTGGAGCATTCACTCTGCAGGATGCCAGCTGTGATGTCCCACATGGAGGCTCTGAACGGAAGCCTCTACTAACCACCGTGAGGACCTGAGGTCTCACATGAGCGAGCCTGGAGACGAATCTTCCACCTCAGTCAAGCCTTCTGATGACTGTAACAAGAGGCAGCAATTTGACTGCAACCTCAGGAGAGAACCTGAGCCAGAACCACCCAGCTAAGCCCTGATTTCGTGACCCTCAGAAACCAAGTGAGATAATGAATATTTGTTGCTTTAGGCTGCTAAATGTTGTGCTATTTTTTACACAGCTATGAGCACTAATACATTAATATTAATACTCTACTAATACTATAATACTATAATACACTAATTCTAATACTAATACTATAGCACTAATACTAGGCAAAGTTAGTTTCTCTAGCACTGATGATGTGCTCACAGGCATATATTTTGTTTCTTTACATCTATTTTATTATTTTCAGAGTTGTTTATATATATTTTATTTATTTATTTATTTATTTAGAAACAGAGTCTCGCTCTGTGGCCCAGGCTGGACTGCAGTGGCACGATCTCGGCTCACTGCAACCTCTGCCTCCCAGGTTCAAGCGATTCTCCCACCTCAGCCTCCCAAATAGCTGGGACTACAGGCGTACATCACCACGCCCAGCTAATTTTTGGATTTTTGGTAGAGACTGGGTTTCACCATGTTGACCAGGCTGGCCTCAAACTCCTGGCCTCAAGTGATCCAACCGCCTCGGCCTCCCAGAGTGTTGGTATTACAGGTGTGAGCCACCACGCCTGTTTATATATATTTTAAATTTTTCTTTCTTTTTTTAAAAAAAATTTTAGATTCAGAGGGTACATGTGTAGGTTTGTTACATGGATATATTACATGATAGTGAGGTTAGGGCCTCTAATAATCCTGTTGCTCAAGTAGGGAACTTAGTACCTAATAGTTTTTCTACCCTTTTCCCCACTCTCTCACACTCCATTGTAATACCCCATTGTTTATTGTTCCCATCTTTGCATCCGTGGGTTTCTACACATCTATTTTAAAAGAAAGAGTAATCCTGCTAACCTTGATAACATCCAACTTTCCTTTTTGCATTTGTTTTCAAATTCTTAAAGAGATTGCCTGTACTTTCCAAGCCTACTTATTTGCTTTCTGTTTTTTTTCCAGAATCCTCTGAAATGTAGCTTCTACGCTTATCTTTCTCTCTCTTAATCTTTTCAGAATGAAAACATCTTTACAGAAACAGATGCAAGTTGTAAACGTTGTATGACATGGAAACAATATAGAAATAAAGTAGAATGTGAAACCTCTTATTCACAACCCCTGTAATCCAAGTCATATTGAATTGGGGTCCCTTGTCTTTTGAAGTTGCTAAACCATTTTCTGTCTCTCTTCTGCTTTTTCCCATGCCTGCTCTTCCCTACCTAACTCTCTTCCAAGGCCCCCATAAATTCTATCTTCCCACCACACACACAGTAGTAAAGTTAAAGGAGTAAGAATAAGTTGCACTTACAAGTGTGAGTGTACAAAACTCAGGAAGCTCCAAATTACACTCTAGAAATATCCTTCTCACTCTGCCTGGCCTTACTCATTATACAGCAGCACCCCATTAGCTGCAGTTTCGCTTTCCTCAATTTCAGTTACCCACAGTCAACTGCGGTTTGAAAATATTAAATGGAAAATTCCAAAAGCAAACAATTCGTAAGTTTTCCATTGAGTATCGTTCTGAGTAGTGTGATGAAATCTCACACATGGAATGTGAATCATTTCTTTTCCAGTATGTCCACTCTGTCTCTACTTCTCACCTGTGAGTCACTTAGTAATCCTCTTGGTGGTCAGATCACAGTATCATAGTGTATATCAGATTCAGTACTATCTGCAGTTTTAGGCATTTGCTGGGGGTCTTGGAATGTATCCTCAAGAATAAGGGGTCCCTGCTGTAATAGAAATTATGGTTTGTGTTATCATTTAGAAATATATTCTTTTTGGTGACAGAATTTTCTCTTTATTGTAGAATTAACATTTTTGTCTCAAACTTTTATGAAATAAAATCTTGCATGGTATACACATATCCTGCATGGTAAGCAGGATATAAATTTGCCTTTTCTCCATAATAGAGGGTTTTCATTATGATAACAATAATTTTTCTGAACTATAGATAAAATAAAAGGCAGTAGTGCACAGTAATGTAAATGTATTGTTTAAACTGTCAAGTCAGTAGAGCTAGTTCAAATCATAATTCTTTCCTAGCTGTATAGACAACTTATTAGTTTCCTCAAGTCTCATCTGTAAAGTGGGAATACTAACTCCTACCTGAGAAAAATATTGTGAGAATTAGTGAAATATGTGTGTAAAATATCTCCGCTGGTTGCCTGGCATTGTAACAGAATCCAGGTTTGCCACTTAAGCCAGAAACAAGAAATGAGGGTTAATGGGAAGAAAAGCAGGTTTATTCAGAAAGCCAGCAAAACCAAGAAGATGGTGAACTGGTATTCTAAAATACCATCTTAAGTCATTACAAATCTCAGGCTCTTTTTATGTTAAGGGCAAAGGGAGGAGGAGGGAGTTGAGATCAAAAGTTAACCGGTGACTGAAGACACCTAGGTGGCAGTGAGGGTCTGAGGAGGTTGGGAAATTATTTGTCCTTGGTCATTATGCTTCTACAAATCTTTAACAAGACACAACCAGGTGGAACAGCTGCCACCAAGGAGTGGAGGAACCAGGATAACTGGCACACTAGCTCCCACAGGAGACTTTAGTCCTAGGGGAACCGTCAGACCTGAACTCTGCAGGGTGGTCTTGCCCATTAGACTGGACTGGTCTGACCTGAGTAATCCTTGGTCTTCTGGCCCCTTCTGGGACCCCAACCTGGCAGTGTCTGCTTGCAGGGCAGCCTTGGGTGCCCTGGGGGCCCACCCTATAGCTTCTGCACTGGTGGACCATACCTGACTAGTGGAGAGCTGCAGTGGGGTGGTCTCCATGGTCACACACCAGTCTATCCACTCCTTCCCTGCACTGTAGCTTCCCCGGGGCCCATGGCCACCCCCCCACATTGCTTTGTCAGCATGTATGCACACTAGCAGATTTTGCTTTCCTTGCCCCACCAGCATGTGTGTACACATGCACCCTGCTTCACCACTGCTGCTGGCAGGAGTGCATTTGACCCCACCAGCCTCCCTCCCCCACCATACTGCCATTGCAGTCAGAGCCTTGGTGGGCATAGAGCGCACTAGCCCTGTCCCTGCCAATGCCTTGCCCCTGCATCAACACTGCCACTGGAGTGAGAGTAGGCACAGAGAACAGCAGGCCCTCCCCAGCCATCTCCACCTGCACGAATGTGCACAGATGGCATACTCAGACCTGTGCTGATCAGCACCCAAACCCCATGCTAACACCACCACCAGCACAACTGCATGCACAGTTACCAGTGGGGCCCTCCTCCTCCTCAAGCCATGCTTCTTCCACTGCAGCTGTGAATGCCTACATGGAGGCAGGCACCCTGGTGTCCACTAGCACCCTGCTGCAGCCAACAAGCATGCACCCCACCCCACCATGCTGCCACTGCTGCTTGCATGTGACAACGCGGACAGTCCTGCTGTCACCATCCTGAAAACGCTTTGGGTAACACCACCCATTGCAGTGTAGTGACCAGCTACCTGGGAGCATATCAGCCCCCAAGCACAGTGGATTCCTAACCTCGAGGAGACAGATTACAAAGTTGAGGCTGTCCCCTAGAGTTAGAGCATACAGTCCAGGAGTTGGGAACTGAGCTTTGGCACCCTAAAATCTTCCAGAAATGAAGCCAGTTGGCTGAACTCACCTTCCTTCACAATAAAACCCTTAAGAGCCTCAACAAATAGGATAAAAGGAAAAAAGCCCATCCAAAGAACAGCAGCTTCAAAAACTGAAAGAACATTAGCCTAGCAAGATGAGAAAGAACTAGTGACAACTCAAAAAGTCAGACTGCTTTCATTCCTCTAAACAACCTCACTACATTGCCAGGAAGGGCTCTGAACCAGGCTGAGATGGCTGAAATGACAGAAATAGATTTCAGAACATGGATAGGAATGAAGATCATTGAGATGAAGGAGTACATTGGAAACCAATCCAAGGATACTCAGAATCATGATAAAACAATGCAGGAGCTGACAGACGAAATAACCAGTGTAGAAAACAATGTAGCCAACCTGATAGAGCTAAAACACACACTGGCGTGAACCCGGGAGGCGGAGCTTGCAGTGAGCCGAGATTGCGCCACTGCACTCCAGCCTGGGCGACAGAGCGAGACTCTGTCTCAAAAAAAAAAAAAAAAAAAAAAAAAAAAGAAAAGAATTTCATAATGCAATCACAAATATTAAAAGCAGAATAGACCAAGCTGTGGAAAGAATCTCAGAGCTCAATGAATAGCTTTCTGAAATAAGACAGTCAGACAAGAAAAGATAAAAAAGAAGGAAAAGGAATGAACAAAACCTCTGAGATATATGGGATTATGTAAAAAGATCAAATCTATGACTTATTGGTGTCCCTGAAAGAGATGAGGAGAATGGAATCAAACTGGAAAACATATTTCAGGATGTCATTCATGAGAAATTCCCCTACTTAGCTAGAGAGGCCAATATTCAAATTTAGGAAATGAAGAGAACTCCAGTAAGATAATTCACAAGAAGATCACCTTCAAGACACATAATCATCAGATTCTCTAAGGATGAAATGAAAGGAAAAATGTTAAAGGCAGCTAGAGAGAGAAGTCAGGACACCTACAAAGGGAAACCCATCAGACTAACAGTGAACTTCTTAGCAGAAACCCTGTAAGCCAGAAGAGGTTGGGGGCCAATATTTAAGATTCTTAAAGAAATTTCAACAGATAATTTCCTGTGTGGCTAAACTAAGCTTCATAAGAAAAGGAGAAATAAGATCCTTTTCAAACAAGCAAGTGCCAGGGAATTCATTACCACTAGACCTGCCTTACAAGGGCTCCTGAAGGAAGCACTAAACATGGAAAAGAAAGACCATTAACAGCCACTACAAAAACATACTGAGGTATACAGACCAGTGACACTATAAAGCAACCACACAAGTCTGCATAATAACCAGCTAACATAATGATGACAGAATCAAATTCACAAATTTCAACACTAACCTTGAATGTAAATGGGCTAAATGTTGATTGCACAGAGTGGCAAGCTGGATAATGAAGCAAGACCCAATAGTATGCTGTCTTCAAGAGACTCATCTCACATGCAGTGACATACATAGGCTCAAAATAAAGGAATGGATAAAAATCTACCAAGAAAATGGAAAACAGAGAGAAGCAGACATTGCAATCCTAATTTCAGACAAAACAGACTTTAAACCAACAATAACAACAAAAAAAAGAATAAAGAAGGACATTACATAATGGTAAAGGGTTTAATTTAACAAAAAGACCTAACTATCCTAAATATGCACCCAACACAGGAGTGCACAGATTTGTAAAGCAAATTCTTAGAGACCTTTTAAGAGACTTAGGTCCCCACACAATACTAGTGGGAGACTTTAACACCCCACTGACAATATTAGACAAATCTTTGAGACAGAAAATTAACAAAAATATTCAGGACCTAAACTCAGCACTGGAACAAATGGACCTGACAGACATCTACAGAACTTTCCACCCCAAAACAACAGAATATACATTCTTCTCATTGCCACATGACAATACTCTAAAATCAACCACATGATTGAACATGAAACACTCCGTAGCAAATGCAGAATAACTGAAATCATAACAACCACAGCACCACAGCACTATAAAAATGGAATTCAAGACTAAAAAGCATGCTTAAAATCATACACTTATATGGAAATCGAATAACTTGCTCCTGAATGACTTCTTGGTAAATAATGAAATTAAGACAGAAATCAAGAAGCTTTTTGAAACTCATAAGAACACAGACACAACACACCAGAATCTCAGGGACACAGCTATTTCAGTGTTAAGAGGGAAATTTGCAGCACCAAACACTCACATCAGAAAGATCTCAATTTAACAACCTAACATTACAGTGAAAAGAATTAGAGAACCAAGAGCAAACCAGTCTCGACTAGTAGAAGACAAGAAATAACTAAAATCAGAACTGAACTGAAGGAGTCACACAAAAATCCATTAAAAGGATAAACAAATCCAGGAGTTTTGTTTGTTTGTTTGTTTTTTAAATAATAAAATGGTATTAGGTAGAATAATAAAGAAGAAAAGAGAGACTATCCAAATAAACACAAGTAGAAATGACGAAGGGGAGATTACCATTGACCCCACAGAAATACATATAACCATCACAGAATATTATGAACACCTCTCTGGACTCAAACTGGAAGATCTAGAAGAAATGGATAAACTCCTGGACATATACACCCTCCCAAGACTGAACCAGGAAGAAATTGAATCCCTGAACAGACCAATAATGAACTCTGAAATTGAATCAGTAATAAATAGTCTACCAATCCAAAAAAGCCAAAGACCAGACAGATTCATAGCCAAATTCTACCAGATGTACCAAGAAGAGCTGGTACCATTCCTATGCAAACAATTCTGAAAAATGAGGAGGAAGGACTCCTCCCAAACTCATTCTATGAGGCCAGCACCATCCTAATACCAAAAGCTGTCAGAGACACAACAGAAAAAGGAAACTTCAAGCCAATATCCTTGATTACCATTGATGTAAAATCCTCAGCAAGATACTGGCAACTCAAATCCAGCAGCACATCAAAAAACTTCTCCACTACCATCAAGTAGGCTTTATCCCTGGGATGCAAAACTGATTCAACATACACAAATCCATAAATGTGATTCATTGCATAAACAAGACTAAAAACAAAACCACATAAACATACCATATTTGCAGAAAAGGCTTTCAATAAAATTCAACACCCCTTTATGTTAAAAACTCTCAACAAACTAGGTGTTGAAAGAACATACCACAAAATATTAAGAGCCACCTGTGACAAACCCACAGCCAACATCATACTGAATGGGCAAAAGCTGGAAGCATGCTCCTTGAAAACTAGCACAAGACAAGGATGTCCTCCTCTCTCACCTATTAAACATAGTATTGGACGTTATGGCCAGAGCAATCCGGAAAGAGAAAGAAATAGAGGACATCCAAATAAGAAGAGAGGGAGTCAAACTATACCTGTTTGCAGATAACATGATTCTATATCTAGAAAAGCCCAGTCTCAGGCCAAAAGCTCTTTAAACTGATTATCAACTTCAGTGAAGTCTCAGAATACAAAATCAAAGTACAAAAATCACTAGCATTCCTGTACATGAACAATCAAGCCGAGAGCCAAATCATGAATGCAATCCTGTTCACAATTGCCACAAAAAGAATAAAATGCCTAGGAATATAGCTAACCAGAAGGTGAAAGATCTCTACAATGAGAACTACAGAACACTGCTCAAAGAAATCAGAGATGACACGAACACATGGAAAAATACTCCGTGCTCATGGATAGGAAGAATCAATATCATTAAAATGGCCATACTGCCCAAAGCAATTTACACGTTCAGTACTATTCCTATCAAATTACCAATAATATTTTCCACAGAACAAGAAAAAAAAACTATTTTAAAATTCATATGGAACCAAAAAAGAGCCCAAATAGCCAAGGCAACCCTAAGCAGATAGAACAAAGCTGAAGGTGTCACACTACCCAACTTCAAACTATCTATAGGGCTACAGTAACCAAAACAGTGTGGTACTTGTACAAAAACAAAAACATACACCAATGGAACAGAATAGAGATCCCAGAAATAAGGCTGCACACCTACAAATACCTGGTCTTTAACAAAGCCGACAAAAACAAGCAATGGGGAAAGGATTCTGTATTCAATAAATGGTGCTGGGATAACTGGCTAGCCATATATAGAAGACTGAAACTGGACCCCTCCCTTATACCACATACAAAAATCAACTCCAGATGGATTAAAAACTTAAAGGTAAAACCCAAATCTACAAAAACTCTGGAAGACAACCTAAGCAATACCATTCTGGGCATAGGAACAGGCAAAGATTCCATGATGGAGATGCCAAAAGCAATTGCAACAAAAGCAAAAATTGACAAATGGGATCTAATTAAAGAGTTTCTGCACAGCAAACGAAACCATTAACAGAGTAAATAGATAACCTATAGAATGGGAGAAAAATTTTGCAAACTATGCATCTGACAAAGGTCTAGCATTCAGCATCTCTAAGAAATTTAAACAAATTTACAAGAAAAAACAACCCCATTAAAAAGTGGGCAAAAGAACATGAAGAGATACTTTTCAAAAGAAGACATACCTGTGACCAACAAACATATGACAAAAAGCTCGACATCACTGATCATTAAAGAAATGCAAATCAAAACTGCAATGAGATACCATCTCACACCTGTCAGAATGGCTACTAATAAAAAGTCAAAAAATAACAGATGTTGGTGAGGTTGCAGAGAAAAAGGAATGCTTATACACTGTTGGTGAGAATGTAAATTAGTTCCGCCATTGTGGAAAGCAGTATGGTGATTCCTCAAAGAGCTAAAAGCAGAACTACCATTCAATCCAGCAATTCCATTACTGGGCATATATACCCAGAGGATTATAAATAATTTTACCATAAAGACATATGCATGTTCACTGCAGCATTATTCACTATAGCAAAGACATGGAATCAACCTAAACACCCATCAGTGGTAGACCAGATAAAGAAAATGTGGTACATACACACCATGGAGTACTAAGCAGTCATAAAAAAGAATGAAGTTATGTGTTTTGTGGGAATGTGGCTGGAGCTGGAGGTCATTATCCTTAGAAAACTAAAGCAAGAACAGAAAACCAAATACTCCATGTTCTTATTTATCAGTGGTAGCTAAATTATGAGAAATCATGAACACAAAGAAGGCAACAATATGTGCTGGGGTCTACTTGAGGGATAAGGGTGGGAGGAGGGAGAGGATAAGGACAAAATAACTAATGGATATTAGGTTTAATACCTGGGTGACAAAATAATCTGTACAACAAACCCCCATAACACAGGTTTATCTGTATAACAAACCTATACATATAAGCCTGAACTTAAAAGTTAAAAATAAATAATAAATCTTAAACAAACCATATTTACTTCCCCTTTAACCCTAGACTTTACTGGTTGTTTTTGCATATTGTCTCACTGCTCTAAAATTATCCTAGCCTATGTGTAAGAATGGGCAAAGCTCTCTTAAACAAAAATGGAGTTAGTTATGTTAGCTCTTTTGCTGTTTAACTGCTACAGCATGAGGTGGGCTCTTTTGGTAGCCATTTTTTGTTGCTTATCCAACAGCCATTCCTCACCTTTCTCCCTGATAAAGGAAATCTTATTTTATTCAGGCAGTGGGCAGAGACACCTTAATTTCAGAGAAGGTAGACTTATTCTCCAGCCCCAGGGAATGAATCCCTATTAGTGTAAACCAGTAATTGTCATCTCATCCCTTTGGTCAATACAGTAATTGCTTGGAAGACAGTGGCAGAGTGGTGTGTGATCCAGTTCTGGCCAATGAGAGATAAGAGAAAGCTGGTTGGAAGTTCTGGAAAGGATTTTCTTTTTGGATTTGAAAAACAGAGTCTTGGGAAGTAAAAGCCTTGTGCTTGCTATTCCTTCCCTTTTTCTTCCTGCCTTGAATAGGATCATGTTGTTGGAAGCAACGCTTAGAGTCACAAAGAAAATGAGCACTCAAACAAAAGATTTCTCAGCAAGGCAAATTTACTTCTGCAGAAGGGTGCTTCTTGCAGTTGCCATGAGAGCACACTGAATAAAAGAGGGAAAGGGTTTTTATTCCTAACGCAGCTTGTCCCTACTACTGTGTCCTGTCCCTGTTGGCTGGAGTTGGACAACACAATCTAAACTGAACCCAATTGGTTAACTTGAAAGACAGCTTTGGCAGGAAGAACTGTTACAGTGGAAGGGACAAATTACAGAGTGAATAGCAGATGTGGGCTCTGTAGATAAGGACCGGTGGGAGAGTTGTTTACTGGAACCAGGTGCAGGGAGGCACAAAGGATAAAGAAGTTGTACCTTGAAAGTAGAGAATAAGGAAACTAAACAAACTAACCTTTTGAAGAGGAACTTCTCTTGGATCTGACAATGTGAAGATGGAAGCCTTGGAATTGTGTTGGCAATGCTGTGACCACAGGGCCAGGATGGGGGGCAGGGAGGTCACATTTCTATGGATAAGGTGCTAATACCCAGAGATGTCAGAACAGTAAATTAGAAAGGGATTTTGCCTTTAAAGACCTTATGGAGCCATAGCCAACCAGAAACCACCTACCTCCAATCTTTTGTTGTACAAGAAAATTGTACAAGAAAATGCTTTTAAATATAAGCCTATGGCTCTCAAAGTGTAGTCCTCTGACCAACAGCATGAAGATTATCTGGGAACTTGTTGGAAATGCACATTCTCTGACCCCACCCCAATGTCTGAATCTTCATCTCAGAGTCCAGTGATACTGAAGCATGCTCAAGTTTTAGGGTCACTGTGATCACAGTACAGTTTCTGTCAAAGGCATTCCTAGCTGAATCTTCATACAAGTATGTGTAGACCAGTGAAGAGATCTAAAGTATTCCCTAGAAGTTGCTTCCTTGACTAAGCGCCTGTTATTGGCTTGATTTCTTAATATTTATCTCTATTTTATAAGTAAGCCTATCTCCAGAGGGTGAACTTGCTGTCTTGTGTTGGGGAGTTATATATGAAATATATTTATACATATATAGATTTTGTATGTGCAAATATATATATATATAAATTATTGTGTGAACCTTAATACTTCCTTTTCCTAAATTGTGTTCTTGTCCTTGATAGAACCTTCACTTTCACTTTACCATAAATCTCTCACTTCCTAGCAACATTCTAATACAACTTTATTTAAACATTAGTTAAATGCTTCCACTTCCAGGTGACTTTTAAATCCATTCTTTAAACAGATTATGAAGAAATATGGCCATCTCATAGATCTTCAGAATATTATCACTAACTACCATTACTACTTGGACATATTTTTGCATCTAAGGATGAGACTAGGAAGCCATCTGTGCTTACACTGAGGACTACCAAATACTTTCAATGCACTTCTGGATCCCTACATGAGCTATTCTTATGGATTCCAAAGAAAAGAGTTGGTGGCTCGACAGGTGTGAAGTCAACGAATCCAGTTTGTGGTGAGGCTCTTTCAGACAGCTCTGGGTCCCCTCTGATGGATACCATAAAGAGATGCAAGATTACTGGGGACATGGGACGAGGACAGAGGGGATAGAGACCTTGTATTCCTCTGCGCTTGCTATCTCCCAGCTATCCAGTCCCTAACTCTCGAGAAAGCTAAGTGAAAATTTTGCCAAAGACTCCTCGTTTGCTTTCACTAGGACTCTTTACTCCTTCCTCCCCCCATTATCCCCTCATCTTTAATTTTCAAATTTTATAAAAGATAAGTGTTGTTTTATAGAGCAACATCTCAACATCACTTTACTGTGAGAAGCACTTTACATATATTATCTTATTTCATTTATTTTATCTAATTTCCCCATTTCAATTTTACTTATTTATTCTTTAAGTATTCTGCCTCTATTTTGTTTTTCCTACTTTGTCTTTATTTATATTTCTGTTAAAAATAATACTTTCACATCCTTTTGAAATTATATTTATTCCTAGTTCAGCTTAGAATTTCTGTTTTTAATCCATAATTATATTTTTCATAAAAGACTAATGAATCTAACTTCCCCACGCCCCCCCCCAACCCTAGCACTGCTCAGGCTGCACCGCGCTCGCTGCAAGCTTCAGGCTCCTGCTAAGCTAGCGCTGCATTGTCTCCCTTCAGCCGCCATCATGATTATCTACCAGGACCTCATCAGCCACAATGAGATGTTCTCCGACATCTACAAGATCTGGGAGGTTGTGAACGGGCTGTACCTGGAGGTGGAAGGGAAGATGGTCTGTAGGATAGAAGATAACGTTGATGACTCGCTCATTGGTGGAAATGCCTCTGCTGAAGGCCTCTAGGGCGAAGGTACAGAAAGTACAGTAATCACTGGTGTTGATATTGTCCTGAACCGTCACCTCCAGGAAACAAGTTTCACAAAAGAAACCTACAAGAAGTACATCAAAGATTACATGAAATCGATCAAAGGCAAACTTGAAGAACAGAGACCAGAAACAGTAAAACCTTTTATGACAGGGGCTTCAGAACAAATCAAGGACATACTTGCTAATTTCAAAAACTACCAGTTCTTTATTGGTGAAAACATGAATCCGGATGGCACGGTTGCTCTACTGGACTACCGTGAAGATCGTGTGACCCCGTATATGATTTTCTTTAAGGATGGTTTAGAAATGGAAAAATGTTAACAAATTTGGCAATTACTTTGGATCTATCACCTGTCATCATAACTGGCTTCTGCTTGTCATCCGCACAACACCAGGACTTAAGACAAATGGGACTGATGTCGTCTTGAGCTCTTCATTTATTTTGACTGTGATTTATTTGGAGTGGAGGCATTGTTTCCTGTTATGTGGGTTGTCTAAAAATAAAATGCATTTAAACTAAAAAAAAAAAAAAACAAAACTAATGAATCCAATTCATATTTTTATTCTATTTTATAGCTTTTTATTTCCTTGGATTGTCAGTCTAATTATTTTATCTTGTCATTATTGCATTCATATTTAATCTTGTATTTTAATTTCAATTTTTTGTCAATTTTGTCTTTCTTGTATAATTTTTCTTTAAATTTTTATTTTCTTTTCTTTTTTTTTTTCTTTCTTTCTTTCTTTTTTTTTTTTGAGACAGAATCTTGCTCTGTAACCCAAACTGGAGTGAACTGGTGTGATCTCAGCTCACTGTAACCTCCACCTCCTGGGTTCAATCAATTTGCCTGCCTTAGCCTCTCAAGTAGCTGGGATTACAGGCTCCTGCCACCACATCTGACTAATTTTTGTATTTTTAGTACAGACAGGGTTTCACCATGTTGGCCAAGCTTATCTCGAACTCCTGACCTCAAGTGATCCACCTGCCTCGGCTTCCCAAAGTGCTGGGATTACAGGCATGAGTCACTGCATCTGGCAAATTTTTCTTTCTTCGTGAAGAATATTTATTTTACCTTGTGTTTTTTTTTTTGCTAGCAAGAAATATGGGCTTGGGACCTGGCAGTGAAGAAAGCCCACATCCTCTGTCCCCACCTGCTCTATATCAGAGTGTGACAATCTAACTAAAGGCAGGGTCTTTCTGCAATTACTCAGGATGGGGTCTCAGACTAAACTGGTTAGAAATCCAAGGGCAGAGTGGACTTAGAAAATGTCAAACAATGGTACATCCAGATTACATATCATATGCATGTTGGTTGACAATATAATTTTTATCACCTAAACAGAAACACTCCTGAAGGTGAAATAAGTAGCTATTAAAAATCATTCCGGGACAACAGGTCTACAAGAAGCTGGTCCCAGGTACCTTACAAATGTGTAAGAAATATGCATGCAAGGTAGGACCAAAATTAATTAATAACAGTTCTGTACAACAGACATTTATTAAAGGAGCAATCATTAACATTAAGGATTATGTAAATTTAAGTGTGAATCAAAACAATTCTCTGATGTATAAACCACTGCCTTTTGGGCCAATTAGAAAAATCCAGACAGGAAATTATAGTTGTCTTTACATTTCAGGTATCTGGTGTGCATTTTAGATGACATCAGCCATATAGTAGTCCATAGATATTAATTTTTTTAGTATTGGAAATAATTCTTTAATTTCACTTGGCTATGAACAGAGATGATGGAAATGAAAGTGATTTTGATGTTTTTGCCTCTAAACTGGCAGAATGAAGAAGGCCTATAGGAGGCAAAACAGAATAGTGAGTTTGAGGAACCTGTGGGACATTCAAGAAGAGAGGTCAAGTTGACAGTAGGATATGGATGATGCTCATGTAGTCTTTGATTATCCCATGCTATGTGATATGGTTTGGTTGTGTCCCCACCTAAATCTCATCTTGAATTGTAATCCCCATTATCCTCAGGTGTCATGGTAGGAACCTGGTGGGAAGTAATTGAATCATGGGGGCAGTTTCTCCCATGATGTCCTCGTGATAGTGAGTGAGTTCTCATGAGATCTGATGGATTTATAAGTGTCTGGCTTTTCTTTGCTGGCTCTTCTCTCTCCTGCCACAATGTGAAGAAGGACACGTTTGCTTTCCCTTCCACCACGATTGTAAGTTTCCTGAGGCCTCCCCAGCCACATGGAACTGTGAGTCAATTAAATCTCTTTCCTTTATAAATTACCCAGACCAGAGGCAGGTCTTTATAGCAGTGTGAGAACAGACTAATACACTATGCTTGGGTAAGACCCAACTGGAGCCATTATGAGCTGACCCCTGCTACTCAAAAACAGTCTTTTACCAATGGTGAGAATGAGAGCAGTCGTGCACTCAAAGGAAAATGAGTCTCGCTTGGATGCCATCTGCCTAGGGACGTTGCATACTCATTCTGACAGCACGTGGGAATCTTGGGTGATGTTGACACTCTGTGTCAGCTCCTTATCAGTCAAACTAAACACCCTGATGCCAGGGTCATCAGGGTCAACTATCTCTCCACAAAGGTTTAGCAATTATCAGGTTAAGGTAGCAAAGCCACAGGGTAGATGAGATCACTTAGAAAGGGAGGAAAGAGTTAAGGGTAGAATCCCTTGCCATTTCACACTGCAGTGTGTAGCCTCACACATTTGACCCAACACCATGAATAATGGATGTGGTAACTGTGTTTTTATGCTACCAAGCACTGGGTAGCAGTAAATTTTCCTGCTCCCCTTAAGCACATTTGATGATTTATTGCTGTGTAGTGTGCAGATACAGCTAAGGAGGGGGAAAGAACTGCCAACCAAGTCCACACAGAGTATGTGGGCTGTTGGCAAATCCCAGCCTCTTTCTCCTGTCAAATAAATCAGAGGAGTTGCTAATATATATTTGAATGCATGGATATTTGCTTTTGTTTGTTTTTTACAATAAAGTTTAAGATGGAATTCAATTACTTACTTGCTACATGGTATATTTCTATTTCTCAGAGTTTTCGTTTGAGGTAAAAAACACAGTATCTACTTTGTTTTTGTTTTTGTTTTTTTTTTGTTTTGGTTTGTTTGTTTGTTTTGAGATGGAGTCTTGCTCTGTCGCCCAGGCTGGAGTGCAGTGGTGCGATCTCAGCTCACTGCAATCTCCGCCTCCCGGGTTCACGCCATTCTCTTGCCTCAGCATCCCCAGTAGCTGGGACTACAGGCGCCCAACACCTCGCCCGGCTAATTTTTTGTATTTTTAGTAGAGACGGGGTTTCACTGTGTTAGCCAAGATGGTCTCGATCTCTACTTTGTTTTTAAGACTTTGTGACAATTTTGAAAGTGGAAAAACATATACGTGTTCTTAAATTTTTCTTCTGAATAAAAAAGCAGAATAAGCAAATAAACAATAGACTAAATAGAATTAATAGCATTGTTCTCTCCCAGTTTTACCTATTAAAGAGTAATACAATAAGAAGATAAAGAAAAGAATAGCATTTATATTTTATCAGACTGACAAAGGGCAGGCCTTAATTTTTTTTTTTTTTAACAAAAGAAGTAAAAGAGGCCAAGCATGGTAGCTCACACCTGTAATCCCAGCACTTTGGGAAACTGAAGCAGGCAGATCATGAGGTCAGGAGTTTGAGACCAGCCTGATCAACATGGTGAAACCCCGTCTCTACTAAAAATACAAAAATTAGCTGGGCATGGTGGCTTGTGCCTGTAATCCCAGTTACTCAAGAGGCTGAGGCAGGAGAATCGCTTGAACCCAGGAGGTGGAGGTTGCAGTGAGCCGAGATTACGCCATTGCACTCCAGCTTGAGCGACAGCAAGACTCCGTCTCAAAAAAAAAAAAAAAAAGAAGTAAAGGAAAAATAAAATAACACACAAATTAGTGATTAATGCAAAGGCTTTGAGTTAGAAATCTGTAAATACCTTTAGTTGTTAGGAGAAATTTCCAAAATTTTTATCCCACTGATATTGAATTTAAGCCCAGACAATATTATGCCATAGACTATCATAATATATAATTTTACCAAATTATATTCACAGGGCATACACAGAGGAAAATGAAAACAACTTACCAACTTCTAGTTGTAACTGTTGTCCCTTTTGACGAGATCAGCCAAGCAAGTTGTTTACTGATCTTTCTGTTTGTTGGTACACAGATGAAAATAAACTGAACTAGTTCACAGGAGAGTCTGTGTTTTGTATTCTCAGCTTCCACTTTGTAAGTTTTGGTCCACCTCAGCCATGCCCTCTCTTCTTGGTCTGCCCTTCTGAGTGCAAAAGTTTTTCTTGCTTTCTGACTTATTATTATTTTCTTTTTTTGAGATGGAGTTTCCCCTCTTGTTGCCTACACTGGAGTGCAGTGGCACGATCTTGGCTCACTGCAATCTCCACCTCCCGGGTTCAAGCGATTCTTCTGCCTCAGCCTCCAGAGTAGCTGGGATTATAGGCATGTGCCACCATGCCCAGCTAATTTTTTTGTATTTTTAATAGAGATGCGGTTTCACCATGTTGGCCAGGCTAGCCTCGAACTTCTGACCTCAAATGATCCACCCACCTTGGCCTCCCAAAGTGCTGGGATTACAGGCATGAGCCACCACGCCTGGCCCTGACTTGCTTTCTGTCTAGGAACAGGTCATCCTTCTTTCTTCCTTTCTTCTTTTTCATTTTATATCTCAAACTCATTCACATCACTGGATTATTTCTTCCAAAAATATTTATTTTAAGCCTTTTTGTCTCTTAGCAAGAAGGAAAGGATCTCTCCTTATCACTCCCATACCCACAGTATATTCTGCCAGGTCATTTTTAATATGGCACTGACACTCTTATCAGAGAAGAGAGAAGCAAATTTTTCTAATAAAGCTGTGGTTTCCTTTTGGAAAACTACTTGCAAAGTCACTTCAAATATTGATAATGGCCAATGCAGTGAGCCAAAACAGGAGAAACTACCCCTCCTGTGGAGTTGCAGCCTTAAAAAAATGGCCACGTCTTTCATCTCCCAGGCCATTTACTTTCTCCTAGTAACTGCATGTCCTAACATCTTGCCACTAGGCAACATTTCTTGTTTGACAGGTTTCTTCCATAAGCCAGATGACAAGGTGTGGATGAAGATTATGAAGAGAAACCATGTTACCTCATCTATGCCCTTCTAAGGGTTCATGAGACCGGGGTAAACCACATAGCAGAGCCAAGGAATGAATTAGTTAAACATTCCTACCCACAAGAGAAATTCCTCTGTCATGTAGAATCTAAGTAGTTTGTTTTTATCTGGGGGTAACATTCCTTTTATAGGCACTACACCCTGAAGTTTCTTTGCTTGATTTGGTTCACAGTCATGTGTTTTGTTTGTTTGTTTGTTTTGAGAGAAGAGTCTCACTCTGTTGCCCAGGCCAGGCTGGAGGGCAGTGGCATGATCTCGACTCACTGTAACAACCTCCGCCTCCCAGGTTCAAGGGATTCTCCTGCCTCAGCCTCTCAAGTAGCTGGGATTACAGGCATGCGCCCCCATGCCCAGCTAATTTTTGTATTTTTAGTAGAGATGGAGTTTCACCATGTTGGCCAGGCTGGTCTCAAACACCTGCCCGCAGGTGATCCTCCCTCCTTGGCCTTCCAAAGTGCTGGGATTACAGGCATGAGCTACCACACCTGGCCCAAATCCATGTTTTCAAAGAGTTGGGGCCCCAGCTGCTGGTGGCTGTGAGGCACTTCAGGCAGTTGACGTGCAGGGTCGGCTTCAGCAAGGAGAGAACTTGCAGCTCCAAGCAAGGACAATTTTGGGTCCTCCATTCTCTCCTTGGTCTTTAACTCTTGCAGGAAAAGAAGACCCTTGCTGTTACTATTCTGCACAACCTACAGCCTGTTAGACATTTTTATATTGAGTAAGTATTATGGATTCATAAGCACTCTGGATGCGTGTGGGGTAAGAGGTGGTGGGGTTCCCTGACATATTCAGAGGCATGGACTGAGGCATCTCAGGCCATTATCATACCAGGGGGATTGCAGTGGCTGAGGGCATTTCAGGACTGAAGCCCAAAGCTGCCACACAGCCCTGTATGATTAGGAGCAGGGAACTAAGTACTTTGTACAAATTACCCTACTAGATGCCATGTTAGATGAAAATATGTCCAGCTAAAACTCAAGCCAACACATTTTGTCCAAAATTTAAAAAAAAAAAAAAACTTTGTTTTACATGTTTGGAAGAATAAAAAGAAAAAGAAAATCAATTGCAGATAAAACTTAGTTTTACAACTATCTTTGCATCCAACTTGAGTCTGTACCTTGACTAATCTATTTCTTCCAGGCTCTGCCACACAGTGCCCAATCCCAGGCTCTGTTTGCTCCCAGTTCTGCTGGCTTTGGTGCCCGTGACTCAGAACTTCATTCTCTTTCCACTCAGCTTTTCAGAGTGACCATTCTCCTGCATGATCTACTTCTTCCCAAGCAGTCTTTCTCCAATCTCATGTCCCCTCCTCTCACCAAGTCTCACCCCTGTTCTCAGGACACTGCCCCCCGCCAATCCCATCCTGGCCTTAGCACCCCAACACAGATCTCTGGGAGGAGAAACTAGATACCATGCTTTATGCTGTAAAATAAGCATCTTCAAAAAGGTATACAAAAAGCCACTCATAGCAGAAAACAAATTCTGAATATCTCTGTTTCTGCATGCAGAATGCAAATACCCAAATGCCTATAAAAGGTACTAAGTGCTAAGATCCCAAAACAAGTAAGATGCTATTGGTTGTCCTTAAAAATAAAAAAGCAGTTTAGTAGCAGAAGCACACATAGCACCATGAAGATGGGGGTGATGCAGTCCTTAAATATGCACTTCAAGGAGCTCCTACAAAACAGTGTAACTGAGCGGGTAGGTGCAGTGCTCTGAAATAGCCAGGGTCCTGTCCCGTGCCTGTGGTCCCAGCTACTCAGGAGGCTGAGGTGAGAGGATCACTTGAACTTGGGAATTTGAGGCTGCAGCGAGCTATAATTGTGCCACTGCACTCCAGCCTAGGCAAGATCCTGTCTCTAAAAGAGGGGGGGAGGGGGGCGAGAGAGAGAGAGAGAGAGAGGAAGAGAAGAAAAGAAAGAAAGAAGAAAGAAAGAAAGAAAGAAAGAAAGAAAGAAAGAAAGAAAGAAAGAAAGAAAGAAAGAAAGAAAGAAAGAAAGAAAAAGAAAGAAAGAAAGAGAAAGAAAGAGAAAGAAAGAGAAAGAAAGAAGAGAAAGAAAGAAGCAAAGAAAAAGAAAGAGGAGGGAGGGAGGGAGGGAGGGAAGGAAGGAAGGAAGGAAGAAAGGAAGGAAGGAAGGAAGGAAGGAAGGAAGGAAGGAAGGAAGGAAGGAAGGAAGGAGGGAAGGAAGGAAATGAAACCTGTCGGGGATGAAGCTGAAAGTAAGCGGGGCCTGGCTCCTGCAGGGCCTGGAAGAACCTCATTAAGGAGATGGGATTTTATCCCAACAGCAATTGGCAGCCACTGTAGAGTGTTTGTTGTTTTTTGTTTGTTTGTTTGTTTGTTTGTTTGAGACGGAGTCTTGCTCTGTCGCCCAGGCTGGAGTGCAGTGGCGCCATCTTGGCTCACTGCAAGCTCCGCCTCCTGGGTTCACGCCATTCTCCTGCCTCAGCCTCCCGAGTAGCCGGAACTACAGGCGCCCGCCAATTTTTTGTATTTTTAGTAGAGACAGGGTTTCACTGTGTTAGCCAGGATGGTCTCGATCTCCTGATCTCCTGATCCGCTCCCCCCTCGGCCTCCCAGAGTAGCTGGAATTCAGGCGTGAGCCACCGCGCCCGGCCCATTACAGAGTTTTAAGCAGATGAACGGCTCTATTCACAGCCACCAAAAGGTGGGAGCAACCTGTGTCCATTGACAGGTGAATGACTAAACCAAATGTGCTCTATATTACAATGGCACATTATTGAGCTTTAAAATCTGACACGTGCTACAAGATGGATGAAGTTTGAGGACATAATGCTAAGTGAAATAAGCCAGACACAACAGGACAAATACTGTATTATTCTACTTCTATGCAGTATCTAGAGTATTCAAGCTCATAGAGATAGAAAGTAGAATGGTGGTTGCCAGGGGCTGGAAGGATGAGCAGTTTTTGTGTGTACCCACCCAAATCTCATGTCAAATTATAATTCCCAACATTGAGGAAGGGAGCTGCAATTAAAAACAGCAACATAATGACAACAACAACAAAAAGGCACTGTGACTGTACTACAACATCGTACAGAGATTAGACTGGAGCAGATAAGACTAGAGGCCAGAGGCCAATTAAAAGCTGCTGAAGTAATGGAAGTAAGAGAGGATAATTGTCTGACCTGGGCAGGTGGCAGTTGATTGATGCTGCCATTTGCAAGTTAAGGTAGACAGAAGGAGCAGGGAATGGGGACAATGGTAGATTCTGTGTGAGAGTGTGTGTGTGTGTGTGTATACTCTGTTATTTTTACCCTCTATCAAACATTATGGCATGCTGAGATACAGAAGGGTGGATATGTCTAAAGAGTTGCCTATAGGACCATGAAAATGTAGAAATATAGATTAAGAAAAATAGAAGAGGTCCAAGAAGTATCTATGGATGCTTCAAATAGAATATAAAATAGAACTTAAAAAGAAACATCAGGAATTTAAAAATATAATGTTGGGGACTTGTCTCTCAATCCTCATTATGCAGGACATCACCGGTTTTGTTGTTGTTGTTTGCTTGTTTTATGAGACAGGCTCTCACTCTGTTGCCCACGCTAGAGTGCAGTGGTACGATCTCAGCTCACTGCAACCTCTGCCTCCTTGGTTCAAGTGATCCTCATGCCTCAACCTCCAGGGTAGCTGGGATTACAGGCATGCACCACCAAGCCCAGCTAATTTTTATATTTTTAGTAGAGAAGGGGTTTCACCATGTTGGCCAGGCTGGTCTTGAACTCTTGGCCTCAAGTCATCTGCCCACTTTGGCCTCCCACAGTGCTGGGAGTATAGGTGCGAGCCACCATGCCCATCCAGATATCACTGGTTTTAAAGCATCCTTTGTAGTCTCACTCAGAACATCAGTTCAGAAAATCTTTATTACCAATAGATACATGACTTTACAAAAGCTTCTAGTATATAAGGACATCTTGCCCATTCTTAATAACACGTGTTGATAATAAAGACACTCATCATTTATATGATGAAGTTACATTGTAGATCCTATTCATTTTCCATTTCTAATAGCCCCATTTTATTACTTGCAATGATTTTCAATTCTGCTATCAAAAGTAAGTCAACTGTTGCTCTGATTACAATTGGATGTTTCAAACTACCATCTTGATTACAAATGAATGAGTTGCATGCTGCTGTTGGAGAAACTTTGCATATTTCAAAGAAAAGAGTAGAAATATGTCTGATGGCAAAATATAGTATGATAGCATTTATACATAAAATCAACACTATAGTTACCCTATTTTATTATTTTTAAGCTGTACACAATCTTCAGCAGTTTCCTGAACTTTATATGTTAGAACTTTATATGTTAGAGCCTGAACATATTTGCATATGACATTTCAGTATAAAGCATTGGGACTATTTTTAAATAAATGTAAAGGCATTGATATAAAAAGAGCACTGTTCTCTTTCTAAGTTGTTCCCTTAAAAGGCCTTAAAATTACTTCTGTGATGTCACAGCTCAAATATTTTTGAATGACTGACATTTTAAAAATTCTAACTCATCCTGGATACCAATGCACCCTAGATGAGCACCTTTCCTAGTTATGACATTTCTGGAGTTGTCACCACCTATTAACTGTGGCTTGGTTGGAGTTGTAGAATTTGATATTTGGCTAGTAGAAAGTAGTCACTGTATATGTTAAAATAGCTATAAAAGATTCTTACCTTCAGCCCGGGAAGGATCTATTGTTCTTTGTGATTTGTTCTTTCATTTTGTACCCTAAAAGATATTAGCGTATGAAATTGGCAGAATTGCCCTTGGCCCATGTCAGCTTTCAGAGTTGCCAAGCAAGCATCATGAGATTGGTAAAGCCAGCTCTACTGCATCTCTTGGTGGCACTAGAACACACTTTCTTAAGGAAAAAGCCAGCATTTCACCCACTGCCTGGCATGGCAGTCAGAGCCAGGAAGGGCTTTGGTGAATATGCCAGGACGTGCGGTGAGCCAAATGATCCCTTCCCTTAGGTCTGTGACCCAGTCTCTACAACTTCCTACAACTCCTTCGAGGACTTTCTGACTCACAGCTTGGGAAGAATTAGGAAAGAACACCTGCCAAGCTGAGCAGAACAGCTACTTCCTGTTTATGTGTTTTTGCTGGAACATCTCATTTCTTCTTCAGGACATGTTTGGATATACACGGGAATAGAAATGCCAGAGTGAAAACAGGTTTATCACTGTCAGAAAAAAAAAAAAAGCCCTAATATTCACAGAAGATGGGGTCTTGGTTTCTTTATTCCATGTTATTATTTGTTAAGACTGTTAACAAAAAATAAGGCTCTTTTTCCTCTGAACTTAAAAACTATAAATTTACTTGAGTCACTAACAGTGCTCTCAGTCTAAGAGAAAATTACATAATAACAACAATAATGAACAAAGCACTTAGCATGTGCCAGGCACTGTTCTACGTGCTTTTACATATTCAGTCATTACTTTTCACAACAGCTCTATGAGGTAAGTACTAGTATCTCCATTTTACAGATGAAGAAACTGAAGCACAGAGAAACTAAGGTTAAGTCAGACAGCTAGTATGTGGCAGAGTCAAGATTTAAATCTAAGAAACAGGGTCTGGAATCTGTACTCTTGACCATTATGCCACACTGAGATGGTTCCCAGACAGCAGGAAGAAGAAGTGTTCCTTCTCCATAGGCAACAGTTCACTCATTCTTTTGGTGCAGTGATGTACAGTCTGTACTGAACTCTCCAATATAAAATGTGGGGAATTAAAACGTATACAGAGCCTGAAAACTCACTTACTTTTATAGTGGTTCTAAGCAAAGAAAATGCTTTATGGGTTCAAACAAGTCAAATTTATGAACTCAATTTTTTTTGTGTGGAAACTGGTTGGCAGTCTCTATTTACAATATCTCTCCTCCATTATAAAAAACATCGCAATGGAGCTATGTGAATACTTTTTCCCCTTTCCCTTAGAGAAAGGGAATTAAGTCAAAGGTGATACATATCCCTGGAGTTAGCTGAAAAAGAAATGGGAAGAAATCTGAGAATAGCATTGTGGAACTTGGTTTCCACAATTCTCAAATTTAACCATGAAATTAAAATTAGATACAGGGGATAGATTGTCCTGGCCATAAGCAAGTCAGGGAGTGAGCGCCAAAGAATTCGTATACTCTTCCTCCTACTTCTTTTAAAATTCCGCCTTTTGAAGGACCTGAGAAATATGATCACTACTAAACTCACTCGTGTATTAAATAATGATTAGGAAAAGCTAAGAGTTGACATAGAGGAAGGCCAGGAAACATGGTAAATGTGGGTAAGGGCATTAAAAAGTTAGCAGACTACACCATATCTCTAAAGCCTGATGATTTTGCTGAAGTATTGTAACTCAGGAGAGAAAGCAAGACACCCTCATGGGAACTCTTTTGAGTTTTTCATTCTTTTCCCCCTCCACTCAGTTCCATCCAGATGTGGCAGCCTCAAGTAGCTAGAAGAAAAAAATTTGGCCAGAAGCAGTGGCTCAGGCCTGTAGTCTCAGCACTTTGGGAGGCCAACGTGGGCGGGTTGCTCAAGCTCGCAAGTTTGAGACCAGCCTGGACAACATGGCAAACCCTGTGTTTACAGAAAATACAAAAATTAGCCAGGCATGGTGGCACATATCTGTAGTCTCAGCTATTTGCAGGCTGAGGTGCGAGTATCACTTGAGCCTGGGAGGTTAAGGCTGCAGTAAGCCATGATTATGCCACTGCACTTCAGCCTGGGTGACAAAGGGAGACTCTGTCTCAAAAGCGAAAAAAAAAGGTCAGGAACTGTGGCTCACGCCTGTAATCCCAGCACTTTGGGAGGCCAATGCAGGCAGATCACGAGGTCAGGAGATCAAAACCATCCTGGCTAACATGGTGAAACACTGTCTCTACTAAAAACACAAAGAATTAGCCAGGCATGGTGGCATGTGCCCGTAGTCCCAGCTACTCTGGAGGCTGAGTCAGGAGAATCGCTTGAACCTGGGAGGCAGAGGTTGCAGTGAGCCGAGGTCCCGCCACTGCACTCCAGAGGCAACAGAGTGAGACTCCATCTCAAAAAAAAAAAAAAAAAAAAGGAAAAAGAAAAACTTTGACAATAATTGAGAAAGTAAACTAAATGATCAAGACAGATATATAAAAATATATGTATAATGTAATGTTTATTAAGCTTGCTTGAAAAACTGAATTCTTTTACTTTAAATTTCTCCATTTCAATGCATGAAAGGAATGGTCCACAGTAAAACAAAAGCAGTATTTCCAAGAATGTTAGTTGTCTCTAGCTCTGTATACATTTTCTACCGTCATATGTCTACCACTATAACCAATGCAGAGTTGTTTAACATGAAGTTTTGACCCAAACTGGACTATGAAGGGGCAAACTGGAGTGAAACAAACTCAAAACAAGCAAACCAACACCAACAGCCAAAAAAGTGTTCTTCTTGAAATTTATATACCATACTTACATACAAGAAGTTAAACCAATTGATCATTATGTACATACGTTAGTGAATATTAGTATTTTACATTTACAAATATATGTGCATATGTAATCAAGTAAAAACAAAAATGTTAAATAATTTTTATCAGTGAAAAATACATAAAACATGACTAATACTTCAATTTGAGTGCTTGTTCGATTCAGTGCTTAAAAATGTTTGGAAAAATAATCCCAAAATATAACCTGGTGAAAGATATTTAAAAAGTGAAAGAGATAAGAAAATAGTAAGTGTTTGGTGTGATTTTAATAAGTAGGGGAAATGAGCAGAAATAAGATCCATATTTGGGGAGGAATCGCATAGCATAGACCGGATGAAGAATCGGAAAGGAAGAACGTGGTTTTTCCCAAGGCCAATTTCGCTCAGAATGGAACAGAACCAGGGAATTTTCAGGGCAAAGTAAACGAACTGAAGTTTCCATCATGAGTTCATTCTATTAGCAGATGAACAACTGACTCCTTCCTTGAGTCTTTATTAGGAGGCAGGCCTCAGACATTCACCCTACAGTTAGATACAACGTCAGTTCCTTACTTGGCTTCTGTCTAGAGGCTAAGAGTGCAAGGTGACATACAATGACATTGCACAACTTTGTAGAAATCTATCTTTACTGAAGAACCATCGGACGGCATCAACTAACCATCTTTCCAAGCACGGGCTTGTTTGCAATTCTTGAACTTCGCGTTTCTTCTCTAAAGACTGAGTTCCGGAAAGAGTTGGGGCAACTCCCTGCAGGGCAGAGATGGTGCGTCCTTCCCAGCGTGCTCCATGGTCTGGGATGGGCGGTGGCGGCCCGGGCCGGCCTGCTACTTGAGGCAGGGACAGCAGAAGCAGCAGAGGGTCCGGCAGGGGTTCTTTTTCTTGTACTGCACGGCCTTCCGCACCTGCGCCTTGGCCTGGCCGGTGTAGTCGACCGTCTTTTGTACGTTGAGCTCGATGACGTTCAGGGTGTCGGCCTGCTTCTCCACCAGCACTGCCATCTGCAAGAAGAGCTCGTGCACGTCGCGGATGCGGCTCTCCAGGCGCAGCAGCTCGCGGTGGCGGCTCTCGATCTCGTTGAGGGCTGCCCGCGCGCCTTTTACATCGGCCAGCAGGTTCTCGGAGAACATATCCCACTTGCTCTGCTCGAACATGTCCTCGATCTGGTCGCCCGAGACGTCCTTCCCCATGATCTCCAGCTGGCGCTGGATGCGGATCTTGCAGTTGTCGCGCTGCTTCATCTCGGCCTGGTTGTAGTCGTGCATGGCGCGCTGGAAGGTGAGGGTGAGCGCGTTGTACTGTGCCCGCGAGATGCGCGCCACCGCTGAGTGCGGGCCGTGCTGGGCCTCGGCCGCCTCGCTCAGCTCTTTCATGGCGTGTAGCTTGCAGTGGATGACCTCGCCCCGGGCCTTGATGGCCTTGGCGATGGAGTTGGTGTCGCGCTTGATGCTGCTGAGGCGCCGCATGGACGTGAGGAAGCGGGCGTTCTGCTTTCCCAGCCGCTTCACATCGGCCACCAGCAACTGGTTTTCATCCTGGATGTCCTGGATGTCTCGGTACAGGGACTCCAGGATGTGGTCCGTCTCGAACACGATGTCCTCGTGGGGCGAGTCAAATTCATCGTCCCCGTCTGGGAACTGCTGGTCATATTGCTTGGATAAGTCCAGAAGTTCTGCTAGCCGGTCTTTCATTTTGCCTGCAAGTAGAGATAATTCAGTTAAATTTCTCTATTGAGAGTCAAGTATTTGCCTTCAAGGGATTGAAACTTAAACATTTTACTCAGCAGTCCCAATTTTTTATTCCTAGGTGTGGGAAATAAGTGCACTAAAGGAGCTAAATGTTCTGACATTTTGCTTACAAGGAAATAAATAAGATGACTGGACAACATGAAACGGTTGCATTTTAAGGCTGCACCTGCAGTTCAGTATCATAGCCGTCTAGAACTCAATCAACAATTTAACATTTTAGATTGCATTGGGAAACCATCTCTTTTTCTTGCTTTATGTTTTTCAATCATCGCAAATTAAAACAGACACAGAAAAAAAAAGAAAAAAGAAGAGAGACTTGCAAATTTAAGCATTTTTAATTGAGGACAATCTACAAGGCCTTGGGGCCAACATCTAAATGTTGCCTATTTTGTGTCTATTTCAGCACTGGTAAGCATCCCCTCCTGTACATACTAACAACTCTTAAAATAGTTACCATGCAAATCATGATTTAATTTTTTTTCTCTTAAAGATGTTGTAAAAGTAAAACATGCTTAAAGTAAAATGACAACAACAAAATACAGAAATCTAAGTGTAAAATTTAGAAGTTGAGGTTTCCTGACTCCTCTTTTCAATATCATTCCCTAATGATAAGCATTGTAAATAACACTGCTTTTTAAAATGCTTTTATATGGAAAATTCCAATCATATGTGGCCTAGTAGCAATAATATAACACATTCCCATTCATTCATCATGTAGCAGCAATGTTTGCCCACTTTTAATACCTTTTTGAAACAAATTGGCAGCTCAGGCAGAATGTTCATGTTTTTACAAGGATGGTTCTGGTAATTCCTCTGCTTAATAAGGCAAAGTAATAGTCTCTATGTCCATATTGTTTTTCAGTGAAGTAAAAAACTTCCACTTTTAGTAGCATGTATATATGCTAATATAGGGAATATCTTGAGTTTATACATGAGACTTCATGATGAGAAAGATTCCTTTTCTACTACACAATTTGCAGCAAAGAGGGGAAAAGTAATAACACTTAATGGTTACACAGTCTATCAGGGTTCTTGGTCTCAAATTAAAAGCTTCTTTCAAGTTGAAGTAATTCATTTTATATCACCACTAATGGAATGCTGACAAGTTGGATTTGGTGATAAATGGAAAATGGTGAAATATTAACCATGGCCTTTCATCTACTGTGATCATCATTTACATAAATTAAGCAGAAGTTTTATTCTATGATGGTGATTTTTAATATAACAATATAAGCTGCTTAAAGTGCCACCATTTCTGATATCTGGTGGCTATAATCAATACCAGACGTTCTCAATGATGGGGAAGATGATTCTCCTAGCAGTATGGTTGACAGGCAGATTAAAGATCCAGGACCAGAACTATGCCTTCACTTGGTCTGAATTTCTTGATATTCAACTGTTTCCTCACTTTGAACAAAATTGAAAGACAAACTACCAACTGGGGAGAAATTATAATATACGACAGACAATGGGTTAAGATACTTAATATATATATTTCTAAGCTACCAAAAAATCTACTTACCCCAAGACAGTGAAAGGGCAATTCAGAGAAGATATAAATGACAGAGAACATAAACGTATGTTATATATGCCTGATATTGTCTAGGCATCTTTCATGTGATACCCTCTTTAGTCTTCACACAGATTCTATGAGTAGGTACTGCCATTATCAGAGTTGGTGTGAGCATAGGGAGATCAAGGAATTTGCTCAAGGTCACCAGTAAGTGAACACTCAGGCTTTAGAACAGCACCACTTAACCACTGCACAAAATAATCCTTAGCAAAAGTATAAAAATATAGTCAAAAAAGACTTCTGTATTAAACAAGGAAATGCAAATTAAACTACTGAGAATTTTTTTGCCCACAGAGTTAGCATGAGTTTTTTAAAAACAATAATATTTCAAATGGGTAAGCATTCTGGGAACTCTTAAAACATACTGGTAATTCCATCTCATGCCAGTCAGAATGGTGACTATTAAAATGTCAAGAAACAACAGACGCTGGTGGAGGCTGTGGAGAAATAGGAATGCTTTAACACTGTTGGTGGGAATGTAAATTAGTTCAACCATTGTGGAAGACAGTGTGGCAATTCCTCAAAGATTTAGAACCAGAAATACCATTTGAGCCAGCAATCCCATTACTGGGTATATACCCAAAGGAATATAAATCATTCTATTATAAAGACACATGCATGTGAATGTTCACTGCAGCCCTACTCACAATAGCAGAGACACAGAACCAACCCAAATGCCCATCAATGTTAGACTGTACTATACAGCTATAAAGAGGAATGAGATCATGTTCTTTGCAGGGACATGGATGAAGCTGGAAGCCATTATCTTCAGCAAAGTAATGCATGAACAGAAAACCAAACACTGCATGTTCTCACTTACAAATGGCAGCTGAACAATGAGAACACCTGGACACAGGGAGGAGAATAACACATAGTGGGGCCTGTCGGGGAAGGGCGGGGGAGGGGAGAGCATTAGGGAAAAGAGCTGATGCTTGCTGGGCTTAATACCTAGGTGATGGAATGATCCGTGCAGCAAACCACCATGGTACATATTTACCTATGTAACAAACCTGCACATCTTGCACGTGTACCCCGGAACTTAAAAACATGAAATAAAATAAAATAATATAATCAATATTATCATTCAGGGTCCTGAGACCTCTCTCAGGTTCTGCTGAACTAAGCAATTAAATTAAATTTTCTTCTAGATTAAAAAAAAGTCTAATTTAAAACTCCTGTGGTGTCTTTGTTTTTGCAACTTAATGATTTTGCAAATAAAGTCTATTAATTATTTTTAAAAATTGGTAATTGATAGAATCTTTCTGGAAGAGTTTAGTAATATGTATCAAAAGCTTTTCAAGTGTGCATTTGTTTTGACATGTGCATTTATTCTAAAGATATAATGCAAAAGTGTATGAAACTCATTGCTCTAAATATTTTAATCACCACCTTGTTTTTACAGAAATTCAGAAATAAGTTGAATGCACAATAATGAGGTCCTGGCTTCTACATAAGTCACAGAGTTTAGAAGGCTATCTAATGGCATGAAAAGCATTTATACTCTGTTAGGCAGAAAAAGTAGTTATGGAGAAAGAGAATGTGCAGCATTCTGAAACAGAGACTTGAAAAATACACATCAAAATGTTAACTATAGTTTTCTTTCAGTTGTGGAATTATACATGGTTTAAATTGCTTCCTTTTGCTTTTCTGTATTTTCCAAAATTTTTATAATGTCTATACAGATTTCATAATTTTAAAACCCACACAAAACAATAAACACTATTTGTTTAAAGGACTAACTCCTTAGCAACTTAGTCTATGCATTGCAATCAAGTTAACATTTTGTGCTACATGGGGAAAGCACATTAGCTAGTTTGCATAGAGTTGAGCTGTACCCATCTGCTTAAGTTAGTACCCAATATAGTCTACCTTGCAACAAGTGGATGAGATGGAATGGATGCATTTTGATGAACAAGGCAAGAATAGGTGATAGATGCCTTCCTTCCTTACATCTTGGCCAAGCCTTACAAGGCACTTCAATGAAAGGAAACAGGTAGAGATAAGGGACTGTGCCATGCCCTGGGGCACTAGGGATCATTTGTAGGTATCCTGCTCATCCTAGACAGGTCCTGTGCTCTATATTGCTCTCCTAGAGCCATTAAAAAGCTATTAGGGGAAATCATCTCATCACAATATGAAGAGTCGAGTACAATTCAACCATATAGAAAATGGTTTTGGAAGATGTCCAGGGACAGTCAGTCCTTCTCAAGATTGAACAACCATAAATTCATAGATAACAAATTATAAAACAGGTAAGGGCCCAAGCTCGTGTGAAGGCGCAAGTCCATAATGTGCTAATAAGAGAAAAAGAAAGGGTACGGGAGATGTAAAGATTCTCTATTGAGGTGTGGTCAAGAAGGAGAGAAGGGGACCTTCACCTTGCCTTCCTGCCCACCTTTCTTGGCTCAGCCAGCCTCAGATGAGTTGCCTGCACTGACACAGAAGGTCTTCTGGTCACCAGGGAGCAAACATTAGGAAAAGTACAACAGAGAGTCAATGAAGAGACTGCTATTCCTAAGAATGTCTCCTAAAAGGTTAAAAGTGTATACATTGCTGAAGTTTTACAAAAATATAGAAGTGGGCACAAATAGAGCATCAAAATAACCTATATATCCCATAGCTTGATTCTGTACTATGAATTCCTAGAAAGAAAACTATGGTAAATGAGAAAGAAAAATAAGACAATTCCACCGACCTTCCTGTCCTATTATAATAAAGGATAGTGTAATAAACTTTGGTAAATTGCATTAATTAAGTTGCTAAAAAATAAGTCCTGCTTCGATTTGCATGGAGGTAAAGGATTCAAAAGAAAATTGATAACCAACTACCAAAAATCTGCTTCTGCTTTCTAATTTTCTTTTCAGGCATGCATATAATCTGTACTGAAAACTAGATCCAATAAGGAAGGAAGGGGGAATTGCTTAAGCCTTTTTTCATTGAGCAATAAAGTTTTGTGTAAGAGAAAACAAAGGAACAAAGAGATGATGGCAGCTCAGTGGTTCTCAGTCTGCAGGAGGTGACAGAATCATCTGGAGAGCTTCAAAGATTACAGATGCCTGGGCACCTAGAGTTTCTGATTTGGTAGGCCTGGGATGATCTCCAGCTGATTGTAATGCATACCCAAATTTGTGACCCATTCCATAGATACCCACCTATCATGTCAGCTTTTTCTTTTTCTTTTTTTTTTTTTTTTTTTTTTTTTTTGAGGTGATCTTGCTGTGTTGCCCAGGCTGGAGTGCAGTGGTACAATCTCGGCTCACTGCAACCTCCACCTCCCGGGTTCAAGTGATTCTTCTGCCTTAGCCTCCTGTGTAGCTTTGATTACAGGCATGCACTACCATGCCCAGCTAAGTTTTGTACTTTTAATAGAGACGGGGTTTCACCATGCTGGCTAAGCTGGTCTCAAACTCTTGATCTCAGGTGATCCACCTGCCTCGGCCTCCCAAAGTTCTGGTATTACAGGCATAAGCCACTGCACCTGACCCATGTCAGCTTTTTATTCATAATTATCATGCAATTCTGGAGAACTTATAATAATTCCTATAGCTTGGGGGCAGTCTCGATGAGCAAAAAACTGATAGGGAAGGAAAAGGGGTAGCTACTGGCCTCTCTCCCCCACTGGAAAGATGATAGCTTTCATAAGCACTGCCTTCTGGCTCCCTGGTATGGAGGCTAAATAAGAAAGGCAGCTGAAAACTCATTCTCATAAAAACAATCTCTGAAGCTCAAAAGGAAAAGGAATCAAGAACATTTGAAATAATTTATTCTGATCCCTTCATTTTATGATGGAAAATTATAATTGTTGCAGGCATTGACTACAGGAGAGTATGAATAAAATAGAAAACTGAGCTTACTATGATGAGGCACCCTCAGGTACATGAATAAATTCTCTGATAGCATTCACACGGAACAAGGAAGGATGGTGATACTCTATTAGTTAAATGTTCTAGCCATTGAGACCTAGATCCTGCTTTGAAGAGCCTACTATATTTGGCACATAGAATCTTAAAATTTTCTGTCATATCAGGAAGGAACAATTCAGAAAGCAGGTTTCTGCCTACCTCAGAAGACCAAAGAGTGCAGATGACAACCACATTGTATTAGTCTGTTTTCACACTGCTGATAAAGACATACCCAAGACTGGGAAGAAAAGAGGTTTAATTGGACTTATAGTTCCACATGGCTGGGGAGGCCCCAGAGTCACAGTGGGAGGTGAAAGGCACTTCTGACATGGTGGTGGCAAGAGAAAATGAAGAAGGAGCAAAAGCAGAAACCCCTGATAAACCCATCAGATCTCATGAGACTTATTCACTATCACGAGAATAGCACAGGGAAGACCAACCCCCGTGATTCAATTACCTTTCCCTGGGTCCCTCCCATAACACATGGGAATTCTGGGAGATACGATTCAAGTTGAGATTTGGTGGAGACACAGCCACACCATATCACACATCAATAACTAAGACACTGGATGCTACAAAGAACAACTGTGAAAGTCATTGTTCCCAACATGCCTCTAAGGGAACCATTTATAAATGAAATATATGGTATCTCTCCGATCATAAAGGGGAAACTTTATTAGGCAGCCCCAAAAGACTAACATATGCATTCAGCAAATTTTGCCAAAACCAGGAAACAAACCTTTTCCCGTTTCACAGCAAGATGTTAAAATGGTTTTACAAGTAGTGAGAAATTTTCAGATATGGGAATACGCAATATAGACCAGCTCAAGGCACACAGCAAACCTTGTGAAGCTTATTATGGGGATCAGCTTATAGATACAGAAACACGCACACATCTCTCTCTCTCTCTCTGTCTCACACACACACAGAGAAAGAGAGAGAAACAGAAAGAGAAAGAAAGAGAGAGAGTCTTTGCAAATGGAATTCAGTTATTTCAGAAGCAAAACAGATCCTGTCCCCAAGATATACACTCCATACAGGACTTCCCCACGGTACCCAAGTTCTGATTTTCAGATTCTATAACATATCTCCTATGTCCTAATTTTATACCAATTGTAAAAGTATGATTAAAGTGACTATTACAAATCAGAAGGTCCACTATTGGTCTATAGGGTGCCTTAATGAGGCTTTGTGTAGGGCTTATACAGTATCTTTGTGAAAGCTAGGAAAGGGCCCCTTTCTGTGAGTGGATGCGGCCCTGCCCCAGGGCATGTGGCCTGGTGAGCTGAGCATGGTTGGATTGCCAGCCTCTCTCATCCATGGTGAGATCACAACCTGCACAGCCCCATGGGGTCGCCCTGTGTACACCTTTCTCAACCACCTCATCCAGTCTCTCCTGCCCACAAATCCCCGCCACCAGAGGCACCTGGAAATTCTACAGGTACAGTGTCATTGTAATTTAGCAGTTCCTTTCTAGCATACCCCATAGTAACACAGCCCTTAAAGAACAGCAAACGGACTTTCCCCAACAGGTTCACAAACAATAATTTCACTCAAATGAGTAAAACTGGTGCTCTGTTTCTTCATATTTAAAATGACACATCTAAGAGGGTGATATGGTTTGACTCTATGTCTCCACTCAAATCTCATCTTGAATTGTACTCCCATAATTCCCATGTGTTGTGGGAGGGACCCAGTGGGAGATAATTGAATCATGGGGGTGGTTTCCCCCATACTGTTCTGGTGGTAGTGAATAAGTATCATGAGATCTGATGGTTTTATTAGGGGTTTCCGCTTTTGCATCTTTTTCGCTCTGTCTGCCGCCATCCACGTATGATGTGACTTGCTCTTCTTGCATTCACCATGCCTCACCATTGCCTCACCATGATTGTGAAGTCTCCCCAGCCATGTGGAACTGTAAGTCCATTAAACCTCTTTCTTTTGTAAATGGCCCAATCTCCGGTATGTCTTTATCAGCAGCATGAAAACAGACTGATACAGAGGGAAACACTATTCTTTGAATATCTAAACATTACAGGTTAAAACTAAAAAGTTCCTAATGAATAGTTCTAGTTTTCTTGCTGCTCCAAAGTTAATTAAAAACAAAAACAAAAACAAAAAACCTTGTATCGTATCTTAAAGTGCATTGGGCAAAAACACGTTTAATATTGTCTTAGGGCTCATTCAAAGCAAAATTTGAAAGGTTGAAGAGTATTAATTGAAATGGTTTAATAACGATAAAAGTCTGAGGCTAGAAGAAATCATTTTTAAATGTCTCTTGCTTTGTCTTTGCTCTAAAGCAGAAAGCAGGTAGGAGTTATTCAAAGCATTTCTGGAGGAGACAGTCTCTACTTTTCAATCACTCTACTCATTTGATGCCCTCTGACATAATTCACTTTTCAGTTTCCTCAATCAGAATTTTCTGCCGGTGTGTGAACAGAAAAAGGCAGTTTGATCTGCACAGTTGATAAACAGCCAGTGGGCAGTTGGGATTTCACTTTTAGCAATACGCTTTCAGATGCTTTCTGTAGAAATGCACGGGAAATCAAAGCAGCTACTCCTGTGTAGGTTTCATACATTCTGCTCTACAGTAAACATTTATTAAGTATTTGTAAAATGCCAAATGCAGTGCCAGCAATGTGCAGGTATTAACTCATTTATCCCTTATGAGGTATCATCATCATCCCCAGTCTACAGGTTTGAGACCTAATGAGTTTAAGCAGTTTGCCTAAAGTCACACAGTTATGGAGTTGAGATAGAAATCCCAAAAGTGTGACTTGAGGGTCCATCTGTAATCCACAAAGGTACACTAGCTTCTTTTTCCTAAACTCCCCACAAGTTTCTTTTAAAATCGTTAGTCTAATAGAAAATGTATTCCCTAATTGTGCTTTTCTATTAGGAACAATTATTAGCATCTAATTCTTAGATCTGGATTAACACATGGAAATATTGTCACCACTAGAATCACTACTTTCTTTCCCACACAAGTTTCTTCATATCAGAGTTTCCCCAACATTGCAACACTTCAGTGGTTACAGCCCTAAAAACAGGGAGTAAGTCACCACAACTTTCCAAAAATCCATAAAATTATTAACTCTGTGAAATAACAGAGCACAGATACTTGGAGACATAAAGTTTACAGTTGGGTGCATAGAAGCCACAACAGGAAAGGACAGTAGATGAGCTTTCTTTCTTTTTTTTTTTTGAGGAAGAATAAAAAGGACTCCCAGGCTGGAGTGCAATGATGTGATCTTGGCTCACCACAACCTCCGCCTTTCAGATTCAAGCAATTCTCCTGCCTCAGCCTCCTATTAGGATTAGAGGTGTGTGCCACCATGCCCGGCTAATTTTTTTTTTTTTTCTATTTTTAGTAGAGTTGGGATTTCACTATATTGGCCAGGCTGGTCTCAAACTCCTGACCTTGTGATCCACCTGCCTCAGCCTCCCAAAGTGCTAGGGATTACAGGCGTGAGCCACTGTGTCCAGCCAGTAGATGAGCTTTCTAAGGGATAAAGACAGGGGCACTCAAGGGTCAAGGCTCCAGGCTCAAGTCATCTATGCAAGTTTTTCCACTTGTATCTCTATTAGTATTTACAAACCGAAACAGTTGTTGTAATCTTACATCTGATTTCCCTTTGGCCCTAGAATGTGAAGCAAAATTTTGCCTGGAAAATACACTGAAGATCTATGTTTAAAAAATGATGGGGAATATTTTGAGTCCAGTTGGAAAATGTATATGCCTTTAAGTAATTCCTTTATATTTTGTAACTATTCCACGAAGTATCTTTTAAAGGGAGAAACCCATGGAGTTTCCAGAATCATCAATGAACTTTTCTTTTCCAGCTTATAACACCAGTTAAGGAAAAGTTCACAGAGCTTTTACATTCCTTTATCTATTCCCCCTTCTCGTAAACAGTGTCCTTTGAACCACTTATTCTAGTCTCATTGCCTGGTTACTCATGTTAAATTCTTCCAGAAAAAAAATATTCTTATATATGGCTGATATCTTTTATACAAGGTACAGAAATATCTGAGTTATCTAACATCATCAATGCATGAGGGTTTTCCATGTAAGTAACCTTTACAGTAACTGAAGTTTCTCCCTTCAAATGTCAAAGGCATCTACTTATCTTTGTTGGAAATCCTCTTCTAAAATGTATGGACACACTTCCTTGCTTTTTTAAAAAAGAGGGTATTGGACACAATTTATTGATGACTCAAATGGCCATTATTAACATCTTTGAATCATGTAGTGATACAGTTTTATTTGATTTAAAATGTTTCTCTTTCCTGGGAGTTAAAATAACAAACCCTTCCTCAGTTGTCTCCACTTACCACTGACAGTCGTCTCACTCCCTTTGCAGATTGTGGCAAGCAAAGAAATTTGAGAAGCAAACATTCAATAATAGTAAGCTTCTGCGTGGGTCTGTAGCCCTCTAGAATCAGCCCGCTCCGTAAAGCAAGGAAAGAAAAATGAATCTCAGTGACAGACTGTGTGCACCCCAAACCAGTCATTGTGCTGGAGAACTGATATAAAATCCACCACAATCCTCACAATAACCTTGGGAGGAGGGTAACATCATTTTCAATTTACTACTATCTGGGTCTCAGAAAAGTTAAGTTCACCCAGTGAGTAAGAGAGAAGGCTAGGATTTAAACTCACATCTGTCCAGGTCCTGAGTTCATGCCCTTTCCACTCAATCCTGCATTGAAGCTGTTGGGGGAGTTAGGGTGGGAGGTGCTAGTGTGGGGAGGTGCTAGGTTGGGAGGCGCTAGTGTTGTTAAGGAGCAATATTCTCTGCTCTGTTTCTTCCCTTCTCTGGCATCCCTCTCCACCTACTCCTGCAAAGGGGCATGGAGTTGCTTATCTAATTAGTGAATCTAAAAGAAGAACCTGTCTGCAGTAGCCTGGCTGCTTGTTTCTTTTTCCTGAAAGTGGGTTTACCAGAGAAACTGTGTTGTCTCTGCAGTACCCTTGGGTGGGGTGGGTGAAATCACCTCTGGCCAGGGAGGGTAAATCCAGCTAATGCTGGCTTCAAGATCAGAAAGCACAGTCCCCCAGATGTAAGCCACATCTTCCAACCTTGTCTTTATCATCACTAATGAGACCCTCTGGCCTCTGCCTGCTTTTCCTTTCTTATTTCTCCACGGGGGTGGAAGTCGGGCGGGTAAGGGGCAGCTACTTATTGTGTTCCTCCCTTAATCAACCCAACAACCATGTTAAGTAAAATCAAAGGAAGTGAGAGCAGAAAAAGACTAATGATGAACTTGCACAGTGCCTTCACTGTAAAGATGAGGAAAGAGAGGCTCATTATATTAACACACAAATAATGATTAAAAGAGTGTTATTAAGGCCAGATGCGGTGGCTCATGCCTACAATCCCAGCACTTTGGGAGGCCGAAGTGAGTGGATCACCTAAGTTCAGGAGTTCAAGATCAGCCTGGCCAAATGGTGAAACCACATCTCTACTAAAAATACAAAAATTAGCTGGGTGTGGTGGCGTATGCCTGTAGTCCCAGTTACTCGGGAGGCTGAGGCAGAAGAAAAAAAATGTTATTAGCAAAGTGGAAAAAACTCTTATGTAATTGCCATTTCCATTTATAGCAATAAAATTCTAACATGTATAAAGCATTTTCATGAGAGTAGCATATATTGAGACTTCAACAAATGATAACTACTAATTTTACTATATTATCATTATTATTATTGTTTGACACAGGGTCTCACTCTGTTGTCCAGGCTGGAGTACAGTGGCACAATCATGGCTCACTGCAGCCTCTGCCTCATATGTTTAGTAATGCCTAAGCCTCCTGAGTAGCTGAAACTATAGGCGTATGTCACCACGCTCAGCTAATGTTTGGCATTGTTAGTAGAGACAGGGTTTCATTACATTGGCCAGGTTGGTCTCGAACTCTTGGCCTCAAGTGATCCACTCGGAAACTGCAAATCCGAGTAGCTGGGACTACGGGCTAATTTACATATTTTTTGTAGAAATGGGGTTTTGCCTGTTGCCCAGGCTGGTCTCCAACTCCTGACCGCAAGTGATCCCCCTCTGACTCAACCTCCCAAAGTGCTGTAATTACAGATGTCTGCCACTTTGCCTGGCCTAAATTTAGTATTGTAGTACCAGATAGTATCTGAACCATGAAAGCATCAACCAAGATTATTTCCATGATGTGGTGAGCATCTATTCTCATCCCACATTCTTGATCTGACCTCCTAGGTGGCCCCATTCTTTCCCCTTGAATTTGTACATACTCTTTGTGAAAGGTTGCAAAAAAAATTTTTCTGGCCAGGCATAGGGGCTCATACCTGTAATCCTGGCTTGGGAGGCCAAGGTGTGTGGATCGCTTGCACTCAGGAGTTCAAGACCAGCCTGGGTAACACGGCAAAATCCAGCTCTACAAAAACACAAAAATTAGCTGGTTGTGGTGGTACACACCTGGAGTCCCAGCTACTCAGGAGGCTAAGGCTGGAAGATCACTTGAACCTGGGACACAGAGGTTGCAATGAGCTGAGATCACACCACTGCAATCCAGCCTGGATGACAGCGTGACCCTGTCTCAAAATAAAAATAAAAATATTCTTATTACACAATCTTTGCAGCTTCTCTGATCAAGAGGTACAGACTATTTCTCAACTCCTTGAGTTTGAGGGTGGCTATGAGACTGAGATTTGCTTTGAGTATTGAGATATTAGCAAATATGATGCAAGCAGAGGTTTGAAAAGCACTTGTGCAAAAAGGCTTGCTATTGGGTACCTTAATTCCACTGTATGACGAAGCCTGGGATAGCCTGCAGGAAGATGATGCTCAGCTGAGCAGTGCTCGAGGCTGAGCACAGCCACCAGCTAACCCACCAAAAGATTGAAAATGAAGAAGCCGAGGAGAGCCCAACAGAAGACTGCTCAGCCAATCAACAGGAAAGTGAAAATAATAAATCGTTGTGTTTGAAACCACCAAAATGGGTAGCAGTTTCTTATGCAGCATAAGCTAAGAGACAGAAAAATTGGTACCTAGAAGTGGCACGCTGCCAGAACAGAAACCTAAAACATTCCGCCTTGGCTTTGGCACCAGACAGCAGGCAAAAAGCAGTGATGTAACTGTTAAGGAAAACTAGAAAGACGGCATGCAGACTGTCAGAGGAGGGTGGCAGTGGTGAGGAAACAGCGAGAGCAGTCAGGGGAAAAGGCAGCCCATATCACAGGCAGTCAAACACTTGACAACACTGTTGCCTATGGCAGCTCCAAAGGCTGAAAATGTTGGTATGAATTTTGCATCTCGCTGCAAAGATCTCCAGACAATTGAAAGTGTTTGAGTGTGTCTATAACTACACAGAAGTTCTGCAAGATATAGACAAACTAAAAATTGAATCATTTAGTTTGCGAGCATTATTTAGAGAAAACTTTTCTGGTTTCTCTCTATTATCCTATCACAAGATAGGAAAATAAAAACTTTTTATCTCTCCAGTTTCTTCAACTGGAAGAAACAATTCTAAGGAAGAAATGGCCTTAAAGACCTTGGTAAAATTGAATAAGGTGGCTCGAAGACCTTCTCAGCTAGACAAAGTGAGTTCTAAAACTCTAAGTGTGTTGTCTCAAACAATCTGACCCTCAGCCTGAAGTAGACAGAGGTCTAACATGAAAACAATTATGAACGTAGGTTTTAGGGGAATGGAGCCTAATTAGATTATTTGGAAATCCATAAAGTTTTTAAGAGAATTTTACTAACAAGCACACACACAACCTTGGCCTAAAAATACAAAGACTTTTCAAAGGAAAAGAGGCCTCTGGGTCCCCAACTTTTTATGATCAGGATCTAGACCAACAAAGCTATTTAGGAACAAAAATAAGCCATTTGTTGTGGGAAAAGAAGAGTTTCAGAGGGTAGAGCCAAGAGCAGTGGAGGACTATAAACCAGGAAACCACTTCTGAAAAGCAGAGCTGGGTCCTAATCAAGGAACATGGCCTAGTCCAGGAGCAGGAGCACCTGGTAACATGTACTTGGACAGAATTGCTATGGACCAGTGATTGTCATATGAATCCTGTTAATGGCTTTATTTTTTTTTAATAGGGTGTCTACTTTTGTTATCCTTTTCCTATCTCATCATTATATGTTGAATGTGTATGGGAAAGACAGCCTGTTCATTGTCTTGGGATCAAGAGGATCAGCATAAGAAGAGCTATCTCTGAGGAGTTTGAACTGTATCTAGATCTTATGCAGATCAGGCGTGAGTCTCTAGACTTCGAGGCTAATACTATAATCTGATGAGACTTCGGGGAATCCTGGGATGGGAGTGAGCATATTTGTCTTGCAAGAAAAATGTGAATAATTTTTGTCAGCGACAGACTATACTTGATTACAACAAATGGCAACAAATTCTTAGCAGCACCTCCCATCAAGAAGTGGTGTCAGTCTCTCTGCCCTTTGAATCAGTTTCTCTACCCTTGGCCATGAGACTTGCTTTGACCAAGAGGATGGGAGGAAACATGGAGCAAGCAGAGGCTTCAACAGCACTAGTACCTTGGGCCTTATCCGCCCTGGGCGCACCGAAACCATTATGTGAGAAAGCTCAGGTTAGCCTCCTGGAGGATGAAGACCGTACAGAGAGCTAGGCCAGCCCCCAGCTAACCCACCTCTACAGCTGCATGACTGAGTCCCGGGGAGATCCGTGGAAGAAGCACTAGTGCTTACTATCTGCCAGAGACTGTTGTGGAAGGTTTACATGGATTATCTCATTTAATCCTTGCATCCATGAGAAACAGAAAATTGTTATTTGGGGGTGGCTTGTTATACTGACAAAGCTACCTGATACACCTCTCCTTGTGTTTCTCTATGCTCCTTAAGGTGTATTCTTCTTTAAAGAAGACTTGGAGGCTGTTGTGAATCATGGATAAATTATAATTTCTGGAAAGTAAATTGTCATGCATTTAAAACAAAAGTTTATTACTATGATTTTAAAACACAAACATAAGCAACATGAACCAAATAGTTGTCCTTATGAAGTATGTCACCTATCCAATAATTGTGACTTAAGGTATATATTAATATCTTGATTTTAATTCAGTAGACCTTTGTGATATTCTACTCATATTGTATGCAAAAGTTAATGTAAAGCATACACATTTTTTAAAAGCACATGTATCTTAACATGTCTGAAGACAGCGCTTCTTTTTTGTTTGTTTTTTTGAAGACTGTGGTCATAATCATGGTGAGGAGAAAAAAAATATGCTAAAAAAAAAGATTATCTCACACACACACACAGCTTCCACACAAAGACTCTGCAAAAGCTGTTCGATAATACAGTGTGCTAAATAGGAGTCCTTGAGCAGCAGGGTCAGGAAAGTACAGAGATACTTGGCAGTTTTAACCTTGGCTGAGTTTCAGTCTAATAAGAGGTTTTGAGAACCTGAACAGCCAGTTTTTAAATGGAAGTGGATAGTTTGAAGTATATCACAAGTCTATCATTCAGCTCACCAAAATAAACAGTACATAGGCACAGTGCAACTTCCCAAACAACACAACTCCACTGCCACATCCCAAAGTTTCCTTCTTTGTCAAAGACTGGACCAGAGATGTCTCCTGCTGCCACGCCCAAAACAGCAAAAATTAGTGGGATGTGAACTAGGTTTCTAAGGAATTTCAGAAGTTTATTATGGCCTTACTAACCCCCTTCAAAATGTTAACGGCTATCAGAATACTTCTTTTCAAAGCTGTAGGATCAGTTTAGAACTCCACATCTACTCAGGGACGTACAGGAGAGGGGCTAAGTGTTCAAGCCTGGGGAATTATGTGGAGACATATCCACATCTCACCTCTGACGCTACCTGGTCTTGCCTGGGTTTCCTCATTGGTTTCAGGGTTCCCAACAGTTAGGGCAATTCTCAACAGATGAGTGCAATTCTTAACTGATGAGTACTTTTCAAGCCTCTGCTATGTTTTGTATTGTTGTAGGCCATCTTCTCTATACCTGGTCTTCCCCATGTATAAATAATTACTTCATAGGATAGCAGAGCGGATTAAATGAGGTAAGTCATGTAAAGCTCTTAGACTAGACCTTGGCAGAGAGTGAGCACTCTGTATATGTTACCTATGGTCATGTATTCCTGTGATTTAAATTCCCTCAAATAACTAATTTAGAGTTAGTAACTATTTGTGTAAATGATGCATTTGTTAATTACACTACTAACAGTTTATTTTCTGTCTCATCTATGATCATAAGTGAACACTAATACCTGTGCATTACTCAATTATTTGAGGTTTGAAATACCTTTCTTCCAACGATTTTATTGCAAAATATCTCTTTCTGATTATTAAAGCAACCCATGCTCTTTGTAAAATATCATAATAATAATAATACAGATTGAGCATTCCTAATCTGAAAATCTGAAATCTGAAATGCTCCAAAATCTAAAACTTTTTGAGCATTGGCCACAAGGGGACTATTCCACACTTGACCTCATGTGACAAGTCGCAGTCAAAACACAAGTAAGTACATAACACACAGTTTACTCAGTGTTCCCAAGGGAAAAAAAGACCCTCCTATCCCCCTTCAGCTGCAGTATATCTTTTCTTCACATGCCCAGATACCCCTTCACAAGGGCACACACACACAAAGGGCAATAAAATGGCACATGTACAGCAGGCTGGATGCACCAACAGCAGATTCTCCACCATGCCCCACATGGCACCAAGAACTTCATGTATTAATCACTATGACTCTTTGCTTATACTCTGCTCTGACATTTTTGAAAATGTCAAAAAGGCCTGCAGATACTTCTATGAGTAACAGTGATAAGAAAAAGGGGAAGCATTTATGTTTATCTGTAGCAAAGAAAGTCAAGCTACTGGGGAACCCAGACAGAAAAATATGGTGTTGGAATGACCACCTTATATGACCTGAAGAAACAAAAAGATAAATTGTTGAAGTTCCATGCTGAAAATGATGAACAAAAGTTAATGTTAAAAAATAGTAAACACTCCATGCATGATGACTCACACCTGTAATCTCAGAGTGTTGGGAGGCCAAGGGGGGAGGACCACTTGAGCCCAGGAGTTCAATACTAGCAACATAGTGAGACTATGGCTCTATGAAAAACAAACAAAAGCCAGGTGTGGTGGTGTGTGCCTGCAGTCCTAGCTACTCAGAAGATGAGGTGGGAGTATCACTTGAGCCCAGGAGTTTGAGGCTGAAGTGAGCTATGATTGTGCCACTGCACTCCAGTCTGGGTGACACAGCAAGACCTCATTGGAAAGAAGGAAGGAAGGAAGGAAGGAAGGAAGGAAGGAAGGAAGGAAGGAAGGAAGGAAGGAAGGAAAGGAAAGAAAAGAGAGAGAAAAAAGGAAGGGGGGGGAGGGAGGAAAGCACTGTATAAAGCTAGAAATGAAGATCTTGATCATGTATTGAAAGGGTGGATCCATCAGCCTCACAGTGAACACATGCCACTTAATGGTATACTGATCATAAACATGCAAGATCTATCACAGTGAACTGAAAATTGAAGGAAACTGCAAACAATCAAAAGGCTGGTTGCAGAAATTTAAGAAAAAACACAGCATCAAATTTTCAAAGACGTGTGGTGATGAAGCATCTGCTGATCACAAATCAGCAGAGAAATTCATTAATGAGTTTGCCAAGGTCATTGCTGATGAAAATTTGACGCCGAACAAGTTTACAATGCTGATAAAACATCACCGTTTTGGTGTTATTGCCCCGGAAAGACACTGACTAGAGCTGATGAGACAGCCCCTACAGGAATTAAGGATTCCAAGGACAGAACAACTGTGCTGGGATGTACTAATACAGCAGGCATGCATAAGTGTAATCTGGCTGATAGGCAAAAGCTTGTGTCTTCACTGTTTCCAAGGAGTGAATTTCTTATCAACCCATTATCATGCTACTAAAAAGGCTTGGATCACCAGGGGTATCTTTTATGATTAGTTTCATAAGCACTCGGTACCAGGAGCTTGTGTTCACTGCAGGGAAGTTAGACTGGATGACAACTGCAAGAATTTGTTATTCCTTCACATCTGTCCTGCTCATCCTCCAGTGGAAATTCTCATAAAAAATAATGTTTATGCCATGTACTTTCCCTAAAACGTGACTTCTCTACTTCATCCATGTGACAAGGCATCCTTAGATCAATGAGGAGTAAATAATGCTTTCTTGAACAGCATGCTAGCAGCAGTGAACAGAGGCATGAGTGTAGAAGATTTTCAAAAGGAGTTTAGCATGAGAGGATGCCATATATGCTGTTGCCAATGTTTAGAACACGTGACTAAAGACACAGTTGTGCATACGTGGCACAAGCTCCAGCGTGTGACTATGTTCAGTGATGATGATGAACAAGGTGGTGACTTTGAAGGAATTCCGTATATCAGATGAGAGAAAAAATGATGTATGACCTCCTTACAAATGCAAAAAGTATACCTTCAGAGTCAATCAGTAAGCTGGAAGAAGATATCAATGAAGTTTTTTTTAACATCAACAAGAAGGCTACAGTTCTTCATTTATTGACCGATGATGAAATAGCTGAAATGGTTCTCAATGAAAATGACTGTGATAATACTGACAAGGAAGATTCCATTAACACTGCAGAAAAAGTGCCTATAGATGACATAGTGGATATGTGAAGAGCTTATTGAAGGACTAGAGCAGTGTGCGTGTATAACAGAACAAGAAATGATGTCAGTTTATAAAGTCAAAGAGACTTCCAAGACAAAAACCAATGTTAATGAGGCAAATGACTCTGGAGGAAACATTTTAAAAGGCCATCCAGCAGGATGCCTCCTCATCCTCAGAGGACCCACTCTCTGGTCCCTCAACTATTACTGATGTTTCTTCTCACCTAAAAAAAATATAGTGTACAGTAACTTTTTAATCAAAATACATAATTGCACATGGAGACTGAAAGCCTGCCATTGTTGTTGCTGTTAACGTGGATACAGGTATTTGGTGATGCTACTGGGCTTAGTTACCCTGAACACATTATTTTTTTCACTGTATTAATGGTATGTTATTTTTTTTTTTTTTACCATTAAGTACTTATGTGTGAATAAGTCTAAGAAAGTGACTACAGTCAGGCGTGGTGGTTCACACCTGTAATCCTAACACTTTGGGAGGCTGAGGTGGGCCGGCTGTTTGAGTCAAGGAGTTCAAGACTAGCCGTGGACAACACGGTGAAATCCCACCCTTACAACAAAATACAATAATTAGCTGAGACCAGTGGTGTACACCTGTATTCCCAGCTGCTTGGGAGGCTGAGACGGGAGGATCACCGGAGCCCAGGAGGTTGAGGCTTCAGCGAGCTGTGATCGTGCCACTGCACTCTAACCTGAGCAACAGAGCAAGCTCTTGTCTCAAAAAAAGACAATAAAAAAGAAATGAAAAAGAGAGAGAGAAATGATAGCTTATCAGTAGCATGTAAACTCAGAGTCAGGAATAATAGTGATACCAAGCAAGCACAGATGGTCCATGTGGGTGCCTGACATAGTCACACCTTTGTTTTCTGATGGTTCAATGTACATAAACTTTGTGTCATGCACAAAATTATTAAAAACATTGTATGCAGTTATCTTCAGACTATGTGGATAGGTATATATGAAACATACGTTTCTTTTTTTATTATACTGTAAGTTCTAGGGTACATGTGTACAACATGCAGGTTTGTTACATATGTATACACGTGCCATGTTGGTGTGCTGCACCCATTAACTTGTCATTTACATTAGGTATATCTCCTAATGCTATCCTTCCCTGCTGCCCCCCACTCCACGACAGGCCCTGGTGTGTGATGTTCCCCACCCTGTGTCCAAGTGTTCTCAATGATGAAACATAAATTTCATGTTTAGATTTGGGTCTTATCCCCAAGATACCTCATGATGTATATGCAAATATTCCAAAATCCAAAAAAATTTGAAATCCAAAATACTTCTAGTCCCAAGCATTTCAGATAAGAGATACTCAACCTGTAATAATAAATCAAATAGGACAGAATTGTTTAACATGAAAAGCAAAAATTTTCCATCATCTAATACAACTATATATAATAACTCTATAAAATAACCAATGATAAAATATAATACATATTCTTCCAGATTCTTTTCAATGCCAGAGGTTGCGAACACTTAAGAGACAGTGTTCAGAAGAACCAATCCTGCTACTGTGAAATTTAGTTTGTTTGCCTGGAAAATCACAGGAACTCTCTAGGATTTCTTCTTCCCAGGGGCATCCCTCAGAGGTGCAGGGCCACAGGGCAAGTCACACCGTACTTTCCATAAACAAAAGTTTTGTGCAGGTAAAGTCAGGTAAAAAGAAAGAAAGAGAGAGGTAGACAGAGAGGAAAGAAAGGAAGGAAAGAAAGGAAGGGAAGGGAAGGGGCAAAGGAAAGGAAGGGAAGGGAAGGGGCAAAGGAAAGGAAGGGAAGTGGGAAGGGCGATGGGGGTTCCAGGCACGGTGGCTCATGGCTGTAATCCCAGCACTTTGGGAGGCCAAGACAGGTGGATCACTTGAGGTCAGGAGTTCGAGACCAGCCTGGCCAACATGGTGAAACTCCGTCTCTACAAAAATTAGCTGGGCATGGTGGCACATGCCTGTAATCCCAGCTACTTGGGAGGCTGCGGCAGGAGAATCACTTGAACCTGGGGGGCCGAGGTTGCAGTGAACCAAGATCACACCACTGTACTCCATCCAGCCTGGGCAACAGAGTAAGACCACCTCAAAAAAAAAAAAAAAAAAAAAAAAAGAAGAAGAAAAGAAAAGAGAAAGAAAGGAAGACTGAGGGAAACTTGGGAAAGGAAATTTTAGAATACAAGAAAATCTTCACGTGTGCTTTCATGTTTAAGAATCTTAAGATGTTTACCCCAATTCCACACATTGCGAAAGAATCTTGAAGTGTCTAAGCCAGTCTGAGGAGTGATATTCTTTAAGACTTAATGTTTATAAAATTAGTGGCTAGGTTTTCTTTTGGAAACAAGTTAACAATTTTAATGCATCACATATACATTGAACATCTCTTCCTCATAAGTGTCTCATAAAGGTAAGCTGTATTCCCCTCACCCCCACCACCAATTAATAAGGCTTCATTGTTAGTGGTGATAGGTTGTGTTTAGTTTTTTAGATTCAAGTAGTGAAAAGATCTTTTCTTCATCTAACAGATAGAAGCCTTAAAAGTACTATTTCCAAACAAGAAGCACAGCGTAGATACTCCTACTGCTGCTAATATCATTTGAAAAGCAAATGCCATGTAGGAGAAAGGGTACTTGGCCTGGTAAGCAAGGGCTTATTCCCATTTCCATCTCTAGCTGCATAAAGTTGAGCAAGACATTTAACATCTCTGTCAGACAGTTTCCTCATCTGTAAAATGGTGATAACTCTACTTACCTCACAAGGGTTACTTTTTGGTTGTTAAGTAACGTAAGTTATGTACCTAAAAGCACTTCATAAACTTTAAAGTATTTTACAAACACAGTCTTAGGAATTATTATTTTGAACTACTGCCATCCATAATCAGTTAATTTATCAGTTAGCTTCTTGAAGATACTATAAGTACTACACCTTTGGAAGCATGTGCAGATCATATGATCTAAAATGATTCTAAAAAACCAAAGAATGATCCTATTATTAGTTTTTATATTACTCCTATGACTCAAGTGACAGCATATTAATGCTCTATTCAGCCTAAACTTCAGGAAGACAGGAGATAGGTGCTTTGTACTCACTATATAAAAGAGTCTAAGAAAACAAACTCACTTATTGTAAAGAAAATTTTTCTTCAAAGTGAATATATTGCATTATACCTGTCAAAGAAGACAAATAACCAATACCTCCTTGCAAAACAAAACCAACTTAAAAGCAGTCAATCAAATTTCTTAAACATTTACCCCAAATGAAAACTGTTCCATGTAGCAACTGTGCTCTTTTAAGCTATATAGGCTGGGCACGGTGGCTCACACCTGCAGCACTTTGGGAGGCCGAGGCAGGCAGATCACCTGAGGTCAGCAGTTCGAGACCAGCCTGGCCAACATGGTGAAACCCCGTCTCTACCAAAAATAAAAAAAATTAGCCAGGCATAGTGGCATGTACCTGTAATCCCAGCTGCTTGGGATGCTGAGGCGGGAGAATCGCTGGTACCCATGAGGCTGAGGTTACAGTGAGCCGAGATTGTGCCACTGCACTCCAGCCTAGGCAATAAGAGCAAAACTCTGTCTCAAAAAATAAAAAATAAAATAAAATAAAGTTATATAGACTCAACATCTATAGGTATTGAAAAAATCTTAAACATTTTTTAGTAGTAACAGAATTTTAATTTTCCCTTATATGTGAGCTTCTAATTTGGATAAAAGGGATGTTGCATGTTTGCAGTGATACTGGTAATGTTTATCATGGGAATCAGTAGATATCTTTCTATACATCCAGAAGTGCAGAAAATTCTGTAAAGAGTAATATAATTTGTTCTCTCATGAACAGACTATCAGTATCCGTGCAGAATAATTCCCAGAAATCATGAAATGCATACAACTTTAAATACCGTAACTTTCACTTTTACTTACTGTTGAGTATTCTTTATCATTTGATTTTAACATAATATTAAAATACCTCAATTCTATTAGCTAAAATATACACAACAGCATAGAAACAATGGCATCCATTAGCTTTATTTTATTTTTATAAACCAAGTTGGGAAGCCTTTTAACGAGCTTTTAAGTAATATTCATAAAGTAGACTATGTGATTGATAGTCTTATCCACATCTTTCAGGACACATGTCTGCATAGGTTACTCTGACAGGGACTTTCATGAATTTATTCAACAAGTATTTATTGAGTATTTATGTGCCAGGCATGGGATATGATGAGGTTAGCTGGATGAACAAAAGATAGGTGGTCCCAGTACTTTTAAAATATATTTTCTAGATAAGCAAAAAAAAAAAAAAAAAAAAAAAAAAAATTAACATAAACCTTTTTATGAGAGAGAGAGAAAAAAAAAGGTCTTGCTCTGTTACCCAGACTTGAGTGCAGTGGCACAATCATAACTTACTGCAGCCTCCACCTGCTGGGCTCAAACAATCCTCCCACCTCAGTCTCCTGAGTACTAGGACTACAAGCCATGCGCCACCACACCCAGCTAATTTTTAAATTTTGGGGCTGGGCGTAGTGGCTCATGCCTGTAATACCAGCACTTTGGGAGGCCAAGGAGGGTGGATCACCTGAGGTCAGTAGTTCAAGAGCAGCTTGGCCAACAGGAGAAACCCCGTCTCTACTAAAAAAAAAAAAATACAAAAATTAGCCAGGCATGGTGGCAAGTGCCTGTAATCTCAGCTACTCGGGAGGCAGGGGCAGGGAGAATCGCCTGAACCCAGGAAGCGGAGGTTGAAGTCAGCCAAGATTGCACCACTATACTCCAGCCTGGATGACAGAGTAAGACTCCATCTCAAAAAACAAAAATTTAAAAAAAAAATTTTAAATAAAATATTTTGTAGAGATGGGATCTCGCCATGGGCTAAGTTTTAAAATTTTTGTAGAGATGTGGTCACACTATGTTGCCTAAGATAGTCTCAAACTCATGGGCTCAAGCAATCCTCCTGCCTTGGCCTCCCAAAGTGCTGGAATTACAGGCATAAACCATGATGCCTAGCCCATAAAGCATTTTTAAAGAAATAAATTAAAATGTTATAAATTTGAAAGACTGATGAGATATTTTAAATATAGACACAGTTGAAACCAAAGTTTTCTATGTACGTACAACAAATTTATTAATTTCAATCACTGGTATCAACTATGACACAAAGACTAGCTTAGTGGTTAAATAAGGATGCAGAATCGAATAAGCCTGCATGGGACTCCTAGCACTGAGCAAACTAGAATAAGACAATGAACCTCAAAAATTATTTACACATGGTGAATGAGTTCTCAACAAATGCAGGTATTTTCTTAGATAATACTTATGTTGTCACTCATGTTGGTAAACATACATACTTTCTATGAATATCAACCAGAAAATGTATAAATAATAGTCAAGTAATTTTTTACTACCTGCTCTTAACCTGTCTTGGCCTACAGAAACTCCACCATGGCATGCCACCTTATCCTGCCTTCCTTCTGGAGATGTTCTCCAACCAGAGATGTCCCTCAACCTTTCCCATCCCCTATCCAAATTCAAATTTGTCCATCAAAACATCCCATGCCTATAATCCATCCTCTACGTTTTAAGGCAGTAAACAACTGTTCTGATGAATATATCTGCTTGTAAGTGCTAATAGCTTAATATACTCCTCCATCCAGAAAACATATTTGCATTTTTGAAGATGCTTTCTATATTCTGGATAAAAGAGCAAATTGAACATTACTTTTGCTCCCTTCCAAAACTCCACTAAAGGAACTTTCTAAAGGCATAAGCCAACTAGGATAAATAAGAGAGAAGAAAGCAGCAACACAATTTTGGAAATTATGAAGCAAATAGAAAAACGAAAGTTGGTCTAGCAGATTTAAGAAAGTTAAATCCTCAGTGAACAATGGAGAAGTACAAGAAGCAACTAAAGTTACACCATCAAATAAACTCCTAAAGACTCAGAACTCATAATAAAAGGCCGAGTACCTATGGAAAAGGGCGTGATGGTGGGGTAATAACAAGTTGGGTTTGGATAGAAGCTTTTTAAAGAAGTGGAAGTGCCCTCCATCCTCTGTTTCACCTGGGCAGAAGAATAGACAGATGACAGATTAGACTCTGAACAGGGTAAAAGAGAATCTAGACTGCGGTAGAGGTACCCAACTGAAAAGAGGACGATTCAGTGAATATTTTTACATGGAATGTTGAACCTTCAAACCCTCCTCTTTCACCTACTTTCCAGCACACTGACCTATATCTTACAGGCAGAAAAACAGAAGATCCTTTTCTATAAAGGAGAAAGAAAGAAAAAAGAGGTGAAAAAATAAGAGTAAAAATAAGGAGCTTAGAGGTCCAGTCCTTTACATTCAAATTCCAAATAATAGGAATTTCAGAGAGAAAACATCCTATGAATAAAAATATTTATTGTGTTTATGCTGCTCTTGACAGTGGTGGGTGCAGGTATCTAGATGTCAGCAGAAAGGCAAACTATCCACAGCACTTGAAGTTGCAGCAAAAGGCAGTTAATAACTTCAGAAATTTTCTTAAGCCACCGGGCGTGGTGGCTCACACCTGTAATCCCAGCACTTTGGGAGGCTGAGGTGGGTAGATCACCTGAGGTCAGGAGTTTGAGACCAGCCTGACCAACATGGTGGAACCTCGTCTCTACTAAAAATGCAAAAATTAGCTAGGCATGGTGGCAGGCGCCTGTAAGCTACTAGGGAGGCTGAGGCACGAGAATTGCTTGAACCCAGGAGGCGGGGGTTGCAGTGAGCTGAGATCATGTCACTGCACTCCAGCCTGGGCAACAGAGTGAGACTTTGTCTCAAAGGAAAAAAAAGTAAATTTTCCAATTAAACAATACCAAAAATATGCTGACTAAACAGGATTTTCCTCCACTAACTGTTAATCTTTTCAGATGAAGTGACGCTATTATAACTTCGATTCCTTAAGGAATACGTTTCATCCTCTAACGAGTTTACTTTCAAAAAGAGAAAATACTCCATTTTACCATCATTGTTTCTTATTTAAAAATTCAAATTCTTAATGAAAATATAAAAATGGAGCTCATTTGCAGTTAATAAAGTATTCAACTGGATTCACAGTGGTTAAAATCACTACCTACACTACAGCAATGAACCAAGTTCAACCTATACAAAATAAAAAGTGCAAGAACAAATGTCTAGAATTATTTCCTTACCATTCATATGCTCCTTCATATAATATTTATGGTAAAAGCAAGACAAAAAATGAGAACATGAATCAAGTTATACTTGAGATAAACCAAGGAATATGCCAAAGGAGGTGAGGAAAGATATGAAAATACATGGCAAATGGTCATCACAGGACCTCACACATCCATTCACGTGAAGTCACACTTCAAGCCTGAGTTAAATTTTCACTAGCACTATAATTTTTAGTTCCTTTTTTTTTTTTTTTTTTTTTGGTGTCAGTGTGGTCAAGATGCTGAATGGTATGTATATGTTTATCCACTTAAATGGGAAACAGCGGAGCATTACATAACTCCACCTACATCTATAAGTGCTACTTTATGGTGAATTAATCCCTCCCTCCCTGCAGTCAGCCAAATGGTTGGTATTCTTAGTACTTAACGTAGAGGTTCATAGGTTAAATATGCACATGTTAGCACTTGGCCTATTTGCTTTGTGATGTCAGGTTAAACAAGAAATAGGTTCTCACTAGAGAACCAATCTGGTTACTTTTTCAACCTAAGATTTGTCTGCTAACTTATATATTAAACTTAAGGTCCTTTATCTATTTAATCTAATACATGTAAATAAATTGCAGCCAGAAGAGCTGCAAAGGTTCAAAAGTTAAAAATCAGGAAGTCTCAATCCTTACCCTAAGCTTACAATTTATGGGAAGAAATAAGCAGGTACAAAAATAATTTTTAAAAAGGCCAGGCACAGTGGCTCACTCCTGTAATCCAAGCACTTTGTGAGGCTGAGGCAGGCGGTTCACCTGACGTCAGGAGTTTGAGACCAGCCTGGCCAAATATAGTGAAACCCCATCTCTACTAAAAAAACACAAAAATTAGCTGGGTGTGGTGGTGCACACCTGTAGTCCTAGCTACTTGGGAAACTGAGACAGGAGAATCACTTGAACCCGGAAGGCAGAGGTTACAGTGAGCAGAGATCATGCCATTGCATTCCAGCCTGGGTGACAGAGCAAGACTCTGTCTCTCAAAAATCATAATTTTTTTTAAAAAACAAGAACAGGCCAGAAAAGGAGAAAAAGGACCAGCATGACCCACCAAGCTGGGTGGAGGCTGAAAATTGCAACACTGGGGTTGTGGCCTCTTCACCCAGGGCTTCAAAAGTGACCTGCAAAGATAAGAAACCTCAGTGGATATGGACTTCTGGGGCAATGCACTTCACCCACGGTCTCCAACAAGACCCAAAAGCAAACCTGTCAAGCACACTCCTAGGCCATAGTAATCAGATCCTTGAGAGTAATTTTTAAAAGGCTGTGATGTAAGTTCATGATTTTCAGAGCTTTACATTTATTTTCTTCCACTGTATATTACATATTAAAATATTAACAAAGTACCTTCTAGCAATGGTGCATTGAATGAGACACACAGAAACTTCCCTCTCCATTCCTTGTTACCTATTTTACCTCATTAAATGAAAGTGTCGTTTTCTCGTACTCTCTTTTTTCACATACTGGACACACACACACACACACACACACACACACGATCAATTTTGAACTAGCTCAACCAAAAGATCTTCCTTTGTTAAAAAGTAGTCTCTTGTAACCAAAGCCAACCCCGTAACTTCTATTTTGATATAAATTATATTTCAGGAAAATGAAACGCTTCCTCTGACCTTAGACTAGGCTGGGTTTCCAGCTCTATAATTTCACTTCTCTTTTTCTGGTACTCACCATATTTTATTGCTAGTTGTTTGATAACATATTCAATTGTTACTTATCTTCTCTGCTTGCCCATAAGCTTCATGGGGCCAGGAGTTGTACCTGTTGTATCTGCACCATGTACCCCAGAGCACCTGGCATATAGAAAAGCCTCGATAAATAGTTGTTGAATAAATATGCTCACCAGAATCGTTATTTTTTTCCCTCGTTTTTGATGAGGCTAGGTCTTTCGTACACGAAAATGAAAAAGACTGTTCTTGCTCTTACAGGCTGTTAGAGAGAATAATTATAAGAAATGCCATAATTGAGGGATCTATGGGAATACTTTGAGAAGTCAGTCTGGCCAAAGGGGAGGGAAGGTGGTGTCTGAGCTTACCCTAAAAGATTTAAAAGGAGTTAGCTTGGTAGGGAGAAGGGAAAGGGACCCAAGCACAGACAACTTCAGCAAAGGCACGAAGCATGGGATGTGTAGGAACCACAGCAATTTGGTGTTTCAGGAGTAACAATTGGTAAGCTTAAAAGTGCTTTTCCTTTCGAAGAAAAAGTCATTGCCAAGGTCAGTGAATCAGATAATATACTATCCCACATTTATGAATGTTTAACATTCTCCTGTAAGTTATCTCTGATCCTATTAGACAGTTATTAAAGTTTTAAGACAGCACCTCAAAGCTTCCTCTGGCATAAGATTTCCTGAAACCTTCTTTATTCTCCTAGAAAGTTTACGGATTCCTCTAAGTTCACTGATGCCCGTCCCCCATCTGCAACTATTCAAAAAATTTGGCATCTCTCACTCTGCTATCTAAGATAGTATAAGGCCAAACCAGGGACACCTCTCTCCCTCTTGCAATCTTGGTCAGAGGCCAGCAAAGGAATTTGGGCTGTGCTGTCTGTTGGCCACATCAGGAACTTAAATGAAAAACAAGGAATGACTCTCACTATACCAGGCCTGCTGGGACTAAGGCTCCGGTGCTCCTCTGCTGTTTCATGGTTCCCATGACTTCTGGATAATCTGAAAAAATCTCAATAGAATTGGTCACCACGTAAGGCCTAAGAGTTTAGGGTGAAGGTTCTCAAACGATAGCATGTATCGAAATCATCTGGGGAAAATGTGTTGAAAATGTCACTTCATGAGTTCCACCCCTAGATTCTATTCCAGTGGATCTAGAATGGGACCTTGGACTTTTATTTCTCTTTTCTTTTTTTCCTTTTACCCCTGTTTTTTGTACTGAAATATCCTTGGTAATTCTGCAGGTTATAATCTACAGACTACATACTGAGATTGTGAGATTCTGAGGTTATAATCTACAGACGACACACTGGACTGGTTTGAGGACTTTCAAGGGCTTGAAAGACAGCGAGAGAGACATTGGGGGGAATCCCACTATCACAAAATTGTTTAACATTTGACAATGTTAAAGCTTAGCATTACAGCAAGGACTGGTGTGTGTCATACTTTTGTTCTGGGTCTGGACAGCCACAGTTGTTTGTTACTTGGATGCCAGAGTTTAGCCTTCTTTGTTAAACACCACTACTGCCCTCACCACGGCCTACTCTCCCTGGCTCTTCTGCTCCTAATCTTCTTGGGATTAAGACTACTTTGTCTTGCTCTCTGGTCAGTTACTCTAAAATCCTTAAGGGTCTTGGACAAAAATGACAACTTTCTGGGCTCCACTCTGCACGGTGATGGTCTGGGCCATCAGACACAAGCAAGGCCTTTGCAGAGGAGGATGCTCTCTTGGCTACAAATGTAGTAAACGATGTGGTATCCAGATCCCCTTCCAGATCAAGATCCTCAGTCCCCCAGGTACTAGGAAGGTAGGCTGCTGAAGGCTCCCAGTTCCAGAAATTGCCCTGGACTGAAGGGAGCTGCTGCCTGCATCCAATGATTAGTTGATGTGGGTACGAATGCTGAGCCTCTTGCCTCAGGAGGCAGAACAATTCTGAACAACAATCTCAGCTTCCACATTCCTCACTGCTGAGGCCACTGTTGTGCACGCACCACAGTTCAGTTTCTCCCCCTGTGTAATCCCGCTTCCCTCTCTCCTCCTAGTGTGCTGTCCGCAGAGCACTTCCCAATAAAAACCTCCTGTATGGAAATCTCGAGTCTCGGGGTCTGTTTCCTGGCAACTTGACCTGAGACGCTGAACTTGCGCCTTTCAGTCAAGTCCTGACAGCATAATGTAGCAGGACTCTGCACTTAACTTCTTGGGCAATCTTGGGTGGTCGCTTAATCTCTCCAAGTGTTTCCCACCTTATCTATAAAATGTGGATAATGGCAACAGCAACAATGAATTCTTATTTTTCCATTCTTTCTGGCTGTTATGAGAATTAACAGAAATAATATATATGACAGTACTTCATAAACAATAAACAGCTAAATAATATTATCAACTGAACATCATTATATGTTGGTTTAGCATGAAGTAGTCAAGGAAGAGGGGAGGAGGAGGTGGGAAATGTTGTACTATTACGGAATTTAGCTAATACACTATGTCCTACTTACCTCAAATCAACAGATTTGGGTCACTAATCAACATAACGAAGTACATAATAGAAAATTAGAAATACAACCATGAAAAGAGATGCACATTGCTGCAATCCTGAAACTGAAACTGAAGACAGAACTATTTGCTTACTGTTTCCATAGGAAGATAAAAACAGAGCTATGTCACTATTCTGAAAAGCTGAAAGTGACATGATTACACAATAAGTTCTGCAAGGAGTAATGGAATATCTCTTTGCATCTTTGAACAGGGAACAAGTAAAACAAGTATACAAAATGGGAAATACTTTTCTAGAAGACTTAGTATTTTCTGGATTATTTTGATGTCCTATCCACTGAAAAGAAGGAAATGAGGCCAGGCATGGTGGCTCATGCCTATAATCCCAGCACTCTGGGAGGCCGAGGCAGGTGGGTTGCCTGAGGTGGGGAGTTGGAGACCAGCCTGACCAACATGGAGAAACCCCATCTCTACTAAAAATACAAAATTAGCCACCTGTGATGGTGCATCCCTGTAATCCCAGCTACTCAGGAGGCTGAGGCAGGAGAATTACTTGAACCAGGGAGGCGGAGGTTGTGGTGAGCGGAGGTCGCACCATTGCACTCCAACCTAGGCAATAAGAGCGAAAACTCTGAGGAAAGAAAGACAGAAAGACAGACAGAAAGAAAGGAGAAAGAGAGAAAGAGAAGGAAGGGAAGGGAAGGGAAGAGAGAGAGAGAGAGAGAGAGAGAGAGAGAAAGAAAGAATGAAAGAAAGAAAGAAAGAAAGAAAGAAAGAAAGAAAGAAAGAAAGAAAGAAAGAAAAGAAAGAGAAAGAAAGAAAGAATAAAAGAAAGAATAAAAGAAAGAAAGAAAGATTGATTAAATTTTTTTTTTTTTTTTTTTTTTTTTTTTTTAAACACATTTAATTAGCTCAAGAAGGGCAACTGAAAATTACCAATTCTAAAACTACATCATTCTAAAAATTACCAAATTACGGAACCTTACAAAGAAGTTGAATGAAATACACAGATAATGTCTGGTATCCATAAACTCAGAAGGAGTGCCAAGAAATGGCTTACTCTGACAGACGGTCTCATTATTAGTAAAAGTCACAGAATGGTTATTAGAACTGGGAGGAGTCTTAGAGGTAGCTTAACAGAGCCCCTAACTCTAGCTATTCTCTTCTCTCAGGGAAACCACAGTTGAATAGAACAGCCAAGACAAACCCACATGAAATATTAACCAAACCCTTCCCTTTCTTGTCATCTGAGCACTGAATGAATTATAGGCAGGCACATAAAAGCTCAGACCAAGGGGCAGACATGTGGGCTCTATTACCCTGCAAGGTCATGTCACTCTCATTTCATGGGCAACTATAAATATGCTGATTTGCCAATCAATCTAAAGAAATGCTGAACAAAACATTCAATTCATGTGATTGATGTGTGGAGAACGTATTTTAAAACTTCAAGTTTTAGGTATGTGAACATTCTCCCCTGCCCCTGCGGCTGCCCCCAGACTCAAGCAATCCTCCTGCCTCAGCCTCCCAAAGTGGACATTTGAACATTTTAAAGCTTCAATAAGTGAGTTTGCTGATTCAGTTTGGGTACAACATTAACTGGGCGTTTTAAACCTTACATGGTCCAAAGTAGAGGTCTTTGAGGAAAAGATAACTAAGGTAGCTTTGTGGACACAATGGTTTCAGCTCTAGGAACCTTCAGACAGTCTCCATTAAAATGGAAATTCCCAGGAGAAAAGGTCTGATTGTTTCAGTTTCTTCCTAGATCAATTCTTAGTCCCTGATTGCTGAACAAAAAATCAGGATATTAATCCAAGTCAGGGTAGGTTGAATCACCAAACAATGAGAACAGTTAAGAGTTGGGATCATTTTTTTGGGAGGCAGGGGGCGGGTGGACAGGGTTGTTGGTCAAAATACTGCTGTTCAGACTAAATAATGCACCCAGGTGCCCCAAATAGAAAGCAAGTTCTGAATGCAAGATACTTTAATTATTTTGCCAAGTTAAAGTCAAGAGGACAGGAGACACAGCAGGGCCAGACTCACTTAATAAGATTCTGGAAGTTAGAGGCAGGTAAGGCACCTGCTTCAAGGTAAAATTAGAACAAAATTGGATTCAGAAGGCAGATCACAAGTCAGGAATGTAAGATCTGGAGTTGTTATGTACCTGTCTGCATTTGTTAGTGGTTCTTCCACCATTTGACCCTGTTCTGTAGATTAATGCCTCCCTTGCTAGCCTTTCTGCTTCCCTATGGAAGATCTTAGCAACAAAACATTGAGTGCATCTGAGAAATACGAAAAGTTGAGCAATCAGTGTTTAGGATGGGTGGAAACCAAGGCAGCTCTGGAGACGCAATGACTGAAGCACTTGGAACCTTCAGACACTGTGAGTCTCCATTAAGACGTTTCAATTCCCAAGATAAAAATGTCTGATTATTCCAGGTTTCTTCCTAGATGAATCAGGTATTTCTTGGAGTGAAGGTTGGAGGTGGGATGTCATGTAGCACAGTAGGGACACTGAGGGCCCATCTTATGCATCAAGGCCATTCTTGGGATAAGGAAGAATTATTAGGGGCAGGAAAGTGACTTCAGCCTGAGCTTACCACAAAGTCCAAATCTTCATTGATTCATTCATCAAGACAGCACATCGAAGCAGAGTGCTTCAGAACGCAAGCTATGGAACCAAGTGCTTGGGATCCATTTCGGACTCTGTCAGTTACTAACACTGCACTTTCTTCACCAGTCAAAGCAGTTAATTTGAGTGCCTATCTCACAGGATTGTACTGAGGAGTAAAAGGCTTAATGCGCACAGTGAGCCTAGGATAGTGTGTGGCCCATAATAAGTACTCAACAAATTTTAGCTATTACTGGCATTCATTTGAAAAATCTTAATGAGCACTGATTACGTGCCAAGTACTGTGTGAGCTTCTCACCACCTTTTAGCCCAAATCTACTCTTCCACTGAGTAGGATATTCTTATCCTAGTCATTCATTAGAAATGTGGGAGTCATCTTAACTTCTCCCACCTCCTCATTGCCCACTTCTAAATATACACCCGACTGGGTTCCACCTATTAAACCTCTACTAGCCCCTTTCCTCTTTTCCCGTCTGCACTGTCACTGCTCGATTCAGGCCTTCTTTAATGTCCCATCTGCAATATGACAATAGTTTCCGAGGTGTCTCCCTAAAGTCAATGCCACTGTCATCTAATGTAAGATTTTTTAAATTCTAGTTTTTGTTATAATTTTTTAAACACATACCTGATAATATCATTCACTTGTTCAAAGGGCTCAGTACTATAAACCCTCATGGGGCCTCTGTGATCTGGCCCTTCCTTCTCCCCAGCCCTCGCTCTGTGCTGTCACTAAACAGGCTGGAGTTTCCTGAATGTCCAGTGCTGTTTCACTTCTCTATGGGTGCTGTTCCTTCTGCTGGGTCACCGAGCCTTCCACTTGCCTGCCAATTCATCCTCCTACATGAAGGTTCATTATTTCATCAATAAACACTTTCTGACACTTCTCATGAATTGAGCCTGGGACAAGTTCAGGGAGTACAATGCTGAATGACACACTCAACCCTTTCTTTCTCATAGAAAAAGTAATTTTAGGGCTCAAAGGAGGAATAAAGTTTGGAAATTAAGGTAAAGTTGTCTGAAATTTAGCAGTGTTGCCTTTATTAGTTGGATATCTTAGCAAACTGTGGAAACTTGGAAACCTTGATACTTGGGCATCAAGTTCAAAAGTGTCTCAGCAGATTTCAATTGCAACAGTAAACTGTGATATGGTAGATTTACTCATTTTGGCTCACAAGGCTATAATGTGCTAAAAAAAAACCTTGATTTGAACTACAAAAACAATGATAAAAAACTTGCTTCAATATAGTGTTACAAATTTATAAAGTATTAGGCGGGGCATGGTGGCTCACATCTGCAATCCCAGCACTTTGGGAGGCCAAGGCAAGCAGATCACCTGAGGTCAGTAGTTCGAGACCAGCCTGGTCAACAGGGCCAAACTTGTCCCTACTAAAAATACAAAAGTCAGCTGGGTGTTGTGGTGGGTGCCTGTAGTCCCAGCTACTTGGAAGGCTGAAACACGAGAATTGCTTGAACGCAGGAGGAGGAGGTTGCAGTGAGCCAAGATTGCACCACTACACTCCTGTCTGGGGCAAGAGAGTAAGACTCTGTCTCAAAAAACAAAACAAAACAACCTATTAATTAGTCATACCATTTCCTAAAAGTCACGCTGCTAACTAAAGGTGACTGCAATGATCTAGGGATGGTAATCTGCTGGGTTTACTCTTTAAATACACTGGAGCCCAGCAGATTGAGTTATATTGGGACAGAAACTTCACTCTGGGTACAGATTTATCCTAGCATCTTGTCGGCAGGATCCTATTATTCGTGGTTGTACAAGCAAGGTTCAGGGAAGAGGCTGGCACAGAGAAAGTACCTGTTAACTGTTGTTTGGGACTGAATTCAGCTCAACTCAGCTCCAGTAGAGATGGTGCTCCCTTCTCTAACGTGTTGAGATAGTGTGCAGTCCCTTCCTAGGTGCTGCTACCCACCACAGTGGGGCCTGTCAGCTTCAACTTTTAAATTTCTCTGCTCCCGCTGGGACCCACCCGCTTCAAAAAGCACCATGTGGTTTTGGCACCAATTTAGTAAACAAACTGTCTGAAATATTTTGATTTTAGAGAGTTACTTACAATCACCACATTAAATGATACATTTCTACCATTCAGGGAAAATGGTAGCAAAATGGTCATTGAATAATGAAATTAATTTTCTCTTGGGCTTCTGAGGCAAAGCACATGATTTTAGTGGTTATCTTAAATCAACCCAGTGGCCTTTACTGGCATGTTGTAACATCAGGCGCCTTAGGAAACTGAAAACTCAATCGTCACTTCCCATACCACTGCCCCAGGTCAGCAGGGCAGGCATTTCACATCTAGAGTCTCATTTTAAATACAGACAGAGCAAGCCTCGCTTTTCAAAAGTTCATTAACAAAGTCTCACAATTAAGAGAGCAGCCCTGTGACTCATTTTTGGATACCTGTAAATAACAGCTCCTCCCTTTGCTGAGAAACGGCTGAAACAAGCGCGTGAGAACCACAGGAAGTAATACAGATCTCAGCTGGTGTCAGCGGAGTCTAGAAAAAGGCAGAATTCCCTCTCAGGACGGCGTTGTTCTCGCAGGCATTGCCACTACTTCTCTCCATTTTTCTAAAACAAAGTCTTATGTGGGCTGCGAAGGGACTGCTCCAAGGCTCTATCAATTTCTCCGTCTTTCTTGGCTACTGAGTGACACTGCCAAGTTCAAGTCAAGAAGTACCCATTCTGGTGTTTTTGACACAGTCACCCTAATAGGAAGTGAAGAGGTGATAACAAAAAAACACTTCAGTCTTTCGATTTAAAATAAAAGTAGTCTTAGGTGGACACTTTAAAAAGGCAGCCTACCGACAGGTATCCCTAAAATAATTCCTGTGAAGCACTAAATCCTAAGTCCCTCAGCCTCTGAAATTAAAAGTAATTTTAAAAAATCATTCCGCTTTATATGAGAAACCCAATCCTGTGTTTCCGAAGGTGCCCAGAGGCGGCGTGAAGACCTGCGCCAGATCCAAAATCCAAACTAAGGCACAGCCGCGGGTCCCGGGCCCAGACAGTGCCCCCGCCCCGGCCCGCCCGCCTCCCGGATCTCTTCGCGCACGGGGAAGAGTCAGGAAGAGAAATGGGGGGTCAGAAAGAGAAATGGGGGCTCAGGGAGAGAAAAACAAACCTGGACCCGGAACGAGAGCGCGAACTGAGAAGCTTCTCTCCCCGCAGGGCGCGCGTCCCCTGTGGGCGCCGCGATGGGGAAGGAAACCTGTTGCGCTACTCCCGGCGGCTCCGCTCCCGGCGCCTCCTGCGGCCGAGGCTGGGCTCCTCCACAGCCGCCCGAGCTCCGCGCCGCCGCGGCCGCATCTGGGCGCCGCCGGCTCAGCCCCCGCCGCTTAGGAAGCTACCACAGCTGGGGACCAGGCCCCGCCCCGGGATGACAGCGCCGGGGCGCGGCAGCAGCCGGCTAACAGAGCGCGGGTTCCCGCCCCACCCGGAGTCCGTGCGCTCGGGACCGCCCGGAGCCGGGGACTCGCTCCAGCCCCTCCCGCGAGCCCCGGGGCGTTCCCCGGGGCGGCGCGGACCGGCGCGGGGAGTGGGATGTTAGCCGCCCAAGACACTTCCTCCGCTCATCCTCTGGTCCCCAGGGCAGGGAGTGCGATGGACTTTCCCCGGGAATCCCCGCTGCGCCGGTGACATTTGCAGTACGGTGCGTTTCTGCGGCGAGGACGCTGGAAGCGGTCTCTGAGCGTGGGTGTGGCTGCGGAGGCTGCAGCAGGTCCTGCATCCGCGGGACCCTCGAGGAGGCGGGCGAGGAGCCTGCGGTCACACAGAGGCCGAGCACAGCCTTCCCAGAACCCGGCCGGCCAACCCATCTCCAGTCGGCCTCAACAGCCGCCCGGCTCATCATTCCCTGGATATCAACTGAGCGTCCCTTTGTATTCCCAGGATAACACCGCGCTCAAAAACACTACCAAGGCTCTCCCTCCAGGTCCCGGCATTTTAATGGGAAGAGATAAACATAAAGTGTGGATCGTGTCAGGTGATGGTAAAGCACCTTGAAAAACAAGGCTGAGGCTGAAAAGTAAGGAAGTGATACTCAAGAAAGGAAAAATCGGGCCGGGCGCGGTAGCTTATGCCTGTAATCCTAAAACTTTGGGAGGCCGAAGGGGGAGGATCTCTTGAGCCCAGGAATTTGAGACCAGCCAGAGCAATATGGTGAAAGCCTATCTCTACAAAAAATAAAAAAAAAATTAACTGGGCGTGGTGGCACGCGCTGTGAGCCCAGCTACGCGGGAGGCTAAGGTGGGAGGATCACTTGAGGCCGGGAGGTCAAGGATGCAGTGAGCCGAGATCGCGCCGCTGCACTCCAGCCTGGGCGACAGAATGAGACGCTGCCTCAACTGAATGATAAGAAAAAAAATAAAAAATAAAAATAAATGAATCCTGTCTTGATGGGAGAATGTTTAAACACAGGAACCACCTGAAAGAGCTCCCAGTTGCCAAAGATGAACAAGGTAGTACTGGATTACAAACCAAAGTAAAAAATATCCATGAGTCTACACTGATATAAATAAATAAATAAATAAATGGCAGAGAGGAGACAAATCTCCTATACAGAATAATTCCAAATAATTTATGTAGATCATCTACCCTAGGCTGTGCACAGTGACTTCCTCCAAAATAGTACAATGTGGAAAGGGGAAAAGAGTAGCTTTACAATGGAGAAAGCCAACAGACACTACCCCAACCAGATGTTCTAAGTCAACGTCAACAATCATGACTCATATTGATGGTGTGTAGTCAATATGATGTGATGAATATGGCATATTACCTGTGTGGTCTCCCTCCCCGAAAACCATAACCTCAGTATCATAATGAGAAAAATATCAAACAACTTCCAACAGCGGGACATCTTACAAAATACTGGACCAATATTCCTCAAAGTTGTCAGGTTATCAAAAGTAAGGACAGTACAGTCCAGACCTTATGGCTGTCGCCTGTAATCCCAACAGTTTGAGAGGCTGAAGCGAGAGGATTGCTTGAGGCCAGGAGTTCGAGACCTGGCCTGGCCAACATAACGAGATGCTGTCTCTACAAAAAAATTAGAATAAGGAAAGTCTGAAAAACTGCTGCAGCCTAGAAGAAACTCAGGAGATGTGAAACGAAATGTAATGTGGTATCCTGGGTGGGATCCTGGGACAGAAAAAGGACTTAGGGAAAAACTAAGGAAATCTAAATAAAGTGTGGACTTTCATTAGTAATAAGAATCAAGGTTGATTAATTAGTTGTGAGGAATGTAATGTAAGATGGTAATCATAGGGAAATCTGAAATGGAATCTATGGCAATTCTGTACTACATTTGCAATTGTTCTGTAACTCTAAAACTGTTCTAAAAAATAGTTTATTTTAAAAGAAAGTGAAATAAGAGGGATGAGGTATGTTATATTTTTAAAAATAGGTATATTGCAAAGCCCTCTGTGATAGGAGAATCATTGAGGGAGGAAACAATGCAGCTATTGGGATTAAGATCATTTCAAGCCTAGGAATCAGTGGAGGTAAACGCCCTGAGGCAGGAGCATGCTTGGCTTCTGGGAGAAATATCAGCATGGGCAAAACAGAGTCCAGGAAGAGTTATGGTAGTGGGACTAGGAGTGGGGAATAGAGCATGTAGGGCACTGGTAGTCATGATAGTCTTTAAATTTCACATTGATTGAGATAGGAAGACTGAAGAATGTTTAACAGAGAAGCTAAATGATGTGGCTGGTTGTTTTTTTAATCTACCATTTGGCTGAGGATAGATTAAAGGACAAAGATGAAAAGAGGCCAGGGAGTTAGAAAACTGTGATGGTTAATCTGATGTGTCAAATTTATTGGACCATGGGGTGCCCAGATATTTGGCAAAACATTATCCTGGGTGTGTCTGTGAGGGTGCTTGCTGATGACATTTTTATTTTTATTTGGTGTTTTTTTTTTTTGTTTTTTGGTTTTTTTGAGATAGTGTCTCACTCTGTTGCCCAGGCTGCAGTGCAGTGGCATGATCATGGCTCCCTGCAGCCTCGACCTCCCCTGCTCAAGTGATCCTCCTGCCTCAGCCCCCTCAGTAGCTTGGACTACAGACATGCACCACCACACTTGGCAAATTTTTTACTTTTAGCCCGGGCTGGTCTCCAACTCCTTAGGTCAAGTGATCCTCCCACCTTGGCCTCCCAAAGTGCTGGGTTAACAGGCATCAGTTACCATGCTCAGCTGAGATTAACCTTTGAATCCATGGAGAAGACTGACTGAAAAAGAGTCTAAGTTGTGGATGGGGAAGAAAGGGGAAGATTGCTGGGGATTCAGAGTGGCATATTGGACACCTTCAGTTTGGAGTTGTCAAGTTGTCACCAAGGTGGTTGGTTAGGTGAGTCTGGGATGGTGGTATATATTTGGAGTTCTTTAGCATATAGATGGTGTGCAGACAGGATGGAGATGTCTGAAGTCTGAGTCCTGGCATGCTCCGAAGTTCAGAGGTTACGAAGATAGAGAATCAAAAAGAAGAGAATGAGAAGTTCTGATTAGTGAGATAGATAAACCAAGAGAGAACATGTTCCCAGAAGCCAAATGAGAAAAATGTTGCAAGAAAGAACGATTAACTTTCAAATGCTGCTACAGTGTGTAAAATTAGGATGCAAAACTGAGCAATGGGCTTGGCCACATGGAAGTCAGTGGTGAGCTTGGTAAGAAGAGTTTTAGTGGGGGATGACCAAAGCCTATTTGGAGTGACCCCAGAAAGAATCAAAATGGCAGATGAAGACAAAGAAATGGAGTAGAAACTGGAAGGAATCATATAGTCAAAGCAGTTTGTTCGTTTTTTTTTATTTAGAAGTTATACATGTTTGTACACTCACCAGCATGAACCAAAAGGAAAGGAAAGAGGGATAATACAGGAGCGAAAATATGGGTTACATACTGGAGCAATGTTCTTGAGTAGATGAGCAAGTGTGCAATCCAATGCACAAATGGAAATTTGGGGTAAAATAGAAGAAAGAGTTTGTCCCTGGTAACAGGAGAAAACAACTCCAAACTGAACATGTCCAAAATGCCACCCTTAATTCCCAGCAATCTTCCCCTTCTTCCCCATCTGCAATTTACTTTTTCAGGCAGTCGTCCTCATGGATGCAAATGTTAATCTCAGCTGAGTGTGGTAGCCTGTAAACCTAGCACTTTGGGAGGCCAAGGTAGGAGGGTGCCTTGAACCCCGGAGTTGGAGAGCAGCCTGGGCAACATAGGGAGATCTTATCTTTACTAAAAATCAAAGAATTAGCCGAGTGTGGTGGTGCATACCTGATGTCCCAGCTACTCGGAAAGTGTGGCAGAGATGCTGGTAAATGTGGAGGCAATAACATATTTTATCAATGAAATTAAAAGCAAAGGCCGGGCACGGTGGCTCAGGCCTGTAATCCCAGCACTTTGAGAGGCTAAGGTGGGTGGGTCACCTGAGGTCAGGAGTTCAAGACCAGCCTGACCAACATGGAGAAACCCTGTCACTACTAAAAATACAAAATTAGCTGGGCATGGTGGCGCATGATGACAGGGTTTAGCGTATGGCCAATCTAAATTATCTTCTGCAGTTGATCTGCCCACACTCAGCTGAAACCCCAGCTTATTCTTGGGTTATTCTTGTTTTACAGATTTTCTGGAAACCTTAGCTCTCCCCTCTGGTCTGGAGTTTTTCAGAGGTGATGACTGATAAGGACCTTAGAGTGAAGCTCAGATAAAGCAGAGCTGGCACTGGGTGCAGGGTGTGGCCATTGCATGGAGGTCCGTCAGCCGCAGCCATCATCCTGCACACTAGTGCCGTTCCTAATTTACAGAGCTCGTAAACGCACACAGCCACCCTTCTGAGGTGCAACTCCTTCACGGCTCTCAGTCAAATAGTCATTGCGTATCAACTACCATTTCTCTTTTTCATGCTAGTTTGAGAACTCTTTGCAGACAAAGAATGTGTTTAAACTTATTGTATTGTTGTGATAAAATATTTACAACATAGAATTTACCATTGTAACTATGTTAAAGTGTACAGTGGCATTAAATCAGGTACATTCACATTGTGGTGTAACCATCACCACCATCCTGAACGTTTTTATCCTGCCAACTAAAACTTTGCACCCATTAAACACTAACTCCCTAGTCTTTCCTCCCTCTTACCATTAGCAACCACCATTCTACTTTTTTTCTTTACTAACATCTCTCTCAGTCCTTGATAACCACAATTCTACTTCTGCTTCTATGAGTTCAACGTTTTTAGATTCCACATGTAAATGTCATCATGTGGTATTTGTTTTTCTGTGCCTGGCTTATTTCACTTAACATAATGTCCTCCAGGTTCATTCTTGTTGTTGCAATGACAGGATTTCCTTCTTTTGTAAGGCTGAAAGTACCCCATTGTGTGTATATATATATATCACATTTTCTTTATCCATTCATTCACTGTTGAACACTTATGTTGATTCTATATCTTGGCTATTGTAAAATGCAGCAATGAACATGGACGTGCAGAAATCTCATCATACTGATTTCATTTCCTTTGGATGTATACCCAGTAGTAAAATGGCTAGATTCCATCGTTTTACTTTCTGCCTTAATGAATTTGACTGCTCACATACTACCTCACGTAAGTGGAATCATACAATATTTGTCCTTCTGTGACTGGCTTATTTCACTTGGCATTATGTCTTTAATGTTTATCCAGGCCGTATGGAGCATGTGTCAGAATTTCCTTCCTTTTTAAGGCTGAGTGATATCTCATTGTATGTATATACTAGATTTTGTTGATCCATTCACCTGTCAATGGACACTTAGGTTGCTTCCACCCTTTGGTTATTGTAGCTAATGCTGCTATGAACATGAGCGTACAAATATCTCTTAGAGTCCCTGCTTTCATTGTTGGGGGTATATACCCAGAAATGAATTTGCTGGGTCATATGATAACTCTATGTTTAACTTTTTGTAGAGTTACCATACCATTTTCCACAACAACCAAGCCATTTTACATTTATACCTGCAATGCTCAAGGGTTCCAATGTCTCCACCTCCTTGCCAACACTTACTTTCCTTAGGCTATCTTTGATTTCTATTTCATACCCTGCAGGACACATGATACTGTATGAGTAAATTATTGACCCTGTTATTAATCCTGTCAAAAAGGAAATGAGGTTAAATGAAGCAACTTGTGCTCAGCAAGTCTCAGTTAGTACACCTTGCTCTAGATTTGCGCTGTTCTTTACCATAGCCACATGTGGCTAATTAAATCAAAATGAATTAAAATTAAATAAAATTTAAAATTCAGTTCCTCAGCCACATTAGCAACATTTTAAGAACTTAACAGCCACCATAACTAGTGTCTACTATTTTGGACAGTGCATAATATAATATTTCCATTATTGTAGACAGTTATTAATATTTGGCTTCTATGTTGGACAGCACTTTCGAGATTCTGGTAGCCACCTCTCGACATCTTACAAATAATATTTGAATGAGCTTTTCCAGAACTGGCCAACTTTAAATTTAAGTTTAAGATCTTTCTTTCAGGAGAGAAAAAGTATGCTGCTTAAAACTCTGTGACTTTTTTGTACCTCAACGACTGCTCTGTAAACTCTCTAATTTTCATGTTTAAACTTCGTATTTGGACACTCAGTGGTCATGTGGATCTGTTGCTCTTTATTACCTCTGTGAATGCAGACTTACAAAACTAGTTAAAGCTTTGTCTATATCATTCAACTCACCTACTAAATCATAAGTTTCAAGAAGGCAAGGATTATGTCTGTTTCACTTACTCCTTTTTACCTAAAGCCTAGCACAATACCTAGACCATTTGAGACACTCAATAAATATTTGTTGAAAGATAATTTAATGAATGACCATAGTAAGCACTGAGATTAAGGCCCTGATACAGCCTTTTGGAGGGAGGCACCTAGACATAACAAGACCTGGGAATATCTATCTAGCTCTCACATATTAATAGTTAGAAAAGATGTTTTTTCTTACAGAGCATAGATTTTTAAGCTAGGGTCTTTTCCCTATTATTTAAAAAATGACTTAAAATTTAATTCCTATAAGGATCTTGTCTAATGCATGTTTATAAAGCTACTACTCTGATTTGTAAACACCTGCTACCATAAGTGAATATCATAATGAGAACAAATGAATTCTAGATTTGTATAGCATCAGCATGTGTGCAGAGATCTCCTTTTGCCCCTCAATCCACTTTCTGCCTCCCTCCTACCTGTTCTCTGACTTGGGAGTCTGATCTGAATGGATTATTCTGACAGCTGCCTGTGCCCATAGCTTTCCTGCCAATAGGAAAACTCTGACAGGAGGCCAGGGGCAGGGAATGAGGTCAGGAAATTTATTCCAAATAGAGGTTCGTGTGTGCCCCTCAAGAAAACATCCCAATTCCTCTAAGGTGGTCTCCTCTACATGTCTCTCTCTCCCTTCCTGGTTTCAGATACTTTTCCAAACTCGTGATTCTCAGTCAAAGTTTCCATTACAGCTCCCCTCCACCCTGTCCATATCTTTATGATAGACCCCTTATTTAAAACCTCTGCTTGAATTATCCTAATTTGAATATGCCATTCATTTCCCTTTGGGACTTTAACTAATACTGTTTTCTTAATTAGTAGCTAGAGCATAGTCTCTAAATCCCATCTCTGAAAATTTTATAAGTACAATCCTGACAGAAATGTTCCCTAGTGATATTATCATATCATTATTTCAATCCACTTGTTAGCTTTATGAAGAAGCCAGACTGTATGTCATATAAATTGTTCTCCAGTACAAGCAGACTAGAAATATATTCCCAGATTCACAGGCAAATCTTTTGCATATAGCTTTTCTACATAAAAGGTAATTTATGGAAACATACAAATGAGAAATGTTTTTGTGTTTTGAATTGGTACCTAATATTTTACATATTATGGGGTACATATGATATTTCATTGCATGCATAGAATGTATAAGGATCAAGTCCAGGTATTTGGGGCATTCTTCACCTTGAGTATTTATCATTTCCATTTGTTGGAATCATTTCAAGTTCCCTATTTTAGCTAATTTGAAATATACAATACATTGTTGCTAACTGTAGTTATGAACTGTTATGGAACATTAGAACTTACTTCTTTTGTGCAACTGTAATTTGTACCCTTTGACCAGACTCTCTTCATCCCCCTTTCCACTCACACAACCTTCCCAGCATCTGGTATCTATTATTCTACTCTATACCTCGATGAAATGAACTTTTAAGCTCCCATGAGTAAGAACATGTGAAATCTGCCTATATCTGGCTTATTTTACTTAACATAATAACCTTCAGTTCCATCCATTTTGCTGCAAATGACATGATTTCATTCTTTTGTGGCTGAATAGTATTCCATTGTGTTTATATACCACATTTTCTTTATCCCATAAATGGGAATTTACAAAGTAAAATCAAGTTAATTGTTAAAGTTTTAAATATTTCAATATGTAATAAAAGTGTTACATATTTCAGTATGTAATAAGCATATTTTAAATTACTTCTAGATATGTGATGAAATCTGCAAAGGTTTCAGTACTGCAAACAAGTCGTCATTACTCACATACCAGAGAACACAGTTTTTATTCCTTGAAGCTTGTTTTAAATGTACAATTTTTAGCAAACATGAGATCATTAAAAAGTATAAACCTAATAATGCTGATACCAATATTAAAGATAACCAATACTATTATTTTGGTTACAATGTGCCAAGTATCATGTTCACATTGTTGTATATTATTTAATTTCTCATCACAAATTTGTGAAATGTACACAACTCAACCCTATTTAAGAGAGGAATAGACTGAGCCATATAGCCTCCTGTCCACTGTCCAGGAAACAACAAGCAGAAGACTTCAGATTCAAATACTAGTGTGCAACACAAAAATCCAGGTTCTTCACCGTTAATAATTCAAGAACAATGTTAGAGACCACAGAAGAGGCCGGGCAGTGGCTCTCGCCTGTAATCCCAGCACTTTGGGAGGCAGAGGTGGGCAGAGTGCTTGAGCTCAGAAGTTCAAAATGAGCTTGAGCAACATGGCAAAACCTCGTCTCTACAAAAAAATACAAAGAAATTAGCCAGGTGTAGTGGTTGGTGTCTGTAGTCCCACATACTGTGTATCTGGGAGGCTGTGTTGGGAGAATCACCTAAGCCCAGTAAGTCGAGGCTGCAGTGAGCCATTATTGCACCACGCACCCCAGCCTGGGCCATGGAATGAGACCCTGTCTCAAAACAACAACAACAAACTGAAAATAATGACTTTCCAAAGCAAATGATTTTTTTCATCCTGTTATCTGCACAAAAGGGTAATATGAAACTCAAGGTAAGCTTAGAAAAAATAAGATCGAGACCATCCTGGCGAACACGGTGAAACCCCGTCTCTACTAAAAAATACAAAAAATTAGCCGGGCGAGGTGGCGGGCGCCTGTAGTCCCAGCTACTCGGGAGGCTGAGGCAGGAGAATGGAGTAAACCCGGGAGGCGGAGCTTGCAGTGAGCTGAGATCCGGCCACTGCACTCCAGCCTGGGAGACAGAGCGAGACTCCGTCTCAAAAAAAAAAAAAAAAAAAAAAAAAAAGAAAAGTATGTAACAGATAACTCTTAGAAAAAAGCAAACTTCTTGTTATTTACTAAGATCATTTCTTTTTCCAAGCTTGATACACCCATAGGGGTAGAAAACATGTGGCGAAAAATTGTATTATGTTGGTATTTGTTAAATTGTCCTCCTGCCTACAATTCCTGAATTGACACTATTGCATCTTTACTTTAACCCAGATTTCAATTAAGTAAAAACTTTTAACTGATATATTTGCTTACTCGTAAGAGGCCTGAAGTTTGATATGTACTGGTTGCTCTAATGTATACAAGTAGAACAAAAGTTTTCTGTGAAGGAGATTGGATTTTTAAAAAATCTGAGCTAGAGATAATCTAGTTGATCCGTTTAATAGCTCTTGATGGAAACCAATTTTTCTGTAACTGTGATTTTGCATAACAAGTTGCAAAAGTATTTTAAGATCAGACTGTTACTCAATACTTATTCTGGTAAACTCCTTTTTGCACCATTGCCTTCATCTGCAGAACAGATAAAAGTGAAACAGAAAAGCACAAACAGAATGTAACACATAAGCCATGGCTTTTACAGATAATAGTTTAGCCACAAGCCTTGAAATACTGGTTTTGAATGTGAATAATTAGTTTTCAAAAAGTATAATTTTCATAAATACATTAAACATTTGCACAGCCATATTCTGCTCATTTAGATGAATTTGTGCCACCTATTTAGAAACTCTGAACTTCCACGCCAAGAAGCTGAGATCTGGCTTTCTTCTCTTCTTCCTCCCTTTCCTCCATTTCATCCCCTGGAGGCTGCTCCATGTCTTTGTCTTACTTTTCCCTTTGGCACTCTTCAGATGGACCCCTTCCTTCTTCACGGATGGTTTATAGTTTCTGTGAGTTCATGGACCACAGCCTGCTAGCAAACTTCCATGACCCTGAAGAAAATTTGAAAGTACAATACTGGCACCACAAAAAACAAGTTGTTTCAAATGATGAATTGGGCCAGGCCCGGTGGTTCACACCTGTAATTCCAGCACTTTGGGAGACCAAGGTGGGAGGATCACTTGAGGTCAGGATTTCAAGATCAGCCTGGCCAACATGGCGAAACCCCATCTCTACTAAAAATACAAAAATTAGCCAGGCATGGTGGCATGTGCCTATAGTCCCGGCTATTTGGGAGGCTGAGGCCGGAGAATCACTTGAACACAAGAAGCAGAGGTTGCAGTGAGGCAAGATCATGCCATAGCACTCCAGCCTGGGTGACAGAGTGAGATTCTGTCTCAAAAAAAAAAAAAAAAAAAAAAAAAAAAACAAAAAAAAAACATACATATACATGTATGTATATATATGAATTGACCAAAAATGGCAGAGTAAACAGGTTGAAGTCTGAGCAGTGAACTCGCCGATTCAAGGGATAGTCTTTCCTTGAGACATCTGCCTCTGTGGGTGATGATCTTGTTGATACCTTGCAGAAGTTGACGGATGTTCCTCTCAGTTCCTTTCCTTGTGTGCCCCGGGTGTAAGGAGTGATCTTTGGTAGGGTCTAACATGGCTTGCATCACTCAGGGTGTTGAAAACATGCTGCTGTCGCTGATTTCTTTAAAACCTATTTTTCTACAGGTCAGTGATGAAGAAAGGTGAATTATGAAACAGGAACTTTTGTCACAACCCTGTATCCCTAGTCACAAAGAAACATTTACAAAAGCCCACATGCAAACCAGAATTCATAATTGATTACTGTGCAAATGTGGGTGCTAGACATAATTTATTTACACCTATTACACAGACCTAGCACAGCATCTCTGCAAATTAATGAGTGGGTTCCTTTTCAAGATAAAACCAATGTGGCACCCAGTGTTGACAAATTATTTCTACCACAGTGTTACCTGAATGTAATATAAACACAGTGTTACTAAACATAAACAAGCTATAAATTCCTTATGACTGTAGACCCTTTAAAAAACTATAAAATCCAAACCAATTTGCACAATAAAAGCATAAAATTAATAATAATATTAAAATAGACGGGGCACAGTGGCTTATGCCTACAATCCTAACACTTTGGGAAGCTGAGATGGGCGGATCTCTTGAGCTCAGGAGTTTGAAACCAGCTTGAGCAAGGCCCCATCTCTACAAGAAAAAATAAATAAATAAATAAAGCAAAAATTAGCCAGGTGTGATGGTGCAAGCCTGTAGTCCCAGCTATTTGGGAGGCTGAGGTGGGAGGATCACCTGAGGTCAAGGCTGCAGTAAGCCATAATTGCACCACCAAACTCCAGCCTGAGCCACAGAATGAGACCAGTCTCAAAATAATAATAATAATAAAACAACATTGATTTAACATTGTTTTGATGAAACAGCCACGAAAGTTTATTCTAAAAGTAAAAAAGGTCATTTGGGTGTTTTGTATTTCACTTGTTAGCTATGTGATTCTCTTTATTTTGAATATATTTGAATATGAATTTGGCTACAGAGAGCTGCTTCCTCTGAGGTTACACCTTCCTCCAGCAGCTTGTGTCCTGTGCTAGGGATAAAGTTGGGGCCATCTCAACTCTATGCAGGATACTCTGATGAGCACAGTATGCTACAGAGCTCCCGGTCAGGTTGATTGAGGATCTGTCAGTCCTCCATCCCAGTTTCACTTCTTCCTCTGCCCAATTCTGCCTCCAATATCTTCCTTTCATGGGTGTTGATGCCTAATAAACATCTTATATCCCAAACTGTGTCTCTGCAAATTTTTCTAGACAACCCAATCTGCAATACTGCACCACAAATTTTTGGTTGTTTGAATTTGGCTAACTAACTTCTCTGTGCCTCAGTTTCCTAATCGGTAACATGAAAATGTTAAAATTATATTTTCTTTAATATGAGACACCTTTGCTTGTAAGATACACTTCTGTTTCATATGGCATTAAAAAAGAAAAAACTGGTTGGGTATGGTGGCTCATGCCTGTAATCCTAGCACTTTGGGAGGCCGAGGCAGGCATATTGGTTGAGCCCAGGAGTTCAAGACCAGCCTGGGCCACATGGTGTCTACAAAAAATACAAAAATTAGTCAGGTGTGGTGGTGCCCTACTGTAGTTCCAGCTACTCATGAGGCTGGATCTCATGAGCCCAGGAGGCAGAGGTTGCAGTGAGCTATGATCATGCCACTACACTGCAGTCTGAGTGACAGACTGAGATCCTGGAAAAGAAAAGAAAAAGAAAAAGAGAGAAAGAGAACTTACATGAAGGAGGCACTAACAGAAGATCTCCATACAGAGCTGACACAAGTTGATGTGGTTAGGCTGTGTCTCCACCCAAATCTCATCTTGAATTGTAATCCCCATGTGTCTAGGGAGGGAAGTTATTGGAGCCTGTCTCTGTAGACTCCATCTCTGGGGACAGGGCATAGCAAAAAAAAAAAAAAAAAAAAAAAAAGGCAACAGAAACCTCTGCAGATGTTAATGACCCTGTCTGACAGCTTTGAAGAGAGCAGTGGCTCTCCCAGCACGGAGGTTGAAATCTGAGAATGGAGAGTCTGCCTGCTCAAGTGGGTCCCTGACCCTTGACTAGCCTAACTGGGGGACATCCCCCACTAGGTGCAGACCGACACCTCACACCTCACACGGTGGGGTACACCCCTGAGACGAAGCTTCCAAAGCAAGAATCAGACAGCAGCACTCGCTATTCAGCAATATTCTATCTTCTGCAGCCTCCACTGCTGATACCCAGGCAAACAGGGTCTGGAGTGGACCTCAAACAATCTCCAACAGACCTACAGCTGAGGGTCCTGACTGTTAGAAGGAAAACTAACAAACAGAAAGGACACCCACACTAAAACCCCATCAGTACATCACCAGCATCAAAGACCAAAGGCATATAAAACCACAAAGATGGGGAAAAAGCAGGGCAGAAAAGCTGGAAATTCAAAAAATTAAAAAAATCAGAGCACATCTCCCCCTCCAAAGGAACGCAGCTCATTGCCAGCAATGGATCAAAGCTGGATGGAGAATGACTTCGACAAGTTGAGAGAAGAAGGCTTCAGTCAATCAAACTTCTCAGAGCTAAAGGAGAAACTACATACCCAGTGCAAAGAAACTAAAAATCTTGAAAAAAGAATGGATGAATGAATAACTAGAATAATCAATGCAGAGAAGGTCATAAATGAACTGACAAGATAAAAACCACGACACGAGAAATATGTGACAAATGCACAAGCTTCAGTAACTGACTCGATCAACTGGAAGAAAGAGTATCAATGATTAAAGATCAAATGAATGAAATGAAATGAGAAGAGAAGTCTAGAGAAAAAAAAAGGAAAAAGAAATGAACAAAGCCTCCAAGAAATGTGGGACTATGTGAAAAGACCAAATCTACGTCAGATTGGTGTCCCTGAAAGTGACAAGGAGAATGGAACCAAGTTGGAAAACACTCTGCAGGATATCATCCAGGAGAACTTCCCAAACCTAGTAAGGCAGGCCAACATTCAAATTCAGGAAATACAAAGAATGCCACAAAGATACTCCACGAGAAGAGCAACTCCAAGACACATAATGGTCAGATTCACCAAAGTTGAAATGAAGGAAAAAATGTTAAGGGCAGCCAGAGAGAAAGGTCGGGTTACCCACAAAAGGAAGCCCATTAGACTAACAGCAGATCTCTTGGAAGAAACTCTACAAGCCAGAAGAGAGTGGGGGCCAATATTCAACATTCTTAAAGAAAAGAATTTTCAACCCAGAATTTCATATCCAGCCAAACTAAGTTTCATCAGTGAAGGAGAAATAAAATCCTTTACAGACAAGCAAATGCTTAGAGACTTTGTCACCACCAGGCCTGCCCTACAAGAGACCCTGAAGGAAGCACTAAACATGGAAAGGAACAACTGGTACCAGCCATTGCAAAAACATGCCAAAATGTAAGACCATCAATGCTAGGAAGAAACCGCATTAATTAATGAGCAAAATAACCAGCTAATATCATAATGACAGGATCAAGTTCACACATAACAATATTAACCTTAAATGTAAATGGACTAAATGGTCCAATTGAAAGACACAGACTGGCAAATTGGATAAAAATTCGAGACCCATCAGTTTGCTGTATTCAGGAGACCCATCTCACATGCAGAGACACACATAGGCTCAAAATAAAGGGATGGAGGAAGATCTACCAAGCAAATGGAGAACAAAAAAAAACAGGGGTTGCAATCCTAGTCTCTGATAAAACAGACTTTAAACCAACAAAGATCAAAAGAGACAAAGAAGGCCATTACATAATGGTAAAGGGATGAATTCAACAGGAAAAGCTAACTATCCTAAATATATATGTGCCCAATACAGGAGCACCTAGATTCATAAAGCAAGTCCTTCGAGACTTACAAAGAGATTTAGACTCCCATACAACAATAATGGGAGACTTCAACACCCCACCGTCAACATTAGATCAACAAGACAGAAAGTTAACAAGAATATCCAGGAATTGAACTCAGCTCTGCACCAAGCGGACCTAATAGACATCTACAGAACTCTCCACCCCAAATCAACAGAATATACATTCTTCTCAGTACCACATTGCACTTATTTGAAAATTGACCACATCGTTGGAAGTAAAGCACTCCTCAGCAAATGTACAAGAACAGAAATTATAACAAACTGTCTCTCAGACTACAGTGCAAACAAACTAGAACTCAGGACTAAGAAAATCAATCAAAACTGCTCAACTACATGGAAACTGAACAACCTGCTCCTGAATGACTACTGGGTACACAACGAAGTGAAGGCAGAAATAAAGATATCCTTTGAAACCAATGAGAACAAAGATACAACATATCAGAATCTCTGGGACACATTTAAAGCAGTGTGTAGAGGGAAATTTATAGCACTAAATGCCCACAAGAGAAAGCTGGAAAGATCTAAAATTGACACCCTGGCATCACAGTTAAAAGAACTAGAGAAGCAAGAGCAAACACTTTCAAAAGCTAGCAGAAGGCAAGAAATAACTAAGATCAGAGCAGAACTGAAGAGATAGAGACACAAAAAATCCTCCAAAAAATCAATGAATGCAGGAGCTGGTTTTTTGAAAAGATCAACAAAATCAATAGACCACTAACAAGACTAATAAAGAAGAAAAGAGAGAAGAATCAAATAGATGCAATAAAAAATGATAAAGGGGATATCACCACCAACCCCACAGAAATACAAACTACCATCAGAGAATACTATAAACACCTCTATGCAAATAAACTAGAAAATCTAGAAGAAATGGATAATTTCCTGGACACTTACACTCTCCCAAGACTAAACCAGGAAAAAGTTGAATACCTGAATAGACCAATAACAGGCTCTGAAATTGAGGCAATAGTTAATAGCCTACCCACCAAAAAAAGTCCAGGACCAGATGGATTCACAGCCAAATTCTACCGGAGGTACAAGGAGGAGTTGGTACCATTCCTTCTGAAACTATTCCAATCAATAGAAAAAGAAGGAATCCTCCCTAACTCATTTTATGAAGCCAACATCATCCTGATACCAAAGCCTGGCAGAGACACAACAAAAAAAGAGAATTTTAAGCCAATATCCCTGATAAACATCGATGCAAAAATCCTTAATAAAATACTGGCAAACCGAATCCAGCAGCACATCAAAAAGCTTATGCACCATGATCAAGTGGGCTTCATCCCTAGGATGCAAGGTTAGTTCAACATACGCAAATCAATAAATGTAATCCAGCATATAAACAGAACCAAAGACAAAAACCACATGATTATCTCAATAGATGCAGAAAAGGCCTTTGACAAAATTCAACAGCCCTTCATGTTAAAAACTCTCAATAAATTTGGTATTGATGGAACATATCTCAAAATAATAAGAGCTATTTATGACATACCCACAGCCAATATCATACTGAATGGGCAAAAACTGGAAGCATTCCCTTTGAAAACTGGCACAAGACAGGAATGCCCTCTCTCACCACTCCTGTTCAACATAGTGTTGGAAGTTCTGGCTAGGGCAATCAGGCAAGAGAAAGAAATCAAGGGTATTCAGTTAGGAAAAGAAGAAGTCAAATTGTCCCTCTTTGCAGATGACATGATTGTATATTTAGAAAACCCCATCATCTCAGCTCAAAATCTCCTTAAGCTGACAAGCAACTTCAGCAAGGTCTCAGGATACAAAATCAATGTGCAAAAATCACAAGCATTCTTATACACCATAACAAACAAACAGAGGGCCAAATCATGAATGAACTTCCATTCACAATTGCTACAAAGAGAATAAAATACCTAGGAATCCAATTTACAAGGGATGTAAAGGACCTCTTCAAGGAGAACTACAAACCACTGCTCAGTGAAATAAAAAAGGGCACAAATAAATGGAAGAACATACCATGCTCATGGATAGGAAGAATCAATATCGTGAAAACGGCCATACTGCCCAAGGTAATCTATAGATTCAATGGCATCCCCATTAAACTACCAATGACTTTCTTCACGGAATTGGAAAAAACTGCTTTAAAGTTCATATGGAACCAAAAAAGACCCTGCATTGCCAAGATAATCCTAAGTCAAAAGAACAAAGCTGGAGGTATCACACTACCTGACTTCAAACTGTACTACAAGGCTACAGTAACCAAAACAGCATGGTACTGGTACCAAAACAGAGATACAGACCAATGGAACAGAACAGAGCCCTCAGAAAAAATACCACACATCTACAGCCATCTGATCTTTGACAAACCTGAGAAAAACAAGAAATGGGGAAAGGATTCACTAGTTAATAAATGGTGCTGGGAAAATTGGCTAGCCATAAGTAGAAAGCTGAAACTGGATCCTTTCCTTACTCCTTATATGAAAATTAATTCAAGATGGATTAGAGACTTAAATGTTAGACCTAAAACCATAAAAACCCTAGAAGAAAACCTAGGTAATACCATTCAGGACATAGGCATGGGCAAGGACTAAATGACTAAAACACCAAAAGCAATGGCAACAAAAGCCATAATTGACAAATGGGATCTAATTAAACTAAAGAGCTTCTGCACAGCAAAAGAAACTACCATCAGAGTGAACAGGCCACCTACAAAATGGGAGAAAATTTTTGCAATCTACTCATCTGACAAAGGGCTAATATCCAGAACCTACAAAGAACTCAAACAAATTTATGAGAAAGAAACAAACAACCCCATCAAAAAGTGGGCAAAGGATATGAATAGACATTTCTCAAAAGAAGACATGCATAAGCCAACAGGCACGTGAAAAAATGCTCATCATCACTGGCCATCAGAGAAATGCAAATCAAAACCACAATGAGATACCATCTCACACCAGTTAGAATGGCAATCATTAAAAAGTCAGGAAACAACAGGTGCTGGAGAGGATGTGGAGAAATAGGAACACTTTTACACTGTTGGTAGGATTGTAAACTGGTTCAACCATTGTGGAAAACAGTATGGCGATTCCTCAAGGATCTAGAACTAGAAATACCATATGACCCAGCCATCCCATTACTGGGTATATACCCAAAGGATTATAAATTATGCTGCTATAAGGACACATGCACACATATGTTTATTGTGGCACTATTCACAATAGCAAAGACTTGGAATCAACCCAAATGTCCATCAGTGACAGACTGGATTAAAAAAATGTGGCACATATACACCATGGAATACTATGCAGCCATAAAAAAGGATGAGTTCGTGTCCTTTGTAGGGACATGGATGCAGCTGGAAACCATCATTCTCAGCAAACTATCACGAGAGCAGAAAAACAAACACCACATGTTCTCACTCATAGGTGGGAATTGAACAATGATTTCACTTGGACTCTGGAAGGGGAACATCACACAACGGGGCCTATTATGGGGAGAGGGGAGGGGAGAGGGATGGCACTGGGAGTTATACATGATGTAAATGATGAGTTTATGGGTGCTGATGAGTTGATGGGTGCAGCACACCAACATGGCACATGTATACATATGTAACAAACCTGCACATTGTGCACATGTACCCTAGAACTTGAAGTATAATAAAATAAATAAATAAAATAAAATAAAGACACAAGTGAAGTTATGAGAAAAGATACAGCAAGTTAACATGAATTAACCAAAAAGCTAGAGTGGCTATATTAATATCAGACAAAGTACATTTGAAAGCAAATGAGAAGTAGCTGGGACTACAGGTGCATGCTTTTTTTTTTTTTTTTTTAGAGACCAGATTTTACCATATTGCCCAGGCTGGTCCCAAACTCCTGAGCTCAAGTCAAGTGATCTGCCCACCTCGGCCTCCCAAATTGCTGGGATTACAGGTGTGAGCCACTATGTCGAGCCTTGTAAACGTATTCTCAAGAGCAAGACACTCGGAGAGTGTTTTGTTATAGTATTGAATTCATGAGTTTTAAATCTGCCAACTTTTTGAACTAGATGCAGTTAGTGCTTTGACTACATTGAGCTGACGGCTTTGTTACACTATTACATGAATGTCATATTAGTCCATTGTACTAATATGAATAGTTGAATTGTATTTTCAGTGCCTAACTGTGAGTTATTGTGACTCAGAACACTTAGAGAAATTGACTAACGGTCAGAAAATTTATGAGTAATAGTGAGTAATTTATGAATGAGAACATGGCAGATTTCCATACATCACTTTTATTTAAAGTTGAGTCACTTTTTGTTATGAAAATAATTTATAGGGCAATGTTCCATTTGAGAAAAAAAGAAAATGAATGGTATTTGTCCAAATGATGAGTATGGTTTAGCTTCAGTGAAAAAGAGCAAATTTCACAGAAAATATAAACCCTACATGAGTTTATTTATTGTCACAACTATTTCAGGTTCTTTTGGTAAAACAGCAAGAGGTTTGGCTGAATTAGGTATCACTCGCACCAGCTATTTTCTGTCTTCCTAAATCCATTCTCGGCCATTCTCTCTGCTGTTTGGAGCCTCGGGAGGCTTTGGCAGGAGATCAGAAGGCAGAATGAGGCTGGGTCAGGGTATTTCTCTACTCTTGCCAGGTGACACCAAGGTTCTGGCACCAGCAGGGTCCCTGCACACTACAGCTCCTTTTGGCTCCAGGCTGCACGGGGCTCTGGGAGGGAAAGACTTCCTACTGTTGCTTCTTCCAATGCCCCAATTTTCCTTCTTGCTTTGCTTCACTCTACCCCTATCTGCGTACATTTACTAGATTTTTGTCAAAATTCCACCTGGGAAAGACTTGTTTTCTACTGGGATCCAGCCAGATAATATTCTCCAGTAAGTAGGGTTGATGAAACATTTCTGGGCCATGGTTACCACAATAAATCAAATCTAAAGCTACCAGATATACATGCTGCTTTTTCCAGAAGGTTTTCAGCCTCCCTCCCTCCCTCCTTCCCTCCCTTCTTTCCTTCCTTCCTTCCTTCCTTCCTTCCTTCCTTCCTTCCTTCCTTCCTTCCTTTTTTGAGACAGGATCTCGCTGTGTCACCCAGGCTGGAATGCAGTGGTGCAATCATGGCTCACTGTAACCTCGAACTTCTGGGCTCAAGCAATCTTCCTGTCCCGGTCTCCCAGTACCTGGGACTAGAGGTGCATGTCATCACACCGAGATATATATATATATATTTGTGTGTGTGTGTGTGTGTGTGTGTAAAGACAAGATCTCACTATGTTGCCCAGGCTAGATTTGAAATCTTGGGCTTAAGTGATCATCCCACCTTGGCCTCCCAAGGTTCTGGGATTAGAGAAATGAGCCATCATGCCTGGCCATTTCCAGACATCTTTATCACCATGTCCACTTTGTTAAAATTTTACTAAAATAAACTGAAATACTACATGTGAGTGTGAAGCTCAATTACATTTCCTAAAATTCCCCTCAGTGTGCATTTTTGATTAGCGAGGATCACAGGGGAGAGTCTTATGTGAGATTAAGAGGAAATGAAGAAGCAGACATTTTTGTAGCTCATACACGTTGTCATTTATCATCTGGATCTCCTTGCTGGTGGGAGACAGCAGCCAGGCCTTCAACTGCTCCACCTTCCCCAAGGTCCTCCTTCACCTTTTCTGACTTCTGGCCCAAGTGTGTGTTTAGCTCCTTCATGAAGAATCTCAGATTCTGCAGGACACCCACATCACCAAGACCCGAGGCAACAGAAGCTGACATGGTTCCAGTTTGCTCCGTGAGCTTTAGCTTATTCTTGCTCTCCTCATCCTCTTGGCATCCATCTTTCTTCCCTGCATCAGCCACAGCCATCCCCACAGCGCCAGCATCGGCCATAAGGACAGACATCAACCTTACAGAGTGTGCTTAACCAGCTCTGACTGTGGAAGACCAACTTCCTGTGCATATAGGAAAGGAAATATTCATTGTTCCTTTCGTATCTTCCTTTTCACACTTTAAAGATGCCATTCCAATGTATTCTGGCTTTAATATGATAATCTCATCCTTATATGTATTCAACTTTTTTCTTGGACTTTTATTTTAGGTTTGGGGTACATGTGAAGGTTTCTTATATAAGTAAACACATGTCACGGGGGTTTGTTGTACAGATGATTTCATCACCCAGGTATTAAGCCCAGTATCCAATAGTCATCTTTCCTGCTCTTCTCCATCCTTCCACCCTCTTCCTTCAAGTAGACCCAGTGCCTGTCATTTCCTTTTTTGTGTTCATAAGTCCTTATCATTTTAGCTTTTTCTTTTCTTAGCTCCTTTGAGATTTTTCTCTATATCACTAACTTTCAGTGGGTTATGATTATGATTTTGCTTTTGTGTTTTTGTATTTGAGACAGAGCTAGGCAAGGAGTTCTTAGTTAGACGTGTCATCTAAAGCATGATCCATAAAAGAGAAAAATTGATAAATTAGCAAAATCTAAAATTTTTATACTGTGAAATAACTTGTAAAGAGAAATAAAGAGACAAACTACAGTCTGAAAAAAAAAAAAAAAAACTATTTGTAAGCCTTGTCTGACAAAGATCTTTTATCTGCAATATATAAAGAACTCTCAAAACTCAATAGTAAACAATCCAATTAAAAAACAGGCAAAAGATATGAACAAATATTGCACCAAAAAAGAAATACTCATGGCATATAAGCAAATGAAAAGATGTTCAACACTATTAGTCATAAAAGAAATACAAATTAAAACCACAATCAGATATCACTACACACCTGTTACAACAACTAAAATTAAAAATAGCATTAATAGAAAAGGTCGTAAATTCCATTTACATGAAATGTCCAGAATAGGCGAATCTATAGAGACAGAAAGTCTATTGGTGGTTGCTAGGGGATGAGAGGAGGGACAGGGAATGGGGGATGACTGCCTATGGATATGTTCGTGTGTGTGTGTGGGGGATGATTACAATATTCTGGAATTAGATAGTGGTCATAGCTGCACAGCTTTGTGCATACACTAAAAACAGCTGAATTACACACTTTAAAAGGGTCAAGTTTGTGGTGTGTGAATTTTATCACAAAAGGGTCAGTTTTATGATGTGTGAATTTTATCACAATTTTTTTAAGTAGTGATAATATGGCCGGGTGTGGTGGCTCATGCCTGTAATCCCAGCACTTTGGGAGGCCAAGGCAGGTGGATCACGAGGTCAGTAGATCGAGACCATCCTGGCTAACATGGTGGAACCCCGTCTCTACTAAAAATACAAAAAAATTAGCTGGGCGTGGTGGCATGTGCCTTTAGTCCCAGCTACTCGGGAGGCTGAGGCAGGAGAACCACTTGAACACGGGAGGCAGAGGTTGCAGTGAGCCAAGATCATGCCACTGACTCCAGCCTGGGTGACAGAACAAGACACCACATTAAAAAAAAAAAAAAAAAAAAAAAAAAAAGGTAGTGATAATATTAAATGCTGCTAAGAATGCAGAGAAACAGTATCTCTCATACATTGCTGGTATAGCTACTCTGGAAAATAACTTGGCAATTTCTTATGAAACAAAGCATGCACTTAGCATATAACCTGGCAGTAGCAATCTTAGGAATTTATCCCAGAGAAATGGAAACTTAACACAAAAATCTGTACACCAATGTTCATAGTCATTTTATTTATAAATAGCAAAATATTGCAAACAATCGAAATGTCCTTGAATGGGTGAATGGTTGAATGAACTGCCAAATCCATACAAGAAGCTACTTACTAATGCAAAAAAGTTTTTTTTTTTTTTTTTTTTGAGACAAGGTCTTATTCTGTTACCCAGGCTAGAGTGCAGTGGCACGAGCTCAGCTCACTGCAACCTTTGACTCCTGGGTTCAAGTGATTCTTCTGCCTCAGCCTCACAAGTTAGCTGGCACCACAGGTGCAAGCCACTACACGTGGCTAATTTCTTGTATTTTTAGTAGAGATGGAGTTTCTTCTTGTTGCCGAGGCTGGTCTTGAACTCCTGGCCGCAAGTGATCTGCCCACCTCAGCCTCCCAAAATGCTGGGATTACAGGCATAAGCCACCACGCCCAACCAAAAAACATGAACTATTGATACATGCAACAACTTAGATGGACTTCAAGGGCAACATGCTCAGTGGAAAATGTCACTGTCAAAAAATTATGTACAGTAATGATTCTACTTATAAAGCATTCTCGAAATGACAAAAGGATAGAAACGGAGACAGGTTAGAGGTTGCCAGTACACAGAGAAGTGGGTGAAGAGGTGGAAGAAGGTGAGGGCCAGGTGCAAATATGAAGAAGTAGGTAATGGAATTGTTCTGCTTCTTGATTGTGGTGGTGGTTACGTGAATCTGTTTATTGGAATAAAATTGCAAAGAACTATTCACACATCCATAATAGTGAATGAATGTTTTTTAATGGTGAAAAATTGAATAGCTGTAGCTTATTTAACAGTAATTTGCCAATATCAATTTCCTAGTTTTGATATTGTAGTTATATAAGATGTCACCACTGGGGGGAAAGGAACACAGGACTCTGAGCTATTTGTGCAACTTTGTGTGAGTCTATAATTATTCCAAAATGAATAGTTAGGGTCAGGCATGGTAACTCATGCGTGTAATCTCAGCATTTTTGGAGTCTTAGGTGGGAGGACTGCTTGAAGCCAGGAATTCAAGGCCAGTTCGGGCAGCATAGTAAGACTCTGTTTCTTTAAAAAAAAAAAAAAAAAAAAAAAAAAAAAAAAAAAAATTTAAAAATTAGCCTAGCATCGTGGCCCACACCGGTAGTCCTAGTTACTTGGGAGGCTGTGACAGCAAGCTGGGAGGATTACTTGAGCCCAGGATCTCAAGGTTACAGTGAGCTATAATTTGCACTACTGCACTCCAGCCTGGGTGATGCAGTGACACCTTGTCTTAAAAAAAAGAGTTTTAAAAACTCCACACAATTACAAGGTTATATTCCCAGGAATAATTTGAGTTTATAAAATCCTGATACATACATACACATATGAAATTAGTTTAAAATAAATGATTAATATAGTATTTCAAACCAGAGAGGGAAATAAGTATTATTATTTTTTCAGTAAATGGTATTAGAACAACTGGCTAATCTATGGAAAAAGAAAATCAAAGTGTTATTTTTCATTTCCTTCACCAAAATAAATTGCAGAATGTAAATTTCAGAATTAGTATTCAGTAAATATCTGTTAAGTTGGATCAGTGATTTAAATATATAAATGACATAGAGTTTATTTGTTATTGAGAATTGCGGCCAATACAGAAATCTAAACACAAAAGGTGTTAACTATTACCTTTTGGAAGCTTCTAGCTCTAGGGGCAGCCACCTTCCCAGTGGCCACCTGAGAGGTGCCAAGGCAGAAACATCACTATCAACAACAACATATCCCCTTGCCTATGTAGGGTAGCCAGGAGAGAGCGTTGATTTTGAGGGAAGTCCAGGGTTCTTGGAAAGAAGCTACTCCCCTCATAGAGATGTTTAGAGGCCTCAATGAGATAGTGCATATAAAGGGCGTAACAATCTGCCAGGTGCATAGTAAGTGCTCCATGATGGTTAGTTCTTGGAGTGCTTTGTCTGCCCAGGGAGTTTAACCAGGAAAGACACCACCAGATTTATATATGTATTTGAGAGAGCATTAATAGCATGAACAAAGAAATGAATGAACAAACTTTTGTAGGAAAACAAAACTCTGTGAGAATGCTGAAGATCATTTCAGGACTAGGTAGGTCTTGAAGGTTAGATTTTTTTTTTTTTTTTTTTTTTTTTTTTTTTTTTGAGACAGAGTCTTGCTCTGTCACTCAGGGTGGAGACTGCAAGCTCCGCCTCCCGGGTTCACGCCATTCTCCTGCCTCATTCTTCGAGTAGCTGGGACTACTCAGCCTTCCGAGTAGCGTCCGCCACCACGCCGGTCTAATTTTTTGTAATATTTAGTAGAGATGGGGTTTCACCGTGTTAGCCAGGATGGTCTTGATCTCCTGACCTCGTGATCCTCCCGCCTCGACCTCCCAAAGTGCTGGGATTACAGGCGTGAGTCACTGCACCTGGCCGAATGTGGGATCTTTTTAATCAGAAGGAATAGTAAGAGCAAAACCGTGAGAGTTGTGAAAGGGCTGTGGGCATCTTCAGGGAATGATAGCCCATTCCTGCTGCCTTGTTTCAGTCCAGGTCCCCTCTCAAATCAGGTGGCTGCAGTGGCCTCCTAAGGTGTGTTGCTGCCTGAAGCATTGCATCTCTCCAGTTCTTTGAAGACATGGTGAGCAGAGAATCTCTTGCAATAGATGATATTCATCATTTCATTCCCCTGTGTAAAACTTTTTGTGGCTCTTCACAGTTTATGGATGGATAATGTAAAAATTAGGATTAGCATCGGCTACATATGACAGAAACACACCATAACAAATGGCTTAAGCAAGACAGAAGTTTATTTCTCTCAGATAAAGTTCCAGAGGGAATTAGTCCAGGTCCTGTATGGTAAACTAGGGTGTCAGGGAGTCAGGGTCCTTCTAGGTTGTGCTTAGTTTCCACCTTGAACTCACTTCATGGCCCAAATGGCTGCTCTGGTTGTAGCCACCATGGCCATCCTCCAACCATCAGAAAGGAGAAAAAATAAAGAAAAGTGAATCCCTTCCATTAGGGTCATTCTGCAGAAGTTGCACAGACTACTTCCATTTATGTCTGCTAGCCAGACCTTAGACACATGACCCCATCTGACTGCAAGGGAGGGAGGGATTAATCTTTATTCTGAATGGAGATGCACCCAATGAAAGGTGAGGGGGTTATAAGTAAAGAAAGAAAGAACAAACAGACATTGGGAGATAACACAGTATCTCTGCCACAGGTGCCCATTTCCTCAAGGCCCTTTGAAATGTGACCTCATCTCCCACCTAGACTATTTCTACAGCCACCGAACTAGTCTAACTGCCTCTACTTTCTAATTCTCCTTAGTCACTATCATAGCCATCAATTCAAAGTACACACTGAATTGAATTACTATCCTGTCCCACACTCTTCATTGGCTCCCTATTACTTACAGATGAAGTCCAAACCATTTGACTTAATGGAACATTAAGAGCCCCCATAGTACCATTTCAGCTTGATTTTCTTCTTCCTTCCTTCTCTTCTTTCCTCCTCTCCTCTACTGGCTGTTCCCTGAACACACCATAAGCTTTCCGTTCTCCATGACTGTTTCATGAAAGAAAGACCCTTCCCCAGAATGATCATCCTAAAGGGCCATCACCAACTTCTGAAATGCTGCACAGACTTCTAAACCTACCCCAAATATCATTTCTTTTATAAATTCCTTTTTCATCACATTAAAAGTAATCCACCCCTTCACTGAATAGTCAGTTTTTATGCTGTCTTCCATTGTAATAAATTATACATTTTTCATATTCATTACCACAATTACATTGTAATTTACGTGGTATTCACTACCTCTTCTTCATATCTGTAGTCCTGGGAGCACCTAGTCACTGAATTTTTACCTAACAGCTGCATAATACATATTTATTAAATTGAATTTGTATGTAAGCCTTGAATTTATAGCAGGAAAGGAAAAAACCTCAAGTCAGCTCTCTTTGGGTAAAGCACCCATTTAAACTGGATTAAATGCTTTATCAACAATCTAGTATTATTTATTACACAATTCTCCCTAAGTCCCATTTGGGATTGTTTTGAGTGATTTGTGTTAATAATACAAAGCTTAATATGGATGTGCATCAGGAAGAACAATTTGTAAGAGCTATTTTCAGCTCTAACAAGGAAGTGACAGTTTTTCAATTTTTTAGCAGAAGTGTTAAAACTTATCTCAGTCAAACACTTGCTGGGTCATTTGGTATGTCACTCATGTTATTTAACTTTCTATTTTAACCTCTCAGGCCTATATGGAAATTTTTTTTAAATTATAGTTTTAATTGCTGCTAATTTTCTGGCAGAAGATAGAAATAAAAATAGTCTCAATGCTGAATAGTTAATGTGTTTTATGACCACAGGCCTTTTCTGTGTTAATTTTTTGTCCATGTTGGCTAATTTTACTAGCTGTTTATTGAGTGCATACAGGAAAAATATGGCTATAGTATTTGAAACGAAGAAAAGGCTCTCAATTAACATTAATAAATTGCCTGAAAATAGACCTCACATTGGCCTTATATAGACACTTCTTCCTGAAGAACAGGACTTCATGCTAGCTCTTTTGTAAGTTTAAGCTATTTGTTCCCAGGTCTGTTCCTCTTCTGCGCTCTCTCTGACCTCTTCTTGTGCCCACAGTTCTTTTTACTGAACTGATTATAATGATTTCATGCACTTTGTATTAACCTCAATTGTATGGGAAAAATTGGAACACCAATCAGAGCTCAGGATCACACAACACTCCAGCTGAATCCTAAGCCAGAAGAAAGTTTAGTGAAATATATGGGTGAAATGAAAATAAATTATCAAGCCAATATTTTTTGTTCTAGCTGGGCTGGACTTCAGGAGATTTTAAGAGCAATGGCCCATATTAAATCAAGTGGAGGTGCCAGAGTTGCCAGGCAGAGTGGAGAAAGGAATTGAAAGGCCCAGGAACGTGAGCATGCTAAACAGGGTCTACTACGTGAAACTGGAAACTTATCAGCTAAATATGATTCCCGAAAGAGCATGGAGGACTCTATGCATCAAGGCAATAAGGAAATTGTTGGTAGAGGACACCAGTGTCATTGAGGTGAGTGGTGGTTCTCCTCTGTAGACCAGAGTTGATGATAAGAGATGCTATTTCAGTACTAGGGTTCTGTAGTAGTCATGGGGGCGACAGGATCCCAGAGGCCAGACAGTAGCATGTTACCACCAACAGTGAACCAGCAAAACCACCCTCAGATTTCTGACCACCAGAAACTCTGTGAAATAATTAAAAGTCCTAGCCAGAGCAATTAGGCAAGAAAAGGAAATAAAAGGCATCCAAATCAGAGAAAACATTATCTCTGTTTGCAGGCAATGTAATATTATACACCAAAAACCCTAAAGACACCGAGGAAAAGCTTTTAGAACTAAAAAAAATGTTTCCGTAAATTGCAGGATACAAAATCAATATACAAAAACTAGTAGTGTTTCTACACATTAACAATGAGCTAACTGAAAAAGAAATTAAAAAGACAATCCCATCTACAGTAGCATCAAAAAATAAAATAGTAGTAAATGTAGCCAAGAGGTGAAAGATCTGTACACTGAAAACTATTAAACAGTGATGAAAAAAATTGAAGGAGACACAGGTAAATGGAAAGATATCTTGTGTTCCTGGATTAGAAGAATTAATATAGTTAAAATGTCCATACTACCCAGAGTGAATTATAGATTCAGTGAAATTCCTATCAAAATTCCAATGACATTTTTCAGAGAAATAGAAAAAAACAGTCCTAAAATTCATATGAAACCATGAAAGACTCCAAATAGCCAAAGCAATCCTGAGCAAAAATAACAAAGCTGGAGGCATCATACTACCTGACTTCAAGGTATACTACAATGCTACAATAATCAAAACATCACGGTACCGGCATAAAAACAAACACTTAGATCAATGGAACAGAATGGAGAGCCCAGAAATAGATTCACACATTTACTGTCAATTGATTTTGGACAAAGATGCCAAGAAAACACAATGAAAAATGAACAGTCTCTTCAGTAAATGGTGTTGGGAAATATGGATACCTACACGCACGAGAATTAAATTAAACCCTTATCTCACACCATATGCAAAACATAATTCAAAGTAGACTAAAGACTTAAACATATGGCCTGAAACTGTGAAACTACTAGAAGATACCAGAAGAGAAAATCTCCATGACGTTGGTCTGGGCAATGATCTTTTGGCTATAACCTCCAAAGCAGGGGCAACAAAAGCAAAAATAGATCAATGAGATTACATCAAACTGAGATGCTTCTGCACAGCAAAGAAACAGTGTGGAGAGACGACCTACAGAATGGAAGAAAATATTTGCATACCATACATTTGATAAGGGGTTAATATGCAAAATATATAAGGAACTCAAATAATAGATGTTATGAAACACCTCAAACAACTCAATACTAAGAAAACAAATAATCCAATCTAAAAATAGATAAAGGACCTGAACAGTCATTTCTCATAAAAAAAGTCATACATATGGCCAATAGATATATTTTTAAAAACTCAGTATCACTATTCATCAGCACATTGAAATCACAATAAGATATCACCTCACATTTCTTAGAATGGTTGTTACAAAAAAGAAGAAAGATAGGGTAACCCCCTTTGGTCCCCTCCCTTTGTATGGGAGCTCTGTTTTCACTCTATTAAATCTTGCCACTGCACACTCTTCTGGTCCGTGTTTGTTACAGCTCAAGCTGAGCTTTGGCTGACTGTACACCACTGCTGTTTGCCACTATTGCAGACCCGCTGCTGACTTCCATCCCTCCAGATCCAGCAGGGTGTCTGCTGTGCTCATGATCCAGTGAGGCGCCCATTGCTGCTCCCAGTCGGGCTAAAGGCTTGCCATTGTTCCTGCATGGCTAAGTGCCCGGTTTCATCCTCATCTAGCTGAACACTAGTCTCTGGGTTCCATGGTACTCTTCCATAATCCACAGCTTCTAATGGAGCTATAACACTCACTGCATGGCCCAAGATTCCATCCCTTGGAATCCATGAGGACAAGAACCCCAAGTCAGAGAAGAAGAGGCTTGCCGCCATCTTGGAAGCAGCCCACCACCATCTTGGGAGCTCTAAGGACAAGAACCCCTGGTAACATGTTAGCGACCACGAAGGGACCTCCAAAGCGATGGAAAACTTTCCCCACAAGGCAAAAATGCCCCTAAGATGTATTCTGGAGAATTGGGACCAATTTGACCCTCAGACGCTAAGAAAGAAATGACTTATATTCTTCGGCAGTACCGCCAGGCCACAATATCCTCTTCAAGGGGGACAAACCTGGCCTCCTGAGGAAAGTATAAATTATAACACCAAATTACAGCTAGACCTCTTTTGTAGAAAAGAAGTCAAATGGAAGGGAGTGCCATATGTACAAACTTTCTTTTCATTAAGAGACAACTCGCAATTATGTAAAAAGTGTGATTTATGCCCTACAGGAAGCCCTCAGAGTCTGCCTCCCTACCCCGGTATCTCCCCAACTCCTTCCCCAACTAATAAGGACCCCCCTTCAACCCAAATGGTCCAAAAGAAGATAGACAAAGGGGTAAACAATGAACCAAAAAGTGCCAATATTCCCCAATTATGTCTTCTCCAAGCGGTGGGAGGAGGAAAATTCAGCCCAGCCGGAGTGCATGTACCTTTTTCTCTCTCAGACATGAAGAAATTAAAATAGACCTAGGTTAATTCTCAGATAACCCTGTTGGCTATATTGATGTTTTACAAGGGTAAGACAGTCCTTTGATCTGACATGGAGAGATATAATGTTACTGCTAAGTCAGACTGTAACCCCAAATGAGAGAAGTGCTGCCATAACTGCAGCCCGAGAGTTTGGCAGTCTCTGGTATCTCAGTCAGGTCAATAATAGGATGACAACAGAGAAAAGAACAATTCCCCATAGGCCAGCAGTCAGTTCTCAGTGTAGACCCTCACTGGGACACAGAATCAGAACATGGAGATTGGTGCCACAGACATTTGCTAACTTGCGTGCTAGAAAGACTAAGGAAAACTAGGAAACTGTCTATAAATTATTCAATAATGTTCACTATAACACAGGGAGAGGAAGAAAATCCTACTCCCTTTCTTGAGAGACTGAGGGAGGCATTGAGGAAGCATACCTCTCTGTCATCTGACTCTATTGAAGGCCAACTTATCTTAAAGGATAAGTTTATCACTCAATCAGCTGCAAACATTAGAAAAAAATTTCAAAAGTACACCTTAGGCCCGGAGTAAAACTTAGAAACCCTATTGAACTTGGCAACCTTGGTTTTTTATACTAGAGATCAGGAGGAGCAGGCAGAACGGGACAAACGGGATTTAAAAAACAGGCCACCACTTTAGTCATGGCCCTCAGGCAAGCAGACTTTGGAGGCTCTAGAAAGGGAAAAGCTGGGCAAATCAAATGCTTAATAGGGCTTGCTTCCAGTGTGGTCTACAAGGACACTTTGAAGAAGATTGTCCAGATAAAAATAAGCCGCCCCCTCGTCCATGCCCCTTATGTCAAGGGAATCACTGGAAGGCCCACTGCCCCAGGGGACAAAGGTCCTCTGAGTCAGAAGCCACTAAGCAGATAATCCAGCAGCAGGACTGAGGGTGCCCAGGGCAAGCGCCAGCCCATGCCATCACCCTCACAGAGTCCCGGGTGTGCTTGATCATTGAGGGTCAGGAGGTTAACTGTCTCCTGGACACTGGTGCGGCCTTCTCAGTCTTACTCTCCTGTCCCAGACAACTGTCCTCCAGGTCTGTCACTATCCATGGGGTTCTAGGACAGCCAGTCACTAGATACTTCTCCCAGCCACTAAGTTGTGATTGGGGAACTTTACTCTTTTCACATGCTTTTCTAATTATGCCTGAAAGCCCCACTCCCTTGTTAGGGACAGACTTTCTAGCAAGAGCAGTATACACCTGAACATAGGAGAAGGAACACCCGTTTGTTTTCCCCTGCTTGAGGAAGGAATTAATCCTGAAGTCTGGGCAACAGAAGGACAATATGGACGAGCAAAGAATGCCTGTCCTGTTCAAGTTAAACTAAAGGATTCACCTCCTTTCCCTACCAAAGGCAGTACCCTCTTAGACCTGAGGCCCAACAAGGACTCTAAAAGATTGTTAAGGACCTAAAAGCTCAAGGCCTAGTAAAATCACAATAGCCCCTGCAATACTCCAATTTTAGGAGTACAGAAACCCAACAGACAGTCGAGGTTAGTGCAAGATCTCAGGATTATCAATGAAGCCGTTGTCCCTCTATACCCAGCTGTACCTAACGCTTATATTCTGCCTTCCCAAATACCAGAGGAAACAGAATGGTTTACAGTCCTGGACCTTAAGGATGCCCTTTTCTGCATTCCTGTGCATCTCAATTCTTGTTTGCCTTTGAAGATCCTTTGAACCCAATGTCTCGACTCACCAGGACTGTTTTACCCCAAGGCTTCAGGGATAGCCCCCATCTATTTGGCCAGGTATTAGCCCAAGACTTGAGTCAGTTCTCATACCTGGACACTCTTATCCTTCAGTATGTGGATGATTTACTTTTAGCCACCAGTTCAGAAACCTTGAACCATCAAGCCACCCAAGCACTCTTAAATTTCCTTGCCACCTGTGGCTACAAGATTTCCAAACCAAAGGCTCAGCTCTGCTCACAGCAGGTTAAATACTTAGGGCTAAAACAATCCAAAGGCAACAGGGCCCTCAGTGAGGAACGTATCCAGCCTATATTGGCTTATCCTCATCCTAAAACCCTAAAGCAACTAAGAGGGCTCCTTGGCAAAACAAGCTTCTGCCAAATGTGGATTCCCAGGTATGGTGAAATAGCCAGGCCATTATATACACTGTTTAAGGAAACTCAGAAAGCCAATACCCATTTAGTAAGATGGACACCTGAAGCAGAAGTGGCTTTTCAGACCCTAAGGAAGGCCCTAACCAAAGCCCCAAGCTTTCCAACAGGGCAAGACATTTTCTTTATATGTCACAGAAAAAACAGGAATAGCTCTAGGAGTCCTTACACAGGTCCGAGGGACCAGCTTGCAACGCGTGGCATACCTAAGGAAGGAAAGTGATATAGTGGCAAAGGGTTGGCCTCATTGTTTATGGGTAGTGGCGGCAGTAGGAGTCTTAGTCTCTAGCAGTTAAAATGATACAGGGAAGACATCTTACTGTGTGGACATCTCATGATGCGAATGGCACACTCACTGCAAAAGGAGACTCGTGGCTGTAAGACAACCATTTGCTTAAATATCAGGCTTTATTACTTGAAGGACCAGTGCTGTTACTGCGCACTTGTACAACTCTTAACCCAGCCACGTCTCTTCCAAACAATGAAGAAAAGATAGAACATAACTGTCAACAGGTGATTGCTCAAAGCTACGCTGCTTGAGGGGACCTTCTAGAGGTTCCCTTGACTGATCCTGACCTCAACTTATATACTGATGGATGCTCCTTTGTAGAAAAAGGACTTTGAAAGGCAGTGTACGCAGTGGTCAGTGACAATGGAACACTTGAAAGTAATCCCCTCACTCCAGGAACTAGCACTCAGCTGGCAGAACTAATAGCCCTCACTCAGGCACTAGAACTAGGAGAAGGAAAAGGGGTAAATATATATACAGACTCTAAGTATGCTTATCTAGTCCTCCATGTCCATGCAGTAATATGGAGAGAAAGGAAATTCCTAACTTCCGAGGGAACATTTATCAAACATCAGGAAGCAATTAGAAGGTTATTATTGGCTGTACAGAAACCTAAAGAAGTGGCAGTCTTACACTGCTGGGGTCATCAGAAAGGAAAGGAAAAGGAAATAGAAGGGAATCACCAAACGGATATTTAAGCCAAAAGAGCCGCAAGGCAGGACCCTCCATTAGAAATGCTTATAGAAGGACCCCTAGCATCGGGTAGTCCCCTCCAGGAAACCAAGACCCAGTACTCAACAGAAGAAATAGAATGGGAAACCTCACAAGGACATAGTTTCCTCCCCTCAGGATGGCTAGCCACCAAAGAAGGAAAAATACTTTTGCCTGCAGCTAACCAATGGAAGTTACTTAAAACCCTTCACCAAACCTTTCACTTAGGCATTAATAGCACCCATCAGATGGCCAAATTATTATTTACTGGACCAGGCCTTTTCAAAACTATCGAGCAGACAGTCAGGACCTGTGAAGTGTGCCAAAGAAATAATCCCCTGCACTGTAGGCCATACATTTCAATCCCTGTATCTTTGATCTCCTTTTTAAGTTTGTCTCTTCCAGAATCAAAGCTGTAAAACTACAAATCGTTCTTCAAATGGAGCCCCAGATGCCGTCCATGACTAAGATCTACCACGGACCCCTGGACTGGCCTGCTGGCCCATGCTCTGATGTTAATGACATCAAAGGCACCCCTCCTGAGGAAATCTCAACTGTACGACTCCTACTATGCCCCAATTCAGCAGGAAGCAGTTAGAGTGGTCATCAGCCAACCTCCCCAACTGCACTTGGGTTTTCCTGTTAAGAGGGGGGACTGAGAGACAGGACTAGCTGGATTTCCTAGGCTGACTAAGGATCCCTAAGCTTAGCTGGGAAGGTGACTGACCACATCCACCTTTAAACACGGGGCTTGAAACTTAGCTCACACCCTACCAATCAGGTAGTAAAGAGGTCTCACTAAGACGCTAATTAGGCTAGAACAGGAGGTAAAGAAATAGCCAATCATCTGTCACCTGAGAGCACAGGGGGAGGGACAATGATCAGGATATAAACCCAGGCATTTGAGCAGGGAGTGGAAACCCCCTTTGGGTCCCCTCCCTTTGTATGGGAGCTCTGTTTTCACTTTATTAAATTTTGAAACTGGAAAAAAAAAAAAAAGATGAAAGATAAGTGTTGGTGAGGATGTGAAAAAAAGGGAATCCTTTTACATTGTTTGTGGGAATCTAAATTAGTACAGCCATTATGAAAAATAGTATAGAGGTTTCTCAAAAAATTAAAAACAGAGCTACCATATGATCTAGCAATCTCGCTACTGGGTATATATCCAAAGACAATGAAATCAGTATGTCGAAGAGCTAATCGGCACTCCCATGTTGATTGCAGCACTAATAACAATAACCAAGATATGCAATCCACCTAAGTGTCCACCAACATATGAATAAAGAAAATGTGGTATATGCATATGTACAGGGGAATACTATTCTGCCATAAAAAGAATAAAATCCTGTTATTTGGGACAACATGAATAAACCCAGAGAATTATGTTAGGTGAAATAGGCCAGGGACAGAAAGACAATACTGCCTGACCTCACTTATATGTGGAATCTAAAAAAGTTGATCTCATAGAAGTTGAATAATGGTTCCCAGAGGCTGGGAGGGTAGTGAGGAGTGGGGATGGGGAAGGTTTGTCAACAGGTATAATGTTACAACTAGATAGAAGGAATAAGTTCTGGTGTTCTATTGCACAACAGAATGACTATAGTTAACAATAATGTATTGTATATTTCAAAATAGCTAGAAGAGAGGATTGTGAATGTTCTCACAACAACAACAAAAAATAGATAGGTGAGGTGATGGATGTGCTACTTACCCTGATTTGAACATTTCACAATGTATACATGCATCAAAACATCTTATTGTACTCCATAAATAATACGTATAATTATGTGTCAAATGAAAATAAAATAAAACTTTAAAAAGGAAAATATGGTATGTATACACTTGCACACACACACACACAAAAAACTTATTATTCAGCCTTAAAAAGAAGGAAATTTGCCGCAACATGGATGAACCTGGAAGACATTATGTTAAGTGAAATAAGCCAGAAAGAAAGAAACACAAATACCACACAAAACACTTGTATGTGGAATTTTTAAAAGTCGAACTCACAGAAACAGAGAATAGAATGATGATTATCAGGAACTAGCATGGAGAGGGCTGAGGATTGACGAGATGTGGGGCAAAGAATATAAAATTTCAGCCAGTCAGGAAGAACAAGTTCAAGAGATCTATTGTACAATAAGATAACTATAGTTAATAACAATGTATTATTTATTTGAAAATTGCTAACAGTAGATGTTAAGTGTTCTCACCACAAATAAATGCTATGTGAGGGAATGCATTTATTAATTAGCTTGATTTAGCCATTTTACAACCCATTGATATTTCAAAACATCATATTGTGCACCATAAATATATGCAATTTTAATTTGCCAATTTAAAAATCAAAAAGAAGAAAGCTCATTTTGATCACCCCCAAAGGATGTCTTATGCCCCAATAAGTCCCCAGCCACAGAGGCTATCATTGTTCTGATTTATTTCACCAATAATTAGTTTGCCTCATCTAAAAATTCATATAAATTGAACAGTTCATTAAAAAAATAGAATAAAATGTTCTAAGGGATAAGATAGATGTGTAGCCATCGAGGATATTGCTCAATATATATAAAATCAAAAGAAAAACGAAGAGTAGATGAGTGGAAGACTGTGGTCAGCTACTCCAATAGAAAATCAGGATTCCTTGCCCAGTTTTCAAACCTAAGGCAGTCTTCAAACCCACAACAGAACATTCCCCTTGACTGAAAGAGAGGCCAGGTCCACATGAGGAAGGACCTTGTGACACCAGGACAAATGTATACAGTAGTGATTCCTCTAACTATTCCCCAAAAGGTCTTTGGCTATACACTAGGGTATCATGCTCTCGAAATGGGAATACGTGGATTTTATGATGACTGTTAGATACAGGGTCTGAATTGATGCAGATACCTAGAGAACAAAAGCATCTTCACAGACTTCTTGGTAAAGCAGAAGTATATGAGGGTCAAGTAATTAATGGAGTCCTAGCTAGACACATGTGTCCTCCAGTCTGCAGATCCACACAGAGGTCATTTTCCCAGTTTCTGAATGTATAATTGGAACAGATATATTAGGATTTTACAGAACCTTCATATTAGTTCATTGACATATAGAGTAAGAGCTATTGTGGTAGGAACGGTAAACAGAAGCCCCTGAAACTACGTTCTCACCCCACCGCCAAGACTATAAATCAAAAGCAACATTGCATCCCAGGAGTGACATGGCAGAGGTTAGCATTACCTTCAGAAATTTAAAGGATGTAGGGGTGCTGGATTTCATTATAACCCCATATACTTCACCATTCTGGCCCCTAGAAAATTAGGTGAATCAGAGCATATGACGTTGAACTACTACAAACTTCTCCAAGTAGTAACTTCAATGACATCTGCTGTATTCGATGTGACATCTTTACTATAGCAGATTCACACTGCCACTTGTGTGGTTAGTGGCTATTGATCTGCTTCCATTTTGCTCTCTATCAATCAGGACAAGACACACACACGGGATGGCTAACAGTATACACTCATGGTCTTGTCCAAGCACTATGTCAATTCTCTAGATCTCTGCAGTGATAGTGCAAAGGGTTCTGGGCCATCTGAACATTCCACAGAACTTCACTTGGGGTCACTAAGTGAAAAACATCATGTTATTTGGACCTTAGGAGCAAGAAATGGCAATTATTCTGGACATCTTATTAAGACATGTAATCTAAATGGAGGAAGACAAACACTACAAAGATTTAGCAGCCACACACTTCAATAAAGTTTTTAGGCATCAACATTCTGGAATATGCTGAGACATTCCTTCCAAGGTAAAGAACAAGTTTCTATATGTCACACCTTACTTTACAGGCCATTTTGGAGGCAAAATATATAGTATATTTGGGAAGGCTCCTTCAACAAACTGTTGAAATAATTTGGAAAACTGCTAATTTTGACTTGGGTCAGGAACAAAAAAGACTCTGAAGCAGGTTCCTGCTGTGTTCCGAGCAACCCTGAAGCTTGGGTGCAACAATACAAACTCCCTCTCACCATGGCTGATCTACGTACTGTTGCTGCTAAATGTCTAATCTTCCAGCAACAAAGATCACTCCTGAGTACTTGATATGGGACCATTCCTTCTTTTTCCCTTCAGCCTTATAGAGGTATAACTGACACACAAAAATTTTAAACATAAATATTGTGTAATGATAACCACAATCAAGCTAATTAACACACCTATCATCTCATGTAGTTACCTTTTTGTGGTAGAAAAACGCGTAAGTAGATCTTAGCAATCTTGAAAGCAAATTTCAAGTATAAAATACAGCATCAATTATAGTCACCATGCTGTATATCAGATCCCTAGAACTTATTTTTCTTATCGGTATTCTTCCTTCAGGTGACCAACCAGTCACTTGGTGGCCTATTGTTTGTATCAGTTCCATTCAACTCTGGAAAAAGAAATATTTTATCTTGAAAGGGATTGACACATATTCCAGATACATTTTTACTTTTCCTGTCTGTAGTGCCTCAGCTATCTCCATTGTGTGTAAGCTCATAAAGTGTATGACCTACTGACCTGGGATGGCGCCTAACATTGTCTTTGAACCACAGGACCATCTTCATAGCAACGGAGGTATGGCATTGGGCGTGTGGTTGTGGATCACGTACCATCTAGAAACTGCCATCATGAAAGAGTAGTGAAATTACCTCTTGAAGGTACAGCTAAAGTGCCGGCTTGGAGGCAACACCCTGCAATAGATAGGGCATTATCCTCAGGTAACTGAATAGACCTTCAAGCATCTGCCACTGTTTATGGTGCTGTATTCCCAGTATATAGAATACATGGAACTGGGAACGAACTGAAAGTTGGAATGGTCCCACTATCACTACCAGTGGCCTATTTGGGGAATTATTTCTAAAGATCCTGATTCCCAGAGGGGTGATGCTTCCTCCAAGCAACACAGTAAAATAATCCCAAATTGTTTTCCAAAGTGACTGTACAGGTCAAGTGCGGTGGCTATGTCTGTAATCCCAGCACTTTGGGAGGCCGAGGCAGGCAGACTGCTTGAGTCCAGGAATTCGAGACCAGCCTGGCTAACACGGTGAAACCCCATCCCTACTAAAAATACAAAAATTAGCCAGTCATAGTGGTATGCTCCTGTAGTCCCAGCTACTTGGGAGGCTGAGATGGGAGAATCGCTTGAACCTGGGAGGCAGAGGTTGAAGTGAGCTGAGATCGCACCACTGCACTCCAGCCTGGGTGACAGAGTGAGACCCTGTCTCAAAAAACAAAACAAAACAACAAAACGAAACTGACTGTACAAGTTATAGTACATTCCCACCAAAAATTAGAACTCTTCATCAGTACTTAATATTATGAAACTTTAAAAAGTTTGCTAATATAGTAGGTACTCAGTGACATCTTATTATTTTAATTAGCATCTCTCTGTTTTTTAATTATGTGAAGAACATTTTTCCATGTTTAGTAGCCGTTTGGATTTTCTCTATTGTGAAATGCATAATCAAGTCATTTGCCTAGTTTTAATTTGGGTTTCTGTCTTTTTTCTTACCAAATTCCTTACCAAATTACCAAAAGAGGTCTTTATATGATTGGAAATAAGCTTTGTTGTTTTATTGTTAGCTGGTTACATAAGTTGCAAATATCTCCTGTCAGTCTATGGCTTGTATTTTTATTTTTTTCATGACATTTTTTGTGGAACAGAAGTGTTTTGTCTTCATGTAATTGTACTAATCTTTACTTTTATGGTTAGTGTTTTTTGTGTCTCATTTAAGGAACCCTTCGCCACCCCTCCCCCTGGTCACGAAGATATTCTTCTGTGTTAATCACTGGATAACTTAACAATTTGTAACACATTAGATCTCATATTCACCTGGAATTTAGTTTTGTGTGAATTAGGAGTTCAATTTCATCTTTTTCTAGCATAGTACACAATTGTCCTAGCACCACTTATTGGAAAGACTTTTTTCTCCCGCTGCCCTGCAGTGCACCTTTGTTGTACATCAAGCATTCATTTATATGTGGACCATTTCATTTTCCTGTTGCTGGAATATAGAAGTACCATTACTTTCTAATATTGATTTTTGTATCCAGCAACCCCCCTTAAACATTTTAAACTGTATTAATGGGTTTAATATATTTGATTTACTTTTAGCATTTCAAATGCCTGAACAAGCAAGCCCATGATCTTATTTTTAAAACCTTCCACAGCACTTCAAAGGCTCTTGTAAATCCCAATTTAAGTAATAAATTTGATAAATCCATTTCTCGTAAATATTATGCCACTTACACATTTGCTCACATTCTTACTTTTTAAAATTTGAAATTATGTCAATTACATGTTTTAAATGAATGGAATCATAAGACATCTGTAAGATAGTCTAATATGACAAACTCTTTTAAATATTATAAACACTTTAAAGAAAATCATAAAAAGATTATTCCTAAGCCTAACATGAAAGTATTCATACTGGTGGCATGATATAATTTACCAGCTTTGCATTTAAATATAAATCTTTGATTTGAAAAGTCACTCACTTAGTAAAGGAAGCAGCTTTAACATCAGAAGTTAAAGAAGCTTTAATATCACAAGATCAGATGTTCTATTTCAAAAGAACTGAGGTTACCACCTGGAGCAAGTCATTGTTGATAAATATACAATTTATGACCATAAGGCTACTTACCAGTTTGACATTTCAGAACTGGGATGGCAACATGGGAGACATTTAGGTACAAGATCATCTTTTCTGAACCAAAGATGGACACCTGAGTCCTTTAAAAACTCATCTCTAAGTTAGGAAGGAGCTCTAAGCCCAAACTCTTCAGATGGAATTTCTCAACCTACCTCTTCGAGTTCACGAGTTGAACACCCCAGCCAAGAGCCATTCCTTAGGCACACTGCAGGCCCAGTGCTGTGCACCTGAGCAGCAAAGTGAGCCTTTGGGAGGGCAGATGCAGGAAAGAAACCTGCACAAAGCCCTGGATGTGAGCTTGGGACCATTCATACTTGGAATTTGTGTTTCAAAACTTAATCTGTGTGTGTCCAAGCCAGGGGTTGAGAGAGTGGGGAGCATGGGGGTGTGGACCTAGGTGGGTATGTCCCCTTGATCCATGGACTCTGCAGCTCATGGAAGGGTGACGCTCACAGGGGAGTCCAAACAGGTCCCTCTAAAGTGAGGGGTGTGGGGAAAGCCCCACTCTTGCCTTGCTCTCAGGGCAGAACTGCACTACAGCTAGGACAAAATTCCATGTGTTTTTCTTACCTTTTTAAGTCAAGTGATTAAGCAAAATAGAAAGACCATCTAGCAAATCAGGAGATCCAAAAATAGAGATGAAATGGTAGGATGCCAAAGCAGAATTTCGCTATCTTGAGGATGGGGCTTTGACTGGAAGTATTTTTATGCTTCTAACAGAATAAATAAGTTCCTCAGACAACAAAAGCAGCTAACTCACTGAAGTTCATTATTTAGGTGGTCCTCAGCAGCCTGCTAGAATGTCTTTATAAGAGGGATTTAGAAGGAAACATCTACTTAGAAGTAGGGAGACTTGAAACGGCTTTGCATAGTGGCTTACATAAGCTGAAGAAAATGTCAAAAGAATGGGTGGGGAAATGGCACCATAGGCACTGATAAAGATTCTTTTTTTTTTTTTTCTGAGATGGAGTTTTGCTCTTGTTGCCCAGGCTGGAGTGCAATGGCATGATCTCAGCTCACTGCAACATTCGCCTCCCAGGTTCAAGTGATTCTCTTGCCTCAGCCTCCCGAGTAGCTGGGATTACAGGCACGTGCCACCATGCCAGGCTAATTTTGTATTTTTAGTAGAGATGGGGTTTCTCCCTGTTGGTCAGGCTGATCTTGAACTCCTGACCAAAGTGCTGGGATTACAGGCTTTAGCCACCATGCTCGGTTGACAAAGATTCTTTAATCATGTTTCTGAACTTTCTCCTGGGCCCATCTGTGCACTTCCTTCTGAAATCCAGCTTTAGCAAAAGAATTCGGCTAAGTCAGTTTCACCAGAACCCCCTATCCTTGATAATCTGATCATCCTTGATATCTGATCAGGTTCCTCGTCTTCCATCCTCCTCCAGGTGATGTCTGATCATCCTGGTCTATCTTCAGCAAGAACCCTGTTGGGTTGATTTAGCCAGAATCCCCTTTACCCCTGATATTTCCTCCTAGTAGTTTTCCACCCACTGACCCCCACCCTGCTCCTTGGTTATAAATTCCCACTTGCCCAGGCTGTATTGGAAGTTAAGCCCAATCTCTCTCCCCTACTGCAACACACTATTGCAGTCATCCCTGTACCTATCTTGATGGTTCTGAATAAATTCTTCCTTACTGTGCTTCAACAAGTATCATTGAATAATTTTTTCTTTAATATTAGTTAGCTGGCCAGGCATGGTGGCGGCTCACTCCTGTGATTCCAGCACTTTGGGAGGCCGAGGTGGGCAGATCATGAGGTCAGGAGTTCAAGACCAGCCTGGCCAAGATGGTGAAACCCTGTCTCTATTAAAAATACAAAAATTAGCCGGGCATGATGGCATGTGCCTGTAGTCCCAGCTAATTAGGAGACTGAGGCAGGAGAATTGCTTGAATCCGGGAGGCAGAGGATGCAGTGAGCCGAGATCGCACCATTGCACTCCAGCCTGGGCAACAGAGAGCAAGACTTCATCTCAAAAAAAAAAAAAAAGGAGTTAGCTATGGCTGTGAGTGCCAATCTGCTCCACCCCCAAATTCTTTTTTGGTCTTAAGCTACCACAAACAAATGAACAACAACAAAAAAAATTGGGCTTGCTTCTGCATCATGGTCTTTTCGGGTCACTGAAGACAGTGTATTAAACACAGATCCTTAGGAGCTTCTAAGTTAGGAAACACTCATAGATGAATGTGAAGAAAATATGATACAAATAAATAATGTTGCAAAAATTTACATGGAGATTTTAAAACGTGGTTCTGTTTTATGAAAGTGCAACTTGTGAAAAATGAAAGAAACCATACACTAATAAGAATGCACCTGTCATCACTTCTATACACATACCTGTTCTAAAAGGTCAAAATGTAACAACTACCCCATGTCGATTGAGAAGTGACCTTAAACTTTCCCTAGGAACCAGACAAATCTTACACTTGCTCAAGTTCAGCTACAAAGAAAAGTATAAGCTCAGCTCCTTTCTTATGGGTTCACCTGCAACTTTTCTCCTGGGTAGACTGTAATGAATGACATCTTTAATTAGGAACCTGAAGTGTTCAATATTTGCACAGAAGGTCAATCCCATCCATTTCACCTCTTATTTTCAGACTCCAGGTTCTAATTTGTAATTATTGCTGTTCAAGGATCTTAGCTGAACTGACTCAGCTAGGAAAGACTGTTCCATGCAATCCTCTTAGATAAGTCACTGAAGCAACTCAAAAACAATAAAAAAAAAATAGTATATTCATAATTTTGTAAAGCCTTGTCATGGGTCTTTTTCTCTGATGTTAATTCTATAGAATAAAAATTTCCTCCCAAATCCACATCTCTTAGGCTTAAGATAAAGGACGGTTGAGAAGTTGAAGTGAGTAGTTTTAATTCCTGGGGGATCCTTTGAGATTTTGGTTATCTCCTGCCTACCCCATTAAGAGAGCAATATTCTAATACTGTCAATATTTTACATGTTAATCCATGCTGGTAGGCTTGGAGTAGAATCACATTTTGGTTTTAAATAACATTCGTTTGGTCTATTTTTCTGTTTTTATTTCAAAGGTACTGCATGATTCAAACCAAATTCCCCTTAATCACCCATCTCATTCCCCCAAGGCCAATGTTAATATTTCCTTCAATACTTTTCCTATGCTGACACAAGTGTGTGTGTGTGTGTGTGTGTGTGGTGTGTGTTTAAAGGGTAGGATTATATAACTTCTATAACTTCCTTTTCCCATTTAATATAAAATGGATGTATTTTTATGCCTGCTTATATCTACTAGGTGTGGGCCTCTTAAAAGCTACATATTATGATTATACCACAATTTATGTAATTATTCCTTTTTGTTAGCACTCACGTTGTTTCCAAACCTTTGCTATCACTCAAGAGGCCGTCATGAACATTTCTTCGTTCATTTACTCCACAAACATTAATTTAGTACTTATGTCAATCACTGAACTTCGTGCTGGGGACAGAACCATGAACCAAACACAAAAGTCCTTGTCTTCACGGACCTTATATTCTATGTAAGGAGACATACAATAAACATGATAAATAAAACATTATTTATGTATTTACATGTAGTTAAACATGTATGTTAGCAATAAATACTAAAGGGAAAATAAAGGAAATAGGGGAGGAAACATTGGTAAAGGAGGGACAGGTTTACAATTTTAGATAATTTGGCCAGAAAAAGACTCATTTAAAAAGTCATTGTGAGCAAAGGCCTAAAGGAACCAAGGTCCTTTGCCACATAGAAATCTGGAGACAGTGAATTCCAGGCAGAGGAAGTAAAGAGAAAAATAACTCTAGATAGAAACATCTCTGGCCAGTGTGTTTGGAACAATGAGTTGTTCAACAAGAGTTGGTTGAAATGACAGGGCAGTCTTGTACACGCATCTTTACACAGATTATGATTGCAGCTGGATTTAGCTCACTCTCTTTTTCACTCCCAAAGCCCCCTTTCTGCACATGAGGGTTTCATAGTGCTCCCCTGGCTTCAAACTTTCTTTGCTCCCCAATAGACTAAAAGCTCAAACAAGACTCTAAATTGCCTGGCCACTGCTTCCATGTCCAGCCTCATCTAATGTAACTATTTCTCTATCACTAGGCTCCAACTGTCTGGTGGTTCCTAGAGTCCTTCAACCTTCTCCCCACTTCAGGGCCTTTATTCTATGCCTGGAATGCTCTTCCAGAGTTCTTGGCATAGCTGGCTTATTGTCATTCCTCAGCACACATGCAAGTGTTACCTCTCTAGAGTGGCCTCCCTCAATCACCTTCTCCTCAATGCCTCTTCTCCTTCCCCATTATTCTTTATCATAGCACCCTGTTTATTCTTTTTACTGAAGATACAAAAAAATCTTCAGTTAAATCTTTTATTTAGACTTCAAACCTCTTCTCACCATATATTTAAAGATGATTTCCCTCTCTTAGGTAAACTGTGAAAATGATAAATTGTGACTCTTAACTATTTTCTGTGCTTTAAATGCTTGCGTCTCCCCAAAACTCATTTGTTGACATTTCAACTCCAAGGTGGTGGTATTAGAAGGTGCGGCTTTTGGGAGGTTAGCTCATGAAAGCAGAGCTGTCACGAATGGGATTAGCACCTTCATAAAAGAGGCCCAAGAAAGCTCCCATGCCCCTTCAGGCACAGTAGGACACAGAGAAGGGATGTCTGTCTATTAACCAGGAAGCAGACCCTCACCAGACACTAAATCTACTGGACGTTAATTTTGGACTTCCCAGCCTCTAGAACTGTGAGGAATAAATTTCTGTTATTATTAAGTTACCCAATTTATGGTATTTTGTTATAGCAGTCTGAACTAAGACACTTGTTCTCATAAAAATACCATTATAAGAGTAAATTTCATATTACTGTAACAAATGGAACATGCATACAATGCTTCAATATTTCTTTGTAAAATTTCTCCAATGAGAAATTGTGTTAAAATTGCACTGGCCTGTGATTTAACGTTATCACTAAGGAACAGAGAAGAACCAGCCTATTAAATCTTACGAGTTGTAGAATGGAGGCCCATGGCAATCATATCTGCCCCTGGAGAAGTTATATGAAAAGTACAGAAAATTTAAACCTTGTAGTATATCCCCAATTAGGGGTAAAACCTTTAAAAAATTGAGAGTTCTAGATCTGCCCAGATATGTGAAACTCACAATTGTTGGAAAAAGAAACTTAGAAGATAAAGACATTTTCAATCACAGAAAAATAAGATCATAACTAGCAAATTTATTTTTAAAATTGTCTAAATTCCATATCACCTAAATTCCACATCACCACTTACTCTGTAATGTCCCCAAAGTACGATAAGGGTATGGTTGCTTCCTTTTCTCCTAAATTATCAAAGTCTTAGTTGCCTTTAAAAATACAGCACACCAAAGTATTATTTTTAGCATCTCAGTCACAAGGCGTCTTTCCTGCGAACCATGATTGAGAAGCTCAAGGGTGCCTCATTATAAAAATATTCTCAACCATTGCTCCATTTGTTGGCCTTAAATACTGTTTTGGCGACCCCTAGTGTGAAACATTATTTCAACATCTGGACATATTGAAAGTCCTCTTAATACTTGCTTACAGACAGAAACGATATCTAAAATAATTTTTCACCAAGGGAAATGTGACTTTAGTTAATTTCTATTTAAAGTTCATGTCTTTCTTAGATCATAATAAAATTTGAATGTAATTTCTGGTAGCCCAAGACATTTGGAATTCACTGAGAAGCAATATGGTTAGAGATTCATGATTGCATTAAGTGTGTGCACAACAGTAGTTTCATTGTCTTAATTAATGCTCTAATTCCACTACTAGGAATTCACCCTATGAATATACTTGTGCATGTGCAATATAACATATGTATAGTATTAGTCATTGCAGCAAGTTATTCATTGCAGCAGTGGAAACAACATAAACGGTAATCAATAAAAGGGTGGTTACTTGGAGTATGATACACCCATACAATGGAATATTATATGGCAATAATACAAGAAAAAAAAGAATGAGGAAACTCTTCATGTACTAATATGCAATGATTTCCATGATATATCAAAGAACATAGAACAGAATTAAACAACCAACACAAAAAAACCAAAGTAGAGATTTATGGTGAGCATTTTGCTACCATATGAATTTTAAAATACTATATATATTTATATTTGCTTATACATCCATGAATGTAACCTCCCAAAGGATACACAAGAAACTAATACAGTGTGGTTACTCATTAAAGATGGGGATTGAGAAATGGTGTAAGTTAGATACTGCTTTCCTTGTTATAGCTCTCTATGTGTGGATTATGCCTTTACTATTCAAAATGTTAAATGGCTTTTTAAAAAATGTAAAGCCTGCAACACAAGACCAAGAAGGACAAGGAAGACTTTTCTTGAAAAAAAGATTCAACAAAATATAATTTTCTGTCTAAAAATATATGTAATTTTTTCTTTACACATTTTAAATTCTATACACTTTTCCAGTGGAATCTTTTGTTGCATATTTTTCCTTACTCAAATGCTGAACTGTAAGACAACATTTGTAAAATTTTATTTTTAAGGTTTCTGTTTACTTTTTTTTCATCCCCAAAGTTACCTAGTGAGACAACATTTGATAGTTACATAAAGCAACCTAACAGGTGGGATTGACTTGAGGTAATATCTTGGGGTAGGAAATGCTCACAGCTCTCCTGGCATGTCTTGCCAATAAGATTGCTGTTTCCAGACCAAAATTCTTTATTGTCAACAAGTGTAAGAAATTGTAATATTCCTTATTAGGGCATAATTTAAAATTCACGGGTAATATAAGTATACATGGCAGATACCCAGGAATAAACTTAACAGAATATGGGAAAGATATGAATGGAGAAAATTATACAAGCTTTATTTTACATTAAGAAAAGTAGACTTAGGTTGCGGTAGCTCACGCCTGTAATCCCAGCACTTTGGGAGGCCGAGGTGGCCTTGAGGCCAGGAGTTCAAGACCAGCCTGGCCAATATGGCGGCCCCTGTCTGTACTAAAAAAAAAAAAAAAAAAAAAAAAAAAAGCCAAGCATGGGGGCATATGCCTGTAATCCCAGCCACTCGGGAGGCTGCGGCATGATAATTGCTTGAATTTGGGAGGTGGAGGTTGCAGTGAGCCGAGATCACACCACAGCTGCACTCCAGTCTGAGCAACAGAGCAAGGGAAGGGAAGGGAAGGGAAGGGGAGGGGAGGGGAGGAGAGGGGAGAGGGGAGGGTAAGTGAAAATATGTAGTATGTGTATATGATCCCTCTCTCCAAGTTAAAAATTAAATATAATTAAAATTACAGCAAGGTTTTCATGCTATTTGAAAGCTGACTTCATTAAACGTGAGGCTTTGTAGTGCCTTTAAGGATCATTTGGGGGAATGTAGAAAGTACTATTCAGGCATTTATTTAGGTTTTAAAAGCTGATGCTCAATCTACTAAACTTGCAAATTGCAAAACTACCTTTGTTTCCTTAAGCTTTTAACTTCAGTTAAAAATCCTAATCTATTTCAAAGTTTAGCAAATTTTAGCAGTCCTTTTAAAGGGGACTTTAAATAAAATTTAGTTCTACTCCAAAGTTTAACTATTTTAAACACTTTAAATCATAGTGGTTTTTTTTCCTTTTTTTTTGAGACAGGGTCTCACTGTCACCCAGGCTGGAGTGCAGTAGTGTGATCTCAGCTCACCGCAGCCTCAACCTCCCAGACTCAAGCAATCCTCCCATCTCAGCCTCCTGAGTAGCTGGGACTACAAGCACGGGCCACCAAGCTCGGCTAATTTTTGTATTTGCAGTAGAGACGGGGTTTCACCATATTACCCAGACTTGTCTCCAACTCCTGGACTCAAGAGATCCTCCCACCTTGGCCTCCCAAAGTGCTGGAATTACAGGCGTGAGCTATCACACCAGGCCTAAACCATAGTTATTAATATATTTTATGTTCCTTGTTAGTATTGCAATTGTCTGATTTAATAAAACTTTTCAAGTATTTCAATTATTTTCATAAATCTAATTAAATTCACAAATATGTAAAAAGCAAGCTCTTTTATGTATTACATGTCACTGTTTATAACTATTATGGCTGAATTGTGTCCCTCTAAAATTCATATGTTAAAATCCTACAGCCTGGCCAACATGATGAAACCCCAAGTCTACTAAAAATACAAAAATCAGCCGGGCATGGTGGTGCATGCCTGTAATCCAGCTACTTGGGAGGCTGAGGCAGGAGAATTGCTTGAACCTGGGAGGTGGAGGTTGGAGTGAGCTGAGATCGTGCCACTGCACTCCTGCCTGGGCGACAGAGCAAGACTCCTTCTAAATAAATAAATAAATAAATTCCTAACCCCCAGTACCTCAGAATGGGACTGTATTTGGAGACAGTGCCTTTAAAGAGGTAATTAAGTTAAAATGAGGTCATATGGGTGAGCCCTAATCCAATATGACTGGTGTCTTTATAAGAGATTAGGACACAAACAGGCACAGAAGGAAAGCTTTGTGAAGACACAGAGAGAGCCAAGGAGAGATACCTCAGAATGAAACCAGCCATGCCAACACCTTGCTCTTGGATGTCTAGGTCTAGACTGTGAGAAAATAAATTTCTGTTGCTTAAACAACCAGTGATACTTCTGTCATGGCAGCATTAACAAACTAATATACCTTGACTCTTAATTAATACACATAAGGGCATTTTCCATTTCCCTCTAAAGGCTTTTGAATGTGAGGAATTCTCTCATATTCTTAGAATCATTCTTAATGATATAGAAATAGTATTGGATTAATTTTCATGACTTTGTTAGACTCTATCACAATTTCCATAAGGATTCTGACAATTCTAAATTCACATGGAAAAGCAAAAAATCAAGACTAGTCAATAAATTTATGAAAGAAAAATGTTGTACAGGCTTTCACCCAATCAGATATCAAGACCTATTGTAAGGATTCAGTAATTAAGACCCTGTGCTACTATTAAAGGTATAGACAGATAAACTAATGGAATAGAATGCCCAGCTCTATAAGTATGTAATAGAAGCACTAAATAAGTAGAAAAAAAGATGTATTATTTAATAAATGATTGGTTATCACTGGTAACCAGAGAGTCAAATAGGAAATATTAAAAATTAGATCCATAAATCAAAACAAAACAAAACAAAATCTTCCAGGTGGATTAAAGTCATAAATATGAAAAACAAGAATTCTAAAACTTTTAGAAGATGATAAAGGAAACTCTTTTTGTGGCCCCTTGGTAGGAAAGGGCTTTGATTGATTTCATTTTCTAAACCAAGTACAAAAAGCAAAAAAACCATAAAGAAGGGCTGATAAATCTGACTACTTTAAACTTAACTTGTCTATGACAAAAGATATCCTAAAGATAGGGTAAAGAAAAGCCATAGACTGGAAAAAGATACTTTCATTGCTTATAATCAGCAAGCCTAGTATCCTGAATATATAAAGAGCTCCTAGGCCAGGCACGGTGGCTCACGCCTGTAATTCCAACACTTTGGGAGGCAGAGTTGGGTGGATCACTTGAGCCCAGGAGTTTGACACCAGCCTGGTCAACATGGCAAAACCCTGTCTCTACTAAAAATACAAAAATTAGCCAAGTGTGGTGGTGGGTGCCTGTAATCCCAGCTACTTGGGAGGCTGAGGCAGGAGAACTGCTTGAACCCAGGAGATAGAGGTTGCAGTTAGCTGAGATTGTGCCACGGCACTCCAGCCTGGATGAAAGAGCCAGACTGTCTCAAAAAAGAGCTCCTGAAGATTAGCAAGAAAAATACAAACATCCAATAGGAAATGGGCAAAGTATATGAATACACAATTCACAGAAGAGGAATACACAATTCACAGAAGGGAAATACAATAGATCAATAAACAAAAAGACCTCCAGCCCCCCTAGTTAATCAGGGATATGCAAATTAAAGCCAAAGTGAAATTCCATTCCATCCAACAGACTTGAAACATTAAAAAATATCTGACAGCACCAAGTATTGGAGCAAAAGGAATTCTCATTCTGCTGGTGGGAGAGCCAATTGGTACAATCACTTGTAAAGCAATTTGGCAACATTTAGCAAAGCTTGAAGACACTCATCCCTAAGTCTCAACAATTTTATTCCTATGTATATGCCCTAGAGTAGGGGTCCACAACCCCTGTAACTGGGCCACACAGCAGGAGGTGAGCAGTGAGCAAGCAAGAAAAGCTTCATCTCTATTTACAGACACTCCCCATCACTGGCATTACCGCCTGAGCTTCGCCTCCTGTCAGATCAGCAGCAGCATTAGATTCTCATAGGAGCTTGAACCCCATTGTGAACTACGCATGTGAGGGATCTAGGTGGTGCACTCCTTGTAAAAATCTAATGCCTGATGATCTGAGGTGGAGCTGAGGTGGGGATGCTTGCACTGGGGAGCAGCTGCAAATATAGATTAATGTTAGCAGAGGTTTGACTGTAAAGAAACTATAATAAATCAATTGCTTGCAGACTCATATCAAAACCCTATCAGTGAGTGGCAAGTGACAATTAAGCTGCATCTGGTGGCAGGCTTTACAGTGGCAAGTGAGTTGATGTACTTCAATTATACAGCTGCATCTGGTGGCAGGCTTTAAGTCACAATTCAACACTTATTTTAGTCTGTGGATGGTCCACCGTTTATTTTATTTGCCACTTCCATCAATGCTTCTTTCTGGCACTTGTCTCAGTCACAGTTTTGGTAAGCACACAAGCTAATCCCAGCCAACATGAGCAAAAAACAAACATCACTAGAGCGCTTCTTTCAAAAAGGAGAAAGACCCAATGATGAGACAGAAGACTCTAAGACCGCCAGCAAAAGAAAGCTGTATTTAAAAGAAAATACCAAGAGTCCTACTTAAATTACTCCTTGCAACATGTTATTCACATTCTCCAAGCTCACTTCGTATAATACTTGGTAACTGGCTATCCACTGAAACTACGAAAGCTTCAAAACTGTTTCACCACATGGAGACCAAGAAACTTGCATTAAAAACCAGGTTTTGGAGGTTTTCAAAGGAAAAAAAAAAAACAAAAAAAAACATGAGCACAAACAGAAGCAATTATTGAAGGCCCTACTGCATCAAGTGTGTCTGTACTGACAGCATCAGTCAATGGCTAACCACATTGCTAGAGATAAGAAGCCCTTTACTACTGGTGAAGAGTTGATCCTCCCTGCTGCTGAGGACATCTGTTGTGAACTTTTAGGAAAGGCTGCAGTTCAAAAGGAGACACACATTCCTCTTTGGCTAGCACCACAACTAGACAAATTGATGCAATAGCAGAGGATATTGAGGCATTATTGTTAGAGAGGATTAATAAGTCACCGTGGTACACAATCCAGGTTGACAAGTCTACCAATGCTGACAAGAAGGCAACAACGCTTGTTTTTGTGAATATCAGGAGGATGTGTGTGAGGATATGTTATGTGTACTTTTGTTGCCAATCAACACCACAGCTGCAGAACTATTCAAGTCTTTAAATGATTACACATCAGGAAACTGAATTGGCCATTTTTTGTTGGTATATGCATGGACAGAACAGTTGCCATGACAGGACAGCTTTCTGGTTTCACTACTTGGGTCAAAGAGGTTGCTTCTGAATGTATCTATGCATTGTGTTGTTCATGGAGAAACGCTGGCTAGCTGAAAAATGTCACCTGAACTTCATCACGTTTTGCAGGATGTGATTAAAATTATCAGCTATATTGAAGTATATGCCCTTAACTCACGTCTGTTTGCACAGCTCTGTGAGGAGATGGACGCAGAGTACACTCATCTTCCTTCTACACAGAGGTGAGATGGCTTTCTAAAGATAGATCACTGGCCAGAGCTTTTGAATTAGATAAGCTGCTACAGAGATTTCTTTTAAAAAACAGTCATCACTGGCAGCACGTCAGTTACACAGGATGGGCGGCAAAACCTACTTGTGTGACATATTCAACCTGCTCAGCAAATTCAATCTGTCACTTCAGAGGAGAACAACTGTGTTCAAGTTGGTAGATAAAGTGGTTGCATTCAAATTCAACTGGAATTATGGGGGTGACAAGTCAATATCAGGATTTTTGATGTTTCAAAGATTAGTAGAGATTTTGAAAGAGACTGAGCCAGGGCCTTCTTTCTTGCAGCAGGTGCATGATCATCTGTCTCACATTCAAAAGAGTTTGGGCATTACTTCCCAACTAAAAGACCTCTGGACTGGGAAGGAATGGATCCGTGATGCATTTGTGAGAAAAACACGTGAATCAACTTTGCCCATACTAGAAGATCAACTGCTTGAGACTGCAAATAATGGTGCCTTTAAAAGTATGTTTGAAACTTCAAATCTCCATGTGTTCTGGATTAGAGTCAAGGCAGAATATCCTCAGATTGCCACAAAAGCACGGAAAACCCTGCTTCCATTTCCAACATCCTATCTTTGTGAAGCAGGGTTTTCTGCAGTGATACAACCAAATTGAGATTACAGAGTAGACTGGACATAAGCAACACACTTCGGGTGTCACTATCCCCCATCACCCCTATATGGGACTGTCTAGTTGCAAGAAAATAAGCTCAGGGCTCCCGATGATTCTACATTATGGTGAGTTGTACAATTATTTCATTATATGTTACAATGTAATAATAACAGAAATAAAGTGTACAATAAATGTAATGCGCCTGAATCATCCCAAAACAATTGCCACCCCTAACCCCTGTCCGTGGAAAACTTTTCTTCCATGAAACCAGTCCCTGCTGCCAAAAAGGTTGAGGACCACTACCCTGGAGAAAACTCCTTCACATGTATGAGAATATTTGTTGCAGCATTGTTTCTAATCGCAAAAATATGAAAATAAATGCCCATCATTGAGAGAGTGGACATATTATGGTTTACTAATTAAGTGACATACTACATAGCAGTAAAAATGAACTAAAGTTCCACAACATGTAACATGAATACTGACAAGGGTAAAAAGCAACTTTTTAAACAATATAGACAGAGTGTTATTTATATAGAGCTTTAAAACATGCATAACAAAAACATCTATTGTGCATGGATACACACTTTCAGCAATCAAAAAAACAGGCTCCATAGAAAAATGGCAAAATGTTAAGGTTTGATACATCTCCCACAAGTATGCCTGACAAAATTCTTTGCATTTTAGGAGTGAAACATTTGTTATAACAGAGTTTATTTTATTATTTATTTTTTTTAATTTATTTATTTTTTATTATACTTTTAACTTCTAGGGTACACGTGCACAACGTGCAGGTTTGTTACATATGTATACTTGTGCCATGTTGGCATGCTGCACCCATTAACTCATCATTTACATTAGGTATATCTCCTAATGCTATCCCTCCCCGCTACCTCCACCCCATGACAGGCCCCAGTGTGTGATGTTCCCTACCCTGTGTCCAAGTGTTTCCATTGTTCAATTCCCACCTATGAGTGAGAAGATGCGGTGTTTAGTTTTCCGTTCTTGTGATAGTTTGCTGAGAATGATGGTTTCCAGCTGCATCCATGTCCCTACAAAGGACGTGAACTCATCCTTTTTAATGTCTGCATAGTATTCCATGGTGTATATGTGCCACATTTTCTTAACGCAGTCTATCATTGATGGACATTTGGGTTGGTTCCAAGTCTTTGCTATTGTGAATAGTGCCGCAATAAACATACGTGTGCATGTGACTTTACAGCAGCATGATTTATAATCCTTTGCGTATACACCCAGTAATGGGATGGCTGGGTCAAACAGTATTTCTAGTTCTAGATCCTTGAGGAATCGCCACACTGTCTTCCACAATGGTTGAACTAGTTTACAATCCCACCAACAGTGTAAAAGTGTTCCTATTTCTCCACATCCTCTCCAGCACCTGTTGTTTCCTGACTTTTTAATGATTGCCATTCTAACTGGTGTGAGATGGTATCTCATTGTGGTTTTGATTTGCACTTCTCTGATGGCCAGCGATGATGAGCATTTTTTCATGTGTCTGTTGGCTGCATAAATGTCTTCTTTTGGGAAGTGTCTGTTCATATCCTTTGCCCACTTTTTGATGGGGTTGTTTCTTTTTCTCTTGTAAATTTGTTTGAGTTCTCTGTAGGTTCTGGATATTAGCCCTTTTTCAGATGAGTAGATTGCAAAAATTTTCTCCCATTCTGTGGGTTGCCTGTTCACTCTGATGGTAGTTTCTTTTGCTATGCAGAAGCTCTTTAGTTTAATTAGATCCCATTTGTCAATTTTGGCTTTTGTTGCCATTGCTTTTGGTGTTTTAGTCATGAAGTCTTTGCCCATGCCTATGTCCTCAATGGTATTGCCTAGGTTTTCTTCTAGGGTTTTTATGGTTTTAGGCCTAACATTTAAGTCTTTAATCCATCTTGAATTAATTTTTATATAAGGTGTAAGGAAGGGACCCAGTTTCAGCTTTCTACATATGGCTAGCCAGTTTTCCCAGCACCATTTATTAAATAGGGAATCCTTTTCCCATTTCTTGTTTTTGACAAGTTTTTCAAAGATCAGATGGTTGTAGATGTGTGGTATTATTTCTGAGAGCTCTGTTCTGTTCCATTGATCTATATGTCTGTTTTGGTACCAGTACTATGCTGCTTTGGTTACTGTAGCCTTGTAGCACAGTTTGAAGTCAGGTAGTGTGATGCCTCCAGCTTTGCACTTTTGGCTTAGGATTGTCTTGGCTATCTGGGCTCTTTTTTGGTTCCACATGAACTTTAAAGTAGTTTCTTCCAATTCTGTGAAGAAAGTCATTGTTAGCTTTATGGGGATGGCATTGCATCTATAGATTACCTTGGGCAGTATAGCCATTTTCACGATATTGATTCTTCCTATCCATGAGTATGGAATGTTCTTCCATTTGTTTGTGTCCTCTTTTATTTCATTGAGCAGTGGTTTGTAGTTCTCCTTGAAGAGGTCCTTCACATCCCTCCTAATTTGGATTCCTACGTATTTTATTCTATTTGAAACAATTGCGAATCGGAGTTCACTCATGATTTGGTTCTCTGTTTGTCTGTTATTGGTGTATAAGAATGCTTGTAATTTTTGCACATTGATTTTGTATCCTGAGACTTTGCTGAAGTTGCTTATCAGCTTAAGGAGATTTTGGGCTGAGATGATGGGGCTTTCTAAATATACAATCATGTCATCTGCAAACAGGGACAATTTGACTTCCTCTTTGCCTAATTGAATACCCTTTATTTCTTTCTCCTGCATGATTGCCCTGGCCAGAACTTCCAACACTATGTTGAATAGGAGTGGTGAGAGAGGACATCCCTGTGTTATGTCAGTTTTCTAAGGGAATGCTTCCAGTTTTTGCCCATTCAGTATGATATTGGCTGTGGGTATGTCATAAATAGCTCTTATTATTTTGAGATACGTTCCATCAATACAGAATTTATTGAGAGTTTTTAGCATGAAGGGCTGTTGAATTTTGTCAAAGGCCTTTTCTGCATCTATTGAGATAATCATGTGGTTTTTGTCTTTGGTTCTGTTTATATGCTGGATTACATTTATTGATTTGTGTATGTTGAACCAGCCTTGCATCCCAGGGATGAAGCTCACTTGATCATGGTGGATAAGCTTTTTGATGTGCTGCTGGATTCGGTTTGCCAGTATTTTATTGAGGATGTTTGTATCGATGTTCATCAGGGATATTGGTCTAAAATTCTCTTTTTTTGTTGTGTCTGTGCCAGGCTTTGGTATCAGGATGATGTTGGCCTCATAAAATGAGTTAGGGAGGATTCCCTCTTTTTCTATTGATTGGAATAATTTCAGAAGGAATGGTACCAGCTCCTCTTTGTACCTCTGGTAGAATTCAGCTGTGAATCCGTCTGGTCCTGGACATTTTTTGGTTGGTAGGCTATTAATTATTGCCTCAATTTCAGAGCCTGTTATTGGTCTATTCAGGGATTCAACTTCTTCCTGGTTTAGTCTTGGGAGAGTGTATGTGTCCAGGAATTTATCCATTTCTTCTAGGTTTTCTAGTTTATTTGCATAGAGGTGTTTATAGTATTCTCTGATGGTAGTTTGTATTTCTGTGGGGTCGGTGGTGATATCCCCTTTATCATTTTTTGTTGTGTCTATTTGATTCTTCTCTCTTTCCTTCTTTATTAGTCTTGCTAGCGGTCTGTCAATTTTGTTGATCTTTTCAAAAAACCAGCTCCTGCATTCAATGTTTTTTTAAGGGTTTTTTGTGTCTCTGTCTCCTTCAGTTCTGCTCTGATCTTAGTTATTTCTTGCCTTCTGCTAGCTTTTGAAAGTGTTTGCTCTTGCTTCTCTAGTTCTTTTAATTGTGATGTTAGGGTGTCAATTTTAGATCTTTCCTGCTTTCTCTTGTGGGCATTTAGTGCTATAAATTTCCCTCTACACACTGCTTTAAATGTGTCCCAGAGATTCTGATATGTTGTATCTTTGTTCTCACTGGTTTCAAAGAACATCTTTATTTCTACCTTCATTTCGTTATGTACCCAGTAGTCATTCAGGAGCAAGTTGTTCAGTTTCCATGTAGTTGTGTGGTTTTGAGTGAGTTTCATAATCCTGAGTTCTAGTTTGATTGCACTGTGGTCTGAGAGACAGTTTGTTATAATTTCTGTTCTTTTACATTTGCTGAGGAGTTCTTTACTTCCAATGAGGTGGTCAATTTTGGAAAAAGTGTGATGTGGTGCTGAGAAGAATGTCTATTCTGTTGATTAGGGGTGGAGAGTTCTGTAGATGTCTATTAGTCTGCTTGGTGTAGAGTTCAGTTCAATTCCTGGATATTCTTGTTAACTTTCTGTCTCATTGATCTCTCTAATGTTGACAGTGGGGTGTTAAAGTCTCCCATTATTATTGTGTGGGAGTCTAAGTCTCTTTGTAAGTCTCTAAGGACTTGCTTTATGAATCTGGGTGCTCCTGTATTGGGTGCATATATATTTAGGATAGTTAGCTTTTCTTGTTGAATTGATCCCTTTACCATTATGTAATGGCCTTCTTTGTCTCTTTTGATCTTTGTTGGTTTAAAGTCCGTTTTATCAGAGACTAGGATTGCAACCCCTGCTATTTTTTGTTTTCCACTTGCTTGGTAGATCTTCCTCCATCCCTTTATTTTGATCCTATGTGTGTCTCTGCACGTGAGATGGGTCTCCTGAAAACAGCACACTGATGGGTATGGACTCTTTATCCAATTTGCCAGTCCATGTCTTTTAATTGGAGCATTTAGCCCATTTACACTTAAGGTTAATATTGTTATGTGTGAATTTGATCCTGTCATTATGATGTTAGCTGGTTATTTTGCTCGTTAGTTGATGTAGTTTCTTCCTAGCATCGATTGTCTTTACAATTTGGCATGTTTTTGCAGTGGCTAGTACCGGTTGTTCCTTTCCATGTTTAGTGCTTCCTTTAGGAGCTCTTGTAAGGCAGGCCTAGTGGTGACAAAATCTCTAAGCATTTGCTTATCTGTAAAGGATTTTATTTCTCCTTCACTTATGAAACTTGGTTTGGCTGGAAATTCTGGGCTGAAAATTCTTTTATTTAAGAATGTTGAATATTGGCCCCCACTCTCTTCTGGCTTGTTGAGTTTCTGCTGAGACATTTGCGCTTAGTCTGATGGGCTTCCCTTTGTGAGTAACCCATCCTTTCTCTCTGGCTGCCCTTGACATTTTTTCCTTCATTTCAACTTTGGTGAATCTGACAATTATGTGTCTTGGAGTTGTTCTTCTTGAGGAGTATCTTTGTTGCATTCTCTGTATTTCCTGAATTTGAATGTTGGCCTGACTTGCTAGGTTGAGGAAGTTCTCCTGGATAGTATCCTGCAGAGTGTTTCCCAACTTGGTTCCATTCTCCTTGTCACTTTCAGGGACACCAATCAGATGTAGATTTGGTCTTTTCACATAGTTCCATATTTCTTGGAGGCTTTGTTCATTTCTTTTTACTCCTTTTTCTCTAAACTTCTCTTCTTACTTCCTTTCATTCATTTGATCTTCAATCACTGATACCCTTTCTTCCAGTTTATTGAATCAGTTACTGAAGACCCTTTCTTCCAGTTGATCAAATCGGTTACTGAAGCTTGTGAATTTGTCATGTAGTTCTCATGCCATGGTTTTCAGCTCTATCAGGTGATTTAAGGACTTCTCTACATTGGTTATTCTAGTTAGCCATTCATCTAATCTTTTATCAAGGTTTTTAGCTTCTTTGCAATGGGTTCAAATTTCCTCCTTTAGCTTGGAGAAGTTTGATCATCTGAAGCCTTCTTCTCTCAACTTGTCAAAGTCATTCTCCATCCAGCTTTTCTCTGTTGCTGGCAAGGAGCTGCATTCCTTTTGAGGGGGAGAGGTGCTCTGATTTTTTGAATTCTCAGTTCTTTTGCTCTGTTTTTCCCCCATCTTTGTGGTTTTATCTACCTTTGGTCTTTGATGATGGTGATGTACAGATGGGATTTTGGTGTGAATGTCCTTTCCGTTTGTTAGTTTTTCTTCTAACAGTCAAGACCCTCAGCTGCAGGTCTGTTGGAGTTTACTGGAGGTCCACTCCAGGCCCTGTTTGCCTGGGTATCAGCAGCAGAAGCTGCAGAAGAGTGAATATTGCTGAACAGCAAATGTTGCTGCCTGATCGTTCCTCTGGAAGCTTCATCTCAGAGAGGTACCTGGCCGTGTGAGGTGTCAATCTGCCCCTACTGGGGGGTACCTCCCAGTTATGCTACTTAGGGGTCAGGAGCCACTTGAGGAGGCAGTCTGTCCATTCTCAGATCTCAAACTCTGCTGGGAGAACCACTACTCTTTCCAAAGCTGTGAGACAGGGACATTTAAATCTGCAGAGGTTTCTACTGCCTTTTGTTTGGCTATGCCCTGACCCCAGAGGTGGAGTCTACAGAGGCACGCAGGCCTCCTTGAGCTGCAGTGGGCTTCACCCAGTTCGAGCTTCCTGGCTGCTTTGTTTACCTACTCAAGCCTCAGCAATGGTGGGTGCCCCTCCCCCAGTCTCACTGCCACCTTGCCATCAGACTGCTGTGCTAGCAATGAGGGAGACTCCAGTGTGGGACCCTCCAAGCCAGACACAGGATATAATCTCCTGGTGTGCCATTTGCTAAGACCCTTGGAAAAGCACAGTATTAGGGTTGGAGTGACCCGATTTTCCAGGTGCTGTGTGTCACGGTTTCCCTTGACTAGGAAAGCCCTTGTGCTTCCCTGGTAAGGCAATGCCTCGTCCTGTCTCTCTCGGTGGGCTGCACCCACTGTCCTGCACCCAGTGTCCAACACGCCCCAGTGAGATGAACCCAGTACCTCAGTTGGAAATGCAGAAATCACCCGTCTTCTGTGTCGCTCACACTGGGAGCTGTAGCCTGGAGCTGTTCCTATTCGGCCATCTTGGAACCTGACCCAATAAAGTTTAAACAGCAGAGTAAAATAATTTTCAAGTTATCTCTCTCCTAGTAAAGTTTTCCTTCCCTTCTGTTGTAATAGAGTTATTTAACCATTTATCAAATTTTTGTTTTGGATTTTTTTTTTTCAAGTAGCTTCTACCCATGTAAGGAAGTTATTAAACCAAACAGTAGGATATAAAGCAATAACAAGGAAGAGATGTATAACCTGCAAAGAGGAAGGAGAGTTTACATCTGTCTGGAGCAGCCAGAGAAAACTCTAAGGAGATGCATTTGAGCTGCCTTTTTGGGAGATGTATTCGCCAAGGGAACAGACATTCCATGTAGAGGGAACAGCTTGTACAAGAAAATGGGGATGGGCACAACAGGTAACACAGAGAAGTACAGTTGTCCCTCAGTATCCGTGAGTGATTTGTTCCAGGACTCCCATGGATACCAAAACTAGAGGATGCTCAAGTCCCTGATATAAAATGGCTTGTATTTGCACATATGCACATTCTCCTGTATAGTTTGTCTCCAGATTATTTAACAATGCCTAAAACAATGTAAATGCTATGTAAATAGTTGTTATACTGTATTGTTCAGGGAATAATAACCTTAAAAAGTCTACACTTCCGAACAGACTGATTTTTTGCCCAAATATTTTCAATTGGGTTGGTTGAATCAACAAAACCCACTGAATGGAAGGGCCAAGTAGGGTGCAGTGAGGCCTTGGAGGGAGGATATCAAAATAAGTGGCTAGAGAGGAAGGAGGAGCTTGAGGTGGAAGCTGGAATGTGTGGGAATTGGTGCTGTACTTGCTCACCAAGCACTCTGGTTAGAGCTGAAATAACTCTTTTATGCCACAGACTCCTAAGAGACATAGCTGGGACCAGAACTTGTGCCTGCTGACTTCTGGGTAATCCATCCCTGGTTGTGAAGGGATGGCTGTGCTACCATGATAGCTTTGAAAAACACCAAGAGTTTATTTTCGGGGCTGCTTGTAGTCCAGTCCTACCTGGGTTTCCCATTTCCTATCAGCCCCAAGCCACCTACGGATGCTCCCCACCTCCCAGACATCACCCTCCACTAGGTCCCCAGATCACTTTTAAAACGCGACCAGGGGCCTGGCGCAGTGGCTCACGCCTGTAATCCCAGCATTTTGGAAGTCCGAGGAGGGAGGATCACGAGATCAGGAGTACGAGACCAGCCAGGCAAAGACAGTGAAACCCCATCTCTACTAAAAATACAAAAAAAAATTGGCCTGGCGTGGTGGTGTGCGCCTGTAATCCCAGCTACTGGAGAGGCCGAGGCAGGAGAATCGCGTGAACCCGGGAGGCGTTAAGTTGCAGTGAATCGAGATTGCGCCATTACACTGCAGTCCCGGCAACAGTGCGAGACTGTCTCAACAAAACGAGACCAGGAGTTCCAGAAGCCTACGAGCACGAACTCCCAAGACCACAAGTCCCAGCATGCAAGGCTCCCTGTTGGAAAAGGGCTTCCTATAGCCATCAAGTGGACCATCATGCAACGCTCTTTGACGGGGCGGGGCTCTCTACAGGGGCGACACACTTGTGGCGTCGCCTCGGCAACTCCAATTCCGTGGCAGAATGTGCTTCCGCTTCCGCCTTTGAGCCCTATGAGCGAGACTTACGCTACTTAGTCGTCGTGACGCCATTCTTCTGCGACGGCGCGGTCCTGGAGCTTCCGCACAGTGGCCTCACTCCCGCGTGAAACGCCAGAGCGGCGACTTGTTGTCTGAGTCCTCTGTCCTGGGAACTAAGGGGAAAGCGGCGAGATGACGGACCGCTACACCATCCACAGCCAGCTGGAGCACCTGCAGTCCAAGTACATCGGCACGGGCCACGCCGACACCACCAAGTGGGAGTGGCTGGTGAACCAACATCGCGACTCGTACTGCTCCTACATGGGCCACTTCGACCTTCTCAACTACTTCGCCATTGCAGAGAATGAGAGCAAAGCGCGAGTCCGCTTCAACTTGATGGAGAAGATGCTTCAGCCTTGTGGACCGCCAGCCGACAAGCCCGAGGAGAACTGAGACTCTGCTTTACCACCGCTGTGCGGGGCACCTCTCCCAGTGTTCCTCAGGTTGGCCAGTCCCTTCGACTATTTCTGCCTCCAAAGGACCGGCTCCCCATGGCTTCTGCGTCTGTTACTTTCCGCGTACAGAAGTGCTTGCCCGGGGAATCCCGCCTGACCTGCCTTCATGTGAACCCTTTGGAATAGCACTGGGAGACCAGCAGAACTCCTGAGAACTGTGCTGGTGAAGACGGCCTAGAGCCGGCAAGCGTTTGAGAAGAGGGCGTGGCGCTGGAATGAGATGGGATTTGGCGTCTCATTTTTGGCTAATTGATTGTCATTGGCTTTTTCCATAAAGTTTAGAAATCATTCAGTCTCTTGGTGTGAAATTCCTGTGTTAGGGTGGAGGGCTCTGGAAAGAGCCGAGAGGGAAATGGGTCTGGGGAGGGAGTGCATGCCAGTGTCCGTGGTCAGGTACTTAAATCCGTCCTGTCTACCATTATAATTAATTCCCCGACTGCCACTTCTCCCAAGAGCGTTATTTTCAGGCCCACAATGCCTTCAGTATTGAAGTTTGTGGTTATTGTATCCCATCTTCTTTTTCTCCCGTTTTAAAAGTCTTTGCAGTCTTTGCTGTCATTGTCCTCCTTGGCCTCTTTAAAATGCACCCTTTCTTTTTCTTGGGAATTTGTGGCCATGTCTCCAGAAATGACAAGCTGGCAAGTGAGTTCATCCTTTCTATATTCAACAAATATTTGTTGAGCTCTATGTGACAGGCATTTTCCCATGTTCTTGGGGCTTACATTATGCTGGTGGTGGAGAAAGGAGGTCAAACACTGTAGACGTAATAAGTAAATGTTAGAAGATGCTGCGGGGAGGGGAGAACAATGTACGTGGTGTAGGTGGGAATAGTTGGTAGGGCCATAATCTTAAATATGATACACAAGTTACTAAGATGGTGACATTTGGGCAAAGACTTTAGGGAAATGAGGGAAATAGCCATGCGGAAAACTGGAGAAATTGCTTTCCATGAAGAGGGAACTGCCAGTGCAATGGTACTAACACTGGGAGTATGTATGGTTTATTGGAGGACCTGCAAAGAGGCAAGCATGGCTAGAGGCGGTGAGCCAGGGGAAAAGTAGAGGGACAAGTAATGGAGGGGGAAACGAGTAGAGCCTTGTAGGACAATATATGAACCTCTGAGGAGCCATTGGAAGGTTGTGGGTTTTTTAATTTTAGTTTTTAAAAATAAGAGATGGGTCTTGCTATGTTGGCCAGCTTGGTCTTGAACTCTTAGCCTCAAGCAGTCCTCCCACCTCAGCTTCCCAAAGTGCTAGGATTACAGGTGTGAGCCACCACTCCAGACCATTGGAAGGTTTTTACCCAAAGAAGACACATGACCTGGCATAGCTTAGATCAGTGGTGGCTTTGGAACTCCAGGCTGAAGTGTGGTGGCACGATCATGGCTCACTGCAGCCTCAACTTCCAGGACTCAAGCAGTCCTCCCACCTCAGCCTCCCAAGTAGTTGGGACTACAGGCACGGGCCACCATGCCCGGCTAATTTTTGCATGTCTTCGTTTTTTTGTAGAGATGGAGGTCTCATGTTTCCTGGGCTGGTCTTGAACTCCTGGCTCAAGCAATCCACCCACCTCAGCCTCCCAAAGTGCTGGGATTACAGGTGTGAGTCACTACTCCTACCTTCCATTACACTGGAAAATTGTTGAAGACACCAAAGAGCCTCCGTTTGCGTGGATTATGGCTGTTGATATTCACCATAGATATGAAAGCAAAAGTTTTAATTCATTGAAAAACAAGGACAATTCTCAGGTCAATGGTAAAAATAATGATAAAACCATTTCATGTTAACAAAAAAGTTCTTGTTTTATGAAAAATGACAATTTACCAAGACATAATTTAGTGAGAAGAATGGCTTTTAAGAAAAACTGGTTTTTCAGAGGTCTTCTGTGCTTGGCTTAATAGAAGACAGCTTGATTCCCATATCTGCTTTTGTGTTCAAACTGTTGGGATATGAAATTTTTGTTGAAGTATGAAAAAATCCACTTCTTATAAATACTTAGTATGGGAGGAATATTTAACTTTTTCAAACACTTGTATATATACTTCTTTGATATTCTACTAAAACCCAACAAGTGGTAGTTTCTTGAAGGTTAGTTACAACATGGAATCTGAAACTGGTTTAATGAACTTTTTATTCTGTTCCATTAAAATTCATTCATCTGTCTTGAGCTTTGAATGGATCTTTTACCCATACCTGATTTGGAACATCATGCATCAGTCATCTGAAAAATAACGGGTCACTGAGTTACACAGGCCTTCCAAATGTTGATACATTCATTATATATATCAAAAATCACATTGATTAATGTGTCTCAGGAAGGTCTTATAGTATTGGGAAACTGAAAAACCTACTGTGAAGGTATAAGTTTTCCACAAGTTTAAGTTTTTACTTGATAGCTTGAACTTGACCAAGCTATCAAGCATGAAATTGATGGCAAATATTATTGTTTTCCTTTAAGAGAAAGGCACACTTGGTTCATTTTCAAGAAAATGTCTGCCAAATACATACCCAAGTCTGAGTAACAAGATACAGTTTGTTATTTTTTCATGTAAAAACGTGCCTTAAAAAAAAAAAAAAAAAAGCCAATTCAGTTTGCAACTCAAATAATAAAAAGTGTTCTTCCTTGAGAAAACCATTGTCCTTTGGCAGGCAGCAGAAATGCGTTATGCGTATTACCAGTTTCATCACACAGAATATTAAAAGACATATTAAGGGTTAAGATTTCATAAAGTTAGTAATTTTTACTGCTTCATCAAGCACATTGTTAAGTGAAACTGAATTGTTTTTTGTTTTTGTTTGTTTTTACTGAGGGTGCATGGCAAGGAAGTATACAATGACCAGGAATACATTTTTGTGCCACTCCATTGATTTATGCTAAGTGCTAGTAGTTTTATCACTATTGCTTTTGCACCATCTGTGCAAATGCTGACGGTAAGAAAGGCAAGTAAAATCTTACTTTTATGAAAATAGTTTTGGCTTCACAGTTTCCCTGAGATTTCTTTCTTGCCATTTTTACTGGAAATAATGACCGATAGGAGATTAAACTATGGTTGTTTACACTTGGGTATTTGGCAGATATTTTATCAAAAATGGATGAAATGGGCCATCACTTCAAGAAAAACAGTTGAACTGTGGTTTCAGATGATCCCTCTGGCTGCTGTGTTGAGAGTAGACTGGGGTAATGTGAAAGAGGATAGATTGTAATAATTGGCAATTAAATAAAAATGTCAACACTAAATTTTTTTTTTTCCTCTTTAAAGAATAGCACAGTCAAACTAAGTCACCATCCTTATAAAACTTGATAAAGGTGTAAAAAGTGTCATTAGAGTGAGCTCCTGTCCCCAGTTCAAGGCTATAGCAGTAGACCAAGAGAGATGACAGCCTGCATTGGAGATAGAGAGGAAAGGACTGGATATATGGTATGGGATAGCATATATAAAGAAATGAGTAATGTGTACAGTAAGAATTTAGAAGGAAGTCAGTAACTTAAAGACCTCCATGAAGAGTGGGGTTTCACAAAGGCAAGGATTTTGGTCTTTTTTACAAACTAATATATCCTAAGTATCTAGAATGATGTCTAACACATCGCAGGTGTCCAATAAATCTTAAGTGTTGACTATCAAAGGATAGGGCTTAATCTAGGTGATATATTGGGCCCATGCTAATTCATGTTCTTAGGCAGTCTTTAACTTTACCATAATAGGTAATACCAAAGAAGAGCTATCTGAAAACATGCTTCCTATAATATTAATAGCAGCTAACATACTGAGCATTTTTATGGTGTGCTAAGTGTTTTGTGTGATCTTTGGGAGGTACTGTCTTCATTTTACAGATGAAACAGGTTCAGAAAAGTAATTTGCACATGATCACACAACTAGTAAGCAGGTTTTTTCAAAGTCTTGTACTGTTGCCCAAGTAGGTCTAGCATACAAAAATAATATTAGAATAATTTGAAATAAGTTGTCTCAGATTTTTAAAATCGAAATACTAAAAGTTTAGTAGATTATATTGAAAGAATATCAGACCAATATGAAAGATCTCCTATAACCCTAAGTAAAAAATGTAATTTGAAATATATTGAATAAAGATTGAATAAAAATAATCTTAGTAGGAAGCATAATTGTTTTGTGTGGAAAAACATTTCAAGTATCTAAAAGTAAAAGTGCGTTCCAAATAAATTTAATTGAGCCATTCTGTTTTTTTGTTCTCATATAAAATAATATTTGCGTCAAACACAGGAGGGCAGCAGATGATACTCAGATGGAAGTTACTTTCAGAAAAACATCTAAACTTGCAGGTTCCTGATAACTCCGGAGACAAATCAGCGGTTTCTATGTGTATTTAGAGTGATGTAATTAGAAAGCCACTTTGTAAACTATAAAGAATTGGGCACGTTTTTCATTTGACAAATTTTAGTGATCATTTTACAGATGACTGTATTATGCTTAAAAGTATGGGACAAGATGTGGGCCCTTTGAAAGCATGGTAGTTGGAGAAATAAATATAGCAGCACATAAATAATTTTAATATGTAGTAGCAAGTGATAAATGCTAAAAAGAAATTTAGAAAAAAAGGCTACAGGAATGTACAGGAAGAGATTATTGCAAACCACCAGTGAGGTACTGGGTGAGGGCATTGAGAAAGGCATTTGGCCAGGGCCTTGACTAATGAAATAAAACTTACACTTTTTTTTTTTTTTTTTTTTTTTTTTTGAGACTGAGTCTTGCACTGTCACCCAGGCTGCAGTGCAGTGGCATTGGCTCACTGCAATCTCCACCTCCCGGGTTCAAGCGATTCTCCTTGCCTCAGCCTCCCAAGTAGCTGGGATTACAGGCACCCGCCACCCGACCCGGCTAACTTTTTTGTATTTTTAGTAGAGACAGGGTTTCACTATATTGAGCAAGCTGGTCTTGAACTCCTGACCTCATGATCCACCCACCTGGGCCTCCCCAAGAGCTGGGATTACAGGTGTGAGCCACTATGCCCAGCCAAAACTTACACATTTAAGACTAGGGCAAGGTTTCTTCGCTGCCCTCATAAGGGCAGAATTCAAATCCCTTTTCTCTATTAAAACCTTTTCCAGGCCAGGCGCAGTGGCTCATGCCTGTAATCCCAGCACTTTGGGAGGCCGAGGCAGGTGGATCACGAGGTCAGGAGTTCGAGACCAACCTGACCAACATGGTGAAACCCCGTCTCTACTAAAAATACAAAAATTAGCTGGGCGTGGTGGTGCATGCCTGTAATCCCAGCTTCTCAGGAGGCTGAGGCAGGAGAATTGCTTGAACCAGGGAGGTGGAGGTTGCAGTGAACCAAGATTACACCACTGTACTCCAACCCAGGCGACAGAGTGAGACTCCATCTCAAAAAAACAAAAACAAAAACAAAAACAAAACCCTCTCCATTACTTCTAATAACTTCTTATGGCTTACAAGACCTCCCACCCTTTGGCCCCTGCTTTCATAAATCTGGAAAACCAGGGTCTACATCCTAGGTTGATAACAATAACATAACAATTACTATTTACTATGTGTGCACTATGTGCCAAAGACTAACATCAACATCTCAGTTTTCATGACAAACTTGAGAAAGTTATTATCCCATTACACTAATAAACAAAAATATTAGGACAATTGAAGGGTCCTGCCCAATATAATCAGCAAGTAACAGGTAGAGCAGGGACTTAAACTAGCATCCAGTCTCTTCGTGGGGTCGATGAGGGTTTCCAGAAATGTGTTTTACAGAATTCTGATTCCTCGAAAAATTATCAATGGTTTTTTGGGGTTTTTTGATTTTGTTTTTGTTTTGGTTTTTAGGGATAAGGTGGGGGGACTATTTTGTTGAAATAAGTTTCAGAAATGCCATATACCTTGGAGATTCATGCTCCAGATTATTTAAAGTTTTACAGTAAGAAATTTTGCTTGACTATCATTTCCTACATTTATTTAATCCTGGAATTTATTTTCTCAAGAAATACAAAGATAATTCTGAGAAAAATATTCGAGGGATACTGCTTTTGGTAATGAAAACATTTTAGAATAGAGACATGATGTATTCAACCCTGAACTCAAGGAAGATAAATTTGGCAGCGGTGTGTAGGTTGGAACTCATAGCCACAGAAAACTTTCCTTTCCTTGGGTTGTAATTCCATCGCTGAAAGTGAATACGTTTGTGAATGGAAATTCTTTGTTCTCAGCTCCGATTCTTTCCACCTCTCTTAGACTAGCAAATTAAAGATATTACAAAGAAAGGAGACATTAATTATATTGCACAAATTAGTTATGAAGCTATCTACAGCTCATTCTTTTTCAGGACAAGAGCAAGAAGAAAACCAATACATTTTGTTCCTTAATTTTATTAATGTCTGGAAGATGTGTACTGATGACGTATCAGTACTGCATGATCTGGCAGCCAACAGTTGGTCTGCTTTGGAGAGATGACAATTTGTTCTTAACTGGCTTTTCATTTCACGTCGCACATTTCTTTCAGCTCTCTCTGTCCTACATCTTCCTTATGTGCGATACACACATTTGCTCCATCATGCCTGCCCACTAAATTAACCCTGAAATACCGAAACCTGGAGCCAGGGGAGTGCTGGTAGGAAACCAAGACATTGAAGAGTCCATCTCATCTCTCACACTACACAAAGGGTCTGGTAGGAATGGCTCTTTCAAGCGCTATCTGTGATCTGCATCAGCTCAGAATCCTTCCTCGTCTCCACTTCCTTCATTTCCTAGCCACTGTTCTCAGTTGTTATCTTGTCCTCTAGGCGTCCCTCTTACCACTCTATTCTCCTATTTCAATGAACCTTATCCTTGCTTCCTCCATGTCTCCTCTAAAAACAGTGGCCTTTAAAGCAGAAGTGTCTTTGTAACATTACAAACGAAGGAAAAATACAGTAGGTGATTTGAGGCCCTGTGGTACAGCATTAAAGCGTTTAGGGTGTTCACCACCTCAGCCCCCCTCTCCTCACCTCCAAGCCCTGGGCCAGCAGACTAGGGCACTCATCTCTGGTTCTGGTCCACTGCTGTCTGTTTCAGAATTCCGCCTTTAAAACGGTATCATTAGTATTAATACTATCTCATTCATCAATTTTGATATGAGAATCGAATGATGTGTACCTTGTAGAAAAGTTTGTCTTTTTCTGATTAAACAAAAAAAGGTACACAGAATAATATAACATGGAGATACCTCTACCTCAAATTTTGTCCAAGTTCCTTCCCTTTTTTCTATTTTTAAAACAATTTGCAAATTATGTATCTATGCCCCTTTTTAAACCTGAAAGGAAGCATTACAGGTAAAACTATTGTCTCCTTTGACCATTTATAGCCCAGTCTCTCCTGTGTCCTCATATTCATCCCTACCCCCACCACCAAAGTAATCACTTCTATGAGTAAGTTCTTCCCGTATATGCATTAGATTTTATAAACATATATTCATATCTAGGAACCATGTGTAGAAGTGTTATTATGCTTTTAAAAATATATGTGTGTATAATACATATGCATATATATACATATGTATAGATACATATATGTGCATATATATACATTGTGTAGATACATGTATGTGCATATGTATGTATACAAATGTATATATACATCTATATACACACACACAAATGAAAGTATCTGGCAGCTTCTCAAAAAGCTAGACAAAGAATTATCATGTGATTCAACAATTCCATTTCTAGGTATATAACCAAAGGGATTGAAAGCAAGGACTGGAATAGATAATTGTATGCCAGTGTTCAATGCAGCATTATCTACAATAGCCAAAAGGTGGAAGAAATCCACAGGTCCACTAACAGATGAATGGATAAACAAAATGTGGCATATACCCACAATGCAATATTCTGCCATAAAAAAGAAATGAAGTTCTGATACAAACTACATAGATGAACTTAAGACATGAAAAAAACAAATAAATGAAATAAGCAAAGCACAAAAAGACATTTGTGGTATAATTTCATTTATATGATGCACCTAGAATAGCCAAATTCATCAGGACTGAAAGTAACAGAGGTTGTTAGAAGTTTGGTGTAGAAGCAATAACATGTTATTGCTTAATGGTTACAGAATTTTTGTTTAGGGGTAATGGAAAATTATTTCCAAAATAATCATGACATAGTAGTGATGTTGTACAATATTGTGAATGTAATTAATGAAACAGAATTAATTGTAAACTTAATTAAAATGGCAAATTATATGTTATATATTTTTACTGCAATTTTAAAAATTAATAATACATTTACCAAAACCCATTGAATTGTTCACTTTGTTTTTAAATTTATTTCATTTTATTTTTCTAGAGACAGAGTTTTGCTATGTTGCCTAGGCCAGAGTGCAGTGGCTATTCATGGGCACAGTCATGGCGCACTGCAGCCTTGAACTTCTGGGCTCAAGCAATCCTCCTGCCTCAGCCTCTGGAGCAGCTGGGACTACATGTGTGTGCCACTGTGCCCAGCTGAACCGTTCACTTCAAATGGGCGAATTGTGTGGTATGTAAATTATATCTCAATAAAGCTGTTTAAAGTAGATATATATGGTATTATATATGTATGGGTTGTATACATATACATATACATATATGGTATTATACACATAACTGGTATTATACATATGCCAACATATTATACATATAATTGCATTATGGTATATACAGATATGGTATTATATATATAATTGAATTATATATGGTATTATAAGGTATGGTATTATACAGTATGGTATTACATACATAATTTAGTTTATATATATAGTTTTTGGTTTTTGTTTTGAGACAGGGTTTCACTCTGTCGCCCAGGCTGGAGTGCAGTGGTGCAACCACAGCTCACTACAGCGTCAGCCTCCTGGGTTCAAGCAATCCTCCTGACTCAGCCTTTCACTTAGCTGGGACCACAGATGCATGCCACCACACCTGGCTAATTCTTTTTATTACTGGTAGAGCCAGGATCTCCATATGTCGCACCGGCTGATACCAAACTCCTGGGCTCAGGAGATTCTCCCACCTCAGCCTCCCAAAGTGCTGGGATTACAGGCATGAGCCACTGTGCCTGGCCCACACATTATATTTTTGAGATCTATCCAAGTTGAGAGCTATAGTTGTGTAGTTCATTCCTTTTTAACGTTATGTCATAGGAATATACTACACAATTTATACATGCATTCTCTAATTAAGGGCACTTAGAATGTTTCCACCATTTTATTATTTCAGATAGTGCTGCAACGAACATTCTCATACATGTCTCCTCAGATGCAGGTAAAATGTCCTCAGTATATAGGTGTGTGTCATGTGTTTTCAAAGCTTTAATGTATTATATGAATGTAGGCTTCTTATTTTTAGAATCTTAACTCTTAGCCATTTATTTAACGCACGTTTATTGAACCTGCAATGGGGCAAACGGGGTCACGGCCTCTGTGGATCTCACAGTCTGCAGCACGTATCAATTGGTTAGAATAAGAGGTGGGACTCTTGAACACTTCAATCTCTACAAAGCAGCTCCTTCCAGTCCGTTTTTCATCTGGACCCACCTCAGCTTCTCCTGTTTCCTTTCCTCTGCTTGACCCCTTTTCCTCCCACCATTTCTAGTTGTTATCTAAATTCCTCAACCAGTCTTCTAATTTTCTCAGCCTCTCTTTCAAGAGAGGTTCTTTAACCTTACTGCATCCATCTCATCTTGCAAAAAAAGTGTATCAGCCTTAGAATAAATTTTTCTAAAAATCAGTTTAAAAGAAAGAGCAAAATGTGTATTTTCCTGTGAAATTTAGGAGCTGGACATGTCTTATTTCTTGTGTTTTTCTGCTAGGTTAACTTGGACTTTGTATCAGCAGTCCCCAACCTTTTTGGCCCCAAGGACCAGTTTCGTGGAAGACAATTTTTCCATGAACCAGGGTTGGGGAATTGGGAGATTGGAGGGTTGAGGGGGTGAGTGTGGGAGGTTCGGGATGAAACTGTTCCACATGAGTCTCATCAGGAGTGTGCAACCTAGATCCCTCACATACACAGTTCACAATAGGGTTCAAGCTCCTATGAGAATCTAATGCTGTCACTGACCTGACAGGAGGCGGAGCTGAGGCAGTAATGCTCACTCACCCACCGCTCACCTCCTGCTATGCTACCCAGTTCCTAACAGGCCACAGACGAGTACCGGTCTGCAGCAGGGGTTTGGAACCCCTGCTTTAAATGATAAAATCTCATGAAGCAAGAACAACAATTTTAGCTGATGCTATTCATTATGTAGCTTAGCATTTAATGCACTATAGACACTATAAAAATATTTGACTGACAATACTAGTCAGACCATGTAATGCACAGTCCTAAGCACTAAAGAGTGATACAAAGATTATGAAAACAAGGTCCTGCACTCACAATTAATAAAGAAAATGAGGCTGGGCATGGTGGCTCACACCTGTAATGCCAGCACTATCAGAGGCCGAGGCAGGCAAATCGCTTCAGCTCTGGAGCTTAAGTCCAGCCTAGGCAACATGTCAAAATTCCGTCTCTACAAAAAAAAAAAAAAAAAAAAAAAAAAAAAAAAAAAATTAGCTGGGTGAGAGGGTGCGCACCTGTGGTACCAGCTACTGAGGAGGTCGAGGTAGGAGGATCAGTTGAGTCCAGGAAGTCAAGGCTGCCGTGAGCCATGATTGTGCCACCACTGCACTTTAGCCTGGACGACAGAATGAGACCCTTCCTCAAAAAAAAAAAGAAAAAAAAAGTAATAGGCCGGGCAGGGTGGCTTATGCCTGTAATCCCAGCACTTTGGGAGGCCAAGGCAGGCAGATCACTTCAGGTCAGGAGTTTGAGACCAGCCTGGCCAACATGGTGAAACCCCGTCTCTACTAAAAGTAAAAAATTAGCCAGGCACGGTGGTGCACCTGTATTCCCAGCTACTTGGGAGGATGAGGTAGGAGGACCAGTTGAACTTGGGAGGTGGAGGTTGCAGTGAGCTAAGATCATGCCACTGCACTCCAGCCTGGGCAACACAGCGAGACTCTGTCTCAAAAAAAAAAAAAAAATGTAGTGCACCAATGCATCTCCAGATTCTAGAGTAGTGCACGACACAGAGTGGACACAATAACTAGTTGTTGAATGATGAATAAGTGAATAAATAAACAAATGAACAAACAAATTCATGAGGAACAATGAGGATGGGGTAAAGTTGAGATGGGACACAGAAAAATGCTAAAAATGGATTGATTATGAATCTTTCTACCTTTTACGTTCAACGTGGAACTCTGATGTTTTCTGATGTGTTAACAACCTCACCTCAGTGATTTTAGTTTTATCAAGTCTGACAAGCACCATAGGTTTTGGGTTGTTTTTTTTTCTAACCTCAACATCTTTCAAAGAAATACACACTTGTTTCTATTGTCAGCATATAAATAAGCATGTGTGGAAAATACCAAATGTTCAAATAACTTGATAATTCCACATAATAAGTGGCTCCAGTGGCGCAATCGGTTAGCGCGCGGTACTTATAAGATAATTCCACATAATAAAATGAAAGTCTCAAGCCAAGTAAATCTCAAAATACATATTTGATTGAATAAGAAGTGACACAATACCCATTTTTATAGGATCACATGACTATTCTTTTAGTTTCCTGAAGAAAAAATATATTGCTAAAACCAAAATGTTTCCCATATGCAGAAGAAAACGATTACTGATATATGGAAGGTGAAATCTGAGGTAAATACATGTCAGTAAGGACTTTGGAGGTGATGACTATAACATGGGACCACAGGACTCAATATGCACCTTGTCTTTCAGTTAATTTAAATAGACTTAAAATTCGTGGAAGGCAAATTATGGAAAGCCAACATATTCACACTCATGAGGATGAAAACTGATTAGACATTCATTTTTTTCCTCTAGCGCTTCAGCATGTTCTCTGGCTTTTGTTCTCTCTCTCTTCCCACTTATCTCTTTCTTGCTGTTCTGTGATAAGAAACAACAGATTATTAGTGTAGTGAAGCCAATACATCTTTAACCCTTTTCTCTCAGCCCTAGAACTTCTTGAAAATTCATATACTAAGACATGCGGTGGTAATTACATTTCACACACCTCAAAGATTGTGTCATGCAGACAGAAATTTTTAAGATGGTAAATAAGGCATATGTGCATGAAGGAGTTCTTCGTTTGATAACACAAGTTTATTTTGATAAAGCACACATTACTAATGGGAAACTGAATGCTAAATAATATGTATATACTGTTACCGGTACAGTAGAAAAAGATTGTAGACGTTATTCATTTGTCATAGGAGCACCTGAGAATGCCTAATGTATGAACTGCATTTGAGCTGGTTATTCAGGCTTCTGTATCAAAAATCTGTAAAAAAAAGTTTAAAAGTGGTGAATTTATTTAATGAAAAGTATTTTTAAGGCCGGAAGCGGTGGCTCATGCCTATAATCCCAGCGCTTTGGGAGGCTGAGGTGGGCAGATCACCGGAGGTCAGGAATTCGAGAGCAGCCTAACATGGTGAAACCCTGTCGCTACTAAAAACACGAAAATTAGCCAGGCGTGGTGGCACATGCCTGTAATCTCAGCTACTCAGAAGGCTGAAGCAGGAGAATCGCTTGAACCTGGGAACGGACCTTGTGGTGAGTCGAGGTCGCACCACTGCATTCCGGCATGGGGAACAAGAGCAGAAACTCTGTCCAAAAAAAGAAAAGAAAGAAAGAAAGAACGAATGAAAGAAAGAAAAGAAAAGGTTTTTTGTTTTTGTTTTGTTTTGTTTTTTGGGTTTTTGTTTGTTTGTTTATTTTTGAGACGGAGTCTCTTTCTGTCGCCCAGGCTGCAGTGCGGCGACACGATCTTGGCTCACTGCAAGCTCCGCCTCCTGGGTTCATGCTGTTCTCCTGCCTCAGCCTCCCAAATAGCTGGGACTACAGGCACCCGCCACAACGCCCGGCTAATTTTTTGTATTTTTGGTAGAGACGGGGTTTCACCGTGTTAGCCAGGATGGTCTCGATCTCCTGACCTCCTGATCCACCTGCCTGGGCCTCCCAAAGTGCTGGGATTACAGGCGTGAGCCGCCACACCCGGCCAAGAAAAGTATTTTTCAAAAGAGAGAGAAAAAAAGAGAGACCATATTTGTGGGTTTATTCACTCTTTAAGTTAGCAACTTTGATCACTCCAAATTCTTTTTTTTTTTTTAGACAGTGTTGCTCTGTTGCCCAGGCCGGAGTACAGTGGCTTGATCTTGGCTCACTGCAACTCCACCTTCCGCGTTCAGGTGATTCTCCTGTCTCAGCCTCCTGAGTAGCTGGGATTACAGGCACATGCCACAAAGCCTGGCTAATTTTTTTGTATTTTTGGTAGAAATGGGGTTTCGCCCTGTTGGCTGCGCTGGCCTTGAGCTACTGACCTCAAGTGATCTGCCCACCTCAGCCTCCCAAAGTGCTGGGATTACATATGTGAGCCACTGTGCCTGGCCTGCTCACTACAAATTCTATAGGATTCAAAGAACATCCCTATCCATGCCAGGACTCTTGGAATGTTTCTAGTGGGAAGGCAGATGGAGCTCTCAGGATGCTATTCACAGAGAGCCAGTCAAAGGTTGTGTTTTTTGGAGACGGAGTCTTGCTCTGGCTCCAAAAGAGTATAATGGCACAATCTCCACTCACTGCAACCTCCGCCTCCAGGGTTCAAGCGATTCTCTTGCTTCAGCTTCCGGAGTAGCTGATTACAGGCACACACCACCACACCCGACTAATTTTTGTATTTCTAGTAGAGACGGGGTTTCATCATGTTGGCCAGGCTGGTCTTGAACTCCTGGCCTCGAGTGATCTGCCTGCCTCGGCCTTCCAAAGTGCTGGGATTACAGGCGTGAGCCACTGCACCCAGCTGGGCACAGCTTTCTGATAGCATCATGGGCACTGCAAGGCCAAAGTGACCTCCTAACACTCATTCTGTAAATAGATAAAATTTGGGGGGTGGTGCATGTCACTGTTGTATTTCTGGAAAAGCTCTTTCCATTTTTCAAAAAAGAGCCAATAATATATGCATAGTTATCCCCATACAGAAAGTTTCTTTGATAGTCAAAGCCTGTAAAATTGCCTCACATTTGTTCTTTGTGAGATAATGGCTACCTCCCGCCTTCATGAAAATTATATTCGATCTATTCAATTTAGCCCTCCTCTACAAATGAAGATTTCCCTGCACCCACATGGTCTTTAAGTATCTCTCAATTCTAATATATCATTTCTAATTTGTATAAGAGCCTGTTTTTTGCCTCAGACACAAGGTCCTAGACAATTCGCATAATATAAATTGGCTTTCATATGTGCATATTTATTAGGTTTCAAATATTCAAATATATTACACATATATAAGACTCTTACTAAAATCCTGTGTTCCCACTTAGCATTTGATTTTTTAAATTCCCATTAGTATTAATATTAACTAACTCATTTTTTCAAATATACACTTGAGGATACTAATTTTTATGGGTTTCAAGTAGTGTAATTTCTTCCAACCAGTTCTAAATTACTGAAATCTTTCAATGGCAGGCTGTTATATGAATGCTAAAATGCAATTTCAAATACCCAGTACATTAATAAGCAGCATCAGTTGGCTTATCTCTGCCATGTTAAGCAATGCAAGGAATATGGCATTTATTTGTACAGCAGGCGTTATTTCTCAAGTGACACATCGTTTCTTATTCTTCAGCCTAAACTGCAGAATATTTCCTATTTTACCAAGTAACTGAACCTTGAATATCGGTAGTGCATGGTACATAGACTTAAAAAAGATTTAATTCAAACTACCCTCTACTGTCTCTGTGGATATCTTCAGTAACAACTGTCTTGGAACAGTGGTGCTTATTTTAAAAGATAACGTTAGGCTGGGTGAGGTGGCTCATGCTTGTAATCCCAGCACTTTGGGAGTCTCTGTGCATACCTTCAGTAACAGTTTCCTTGAAACAGCACTGCTTATTTTAAAAGCTAGTATTAGGGGTGAGCTGGCTCACACCTGTAATCCCAGCACTTTGGGAGGCTGAGGGGGGCAGATTGCTTGAGTCCAGAAGTTCAAGACCAGCCTGGGCAACATGGCAAAACCCTCATCTTTACAAAAAATACAAAAATCAGGCCAGGCGCAGTGGCTCACGCCTGTAATCCCAGCACTTTGGGAGGCCAAGGCGGGCAGATCACAAGGTCAGGAGATTGAGACCATCCTGGCGAACACGGTGAAACCCTGTCTCTACTAAAAATACAAAAAATTAGCCAGGCGTGGTGGCGGGTGCCTGTAGTCCCAGCTACTCAGGAGGCTGAGGCAGGAGAATGGCATGAACCCAGGAGGTGGAGCTTGCAGTGAGCCGAGATCACGCCACTGCACTCCAGCCTGGGCAACAGAGTGGGACTCCATCTCAAAAAAAAAAAAAAAAAAAAAAAAAAAATTAGCTGGATGTGGTGATGTATGCCTATAGTCCCAGCTACTTTAGAGGTTGAGATGGGAGGATCACTTGAGCCCAGGAGGTTGAGGCTGCAGTAAGCCATGATCACACTGCTGCACATGATAAATTGGTATAATGTCTTAATTTTTTTGTTAAAAAAAAAAGATTATGGCTATGGAAAACATGGAGTTTCTCACAAATATGTGGTTAAGGAAAGTCCAAATTTATCTCTTACGTTGCAGACTTGTGGAAATTCCTCCTAATGAAGCCAGTAATACAAAATATAGTATTTATCATTTTCAGTGTGTGCAAAAGAGTTCAAGGAAAATGCCAAACTAACCTGGTCAAGGTTGGTGGAAAGATTTTTATCTTCCAACCTAGGAAGCACCTCAATGGAGAAACGATTTTATTCATTTTTATAGCCCAGGATGTAACACAGTGCCAGTATGCAGTAGACAAGCAATAAATATTTCTTGAATGTGTTTCTCTGCCTAGCGATTTATCTTCCCTCTTCTGATTCAAGATAATTTAAGTTACAAAAGAAGGGCATTGAGATCCACAGACTGAGGCAAAAAGAGCTTAGGGCTCACGTCACCAACGAATCCAGGTGCTTCAGTCTTGGTGCTTTAAGATCCACGGTTCAAATATGTGACTGGAACTTTGTTGTTCTCTGCTAATTTCTCATTTATGATTCCTCAGTATTGTTTCCATTTCCTGAAGCTGACAGTAGCTCCAAGAGCTATATACTTCAGGTTCAAATCCCAGATGATCCCTGGACCAAGCATTGTGGCCAGGGACATCAACATGTTGATTAATTTAGCCATGGGCATATGTTCCACCCATGGATCACAGGCAAAGTCAATGCCTTCAGAGGTACCCAAGCCCACAGTAGACAAGAGGTTGGACCCATTCACAGAAAGAGGGAGACAGTTATCAGGAGAAGACTGAATGGATGCTGGACAAAACTAAGCCAGAGTTGTCCCCTAAAGATACTTATAGTATTTGTTAAGCATTCAGTCTGTCAACTACATGCTACATACTGCATTTCCTGTGTTTTAAGATGTACATATTTTTTCTTCACATCTTTATATCTCCAAAATCAGGCAGCATCATATAATCACTGTTGGCCCAATGGCAGTCATGACATGGCTTGACTGTGCTTACCCAAATGTCAAAAACTCCAAAATCAAGACCTGTCCAAAAGGGTGTCAGTGGCTTGAGAAAAAATCCAGAGACAAATATGGGATCACTTTCTTAGCTCTCAGAACTCAAATTGTAATGGGAAGAGGGGTAGGGACAAGTAGTGAGTCTGATATGTTTAGCAACATTTCTGAAGCAAGGGTCAAAAAGCTCTTGCTCTATACTTGCACAGTCAGCTGAACAGCTCAGCACCAATGGCTTTTAGTTCTTTTATGAAGTCTTTGAAGAAATGCTGTGTCATCAACACTCTTGATACCTCAAAGAACATAAGAAAGCATTGTGCCCTCAGTTAAGCAGTCACATTTTTTCCTCCTACTGATAAATAAAATAATGGTGCATCCTGTATCTGATAGCATTTTAGACTCAATGAAATAAAGTGCCAGTTTTTGTCAGGATGGTAAGGATGCAAAAATAAAAAATAACATAAAAGTAAATGATATAAACCTTGCCTTTAAGGAATTTATACTCTAATTGAAAAGTGAAGGCATCTGTATTAGTCTGTTTTCACACTGATGATAAAGACATACCTGAGACTGAGTAATTTATAAAGAAAAAGAGGTTTAATGAACTCACAGTTCCAAGTGGCTGGGGAGGCCTCACAATCATGGTGGAAGGTGGAAGGTGAAAGGCACATCTTACATGGCAGCAAGCAAGAGAGAAAGAGAGCCAAGCAAAAGGGGAAACCCCTTATAAAATCAACAGATCTCATGAGACTTATTTGCTACCATGAAAACAGTATCAGGGAAACTGCCCCCATGACTCAATTGTCTCCCACTGGATCCCTTCCACAACATGTGGGAATTATGGGAGCTACAATTTAGGATGAGCTTTGGGGTGGGAGACACAGCCAAACCATATCAGCATCTATTTGCTGTGTCTTATATACAGCATTTACTAAAAGAGAGTAGGTAAAAGAAGACAAGTGAGTGATTCAAGGTTTCTGAAGACGTAGTGATAACTGGCAGAGAGCAGACCCCTAGAAATGAATAGGGACTCTCTCCTGAAAGAAGTAGGTCTTGAACTTGGCATTTAAGTAAGGATATGGCTCAGGTCAACAAAGATAAATGAGAGAGGGTATTCTAGAAAAAAGAGAATAGAAGGTAAGAAAAAGTGGAAGTATATATATGTATCTTAGAATAAAGCCAGTCAAGAGCAGAGCATTCTTAAGGGAAGCTCTGTTGGAGGCCAGATTGTAAAAGAGCCCAAAATGCCAAACCCAAACCAAGAAGCCAAAACTCAGTTCTGGGGGCAATGGGAATTTTTGCACAGAGATTTACTTGCTCTAAGTTGTGCCACTACAAGTTTAACCCAGAATCAATGTGCAGAAAGAATTGGATAGAGAAGAAAGGGCAAGGGTGGTGGAGGGGACAGGGGACAGAATGGAGGAGAAAATTCTGTCATTGAAAAATAAAAACACAGCCAATACTCTGAGAAATAAATGGAAATAAAAATAATAGAAGGAATAGCAAAGACTTGGAATCAACCCAAATGTCCATCAGTGACAGACTGGATTAAGAAAATGTGGCACATATACACCATGGAATACTATGCAGCCATAAAAAAGGATGAGTTTGTGGTCTTTGTAGGGACATGGATGCAGCTGGAAACCATCATTCTCAGCAAACTATCGCAAGAACAGAAAATCAAACACCGCATGTTCTCACTCACAGGTGGAAATTGAACAATGAGATCACTTGGACATGGGAAGGGGAACATCACACACCAGGGCCTATTATGGAGAGGGGGGAGGGGGGAGGGATGGCATTGGGAGTTATACCTGATGTAAATGACGAGTTGATGGGTGCTGAGGAGTTGATGGGTGCAGTACACCAACATGGCACATGTATACATATGTAACAATCCTGCACATTGTGCACATGTACCCTAGAACTTAAGGTACAATTAAAAAAAAAAAGAAGAAGGACTCAATTCCACCATGGCAATGGAAACAAAAACTGCGCAGGAGTTTGGAGACAGTCCCAATACTCAACCACCATGGTCACATTGCAATTTAGTGTGATGATGAGAAACCCTAGCAAGTCCACGCCTTCCATGCTTCCAGAATGTTACAGGCTCCAGGCTGCAGGAGACACTGGAGGGCTGTGTTCTCCAAGGAGGTGGAAAAATCCTTGCCTGGATAAGTGTCCTTTAACTACAAAAGACTTAAAACTGTGAGCTGGAGATAAGAAAGCAAAGGTTTAAGCCAGGAGTAGGAAATGGGTTCTTTTGTCTCCAAGTTGAGACAGCCCTAAGCCTCTGAGGCAAAACATTCCTGACAACCACAGTGACCAGCAGAGCAAGCAGCAGTCATCTCTTATTGTGGGCTATTCTTACCCGCCTGGGATATTCCAGGCCTGTGGCAGCGCTCATATGTCCCCATCAGGGCAGCCAGATGCTTCAGGATATAATAGCAGCAATACTTTTAACCCAAGAAAAACTTCTGCTAACTAGTCAAGTAAATTTCTCTATTAAAAAAGCATTTACTCCTTGAAAACATTTCCACAACCACTTCACTTGTGCAAGAAGCCCTTAAAGTGTTCATGTTTTGTCTTAAAGAAGTGTTCATGTTTTGTCTTCTCTATCAAGCATGAATCGCTGTGCCACCATCACACGAACCCACAAGGATCTCACCCTTATTCTGAATTCCTGTATCATGGGTGCAGGCAGAAATCTGTATCTCAGTTGGGTGTCCCAACTTTAGACCGTGACTTGGTTATTCTCCTGCTGCTTCCTGTGCAGTGAGTGACAGCTCTTCCCTTAGAGACAAAAGCCTGGGTAACCCCCAACTCACTGGGGAAGTCACTGGATCCTTCCAGATAGCCTCATCTTGCAATAAGGAGAATCATGCCATTCCACTCGGCATTTGTGGGAGGTTTCTGTGAAATGATGGCATAGAATAAGAGCAACTGGTGTGAAGTGGGTGTATGACAACCCATATCGTGGGATTTCAATCCCTTACTGACCCCTACGACCTTCACAGATTACATCTTCCCCTTGTATTGCCCAGCCCCATCTCGCCTGGGTAATCTTGTGTTTTATAAATAAAAACTGAAGCTCAACAAGGTGATTTATTTCCCAAGTATATATAGATATTATAGTCATATTTTTATCATAAATATATATAACTTGTTAATAAAGATATAGTTTCTAAATATTTTCTCTACACTCAAGAATATGAAAATTTCATAAAGGATATCATAATTACATTTATTGAGTACCTACAATATACCATTTATATGTTTACATTCTCTATATATGTAATAAGCCTTTTAGGCTTTACAAAAATCCTATGAAATAGGCTTTAGAATTATTCTCATTTAATAAGGAAGCAGAGGCAAAAATCAGTTAGGTCCCTTTTCCAAGGGCTTTCAGGTCCAGGATTTGAATCTAGGTAGCTTAGCCCTCTTTGCCCTTAATTTCCATGCTGTGCAAAGCTTGCATTAAAGTAGGCTAAGTGGGGAGGTGGGCAGAAGCAACTCATCAGGTCTCAGCTTGTGTAGGCCAGAGTCCCCTTCCAGAGTGGCCCCAGGAAACTTCTCCAGTTACAGACTTCTCCAGTTACAGAGGGACTTTAGGGAATCCCCGTCCAAATAGGGCAGTGTGGGATAGACCTGAGAAAACTGTTGAAGAACAGTGGAAATCCCCTGCCATCGAGAGATTTGAAAGAGTCTAGCATTTTCCTCTTTTGTCTCTTCAGATGGAACTAGTCCATTAGTTTATAGCAACTGCAGCAGGTCACAAAATAATGGGTATAAGTGCCCTTGGAGGAATCTAGACCAGCTCTGTGTAAGTTTAGCCACATTACCTTGGTCCACCATGCCTTTCAAAAACACTAAGGAGACTGGAGTTTGCATTTTGAAGACCAGTTTAGAGTGAAATGGCTTAGGTAAAAAGTTGCTTGTTACACTTGGCCTTTTTGTCCTTCATGCTGAATATTTCATTTTAGATCTTCAAAGACTTCTGTAAAGAAAGCTCTCTTATAAGGGAGTTAAATCCCTCCAATCACTCAAAAATAAGTGCTTCTTTACTTTTTTTTTTTTTGAGACAGAGCCTCGGTCTGTCGCCCAGGCTGGAGTGCAGTGGCATGATCTTGGCTCACTGCAACCTCCACCTCCCAGGTTCAAGCGATTCTCTTGCCTGAGCCTCCTGAGTAGCTGGGGTTATAGGCACCCACTACCTTGCCCAGCTAATGTTTGTATTTTTAGTAGGGACAGGGGTTTCACCATGTTGCCCAAGCTGGTCTCTAACTCCTGACCTCAGGTGATCCATCCGCCTCAGCCTCCCAAAGTGGTGGGATTACAAGCGTGAGCCATTGTGCCCGGCCTAGCGCATCTTTACTTCTAAAAACTTCAAAACCCAGCTCTCATTATAAAAAATGATAATTGATATGTGAAGGTGTTTTATTTATTTTAAATGAGTAAATTTTGAAAAAGAGAATGTAGTAGAGAAACCTCTCTCTAACCACATTTTCCCTCCACTCTTACACAATAGTCAACACAGAAGACTCTGTGATCAAATGTGTGGGATTTTTTTTCCCACACACCAGTAACAGACACAAGTTGGGTGTCTTCCAATCCAGTTCTGACACCATTTACCCTAAGATAATCTCAGATCCCACAGGCTGAGGGCTCAGTCTCAAGATTGCTTCCCTTTACACATACATCAGTCCCAAGTCCCATGACCCCTTCTTTGGGTTCAATTAATTTGCTGGAGCCACTCACAGAACTTAGGAAAACACTAATTTACACTTGCCAGTTTATCATAAAGGATACTGCAAAGAATATAGATGAAGAGGCGTGTAGGGTGACTTATGGGGAAGGGCCGTGGAGCTTCCATGCCCTCCCTGGAGGCCACCCTGCAGGCACCTCAGTGTGTTCAGCTACTTAGAAGCTCTCTGAATGCATCCTCTTGGGTTTTTTATGAAAGCTTCATAACATCAGCTTTCCTTCCCCCAGGGTTTAGGGTGGGACCCTCTCCCGGGAGGGTCTTAAGACCCACCCACTATCAGAGACGCGGGGAAACAGGAGAGTGAAAGGAAGGCAGGAGAAAGACAGAGGCCTATCCCTGAAGCCAAATACACCCAACATTATAACAAAGACTGTAGCAAGGGCTTATGGGAGGTATGAGCCAGAACAGTGGACAAAAACAAATATATATATATATAAAATAACACCACAGAGAATGTTCTTATAGTACAGCATATTGAATCAAAGAACTCAGCTATATAAAACAATTAATGTCATTTCCTGAATTCTTCTAAAATAATTTTCTTTTATTCAACCCATGTTTATGTGTTGTCAGATCCCTCATTAAGGCATCAATCTATTCTTAGGGAAATCACTAGAATATGACTAATTCATCATAATTGGTATCTATTGAAAGATCAAAACCCAACTTAGATGAATCCAGGAAAAAAAGGCATCACTGAAAGACGTAGTTTTTTGAGTGGCCCACAGGCAGTGGGAAAAATATACAAAATGCAAAAAACAAAACTAGTGGCATCGGTTTACAGAAACTATGAGAGTAGAGGAACAAGTTGTTAAACTATACCACAAGGAAGTAAACAGACAAATGCAGAATGTGGGATGTTTGAATATTATGGATCTGGTTTCTTCCAGAAGTTAATGGTATGGAAAATAAAAAGACTAAAAAGGAATTATGAGCAATAACAACAAAATTCATTCGGTAGAACTTGTGTGGCCCCTGATTAAAACAAAACAAAACAATATCCCCCCCCCCAAAGAAAAAACAGTTGTAAGAACACATTTTTGAGACAATAGAGAAAATTTGAATACAGTATGGGTTTTATACAACACCAAGTTATGACCATCAATTTTGCTAGTGTTATAATTACATTATAACACTATTACATGCTTTATGTGCTAGAATGGATATGCTTATATGCTTCTATTATATAACACTATTATAACAGCATAACAAAGTAAACAGGAATGTAGTAAGCTGATGTCTGGGTTTTGCTTTAAATACTTTAACAAATAAAAGAAAAGAAAAAATATATTATGCACACATGGCAAAATATTGGTATTTATTAAATTGAGCAATGGTCATGAGAGTTCATTTTACTACTTTCTCTTCTTTGTATGCTTAAACTTTTCATATTAAAATAAAATTACTCTGACAAATGACGGATATATAGTTTTAAAATGTTACTATTTTCTTCTAGTAGGCAAAAATGTTATAACTGCATGTAATTTTAGCCTGTAAAAATTAAATTATTAGACGTAGAAGTTGAATTTTACATCTCGTATTTGTCAAGAGGTTATACAGAAGTATTTTTTTTTTTTGTAGAATGAATAATACCATTGATATTAACTTAAGTATCTAAATACTACTATTTAAATTTCATTTCTTTTTATGGATTTTCCTTAAAATGGTCACATCTGTGTAATTCCCAACAGAATAAGATAGGTATCATAAGAATACACATGCCAAGCTTAGTCTAAGTGCACTTTCGATAGCTTTGGGACATACAATACAGGGAGGGAAGGACGGAGAAGAAACAGAGGCGCAAAGTTAGTTTTCAAATGTAGGCATCTAGGAGAATGGCAGTGCTGCTGGAATTATGAAAATTGAAATAGGAAACTAGTTATAGTGATAAGATGCTGAGATCAGTTTGGAATGTTGAGTGAGAAAGTCTGGTGGGCAATGCAGGGCAAGATGTTCAGCAGGCAGTATAAAAAAAAACCAGGTATCTTATGACTGGGGATCTTTAAGGGCTAGCGATTTGGAATCTGTATGCCTGGAAGTGATTTATTATGTGCTTCCTAAGAACATAAGTGGAAAGGAGAATGAGCGAAGATAAAGGAAAAGGTCTCAAGATAAAATATTGGAGGACCACCACATTTAAGAAAGGAAAAGAGGAAAGAATGATGATAAAGAAATATTTTGAGTGTTAGGAGAGCCAGGAGATATAGAATCACTGAAGCAAATGGAGGAATTACTTTCTGCTAGGGCTGGAATTATTTCCTCAATGCAGAGATAACAGCTTTGAATGGACAGATAATTTCATGTAGGATTTCCTTTAATTTCTTGATAATTGCTTTGCCTCTGCTTAGGGTTATTAGCTACTTCCTTGGGGCTAGTTAGAGCCCTGTCCTCCTTCCTCAAGCAAATGTATAGACAGAAAAGATTGAGAGAGTATATAAAATTTGTCTTACTCAGTTCAGGCTGCTATAACAAAAATGCCATAGACTGCATAGCTTATAGACAACAGAAATTTATTTCCCATAGTTTTGGAGGCTGGAATTCCAAAACCAGGGTGCCAGCATGACTGGGTTCTGGTGAGGGCCCTCTTCCAGGTCCCAGACAGCAGGCTTCTCATTGTATCCTCACACGGAGGAAAGAGAGCAAGAGATCTCTGAAGTCCCTTCTAGAAGGGCACTAAGCCCATTCATGAAGGTGGCGTCCTCATGATCTAATTACCTCCCAAAGTCCCCCACTTCCTAATAGCATCACTTTGGGGATTAAGATTCAACCTATAAATTTTGGGGGGATACAAACATTCGGATACAAACATTCAGCCTGCAACAATTCTACCTAATTTGGGATTATTGATGCATGACATGAGATGCTCAGGTGTCTGGCTTGTTTTGAAGTGTTCAAACTGGTAGACCGTCAAAGGAACTAAGACCGTTAAAGAAAAGTAATAACAGTAATTTAAATCACGTAGCTAATTTTAAAATCCCCCGTTTCCTTTTTTATAAAAGAGACTTTGGGAAGAGAATGTGAAGGGAGAGACACAGATCAACCTGGGAAATGGTTCAGAACCATTTTTATGGTAAATCATTTGGAAAAGTCGAGGATGCTAAAGACTGAGCCCAGTGGCTTGGCAGTTAGAAGACGTCACTGTCGATTGCAAAGAATGGCTAAAGCAGAGTGGTGGGGAAGCCAGATTGCAAGGTGTGGATACTAAGGGGTTCCACAGTGAGTAGGGACAAGAACCAATGGTAATGGGCAGAGACATGCATTGACAAAGTTTGGTGGTGTATTAGTCAGGGTTCTCTAGAAAGACAGAACTAATAGGATAGATGTATATATAAGAGGAGTTTACTAAGGAGTATTGACTCTCACAATCACAAGGTGAGATCCCACAATAGGCTGTCAGCAAGCTGAGGAGCAAAGAAGCCAGTCTGAGTCCCAAAACTGAAGAACTTGGAGTCTAATGTTCAAGTGCAGAAAGCATCCATCACAGGAGAAAGATGTAGGCCAGAAGATTAAACCAGTCTGGTCTTTCCACATTCTTCTGCCTGCTTTTATTCTGGCCACACTGGCAGCTGATTAGATGGTGCCCACCCAGATTGAGGGTGGGTCTGCCTTTCCCAATCCACAGAATCAAATGTTAACCTCCTTTGGCAATGCCCTCACAGACACATCCAGGAACAATACTTCGCATCCTTCAATCCAATCAAGTTGACACTCAATATTAAACTTCACAGGTAGTAAGGGAGCACTGAACTACAAGTCAATAGTTTCAGGAAGTGGCAAAGCTGCTGGAAAATTTTATATTAATATTCATGATTATTATTTAAAGAATAATGAAGATATAAACTTGAAAGCAGAGGCCCAAGAGTCAACACAGTGGAGGACTCTGAAAATGCCAGTAAAATGTGACAACCGATAGTCTAATCCTGGTGAAGTTCGGGGTTTTGAGTTGAAGTCACAGGAACTAGCTTTTGCAAGGAGAACCATTTTCTCAGAGAAGAAAGAAGAAAAATAAATAATGGAAAAATGCAAAAATATTTGTGGAAGCTGCAGGGGGAAGTACTTCTACTTGAAGAAGAAGGCAACTCACTCTGTTGATAATGAAGAAGAGGAAAAGTTGAGATCTTGGATGGAAAAGGTTTAGAATTGCAAAGGTAGAAAATGTAATAAAGAGATGATATGGCTTGCTGTGTACCCACCCAAATTTCATCTTGAATTAAGCTCCCATATACCCCATGTGTCATGGGAGGGACCCAGTGAGAGGTAATTGAATCACAGGGGCAGGTTTTTCTCATGTTGTTCTCATGGTAGTGAATAAGTCTCACAAGATCAGATGGTTTTATAAAGGGCAGTTTCCCTGCACACTTTCTTTTGCCTGCCACCATGTAAGACATGACTTTGCTCCTCCTTTGCCCCTCACCATGATTGTGAGGCCTTTCCAGCCATCATGTGGAACTGTGAGTCCATTAAACGTCTTTTTCTTTTCTTTTTTTTTTTTTTTTGAGACAGAGTCTCACTCAGTTGCCCAGGCTGGAGTGTAATGGCACGATCACGGCTCACTGCAACCTCCACCTCCCGAGTTCAAGCAATTCTCCTACCTCAGCCTCCTGAGTAGCTGAGATTACAGGCGCCCACCACCATGCCCAGTTAATTTTTGTACTTTTAGTACATGTTGGCCAGGCTGGTCTCAAACTCCTGACCTCAGGTGATTCACCCACCTTGGCCTCCCAAAGTGCTGGGATTACAGGCATGAGTCACTGCACCCGGCCTAAACCTCTTTTCCTTTAGAAATTACCCAGTCTTGGATATTTCTTCATGGCAATATGAAAATGGACTAATACAAGAGATGATGAAAAAGATGCTAAAAAGCTGTATGTGCTCTTCTGAAATTATATTCATAGTAGATCCAATCAGCATACTCTTTTGATGTCCCAGTGGCATGTAACAATTTGAGAAAGTAACAAAACAAGTGAATGAGGGAAGATTTCTGACTGGGAATGCAGGGAAGTCAAAGAAATGAAGAGTCATGCTTATGGTGGTAAGGAAATAAGTGCACACACGTACACACAAAACCACAGCAACAACAACTGACCTATAGTGAGTGGAGAGGTAAGGCAAGTCAGAATGGAGGTAATGAACTAAGAAAGTAGGAAGAGGATCTAGGGATTAAAGGTCACAAAGACATTTTTTAAAACAGGAAGCAAGACAGGGTGGGCAGAAAAAGAGGCTGTGACAACGAAAGGGAATTCTATATCCTTGGAGTAATTTGTTCATTAAGGCGGTCCCTTACATTGGTAACCAATGTGAGTTCCTGGAAATGTGTTTAAAGCCAAAAAAGAAAAAAAACAAAACAAAACAACAACAACAACAACAACAAAAACATGTAGATGTTAGAAAATTTCTCATGATGGTCTCTGTAGGCCCTGACTTCCTCAGGCTTGAGTGGCCAGGGGTGCCACTGAGAGTTCTAGCCTGTCAGCCCTCACTCTGGAACCCCAGGCAGGGAGATAGCTGCTGGGGTCAGGCCACCCATGTCCCAGGCACCTGGGTGGATTAAACCTAACTACCAACATCATGCCATTGTTTAGGTGGAACAGGGTAGGTGGTGAGGATCTTCATCTTCTGCACCTACAGAGGATTTGATTGTATTATTTCACCAAAGAATTGAGGCTGTGTCTGCTGGAACTAACCCCATTCCCCAACCCAGGAGAGCAGGTTTTAGGCACTGGGACATGACCCCTGAGCCTCCTTCATGAGTGCCGTCTGTGTGGAGGCAGAGGTCCAAGAACACGGTTCTTTGGCACCGGCTGGTGGGCGTTGGGACCACAAACCCCCGGCGTCTGTGCTCCTTTTGATTGAGTGGCTAACAGCAACACCCATCACTCAATGGTTGGTGTGGAGTTCGGTGTATGAAAGAAAGCTACTCAGGAGGCTGAGGCAGGAGAATCTCTTGAACCTGAGAGGCAGAGGTTGCAGTGAGCCAGGATTGTGCCACTGCACTCCAGCCTGAGTGACAGAATGAGACTTCGTTTCAAAAAACAAAAAAATTATCGAATGTGGTGTCAGGTGCCTGTAATCCCAGCTACTCAGGAGGCCAAGGCAGGAGAATCACTTGAACCCTCGAGGTGCAGGTTGCAGTGAGTCGAGATGGCACCATTGCACTCCAGCCTGTGTAACAAAAGTGAAACTCTGACTCAAAAAAAGAAAAAGAGAAAGAAAAAGAAAGTACCCAGAGTTCCTCCTCCCTCCTCACTCTCACTTTCTATTCTCCAGCCTACCATTTCTAGATCAGTTGGTCTAACTTGTTCTCCTGCGAAGTGCCCAACAGCATGGGCGAAAGAACATGGGCACTGGGGTCAGCTTGCCTGGATAAGGACTAGAACGGTAGTTCTTATTCCTTTCATTAGAGCCATCATTTCCTTCCCTCCTCTAAATTTCGGAAAAATCATCTATTCCTTGAAAGTTGTAGGTATCCTCCCTCTCTCACTTCCTTTATTGAATTTGTTTTTGAATTTTTTGAAAGTTCACTTCCTGTATGAAAGTTCACTACCCGCCTGAGGGAGAGGTAGTGAACTTGCCTTCTTTATCTAAATGTGCAACCTCCCATCCGTCTACCCCATCCAAGCCACAGCTGAACTCACATGTTGTGGGGTGGGAGTGCACATGGGTGCAAGGTTTATTTTCGGTCTTAACAAAATATTGCTGCTTTTACAATAATACAATAACAATCAAACTATTTCACAATTTAGTTGGAAAATTTAATGCACTTTTGCAGTTTTATTCATGTTTCTGACAGATATAAAAATCTTTTCACTCTGAGGAGGCAAGAGAAAGGATATGTCTCATTCTCCTTCTCCTTATTCCTACGATCCTTTTATTCTTCTCTGTTCTTTCCTTCTTCCACTCTCCTTTTGCTCACCCTAAAAATTTGATTCGTCCCTTTTATTACCCAAGAGGGAGAAAAAAGGTAAAGGGGAAAATCTCTTCACGATACTGGCATTTTATAAGAAGCACATATTGAAAAGCTGTGACTTAAGAGGCACAACCAAAGACCCAAAAGAATTTCACTAATTCTTTTATGAATTCATTAATTCTTGCAACAAATATCCTATAATGTGCCTGGCACTGTAGTAGGCACTCTCCCTTCCTCACCCTAAATAACTAAGTTGTGGATCTAAGCTTTCTGTATAGTTCTCCTGCAATAGAAACTTAAGAAAATAACCACCTGCATTTGATATACTCTTTTTCTTCCACTTTGCAAAACATAAATGACTTTGTGTATTTTATTTATTTATTTATTTATTTATTTATTTTATTTATTTTTTTTGAGGTGGAGTCTCACTCTTGTTGCCCAGGCTGGAGTGCAATGGCCCAATCTGGGCTCATTACAACCTCTGCCTCCCAGGTTCAAGCGCTTCTCCTGCTTCAGCCTGTAGCTGGAATTACAGAAGCCTGCCAGCATGCCTGGCTAATTTTTTTTTGTATATTTAGTAGAGAAGGGGTTTCACCATATTGGCCAGGCTGGTCTCAAACTTGCCGGCCTCAGCCTCCGAAAGTGCTGGGATTACAGGCGTGAGCCACCGTGCCCGGCCTGACTTCATATATTTAAAATAGTTTCTTCTTTTCTACCCCAGAGTGTAGAAAAAAGAGCTAAGGTTTAGAATTCAGGCAAATCAAGTGAGTTCAAATCCTGATTATCTGTGTGAACTTAGACAACTTAATCTACTTTTGAGTTTTCATCAGTTAATTGAGGGTATTACAACTACAGTATAGAGATGTTGAAATTCAATGAGAAAAAGAATGAAGTACCTTGAACAAGGAAAGTTCCTTCCCTTATGTTGTTGTCTTCGTTTATAAGCCTTTTGAGGATAGTTTATAAACTCATTCATCTGAAATGCAGTAGTGTTAATAACCAATATAAAAACTACAAAGTGCTAACAGAGCAAGCAAATGTGTAAACTGAACACATTTCAGTAAATTGATTGATTTTCCAGGAGGGTATTTCATATGCAGGGCAAGTCTTCATTTGCCGTTGCATGAGCTGGGGAAATTCTGCACTGAAAATTCATTAACAGTTCTCTCATGGGGGAATTTCTTCTTCTCTTGCCCGAACAACAAGTTATAGTAACATAGTTACATATTCATATTTGTGAGATGGAACTGTGGAAAAAGCGGGTCCTTGCAACGTGGCAGAATTGGGTTTTCGGTAAAACCATGAGCAAGTTACGTGACTTCTCTGAGCCTCGGTGTTCTGAGCTATAAAACTGGCATATTGCTTACGCACGCGTTGGCATATGAATTGAGTTTAACACGTATTCTAACACCTGGCACATAACTGACAATCAGCATTATTTCCTCCTCTCCCAGGTCCACCTGGCCAGTTACAGGGAAATGATCCCTATAAACAACACCTGCTAAGTGCGCCCCGCATTATGCTAGGCCCAGTTCGCAGCTCACCTCATTTAATTCTCGCACTTAATTAGTTTCATGAGGAACATTGCAGAGGCAGTTTGAGACGTGAAGCTAATGAAGCTTAAGCTTCGGGCCCCCTCACGAGCACAGATGCTTTCTAATCCCAGAATCTCATTTTATACTTCCCTTGAGGATTCGCCACCCCCACTCACAGTTATTTCAGTTTCAAGCCCCACAACACGTGGATTCGCCCCTGGATAGGAATTATTATTATTGTTATTATTATTAATTTCCCTCCTTTTGCAGAGGGGTAGAGTAGGCTGCCTCAGATCACACCCTCCTAAGTGGAGGAGCAAGATCTGAACCGAAGCAGCCCGACCCGGAGCCCCAACTCTTAACCGCGGGCGGCGATGACAAGAGTCTCACGGAAGAGAGGCAAAGTTCCCAACGCGGGGGCGGATAATCATAGCGCAGAAGTCCCCAGGGCGGCTACCGCGGGCAGGCTGGGGTCGGAGGGGGATCGCCCCGCCGAGGCTCCCGCCCCTTCCTCCCCTTCCCCTTTTCCGCGCCGCGGAGTAGGAGACGGGCCGCACGCCCAGCGGCCGCCCGGACCCGGTCGCCGCCCTCGGAGCTGCCCCAGTGGGCCACGGGCTCCGGACTCCAGAACTTTCCAAACGGGGGAAACTTGGCGGCGGGTCGGTAGGAAGGGCAGGTGAGGCACTGGCTAGCGAGAGAACGGGCTGGCAGCGGGGCGGGAAGCCCGGGGCGCGGCGTGCAGGTAGGAGCGAGGGGCAGGGGCTCCAACCCGGGTCGCAGGTGCCCACGTGCCGCGCGGAGCCCGCGGGCCCGGCGAGGCAGCCTGGCCGAGGCTCCTGCCTGCGTCCTGCTGGGGATGGCGGTCGGTGCTTGGGACACCGGCAGCCACCTTTGTGCTGCTTGGGGCGCGCTTCCCTTTTCCCCGCGGTCTGCAACTATTCGCTTCTGCGCTGGGCGGAGGGCGGGCCGGGTGACGTGGGAGTTGAACAGCCGCCATCTAGCGCCCGCCCCGCCGTCCCCTGTCCCCGCGCCGAGGCTTGTCGCTGCCTCCGGGGTCCAGTGCTTGCGGAGGCTGGGGGCGGGGCTGTCGGCGCCGACGGCGGGGTGGTCATTGCTGAACCACCCCAACGGGAGAATCTCAAGTGCCAGCTTAGCCCGTCCACTAGAGACTGAGTTAATAGGAAGAAAGTGACCGAGTGGCGGCGGGGAGGTCCCCTCAGACTTCGGGAGAAAAGAGACCTGGGCCGTGACATCCCCCCGGATTGCCGGCGGTGCGCGGGATAATTTCGGGGGCAGGACTCCCCTGATGGGGGCGGGCAGGACACGCCCCGCCGTGGTGGGCGTGGGGACTTTGGCAGGTGGACAACTGTGTTGGGTTTGTAGGGCCCGGGCTGTGTCGAGGACAGCGATACCCCTGGGGCTTCCGGAGTGTTCAGAGGTCTGGGAGCGCGGGAGCTGTTCATTTTATTGAAAAAGCCAAGTGAAGTGACAACTATAGCAGTTATTCAAAGGTCGTGACATTGAGCATCTTTGTGGCCACTGAAAGAAGACATAACTCCGATGTGTTAAGGGAATAAATAATGATATGACAGGCTTTATGTTGTTTTGTGCGTCGCTGCCTAACCCAAGGCGCCTCCCAGAAGCACCTGGAGAGCTTTTCAGAACACACCTATTAGGCCTACCCCAGAGGTCCTGAATCACATGAGGGGGTAAAGCCCTGGCCTGTGCCTTTTGGTAAAAGCTGCCCCGGGGATGTGGCTGGGGACGCCTAGTTAGGGATCAGGAAGGAGAAGAACTGGGTTCCACTCATGTGACCTTAAACACATTTTCAGCCCAGTTTTATCATCTGTAAAGTGGCCCCAGAGAACTTGTAATAGAGGTGAAATAGGGTTATGGAAGTGTTTGAAAAAGGGAGAAATTGGAATAATACAAAGTTCCGGTGCAGGTTGCAACAAATAAATTCATTCTTTGGTTCTGCAAGTGATCTTTCCGCTGAGAGGAGTATGGCAGGATACCCTTGCCACAGGAAGGAAAGGAGGGCTGGTTTTCAGGCGATCAGCTCTGTGACAATGTTGGTGTAAACTGTAACTCAGAAAATTGTCAGCAGGTTGAAAAGTGAGCCAGCTCCAGCCTGTGGAGGATGGTTTGAAAAATGCACCATTTCTGCTTCCTATTCTCAAGAACCAAAGGCTTTAGATTATTTTCCTGTAAGCAAATTAAGAACCAGTAATCGCCTATGTGTCCTGCCCTATGGTAACCCCAGTCTGTCTGAAGGCTGCATGTTTTCCTGCTAAATTTGAATTTCTGTTCCATCATTCAGCAGACATGTATTGGGGATCTTCATGTACCAGGCATTCTTGGAATATAAAGATGAATAAATGCTGTTTTTTCCCTAGCCCTCTCTGTTAAGCTGGGGAGACTAATGTGAAAACAGCCTGCAATATAACCCGGCTATGATGATAACTAAGGTAGAAAATGAACAAAGTGCTGCATGGCCCAGAGAGAGGGGCAGCTCCCTAGGTTTGGGGGGAAAAGCATCCAAGGGAGGCAAAAATAGGGATGGGTAAACACTGGCCTTCTGTACTAGCCACATATAGAATTTAGGATTCACTGTGTAGTCAAATCTGTGTGTGTGTGTGTGTGTGTGTTTTAGTCTGATAACATTCTAATGTAATTATGTGCTGATCATCTAAAATGGAAATTACTTTGTTTCATGATGTCTTTTTTTTTTTTTTTTTTTTTTTTTTGAGACAAAATCTCGCTCTGTCACCCAGGCTGGAGTGCAGTGGCGTGATCTCAGCTCACTGCAACCTCTGCCTCCCCTGTTCAAGTGATTCTCCTGCCTCAGCCTCCCAAGTAACTGGGACTACAAGTGTGTGCCACCACACCCGGCTAGGTTTTTGTATTTTTAGTAGAGACGGGGTTTCCAATGTTAGCCAGGATTGTCTCAATCTCATGACCTTGTGATCTGCCCACCTTTGCCTCCCATAGTTCTGGGATTACAGGTGTGAGCCACCGCACCCAGCCGGTGATGTCTCTTTTTTAAGTTTTCTAAGCATTCTGTCATTTCATCTTCGTTACAGTCTCGGCTATGTCTAAAGTTAACACAATAAAGGGGTGGTTAAAAAACAAAACAAATAAACAAACAAAAACAAAGAAAAAGTTCAAAATGTGTCCTACATTCATAGTAAATATAACTGATACATTGTTTTCATTGCACGAACTTTCAAGTTGTAGGCATTTTTGTCCTCATTATGTTAATTACAGAAGGGTGGAATGAAAACAGAGGAGAGGTGCACAAAAGGAAAATCGTAAGAAGAATAAAAAAAGGAATAACTAGAAGAGGGAGATTAGGAGGAGGAAGGAACTTGATAAAATTGATGGTGGGAGGTGTGGAGTAGAAAAGGAATAAGTGAATCAAATCTGGCTGCCAACTTCTTCCTCAGGGACTCATTTTTTCATATAGATTTTAATAGAACTGTAGATTTGTAGTTTTAAAGTTATTTCAAAATATAGAGGGAGACAGTATAGTATGGAGGTTAAACATGGGCTAAACAAGTTTGAATAACTTACTGGCTGGTGACCTTGAACAGGGTCCTCAATCAGCTGTGTCTGCTCTTTGTACAATGGGGATATAATAATATGATCTATAGGAGACTTGTGAGGATTAACAGCTATGATGTTTCAGAGGCACCTGGCTATGAAAAGGCCACATTCAGGAGTGGCTGCTCTCTTGTTCTTATCTCACTTTACTTGATCCTGGTGGAACTTGGTAGGCTGCACAGATAGATCAGAGGGTTCTCATAAAATTTGAGAAAGCTTCGTAAAGGAGTAAAGAGGACTTGCTCTGGCTAGAGTGGGGGAAATGACCTTTCAGACCCTTAGCCACCTGGAGACAGTGAAGTGGCATTAGGGATAGAGAAATAAACAGTAAAGGTACTAATAACCTTGAGGTTATATCCCAAAATGGACTTCAAGGCTGATCTCTCAAAATGGCTCCAGGTACCCCAAAAGACTAAAGCAGGTTTACTTACAGGGCAGCCTCAGGGATGGAAAATACTATTAATGGCAAGACAAAGCTTAATGCACCCAATGACAAGATTCCCTTAAATTCACAATAGGTGATAGATTTCATGAGTGGCTTCGATGGGTGGTAGCAATTTGCTGAATAATTTTGCTGAATACCTTTCCTCAATATATTAAAGATATCTGGGAAAGTTACAGTTAGGGTTAGGGCTGTGAGTAGTATTTATCAAAATGTATGTGATTCTTCCCTATTATTGAGAAGGGCGGTTACAGAGCAGGAGGTCACAGTATCCCCAGGAAAGAGAATTGAGAGGAAGTATCTGGAGAGGATTTGAGGCTTTGTTAACAGACACAAAGGCCCTTGAATCCTGCCCAGTTGGTGGAGGAACCTTAGCAAGACCTGTAGGTCTGAGTCACATTGTAGGCCCAGAGGCCTAGGAAGAAAGAATGGCTTAAAGGGCCAGGCCTAGGGCCCTGCTGCCCTGCACCACCCTGGGAAGCTGTTCCTCACATTCCACTGCTGCAGTCCAGTCTTGGTTCAAAGAGCCCCAGGTAGAGTTCTGGCTATGGCTTTGGGGAATACAAGGTTTCATAAGCCTTAGGTGGTGTTAAGCCTGTAGGTGCATGGAATGCAAGAATGAAGGAGACTTGGCAGCTTCCCCCTATATTTCCAATGACATATCAGAAAGCCTGAGTGCACAGGCAGAAGCCTGCTGTAGGGGTGGAGTCCCTGAAGAGAAACTCTACCTGGTCAGTGTGGAGGGGAAATGTGTGGCTGGAGCCACCACACAGAGTACCCCCAGGGCACTGCCTAGTGGAGTTGTGGGAAGGGGGCCACCACCCTCCAGACCCCAGAATGTTAGATCCACCAGCAGCTTGCACTCTTGCCTAGAAAAGCTGCAACACAATCCAGCCTGTGAGAGCAGCTGCTGGGGCTGTACCTTGCAAAGCCACAGGGGCAGAGCTTCCCAAGGCCTTGGGGTTCCACTCCTTGCACCCATGTGTCCTAGATACAGGACATGGAGTCAAAGAAGATTATTTCAGAGCTTTAAGATTTAATATCTGCCCTGCTGGGTTTCAGACTCGCATGAAAATTAACCCTTTCTTTTGGCCAATATCTCCCTTTAGAAATGGGAATGTTTACCCAATATCTGTACCACCACTGTATTTTGGAAGTAAATGATTTGTTTTACTTCTATAGGCCCAAAAATGGAAGGTCATGAGTCTCAGATGAGACTTAGGACTTTGGACTTGATGTTGGAATGAGTTAAGACTTTAATGAACTGTTGAGAAGAGATGATAGCACTTTGTAATGTGAGAAGGACATGAGATTTCGGGGGACAGGGGCAGAATTATGTGGTTTGAAAATTCGTCCCCTCTAAATCTCATGTTGAAATGTAATCCTCAGTGTTGGATGTGGGGCCTGCTGAGAGATGTTGAGATCATAGGGATGGATCCCTCAGGAATGGCTTAGTGCCATCTTCCTGGTGATGAATGAGCTCATGCAAGATCTGGTTGTTAAAAGTGTATGGTGCTGTGGCACCTACCTTACCTTGCTCTTAATCATGTGACATGCTGGTTCCCTGTCACCTTCTGCCATGAGTAAGAGCTCCTTGAGCCCTCACCAGAAGCTGAGCGTATGTCAGCACCATGCTTCTTGTACAGCCTACAGACACATAAACCAATTAAACTTCTTTTCTTTGTAAATTAACCAGTCTCAGTTATTCCTGTATAGTGATGCAAAGATGGCCTAGCACAAGTGATATTTTGGAAATGACACCAGTTTTAGCTTTGGTATAGGTGTATAAATTTGGAGTCAATCTTATTAGAGACGGTCAAGTATTCATTGGCTCAGCCTAATCTTGGTTTGGATCTGGCCGAAGTTAAAACTGCAATAGTAATAATAGGTTCCTTCAGACATTAATTTGCATGAGTCCATGAACCTGAGGACTTTGGGCTGAAGGAAGAGAGACGAAGCATGTGGAAGTTTTAAAAAAATAGAGATGAGTGGTGGTGTGGAAGGCATGGGATGGCATTTGCCACTTCCTCCTTTTCTCTTGGGGCACAGCTACTTAGACTGGGCTTTTGGGGAGAGGAGCAAGAGACATGAGCCAATGAAGCTAATGGGTGTGTCATTTTCAGAGAAAGATGGAAGGGAATGTAGCATCTTTTATCAGCTTGTGGGTGTGGAATCTTTCGAGTACATTGGGAAATGGTGCCGGCGCAGGGAAGGGTGGGATTCTCTGGAGCACTGTATGCGGTATGCAGCATGCCGCAGTGGCGTGGGTGCTGGCACATGCTTCCCCCTGCCACGGATGGGCCAGCCCTTGGCCAGGTATACATGTAGGGTGCCTCTGGTCAGAAGAAAGGTGATTTTTAATATATTACTCAATACAGAGCAACATATTTATAAACAACTTGTTTAGGAGAAGTAAAAGCATTACATTTTATCAAGCAAGGATAAATAGAATACTGCTGGTTATTACCGATTTGCAGCTTGCAAAGTGCCATGTGCCTTGTCTTTATGTAGGTCTTCTTGTTGTTTAGTAAAAGTGAACATGTCTTTGGCGGAACTTTGGGCAGTTTTTTATAAAACTATACATACTCTTACCATATAATCCAGTGATTGCACTACTTGGTATTTACCCAAAGGGGTTGAAAACTGAAGTCCACACAAAAACCAGTATGAGGATGTTAATAGCAGCTTTATTCGTAATTTCCAAAACTTGAAAGCAACCAATACGTAGGTGAATGGATTAATAAACTGTGGTTCATCCAGACAACAGGACATTATTTAGCACTAAAAAGAAATGAGAGTCAGGCATAGTGGCTCAGCAGTTTGGGAGGCTGAGGCAGGAGGATTACTTGAGCCCGAGAGTTTGACAGTAGTCTGGGCAACATCTGGGCAACATAAAGAAACATAAAGAAAAATTTTTAGAAGTAGCTACAGTGAGTAGTGATTGTGCCACTGCACTCTGGCCTGGGCAGCAGCGATACCCTGTCTGAATTAAAAGAAAAAAAAAGAGCTATCCAGCCATGAAAAGACATAGGGGAACCTTAAATGCATATTACTAAGTGAAAGAAGCCAACCTGAAAAGGCTACCTACTGTATGACATTCTAGAAAAGGCAGAACTATGGAGGCAATAAAAAGATCAGTGGCTATCAAGGGTTAGCGGTGAAAAAGGGTTAAACAGATGGAGCACAGAGGAGTTTTTTTTTTTTAGAGCAGTGACACTACTCTGTATGGCACTATATTGGTAGATATATGCTGTTATAAATTTGTCCAAACACATAGAACGTATAACATCAAGGTGAGCCCGAATGTAAACCATGGATTCTGGATGATAATGGTGTGTCAGTGTGGATTCAACAGTTGGAACAAAAGTGCCACCCTGGTGGGGATGCTGGTAATAGGGGAGGCTGTGCATGTGTGGGGGATGGAACATGTAAGAAGTCTCTTTCCTTCTCAATTTTGCTGTGAACATAAAATTGCTTTAAAAAATAGGCTTTTAAAAAAGTGAATGTGTTAAAATATATAAAGTAGTGATTCTCAAACTGATCCTTTGGAGCTCTAGATTTCTTCAGAGGTAGGGGTGGGGTGGAGGAAGGGATGGGGAAAGAAAAGTGAGTAATCTTTTACCATGTTTAACTTGTGTGTGGTACTTCTGTCTTATATGTTGAGCTTCTGATATATCATTATGAAAAGGGTGTATCTGCTTTCAAAAGTAAGAGCACCACTATTTTATGAGCTTTTGAAGGCTAAATTTTAGCCTGAATCACAGGACTATCATGTATTTGGAACATGAATCTCTGTGTGTGTGTGAATATAGTACCCAAATAAAGACAGTGGCTGTGTAATCTTTCATGGGGATGAGGTTCTTTCTTCCAGGCCTTGTTATCATTAATAATGTAAATGTAGCTTTCACCTTCCTAAAGGCACCTATCGTTATGATTTATATCTCTGACAACTGTGGTTCTGGATCTGGAGATGAGCACATACACATTTCCCTTTATTAAGCTCCAAAACTTTGCTAAGGATGAAAGTGAAGGTCAGGGTTAGGGGCAGACCAGCACAAGGGCCATCAATGGAAGAGACTGTTGAGATGAGACTCGAGGGAGGAGAAAGAATCACAGGCTTGAGGGTAGTTGGGGGTCCTACGATAGAGGCACCCAGGGCATCAAGGAGCTAGATTTGGGGACAAAAACAATTTAGTACAGATAAGAACCCCCGTTTAAACCATAAGTCTCATCTGTATAGTAAAATTCCTCATGTTAAAGAATGCCAGTGTGGTTTTGTATAACAAGCACAGCAAGTCGTGGTGGGTTGTGGTTCTGGTGCTGCTTCTGTTCTTGGCTTTGTGACCTTTGGGTCTGCTTCCTTATATGTAAAATGAAAGTGTTGAACTAAGCACTCAGTGAGCTTTCTTCTCTGTTGAACGCACTGTGTTTCTGGGTAAGTGTGTTTTCATAAATATCTGTGGATATGAATATCTGTGGATGTGCCTCTCCGGGCTCATTAGACATTTCTTTTTCAAAATATATGGCACTACTACATGTAAAGGGTGTTTTTCAATAGAAAGTTCTATTTTTTGAGCTTCAATAACACTTGGATGGAATCCTTTATTATGACAATTCATGTTGAAAAGGTTCTGGGTTAATGCATTTTCCCCATGTTTTAATTTGTACATGTCCAAACACTGACCTGTGTTAAGTACAGAATAAAATGGCATTAAATTTATATTATTTACATGTTGCATTTCTTTTACAAATTTAAAGTTTAGGAAAGAAATACTTTTGCTAGAAATAATTTTGTAAGGAAATTAGCTCTAGTACACCTTAGACATGAACACACACACACACACACACACACAGACACAGACACACACGCTCTCTCTCTTTTTTAGTTTTTTTTTTTTTCTTTTAAGTTCTGGGATACATGTGTAGAACATGCAGGTTTGTTACATAGGTATACATGTGCCATGGTTTGCTGCACCCATCAACCTGTCATCTAGGTTCTAAGCCCTGCATGCATTAGGTATTTGTCTTAATGCTCTCCCTCCCCTCACCCCCCACCCCCGACAGGCCCCAGTGTGTGTTGTTGCCCTCTGTCCGTCCATGTGTTCTTATTGTTCAGCTCCCACTTATGAGTGAGAACATGCAGTGTTTGGTTTTCTGTTCCTGTGTTAGTTTGCTGAGGATGATGGCTTCCAGCTTCATTCCATGCCCCTGCAAGGGACATGATCTCATTCCTTTTCATGGCTGCATAGTATTGCATGGTATATATGTACCACATTTTCTTTATCCAGTCCATCATTAATGGACATTTGGGTTGGTTCCATGTCTTTGCTATTGTAAATTGTGCTGCAGTAAACATACGACACACACATTGTTTTCTTGCATAAGTAAAAAGTAAGTTTGGAAAGATATATACTAAACTTAGTCTTGGTTATCTCTGAAGAATGGACTATTTTAGGGGCTGGTAAACTTTCAGTTTTTACTTTATATACTTTTGTATTGTTTGTTAAAATGAGCATATATTTTATAATTTCATGCATGTGGTTCATTATAGAATGAGACTTTGTAATCATAAAGTACTTTTTTGAATTTATAAGTACAATTGTCATTTGACATAAGTAAGTTAAGACCTAGAGTTAAATAGTGTCATTTTGTTAGACCATATAGAGAAATGAATATCCCTTTCCTGATGGATTTTGAAGTTGATGATGTTCTTCTTGGTGTGTACTTGGACAGGATTCATGTGATAATTAATATAACCAAAGACTTTCCTGCAGCTTCTTAAAGAGGCTGAGCCCAGAGATGACTAATAGGTTTCATTGTATTTTATTGTAGCTGCCTAGAAGGATATGCTGATAAGGATCTTGAGGTTATAACTATGTTCACTGGGCAAGAATACCATGATCAGTAACTGGCCTGACATAGTAGAGGATGAGGAAAATAGCTGATCATTTTCCATGTATTTGCCATCCCTGAAGCCTAGACTTTTAGGTGGTAAGTTTCTTTATGAATGTAGTATATTCCTTTTTATCCAAATCCCATAGGGGCTTATTGGATGTACTGTCTATTGTATTTAATCAAATAGTATTTTGCACAGTTATTGAGTAGTTTCATGACAAATCATGTTAAGATGACAAGCACTGGGACCTTTTGTATCCCTCATAGATGGTAGCAAGATGTTATACCTGAATGAACTACTCAAGAATTAATGAGTAATTAGGCCAGGCGTGGTGACTCATGCCTGTAATCCCAGCACTTTGGGAGGCCATGGTGGCTGATCACCTGAAGTCGGGGGTTTGAGACCAGTCTGGCTAACAAGGTGTAACCCGTCTCCACTAAAATTACAAAAATTAGCTTGGCGTGGTGGTGCATGCCTGTAATCCCAGCTACTCAGGAGACTGAGGCAGGAGAATTGCTTGAACCCGGGAAGCAGAGGTTGCAGTGATCCAAAATTGTGCCACTGCACTCCAGCCTGGGCTACAGAGCGAGACCATCTCAAAAAAAAGATTGATTCATTTATTCTGGCAATGTGTGGTTGTAGCTAATTAGGATGACCCAATATAGATGAGCATCAGTTAAAATAAATAATTTCATCCTTGTTTATCAAAACATTTACAAGTATTGATGCTAACCTGAAAAAATATAGTATTGTGATTTTAATATTTTTCTGTGACTCCTTCAGTCTTCTCAGTTCATGACACCAAGAAAGAATTAAATGGCTTAAATGTTTAAACAAGGAGTAGTACAATTTTTACGTTTTTGGTCTAAGAGGGCACCAATGTTGCATATATCCTGGATGTGGAGAATTTAAACACATTGTTGATAGAATTTATTTTCTTAAGGACTAGTTACTGGAAAAGGAAAAATACAGAAAATCAGTCCCTCCACAACCCCTTCCCCACATTTTTTTTTTTCTTTTTTTGGTTTAGGAGTTGTGGAAAGAGAAAAGCGCTTAATCAGCATAGTGTGAAGCTGCCAGCATATTGAGTTTCCAATTATTTCAGACTGAATTTTTAAAAATCAAGCATTTGTTTGACATCCTGTTTGCAACCATATGAACAAGATATGTATTCATCCATTTATTTGTTTAACAACATCTATTAAATGTCAAGCACTGTTTAAGCTCTGGGAGTAGAGTGCTGGACAGGAAATACAGTCCCTGCCCCAAGTTCATTATGAATGAGAAAAAATTAGATCTCTGCAAAATGTCTTGTCCAAAGTGGTAGAACTGGGACTTGAACTAAGTATACACATTTTAAATTCAGTACTCTATCCTTTATATCACACTGCCTCACATAATTTTAAAGGACCCTGATTGAATATCAGCAAAAATGTTCTATCTGCCTTGGTTGATTGACTGATTGATTGATTGACTGATTGCCCTTCTTTGGTGGTAGTCTTTTTCTTGCCATTGCTCTTTTCCTTGCCGTATTGAATGAAGGACATATATGCTATCTGTCAGGATCTTAGGACAAATACTTATTTTTCTGAATATCAACCTATAATCATGTCATTAAAAATAATATCTGAGTAAAGTAATTGGAGCAGTATTTTTCAAACTCTTAAGTTTTAATTTGGTAAAATGAAACCAGTAAAAATAAAAATAAATATTACAGTACATCATGAGTAGTAAGGTAAATATTATTAGATTAAACTGTAATTCATAAATATATGTGATATGGTTTGGCTGTGTCCCCACCCAAATTTCATCTTGAATTGTAACTCCCATAATTCTCACATGTCGTGGGAGTAACCCAGTGGGAGGTGATTAAATTATGGGGGAAGGTCTTTGCTGCACTAATCTCATGATAGTGAATGAGTCTCATGAGATCTGATGGTTTTAAAAATGAGAGTTCCCCTGCACAAGCTCTCTCTTGCCTGCTGCCATTCATGTAAGACGTGACTTGCTCCTCCTCACTTTCCACCACGATTGTGAGGCCTCCCCAGCAATGTGGAACTGTAAGTCCATTAAACCTCTCTTTCTTCCCAGTCTTAACTATCTATCATAGTTATGACATGTCTTTATCAGCAGCATGAAAGCAGACTAATACAATATGTTTGAACTTGGTTGCAACATGAAATGTTTTTCTTAGTGTTGGTTGTGGTAAAAACATTTGAAACATATTGGTTTAAAGCACATCCAATGAGATACATTTGTGAAAAAAAACAGGGGTAAATGACTGTCCTTAGTTATTATTTGATTGTGTGTGTGCCTCATGCATGGTGGGTATTGTTTACCAAAAGGATTCAAAGCAGTAAAGTAGAATTAGTGTGAGGAAAGTACTAGTAGAAGCTATTTGGCATCTGAATATATGCCTGAATGGATCTTTTTTCATTAAGCACATACATGTTGCAGTTATTGGTTTCCCTGTGTCCTGTACTTTTGCTGATTGTGATTTCCTGTATTGAGTTGATTCATCGTTTTCTGAAATTTATTGTAATTTCATTGTGTGATATATAGAAAACTTAGAGAAAGTACGTAATTGAGGTGATTTCCTAGACATTATCTGATAGTGTGTAGGTGTCTAGATTTTAAGTTGTTACATATTACAAACTGTTAAAATTGATTTAGAGTTGTTACATATCATATACCAAATTATTTTAAAGCTGATTTAAGATTTTATTTTTACATTTAATTGATAAATGTTTGTCAGTAGATTTTGCCTGAAGATATCATTTGTAATAAAAGAGTAACAGATACAGTTCCCTAAGGTTTTTGGCTTTGTTTTGTTTTTGAGACAGAGTCTGGCTTTGTCATCTAGGTTGGAGTGCAGTGGCACAATTGTAGTTTACTACAGCCTGGAACTCCCAGATGAGTGATCCTACCACCTCAGCCTCCTGAGTAGCTGGGACAACAGGCATGTGCCACCACACCTGATTTACTTAAAAAAAATTTTTTTTTTGTAGAAACAGGGTCTCACTATGTTTCCCACGCTAGTCTCAAACTCCTGGCCTCAAGTGATCCTCCTGCATTGGTCTCCCAAAGTGCTGGGATTTTAGACGTGAGCCACTGCACCTGACCCAGAGATGTGTGTAAATATCATGTGCTTATTCTTTGCAAGGCAGGAATAAGATATTTATTCCATAGAATAAGCCTATAATGTAATCACAGAGACATAAACATATAAGAAGGGACAGCCTTAAAAGAGTGTAGAAGAATTTTTCTCTCCTCAGACAGAAGAAAAGAGAATAACATACAGAGGAAGAATCAGCCAGCAATATTTGTTCTTCTGCAGCTTCTGCTGGTGACACCCAGGCAAACAGGGTCTGGAGTGGACCTCCAGCAAACTTCAACAGACCTGCAACTGAGAGACCTGTTAGAAGGAAAACTAACAAACAGAAAGGAATAGTATCAACATCAACTAAAAAGACATCCACACCAAAACTCCATCTGTAGGTCACCATCATCAAAGACCAAAGGTAGATAAAACCACAAAGATGGGGAGAAACCAGAGCAGAAAAGCTGAAAATTCTAAAAACCAGAGTGCCTCTTCTCCTCCAAAGGTTTGCAGATCCTAGCCAGCAACAGAACAAAGCTGGACGGAGAATGACTTTGACGAGTGGACAGAAGTAGGCTTCAGAAGGTCGGTAATAACAGACTTCTCTGAGCTAAAGGGGGATGTTCGAACCCATCGCAAGGAAGCCAGAAACCTTGAAAAAAGATTAGATGATAGCTAGCTAGAATAAACAGTATATAGAAGACCCTAAATGACCTGATGGAACTGAAAACCATGGTACGAGAACTACGTGATGCATGCACAAGCTTCAGTAGCCAATTCGATCAAGTGAAAGAAAGGGTATCAGTGATCGAAGATCAAATTAATGAAATGAAGTGAGAAGAGAAGTTTAGAGAAAAAAGAGTGAAAAGAAACAAACAAAGCCTCCAAGAAATATGGGACTATGTGAAAAAACCAAATCTACATTTGATTGGTGTACCTGAAAATGGTGGGGAGAATGGAACCAAGCTGGAAAACACTCTTCAGGATATTATCCAGAACTTCCCCAACCTAGCAAGGCAGGCCAACATTCAGATTCAGGAAATACAGAGAACACCACAAAGATACTCCTCGAGAAGAGCAATGCCAAGACACATAATTGTCAGATTCACCAAGGTTGAAATGAAGGAAAAAGTATTAAGGGCAGCCAGAGAGAAAGGTCGGGTTACCCATAAAGGGAAGCCCATCAGACTAACAGTGGATTTCTTGGCAGAAACTCTACAAGTCAGAAGAGAGTGGGGGCCAATATTCAACATTCTTAAAGGAAAGAATTTTCAACCCAGAATTTCATATCCAGCCAGGCTAAGCTTCATAAGTGAAGGAGAAATAAAATCCTTTACAGACAAGCAAATGCTGAGAGCTTTTGTCACCACGAGGCCTGCCCTACAAGAGCTCCTGAAGGAAGCACTAGACATGGAAAGGAACAACTGGTACTAGCCACTGCAGAAACATGCCAAAATGTAAAGACCATTGATGCTAGGAAGAAACTGCATCAATTAATGGGCAAAACAACCAGCTAACATCATAACTACAGGATCAAATTCACACATAACAATATTAACCTTAAATGTAAATGGACTAAATGCCCCCATTAAAAGACACAGACTGGCAAATTGGATAAAGAGTCAATACCCATCAGTGTGCTGTATTCAGGAGACCCATCTCACGTGCAGAGACACCCATAGGCTCAAAATAAAGGAATGGAGGAAGATCTACCAAGCAAATGGAAAGGAAAAAAAAAGCAGGGGTTGCAATCCTAGTCTCTGATAAAACAGACTTTAAACCAAGAAAGATCAAAAGAGACAAGAAGGCCATTACATAATGGTAAAGGGATCAATTCAACAAGAAAAACTAACTATCCTAAATATATATGCACCCAATACAGGAGCACCCAGATTCATAAAGCAAGTCCTTAGAGACCTACAAAGAGACTTAGTCCATCAGTGATAGACTGGATTAAGAAACTGTGGCACATATACACCACGGAGCACTATGCAGCCATAAAAAAGGATGAGTTCCTATCCTTTGTAGGGACATGGATGAAGCTGGAAACCATCATTATGAGCAAACTCTCATGGACAAAAAACCAAACACTGCATGTTCTCACTCATAGGTGGGAATTGAACAATGAGAACACTTGGACACAGGGTGGGGAATATCACACACCGGGGCCTGGGGTGGGGGGGGTGTGGGGGAGGATAGCCTTAGGAGAAATACCTAATGTAAATGACGAGTTAATGGGTGCAGCAAACCAACATGGCACATGTATACGTATGTAACAAACTTGCACATTGTGTACGTGTACCCTAGAACTTAAAGTATATACCAAAAAAATAAAGTTGGAATAGTATCTGCCACAAACTCTCAATAAATATTAGCTTTTACTCTTCCTATTACTACGGCTTCTACTACTGTTAACTTTCATTGGTCTTCAACCTACAGCTCATATGTCTGCAAAGCATTTCCTGTTCTGGAAAAGAATAAAGTCAAACTCTCTCTTGACCACAGATCCCTTTCTGACTAATATATTCTCTCTTTTTCCCACCTAAGGGTTTTAAAGATTATCCAAGGTTAGCTATCTTTACTTCTTCATCTCCTATTGGTTTTTTGTTTGTTTGTTTGTTTTTGAGACAGAGTCTCACTCTGTCACCTGAGCTGGAGTGCAGTGGCGTGATCTCAGCTCGCTGCAACCTCCACCTCCCAGGTTCAAGCAATTCTCATGTCTCAGCCTCCCAAGTAGCTGGGATTACAGGCATGTGCCACCACACAATTTTTTTTTTTTTTTTTTTTTTTTTTGTATTTTTAGTAGAAACAGAGTTTTGCCATGTTGACCAGATTGGTCGCAAACTCCCGGCCTCAAGTGATCTGCCTGCCTTGGCCTCCCAAAATGCTGGGATTACAGGTGTTAGCCACTGTGCCTGGCTACCTCCTAGTAGCTTTTAATATTTTTTAGACATTGTTTTATTTATTTTTATATTTATTTATTTTTTGAGACTGAGTCTCCCTCTGTCACCCAGGGTAAAGTGCAGTGGTGTGATCCTACAACCTCTGCCTCCTGGGTTCAAATGATTTGCCTGCCTCAGCATCCTGAGTAGCTGGGATTACAAGCATGTGCCACCATGCCCAGCTAATTTTTGGTTTTTTTTTAATAGAGCCAAGGTTTCACTATGTTGCCCAGGCTGGTCTTGAACTCCTGGGTTTAAGCGATCCACCCGCCTCAGCCTCCCAAAGTGCTGGGATTACAGGTGTGAGCCACCGCGCCTGGCCTAGACCTTGTTTTAAATAAGATATTGACTAGTTAAACATTACTAAAATATTTTCTATTTTGAGTACTTTGATTATGTATTTACTACTTACCATGAACTTTGGAGTTCCCTGTAGGTCACTCCCTAAGTCCTTCCCTCTTTTTTTCTCATTAAATGTTATCACTGTGCAGTAATTTTATATTAATCATTTTCTAACCCTGTTCATCATTTTCCCTAACATTTGTATATGTTTAGTTTTGCTTGTTGTTGAATGTTGTATGTGGAATTATATGATATAAATTATCTGGAGGCTTGCCTTTTGAACCTAACTATAATTTCATCCATTTTTATTGGCATAAAGAATGCCATTATGTGCCACGATTTATTAATTTTCTTGTTGATGGACCTTTTGGCCTTTTGCTACTACAAACAGATTTGCTATGAACTTTCTTGCACATATATCCTGGTGTATATATGTGTAAATGTTTCTAGGATTTATACCCAAGAATGGAATTTCTGTAGCATTTAGTATATACCCCTTTGTATTCGCTATTACAAATTGTTGTATAATTTGTTGTTGTGCTATTTAATACCCCTACCAGAAATGTAAATCTCTTCTTGTCAACTTTTTCATTTTGGGAGTGTAAAATGGCATGTGATATTTTATTTGATTTTATTTTTGAGACACAGTCTCACTCTGTCACCCAGGTTAGAGTGAAGTGGCACGATCTCGGCTCACTGCAACCTCCACCTCCCAGGTTCAAGCAATTGTCATGTCTCAGCCTCCTAAGTAGCTGGGATTACAAGTGTGTGCCAACATGCCCAGTTAATTTTTATATTCTTTTTGTAGAGAAGGGGTTTTGCCATGTTGGCCAGGCTGGTTTCAAACTTTGGGCCTCTAGTGATCCACCCACTTCTGCCTCCCAAAGTGTTGGGATTACAGGTGTGAGCCACTGCATCTGGCCAGCATGTGATATTTTAAAATTTCATTATCTGATGACTAATGAAGTCAACCATCTTTTCATTTGTTTCACAGCCATTTCTGTTTATTCTTCAGTAAAACACCTGTTTATATGCCTTGCACGTTTTTCTTTTGGATTGTCTCTTCCTTATTTATTTGTAATAACTTTTTGTAATTCTGGAATAGCAAACCTATCTCCAAAATTTGTGGGTCATGTTTTTACTTTATGTCTTTCTCTTATCCCTGAGCTACTTTTGATATATTTTTTAATATCACTGGCTCTCAGCAATTTTATGATATATCTTGGTGTCGTTTTCTTTTCTTTTTGTAAAAAAACAACTTACTGAGATATAGTTCACATATCATACAATTCACCCATTTTGAATGGCTTTTAGTATATTCACAGAGTTGTGCATTTTCCACCATAATCAAGTTTATGACTTTTTCATTACCCAAAGAAGAAACCTTTACCCTTTAGTCATCATCCCCACACCTTTCATCACTTTTAGCCCTAGGCAGTCACTAATCTATTTTCTGTCTCTCTAGATTTGGCTACTCTGGGCATTTCATATAAATGGGATCATACAATATGTGGTTCTTTGTGATTGATTTATTCACACAGTATAATGTTTTCAAAGGCCACCCATGTTGTAGCATGTATCAGTACTTCATTTCTTTTTATTGCCAAATGAATTTCTTTGTATGGATATATCACATTATTTATCCATTCATTAAAAAATCCTATTCTTTCCTCATTGAACTATCTTGGCATTCTTGTCAGAAATCTACTGGGTACAGACATATGGGTTTATTTATGCATGCTTGATTCTATTCATTGATCTATAACTAGCCTTAATGCCAGTACCTCATTGTCTTGATTACTGTAGCTTTGTAGTAACTTTTGAAATTAGGAAGGGTGACCCCTTAACTTTGTTATGCTCTTTCAAGATTTTTTGGTAATTCTGATTCCCTTGAATTTCCATATGAATTTTATGAACAGCTTGTCAGTTTCTACAAAGACATTAACCAAAATCTTGATAGGGCAACCTAGTGTAGTGAAGAAGCCTCACAAGTTCAAACAAACAAACAATAAGAAGGTAAGTTTCAGTCGTATTACCATCTTAACACATATGGCTTTATTTTTTGTGCTTTGGGGTTTATTAAGATTCATAGATCTGTGTGGGCTTATCACTTTCATCAGATGTGTAGCATTTTCAGCCATTATTTTGTCAAATGCTATTACTATCCTCCATCTGAGACTCCAACTACTATCTGTTAGACAACTTGATACTGTTCCCACAGATCTCAGAGACTTTGCTTATTTTTTCAATTATTTTTCTCTTTGCATAGGTGGGAGTTAGTTCATTTTAGTATTACCATTTATTGGTGACAAGCACTAAGTTTTACTTACATTCTAAGGGGGGAAATTGTAGCCTGAACAATGAATCAAAGCAGTGCTAAGTCTCAAGAGTACTGTGCTTTTCATTGCAGAACTTTGCGGTGTACATTTCTATGTACAATAGCACAACATCAAAAGCAGTAGTTTGGGTTTGGGTTTTCTTATGAAAGTGACTTTATTTTATAAACAAAGACAGTAAATAGCTAAGAAAATATAGAAATAAAAATATACTATAGTTCATAATATTGATATGCATTGTATTCCTTGAAAGAAATGAAACTATCACCATCGTGATCATTTTCCTTTAAAATATCTTCTAAAATTGCATTGTTTTTGCTTTTTTAAAAAATGGAGTCTTGGGAGGCCGAGACGGGCGGATCATGAGGTCAGGAGATCGAGACCATCCTGGCTAATATGGTGAAACCCCATCTCTACTAAAAAAAAAAATACAAAAAACTAGCCGGGCGAGGTGGCGGGCACCTGTAGTCTCAGCTACTCGGGAAGCTGAGGCAGGAGAATGGCATAAACCCAGGAGGCGGAGCTTGCAGTGAGCTGAGATCCGGTCACTGCACTCCAGCCTGGGTGACAGAGCGAGACTCCATCTCAAAAATAAATAAATAAATAAATAAATAAATAAATAAATAAATAAATGGAGTCTCGCTCTGTCACCCAGGCTGGAGTGCAGTGGCACAGTCATATCAGAGCTCAGTGCAGTCTCAAACTCCTGGGTTTAAGCACTCCTACCATCTCAGTCTCCTAAGTAGCTGGGACTACAGGTGCACACTGCCACACCCAGCTAATTTTTTTTTTTTTTTTTTTTGTAGAGATGGGGCTTTGCTGTGTTGCCCAGGCTGCTCTGGAATTCCTGGGCTCAAGTTATTGTCCCACCTTGGCCTCCCAAAATGTTGGGATTACAGACATGAGCCACTGTGCCTGGCCTAAAACTGCATTCTGATATGACTTACTTGTCACATGGCTTCTCATCTTTTTAAAACTTCTCTTTTAGGTAATGATTAGCTCTGTTTTAGAGAGCTGTCTGTCATGGTATCTTTCTGTTTAAATGGTTCAGTGGTCCTCTGATCGCAGCATAAAGTTCAGTCTCAAAAATCAGTGTTTTATCAGGTAGAATCTTGCCTTTACATGTGTCCTTAATTAAAGCACTAAAATATTACATGCTTTTAAAGACATGCAGGCGTGGTCTGTGACAAGACACAAGCAGATAGTGCAGAGGAAAGAGTTAAGGTACTACCTTTAGTTTTCCTTTCCATGTGCAAATGAAGGTGGTATATTCACTTTCTGCCTGTCTCCAGGTCATATAATTCATCACAGCAATGTCTGGTCCTTTTATGATTTGCCCAACACCAAGAACAAACCATTAAGGATGGCCTTCATTTTACGACAGAGTATTTCAAACCTGTTTAGTTAAATAGTCTCATAATGGGCATTTAACACATCTCCCTTTTTGCTTGTCTTAGAGCAGTTTTCTGAAAGTTGCACAACTTCTGTATTTTCACTTTTTCCATTCTTTCCGCTTTCTTTTGTCCCTGAGTAGTGAAGAAGCCTCATAAGTTAAAACAAACAAACAAACAAAAACCAAAAAGCTATTCTGAATCAGAAATGCATGTTCCTAGAGTTGGCCCCTAGATGTCCACCACGCTCTTTCCAGTGCGCCACTTGCACCTGGTAGCAGCCCCAGGACTGGAGTCTTGTCACGTGGCAGGAATTGTCCTATGTCACAAAGTGCTAAGGGTGAGGAATTGTGTAGCAGGTCCCCTTCTCTGGGCAGGCTCAGCTGTGGAATTTTTGCCCATTTGGTTTGGAGCATGTGCCCCTTTGGTACTGGGCTTGTGGGCTGGCTGTCCTCAGTCACTAAGACTGAAGCATTGCACACTTGTACCACTTCTCCGCACAAAGTCTGTGTATTTCACAGCTGGTTTCCTCAGGATTTTGTTATAAGGCTTGCGTTTACTAAAATGAAACTGGCAAAGATGAAATAGCCTAAATGGACTATTCTTAGAGGAAGTGGTTGTCATTTCTGGGCATAAAAGACTTCTCCTCAGGTCCCTAAGCATTAGTGAGCATTGGAAGGAGGCATTCTGGAGGCAGAGCATAAAAGTCGGCTTGCAGCTGCCCTCTGGATCCATCTGGGGTGTCCTTGAAGCACTTTCTTGGGGTTGGAGTCCTGCGTTGAGGGTTTCCAGGCTAAGCCACACATAATCAGATGGCACTCTGGGCACAATAAAACCCAGAAATGCCCCTGCTCCTCCACCTCCTTAAAGAAGTTTCTCACCAGCCCACTCCAGTGATCCCTGAATTTCTTTGCCCCATCAGTTGGCTACCCTTGATTTGAGGGCCTCTAGTAGTGCCAGAAATGCTCAACATTGTCATTTTTCTCATCAACCGTGTGAGATCAGTAATGATCTACATTACACATATAAAAAAACAAGGTATCATATCTAGAGGCAAAAATAAGAAAATAAGGTAATTTGAGTATTGGGCATTTTGTTCTAGTCTTACCACTCATAGCAACAAGGATTTGACACAAAGCCTCTTGCCCCCGTGGTGGTTAATATTGAATGTCAACTTGATTGGATTGAAGGATGCAAAGTATTGTTCCTGGGCGTGTCTGTGAGAGTGTTGCCAAATTCGATTAACATTTGAGTCAGTGGACTAGGAGAGGAGATCCACCCTCAGTCTGCTTGGGCACCATCTAATCAGCTGCCAGCACAGCTAGAATAAAGCAGGCAGGAGAAGATGGAAGAGCAGATTTGCTGAGTTTTCCTGCCTTCATCCTTCTCCCGTGCTAGATGCTTCCTGCCCTCGAACATCAGACTCCAAGTACTTGAGTTTTTGGACTCTTGGACTTACACCAGAGGTTTTCCAGGGGCTCTCAGGCCTTTGGCCATAGACTGAAGGCTGCACTGTGAGCTTCCCTATTTTTGAGTTTTTGGTGCTTGTATTGATCTACCTACCACTGGCTTCCTTGCTATTCAGCTTGCAAGCAGCCTGTTGTGTGACTACCTTGTGACTGTGTGAGTCAATTCTCCTTAATAAACTCCCTCTCATATATACATCTATCCTATTAGTTATGTGCCTCTAGATAACTCTAATATACCACCCAGCCCCCAAAACATTTTAGTATGAAAAACTTTGAAATGTACAGGAAAGTTGAATTGTATAGTGAATGCCCTTATACCTACCATTAGATTCTATCATTAACATTTAACTGTTCTCAATGTATTACATACCTGTCCATCAATTTACCTTATTTCCAAGTTAATACTCAAAGATTTTTGTCCAAACCTGAAAGACTTCAGCTGAAGTCCTAGATCAGGCTCTGGGAGGAGTATTAGTCTACTCAGTGATGTTAAACAAAGCTGATGCATTGGGCCTGGTTCATCTACTTTACTTAAAGCTTGCAAAACTCCACAAATCTGAAAATTACTGTCAGCTATGTAAGATGACAATCACCTCCAAGGAAGATTTGTTTCAATCTTAAAAGCAAGGGGGAAATCCTGATTTTTAGAATAAAATAAACTCCAAAGTTAAGTTCCATGTTTGATATTGTAGATGAAATTTTGGCTGTTCAAGGTTCATTATTGCATAATGACAGTTCCTCAGGGTCCCCCACTTTTCTTTGCTGGAGGACTGAATCAGCTCCATGCTTCCTTTCTGGCATATAATTTCTTGAACCCCCTGAATGAGAGGAGGATACAAAGGAAACAAATAAGTCTTTTATTTTCTCGAAGAGAAACAAACACTAAAAGGACTTGAGGCTTACTTAGTTAACAGGAAAACTGGAGAGTCCTTCATTGCTGCCCTTGAGATGAGTGTGCAGTGAGCCTCATCTTCTAGTCAGCCTGGGGGTTGTGTGCCCAGCAGCCTGAGTCAGCAATCCTGGGCCTAGAGGTTTTAGCCCAGAGGGGTGTGGTGGGGATGGGGGGTCGTCAGCCTGGGCCTTGGCAGCTGAAGAAAGATGGAAGAGCCCTGGAGTGAGGCACCCCAGGAGGGAGGCTGGCGTTCATTAAGCTGGGGCACCCCCTCCTCCAACAACATGATTTTACATGTAAACATAGGTCATTCTTTTCAGCCCTGCATGGAGATGTAATTAACAGTATAAAACACTCCATGAAAATTGAAATCTGCAGTTTTGTATGTACTACATGGAGACCATGTCCTGTAGTGTAGTAAAAGCATCCATGTGTTTTTGATTTTGGATAGTGTATCTTTCATCTCTAGCAATTCTATCTGGGTTCTTCTACATTCTTGAGTGTTTGGAGCATATTTATAATAGCAGTTTTTGTGTTCAAGTTTCTTTACCTCAGACTTATAAATGACCATTTCTTTTGAGAGATTTTTTTTTCTAGTTATGGATCTTATCTTCCTGCTTTTTTGCATGCCGATAGTTTTTTGATGTGAAGGTAGACCTTGTGATTTTACATTGTTTTATGCTGGATTTTGTTTTATTCCTTTGAATAGTGTTGGACTTTGTTCTGGCATGCAGTTAAGTTACCTGATCAGTTCTAAACTTGTTCATCTCTTTAGCTAAATATCTCAGTCCACCATTTACACTTCTGGCTTTCCACATAACTACAGGACACATTTCACTAAGCATTCTACTAGTATATAACAAAGATCATCCTTTCTGCAGTTTGTAGTAACGTGTTCCTCATTTCCTTCTGAACTCTCACTGGTACCACCTTTCCTGTCTGTGTTTCAGTCTGCTGAAGACATCTAGGTTTTTCCATCATGTTTCTCAAAATTCTTCCAGCTTCTACCCACTCCCCAATTCCAAGGCTTTCCACATTTTTAGATATTTGTTACAACAACACACCACTTCCAGGCAGCAAAGTTCATATTAGTTTTCTATTGCTGGCCTGACAAATTGCCACAAACTTAGTGGCTTAAACCCAGTATTTATTACGTCCTAGGTCTGTAGATAAAAAGTCCAAGATGACCCTGCAATAGCTCTGACATCATCTCTCACCATTCTTTGTATATTTCAGGCTTTAGCAATTACAGGCAGTAGTCCTCATGTCACTCACATATCTGTGCACTTCTTGTGGTATGCCCTTTACCTAGCATGCTCTTCCCATTTTGTTTATTGGCTGGTGTCCTGTCTTCTAAAATTCATCTAATGAATAATTTCTTCTAGAAATGTGGGCTCTGCTACTGAATTCTGCTAAGTGGCCCAAATCTGTGTGTCCATAGTAGCATGTGGTCCTTCATGTTCACTTATCATGCCATATAGAATTATCTATCACATGTCTATTGCCCCCGATATGGTATCCCTCTTAATCTCTTACCTCTCAGGGTTTACTTAGTAATTGCCTGGAACATAGTAGCAACCAAAGAATGCTTAGAACTGAACTAGGTAGGCTGGGTATGGTGGTTCATGCCTGTAATCCCAGCACGTTGGATCTCTTGAGGTCAGGAGTTTGAGACTAGCCTGGCCAACATGGTGAAACCCTGTCTCTACTAAAAATCAAAAATTAGCCAGGCATGGTGGCACATGCCTGTAATCCCAGCTACTTGGAAGGCTGAGGCAGGAGAATTGCTAGAACCCAGGAGGTGGAGGTTGCAGTGAGCTGAGATTGTGCCATTGCACTCCAGCCTAAGTGACAAACCAAGACTCCTTCTCAAAAAACAAAACAAAAACACCCTAAAAACACAACCAAAACTGAACTAGGAGGTAGAAGAAATTATGACACTATTTTACCACATAGAACTTAAAACTTCTGCCTAGAAGCTAAAAATTAGAAGGCAGATAAAAACTGGCTTAAAAATTGCAATAAGTAGCTGGGCATGGTGGTTCACACCTGAAATTCCAGTACTCTGTGGGGCTGAGATGGAAGGATCACTTGAACCCAGGACTTTAAGACCAGCCTAGGAAAAATAGTGAAACCTCATCTCCACCAAAACAAACAAACAAACAAACAAAAAGCCAGGTGTGGTGGCACATGCCTGGAGTCTCAGCTAGTCTCAGCTACTCAGGAGGCTGGGGCAGGAGGATCGCTTGAGCCCAGGAAGTTGAGGCTGCAGTGAGCTATGATTGTGTCACTGCACTCCAGCTTGGGCAACAGAGGGATAGCTACTCTGTCTCAAAAAAAAAAAAAAAAAAAAAAAAAAAAAAAAAAAAGAAAAAAAATTGCAGTAAGGTGTAGGGAGAAGCTTGATATAATGTATAATATATTTTATAAAAACCATTGTGCCCAGTAGGTAAAGGTGAAAAGGTCATCATGACTAGGTAGCTCACAAAAGGGCAAATATAAAGAACTAACAAAATTTGAGAAAATGCTTAAACTCACTAATAATCAGTATATGCAAGTCAAAATAATGCCACCTCTTTTTAATCATGTTATCAAATATAAGGATCTTATGTTCTCTGTAATGCCTGGGAAAGATGTTCACATACTACTACCAGTCTTACAACCTTTAGACCTTCTGACTAGATCAGCAGTTTTCAACCTTTTTGGCACCACCAGGGACCAGTTTTGTGGAAGGCATTTTTTCCATGGAGTGGTTGGGGGGTGGGCGCAGGTGGTTTTGGGAAGAAACTGTCCAACCTCAGATCATCAGGCATTAGAGTCTCATAAAGCAGGGGTCCCCAACTCCCAGGACCATTACCGGTCTGTGGCCTGTTAGGAACTGGGCTGCACAGCAGGAGGTAAGCTTGTATCCTCCCTATACTCCTGCAGCTGATGCACCCTTGAAAGCACTACCTCCTGGCTGGAGGCCAACCAACACAAAACCAGCACACTAAACAAAAACACAACCAAGGACCTTCACAGAGTCCAATTCACTCCCCCGCTACCTCCACTGGAGCAGGTACTAGTATCCACGGCTGCAAGACGTGATGATGGATCACATTGCAGGACTCTTTGCAGACACTCCCCAGTAACAGCCTGGAGCCCAGTAGCTCCTCTGGGTGGCTAGACCCAGAAGAGCAAAAACAGTCACTGCAGTTCATCTCTCAGGAAGCCCCATCTCCAGGAGAAGGAGGAGAGCAACACATCAAGGGAGCACCTGGTGGGACAAAATAATCGGAACAGCAGCCATTGAGTTCCAGATCTTCCCTCTACCCAAATGAGAAGGAACCAGAAAAACAATTCTGGAAATATGACAAAACAAGGTTCTTTAGCACCCCCAAAAGATCATACCAGCTCACCAGCAATGGATCCCAACCAAGATAAAATCTCTGAATTGCCAGAAAAAGAATTCAGATGGTTGATTATTAAGCTAGTAAAGGAGGCACCAGAGAAAGGTGAAGTCCAACTTAAAGAAATCAAAATCATGACACAGGATATGAAAGAAAAATTCTTCAGTGAAATAGCATAAATAAAAAACAATCACAACTTCTGGAAATCAAGGACACACTTAGTGAATATGAAATGCATTGGAAAGTCTCAGCAGTAGAATCAAACAAACAGAAGAAAGAACTTCAGAGCTCAAAGACAAGGCTTTTAAATTAACCCAATCCATCAAAGACAAAAAAGAATTTTAAAAAATGAATAAAGCCTCCAAGAAGTTTGGGACTATGTTAAACATCCAAAACCTAAGAATAATTGGTATTCCTGAGAAAGAAGAGAAATGTAAAAGTTTGGAAAACATATTTGAGGCAACAATCGAGGAAAACTTCCCCAGCCTTGCTAGAGATCTAGACATCTAAATACGAGAAGCTCAAAGGACACCTGAGAAATTCATGCAAAAAGATCATCGCCTAGGCACATAGTCATCAGGTTATCTAAAAGTCACTACAAAGGGAAGACTCTTAAGAGCTGTGAGGCAAAAGCATCAGGTAACCTGTAAAGAAAAACCTATCAGATTAACAACAGATTTCTCAGCAAAAACCCTACAAGTTAGAAGGGATTGGAGTCCTATTTATAGCCTTCTTAAACAAAACAATATTATCAGCCAAGAATTTTGTATCCAGTGAAGCAAGCTTCATAAATGAAGGAAAGATAGTCTTTTCCAGATAAACAAATGCTGAGAGAATTCACTGCTACCAAGCCAGCACTACAAGAGCTGCTAAAGGGAGCTCTAAATCTTGAAACAAATCCTCAAAATACACCAAAATAGAACCTTCTTAAAACATGAATCTCACAGGACCTATATAACAAAAACACAATGAAAACAAACAAACGAGCTATTCAGGCAGCAAATAGCACAAATAATAGGGTAGTACCGACATCTCAATACTAACATTGAATGTAAATGGCGTAAATGCTCCACTTAAAAGAGACAAAATGACAGAATGGATAATAATTCACCAACCAAGTTTCTGCTGTCTTCAGGAAACTCGCCTAACACATACTCACGTAAACTTAAGGTAAAGAGCTGGAAAAATATATTCCATGCAAATGGATGCTAAAAGCAAGTAGGAGTGACTATTCTTGTATCAAACAAAACAAACTTTAAAGCAACAGCAGTTAAAAAAGACAAAGTGGGACATTATATAATGATAAAAAGGCTAGTCCAACAGGAAAATATCACAATTCTAAACATGTACGCACCTAACACTGGAGCTCCCAAATTTATAAAACAATTACTACTAGACCTAATAAATGAGATAGATGGCAACACAGTAATGGTGGGGGACTTGAATACTCCACTGACAGCACTAGACTGGTCATCAAGACAGAAAGTCAATAAATAGAGTTAACAGATATTTTCAGAGAATTCTACCCAGCAACTGCAGAACATACATTCTATTCATCAGCTCATAGAACATTCTCCAAGATAGAACATATGATAGGCCACAAAACAAGTCTCAGTAAATTTAAGAAAATCAAAATTAGTACTCTCCCAGACAACAGTGGAATAAAATTGGAAATCAACTCCAAAAGGAACCCTCAAAACCATTCAAATACATGGAAATTAAGTAACCTGCTCCTGAATGATAGTTGAGTTAACAATGAAATCAAGATGGAAATTTAAAAATTATTTGAACTGAATGATAATATGATATATCAAAGCCTCTGGGTTAGCGCAAAAGTGTTTCTAAGAGGAAAGTTCAGAGCATTATATGCCTATATCAAAAAGTCTGAAAGAACACAAATAGACAATCTAAGGTCACACCTCATGGAAATGGAGAAATGAGAACAATCCAAACCCAAACCTAGCAAAAGAAAGGGAATAATGAAGATCTTGCGAGAATGCTCCCCAAGTCATTCTATGAAGCCACTATCACCCTAATACCAATTTCTTGAATGAGGAAAAATTTCCTGAATGAGGAAATATTGAAAGTATTCCCCCTGAGAACTGGAACAAGACAAAAATGCCCACTTTCACCACTTCTATTCAACAAAGTACTGGAAGTCCTAGCCAGAGCAATCAGACAAGAGAAAGAAATAAAGGGCATTAAAATTGGTAAAGAGGAAGTCAAACTGTCACTGTTTGCTGATGATATGATTGTATACCCAGAATACCCTCAAGACTCACCCATGAAGTTCCTAGAACTGGTATATGAATTCAGCAAAGTTCCAGTATACAAAATTAATGTACACAAATCAGTAGCTCTGCTATACACTAACATTGAACAGCTGAGAAACAAGAACTCAACCACTTTCACATTAACTGCAAAAAAAAATACAACAAAATGCTTAGGAATATACCTAACCAAGGATGTGAAAGAGCTCTTTAAGGAAAACTACAAAACAGCTGAAAGAAATCATAGATGACACAAAGAAATGGAAACACATCCCATGCTCATGCATGGGTAGAATTAATATTGTGAAATTGACCATACTACCAAAAGCAGTCTACAAATTCAATGTAATTCCTGTTAAAATACCACCATCATTCTTCACAGAACTAGAAAAAACAATCCTAAAATTCGTATGGAACCAGAAAAGAGCCTGCATAGCCAAGGCGAGACTAAGCAAAAAGAACAAATCTAGAGACATCACATTACTCAACGTCAAACTATACTGTAAGGCCATAGTCACCGAAACAGCATGATACTGGTATAAAAATAGGTACATAGACCGATGGAAAAGACTAGAGAACCCAGAAATAAAGTCAAATACTTACAGTCAACTGATCATTGACAAAGCAAACAAAAACATAAAGTGGGGAAAGACACCCTATTCCACAAATGGTGCTGGGATAATTTGCAAGCCACTTGTATGAGAATGAAATTGGATCCTCATTTCTTTTCTTATACAAAAATCAACTCAAGATGGATCAAAGATTTAAATCTAAGACCTGAAACTGTAAAAATTCTAGAAGATAACATCAGAAAAATCCTTCTAGACCTTGGCTTAAGCAAAGACTTAATGACCAAGAATCCAAGAGCAAAAGCAACAAAAACAAATATAAATAGATGGGACTTAATTAAACTGAAAAACTTCTGCACAGCAAAAGAAACAATCAGCAGAGTTAACAGGCAACCCACAGAGTGGGACAAACTTTTCACAATCTATATATCTGACAAAGAATAATATCCAGAATCTACAAATAACTCAAACAAGTCAGCAAGAATAAAACAAACAATTCTATCAAAAAGTGGGCTAAGGACATCAATAGACAATTCTCGAAAGAAGATATACAAATAGCCACCAAGCATATGGAAAAATGGTCCACATCACTATCAGAGAAATGCAAATCAAAACCACAATGTGATACCACCTCACTTCTGCAAGAATGGCCATAATAAAAATAAAAATAAAAAAATGCAGATGTTGGTGTGGATACAGTGGAAAGGGAACACTTATAAATTGTTGGCAGGAATGTAAACTAGTACAACCACTATGGAAAACACTGTGGAGATTCCTTAAAGAACTAAAAGTAGGTCTACCATTTGATCCAGTAATTCCACTACTGGGTATCTACCCAGATGAAAAGAAGTCATTATATGATAAAGATCCTTGTACACTCATGTTTATAGCAGCACAATTGCAAAAACATGGAACCAGCCCAAATGCCCATCAGTCAACAAGTGGATAAAGCAAATGTGGTATATATATACCATGGACTACTACTCAGCCATAAAAAGGAATGAAATAATGGCATTCACAGCAACCTGGATGGAATTGGAGACAATTATTCTAAGTGATGTAACTCAGGAATGGAAAAACAAACATCGCATGTTCTCACTTATATGTGGAAGCTAAGCTATGAGGACACAAAGGCATAAGAATGATACATTGGACTTTGGGGACTTGGGGGGAATGGGTTGGGGTTTGGTGAGGGATAAAAGACTACACATTGGGTAAAGCGTACACTACTCAGGTGATGGGTGCACCAAAATCTCAGAAATCACCACTAAAGAATTTATTCCTGCAACCAAACACCACCTGTTTCCCAAAAACCTATTGAAATAAAAAAATTAAAATAAAAAAAGCTGTACCTTATTCCATTGTATGAACTTATATCCATTGTATTAAAATGTATGTCTTCTATTATTGAACTTTGCTATTAGAAATACAGCTTTATTTCCTAACCTTGTTCTTCTATCATATTGAGCATGTTAGTTTATCAACGGAATATATTCTTAAAAGTGGAAATGTGAGATCAAACAGTGCACGTGTTTATACCTTTGATAGATATTACCCGGTTGCCTTCCATAAGGCTGTACCAGTTTCTACTGCCATCAGCAATATGTGAGAGACGAGAGTGCCTTTCTCCAAATGCTAGACAGCATAGTATGTGTTAAGATTTTTGAATCATTGCCAATCTGATAAGTGGAAAATCTCAGCATAATTTTAATTTGCATTTCTCTTAGGATGAGGAGCATCTTTTAATAGACTTAAGAGCTATCTTTCTATTCTTCACGAAATGAGCTGTGTCTTTTCCTATTCTTTGTTCATTATTCTATTGAGTTAATCTTTTCCTTACTTATCTGCAGAAGCTTTCTCTATATTAAGGAAATTAGCCCTTTATTGTGAATCACAGTTACCCCGCTCCCACCCCATCAGGTTGTTGTTGTCTTTTGACTTTGTTTATGGTATGTTTTATACAGAGAATTTGATTTTGTTACATGGTTGAATTTATTCATTTTTCTGTGACTGTTGGGGTTTGTGTCAAACTTGGGAATGCCTTCCTTACCACAGGAGATAATTTTAAATATGTTGAAAGATTTATATGTAAAAATGTTCATTCCATTCTTTATAAATTAAAAAAGGTAATTAGAAGTTCAACAACTGAAGAATAGTGCTTTACTTGTGATATAGCTACACAATAGATTATTATGCAACTTGTATAAATAATATTTACAGGAAGTTCCTCAAAACATACAGTAATAAAATGTTTACAAATGAAGGTCATGGAATTATGTTTGTACAAGTTGAGACCAGAATCAAGACTAATTATTCCAGATCATCTCAATTATATAAAAAAAGAGGAGAAAAAAATGGAAGGCAGATTAATTACTATAATTTGGTAGTGACATTATTTTATTTAAAATGTTTCTACGGTCTCTGAAAACTTCTAAAACAAGCATGTAGTTTTATAATAAAAAACACAGCGTCATGGATGGTATTGTAGTCTCAGCACGCAGATAACACGCATTTGCTTTGGATCCACTCACTTTGGGTATTTGATATTCTCTACACCCTCTGCAGCCAAAAGTAGAGCAAAGAAAACTGATCATTGTTTTGTCCTGAATATAGTTAGTTTATCCAGATTTTCTTCTTTTATAGACAGATATCAGGATTGCAGGAAATGTGCTCTTTTATGTATTTCACCGAGAGAAGATGCAGCTCACTTTATAGCCATACCCTAAAATTGGCACTTAACAGTAAATCTTTATTTCTCCCTTTAAAATTCTTGGTGATTTGACTTTCTTTTAAAATTAGGCCCTTTTCCCTGCTCCACTCTCGTCACATCTTCATCACACTTGATAGAGTCTTTTTTCCCCATCAGCTTTACTGAGTTACAGTTTACACACAGTAAAATGCAGCCAGTCTCAATGCTCAGCTTGAACTTTGACAAATGTGTTTACCCTTGGAGCTGTGACTGCAATTAAGATAGAACATTTTCACGGGACTACAGAGAACTGACTTTTAAAATACATAATTTAAAAGATATAATGTGTTTTATACTAATATACTTTGGAACATTTACAAGAGTAATAGTTAATTTTAGTTAGAGTATTCTAAAGGAATAAATGTTTGAAAAGTTAATGGCTTATATAGTAACTGCATACAGTTAAATAATTAACTTCACCAAGAAAGCCTGCTTTGGTTATAGCATAAAATTATAATAAGTAAGAGTGGTAAGGAACCATATGAGCCATTATTTAAATTGTTTGAGGTGCTGAGACTTCAAAGGGACAATCCGGTGCATTTTTGGAGTTTTGAATACTTTATATTTCCTTGTTCTCTCTTTTTTCAAAAACAAATGCTGCCAGGCATCTGTATATTCTTATATCAAAATGAAAGACACTCTGAGAAAATTGGGAAGCATCAGCAAAATCCTTTCTTTAGGATCTTATATGTGAATCTGTGTACATATTTGCAAGACTGGAGAAATGGAGATTATTAGATTGGATATATAATAGTAAGTTGAGCAAATACGATTAACATTTCCCTGACAGAGCGAAGTGTTTCCCAGTAAAGAGACTATTTAAAATATCTGACCTTATTTCAGAACAAGAACACTTAAAGAAGCTTTCATCTGTTGGAGCAAGAGGTTATATTTATGTAAATCAAAGCACTGTACAGTCTTAGAATTTTACTGTGGTGCTTTTATAGGGCCTTTTCCATGGGTGCAGTTGGTGCTGAAGGATGGTGGGAGGTGGAGGTCAGTGTTGTTATATCAGCTGTTTTTGTTCTACTCCCTCACTCTTGAGTGGTATTTGCATTCTTCTATTTCTCCTATTAACTACTTCTCTATTTCTTCCTACTAGTTTGTCCTGTTTTCTCTTCTTCTCTAGCTGTTTCTCATGGGATCGTGGAAGAAACAAAAAGATCCTCACCTGCAATTTTCTTTCTTATTCGGAATACTTACAGATTTCACTTCTTAAAGACATTGTACTGCAGATCCAATAAATTTTTTTCTACTTCTTTCTTTCTCTCTCTTTCTTTCTTTCTCTCTCTTTCTTTCTTTCTTTCTTTCTTTCTTTCTTTCTTTCTTTCTTTCTTTCTTTCTCTCTCTCTCTCTCTCTCTCTCTCTCTCTCTCTCTCTCTCTCTTTCTTTCTTTCTTTCTTTCTTTCTTTCTTTCTTTCTTTCTTTCTTTCCTTTCTCTCATTCATTCGTTCGTTTGTTTTTTGAGTTGGAGTCTTTCTCTGTCACCCAGGCTGGAGTGCAGTGGCATGATCGTGGCTCCGCACAGCCTCAAACTCCTGGGCTCAAGTGATCCTCCCACCTCAGCCTCCTGAGTAACTGGGATCACAGATGCATGCCACTGCGGCTGACTAATTTTTTAATACTGTTTTTCCAGAGTCGGGGGTCTTACTTTGTGGCCCACACTGGTCTCGAACTCCTGGACACGAGTGATCCTCCTGCCTCGGCCTCCCAGAGTGCCGTGATTACAGGTGTGAGCCACTGCATCTGGACAAAATAATGCTAATACTAAGTTTTATCGATGAGCTTAATTTGCACTGAGAAGTCTAAGCAAATTGATCTAACCTGGAAGTCTGAAATTGAAAAGCTACCTTTTCTTTTTTTTTGTCTTTAGAAATAAATGTTCCTATCTGCTTTGCCAGTAGTTACAGTGGTTTGCAGGGCATCCAAAGGATTAAGCACTAACTAAGCTTGAGCACTACAGTATTCTTGTGAATGTAATCTAGAGATTGAAAATACGTATTTATTCTAACTTGAAACAACAAGCAAAGAAATTTGGACAAGTCTGGCTTGGGTATAGATGAATTATTGGAAAACATGGGTTTCTATAAGAATATACCATCAGAAATTTGTTAGGCTATTTGTATAGAAGATTTATGTGGCAGTTGAACCCCAGGTCTCTAAATTTCATAGCCAGGGATGACTATCTTAACTAGACAGCTGCTGTAAATTCTTTCTGGAGATACAGTGAAATAAATTATAAATGAATAAGTATAAATATGCTGTGATACTTCTTTGGCTAAGGTTTTGTGAACTAGTTAACACAGTACTATTTTTTTGTATAAACTGTAGACAACAGTTCTATTTTGCTATTGTTAAAGCAAACTATTTTTTCTAAGATTTACTTGTCTTTTTTCCTCTGCCAAACCGAAACTCCTTGAGGCCAGGAACATAATTTATTATGGTAGATTTCAAACCCTTTTGGCTTTAAATCTATATTAAGAATTGTGTTTTATATCCAGGACACACAAACATACACAAAACAAATAATTTTCCAACCCAGTCTTTTATTATATAAGTTGGATTCTGATAGGTTTTATTCTTTTAGTGGGAAGAAGATGCTAGTCATGACTTACCAGCTTGATTTCATGACCTCCTAATGGGTTGTGACCTGCTGCTTACAAAACAGTGGTTTATTGGTGTTTAATTCCCAGTACCTTATAGAGTCCTAGGATATGTTAGGTCCTCTATAAATGCTTATCAAATACAAGAATGAATGAATAAGTCGGGAAAGTAATAAGGAGCTGGGATAAACCAGAGAAATTCTTTAGAGGTAGATTTTGTCCATTGTTAGTTGTCACTTAGTATTCATATATGTGGCAGTGTTCCCAGACTGACTGAATCCAAATCTCTTCAGGTAGAACTTGGGCAAGGAGGTGTTATTTATTTATTTATTCGAGATGGAGTCTCACTGTGTCACCCAGGCTGGAGTGCAATGGCATGATCTCGGCCCACTGCAACCTCCACCTTCCGGATTCAAGTGATTCTCCTGCCTCAGCCTCCTGAGTAGTTGGGATTACAGGTGCCCGCCACCACATCCAGTTAATGTTTTGTATTTTTAGGTAGAGACAGGGTTTCACTATGTTGACCAGGCTGGTCTCAAACTCCTGACCTCAAGTTATCCAACGGCCTAGGCCTCCCAAAGTGCTAGGATTACAGGTGTGAGCCACTGTGCCCATCTAGTAGGTGTTTTTTAAAAGTGTCCTTTTTACTTTAGAATAGTTTCAGATTTACAAAAAAGTTGCAAAGGCAGTACGGAGAGTTTCCAGGTACCTAGCACCCAGTTTCCCCGAGCATTAACATCTTACATTTCTATGGTACATGTGTCACAATTAATGAACCAATAGTGATACATATTATTAAGTAAACCTCATACTTTGGATGGATTCCACTCATTTCCCCCTAAGTCCTTTTTCTATTCCAGGATTCCTCGTTACATTTAGTCACAAAGTCTCCTTAGGGACTTCTTGGCTGTGACAGTCTCTCACATTTTCCTTTTCTCTTTTGACAACCCTGACAGTTTTCGAGAGTAGTGATCAAGTATTTTGTAGAAAGTCCCTCAATTTGGGTGTGTTTAATGTTTTTTCTCATGGTTAGACTGGGGTTTGGGGGAAGACTACAAAAGAAAGGAAAAGGGTACAGCGGTGACTATGACTTGTCGCTGCTGAGATTGACCTTGGTCACCTGGCTGAGGTGATGTTTGCCTGGTTTCTCCATTGGCAAAGTCACCCCTCCCCACTCCATAATGTATGTGCTGTATAATAGTGTAAGGAGGGCTGTACATGCAGCCTATGCTTAAGGAATGGGGAGTTATGCCTCATCTCCTTGAGAGCGGAGTATCTACATAAATCATTTGAAATTCTCCTGCATAGGATTTGTCTCTTCCCTCTCATTTATTTACTTATTCATTCAATTATTTATATCAGTATGAGATAATACTGATATACATGGATGTTTATTTTATACTTTGGATTATAATTCAATGCACATGAATTATTTGTTTGCTCAGATGATTTCAGTTTTGGTCATTAGGAACTCTTTCAGGTTGGCCCTTGTGTCCCTTTGACATATCACCATTATTGTTTTTATTTTTGAGCACTTCCTTGCTTTCTGGTATTCAGGATGCTCAAGTGTATTAGGCTGTTCTCATGCTGCTAATAAAGACATATGTAAGACTGCTTAATTTATAAAGGAAAGAGGTTTAATTGACTCACAGTTCCACATGGCTAAGGAGGCCTCACAATCATGGTGGAAGAGCATGGAGCGTCTTTCTTGGCGGCAGGCCAGAGAGCTTGTGCAGAGAACTCCCATTTATCAAACCATCAGATCTTGTGAGACTTATTCACTACCACAAGAACAGTTTGGGGGAACTGCCCCCATGATTCAACTATCTCCCCCTGGCCTGGCCCTTGACACATGGGGATTATTACAATTCAAGGTGAGATTTGGGTGGGGACACAGCCAAACCATATCATCAAGGTACATCTTGTATATTCCCTGCCCACCCCTCACATGAATGCTTTCTCCAAGGGGTGTAGTTCCTCTTATTGGAGAATAATGTTAGACATAGAAATCTGACCATATATGTTCATCATCAGCAGGGTGTCACTGTATGTAGGCCTTCTCAGTAGACAGAGCTAGGAAATACAAGGGTGGATACTAACCTATGCATACACACATAGCTACAATTATATTTATATATTGACATATGTCTTTCTAAAGCTGGTCAGGTACAGTGGCTCAGGCCTGTAATCTTAGCACTTTGGGAGGCTAAGGCGGGTGGATTGCTTGAGGCCAGGGGTTTGAGACCAGCCTGGTCAACATGGTGAAACCCTGTGTCTACTAAAAATACAAAAATTAGCTGGGCATGGTTGTACGTGCCTGTAATCCCAGCTACTCCGGAGGCTGAGGCACAACAATCACTTGAGCCTGGGAGTGGAGGTTGCAGTGAGCTAAGATTGAACCACTGTACTCCAGTCTGGGCAACAGAGCAAGACTCTTGTTGCCTCATCTATAAAATAGGAATAGTAAGTTACCTCCCAGAGAGCCAGTATCTTTCAGTTTTATGATTCCATGACTACCTGACCATTTGAAACCTTCCTGGAATGCTACCAATAGCTCTCTTTACCATTCTAATTGCTTTCACAAAGGAAAAGAACTGTGTGGTCCAGACAATGAGAGTCTTTAATTTCTTTGTGGCATTTCATTACTCCCACTGCCTAAAAGCTCAACTGTTATGATGGCCTGCCAGAGTGAAATAAATCAGTCAGTGACTTTAAAATCACAATAAGAGAAAAATCAAATGGATCTCAGAAATGGCCTCCATGTTTACCATGTGTTACAAACTTTGTAAGTAGATGAGGAAACTATTTGGCATATAGAATTGCTCTACATTCTTCCTCCATATAGTTATTCCATCATTAAAAAGCAGGTCCCATTTCTATAAAAGTTGTTTTTCTCCCTGCAAAAATGTCCCCTGAAGGGCAGAACAGGAAAGCTGCCACATGATATTAGAAAGGTTCACAAAGTGTACAGCACCTTAAAGATTATCTATAGATGGAATAATTTTGAAAAAGATGTTAATATTAGCCCAATAACACAAAAATACAATAATAATTGCTAAAATTTCCTGATGAAATAGAACTTTTAGAGACTCTTATCCTACCCTACAATATTATTAAATAAATCCAGCATGTGAAGTCCTTTTGCAGCTTCAGCGAGTATAATGTGTTATGAACTCACTCAAACCGCAGAGGTTTGACCTCTTACCCGTTTAGTTCTGTTTTGTGCTCTACATTATGCCCAGTTGTCATGTCTCAATGATTTTTTGGGAGGAGCATAGCACAGGCTATGAAATCACAAAGAGAGTTTTAACTTTATTATTTACTAGCTGGAAGATTTTTGGCACATTCCCTAACCTCCCTAAACCCTGTGTCCTCATGTGTACCATGTATGTCTTAGCCAGCTCATATATACATATATATTTGTTTTATATATATTTTTTATATCTATCATTTTATATTAAATGTATTTGTTATAAATTATAAAATATATTTTTATATATTATATTAATTATATGTTATATATGATATATATTATATAAATGTATTACATATATATAGTAACAGACATATAACAAATATAAACAGATATATAAAACAGATATATAAATATATATAAAACAAATATATATAAAACAAATATATACGTATATAAAAACAGATATATTTGTTTTATATATATACATATATATTTATATATATTTGTTTTATATATACATATATATTTATATATTTGTTTTATATATCTGTTTATATATATATTTTTGTGTGTGTGTGTATATATATATATACATGCTGATATATATATAAAACAAATATATAGAGTGGATGGTGGAGAGGTGCAGTGGCTCATACCTGTAATCCGAGCACCTTGGGAGGCTTAGGCAGGAGGATCACTAGAACTCAGGAGTTTGAATTCAGCCTGGGCAACATAGTAAGACCTTGTCTCTAAAATAAATAAATAAAATTAACATTAAAAACAAACAAGGGGCCGGGCATGGTGGCTCACGCTTGTAATCCCAGCACTTTGGAAGGCCGAGGTGGGTGGATATGAGGTCAGGAGTTCGAGACTAGCCTGGCCAACATGGTGAAACTCCATCTCTACTAAAGATACAAAAAATTAGCTGGGTATGGTGACCTGAACCTAAAATCCCAGCTACTCGGGAGGCTGAGGCAGGAGACTTGCTTGAACCTGGGAGGCGGAGGTAGCAGTGAGCCAAGATTGTGCCCCTGCACTCCAGCCTGGGTAACAGGGTGAGACTCTGCCAAAAAAAAAAAAACAAAAAACAAGGAAGTGTCCATAGAGTAGGTGACTAAAACAACCTGAATTTATTTCCCATAGTCTGGGAGCTGGGAAGTGCAAGATTAGGATGCTATCAGATTTGGTGTGTGGTGAGGGCTGTCTTTCTAGTTTGTGGACAGCGGTCTTCTTGCTTCCTCACAGAGTGGAGAGAGAGGGAGAGAAGGAGGAAGTGAGCTCTCTGGTGCAAGGTCACTAATCCCATCATGAGGGGTCTACCTTCATAACCTAATTACCTCCCAAAGGCCCTATCTTCAAATGCAATCACATTGGGGATTATGATTTCAACATACTTATTTGCATGGGTACTCAAACATTCAGTCAGATTTCTGGTCAATATTGGGCATACCTTAGTCGGGAGCTATGCATTTCTACATTTGTGGGAGTTGTTCCAGCAGTTCCTGACAGCTTGAATAAAGGAACATCATAATCAGGTGGCTGAATCTGAGCTGTAGGGTTTTCCTTTTTTTTAAGTAACTTTTTTGTGGTTTTGAAATTTTTCAAAACAAAAAGCTGGAAGAACAGTACAATGTGCTCCTCTACCCCCCAACTTAGATTCAGTAATATAGAATACCTACTTATTTTGCTGAACTGATTGAGGTTAAACTGGATTTACGATTGTTTCACTACATCAGCATTTGTCTCCTAGGAATAATGACATTCTCCTACATAACCACAGGACTATTACTACACTCAGGAAATTTAACATTAGCACAATATTATTATTCAATGTCGAGTCCATGTTCAAGATTATCCAGTTGTTCAATGTCTTTATAGCATTTTTTTTTTTTTTCCCTCAAGACAGAGTCTCACTCTATTGCCCAGGCTGCAGTGCAGTGGTGCCATATCGGCTCATTGCAACCTCCGCCTTCCAGGTTCAAGCAACTCTCCTGCCTCAGCCTCCTGAGTAGCTGAGATTACAGGCACCCACCACCATGCCTGGCCAATTTTTGTATTTTTAGTAGAGATGGCATTTCACCATGTTGGCCAGGCTGTTCTCAAACTCCTGACCTCGTGATCCACCCACTTGGCCTCCCAAAGTGCTGAGATTACAGGCATGAGCCACAGTGTCCGGCCTTTATAGCATTTTTTTTTAAATCCAGGGATAATTTTAGAATCAAGTATTGCATTCAGTGTAGTGGTTGTAATCTCATTTAATCTGAAATCTCAGCCTTTGTCTTTATAACATTGATGTTTTTGCAACATAGTCTAGTTTGTTGTTGTTGTTTTAAATATAGGGTCTTTCTGTATACCCCAGACTGGAGTGTAGTGGTGCAGTCATAACTCATTGCAGCCTTGATCTTCTGAGCTCAAGTGACCCTCCCACTTTAGCCTCCTGAGTTGCTGGCATTATAGGTATGAGCCACTGTGCCTGGCTCTTTATTTTTTCCTAATGTCTCTCGATTTTGGTCCATCTAATTACTCCATCATTCTAAGATTTAATTTGTGTGTCTTTGGCAGGAATAGTACATATGTGATGTGTCTTGATCAGTATATCGCATTAGGAGGTACATGTCAATTTGTGGCATTATTGGTGATATTAACTTTTTTTAAAGTTCTTGCAGAGAGAATTTAAATCAGTGTTAGAGTGAACATCACTTTTTTTAAAATTATTTTTCTATAAATTGATGAATAAAAATAATATATTTTGTGGTGTCTAACATGTTTTTATATTTGTATACCTTGCCAAATGGCTAGATCAAGGTAATTAACAAATCCTTGACGTCACATACTTATTTTTTGTGGTGAGAATACTTCCTTAAAATCTGCAATTTTCAAGTATGCAATAAATTGTATTAATTATAGTCACCATGGCGTACAATGGAAATCTTGAACTTATTCCTCCTTACTGAAACTTTGTGTCCTTTGACCAATACCCACTACCCCGTCCTCTCACCCCCACCAGCCCCTGGTAACCACCATTCTACTCTCTGTCTACTTCTATGAGTTTCACTTTTTTATACTCTACATGTAAGAAAGATCATGCTGTATTTGTCTTTGTGTCTGACTTATTTCACTTAACATAATGTCCTCCAGGCTCATGCATGTTGTTGTAAACGATAGAATTTCTTTCTTTAATTTTTTGAGACTATAGAGACTATGTAGATATCCTATTCCTCTTCAATGTTCCCCCCAGTAGTTTTAGCATCCATTGATAATTCATGTATTCATTATTACTATGATGTTTACAAAATGTAACTTTTCTAAATTATTCCTTCTGTGCTCATTCACTAGTGGGGCTGCAGCTTTGGAGTTTGGTTTGGTGCAAGGACAGGATATCAAGATCTGGACAGTGGTGAGAAAATGATTACAGTCTTGAACCTTGTGGTGTAGGCTGGCTAGGGAAGGTGTGGAAACAAGGAGGGAGTCCAGTGGAGACTGGAGAGTCTCACTGCAGTCAGAGTAAACATTCTGTGAGTAAGAGAGTGAGAAACCAGGAAGAGCTGGAAGTTATGATCAGTGGTGGGAATTTTGGAGTTGGAAGATTTCTAGGGGAGAGCAGATCCTGGTTGTTGAAGTCTAGGGGGTTGCCATGGATTCAGGGAACTGTTTGAATGGAGAGGAGGTTTTCCATTAGGAGGAAGTGAAGGAATTCTAAGACTAGGCTATTGAATGAATAATTCACATGGTTGTCTAATTGGCCCAGGATGATGGGGCAACTAGCGGGGACATTTAAGCAGCAGGTGCCAAAATCATCCCTTGAGCAGGCTCGATAATGAGTCTATGGAAAAACTGTATCACGTAAAGTAGGACATTTTAGTAGAGGCGCCAAACTTCACCTTGTGGGTCTTCTATGTTCACTAAATGTCAGTCACTTGAAGATAGAAATGGACATTAGTCAGTTTTGCTTGGGGAAAAATTTTAAGATGATCTCATGGGAGCCCTGGTGGGGAAGTGATACCTAGATAGAGAAGTCATTGCAAATAGTGGCAAGAGGAGGGAAGGGGGTAGGAATCCTCTGAGCCAAGATTACCATTTCAAAAAAAAAGGAAAAGAGATTTGAAGCTTGAGAATGGCCAGCATTAAGACTAGCGAGAGGTAGTTTGGCCAGAAGTGATGAGCCTTAAAAAAAAAAACTACACGTTTATAGGTTTTTAGGGGTTATTTATATTGTGATTAGAGAAAATTAAATCTAGGCACTTGGTGAATATCTGTTGAGTTGAACACACTAAGAGATTTTTTTGAGTTTTTATGGTGCATAATCTGTTTAGCAGACTGTAAATGCCATAATGAGGCACTGTGGCTGCTTGTTATTGTAAAAGAACACTGGATTAGGAGTCCAAGAGAAGGCTCTAGGTCACTGCCACTGACACACTCGCAGGTTAGAAAACAGACTAATAATGCACAAAGGAGTGCTAATGAAAAAGCTCAGAGCAAAAAAAGTAGCAGAAGGTCAATTCTAATTCAAATTGCTGGTAATAAGATAAAACCAATCTCGTGATTTCTCCTCATCCTATCCAAATCAGAAAGGAAATAATTTAATGACATTTATTGAAGGATGATTTGCATGTAATCTAATGGATGTATTTTAGGTGTATCATTCAGTGCAGTATGACAAATACATAGCCCCAATGTAATCTTCTTACTAAGCAAGAGGTGGAATGTTTCTATCACCTTGTAAAATTCCCCAACACCTCCCCTCCTTCCACTGTAGAAAATTATTGATCTGCTTTAGAAAGACTATAAATTTGTGTTTCTAAAATTTCATATGAATGGGACCATGTGTTGTTTACATATTATGATGGTTAATACTGAACGTCAACTTGATTGGATTGAAAGATACAATGTATTGATCCTGGGTGTGTCTGTGAGAGTGTTGCCAAAAGAGATTAATATTTGAGTCAGTGGTCTGGGGAAGGCAGAAGGCAGATCCACTCTTAATCTGGAGGGCATAATCTAATCAGCTGCCAATGAACATAAGGCAGGCAGAAAAATGTGAAAAGGAGAGACTGGCCTAGCCTCCCAGCCTACATCTTTCTCCCATGCTGGATGCTTCCTGCCCTCTAACATCAGACTCCAAGTTCTTCAGTTTTGGGACTCGGACTGGCTCTCCTTGCTCCTTAGCTTGCAGACGGCCTATTGTGGGACCTTGTGATCATGTAAATTAATACTTAATAAACTCATATATATATTTTATATATATATGTATATGTGTGTGAGTGTATATATACATATATATATCTTATTAGTTCTGTTCCTCTAGAGAACCCTGATATGATACAATATAATTTCTTTGACTCCGCACACTGTTGTTATTGTTTTAATTCATCTGTGTTGACAGTATCAGCAGTTTGCCCATTTTATTACTGACAATTGAGTTGTTATCAGTTTGGAGAGAATATGAATATTTGCATTTAAATCTTTCCACAGACATGTTATCATTTCTCTTGGATAAAATCTACAACTGGGATTGCTGGGTCATATAATAAGAGTATGTTTAACTTTATAAGAAACTTTCAAACTGTTTTCTAAAGTGGTTGTATCATTTTATATTTCTTCTAGCAATGTGTGAGCGTTCCAGTTTTCCCACATTGTCACCTACCCTGGTATTGTCAGTCTTTTCAACTTCAGCCTTTCCAGTGGGTATGTAGTGGTATTTCACTATAGTTTTGATTTGCATTAATCATTGGGGAAATGACATTTAATGTCATTCTTGGGCTTCTTGGCCCTTCACACATCTCATTTAGTGAAGTGTATTGTTTATTGTATTATTGAGTCCTTCAAATATTTTAGTGCAAGTCCTATATCATGTATATGCATTGTGAAGATTTTTTCCCATGTGGCTTGGATTTTTTTCCTTAATAGTCTCCTTTAAAGATCACGTTTTATTTTTAGTAAAATCCAATTGCCAGTTTATTCTTTAAGGGTCATTGCTTCTTGTGTCCTGCCCAGTCAGTCTCTGCCTATCCCTAGGTTTTCTTCTGAAACAGTGTTGTCAAACAGAAATATCATGTGAGCTACATAGGTAATTTAAAATGTTCCAATAGCCATGTTTTAAAAATAGTTTAAGTTAATTTGAATTATATGCAATGTATCTAAAATATTATTTCAACATGTAATCAATAGAAAAATTAATGGGATATTTTACATTTTTTAAAAATACCATATCTTGGAAAGCCGGAGTATATTTTACACTTATAGCAAATTTCAGTTTGGACTAGATATGTAATAGCCATACATGGCTAATGGGTACTGTATTGAATTCTAGAAGTGATTCTAGGGTGATTCTAGAAGTTTTATAGTTCCTGCTTTCTATTTAGGTCTGAGATTTCACTTGATCTTTTTTTTTTTTCTCTATATATAGGTAACGAGTTCCCACACCATTTATCTCTTTCCAATGCAATTATGTTATACCTCTGTCAAAATACCAATAGATCTAGGCTGGGGGCGGTGGCTCACATCTGTAATCTCAGAACCTTGGGAGGCCAAGGTGCTCAGATCACTTGAGCCCAGGAGTTTGAAACCAGCCTGGGCAACGTGGCAAAACCCTATCTCTACTACAAATACAAAAATCAGCTGGGTGCAGTGGCACCTGTCTGTAGTCCCAGCTATTCTGGAGGCTGAGGCAGGGGAATTGCTTGAAACTAGAAGGCAGAGGCTACAGTGAGCTGAGATCACGTCACTGTACTCCAGCCTGGGCAACAGAGCCAGACTGTGTCTCAAAACAAACAAACAAACATACAAACAAAACCCAATAGATCTTATGTGTGTGTCTATTTCTGGACTCAATACAATATTGTTTTTTCTTATGTCAGTACCCTGCTGTCTTTTGTCAGTACCCTACTGTCTGTACCCTTATGTCTTTTTTTTTTTTTTTTTTTTTTGAGAGAGTCTTGCTCTGTCACCTAGACTGGAGTGCAATGGTGCAATCTTGGCTCACTGCAACCTCCACCTTGAGGTTAAAGCAATTCTCCTGCCTTAGCCTCCTGAGTAGTTGGGATTACAGGTGTGCACCACCATGCCTGGCAAATTTTGCATTTTAGTAGAGATGGGGTTTTGCCATGTTGGCCAGGCTGGTCTTGAACTCCTGACCTCAAGCGATCTGCCCGCCTCGACCTCCCAAAGTGCTGGGATTACAGGTGTGAGCCACCACACCCAGCCGGTACCCCATTGTCTTGATTAGTCTAGCTTTATAGTAGTAGGCCTAAAAATCAGATAGAATTAGCCTTCCAACTTTGTTTTTCTTTTTAAGATGATTTTTTCTCTTCTAGGTTCTTTTCATTTCCATATAAAGTTTAGAATCAGCTTGTCAATTTCAACAGCAAAGCTGACATGGATTTTGCCCACATCAACTTTGACATGAGGACTGACTGATGACCCTCAAAAATATTTGTTTGTGTCCTAATCTCTGGAATCTCAGAATGTAACCTGAGTTGAATAAAAGGGTCTTTGCAGATGTGACTAAGTTAAGGATCTTGAAATGTGGAGACCACCTTCAGTTATTTCAGTGAGTCCTAAGTACAGTGACGTCTATCCCTATAAGAGAGACACACACAGGAGAAACCACATGACACGCACAGAGAAGGCGTTGTGAAGATGGAGGCAGAGATTGGCATGCTGTGGCCGCAAGCCAAGGAAGCCGAGGAAGCCAGGGAATGCCAATGGTCACTAAAAGCTGGAAGAAGTGAGGAAGGAATCTCCACTAGAGCCACTAGATGGCGCCTGCGGCCTTTGCTGATATCTTGATTTCAGCCTTCTGGCCTCTGGGACTCAGAAAATACATTTCATGTTTTATGCCACCAGTTTGTGGTAATTTGTTATGGCAGCTATAGGATAAAATACAGCCACTATCAGGCTAAGGAAGTTCCATTCCATTCCTAGTTGGTTTAGGATGGGGTGTGGTTGTCAAATGTTCTTTTTGCATGAATTGAAAATAACATTCCTCTCTCCATTATTTTGTTAATGTGGGCATAATCTGTATGACTATCTGCCCATGTGTTATTAATTTTAGCCCCATCATAGCTGTCACCCCTGGTAACACCTGTTCCTGAAAGTGTTGGGTCTTGACACATTGTATCAACTTATAGATGTGTCAGATGAATTTTCTTGTTCTGCATTTGCTAAAGAAATTTTAAGAAGTCATTCAATAGTCTGCAGAATAAAATGGAATCTCCAAATACTTAAAGAAAAAGTGTGATTACAGAATTTGTCCTGGGGGGTTCTCTCTACAACAGGGACCACGCTGGCAACCCTTGGGTCCAGTTTGACCTGGATAAATACTTCATGTGGCCTCTACAGTGTTTCTAAAATTAGGAGATTTTATATTAAAATGTTAGCTAGCATACTTCCCTTGAAAATTATGCAGATGTGGCAACCCTGGCCTGAATTCAAACATGGTAGTCATTGGCCTGAGCTGAGCATCTGCCCCTTACACAAATAATGTCCTTTTCACTTTACCACAGTCCCATTGTTCCTCACTGTTTTAAACTTTGTAGAGATTTGAGTTTGCAACCCCTGCTCCAGAAACTTTGCTGGGGCATGCTGTAATGCCAAAGCATGTGTCATCGAGGGAAAGCTTAGGGGAAAAAGAGTGTGTCACAGCTACCAGGTCAACATAGTCATGTTCAAAGAGACCACTGTGGAAATAACCTAAAGATAAAAAAGGATTTCACGTAATTCATTACCAGTGAGAAAGAAAGACTGCTTGACTGACTTCTGGATAAAGACGACACAAGAAAGCACTAAAAAAATCAAAATTAAAACACTAAATCAGCCAGGCAGGGTGGCTCATGCCTGTAATCCTAGCATTTTGGGAGGCTGAGACAGGCAGATCAACTGAGGTCAGGAGTTTGAGGCCAGCCTGGCCAACATGGTGAACTTCCCCCCGCCCAACCTCCCATACCAGCCTCTACTAAAAACACAAAAATTAGCTGGGCATGGTGGTGCATGCCTGTAGTCCCAGCTACTCAGGAGGCTGAGACAGGAGAATTGCTTGAACCCGGGAGGCAGAGGTTGCGGTAAGCCGAGATCACGCAACTGTACTCCAGTCTGGGTGACAGAGCGAGACTCTATCTCAAAAACAAAACAAAACATTAAATCTCCCAAAGGAAAGAAAACAACAAAAAACTTACATGCTGCAACCAAAGAAGAAAAAAGTACAACCTTATAATGTAAACTTTGAAAATTGATGGCAAAAGCAAAGAGAACAGAAGATTCTATGGAGGCGTGATTTGTGTACAGACGAACCTATGTCTGCCCAGCCCTCCACCCACCACTGCAAGACATGTTGAGGAAAAAGATGATCAGACCAAATCCTAAGAATTCTCACAAATGTCCTCCAATGTGGAAAGGCAGTGGCACACCTGTGAAATGTTGAGGAACCTTTGCATACCACTGTTGGATCTTGCCAGAAGCAGGAAGGTTTCCCGCTTTCTGGGATACAGTGCTGAACTGAGCAAACGAACTGAAGCTCTGAGGCATGGGATATTCCCTTGGCTAGCTTGAAGTCCAGCTGCCAGAGGACTTAAAGGAATCTCAGATGTGAAGGTTGAGTTCCCCCAGCAAGCTTTATACTCTGTCTGAGCTGGATTCCACACATCCCCTTTTCTCCCACCTCTCCTTGTCTGAAAAACCTCGGTTCACAGAACAAGTAGATAAAAACAACACTCAGCCCTGAAAATGCAGTTTATTCAGATATATAATATGCGTGGGATATTAGAAAATAACATAATCTATAAATTAGAAGATCATACTGTACGCTGGGGGAAAAATTGATCTAGAATAACTGACAGAGGCATAGCCCAGATAGGAATATTAAGAGGTATATTAATGATAAAGAATTTTTCAGGTGTCCAAGCAGAAAAATCAAGCCACCTCCAAGAGGAAAATTACATGGGATTAAGATCTTTCCACAGAAATCTTCTGTGTCAAAAATCAGTGAAGCAGTTCTCTAATGACCAGTAATGATGAGCTTTTTTCATATGTTTGTTGGCCACATAAATGTCTTCTTTTGAGAAGTGTCTGCTCATACCCTTTGCCCACTTTTTGATGGAGTTGTTTGATTTTTTCTTGTAAATTTGTTTAAGCTCCTTGTAGATTCAGGATATTAGCCCTTTGTCAGATGGATAGATTACAAAAATTTTCTCCCATTCTGTAGGTGGCCTGTTCACTATGATGATAGTTTCTTTTGCTGTGCAGAAGCTCTTTAGTTTCATTAGATCCCATTTGTCAATTTTGGCTTTTGTTGCCATTGCTTTTGTTGTTTTAGTCGTGAAGTCTTTGCCCATGCCTATGTCCTAAATGATTTTGCCTAGGTTTTCTTCTAGGCTTTTTATGGTTTTAGGTCTGATGTTTAAGTCTTTAATCCATCTTGAGTTAATTTTTGTATAAGGTGTAATGAAGCAGTCTAGTGTCAGTTTTCTGCATATGGCTAGTCAGTTTTTCCCAACACTATTTATTAAACAGGGAATCTTTTACCTATTGATTGTTTTTGTCAGGTTTGTCAAAGATCAGATGGTTGTAGATGTGTGGTGTTATTTCTGATGACTCTGTTCTGTTCCATTGGTCTATATATCTATTTTGGTACCAGTACCATGCAGTTTTGGTTACTGTAGCCTTGTAGTATAGTTTGAAGTCAGGTAGTGTAATGCCTCCAGCTTTGTTCCTTTTGTTTAGGATTGCCTTGGCTATACAGGCTCTTTTTTGGTTCCATATAAAATTTAAAGTAGTTTTTTCTAATTCTGTGAAGAAAGTCAATGGTAGCTTGATGGGGATAGCATTGAGTCTATAAATGACTTTGGACAGTATGGCCATTTTCATGATATTGATTCTTCCTACCCATGAGCATGGAACGTTTTTCCATTTGTTTGTGTCCTCTCTGATTTCCCTGAGCAGTGATTTGTAGTTCACCTTGAAGAGCTCCTTCAGATCCCTTGCAAGTTGTATTCCTAGGCATTTTATTCTCTTTGTCTCCACTATGAATCAGAGTTCACTGATGTGTTGGCTCTCTGTTTGTCTATTATTGGTATATAGTAATGCTTGTGATTTTTGCACATTGTTTTTGTATCCTGAGACTTTGCTGAAGTTACTTATCAATAACATGCCAGTTAGAATGATAATCATTAAAAAGCCAGGAAACAACAGATGCTGGAGAGGATGTGGAAAAATAAGAATGCTTTTACACTGTTGGTGGGAGTGTAAATTAGTTCAACCATTGTGGAAGACAGTGTGGCAATTCCTCAAGGATCTAGAACCAGAAATAACATTTGATCCAGCAATCCCATTACTGGGTATATACCCAAAGAATTATAAATCATTCTGCTGTAAAGACACATGCACATGTATGTTTATTGCAGCACTATTCACAATAGCAAAGACTTGAAACCAACTTGAAACCATTAGTGATAGACTGGATTAAGAAAATGTGGCACATATACACCATGGAATACTATGCAGCCATAAAAAAAGGATGAGTTCGTGTCCTTTGTAGGGACATGGATGAAGCTGGAAACCATCGTTCTCAGCAAACTAACACAGGAACAGAAAACTAAACACTGCATGTTCTCACTCATAAGTGGGAGTTGAAAAATGAGAACACATGGACACAGGGAGGGGTGGGAACTAGCAGGGGAGGGATAGCATTAGGAGAAATACCTAATATAGATGATGGGTTGATGGGTGCAGCAAACCACCATGGGATGTGTATACCTGTGTAACAAACCTGCATGTTCTGTCCATGTATCCCAAAACTTAAAAGTATAATAAAAAAAATAAATAAAGCAGTTGTCATCTTGTTCTGTTAGGTTTTGAAGGAAGGTATGAATTGAAAATACCCAACTCAGTTTTTCTTTATGTATAGAGAAAAATGCCAGATTTTCTCAACCATGGCAGCACTCTGTAAACCCTCCTTAGGAATATGACTTGAAAAAGAAGGCAGTTCATCAAGAACTAAATAAAAATAAAAATTCAGGGATGGATAAGTTACAGTGAACATCAAATTCATTTAAAGAGAGAATTAAGACAACATCTGGAAAAATAAAGTTGCAGAGCAATTGCAAATGTTCTCATTGCTAGTAAGCTGAAAGTAATAGAAGTAATGGAAATTGAGAGGCAGGGGGTAAAGGTAGGTGGAGGTGTATGATGCTAATTAACTTCATCTTTCAGAGCTATGAAACTGTCTAAACCCAAACATGTAGTGAGCTCCTTACACCTCTCTTAATCTTTTTGGGTAATGCTTATAGGCCTTTTAAAAAGCACGTCTTTTAGGGAAGAAGGCAATAGAGATTCCTTTCAGTTTATTTTTCTTAAATTCCAGTAACATTGAAAAATTTGAAATTGTGTGAAGCAGACATAGTGTGATCCCATAATTATAAAATTATTTCTGTCTACGCTTTCTGCGTCTTCGTTTCTTCAGCCGTGAGACGGTCCTTTCTGCCAACATTGCTGTGAGGATTACACGTATTTACCTGCAAAGTACTTAGGACAGTGCCTGGCTCACGGTCAGTGCTCACATTTGGGCAGCTGCACTTGGGCGCTGCTGGCACAGGAGGTAAGTTAGTTTGGCCTATTGCAGCGTCCTAGCATCTGTCGCGTTTCTCATGTGTGATCAGGCTTAGGTAGCCCATCCCGGCGGCGACTTGAGCTAGCAGGCCCCACTGCGGACTCCGGGCCGGCTCGGGTCTACCTGCGCCAGCGCTGTACCTGGGCGACCTTGGCTTTGCCCCCACCAGTGACCCGGCCCGCCGGTCGTGTGGGTGCTGCTCCGCTCCCCCCGCCTCGGCCGCCGACCCCCAGCTCCCCGGCGGGGCCTCCTCCTGCCACGTGACGCCCCCGCCAGGGGCCCCAGCGCCCTCCTCGCTGCCGTGCCGTTCCGGCTCCCGAGCCCCGCCTGCGCGCGGCCTCCTCGGCTCAGCCATCCTCTTGGCTGCCGCGGGCGGCAAAGCCCACGGCATCTGCCATTTGTCATTCAGCCCGTCGGTACCGCCCCGAGCCTTGATTTAGACACGGCTGGGGCGTGCTCTGGCCTCACTCTCCGGGCGGGTGCTGGACGGACGGACGGGGCAGCAGCACTCACAGCCCAGCTGCGCGGGGCCTTGGCGCGCGGGGTGCTTCCCCCGGTCGCCGTCATGGCCGCAGAGGTGGCACGCCCCAGCAGCCTCGCCTGAGCTCCAGGGGTCGTTGCCCCGCAGGGTAGGTGTCTGGGTACTCGCGGCCGCGGCGGGCGGGCTGGGGGCAGCTGTGGCAGTGCATTGCCGCGCTGCGAGGACGGCGCTGGGTTCGCGGCCGCAAGGAGGGTGTGCCTTTGCCGCGCCGCCTACGTGCAGGTCCGGGCTCCACGGGCCCGGGTGCGGGACCCCGCAGATCGTCACCCGCAACCCAGGCCGCCCCACCGCGAGTGCCGCCAGCCCCCCGGACGCCGCTGCCAGAGGCGTTCGCGCCTATCTGGTATGCGGTCCATAGACCCGATTCTTACAGCCTGGCGCTCTAACCTCGCCAACGGGCCAGGAAAAAAACAGAACAAGGAAAAGAAGAAAAAGTCTGTTGAAAGTAATAATGGAACTAGACAGTAACTGTTTGTGCTTTAGTCTCTTATGGAAAATATGATTATTTTGATGCTTTAGTATTACAGACTGTATCAGACATACTCTTAAAAGTATTTTAAAACGTGGGGTCCTAAAAATTTCCTAGATCGGGACAGCTGATAATGCAACTTCGGTTAGTCTCCGCATCCAACTTTCAGGGCGGAGTGGGGATTTCTACCTTTTACTGAATATACTCCTGTAATTTTGAATATTTTTTCTCATCAAATGTGTTACTTTCATGTTTTAGGAAACCAATAAAAATCAAAAATAGAAACACCCAGCTTAGGTCCTCCTTCTTCCAGGAATCCTCCTCTAACCCCTCCCTCCCAGGCAGGATCGGAGGCCCCTCCCGGGTGCTTTCTGGGGCCTCACTGAGGTCCTGGTCCCCTAAGCGCTCCCCCGCAGCCCCTCCGCATATTAACCCATGGGTCGCGCTGGGCCCAGAGATTGCTTACTTAGCACATGGTAAGTGATTAATACTGTTTAATGACCGAGGAAAAAGATAAAATGTTCTCTGATGTTTCACGCTTTTCGCTCTGAAGTTAAATAGTGGTAAATTTATATGCGCTTAGATAAGAACGTTTAACAGTTAAGGATCTGGAAAAGTTGACGACGTCTGATGTCCGTGTTTCCTGATCCAGCAGTTGCACGCCTGGGTATTCATCCTTAACAACAATGTTTTTCAGAATTTGAAGTCCATTTTAGTGGGTCGTAAAGTCATTTAAGTGGATGATCAGAATTTGTAAAACACAGAGAATAGAACGTCAGTGTCTCTCAGGTCATAGAGGTGTTGGCTTTATGAATCTCTCCTCCTCTCCTCAGTTTCATACATACACAAATGTGTGTCATGATGTAAAACGTCATTCCTTAGTATGAGTCATGGACAAAAAAGTTTGAAAGCCACTGCCCTAGATAAATTTTAATACATGTCCACAAGCAGATGTGTACAAGAAGGTTGACTGTAATAGCAGAAAACTGGAAGCCACTTTCATGCCCACCTGAAGGAGAAAGATAAATTATACACCAGTCATAAAAAGGGCACACTGTACAGTGGCCAATGAAATATTTTTGTGTTTCAACACAAATACCTTTCAGTGTTGAACCAAAAAAAAAAAAAAAAAAAGTTGCCAGAGAATGTTGTGTGATATCATCTATGTGAAATTCAGAACCTGATGGAGCAAAGCTATTGTTTAGGGATGCATATATAGGCATTAAAAGTAGTAAAGAAAAAAGGTCAAGCTAATGGTCACCTCCCGGTGGGGAGGAGAGGGTCTGGGGTTCAGAGATGTTGGAAATGCTTTATCGCCTGACCTGTGCAACGGTTACATGGGTGTTTGCTTTGTAACTCTTTGTTAAAAAATACACACTAGGTTTGAATGTCACATTTCTCCCCAAATATATTAAAATATGGGTGTCACAAACTGAAGAAGCGTGAGTCTAGGGCTCTACGTCTGTTATTGTTATTGCCTGGCTTCTTTTTAGAAAAAAAAAAAATCTTGCTTAGGGAAGAGTACCTAGGGAACTTATCAATAATGTTTTATTTCATAAATTCCACGGTGGACATATCAGTATTTATTAAATTATTCTTTATTCTTATAACTTAATTTATAATATTTCAAAAAACCTTTAGGAGAAAATATCATTTGGGGTGTTTGCTTTCCCAAAAGTCACATTTACATATTTCATACACAACTGGAATATTTTATGCAGTAATTTTAGCTAAAATCAAATTTTGTTATGAAAAATGAAAACTAAAAAGTGTATAAAAATCACAGAACTTTACAGACTTTCAGGGTTTTAAAATGCTAACATGTTGTATTTACCGCAATAATTTCTGTTCCTCAGTTCTTTTAGGCCACATTTTTAGTGCTCAGTAGCCACATATTACTTTTATATTTTATTATGTGATATATTTTACATTATAATATATTATAGAACAGAATATTCCCATCATTGCAGAAATTTCTCTTGGAAAACATTCTGGATACAAATATTTGTTATATACTTGGAGATATTAAACTTAGACATTAATCTGTATGCTTTTTGTCTTAAGATACTCTACTATTAATGAAATGTATTCTGAATATTTTTCTAAGAATTAAGTTTGTGTTTTGTCCACATTTTGTTCTTTAATTTACCTGAAACATGTATATGTTCAGATGTATATATTTTATGTTATGAGATCAAGCTTAATTCATTTTCAGATTCCCATGTGAAAAGGTAATTGTTCCAATATCAGTGATTAGCAGTGCCGCTGCTGTCACATACAGTACCCAGATATGCTTGGGCTTATTTCCAGGCTGTTAATCCTGGTTTGTTTATTTGTCATCTGAAAATATTGCTGATTTTCATTTACTGTTGTTTTCTATGTGTATATTGTTCAGTTCTAAGAATTAAAAATTTTTTCATTGTGATATTTTTTCTTCCCCTAACAGATTTGTAGAAAGTAGTCTAGTTCCAATGTGGAGGGTTTTGTGAGTTATCCTTTTGTTACTGATTTCTAATTTGCCCTATAGTCAGCATACATGTCAAGGCCACTAATTCTTTGAAATTCGAGAATTGCTTTATGGTTTTCACTGCTCCTTGTATCATCAAGAATAATTCGTAGTAACAGACTTTTGAGGCAAGGTATTTAGGTGTGTGTATATACATAATGTATATACATACATACTTTATATATAGATTATATGTATATCTCACTGTAGAATTTATATAAAAATTAAATATATTTGTAAAAATTTATATACATAAATAAAATCTCCTGTCTCTAAGGTTTATGTTTCATCAATTCAGGAAAATTTTGTCTTTTATCTCTTTATTTTCACCTGTTTTTAATCCTATTCTTTCCTTTAGGAGCTATGATTAGACTTCTGTTAGACTTCCTCACTCTGTCACCCACATCTTTTAAGGTACATTTAATGTATTTAATATATTTTTTATCCATGTTGAATTCTACATACATTTTTTAGTTCTATAATTTATGTACAACAAAAAAAGTGTGTAGCTTGATGAAATTTACGTATGTGTATACCTTTGTGATTACTACCCAGATAAACATATAAAACATTTTCATTCCTTCTGCCCCTTCCTATCAATGGAGCCACTCACTTCCCCCAGTCAACTACTGTCCTGATTTCTGTGATCATGGATTATTTTCAAGTGTTTTTTAAAACTTCATATAAATGGAGTCATAGAGTTTATTCTTTTGTTCACATTGTATTCATCCATGTTGCAGGTATAAGTATTTTTGTTTGTTTTTTATTTTTGCTTTATATCAAGGGTTGGCAAACTGTGGCCTGTGGGCCAATTCCAACCCACTGCATATTTTTGTTTATAAAATTTTATTGGGCTGTTTTCCATGGCTCCTGTCTACAATCCCAGCCACTCAAGAGGCTGAGGCAGGAGAATCTCTTGAGCTCAAGGGTTTGAGCTTACAATGAACTGTGATCATGCCACTGCACTGCAGCCTGGGTGACAGTGAGATGACCCCATCTTAAAACAAAAAATTTACTGGAACATAGTTATGCCCATTTGGCAGAGTTGAGTAGTTATTACAGAGGCCATATAGCCCACAAAGTCTAAACTATTTACCAAGTGACCATTTACAGAAAAAATTTATTGACCCCTCTTCTATGGTATTACATTATGTGGATCTATAATATAAGCAATTTACTTATCCATTTTCCTGTTAGGCCATTAAGAATTAAATTGTGAAGAATGTTCTTCCAACTTCCATTGGTAGACATACATCTCTCAGCTATATACCAAGGAGTTGAATTGATGGTCTTTGGTAGGTTGGTTGCATTTCCATAAACACTAATAATGTTGAACATCTTAAAATATCTTAATCAGCCATTTAGATTTCCTTTGTGACCTGCCTATTGAAATATTTTGCCCATTTAAAAAAAAAATAGGTTATCTTTTTGTTAATGATTTTTAGTTCCTAATATAATCTGGATAGGGAATCTTTGTTGGGTACATGTTTGCAAGTATTTCCTACCCTGAAGTTTGCCTGTTTATTCTCTTAATACTACCTTTTGATGAGCAGAATTATTCCTTTGAAGGTTGGTTTATCAGGATTTGGGAGTGGGTAAAAAGGGGAAGGGAGTGGAAGTTAGTGCTTTTTTGCATCATGCCTGTAAAATTTTCTTCCTACCCTCAAATTTGCCCACTCTCAAGGTTTTGAAGACATTTGCCTTTGTTTTCCTCCAGAAACTTTACAGTTTTAGCTGTTGGGTCTGTGATTATCACCAGTTGATTTTTTGTGTATGGTGTGAGGTAGGGATCAAGATTTCTTTTTTTTTTAGACGGAGTCTCACTCTGTTACCCAGGCTGGAGTGCAGTGGTGTGATCTCGGCTCACTGCAAGCTCCACCTCTCAGGTTCACGCCATTCTCCTGCCTCAGCCTCCTGAGTAGCTGGGACTACAGGCGCCCACATTAACCATGCCCGACTAATTTTTTGTATGTTTAGTAGAGACAGGGTTTCACCATGTGAGCCAGGATGGTCTCAATCTCCTGACCTCGTGATCCTCCCGCCTCGGCCTCCCAAAGTGCTGGGATTACAGGAGTGAGCTACCATGCCCAGCCTCAAGATTTATTTTCTGTATGGACATTCATCTACTCTACACATTTACTGAAAAAAACAGTACCTTTCTTTTCCCATTGAATTGCATGGAGACTTTGTTGATAAATGAATGGTCATATATTTGGGTCTGTTTCTGGACTCTATTCTGTTCCACTTGGACTAATTATCCATTCTTGCATCAGTACCATACTTTTTTAATTACTGTAGTTTATGGTAAGTCTTGATATGGTATTGTAAACCGTCCAGTTTTGTTCTTTTAAACAAATGTTTTGATTATTTAAGTGCTTTATATTTCCATATAAATTTTCAAATGTGCTTGTCAATGTCCATTAATTAAAAAAAAAAAAAGGTCTACCAGATTTTTGACTGGGATTGCATTGACTCTACAGAGCAACTTTGGGAAAGTGAACATTTTAACAGAATTGAGTCTTTCCCTTCATTGAATAAATTCTTCTACAGTTACTTTCAACATGTTCTGTATATTCGGTGTAGAGGACTTACACATTATTCAATTTATTTCTAGACATTTAATGATTTTTGATGCTGTTGCAGGTGGTGGCGTTTCCCCACCGCCCCTCCCTCCCCCCGTTTTATTTTCCAAACATCTTGCCTCGTGTATGGAAACAAAATTTATTTTTATATATTGATCTTGTATTTTGTACCCTTGCTAAATTCACTTGTAGTTCTGGTAGTATGCAGATTTTTTTTTTTTTTTTTTTTTTTTTTCAATGTGCTGTCATGCCATCTGGAAAAAAAAAATGGTTTAAATATGCCTTTACAATTCTATTATCTTTTTCTCCTTTTCTTGCCTTATTGCACTGGCTGGGACCTCTAGAACAGTCTTTAACAGAAGCATTAACAATATATAGCCTTGCTTTTTCCTCATCTTAAGGGGAGAATGCCTCTACATTTCACGATTAAGGGTGATGTTTACTGTACTTTTTTTTGGTAGATGTTCTTTACCCGATTGAGGAAATTTTCTTCTGTTTCTAGTTCACTAAGAATTGCTTTCACAAATGAGTATTGAATTTTCAAATTCATTTTATTCTGAAATAATTTTAAATTTACAAGAATTGCAAAGATAGTGCAGTGTTTTTGTATACCCTTCACCAACTTCCTCTCATGTTAACATCTTACATAACCCTTGTAAAGTACCAAAGTTAAGAAATTAACATTGGCACAATAGTATTAATGAAACTGTACACTTTATTCAGATTACCGCTGTTTTCCCTCTAATATTCTTTTTTTAAATTTCAGGATCCAACCCATATACCACATGGTGTTTAGTTTTCATGTCTCCCTCGTTTACTCCAATCTGTGACAGTTTCTCAGTCTTTGATATCTTGTCACTTTTGAAGAGTACTGGTATGTGTTTTGTAAAATGCATCTCAATTTGGATTTATCCGATGTTTTCTGACAATTAGACTTAGGTTATGGATTTTGAGAGAAGAATATTGCAGAGCTGTTGTGCCCTTCTCATTGTATCACATATGGCAGCATATGATAATCACATCGACTGATGATAACTTTGATCACATGGCCAGATGGTGTCTGGCAAGGTTTCTTATTGTAATATTCCTTTTTCCCCCTTTCCATAGTCTATTTGTTAGGAGAAAGTCCACAGTCAAGGGAAGGAAAGGTATCAAATAATTTGTGGACATATGTTAAAACCACCACAGTGATTAATAAATATTTTGAGGTAGTACAAATATTCTATTTCTCTTTAAAATTTTGTCCAATAATTTTAGTGTTCAGTGGATCTTGCCTGCAACAATTATTATTGTGGTATTCTAATGGTGATTTTCCATTTTCTTCCTTTTTTCACATTTATTAATAGGAATTCTTCTCTAAGAAAGATTGGTCCCTTTTCTCCCATTGATTTATTATTCAGTCAGTTATTTATGTCCATGTATATTGATGGATATTTATTTTAGTCTTGGAGCTACTATCTAATATCATTTTTATATTGCTTAAATTGTTCCAGCTTTGGCATTGGGGTTTTTTCAGGTTGGCTCTTTTGTCCTTTTGAAATGTCGCCATTAAAAATTTTTATTTTTATTTTTTATCATTTCCTTACTGTCTGGCACTATGAGATGCTCCAGGCTCATTTAGTATTTTCCCTTCCCCAACCTTAGAATCAGCCATTTCTCCAAAATGTCTTGATTCCTTTTACTGGAGGATGGTATTAGAAACCAAGATCTGTGTGCTATGTGTCCTTGCTGCTACTGAGATGTTACTGTTTCTTGGCCCTCTGTGGACAGAGCTAGGAGTTATTTGTACGTATACTCAATTTTTAATTTTGTCAAAATCTTTTTCTGCATGTATTGAGATTATGACTTTTCGTAGTTTGATGACATGAAGAATTACAAATATCTGACATTTTAAAGGATGTTTTTCCAGTATTCCTTAGAACTTTGCAAGTATTAAAAGGTTTGTTTTAGAATGTCTAGCTCTCCATATTGCCTGAACAAATCTTCCTAAGATAACTCTCATGATTTTGATATGTCATAGGGGAGAAACCTTCTTTTGTTTTTCTGCTGAATTGTTTGGCTATTTTGGACCTTTCTCATTCCATATGAGTTTTAGTACCTGTTTATGAAGTTTCTTGAAAAGTCCTATTGGGATTTTTATAGAAATGGCTTTGAATTTATAGATCAATATGAGAAGAATGGGCATATTTGCAATATTCAGTTTTTTCATTTGTCATGTCCTTTTTGTGTCCTTCAATGATATGATATAAACAAAGGACTTGTACATTTTTTTTACATTTATTTCTAAATCCTGATGATTTTTGTTGCTACTATGAATAGGTTCTCTTAGTTTTCTATTTTCTAACCAGCTAGTTATTACTTCATAAATAATATTATATTTCCATTTACATAAATACATAATTTGCAAGAAATGATTTTTTTCTTTTCCTTCTGATCTTCATATCTCTTATTCTTTTGTTTTTGTCTAATTTCACTGGCTAGGACCCCCAGTGCAATGAAGAATAGTGGTACTGATCATGAACATTCTTATTTTGTTCCTGACTTACATGAGAATACTTCTGTAGCACTGAAGCTTAGTGTGATGTTGCTGGATATTTAAAGTTCTCTTCTTCTAGTTCTCTAAGAGTTTTGTATCGTGAATCATATTGGATTTATTAAGTGTTTTTTTCTGAATCTATTGGACTGTGAAGCCAGATTGCTTGCATTCAATTCCTACTTCTGCTGCTCTGCTGCCATGTAGTGTAACCTTGGGCAGTTACTTCTCTGTATCTCAATTTTCTCATCTTTAAATTTAGGTAAAACTGTCTACCATATAAGGTTGTTGAGAGGATTAAATGAGTTAATACATAAAATAGGGTAAGAATTGTGCTTATCCCTAGGAAGTACTCATTTTTTTCCTTCATTTCTTAGTGTTAGGTTATTTTAATTTAAATTATTGTAATAAGCAAATTAATTACTAAATCATCTTGCACTCTTAAGTAACCTTACACATATTTGTTTACATAATTTGGATTTAATTTACTGTTTTAATTTTTTCATGTAATATTCATGAGTCATAAAGTAATTGTTCTTTTGCTATAGCAAAGGACATAAAGAATGATGGATTCCTAGAACAACATTACACAAGGGCTTAGCAACTGAGGTGGCAACATTCTTAACTTTCTGGAGCGATTTATATCTGAGTCTTTTGATAAGCTGGAGATAGAGATAGCTCTTGCATGAGCAAATTCAGAACTTGGCATATATTTTGGAAAATCATCACTAAACAAAAAGGAAAAGTGATTCTAGCTTTTCTATGTGTTTCACATTACATCATTAATACATTGTATTATTTGCATATGGAGATTTCCATATTTGGAATATTTGGAAAGATTCATTCACCACTGATGTACTGAGCACTTCCTTTGTGCCAGGCAATGTGTTTTGTTGGCTTGGGGGCATATCTTTGCTCTTGAGGAACTTAGGGGTCAATTAGGATCAATCTTGAAGTTGAAGGCAGGCCTATTTGTATCATTCAGGGAAACTCAATGATCATTTTTTTTAATTAATAAAATTGAACTTTCTCTTCCATTTGCATTCTGAAACACAGGAAAAAAAATTGAACTTTCTAATATCTTTCCTTCCTGTTTCTTTCACTCCCCTCAGCACCTTGGTTTAGGCCCTTGTCACCCTATGCTATTTTTCCCCGTATTGACTTCTTCCCTTCCTATCATGTGTAATGACCACTGGGGTCAGTTCCCTGAAAAAAGTCCTTTAGTGGCATCCCAATACTTGCAAGGTTCTTGCTTCTTAGCATGACAATGGTCCTTTTTTGCCTGTTCCTAACTTACTTTGCTGGCCTTCTTCTCTGATTTCTCAGAACTAATCCAGTGATACAAGTGGTCCTAACCACTTATCAGCCCCTAAAGGATTCACTCTCCTGCTTTTGCAGCTGTGTTCTTATTTGTGCCATTTCCTCTGCCTTAAATGTTTTCTTCCCAACTAATTTTCAACCATTTTTTTTCAAGCTCTGTTCAGAGAATACTCACTCCACAACCCTACTAGCTACATAGAAACCCTATAATTTATAATCTATAGCCCATGTTAAATTCTTACCTTTCGTCACCAATCTTTATATCTAAATTTCCAGATGGTCAGGTTCTTAGATAGGGTTCAAGTGGCTGACATGATACTTTGCATACAAAGAGCTATTGCCAAATAGCTACCACTACTAAGTACCTACTATAATTGTGCTACAATTTTGCAAAGTAAGTATTATTATCTCTCTTAAATTGTGAAGAAACTTAGTATCAAAGAGATTAGGAAACTTGCCTAACACCATATAGTTAGTAAGTGGCAAAACAGGTTTGTCTGAATCAGGGATCTTGCTCTTTCTTCTATGCCATACTGCCTTTGTGTTAAAAATGAAGAAATAGTTAAAATCATGAACAGAAGCATTTATGGTAAAACACACACTGAAAATGACATATACAATGAAAACTTTGCTTTCATTGCCATTATACTATAGAATCTTCACTTTGGTGACCATGATGGTTGCTATGGACTAACTGGTGTACTCCTACTGTCTTTGGAATTTCCTTCTAAGTTTTTGTTGATACTAATGAATTTGGTTTGAATATTCTAATTTTGGCTTATTTGGGGGTAAGAAAAAAAGTAAAGTTTAGTCACACTTTGCTTGGTGTTTGTTTTATTTTAAGTAGAAAATTTTACATTTGCCTAATAACCTTTGCTGGGCAATGGATAAGGTAGAGTCTACTTATCTTTCATATAAGCAGACATAAGAGTCTACTTATCTTTCATAAAGTACTTTTTCTCTGCTTCTGTTGAGGCATGAAATACTTGGGGAAGAAAAACATATGAAGTCTGCCATTCTTAAGTATATAGCTTGATGAGTTTATATATATATACACACACACATACACATCCACACACCTGTGTAATCACAACCAAGAGCAAGATAGACAATATTACATCCATCGAGGAGAAAATTCTCTCATCTACCTCCTGGCCAACACCTCCCCTGTGGATCACACTCTTCTGATGTCCAACACTGTAGATTAGTTTTGTCTATTCCTTCCCCTCCTCCCCCGACCCCGAGATGGTATCTCACTCTGCCACCCAGGATAGAGTGTGGTTGCATGATGACAGAATGACAGTTCACAGCAGCCTCAACCTCCCAGGCTCAAGCGATCCTCCCACCTGAGCCTCCCCGTTTTGTCTATTATTGAATTTTAAGTATAACCAAATAAGTGTACTTTTTTGTGTCTGGCTTTAATTCGGCATAAATTTTTGAGAGTTATCTGTGCTGATGTATCTATCAATAGGTGGTTCTTTTTGTATTTTTTCTGAGTAGGAATCCATTACCACGATTTGTTTATCCATTCTGTTAATAGCTATGTGGGTGTGTTCTAGTTTGGGTTCTTACAAATAGACCTGCTGTGAATACTCATTCACAAGTCTTTTGGTGGACATTTGCAGTATTTCACCAAGGAACAAATCTGAAACTAGAATTGTTAGGCCACAGGGGAGCCAAACAGTTTACAAAACTGAATGCATATGTGTACACTTTTGCTAGCAATAGAGTTGTAGTTGTAATGTGCATTTTCATCAGCACCTGATATTGTTAGTCTTTTTCACTTTAAGCCCTCTGGTGGGTTTGAGGTGATATCTCATGGCTTCATGGTCTCATGGTTTTCATGTGCATTTCCTTGATGATTTCGTGACTTTTCTGTTTATCTTTTAATGCTGTCTTATGGTGTTTTAATGAAATCCAGTTTATCGGTTTTTTAATAGTTTGTTTTTTGTCCTATTTAAGAAATCTTTTTCTATCCCTCAATCAAGAAGATACCCTTTTTTTTTTTTTTTACATTTATATCTGTGACCCATTCCATCAACTATCTCAAATTAATTTCTGTATGATGTGAGATAAGGGTCAAGGTTAATTTTTTTCAGGATCGAAATTTAATTGCTCTGGAATCTTTTGAGGAATTTTTCTTTCCCTCCATTGAATTGCATGGTACCCTTGTTGAAAATCAAATGCCTGAGTATGTGCATCTGTTTCTGAACTCTAAGGTCTGTGTCCTTGTTCTGTTTGTCTACCTCATGATCGAAGATGGCTAGCCAAGTTCTAGCTATGATGTCTGTATTTCAGTCAGCAAAAAAAAAAAAAAAAAAAAGGAATACATAAGACTCTGCTCCTGCTTCAGGACAATAACCAGAATTTGCACATGACATTTGTGCCTATATTGTGTCAGTAACGTGACAACCTTTATCTTCAAGGGACATTGAGAAATGTTTTTATTCTGGGGAGTCATGTGCCCATATAAAACTCAGAGATTATATTACAAAGAAAGAAGGGAAGAATGAATATCAGAGAAAATTGGCAGTCTTTGCCATACTTTCTGTTTACGAGCACTTTGTAGGTGCTTAATAAACATCCATTTGATTCAATTTCATCTACTTCTCATTGAAGCCTTCTTGGTCAACTTTTGCTTGTAATCATGCATGCAGACATTGCAGCTCTGTGATAGGACTCTCCCAGATCCACCTAATAAGAAGTGTGCCCTAATAAGAAGTGTGCCCACCTAATAATAAGTAGTAATGGGGTCAGCTACTTCCTAGTGAGAGGAATGTCCAGACCTTGTTAAAGTTCTCTCAAATCACCCAGTGTTTCTTCTTTATGTGTCACTATTGTGATCATAGCAGTTCGGAGAAAATGAGACCCTAAATCAAGAAAATTTAAAGGACAATGTGGCTCAGCAGGTCTCAAAATAGAGTGAACGATGGTGGGAGGGTGACCAGGTTAAACAGTTTTTGGTTTTGGTTAACTCCTGACCATCCTTTATCCTTGATATTTTTGGAAAAAAGATTAGAGGTCTAGATTTCAGTTCTTCTCTTTGCTTTAATTTTATGGCTGGCCACCATTAATATAGCCAGTAATGTAGGTATTTTATGGAAATACTTATTATTACTCGGCTTTGAAACAAGAGCCTCTGTTTTATAATTAAGATTTGAGCCCATCAAGTGTTAAATTTTCTTTTCTCTTTCATCCCTGGAAAATATATTATGAAATTTATAGAAAGGGTGATCTTTCTTCCTTTAGTCTTCAGGCAAAAGAAATCCTTATATTTCAGATTTGAAATATTTTATATAAGTATATATATCATAACAGTGTTTGAATTTTAAGTGGTATGGGTATCTTATGACAGTATAGCTTTTAAAGATATTTAACTTAGAAAACATTCATAAATTTATTCAACAAATATTTATAGGAGGTAAACATAATTTCAAACTTTGACCAAAGTGGTTCACACATAAATACAAAGTACAGAAATATGTTTAAATTATGTAGTTTAGAGTCATGTTTCCTTGGCTTAATTTACTCCTCAAATTATTTTAACATTTATCCCCTTTCCCAAAGCAAAGCAAAAACAAAAACAAAAAACAAAAAAAAAAAAACAAAAACCGTAACAACAAAAAAGCAAAAGCCAAAAATTATGCATCATTTATTGAATGATATGAAAAGGTAGCTCGATACATGCATACAAATATCTGTATAATACTGAAATTGAAGTTTTTTGTTAATCAACTTTAAGGATAAATTGAAAGGGGCCCTGCTTTACTGTGAGTATTTTCTGTGTTGACCACTTGTTGTGAATCATTTTATTTAATTGTTCCAACAACCTGAGAATAGATAGTTTTATCTCCTTTGTACAAATAAGAAAATTTTGGCCAAGAAAGAATGAAGCCTTTCCCAATATCAAACAGTTAATAAGTAATACAGCAAGCATCTGACCCCTGATCACTTGGATTCTGAGCACAGGAGGCCTGTTCTTTTGCAATGGTTCTATCTTATTGTTTCTTAATTGTTCCCATTAGATGGTGACAAGATAAGGGCATCACTTTGAGAGATGTGACATAGTCCAATTACCTCCATGAGGACAGAAAATCTGAAATTAATGCAAATTTGCTATGAGCAAACACATCAGAAACTGACATGTATTATAATGAGACTTTATAATGAGAATTTTAATTGGATTAGAGCCCCACTCTTAAGGCATCATTTAACCTTAATTACCTCCCTGATGGTCCTATCTCCAAATACAGTCACATTAGGGGTTGGGTTTTCAACATTTGAATTTTGAGGACACATTTGAATCTGGAACAGTGGATTTTCCAGAAACGCAAGCAGGAATAAAATGTTGGGGCCGAATATGAGCTGCTCCAGTGGTCACACTGCTGTCTCTCATCATTTTCCACATATTTTTTTTTTTGTGAATAATAGTGGTAGTTATAATGTCATTAGTTTCATTTCATTCCTACTTGAGGTTTCAAGAGCTAGTGTGAAGTAGGGCTGCCTTGTTAAATCTGTCTGCACTTCTGTGGAGTGTAAAATCAGTGTCATACGCTTTAATGGTAATACCTTGTCACATTCAGAGATGTTTAAAACTGCAATCTAGAAAATTGCTTTTAAACAGTGGGGGAAAGATGTTCATATTCTCAGAGGACACGATGTGGAACATGTGGACATCCCATGCCCTGTGAGGTTTTAAAATTTACAATATATAGGAAAAGTCCTCATTTTTCTGATACCTTTCTGAGATTATCAAAATAATACAGATCCAAACCTAGTCTTTCCCACATTGTAAGTTATAAATTTCACCAGTATACTTTAAGGAGTCCCTGGTCCATAACAATTTTGAAATCCTTCACCAGATTCCAGGAAGCCTGGGGAGTAAAATGCTTCTTGATTAGGCCCTGATTATGCCCTTCTTGTTCATCATTTTCAGAAGCACTGGCCCTGCCCACTAAAGAGTTCTTTTATTTTATTTATTTTTTTTCCTTAGCCACATATGAAGTGGACATTTGAGAATCTGCCCTAGTTGGGAACTGAGCAACTCTTTCTATCCACTTCCTACATATAGAGTGTTGGGGACCAAAGGATCATTTTAAGACTTCAGCTGATAGGCTTATTCTTTTTGGCAGCACAGTGCTCTACAAAATTTGGAAGGTTTCTTATCTGTTTGTCTCTAATCAATTCTGTGTGCTAGTAAACACAGCCCTAGAATTTTCTTTTGTCATGCATGAGTCCTGGCTCTCAGATTTGCTACACTGATTTGCATTCTCACTCCCATAGCTGTCTTTCTGGTCCTAAAGGAAGTTATCTTGGGACTGGCTGGCTTCTATTGGAAAGCTTTACTTTTAATCTGATCTATTCTCTCAGTCATTTTATCCACATGAAAGGATTTAATGGATATATTATCTATCCTTGAACTGAGACAAATTAGTTTTAAAAAAAGTTTTCCTGGGCTTATGATCTTCAAAGCCTTACTGTTAACTGTTAGTGTAGGGGTGGAGAAGAAGTTAGTTTTTGTAGTTGCAAAATCTGAAATGTCTGCTGTCTCCTCATTCCCTTTCACTTCCTGGAAACCGGATAGTTCTTTTCTAAGCTCAGCTCTTTCTTGAAATACTTTGTCAAATGAAGCCAATAATAACCAATACACATTTCCATTGTGTGTGTGTGTGTGTGTGTGTTTTGTTTGTTTTTTGAGACAGAATCTAGCTCTGTCACCCAGGCTGGAGTGCAGTGGCGTGATCTTGGCTCACTGCAAACTCTGCCTCCTGGGTCCTAGCAATTCACCTGCCCCAGCCTCCTGAGTAGCTTGGATTACAGGTCCCCACCACCACACCCAGCTAATTTTTCTATTTTTAGTATAGACAGGGTTTCACTGTGATGGCCAGGCTGGTCTCGAACTCCTGACCTCATGATCCTCCCGCCTTGGCCTCCCAAAGTGCTGGGATTACAAGTGTGAGCCACCGCACCCAGCCATTTTCTGGTTTGTTGTTGTTGTTTGTTTGAGACAGAGTCTCACTCACTCTGTCACCCAGGCTGGAGTACAGTGGCAGGATCTTGGCTCACTGCAACCTCCACCTCCCAGCTTCAAGCGATTCTTCTGCCTCAGCTTCCCGAGTAGCTGGGATTACAGGCGCACACCACCACATCCAGCTAATTTTTGTATTTTTAGTAGTGATGAGGTTTCACCATGTTTGCCAGGCTGGTCTCTAACTCCTGACCTCAAGTGATCCACCTGCCTCGGCCTCCGAAGGTGCTGTGAGCCGCCTCATCCAACCATATTTCAATTGTTTTTTCTTACCTCTTCTCCTAGAGCTACAAGTAAATTTGGCAGGAGATCTGCCTCCTGAACTGACAGAGGCAAATGTTTTACTAGATATGTTGCCACTGTATAAAACACATCACTATCTTTCTGGCCCTTAAGATCAGTTTCCTCACGACTTGCTGACCACTAAACCAAGGTCATGTATTTTAGGATTTTGCTAAAACAACATCCTACTTCTGGTACCAATTTCTATGTAGTCAGGATAACTAACAAGCCATCCCCAAACCTCAGTGGCTTCATTCAAAAACAGTTTATTTTTTGCTTACAATAAACATCCACTGTGGATTTACAGAAGACTCTGCTTCACACAGGAAGACTCAAGCCTGTGAGTGTACCACCTTTGTCATTGTACACTTTCTGGAACACTTGGCTTTCTCAGCCTCTGGGGTTCAGAAAGAGAATGTTCAATAGTTTTCCCTCAGTAATCAACTTTGTATTAAAGTCTAGAACTAATCTCATGCCCCTCCTAACTATACGGGGGTAGAGTTCAAGTCAGAATATAAATAGAAACACTTTTACTATACATCTAAATATAAGTTGTAAATTATGCAGACCAACTAAGTTCAAAGCTAACCAACCAAGTCCAAAATATATCTTTCCTTGACGAATTTACTTCATATTTCCTGGAAAACCATGTTTGAATGTGGACTTCTTAGAGCCTGTACCTCTAGAACATGGCACTGGGGGGCAAACTGGCTACTAGTCCCCGGCCTGTCTTCCCTCCTCTTAATGTTCTGGGATCACTCTACCCGCTGTGTCCCCATCTCCTGCAAACAGCCACCCCTTGGCCACCCCCTGGGTCTAGGGGCTGCATGTAACAGGGGCACAGTCTGCCCTTAAAAACACAAATCTAGGAAAGAACCTGTGTAGTCCCTGGTTAGCAGACTTGAAGCTCTTTGGACAAGGAATTCCATGGTTCTAGGAACCAGGAGCATAGCCTAGGAGAAGGAATGTAGGCCTGGGTGGGCACCTTCCCCTTAGGCCTTTGGACTCCTCACAATAAAGGAAATGGTGAGGCTAGAGAAAGGCCAGAATGGAGCATAGATCCTAAGGCAGAGCTCCATTCGCCCGGGTTAAGGGCATTACTGAGCAAGTGCAATGTCTGAATACCTAGTAAACCAGACAGGTTATGGGATGAGCACATATCTCTGTTCCACACCTCATGCTCACCAATTTGGCTTCCATGGTAGAACTAGGGAGGGAAGATGCCCTAATCAGCAAAATTCAGTATCATGTCCCCCCAGTGCCATGTTCTAGAGGTACAGGCTCCAAGAAGTCCACATTCAAACATGGTTTTCCAGGAAATGTGAGGTAAATTGTTCAAGGAAAGATATATTTTGGACTTGGTTGGTTAGCTTTGTTGGTCTCCATAATTTATAACTTATAAATATTTAGATGTATGGTAAATTAAAATCCTCATTATAAAGTTCCATTTTTATATATAATTCCGATTCTGAGGTGTTTCCTCATAGCAAATTTGCATCAGTTCTAGGTTTTCCAACCTCATGGACATAATGGGACAATGTCACATCTGTCAAAGTGATGCCCCTATCTTGCCATCATCTAATGGAAACAACTAAGAAATAATGAAATGCTTATTATCTGTCTGATGTTGGGAAAGGTTTTATTCTTTCTCAGCCACAACTTTCTTATTTGTACAAAGGGGCTAAAGCCACCTATTCTCATGTGGTTGGAACAATTAAATAATTTACACCAAGTGGTCAACACAGAAAACACTCATAGGCAAAGCAAGGTCGTTTTTCTCAATTAAAAATAATGAAAAACAATGAGATATTCTAAGGAGTGTGTCTGATATATAATGCAGCGGCATGACATAAAGGAGGAAAGAGGGGTTGGGTCCCTGGAAGATGAAGTCTTTAATATCCTGAAAAGAGTGCTTTGGGGCAGCCCTGGGCTCTTGCATATTTTGAAGGCAAGGTATGTTTTTACTATCTCAACCTAGTAATCTCTCTTGAGCCTCAGTGTCCTGGTTTTTAAAATGAGGATAATAAGAATTGCTTTAATGACCTTGATAAGGATCTTTTGATACAGTGGTAGAGATAAGAGCCTGGGGAATGGGTTGGAAAGTGAGTGGGAGGTAAGGAAATGGGGATTATCTAAGTTTTCTGTTCTTTTCAGAAGTTTATCTGAGAAAAGGTGGGAGTATAGTGGGACCTGGAGGTGAATGACGGTTTTGTTCTTTAAAAATTGAGGAATATTGGCCGGGCACGGTGGCTCACACCTGTAATCCCAGCACTTTGGGAGGCCAAGGCGGGCAGATCCTGAGGTCAGGAGATCGAGACCATCCTGGCCAACATGTTGAAACCTCGTCTCTAATAAAAATACAAAAATTAGCTGGGCGTGATGGCACACACCTGTAGTCCCACCAACTTGGGAAGCTGAGGCAAGAGAATCGCTTGAACCCGGTAGGTGGAGGTTGCAGTGAGTTGAGATCACGCCACTGCACTCCAGCCTGGCAACAGAGTGAGACTCCGTCTCAAAAAATAAAACAATAAAACATTGGGACTATCAGAGCATAGTGTGTGTCGATGACAAGTATCTTTAGTAGAAAGGGAGAAGATAATGAGGAGAAATTTTGAATAGAGAGGTGGAGTTGGCCTCTGGTTCTAGGGAGGGTGCATCCTCCTGTGGATATAGGGAAGTGCGTTTAGAGATAGAAAGCAGAGATGCCCTATCCAACAGCTTTTGTTTTCTCACAGAAGCATGAAGTAGGGATGTTAACAGAGAGATGTTATATGTAAGTATTAGGAGTGGGGAAGGCAATTGGAAGATAGGAGAGAAGGTGTGAAATGAAATGACCAAAGATTAGGGAAATGTTGCATAATTGTTGGGCAGTCTCTAGAACCCAAGTGAATCTGAGTTGGCAGAGTTAGAGTGCATGTATGTTTACCCATGGATACATATATGGAGACAGAAAGAGAGATGGATTACAAAGAACTAACCCTGATGATTATGGAGGCTGAGAAATCCCACAGTCAACTGTCTGCAAGCTGGAGACTCGGGAAAGCTGGTGGTGTGATTCTGGTCCGAGTCTGAATGCCTGTGAAGCTGAGGAGCCAGGGGTGTAAATCCCAGTCCAAGGACAGGAGGAGACTGATGTCCCAGCTCAAGCAGGCAGGAAGAAAAGGGGGTGCCTTCCTCCTCTTCCACCTTTTTGTTCAATTTGGGCCCTCAATGCATTAGATGATGCCAGCCCATATTGGGGAGGGTGGTATGCTCCCAGCTCCACCAACACAAGTGCTGATTTCATCCAGAAATACCTGCATGGGCACAGCCGGAAATAATGTTTAACCTGGCACCTGTGGCACAGTCACATTGACACAATTCACTGTCATATAACACTCTCCAGCGATGAGAACTCATCTCTGAATCCTCCGTGCATTTCTACTGTAGTAGCCTTCCCACTCTATTGTTTCTGTGCATTTTAATGTCCCCTGGGGGTACCCTCAGTCACACTGAGCTGACTATCTGGGCTTTCCAAGTTATACCTGAGGTATGCATTATTATTTGGTTAGTGCTGTGATAGGTTTTGAGTGGTCTACTCTGAATTTTTCCCCCTCTGTTATTTTTGGTGTGAGATTTTGCAGATCATGAGTTATTTCAAACATACCAGACCTGTCTTCATGTCTATGTAAGGGCATTGCAATGAACTGAATGTGTGTATCCCCTCAGAAGCCATGAGTTGAAACCCTAATTCTAATGAAATGGTATTTGAAGGTGGGGACTCAGGGATGAAATTAGGCCATAAAGGTGGAGCCCTCAGAAATGGGATTAGTGCCTTTATAAGAAGAGGGCAGAGAACTAGCTGGCTTTTCTTCCCACCTTGTGAAGATAGGAGAGTCAGCAGTAGACAGTTGGAGGAGGTTCATCACCAGAACCTGCCCATGCTGGCACCATGATCTCAGACTTCTCCCCTCCAGAACTGTGAGAAATAAATGTTTTGTCAGCCATCCAGTCTATGGCACTTTGTTATTGCAGCCTGAACTGACCAAGACAGGCATGGTCAGTTTTTAGAATTTTCAAATGCTTTCATGTAAGACGATAAAGGATATCATCTTCCTGGTAGATAAATGCAATTCAAAGGAAAGTGCCCACAGTAGCCCCTGATGCCAGGTCTTGCCTTTCAGGGAAGATCTTGGTTTCCTCCTTCAGAACCTCTGATGAAGTGGAGCAAACCTGCCATTAACTCTGCTGTGATTGTGGTCATCACTGCCAAGGGCATTTATGGGATGTTCGTGCATGGCTATTCTTTGTAAACTAAGTTATACAGATATAGTCTGTATCCTGTAAGAATTTAACAACTTAAAAACAGTGACATAAACATAAATGTTATAGCTGAGGTGATAGACAAACTTGGAAATTTTAGTTAATCTTGTAGGATGTTCCAGAATGATGAACCACTGAGGAACCATGCACATCACACCATCAGGTGACTGTGTTTAGCAGCAGAGAAGAGTGATGTTAGTTAGGCATAATCATTATTATTTACCAAGACTTCCTGGGCAAACATCACTGGGAATGGAAAAGTGTTTCTCAGTTTTTATCTTATATGTATGGGAAAAGCTTAGCAGACAAGATAGAAAGCTTATTCTAAATAAACAACATACTTTTAGAAAGATATGAGAAACAAGTCGTGTTCAACTTAAAGGGTACTTTGTGTACGTGTCTCCCTGGGAAAAGAATTGGAGATAAATGTAGCTCGTGGAGGAATTCTGATTTTTCTTCATTCTTAGAACCTTGATATCTATTTTTTCCCATGTTTTAGACATAGAGTTTTCAGAGAAAATTAAGGTTACCATCTGACTTGTATTTACTCAAGAAGAACAGGACACAGTGTTTTCTTGAAATAATAATGCTTATAGAAGTCTTAACTTCAGGAGACATTGAAAAGAGAGCTGTATCCAATGTCCCCTGAGTCTGTCACGCTGGCCCAGCCACAGACAGCTGGCTTCTTGGTGAAGAAGGGCAAACAGGTTGGTGTCTGAAAAGGAGGAGAGGGTTTCCTTCACCCTGATCCTTTGCTTACCCACCTTTAAGAAAATGTGAGTTTTTACTTTGGGAGGTCAAGGTGGGAGGATCACTTGGGCCCAGGAGTTCAAGACTGGTCTGGGCAATATAGTGAGACCTTGTCTCTACCAAAAAAAACGTTAGCCGGGTGTGGTATCACATGCCTATAGTCCCAGCTACTTGGGAGGCTGAGGTGTGAGGATCAATTAAGCCCCGGAGATCAAGGTTGCAGTGAGCCTTGATCACGTCACCACACTTCAGTCTGCGTGACAGAGACCCTGTCTCAAAAAATTAATAAATAAAAGCCTTAAGTAACTGGGGGAGATTATAAAACTAGTTAAAACCAATTAACAGTGATTTCTAGAAATCTCATAACGTGTAAGCATTTTAATTTAAAGGTTTTTTTCTTTTTAGCTACCCTTTTAACTGAAAATGTTTTTAATATATTTCAGTGTTAATGAAGTAATGAATTAACTTCCCTCCCAGAAAGTCGAGACTAATAGCATGTTATCTTCATGTGGAAGATGAACTTCAGAGCTCCATTTCCCTAGTTCCTATGTATAACTCAGTTATATGCACACCAAACCATGCTAATAATGCATTCTCCTCCCCGGCTGCCTCTTGAACTTAGATCATCCAGGAGATGTCTGTAAAATTAGCACTGTAAAGAAAGCCTCACCAGGGTATTTGGTGCAGCATATCAATGGCTTATTGAGTAGGCACCTTTTAAGTACTGTTGAATGATAGGTAAAACTGTCACAGCTATGCATAAACGTGCTGTGTAGTTTCACAGAAGAGAATATCTACTAGTCCTCAGTAATAATGCTATATTATTAAGCAAATAAACCTACAGAAAGTTTGTCACAATAGGTGTCTGTTAAATTACTATAACCTGAACATTATCTTTGGGGTTTTAGATGTCTCTATTGGCCAAAGAGCCTAATTTTGAAGCTTTTATCTGTTCAAAAATTTCAGTTCTCTCATCATCTCTGCTCAATTGAATATGTCTTTTTCAAGAGTAATCTTGGCTATGTATAAACTGCTGCCTGACAGTCCCCAACGAATGTTAAGACTATCTGTTCAGGGCTGGTGAACAGTTTGTTGCCATAATATAAAATCTTTTCTGCATGTCCCAACCTTTGTCTTTGGCAATTTCCTATCATTTTGTATTTGAATAAAATACCTCTTCCATTTTACACATCATTGTTTTGGACATTTTCGTTGTTGAATTCCGTTATGTTAAAGTGAAGCTTACCAATAATCGGGTGATTTATTTGTCATAGCAATGAATGGTTACACCAAAACATCTTGACTTTATCATGGTTTCCTTGAGGGATGGTAGAGTCTGGGTGCCCAGAGTCTGGTCCCAGTTTCCAGGATTTGCCACTTGCTAGTTATTTGACTTTAGGCAACTTGTAAACCTCTTGGTGCCTCAGTTTTCTCCTGGGCCAAACAGGGTCAATGTGCATACATCAAAGGCTTGGTATATGGAATATATGTATATACACACACACATACATACACATACATACATATATAATATGTAGCTTGGCCCACAGTAAGCACTCAGAGTTTCTCGTTAGTAATATATTGAAAATATGGAATCTGTGAGTGCAGACAACACCTCTGGCTCCCTTACTTTTTGCGTTTTGATTTTTGAAATGAGTGATCTATGCCATGCTAACAATGAGAAAGACTTCTCTCTGGAGAATTTATTCCTTAAACTAAAACTTTAATGCAGAAAACTAAAAGTATTCATTCAAGATTTGACATATAACTAGGAAGTAGTAGTAGTAGTAGTAGTAGTAGTAGTAGTAGTAGTAGTAGTAGTAGTGGTAGTAGTAGTAGACAACATTCAGCTAGGGACAAGGAGTGAAATACTTTTTGTAAATGGCTGTTATTATTTTAGTGTTAAAAATAGATGTGCAGTGGGTCAGGGGCAGAAAGGGATTGTGGCAAAGGAGGTGGTATGTGTTTGTCAAAGGGCAACATGATGGATCCTTGTGATGGAACTGTTCGATATTTTGACTAGTGGTAGATATGTGAGCCTACACATGTGCTCAAACTGTATAAAACACACACACACTAATACAATTAAATGGGAAATTGCAATAGACTAGTAGATGGTATTGGTATAAACATGCCGGTTGTAATATTGTACTGTTGTTTTGTGAAATGTTACTATTGTGGGAAACTGAGTGAAGGCTCTTTTAAAACTGCGTATGAACATACAATGATCTCAAAATTATAATTAACAAATGCATATGCAAATATTATATAAAACTAGTAATTTTTATTTTTGTTTTCAGATTGTTCCTGCCTGATTCATAAACATCGTGATTGGCTTTTGTAAGCTGGTATTTCAATTTTTTTTATCCTCTTCCCCCAATACCTTCTCTTCTCTAATAACTTGATAATGGTTTTTTAGAGCTCCTAGAGCAAAAATTGGAGCAAAACTTTTTTGTTATTTGGTTCTTACATTATTTTAAAGTCTGTCTCACTTTTTCTGGTCCTCTTAGATGGTAGTTATTTTGATAGTGATTTTTGAAGTACATGTCTTGGCCTGGGGCATTTGTTTCCTTATAGTGACTTCTTATCAGATTTATGGTTAGTGGGAGCAAAGGGCAGAACTGAGGTTGTATATAGATGCAGACATCCTGTTGGGCATTAGTCTTCCTCCAAAACATATTTATGTATCTTTGTTTTTAAATAGTCTATGAAGTGTCATTTTTATGGAGGAGAATTGAAATATACTAAACCAATTTTAAATACATCTTTGAGAATTTATTTTCTGAGATGGTTTTGTTTTTCATCATGTTAGCAGGCAAGAAGAATATTGTTACAAAGTAACTTAACAAAGATTTGCATTCTCTGACAGATTCTAAGTCTGTATCTTGAATCTTGTTCTAGCAGGTTCTGTTTCACCTCTTTTGAAGTCACCAAGAAGACACACACCTCTAATACAGCCTTCCCAATAGTACCTACCTTGGTATACTCATTCCTTAGGATGTTAACTGATATTATACAGAAAATGAGCCTATGGTCATTTAAATTTGTGGAAAAAGCTGAGTTAAAATCAAATTAGACTTGTTTATTTCCAACAAGTGATTATCAATGGCCTTTGGTCTGTGGTGTTTCTCAAACATATTTCACCATACAACCCCTACCTCACCAAATATACCATCGAACTGGTGTTCCATGGAAAAGTTTGAGAAATTTTGCTTTAGAATTTAGAAAACTGATTTAAATGACAGAATTAATTGTACATTTTTCAGAATGATAGCGAAAGAAAAGAAGGACATTTGAACAGAATGCAAGTTGGACCATAAAAGGACAGTTGGATTAGCTTAAAACAGCTGACTTGGAGTAAGGCCTAAGTCATTATTATAAATATAGTTATAAGACAACATAAAAATTTAAAATCTGGAAATTAAAATACATCATTGTTCATTATTCCTTGAAGATTCAGGATCCGTGCTTCCCTGTAAGACTAATGTGTCCTAATTCTTGGTGATTTTCAGGCTTTGTAGAGTCCTAACATTCTGGCTTCTCAGTTTCTTGATTTCCTCTCCTTCAATGACCTTGTCTTCCAAACTACATTAGCAGCTTCCACCCATAGTCATACTGTGGGCCTAGTCATTAAGAACTGCTCTCACTCCATGATCTTGAGTCCCAGCGCCCCATTCTCCATCTGTCTTCCCACTCCAACACATTTTTAACTCCATCTAGACATACAACTTTTACACTGCAGCACACTTCCTTCATATCTCACATCCTCCCTTATTCAATGTCAATAGCCTACCCTCTCATTAAAATCACACATCCACTCATCTTCTCTGTCCCTCCCCTTTGCTTCGTTGTACTTAGCCATCTATATCCAGGTGCTTTGGTCTGCTGATTCCATGCACGCAGCAGGGCAGCTGAACATAGTTGGAGAAAGATACTCAGCCATGGTCAATTTAAAGCTTACCCTTATATTCTTAGTCCCATCTCCTCTCACCTGCTCAAGGATATAACTACAGTAGTTGTCCTTTCTCTCTCCTGCATCATGCATTCCCGCCTCCTTGCTTTACTTAAAAAAAAAATTTAACTACCATTCCTCTCTAATTACTGCTCCATTTAATGTCCCTGCTTCCTTTTACACAATTTCTCAGTTCTTTCTGGGCATTCCACCAAAGTTCTCAAGTGTCACCAACGACCCTCATATTGCAAACCCAACCATTAATTCTCAGTCCTTATCTTCCTTGACCTGTCAGAAGCACTAACCCCATTGATCATGCTGCTCTGTGAAGTATGTTCTTCCCTTGTCTTCTGAGTCTCCACACTTTCCCAACTGCTTTCCTATTGCATGTGACTAATCTTATCTTTCTTGCAGATACTTCCTCATTGTCCTGACCTCAAACATTGGCTGTCCCAGGGCACAGTCTCTGTACTTGTCCTCTGTTGATTCTCACTCCCTAGCTGTTCCCATTCATTTTCATGGCTTTAAATACATATATGCTGGCAGCTACCAAATTGTCTCCAGTGTGGACTTCTTCTCTAAACTCAGATTGAAATATCCAATTGCTGGATGTCTGATAGGCATATCAAACCTAATGTGTCTACACCTGAGCTCCTGAGTTCTTCTCTATTCCCAACCAAACTTCCTTCATGCTAAGTAGCCATTTACCTAGATGAGGAAGACTTTTCTTCCGATTGCACAGGCCACGTGCTTTTGCAGCATCCTCATTTCGTCTGTCTCACCCTCTACACAACCAGCTGTCAGGAGATACTGTCAGCCCCGCCTAAATCCAGAAGGTGGCCACTTCTCCCCACCTCTTCTGCTACTGCACTGGTACACACCTTCATCATCTCTTTATAACAGTAGCTTTCTAACTGGTCTCCTTGGTTTCATACTTTCTCCCCTAGAATTCACTCTCCACACAACAGCCTTATAAATGATTTAAAACTGTTAAGTCTGATCATGTTACTTTCCTGCTCCAGTGTCTCCAGTCCCTCCCGTCTCACTTACAGAGGCTTATCAGCTCCTGTGTGCTATGGGTCCCATTACCTTTGGCCTAATCTTTTACCGCTTCCCTTCACTGACTGCTTTAGCCATACCAGTTTTCTTGTTTCTGCGTCAGTTTTGCAGTTATTGTACCCAGAAATAGCCACATGACTTACATCCTTACCTCCTTCAGATCTTCACTAAATTGTCATCTTCTCACCCATGCCTTTTTCCCTGACCAGCCTGTTTTAAATTGACACTGTTTTCCCTGCCAAATATCTTAGCACTTCCTGTCTCTTCATTACTTTTATTTTTTTAATCACCATCTGATACATATCTTACTTGAGCTTTGTTATGGGATACAGTTAAGCTACTAGAAACAATTAATTCAAAGATAAGCTTAATTCATAGGTATGTTTCACAAGGGTAGGAATTTTTGCGTGTTTTGTTCACAGTGGTGAATCCCCAGCACCTAGAACAATGCCAGGAAAAACAACCACTCAATAAATACTGGTTCAATGAAAAGATAAATCTTAAAAACCAAGTTTTACTGTAATATGTAGTCCGTGATATATATCCCACAATATACATCCCACAAAGATAGGAAAGTGGGATTGGGGTAAAGGGATGCTATACTAGTTACTGACTTTGCTTATTACACCCTTCTCTAGTTGCTGACTGACCATAGAATTGGGTAAATGGCTTGAGCTGGGACAGTTTATTGTAACTATAAAGCACTAAGGCAAATATAAAGAATTGGAACTTCGTACTGAGAGGACTTCTGCTTCCAGCCATCTTGCAATAACAGGAACTGGAGTTATTCTGTCGCCTAAAATAGCCTAACAAACAGACACACACAAAAAGCCCATAAAATATATGAAACAAAGGCATTCTGACATTGGACAAGTGGCACAAGACAGTGAACCCTGAGAGAAGGAAAAAACAAATGATTTGCCCCAGGCTGCAATGCAGGAAAGCAGAACCCAAACACAGCTTATCCTAGGTTGAGATGATAGAGTTAGGAATTCTGGGAGGCTGAGGCAGCTAGAATTTGAAGGACAGAGTACCAGAGAAGAGAGAGTTGGTTACACAGAGAGTGAGCTCCAGAGATCTTCAGAGGGCTCTCCTGTAGGCTTTGGCCGAGTGCTGATTAGTGCATATGCGTAAGAGAACTACCCATGGATGAGGAAAGAGCCACTGGGAAGAAAAAAGTAGCTCATGTAGGCCAGGGAAGAGTGTGCCCCTTCCTACCCTCCCACCATTCATAGTGGAAAAACCTTGTATATAAGTGGGATTAGATGTAGTACTCAGAAGACTAATGCTTCCGCGATGAGGCAAAATTAGCCCTAGACTAGTCTAATCTGATCCTGCCTAAAAAATCTTAAAAGTAAGCCGTTTAAGACAGGTCATAAAACTGTTTTGTAAAGGGCCAGATGGAAAATAGTTTAGGATATGTGGGCCATGTGGTCTCTGTTGTAACTACTCACTTCTGCCCTTCTACTGTTAAAACAGCCATAAACAATTTGTAAGCAAATGTATTTACATGTATCAGAATGTATTCCAATAAAATTTTATTTATAGAAATAGGCAGTGGGCCAGATTTGGCCTGTGGGCCTAGTTTGCAGACACTTGGTTTGAAGGATCAAATTGTTTCAAGTAGCTTAACTGTATCCCAGAACAAAGCTCAAGGATATTTAAGGAAATACAAAATATCCAGCACCCATTAATAAAGTATGCAATATGTAGCATTCAATCAGAATTTACCGACATGCAGAGAACCAGGAAAATTCAATAGTGAAGAGAAAACTCAATAGAAATAGACCCAGAATTGACAGACATCTAATAAGTGGAGATACTAAAATAAATTAAATAGATTTAATAAGAATATTCAAATAGTTATTGTTACTATGTTCCATATACTCAAGATGGTAGTGGAAAGCATACGGTTGTTAAGAAAAGATGGAAGCTATAAAAAGACCTAAATTGAACTTCTAGACTTCTAGAGATAACACCTGAGGTGAAAAATACACTGGATAGGATTAAAATCCTAAAATACACTGGATAGCAATTAAAATTATACCAAATGAGATACTGAATGGAAAAAAAAAACTAGAAAAAATTGAATAGCACATCAGTGAGCTGTGGGACAACTTGAAATGACCAAATATGTATGTAACTGGAGTCCCCAAAGGAGGGAGAGGACAGAAAATAAAGATATAATGGCTGAAGACTTGCCAAATTTGATGAAAACAATAAATCCACAAATTAAGTTAAATAAATATCAAGCAAACACAAAAATATGAAGAAAACTACACCAAGGGACACAGTAATCAAATAGTTTAAAACCAGTAGTAAAGACAGATTTTAAAGCAGAGAAAAAAGACTATACATTCAGAGGAGCAAGCATGACAGAAGGCTTCCTGTCAGAAGGAATGTAATCCAGAAAACAGTGGAAAACATCTTCCAAGTACCGAAAGCTAAAACTGTTCATCTAGAAATCTAGAGTTGTGACAACATATTTTTAAAAAGGTGAAACATGCAAGCACTTTCTTTGGTAGGAAAATAACAGGTGAAATAAAGACTTTTTCAGATGTACTAAAACTGAAAGAATTAATCACCAGTAGACCCACAGTGTAAGAAATACTAAAGAAAATCTTTTTTTAAAAAACTCTCACATTTATTATCAATTGATTTAATAAAGAAGGAAAATAATGCCAGGTAGCAGTAAAGAGCTCCAGAAATGGCAACCACCTAGGTAAATACATATGATGATTATTATTATTTTTAAAAAGATGATTTAAACAAAAATAGTAGCAAATGGCATGTATAACATATAAAAGCAAAAGGTACAACAATAATTGCACAAAGTCCAGGCGAGGAACAAGATAAAGTTTTTGTACTCTACATGAGCTGGTATAATATCCCTTGAAAGTACACCATGGTAAATTAAAGATATAACTATAAACTCTACAGCAACCACTAAGATATCAAAACATAGTTATAAGCCAAAGAAGATAAAATTAGAGAAAGATAATCAATTCAAAAGAAGAAAGAAAAGGAACAAAGAATAATTGAGACTATTAGACAACAAATAACAAGATGGTACATTTCAGCCTAATCACATCAGTAAGCACATTAAGTAAGCATAAATGGTCTAACTATCATAATTAAAAGGCAAAGAATGTCAGATTTAATACACACATTGGCCAGTCCGAAGGTAGTGTGTTATCTCAATTGATTGTTCACAGTCAGATTTAATACATATAAAACCCCCTGAGAACTAACTCTATGCTGCCTACAGAAAAATGCACTTCATATGTAAAGACACAAATAGATTATAAGCTAAAGGATGAAAAAAATTTCATTTTTAGTACTAATTTTTTAAAACTGCAGTGACTATATTCATATTAAACATAGTAGAAATTAGAACAAAGAATATTACCAGGATAAATAGGGTTATTTCATAATGATAAAGTGGTGAATTCATCAAGAAGAAATGATCTTAAATGTTTATGCACCTAGTAAAATAATTTCAGTATACATGGGAAGAAATAGACAAATTCACAATTATGGTCAGATTTCAGCACCCTTCCTTCAATAGATAATAGAGCAAGTAGTTGGAAAACCAGTAAGGCTATAGAAGGCTTGAACAACACTATCAACCACATTGACTTAATTGGCATTTACAGAACACTACTCAACAGCAAACTGCACATTTTTTTCAAGCATAGCCAGAACACTTATCAAGATAGACCATATTCTGGGTGGGAAAATAATTCAATTAATTTTAAAGGATTTAAATCATACAAAGAGTGTTCACTGACCATAATGGAATTTAATTAGAAAGGAATCTGGAAAAATATCTTGTACCTGAACATCACACTTCCAAATAACCTAGGGACACATCCTGAGACATTAAAAACATCGTAACAAATTTAAAAGAATAGAAACCATACAAAATACCTTCTCAGACTACAGAATTAAACTAGAAGTTAATATCGGAAAAAGTGCTGGAAATTTTCCAAATATTTGGAAATTAAACAGTGTACTTCCAAATAACCCATGGATCAAAGAAAAATCTCAAGAAAAAATGTTTAAATATTTTAAGTTAACTGAAAATGAAAATACAGTTTATGAAAGCATATGGGATACAGCTAAAACAGTGCTTCAGAATTTGCAGCATTAAATGATGTATTAGAAAAGAAAAAGAACCTAAAATCAGTAACTTCAGTTTCCACCTTTGGAAACTAGAAAAAGAAGAACAAATTAAACCTGCAGTGAGCAGAAGAAGGTAAATACTGAAAATTAGAGCAGAAATCAACGAAGTTGAAAACAGGAAAACAATGGAGAAAATCAACAAAATAAAAAGCTGATTCTTTGAAATGATCAGTAAAATGACAAATCTCTAGCCAGGCAACCAAAGAAAAAAAGAGTACACAAATTACCAATATTAGGAATGAAACAGGTGTTATTCTGCTAATCCCGTGGATAAAATACAGGATTAGTAAGAGAAGAGTATAAATAAGCTCTCACCCACATATTTGATAAATTAGATAAAATAGACTAGTTCCTTGAAATACACATATAAACTAAAACACCTTCTAGACAGCAGACCCAGATGGTTGTACTGGTGAACTCTACCAGCCAACAAGTGTGACACAAATGAAATCAATCAGCACCATAAAGAAATGAGCTGGCTGGGTGCAGTGGCTCATGCCTGTAACCCCAGCACGTTGGGAGGCCGAGACAGGTGGATCACTGAAAGTTGGGAGTTCGAGATCAGCCTGGCCAACATGGTGAAACTGTGTCTCTACTAAAAATACAAAAATTAGTCTGGCATGGTGGTGGGCACCTGTAATCTCAGGTATACAGACTATACCTGTAGTCCCAGCTACTCGGGAGGCTGAGGTGGAGAATTGCTTGAACCTGGGAGCTGGAGGTTGCAGTGAGCCGAGATTGCCCCACTGCACCCCAGCCTGGGTGACTGAGCCAGATTCTGTCTCAGAAAGCAAAAGAAAAAAGAAAAAGAAAAATGAGCTATCAAGCCATGAAAAGGCATGGAAGAAAATTAAATGTATATTACTAAAGTAAAAGAAGCCAGTCTCAAAAGGCTGCATACTATATAATTTCAACTATAGGACATTTTAAAAAATGCAGAATTAGACAGGAAAAAGATCAGCAAAACTTCTCTGTATGATGTTATAATGATGGAGAACTGTCATAAACTTTTTCAAACCCATAGAATATACAACACCAAGAGTGACCTCTAAACCATGGATTCTGGGTGATAATGATGTGTCAATGGAGGTTTATCAGTTGTAACAAATGTACCACTCTAGTGGGGGATGTCGATAATGGAGGAGGCTAAGTGTGTTGGGAGGGAAGGGAGTATATGCGAAATTCCTGTAACAGGCTCAATTTTGCTGTGAACATAAACTTCTCTAAAAAGTAGCCTATTTTTTAAAAAATCAAAAAGGAAATTAGAAAATATTTTGAACTGAATGAAAATGAAACCAAATTTTCAAGTGACTAAGATGCAACTTACAGCAAGGCTCAGAGAGGAATTTGTAGCACTACATGCCTGTGTTCGAAAAGAAGAATGGTCTCAAATGAATAACTCCTCAGGGATTGTCATAATCATCTTCAAACGTCTGAATGTCTTTCACTAAAAAAATCTATTTCTTTCCTGTTGTGAGAGAAGATAGAATTAGGGGTGGTTACCTACAAAAAGGAACTTGGCTCTTAGGACAGAAAGAGTTGTCATACTTCACTAACTCTGGGCTGAGTTTCTTTAGCTAGACATAGTCCTTTAGAGTTCTTTTAAACTGTTTCTGATATAAACGGTAATAAAGAAAATATTCTAAAATGTTAACAGGAAGTAAATGGCACATTTCAAGTGATGTGTTGTATAGTAGGTAATGCAATATACAGAATGCAGTATACCTACTACTTATTACAGAACTGCTTGTACTTATTACAGAACAAGCAGTCATTTTAAAAGTCACAGAACTGTAGAATTAGAAGGTGCCTTACGTATTAATATTATTAAGACACACAATAGTGGCTTCAGCTCCTGGCCTCTTTAATATCAAGTCCTTGGATGAAATTTTTAAAAGGGGGTGAGGGCATCCATTTAAGTTTTCAAATGAACAAAAAGCTGTATAAGGAGAACTAAATCACTGAATGAGATATTCAGAATTCACCAAAACAAACCAAAAAAAGAAATCTCAGGCTCAAGGGCGACCAGGAATATTCCAGAAGTACGTCTGTACTAGATAAAAGGTTGGATAAATGTCACCTTCTCTGCAAAACCTTTTCTGGTTCTCCCAGTCTTAGTGGCCTCTGTCTTCCCACAGTATTCTGTACACCCTGTACTGTGACATCTCTATGCCACCACCCAGTAATAGGGTGTCATGAAAAATGAGCCAAGGAATAAAAAATAAGGTTTGCTGTTTACCACTGGCAGTCTTCTCTTGTGCTAGAAAATTAATCTGTTTTCTCTTAGTAATGTGAGGGTCAATGAAGTAAGATGTGTGTTAGTTCTTTAAAAACATGAAAGCACTGTCTACAGACAACAAATATCCCTGTGTGTATTTTTCTCTTCAAGTGGTAACAGTCTGTGAATATCTTCCTGTTACCAATACATTTCTACTTGAAATGGCTAAGTGGCAAGAAGTAAAGCTGAATTGTGCAGAAAAACCACACTGCTGCTTTATAGTAGCAAGGATTTGCCTCAATTAGCCTTTTAAAACGACACTTCAATTAGTGTTTCTGTTTTGTATAGTAGTTTCTTTCTCTTTTATAATAGTTTGATCTTAGTTCATTAGTTGCCCCCCATAAAATCCTAGATTTGAAAGCTAAACTTTTAATGCACGGAATCATGCAATCTAGAGACTGGATGTTAAATTTTATGTCTTTTTCTTTAAAAGAAATTTTTCCTTTTAACAATCTTTACACTGTTTTGATTTTCAGCATTGATAATAGCTATAATTATTGATCTTTTGTTGTATGTCAACACTGTTTTAGGAGCTTTATATAAGTTATCTACTTTGATCCTCCACAAACCCTGTGAGGTTATTATTCCTCTTTTACAAATAGGGAAACTAAGGTTCCAAATATATTGTTGTTTAATTTATGAACTTATTACAAAGTGACACTAAAATTTAAATACAGATCTGACTCTGGAGTCCTTACTGTTAAGCAACTACCTCGTTGAATGGAAGTGGTACAATGCATTGGCCTCAAAAACCAGGATGACTTATTTAATATAGCCTTGGTAAGAGAACTTCAGTGAATAATTATATCCCCAGTACATGGTAGCTGGTATAATGGAAACAGCATGAGACTCAAAGATAGAATACTTGAATTTAAAGTTTTAACTGCTGATTATTAGTTCCATGACTTTGGCAAGTCAGTTTACCTGTCTTGAGCCTATTATCTCCTCATTCAAAAATAGATTAATAAAACCATCTCTCTCAGGTGGTTGAGGCGGAGATCCAGTGGATAACATTTCTCAGTGTTTCGTAAATGCTTTTGAAAGATACATAAATGAATTGATAAGTGGTTTTGGTCATTTGCCATAGACTTTCTTTCAGTAGTATTTTTCCTGAGTGCTTTACAAAAAACAATTTGATTTAGAGAAATGTAGCGAGTTTCCAGAGAATCTCTACTGAGTTACAGAGTGATCATTATATAAGGAAGTTCTACTCATAAGCCGGTTTCTTTGACGAGATACAACCATTTCTTTGAGGAATGGTTATTTCATTGGACTGCCAAAAAGAATTCTTCACAGATATTTCTGTCATCATTTTGGAAGAGTGGGAAGACAGAGGGGTTAAATGTGTCCCCTAGGCCCAAAGCAAGTCATTGCCAGAGTTAGCTTTAAGGTTCCTAATTAATTGTCACACCATTTTTGTCAAAGCTACCTTTCCTGTGCAGTTGAGAGTTCTGTATACGCAAAGTCCATTTCTGTCCTAATTTGAATATAAGGAATGTCTTTTCTCTTTGAGGGCTGTTCAGCTCTCTATACAAAATAGCATCTTTGACAGTTCAAGGTGAGTAATTGGTGAATAGATGGCCCTGGAGGTCACTGGTGACCTCCCCTCCACCCCACTACCGAGGTCAGTACTGACGCCTGTGGGCACGTGGGAAGGTTGTGTTCTGCCTCACCCAGTGGGTTCATGCCTTTCATTCCAATATTGTTTATTTTCTTTTTGGTTTCACAATTTTGAAACTTAACCCGTCAATTCCCATGTGTACTCAGGATTAGTGACAAATGGAATGAGCACAATGAAATAAAGGCATTTTGTCATAGACTTCCATGAAGGTGTGAAATAAGCAATTCAGAATTCAATGGTGAATTTGGAAACCTCTTAATTATATTTGTTCCGTGTAGGTAAACCAGTCAGAATAATTCATTTTATTTCATAGTCCCTCTTGCTCTCTCCTCTCCCCTTGACTAACCATCCTTACCCCAACAAACACACAACTCATTTATACACAGGAGCTTGGATTAACCAGTTTGGGTGATTACCTGGATCCAATTTAAAAAAAAAAACAAACTGTTATATCTCTGTTCACACTTTTGTTGTACAAACAGAATTTATGCAAACTAACTCCATCTTTAAGTTATGTTGCCTTCCCTGGAGATCACCCCTTGGGTAATCCTAGAAACTGCAGCTCTGGAGATCAACCCTTACTAAGGTAACCCTAGAAACTGCATCTCTGAATTTATCACGTTGTAGTAGCTTACTAAGTGTAGCAGACTGGCTTTAGCACAGCAGTGAACTAATAGAGGCTGCATGTATAGCCATCTTCCTCTGACTATTAGAACGAACTATTCAACTGAGAATAAAGTTTCCATATAGTTTGGATATGGTGACATGAAAGAAGTTGCAGATTATTCAGTGAGACCGTCGCTTGTAGGGTTGTAGGATGGAGGAAGAAAGGGAGAGTGAGAGGGAGAAGTTTATTTATGGAATGTCAGGGGGCCATTGAAGCTCAGCAGGCCCTAGAAGCAGAGGACTTCCCCCCGTGCTTGCTTTCTCCCTCTGACCTTGGATGAACTAGCGAGCAGTATATTATGCCGGGTGATTGTGCTGGTTTGTCATGGTTAGCATTCTGGACTGTCACTGGAATGTAGGAAACGGATGAATTTGAATTGAACCATGAGGTGGTCTGCTGGGCCCTCTCCTTGTCTCAAGGAAACCTGTCGCTGTTTGTCTGGGCTGGGCCTAATGAAAGCAATGGAGGGAAAGAGAGGTGGGCCTTTGATCTCTTTGTTGCAGCTGCTCCCTGGGAACTCGCTGAAATCAATGCCCTGTTTTCCTGAAGGAATGAATGGCTCTGCCTAACTAGCTTTGTGAAGCCGTGGGGAATTCACTGCCTCTGTTTATTGACAGCTGAAAAGGAGCACATGGGGTGGAATGGACCTTCTTGTGAAAACCAGGCACAGGGAAAATTAGACCTCAATTTAACACAGAGGAATTGGGAAATTCACCCCAAAGGAGACGGGAGTTTCTCATGCTTACATTAGAATTACTCAAGTTTGGGGCTAGTGTGTAATGAACAATGGAGGTTTTGTCACAACTATGTTATAAGTAGGAATATGGTCTGCATAATAAATAATGTTAAGTAGAAGTTGATTCTCTACCCTCCCTCTTTTTTTAAACACAGAAGTAGAGAAAAACAAATATTAACCATGATATAATCAGGTGATTCTTTTATTTTTGCCTTGAGAGAAAAGAAAACAGTGATACAGTAAGCATTATTGATATTATATGGAAACTCTCTAAAATTTATCTTTCATTCATTATATTTTAAAACATCTTTGAACTTGGAAGCTATGTTCCACTCAAGCCAGTGATTCATGCCATTCTGGATTGTGTGCATTGCATGGGAATATTACAATAATATATTTATTTTAAAATATTTATATTCCTGGGATATTGTAACTGGAAGTGTGTATCAAACACAAACTGGCTTGTAGACCAAGATTAGCGCCTGGCATTGCAATAGTTGATAAGTCTTAAAATTACCACCTTTATAGTACACACTAAAGAAAAAGTCTTGAGTTTATCACAAGGAAACATCTCTGAGATACCTTCTTTCACATCTCCCCTCACTTGCTTGATTTCCCAGGAAGAATTTATGTCTTCTTCCTTTGGCCCCCAGCCCTTTGTGTACACCTCTATTATAGCACTTAACACATGGCCCTGTAGCTCTTTATTTAGGTGTATTCTTTTAGCTGGAAGTAAAGCAGCTGTGTTGTATTCATTTTTATATCTCAAGCCTAGCAGAGCTCTTGGCTCAGTAAATGCGGGCTGAATGAATGGGGATTGCTGGCTCTCTCTACATTCCTTAGAAAGTAATTATTTATCCCAGTTTCAACTGCAAATACTAAATTTTGGGAAGACCTGATTGGTCTGTTGTTACCTGATTGTTGCTACTGCTTTTTAAAATTCTTCCTCTGTGGAGAACTATTACGCCCTTTTTTGCTTTAGCAAGTTTGTCAGGCAGTTCACAGCCTCTAGAAGGAAGCATCACCAGTGTGTGGCATTTTTCTTTTTCAGATCCAAGCTCTCTTCTCTGTTATTCTTTCCTAAAAATAAACCTCAATGTAATGTTTAGATGTTTCCATTAAGAAGATGAAAAAGCTTTTCATTTAGAATTTTGTAGACTTTCACTTGACCAAATTTAGTGATTGAGATGGATAAGGCTGCCATTTTACATGATTTAATTCTATGATGTAATGTTAAATAATGGCAAAACTCAAAACCTCCCTTGACAATTTCTTTAACCAGATTTACTACCACTGCATGTTTTGAATTCCTTATCAGATAAAGCAAACAAACAGCTTTGCTTCTTAGTGAAAAGTCTAAGGGAAATTTTGATTCGAAAGCACTGACTAGTCTGATGTCACAGAACCCTAGGACAAACCCAATTTTTTTAGCTATTCTCAACTTATAACCTATTTCTTTTTAAAGCCAGAGCTTGAAGTGGGAAATTATTGTCAACATTTTTTGGGAAAATAACGTCTTAAAATCAAATGGAAATTTTTAGAAAGTGTTGTAGGAGGGAGTAAGTAAGCAGACAAGTACAGGAACGGGCTAATACTTTACTCTCCATGTTATTTTTGTTTTATGTTCACTACCAAGATTATTTTTAAAGAAACTTATTTGCACTTCTGTTTTGATTAATGGTAGAGGTGAAATTCACATTTGTGAATTGCAGGAGGAATCTCCTAGAGAAAGGGGCACTTATGTGGGTTGTTACAAATAAGATCGAGTCAGCGGGTTGTGATTCTGAGATTTTAGATTTCTCATGGAACAGAAAAATTACCATGACTTTGATCATTGGTAGACTGTCACCCTGATAAGTATTAACTTGAAGATTAAAAAAAAAAAAAAGCATTAAGCATAGCACTTTAGGCTTCATAACTTGGCTGCTCAATCCTCCTAGTTTCTGGAAGTAATTTTGTGTGACTTATACCGAAGTAGGGAGAGGCAGAGAGTGGAGGGAATGTAGGAAATCAAACTGCATCTTTTCCATTTGATGTTTCAGCTTTCAGCAGTGAGGCATATCTTTGTCTACATTAATAAAAAAAGAACTACAGACAGGCCAGGGAAGTAACTGCAGTTAAAAATTTTGGCCGGGCACGGTGGCTCAAGCCTGTAATCCCAGCACTTTGGGAGGCCGAGACGGGCGGATCACGAGGTCAGGAGATCGAGACCATCCTGGCTAACACGGTGAAACCCCGTCTCTACTAAAAAATACAAAAAAACTAGCCGGGTGAGATGGCGGGCGCCTGTAGTCCCAGCTACTCGGGAGGCTGAGGCAGGAGAATGGCGTAAACCCGGGAGGCAGAGCTTGCAGTGAGCTGAGATCCGGCCACTGCACTCCAGCCTGGGCGACAGAGCAAGACTCCGTCTCAAAAAAAAAAAAAAAATTTGTTCTTGCTCTGCTTGTAGAATCAGATAACTTCAACTATGTGATTCTTCGGAAAAGAGCCTTTTTCTTTAGACTGAAGACTGCTGTAATATCCCAGAAGAATAATTTCAAGTAACTTAAGAGTCAAACCCTCAAAATAAGTTTGGGAATGGACATATGTTATGTCTGTTTGTTTACATGTGTGTTAATCTATGTAAACTAACTTCCTAGTAGAAAAATACCAGATATTTCCCTCTTAGACAGTTTCCCGTCCACCCAGACTGACCAAATAAAGCAGCCCTAATAAACATGTATCTAGCCGTTGAAAACAAGATATCCTCCTTACCACTAGATTTAGTTGCAAGAAAGCTATTCTGAAATACAGAACTATTTAAAATTAATGTGTCAGTTGTATAAGATCAGATATGACTATTATAAAGATCATCTGTAATAATTAGATACCTAATCGTTTGTAATTAATCATTTGTATATTAATGAGGTTGTTAAAATACTTAGTACATTTTAAGTAGTTTAAATGTTTACTTTGCAATATTACATATTGTCTCCTTTAGTGAAACATTTTTCTGAAAGAAAAACCTCAATTCAGTAGGAAAAACCCCAACTCAGCTTATACCTAAAAGTTTATGCCTTTTGCATCAGTAAGATTCAAATTCATATCGTTTTGTTATTTTAAAAACACATACAACAGCAGCCTTTTTGTTCAAGGCATAAATGTGGGCTACTCAGAGAAGGAGGTTACTTAGGGTTGGTGGTCAAGTATTCATCCAATTGGATTACACTGCTAATCAGTAATGAATTTATATCTGTGGAGGTGAGGGTTGATGGGTTTAAGTTATTGATCTATTTCCTGTCTTCATTATTTTCACTGAAAGCTATATTTCCATCTCTTTTCAGTCTGTAAACATTTCGCTGCTGCCCTCTCATCATTTGCTGTCCAGTTTCTGTCCTTTTCCTTATCTCAAGGTGAATGATTGGGTCTGCACAGCAAATTCTTGTCTCCAGGCCTCTGCTGATAATAGTGGTCTTGACTTTTTAAAAAAATTGAAGTCAAGCCAAAGTGGGGTGCTTTTTTCCCCCATATTTTGTCTTTTAGTGACGTTTACTTCCCTCCCCCTCTTCACCTTCATCCCTGCTGAGGTTCTTGTTTCCCTTACCCAAAGGAATAGTGTTCTTCTTAGTTGACACTCTTAAAAAGGTTAGTTGACACTCTTAAAAAGGTTCTGATTATCTTTAAAATTTTTTTTTGGTAGAGACTGAGTCCTGTTATGTTGCCCAGGCTGGTCTCAAACTTCTGCCCTCAAGCAAGCCTCCTGCCTTGGCCTCTCAAAATGCTGGGATTACAGGCGTGAGCCACTGTGCCCAGCCATGATTATCTTGTAATTTCTGCTTGAAGCTGTGAGGTATTTTTACGTGGGGTCTCTGAAAAATAAATACAAATACATGAATACTCCCTGCTTACCAGACAGTGTCAAGCATTTATCTCAAATTAGCTTATTTAATTCTCAAAAGGGTCTTGTGATGTGGGTGTAATCATTATTGCCATTTTACAGGAGAGGAAGCTGAGGTAGAGAGAGAAAACCAATTGCATGAGGTCTCTAAGTGGCTCCAGGTGGCACCAAGATTGGAATCTAAGCTTTCTGGCACCATACTGTGGTCTTAACCACATCACTGTATAGCCTCTCTAAAACTAAAGATCCCTTAAGGAGTTAAATGTGTGCTTCTGGAATGCTTGGATATGGCATTATAGCATAGCATGTTGATGGAGAGAGATTTTTGACCCCTGGTATCCTTGAACTCATATTCTGATTAGGTAAATTTCAGTATTCATAGAACCAATGTGTTTTTTTCTTGATGCTTTAAAAAAAAACAAAAAAAAAACTTTTGATATTGTTTTTTCTTTAGGATTGCTGTCACGTCTAATGCGGCTTCTGTCTTGTGTCACATCTGAAACTCATCTGTACCTCACTTAGAAAGGTAAATATGTCTGTGCCGAACCCTCCAACTCCTGCCCCCCAGCACTCCCGCCATCAGTCATGGCTCTGTTCTCATTCTCTCCTCGCATTGCAGCACAAACCAGAGCCCTGGCCCCCGTCACAGGAGAGGGGCTTATGTCCCAGAAGAGACTCTGTGAGAGAATATACATTTGAGGAACTTCAGGCTTTGAGGGGAAAATAAGGTTGGGGGATTAAGATGTGGTCTTAAATGAAAGCCTGTTTTTCACTCTAAAAAAATCAAGAGGACACGCTAAGAATGATCATTGCTATTTATTTGTCTTAAATTAGAAATCATGGGCATTGTACAGTTGATTTTTACTTATCATGACTTGCTCACTAGAAACTTCTTGTTCTCTTTCTGTTATATTTTAAAAAGGTGTTTTTAAATGGTTTTATCTTAAGGAAATATTAGGGAAAAAACCTGAGATAGGGTCCACCATTTAGAATCAGATATCCGGAACGTAACATATGTTACAATTCAGAGTCTCTAAACCACTCTTCTAAAATCATAATGTGAGATGATTCTCAGCTTGCCAAATTTTCTAGAGTTATAAAATAGGTTATGTCGCTCAATCCAGTGTTTATTTGAGGGAATTCATGGTCGGCAGGGGCCCATTATATGTCAGAAGCTTTTCTTTCTTATTTTCTACCATTCATGTAAAGATTAGGATTTGTTTTAACCGCCTATTTCAAGATAATGATTCCAAATCCCAGCCTTAAATTTCATATCTAACATGGTTGTTGTTTTTCCCTGTCATATACATTAATTCTAGGTTCAAGGCCATATCACCCTAAAGCAGCCCTCACTTGTTTTGCAGCTGCAGTGCTGTTGCTTAACCATAACTCTTGGCCTCTCTCCAGACTTTTTTTTTTTTCTTTGCAAAATGTCCTTGAAGGTCATAATCGTGTATTTTTTAAAAATTCCAGTTGTCTTTGTAAGTTTTCTTATATCCCATCTTACATTCGATTCCCCCCACAAACCTCCCACTAGATAAACCACTTCCCACTCTATTCTTTATCGTGAGGCTGACTTCTAGGAAGGCTGTCCACAGCTGCCTCAGGCAGAAGGCTAACTAGGAGAATATTAGGTCGTGTGTTTGGATTCCTGTTCTCCAAACGATTCTAATTAAAACTAGTCCACTACCCCCACCAATATGTTCAGAAGGAAAAAAATGTAGCAAAATCCCCAAACACCCTCCATCACTTCATTATACCATTTGGGTAACTTTATGGCACCTGTAGGACCAGTTCATGCCAGGCCCATTGGTAACTGTTTTCTCTAGTTAAACATGATATTGCCATTAAAATCTCAGTAAATAGGATTACACTGCTTAAGAATCTAGGAATTTCTCAAATATGTGAGAAAGTGTGAAAGCACAGGGATAGTAGAAATTTATTTTATAAACACTTGTCAGGAGATGGAATTGTGTCATGATGATCCACATTAAAGAAACATGATTGAAGCGAATCCATTATGTATACTCTGACTTTCTATTATATATATATGTTACTCCAAAAACAGTTATTCATATTTCCTAGTTGTGAGCTTACCCATCGTGTAAAATCAGCCCTAACACTTTTTATTCACAGGCCACATCTACGTCGTACATGTACTTTGGACTCGGTACCAGTCATTGTGCCTCTAAATATACGTGTGTTATGCATAATTGTAGAGCAGCTCTGCAAGATATATAGATATACCCATTTTGTGGTGACGGAGACTGAGGCTTAGAGAAGTTATGCAACTTACCTAAGGTTACACACCTTCCAAGTAGCAGAGCCAGCATTCGAACTTAGATCCATCCAACTCCAAAGCCAGTTTCCTGTACACTAGACTACACCGTCTTTCTACCAGCTGGTTGGTTTTTTTAACTAGCTGTAGGAACACAACCTAGTATGAAGTAGAGTGTGCATGCCGCATAGTGGACTGAGGTAGAATAAAACTCATTATTGTACTAGTTTTAGGTAAGAAAATGTATTATCTAAGGAATATCATTAAAATTTCCTTACTTCCCTCCATGAACAAACAAAAGTTAAAATGAAATCAGTGGTGGGATGAAGGGAGTTGGGGATCATAACATAGGAGTGTTAAATATTAAAATTAGAAAAAAAGTACATTTCTCTATCAATGTTTAAAATGCTAGAAATTATGCAGGCTTATACTATAACAAAGGATACTTTATTTGGGGAATAACTTAATTGATCCATGATGTGGCGTTTACCAAGGTAATTTTTCACTTTTTGTTCCAGGAGTAGGAATTAGAGGTGGTTCATAAAACTCACAATCACCATGTAAATTGAAACCACCTTAAGATCATAGTCATCTTATGTTGTTTCCCTAAAATGGTTCTCATTTGCACCACATATTCAAATCAGAGTGCACGAAGATGTTGTTCTGAGTCAGGGAAGATTTAGAATGCTTTGTGAACAGCTGTATACTGAACTTCAGAGTTCAGTTATTGCACTTGTGTGTGTGTATGTGTGTGTGCACAGTTGGCTTTTTTGTTTGTTTTGCTATGTGAATTACTGTTTGGCCATTTTAATGTATATAACTGATAAATCCAGGAGGATAATCTGTATGTCTGCTCTCTCAGTTTCTTTCTATAAGACAAGCCTGAACATATTGCTCTCTTGATTAAAAACTTTCAGTGGTTCTGATTAGACAAGACTTTTCGTTGCAGTCGACAGAAACCTAATGGGACCATTGAAGAATTCCAAACAGGCAAGTGACAGGAAAATATCTGCATGTTAGAAGAATCACCTTGGCAGCAGCATTGTGATTAGAATGAAGGGGTACCATCCAAAAACAGAGAGACTGGGGAAGCAATATGGATCTGCCTCTAGCATGCAGAAATCTCTCTCTCCACTGACCTAACTGACACATTGAGCTTGTGGCTTGTTTAAAGGAAGCCACACGAAAATTGAGTTTGGGACAATAGAGTGAACTTGTTCTCCATTCTCTAGCATCCCTCCCCATGCAAACCCCCTATCCCTGCCAAGTTTCTGGGCACCACAGATTGGAAAGTAGCCTCCTGTACGTAGTTGCCATGTTAAGTGGTGGGGTTGGGGCTGGGCCATGCAGATGTTCACTGACTGTCTCTTTCTGTCTTCCCTTCTTGGTCTCACCTGTCTGGTGTGACAAGGGAAGCATGTGCCAACCAAGGCTAGACCCTTGAGAGACCAGAGCAGCCCCACTTTCAGTAAAGCAAGCAACCTCTGCTTACTTGCCCAACACACCCTAGTTTCCATGTTCCTTGCCTTATGAGTTATCTTCTTGGGTACAATTTAACACAACATTCCCACCTCCTTATAACTAAAGTAGATAGAGGGGGCTTTGTGCCTCAATCCCTAGCAGACCATCTTGGCAATCTCTGCCTCTGCGACAGGGCACTTGCTCCCCGAGGAACTCCTTTCCCAGGTCATCTTTCCCCTGGACATGCCCATCAGATTTAATAGTGTGCCTACTTGGCAGGAAAATGGGGTCCCTGGTTGCTGATTCTTAGGAATGTGAGGTTCTCCCAGCCAGAGCTCTCGCCACTAAAAGTTCTAGTCTCTGTGTAATGGCCAGCACATCTTTGGCGTATCTAAAATCCTCTTCAGTTTCCACCAGGGCCTTTATAAGCTTCTTCTGAAGGTCTCAGACATTCAGCCATGGAGCTCAAGTGGAATTTGTTTGGATGACATGACTGATTTCAAAGCCCGGACCCCTTAGACATGCCCATTTGGTGCTGCAAGTACCGACCATTACTGCAACATCTTACAGTCAACAAATGTGACATATTAAAGATTTATATCCTTTCCTCTGGGTTAGGAATCTTCTCTCCCCTAAAGCACCTCATTTTCCAGCACGCAATCATTTCCATCTTATGGAAATCATCCCTCCCGCTCCGTGCCAGCATGCTACGCTGGGAGGCCCGTCCAGGCTTGGGAAACAGGGGTGTCTTGGATCTCATGACTTCAGCAGCACCAGCTGCTCTCTTTCTTCTTCCAAGTAGACTTCCGTTCCCCCCGCTACTTGGGTGTTTTTGTTTATTTTAGCAATTCAGAGCTGATGATAAAGACCTTAAAGATAACTTTGTGTGTCTCTCCCTTTCTAGGTATTTGCATAGGAATCAGAGGAGTTAATCTTGTGAGTATACTCTAACATCTGCCCTTGTTTCCTTCCTTCCTTCTCTATCTGCCTCAGGGTTTTAAAGCATAAGCCTGCTGCCCTCCCCGCCACCCCACCCCTCTGCCCTAGGTCACCAGAGCCTAAGCAGAGTCCGTGCTCCTCTCTCTAACCAAGCAGTGGCTTTTTTTGAAAACTAGATGAGCTCCAGTTCCAGCAGTTGTAGCTAGTCTATAGCACAGATATGTGCTGTTCTAAGATTCTGCACTTTATTGAGGCACCCCACAAGTCTGCATTTCACCTCAGATCGTCAAGTATGCACGGAGCATTACTGTTTTCATTCACCATAATGAAAACGGACTCCAGTTCGCATTCTGCCAACCTAGAGGAAATTTCATGTCAGTAAGTTTTAGGTGCTTCCCCTTCCCCCATGGAGTGTGTCTTAGGACCTGGAGATTTTCATGGCCTCTGGAAGATGAGGAACCCACCTCTGACCTTCAGTTTATCAAAGTAGTGATTTATTGAATCCTTGTAGCTGTCTGCCTCAGGGTCGCCAGTGAGGACTGGAAACCTCCTGCCTCAGGTCTGGCCTCCCGAGGCACACTCTTCACGTAGCTGTCTTCTCAAGGATTCTACTCATTGCCTTAGGGAACAGAGGGGTGCAAGGGCCTCTCTTGCTAGGGGCTGACATATCTCCTTATCAGGCCCTGGGATGGGGGGGGTTGGCCATGGGGAGATGGTAGGGAGAGTGTCATTTTGGCAGCTTCTCCTCTGCTTCTCCTTCTTCCCTCCCAGAAGTCCAGCAGAATTTCTTCTCTAGGTTTAGATATTGTTAACAAAGACAGACTTCTTCAGGATGCTTCTGTCTTCAACTGGATGAAAATACAAGGGATTACAAAGGCTGCCACCTGTTTTAAATGAGCTAGAAAGGAAAATCATTGGGAATTCAAACAAAGTAAAATTCCAAAGTTGTCGTGCTATCCCAATTTGGAGGCCCTAATAAAGGCAAAACATCACTCGAACAGTAGGTAGCTATGGGAATTAAGAGAAGGAAACAGATTTGAGAGACAATAAGGTTGTAAAGCTTAATCTCTGAGAACAATCTAGACTGCAGAGCTTCTAAGTTTGGAGAGGCTGGGAAGTGACATGGGAAGAGGTTGACTTTTGACATGCACCCTGGATTCACAGCCCAGCTTAACTGCTTGCTGGCTGTAGGATCATGGGCAAATCAGCACAACTTCTAAGCCTTAGTTTCCCCATTAGTCAAATAGGGTTAATGCTACTTACTCATGTGGTTGTTAAGGGTATTAAGTAAAGTTCCTAAAACAGTAGCCATCACCTGGTGAGGATCTGGGAGCCCTGATGGCTATTGCATAACGGTGCCATTAGAACAGGCAGTGCTGGAGGAGGAGCAAGTCTGCGGGTTAACGTTTGAAGCCCACCATGTGACCTTGAAGGGGCACTGCAAGGTATCCAAGAGTTGCAGGAGGGAGGTAGATGTATTAGTCTGGAATTTGAAAGAAAGTTCGGGATTGAAGATAGAGATTTGGGAGGCTTCTGACTTCAAGGAGTAATTGTAACCTTGGGTTATGCATGGGGTCCCCCAGGGAGATCATGTATAATAGGAGAAGGTAGAAGACCAGCTGCCAGGCCCACAAATCTGTTCCAACTTCGAGTGACCCCTTAATACCATGCCCCTCAGTGTCACCTTTAAAATGACATCATTGCTTGGAGGTGAATCTGAATATCCCACTCAGGGTCTTCATTTCAAAGATATAGTCTCATTGTTCACTATGATCCATCTTGCTGAAATAAAATTTAGTTGTCTGTAATCCACCAAACCGGGTGGGCTCCTTTCCATCTGGAAACTAAAACATATTCGAGAGACTTTTCAAAAATAAACCTTGTACATGGACAGTCTAGAGGATTCTTTCACTGAGAACCAGGGCAGACTTCCCAGTGTTTGAGGGTTGCCCAATTCTTTCCCACTCAAATCATTAGAAATAAAAAAGTCAGTTTGGAGAATTTGCTTAAGTAAAATCAGGAGTCGCTAGAAGTGAATGAGCTGAAACTGGAAGGAAATCCCTTTGTTCAATGTGGGTTTCAGTGAATGCCCAGCAGGCGGCTAAACCAGTTCATTAAGAGAGAAAAAGACATGTTCTTAAATGCTGTTCTCAGAAGCAAATGCCTAGAAAAACATACTGTGACAGCAAAAACACATCCTGGAACTCATAAACCCTAGATTTGTGAAACTTTGGTTTTTGTCATCAATGAATAAACAAACTTACCAAAAAATATTTCCCCCTTCATTTAAAACAATTAACGAATCTGTTTACCATCTGCCAGTCTTCACTCCTAGAAAAATGTGATTCTTCTTGTTACTCTGGAACTCGGAAACATTTATCTGTAGGATTGTTTAATTTTATAGGGTCATTTTTAACCACATACTTAAAAAAGAATAATTGACGTTATGAAAACCCTTTTTTCCCTCTGCTTTAGAAATTAAATTCTGACCTGAAAAGCAGTCTGCAAGTAGCATCCTGTCAAACTAAGATGTGTTATTTTTCCTGTCTCTTCTCTGCTTTATTAAATCGTCATATACTGCACATGATTTTCCCCCCAGGTCGGGCCTGCCTTGGACTCTCTGTTGCATTGTTAACTATTTAAGCATTAGACTGGCGCAGAGATGGCAGGTGGGAAAAGCTGAGGGACTTGATCTCCTCCCTGCCAGAGTTCTCCTCTTTCACGAGTGCTGCTTACATTGAACAGCTTAAGAATAAGCTCCTGTGTGAGCCCTCGGAGGCCAAGGAGTATTGTTGAATTCAGAAAGGAATCGCTTTCTTTTTGTGATAATTTGAATATTTTCACAATGAAGCTAAGCTACTTCACTGCCTGGTTTGCGTACCTCACGTTATGTGCACCCTTTCCTGGGAAGCAGAAGAACCCCTGCCTCTTTGAATACATAAATTGGTATTGTTCGTTTGTGAGATGGGTAGGCGCAAAGGAAGAATCATCTGGAAGAATTTTACTCTTTTGCTTTAATGTCTTTTTAAAGCTCTTTCAAACAAATTTTTATACAAGCCTTTGGAGACCACCCAATTAAACCACCACAATAAATGTTGAGCATTTTGAGAAAAGAGATGGACCATGAAGATGATTTGTAAAGTGTTTATACAAGCAAAACAAGGAATACGTTGGAAACAATTTCCCTAAATGACTCAGACAAATAACCTGCTCACCTCCAGTTTTTTCCTGTATTGTGATGCATTATTTTTAAAACAGTTGTCCAAAAATGGCCTTGATTTTTCCATTTTTAACTTCAAAGGATGTTATCATACAAAATAAATGGACATAGCCTTTTTGATCAAATTCACAGAAGAAAATAGGCAAGTGAATAAATCACTTAGGTGAGATATTAATTGGCTTCGTTCCATAACAGATTTGCCTTTGTACTAGTTAAGAAAATCCTGAAAAGCTTTCCTGTAAGAGGAGCAATTGATTGGAATAGTCTTGGTAGGAAGAAGCCAAGTTTGATAATTACTTGGTGAACAGAAATGCTGGTTTCCAAATGCTCATCAGGGTTCAGTGGCACAAAGCTGGCTGTAGACTTGGCTTTTGTAGATTTGGTAAAAACATAAATTCTTGGGGTCCCAGTGATGCTGTTTTAGTCTGCACTGATTTGCCCTGTGGCCACCCAGGAATCTGTATTTTTAAAAGTTGTCCTTGCTGATTCTAATGCATAGCCAGGTTTAGTAACCATTTAATTAAATATTCAATGTGGAGACTTCAACCTTCTTGCACTGCAAATTTGATAAATCTTTATTTATATGAAGCCCCTTTGTTGAGTGCCAACTGGTTATTTGCTGACTTTCTTTCAATTCAGAATTTGTTTTAGGTTCTGTTATTGCATAGATTTGCATACCTGTTTTATGGTATTTTAATACTGTTGGTTTAAAAAAATACCATTTCCTCTGAGTGCTCTTTTGAATATTTTATGTAAGCAATTTCATGTGTTCTTTTTGTTCCACTTGCAGAAAGCAGGGGAAAAGTTGAGAGTTTTTCTTAATCCAGTTGCAAGTAGGACAAAGGATATAAGTACTTAAAGATCATCTATTAAAATGCATGAAAACACACTAGAAAATCTCCTCTGCACATCGCCAGTCGTGTGTGTGCTCTAGAAGTGAAGCTCGGGGGTAGCATAATGGAGGAATGTTTTCCTAGCTTCATTCCCTGACGATGTACAAGGTCTTTTCTCACAGGTTTGAATCTTCAGACAAACTTCTGGGAGGACTCGGTCCCTGCCTCGCAGCAGATGTTTCCTGTCACTCAGTAGGTGCGCATGTTTTAAGATTATTTCTAGTTGGGCATGTTTATTAATGATTGCTTGGAAACACATCATAGGCAAGAACATGCTGGAGGTTCAGGGTACTTCAAAAAGATTCTAGTAGAAAATAAACACATTTCCTCCACAAACTGCAAAATACCCGAGAAAAGGGTTCTTTTAGCCCTTTCATTTTTTAAAGCTCAGTGCACATGCGTTTCAGGGAATGTGATGATGCAGTTAGCAACTTTTCATGACCTCTGCTGTCCCACAACCACAGCCTAGTAATACACATAGATCTATGGAATTTTCTGCTGACAACCCCGTCAGTTCAAAAGAAGAAAGCTGCCCCTGCCAACACTCCTAACTTGTGTACATAGGATTTGTAAGAGGTTGTCCTCTCTTTGTGGCAGATGTAGACTGAAAGATAAGCCTGGGAAACATGCTGGTCACTTCCCAGCCACACGAGGCAATCCAGTCATACTTCCTGAGGCTTTATTTGAAAACACTGTTGTAAAAGCTGTTGCTGAACTTCACTGCTCATGGAGACAGCGTGGCTAGAAGGGATGGCAAAGCATAAGTTGAAAGAGCACTTGGCTTAGTTCAGAACACCTAAGAGCAACCTCTGTTCATTATCATTATCATCCAATAATGATATTAATGGAAGCTAATGCCTTTGGGGCACTCACTCTGTGCTAGGCGCTTTGCTTGGGATAGTGTATTACTTGCAGTATCTCATTAGTCCATGCTTATGGGCAGGAAACTTAAATCCTCTGAGCCTCAGTTTCCTCATTTGTCAAATGGGGACAATGATGCTTTTCTACCTATCTCTTAGGTCTGTGAGATGGGAATTATTAGAATAGCATGAGAAAGCTTTATGAGCTCAACTGAAATAGTTTATTAAATAGTATTCTGACTCCTACTGAAATACAATATTGTCACTAAATATTTTTATTTATTGACCAAGAAATTGAAATTAATCCCAACAGGGCCAACATATCTACTAGGACCTGAGAGAGGCACTAGCAGTTCTAGTTAGGGCTGGGAGTTGGGGTGAAGTGGGGGAGGGTCTTGACTATATCTTCTGTTTACAGTGCGCCTGACATTAGAAGACTAGGAGTGCTAGCCAGGAAGATCCTGGAATGTGTCTGCCCAGTATTCAGTGGCGAGTCCATGGGCTGCGAACAGGTGGGGGGTGGCTAACACAGCAGGCCTTGTCTGTCTCAGGAGCTGAAGGGGGCCAGCCAAAGCAGGGTGGACAGTATGATTGCAAGGCAAGCAGGGGAGGAAGAGCCACTTGAGACACTGCTCTCGGCTGCTGGGGAGGAGCTGCGAGCAGGCAGCGGTGGGAAATTGAGGCTTATTGTGAGCAAGGTGCTGGCCTCCAGGGCGACGGGGAGCGCAGAGCAGCACATGAAAGCCGCCTGCGGATGAGCCGGGAGATGGACCACACATGTGGATTGCAAGGACAGCTACTCAGAGAGTTCACATTCCTCCCCCAGTGAACTGGGTATGATTGTAATGGTTTGTTAAACAAACAAAGGACCTAAAGCTGTGAATGGGAGAGAAAAAAGACTTAAGGTGAAAAGGAGAAGAGGCCCTGCTTGCTAGTGTTCCACTCTTTTTAAGCTTTCTCCCCCATTTCCTTAACATTCCTTTCCCCTTTCAGAAAAGCCAGTGTTGTCGCTTGGAAAACTTGCCTTGTCCCTTCAGTGCCATTTTCTTTTAAAATGGAAACCCGATGAAATGTTAATCAGTTTAAAAAGAAAAAATCAAGAACCAGGATAATCTTAAAGGATTAGTGATAAATATTTTTATTTCTCAAATTAAGTATTCCTGGATGAACAATTTGCTTTGCATCCTTTGAATTTATTGGACATGGCATGGAAAGGCAAAGAGAAAATTCTCAAGCTTCTGGCAATAATTGTGTCTAATAAAATATGGCCTGTGTTCCGAGAGGCAGACGGGGCATGCTTCTGGAGGAAGTGGAGTGAGCTTTGAAACAGGTGCAGCAGCTTCACTTTTCTCACATAACCATGCATGTACACAGTTTACTATAAGTTCTGGATAGTTCTACATCGAGCTTGAAAAACATACTGCATGTTACTTTAAAACTGTCCATCACATTTGTGTCTAGGGTAATCCGATTTGGTCTTGGGTTCATCTCATGTAAAAAGAACCAGTTAGCATTTCAGAATAGTACCTTTTAATCTGCTGTTCTCTCCAGGTAGCTGAATTACCATGTGGGAAGGATAAGTGATTATATGTAACATTTTCCTCTCTGCAATTCATCTGTAGATGGGACATCCTCACTTTCACTGGCTCCCAGTTCCCTATAGGATAAACCCAATGTCCCCTGCCAGGTGCGCTATCCCCGTTATTGGTTTTCTGACACAGGCCCTTCTCCTGTTGATGCCAACCAGCCTGCACCACATGTTCCACAATGCCCCACACTGCTCCTGACTCCGAGCTCTTCTTCTCTAGTCTCCCCTCTGCATCTGCAATATACCTCCTCCCTGGTATACTCCTAGACTCAGCCTAAATAGTCATTATCAAACTTCAGAAAGTGCAGATATTCAAAAAATAAAAATAAAAAATGAGGTCATCTATAATTCCACTGTCAAGATGCCCTGCTGCCATGTGGTTATCTGCACTTCAAGGCCTTTTTCTGTTTATTTAGTGATATGTTATTTTAGGATCAAACAGTCCACCCAAGTCTTGAGCATCCTTTCTAGATCTCAGATCCTTCAAGGTCATTCAGGTCATTTTCACACACAAACCAGGCATCCCATGGTCAATGTAACTAATATGCTTTTCACATTTCTCTTCTCAATGTGAGCCTATATTTTCACATACTTCCTGAGAAAGAAACAGGCTTTTCTTTCCCTTGAATGGTAACCTTATTGGAAAAATAATAGGTCCTGCTGCTAATTAGAGCTGCAGTTCCTCCATGTCCTATACTTAAGAGTCCCAGGAAAAGAGATCACCGCCATCAGCTATAGAAGTAGACCCTAAAAGGGCCTAAAGGTGAGACTCAAGGGTTTCTAGGGAGGGAGGAGGGGGATATATTTTCAGCTGTCATAAAGGAATGATCCCCGTTCCTGACTATAATGATTAGAAAATCTTCCCCTAATACCAAAGGCTCTTGTCTGGATTTTGGGACTTGCTCTCCACCCCTCACCCCCCACCAGGCTACTGAGAGTCTTCTTTAATAAATAGTCCTCTTCAAACAAGGCAGTCCCATCTCAGCTTGAGAACCAGGCCTGGGCTTAACCCTTGCCTTTCTCAATGCACACGTCTATTTTACTTACTTGTAGACATTTGTCTATTTTTTTTTTGTGTGTGTGTGAATGTTTCTACTTAAAAATACAATGCATATGGTAGGGAGAGGTGAGGAGGTGTGTTAAAGATCCAAGAGTCTGCAACAGTATTTCTTTTCCTCTTTTCCCCCTGGTGGGTACTATACTGGATGACCCATCTGGAAGAAGGCCTTTGGCCCTTTTATGGGGATCCTGGCTGTCCCAGCCCCTTGCTTCCGTGCTGTACGGATGAGGAAGGCCAGTGTTGGAAGTGGCCCCAGATCTGTGACAGATGAAGCACTTCTGTGGTGTCAGATTCCAGCTCCCTGCTCATCGGAGTCATCCCTTCCCTCTTGAACGTTTTATTGGCATCCTCTACCTACCTCTACCACCTCACTCCATCTCCATGTAGATGCAGTCAGGGGCTAGCCTTAAAAATCATCCCCTCTCCTTTCATGTTTTTTGGTGTAATGATACATATTTTAACCAGTTCGTCAATGAATGTTAGTCGCTGGATTATATTAGCTGAGTTGTAACGGGTTGCTTCATGGTGTTGACTCTCAGATGCTCTCTGGGTTCTCAAGTGTTCCCCTTGAAAGTTTGACTCAAATACCTGTCCCAGCCCCTGGGGTCTTGCACTGCCACTGCCTTTTTGTTGGTGGTGTTCTTTTTAAAAAATAATATCCTGCTCTTCTTTTAAGGACCTCTGTTCTCTCTAGGATATTAATGATTCTTTTTTTGAAGTTTCCTTCCCTCCATAGTCTTTTTTTCCCCGTTAGTTTTTGTGTCCGTTTTCCCTATTAAGTGCCTTCCTCTGATTTCTGGTGATTCTTGGCCTACTAATTTGTGAGTCGAACCGGTAAAGAGCTGATGGGAGCTTTGTATACTTAGGTGGGGCTTGTCAGCTGGAGCCTTGTATAGGGTAAGGTGGCCACCCCTGGAGGAACCCCCTTTGTCCTTATGGTTTGCTCTCTTCTCTTGGGCTCGTCAGCTTCCCAGGGAAGACTCCTCCATCCTCCTGGCCTGAGAGAGGGGACATTCACCCTGTGTCGGAATACTCCCCCACTTTCATACACTCTCCATAGCGAGCACTTGTGCTAGGGGAAGGAAGGGCAGGTGCCCCACTGCAGGCACCAGGAGAGGTCAGGAGGGCTCAGTGCTTCACTAACAGACTTTCACCCGCTGCTTTCCTACCTGTTTCCATCCTCACTTCCAGAAGTACTTACTGTACCAAATTGCAGAGACGTACGGTAGATGCTGCAGGGTATAGCAAGTTGTTTTGTTGCCTCTTATTGCTGGCTTAAAGTTTAGCTTTCTTAGGATGGCCAAGTCGATCACTGTTTGTTTACCTGCTTTTCAGCTTCCAAAATTTGTTGTTTTCCCCCTTTTATATTAGGCTGTGTTTTAGAAAAATCCCACCATCACTGTTTTAGTAGAATTTTTGGAGAGACCAGAGCTACATGCTTTTATTCAATTGGCCATCTTTAACTAGATATTACACTATTTGTAAACAGAACACACCCTGTCCCTTTTCAGATATTCTGGCTAGGATGTGGATTTGATGTTCCAAAGCTGTAGCATCATCATCTGGACAGCTTTCTCAATTTTCTCCCTGAATACTGAAGAAATAATTCACTTTGTCTTTCTTGTTTATCTTAAGCCTCGTTTCTTAGAAAGTAAGAGCTTAGTCACTGGGTTAACAAAATTCAGTCTCTCAAGGTGACAGCTGAAAAGAACCTACAGGCAACAAACCTGATGGCTCAGCAGGTGGCTCTCTCAGAGAGAATAGAAGGGCAGGTGGTGTCTCCTACAATGAGGATAAGCTAGAATGAAAGCTCTTCAAACACAGTAAAGTGGAGATCTCTACTGGGCCTCACTGTATGGAGGAGGAACTCATGCCTCTGCCTGGGAGTGACAGAGAAAAGTAGAAATTTGCCAGATAGACAAGGGTTCCCAGGACATTCCAGGAGGGAGAAAGCCAGAAGCGTGAGAGAAAGTAGCACTAGAAGGAAACAGCAAGTGGATTGATCTTTGGCCTTGCCTTTAGGCCATGATGGGAGTGAGGTCTGCAGACATGGCAGCCATGACTACCTGGAGGTTCTGGACATCATCTTTCTACTGATGACATTTCTAAATAGCTTTTTTAAAATTTGATAGAGACTGCTACCAAAGTCCTTCAAAGAACTGATATTGAGAAAAACAACTGTGTTGGAAGACCAAAAGTGGAAATTCAATTTCCTCTCAGAAATGGGTCTTGCATTGACTGTGTCAGTGGGGACAATAGAAATAGAAGCCAGAAGTCACAGTTTATTTTAAGAATGTTGTAAAGCAGTTGTGCCCCATTAGATGATTGTGTTATGTAGCATTGGGGAAGTCCTGGAACTACACGTGTGTTCTGACTTCCCCCTCCACCCTCGTATACCCCTGTCCCCTGGGAACACAGTCTTTCCTGGCTGTTACCATATATATATGTTCTTCTTCCAGTCTGATCCTCTCTCATCCCCAAAATAATCAACATGAGCAGAACGAAGCAGATGGCACAAGCCTTCTTTGGCATACTGGCAGATCTGCATCACTCACTCAGTATTTTTAGAATCAAGGGGACTGAAAATTATGTCCTGAGATGTTTTGGGGTAAGACTTACTATCTGCTCTGTCAATTCTGTTAGGATCGATGGTGGTCTGCCAGATAATAGAAAGCTGTCCTGAGTTGTTTTAAGGATGTGGCCAGAAAGTGCATCGGGTTTCAACCAAAGATTGGGCTCATCAGTAAACAGCCAGAGCCGATCAAGTGCATGGTGATGAGAGATGTTGTATATATCCACACAGTTTTTTTTTTTTTTTTTAATAACTAAGCTTTGACCCTCAGCCACAAAGAGTTTATAGTCTGTTGAGGAAGACAGTCTTATTTTTACAGAAGTTTATTATTATATCATGAAAACAAATATTTGTTTTATTCTAAGGCCAATATTGAAGAAATACATAGTTATGGTGATTAAAAATTACTATGAATTTGAGTTCATTAAGGACTCTCTGAAGAAATTAAAGAATGTTCACTATCATATAACTAATTTAGTTCTGAGGACCAACTTTGCACTTAGTGTTAGGCTAGGTATATTAAACACATGAATCTGGAACTCAAGATAAAGCCTTGGGAAAAGATATTCATGAAATAAGCATAAAAACGAGAGGCTTTGTGTTTTAGTCTTTGAGGGAAATGTTTTGGTCTTTGAGGGAAACTTGAAGTTGGAGGAAATGTGTCTCATCTTTAAATAAACCATGGCCATGTCTAACGCTCAGACTATCCCCTTCATCTTTGAGGGCTCAGGGGAAATGTAGGCATGGGTGATGTCCATGACTGCTGGCGTTTTGAATCTAGAGAAGAAGTGGCTGGAAAGAGATCTGGAAAACCTCATTCAGTGCCAAAGGGCAAGTCTTTCAATTGAATAAGCTTTATTTTTTTCTTTGTACTCCTAGTGCGTTTGGTAAGCAATTAGTCAAGGTTTACATCTGCTGAGAAAGAATGCCGGCGTTTTACTTGCCACCTCTTGTGTCCTTTCTGCACATGTGTTGTCCAAACTGCCGCTTCTTTCTGTACAATTGATACAGTATAGTATCCATAGGGAGAGAATGTGTCTCTTTCCCGTTACATCCATAGCTAAATGGTTAGAACGTGAGCTGTACATTGACACGTGGTTCTACAGTACTTTTAATCCCAGTGTTTCATAAATACTGCATATTTGTAGGGTGTTCATTTAGATTACAGTGTGCTTTCAGATCCATTTTGTTTCAGTCAATTGTCCCAGCAGCCTGTTTACATACATCAGGTAACTATCACAATTGAGGAAACTGAAACTCAGGACACAGATAACATGGATAAGCTGGAATTTGAACTGGGGAATCTTTCCACTGGATTCACAGAACAAGTGGCTGGATTTACAGCTTCAGGGTAAACACCTGAGGCTGAATCAGTAGCACAGTTGTGTGCAAGGAAAACAGAACCTTGCCTTTATCTCCTTTCATGAGGATACCAAGAGTCTGCCTGTGCCATCCAGTACAGGAGCCACTGACTCTATGTAGCAATTTAAATTACAGTTAAAGTAAAAAATTCAGTTTCTCAGAGGCACATTTTGAGTGTTCTGTAGCCATCACATCTGTGACATTTCCAATATTGCAGAAAATTCTGTTGGACATACTGGTCATCTCATAAAGCAAGAGTTGGGGAGAATCAGCTTACTGAGATAAGTTGGAAAAAGTGTATATGCAGGGTCTTAAGTAGGTGAGAGAAATACAAAACCTTCCCCAACAAACCAGCTCCTTCTCTGAAGGGGCGAGTGGGATGAAGGCTATTTTGAGTTCAGCTATAAAGGGAAGGAGAAAAAGATGCATTTTCAAACTTCATACTCTGTGTGTGTTAGTCTTTTTTAATAAAAAAGAACACAGAGCAATTCCAAGTGAATGAGTGTGTTTTATAGCTGGGCCGGTATTATGGCCAGACTTAGGCTGGATGAGAAGTAGAACAGATCATGATACCTAGCAGAGCAAACTCGGCAGGCGGGATAGAATTCCTAGAAGGAGTTATTTTGTTTGTGACCAGGGCTGTTGAGGATTCCTCAAGGTAGGGCCTTAGGCATGAACTAGAATACTGGAAGGGAACCAGGGGTTGGGGGAAAGGGGTTTGGACAGAGCCAAGACAGGTAGTTAGTTAAAGTCACACATAATTGCAGAGGTTGTGCGTGCTGCTAGAATCAAAGCCATCAGAAAGAAGGCGTGGTGCCAAGGTGCTGGCCGAGGATGCCTGTGTGTCCCCTGGTTTGGATTAGTGCTGACCAAAGGTGCCTAAGTCAGCTTTCAAGTTTCCAAGTGGGTGGGGCAGGATGGTGAGGGGCATTTGCTTGGCACTGTGAACTCTGTCCAGATACTGAAAACATCTACAACAGAAGATGAGGAACTCTACACGTTTCCTGGAATTTTTGCTGGTTAGAAAAGGAATATGTGTTTGGTTATGCCTGTGTACTACATAATACTATATTTAAACATGCTTAAACTGTTATTGCAATAAAGTTTCATCTAGTTAGACTCATACTTTCTGATCTGAAAGTAACCAAAAAGGTAAGTAAAAATTAACTTTTAACAATAAAGAGCAACTCTAGAGACATGGCAATAAATGACTGCAAGGAGCAGGGAGGGTTTTAAAGACTCACTGCAATTGGTCAGCTTACCATGAGTGCTCTGCTTACTGGCAAAGTTCAGCAAATGCTGGCCTGTGGACAAAAGCTACTCAAGTGTACTTCACCTAAGCATACAGTACTCAATTTTTTAAAGTATTGGCACTTGAAAGGTGAGCATTTACCCACCTGAGAATCTCTCTCTAGAATAGCACAGGGTGATAGTGATCCAGGGCCTTACACTGGCAGGTAGTGGCAGGTAGAGGCCAATTTGAAACCTGCTGTCAGAGTCCAGGGATGAAATGTAGGGGGCTAGTCCAGGTCCTGGGAGTGCAGCTAGGAGGAGACATCTCCAAGTGTAAGCTTTTGGAACAGTTTCTCAGCTCGGCTGGAAAGCCACCCTAGTAAGTGAAGTATTGTTCATGATGTAGCCTCAGACACTTCAGGTTCCTCCAATGATGGCCAATTGGTAGAAAAAGAACATGGTTTTTGGTGACTGTGGCTGAGTCAGAAGGGTGATAATGATTTGGGTTTGAGACAAGTTGGGTTTGAGAAGGCAGTAGGCCCACCTCCTGGAAGTGGCCTACCAGCAGGTAGCTGGATGGGCCCTCCAGGGTAGGGCCAGGGAATGAAGAAAGGTCCATAAACAAAAGAGGAAGAGATTAGTAGAACTTACTAGAGGATGGTGCCTACAAATCTGAATGTGGCCTGAGCTGGTTCCTGAGCTATCAGCTTTGTCCCACCACATCAGTGCAACTAGACAGACTAGACTAGCTTTATGCACATTCTGTTTATATCAGCCCTTCTGCAGAGTAATCTTACAAACAAATTAACTTAGGTGTATACAAATTATTTCTTATCCTCTGGAAGTTTAAACAGGTGTGATAAGCAACTAATATTATGCCAACAATGAGTGATGAGGAAGAGCCCATGGTTTGAATAAGCGTGGGTGATTTTTGTTTATGGACTAGTAAAAACACTTGAACAAAATGAGGGAGGTTTTTGTTGTTGTTGTTGTTTTCCTCTTTGGTCAGCTGAGCTTCACACTGACCTGAAATAGACAATACTGGATCTGTGGAAAGAACTGTCCTTATCAGAGGAAAAGTGTGCTCCACTGGCCATCAGTGCTTGACTCCTCACACTCTGAGAAGCCAGATGTGTAGATTTATATGCAGACGGCCCTCTCGCAGGGAGAATTATGTTCCATGAGCACCATTTAAAGGAACGTGGTGATTGTGGGTAGTTGATTCTGAAGCGGTCAGGGAGGAAAAGCATTGTTTTCAAATGGCTAATGCAAGAAAACTGTTCCTCTTCTCTCCACAGCCAATCCGGGGACCCAGGACATGCCCCAGCTATAGTGATGCAGATTACCTTTCTGCTCCTGAATCGCACCTGTGCCTCAGACTTTCTCCCCCCAGCTTGAGACTGCATGTAAACTGGGATGTGTGAAAGCAGGAAGCAAAGCTAGTGACAGCTGAGAGACCCATGTCTGGGTAGAACCAGGCCCACGATGCTGCCTTTCCCGTGGTCTGGAGTTCAGCTGCAGGGACTCTGCTGATGTGCCCAGCACCATCCTTCTGTTTGTGCTTAAATGGCACAGCATCTGGTCAGCACATCTGAAAAGGAAGGTGTGACAAGCAAAGCCCATGGCCACGTTCCCCTGCCAATTATGTGGCAAGACGTTCCTCACCCTGGAGAAGTTCACGATTCACAATTATTCCCACTCCAGGGAGCGGCCGTACAAGTGCGTGCAGCCTGACTGTGGCAAAGCCTTTGTTTCCAGATATAAATTGATGAGGTGAGAGGCTTTAGCAAAGGTATGCACTTTTAGAAGTATGTTTAAATGGCTTTTCTAGCCCTCAGACCACACGATGCAAGGGGAAAGGGACACAGGATCCGGATGCATTTTAGCCTTTGAGGGATTCTTTAAATCTGCATCCAGTAATTCCTGTGGTTTTATGTGACAGTCTTGTTACGTAGCGTCAGTTCATTCTTTCAATAGAGATTTCTTATGCACCTACAATATACCAGGCCTCTCCCCATGGCTGGAGAAATAGGACAACGCAATTAAAACGCAACCTCACTGCTTTGACAGAGCTATACAGGTGGAAGAAGTTGTTCTTCACTGCCTGATGAAACCTGGGAAGGCTTCTCAGATGGGGACAATCTTTAAGCTGTGACACAATGAAAGAGGAGGAGGCAGAGAGGATATTCTGGGAAAGCCATAAGTCTTGGCCTTAAAGCACCCATGTTCAGAGGGTACTATCTGCGGAGGAGCAGATGAGGCTAAAAGTGCAGGGAGGAAGGAAGCCACATATAGCAGGCCTTCCCTCTGTCTGAGGGGGTTTGTCTCATTCAAGTGTGTAAGTAGTGAAGTAATATGATTTGTTTAGTATCCTAGAAAAAGGACTCTGATAATAATTTGAAGAAGTGGCAGGTAGGCTGATTTGAAACCTGCTCTCAGAGTCCAGGGATGAAATGTAGGGAGCTGGTCCGGGTCGTGAGAGTGAAGCTAGGAGGAGACATCTCCAAGTTTAAATGTTTAGAACACAGTTTCTCAGCTTGGGTGGAAAGCCACCCTAGTAAGTGGAGTTCAGGTGGTATGCAGATGAGGAGCATGTGCATCTAATCAAAGTTTTAAAGGCATCTATGACACACCAAGGATAAAAAGCACTGTTTTAGCGGACGAGTCTTTAAAAAAAAAATCACATTTAATCTAAGTTATTTACTGAATGCCTGTTAGGTACCTACTTCCATGAGGGATATGAATACATTTGATGTAGTTTCTGCCCCCAGAGGATTTTTTAATATCACAGGAAGGCTCCGTGTACATGCAGTGGCTGTGCTGCACAGTACCGGAACTGGTAATGAGCATAGTGTGTGTTGTGTCTGTGCACTCAGAGCCACACACATACCACGCCCACTCACACGCGCTGCTTTTGATACTTGGTTAAGGAAAATGCACCATTTGCCCTTAATTTCATGAAATAAACTTTGAAGTTTCAACTTTGACTGTTCACATACAAACGCCTGGAGAGAGCCAGGCTTTAGCAAGTGAGACTTTGCATCTGACTGGTACTGCCATAGATGACATTATGAAATCTTGGAGTGACCCTGGAGGAAGGCACTTGAAAGAATGAAAAGATGGAAATTATGCTCCTGGCCCTTAAGAATACCACTGTTACACATAATGTAATGTAATAAGTTGGTTTTAAAAGTTAGCCTGCAAATGCTTATGTATTTTAAAATTAAAATGTCTTCTGTACATGGGCCCCCCTCTAGCTGTCACGAGCAGAAGTACTGAGTGCCGATCATGTGCATGATTTTGTTGCAGAGGCTCCCTGTTTTTCATGAAGCTTCTTGCGTGTGCGTAGGGTAAGGGTCCTTATCCAAACATGAGAGCAGCGCTGGCTGTAGCTGAGTCACAGTAAGGACACTAAAACTGTGGATAAAGACTGAGACACATACAAGAGATCAATGTTTAGAAAAGAAGAATTAGTGGGGTAGAACTATTGGAATTACAGTTGACCCTTGAACAACGTGAGTTTGAGCTGTGCAGGTCCACTTATACACAAATATTTTTCAACCAAATGCAGATTGAAAGTACAGTATTTGCAGGGTGGGAAACCTGTGTATACTGAAGGCTGACTTTTCATACACACGTGGTCCACAGGGTGGACCGCAGGACTTGAGTATACGTGTATTTGGGTATGACAGGTAGAATCAGTACCCCGCATGTTCCAAGAAATAATTTACTATGGTAAACTGCACTGAAAAAGAAGTCTTAAGTCATGTTTAGAAGGTAGTTATTCTGAGCAAGGAAAATGGCTTGTTCAGTTAAGGGTGTAAAGAGAGGCAAAAAGGGAAGCTGTCAGTGTACTTTATGTACGAACCGCCTTCCCTACCTCAGCCCCCAGCATGTCTTGCCTCTCTTGCCTGAAGCAGTGATATAATAAAGGACTGGAAGAGTGTGAGATGGCAGGATGCTTTCGGTTTTGCTTTTAAAAAAAGGATGATACCTGTAATCCCAGCACTTTGGGAGACCAAGGTGGGTGGATCATGAGGTCAACAGATAGAGACCATCCTGGTCAACATGGTGAAACCCTGTCTCTACTAAAAATATAAAAAATTAGCTGGGCGTGGTGGTGCACGCCTGTAGTCCCGACTACTCGGGAGGCTGAGGCAGGAGGATCACTTAAACCTGGGAGGCAGAGGTTGCAGTGAGCTGACATTGAGTCACTGCACTTTCCGGCCTGATGACAGGGTGAGACTCCATCTCAAAAAAAAAAAAAAAAAAAAAAAAGATGGGGCAACAGAGGTTGAAGGAAAAAAATAACTGACTTGATTAACCAGAAAACATAATGTGGGTCTCAGTGCAGCAAATAATGAAACCAGTTAGAGACAGCAACAGGCAAGAAAAGATGATTTGGCAAGGTTGGAGGTCCTAATGTGAGCAATCAACCTCTAAATAATTCTAAGATCACTGATATGATCCAGATGATACCCAAATATGGTGGCATTGGGTACTGACTCTAGGACATACTAAAGCTGTTTTCATGGGTTATAAGGTAAGATGAAAAACCGAGGGAAAGAAACAAGTCGTTGAAGTAATTTCAGCTACAGGATGAGAATGTTCTAGATCAGGATTGTTGCATAAGTAAGTAAGGGATAAATTAAAAGGGAAAGAAGTAGATGCCAGGCAAGGGAAAGAGTCAAGAAATTCAGAAGTGTGGGAGCTAGTGAAGTTTGGAAGGCAGTGGTCTTGTTCAAGTACTACTGGGGTGTCAGCTTGCACCCCACTTACAGGTAGTACAGGTGTAGGACAGGAAAGAGTGGGTAGGAGATAACCAGGTGAAGTCATTAACCTGGTATTGATCTACCCATGGGTGATAAATGAAATCAAATCAGATGAAAATCCTCTATAATGAAAGAAAAGAGAGAGGTACAAACTGACTCGAGAGCTGTGGGTCACCAGTACTGGGCCAAAAAAAAAAAAAAAAAAAAAAGTTTAAATACCAAGTGTGTAAGCCAGCCCCACTTCATATTTATTCCTGCGATATATATATACATATAGATATCTTGTAAAACAACATGGCTATTTGCCCTCTAACATGCTCTAAAAACCCTTTCTCCAACCTGTGCATTTATTTAGATAGACCTAGAATGTGGAGACACCAGCACAATCTGATTTCTCAGATGCCCATCGTGTTGGTTCCTGTCCCTGCCTTACAGTACCCACCATGTTATCATTTATGTGCAAACCAGCCGTGGTGTCCTGGAGGGAAGGGAAGGGATGCACACAGCAGGCTTTTTTATTTTTTATTTTTAATGAGAGACAGGAGGGAGGCATGAGGTTGTACTTTATTTTTAAGAAAATGACAGTTTGATTCAGATTAGCTTTATATTTTTTGAACTGGCTTCCAGTCGGCCTCTAGGTGGGGGCCTCCACTCAACAGCTGCTGTTATAGACCCCTCACCAATTCTGGCTCCACAAGAGGAGCAGGAATAAACAGTATAGGGCAGATGTTGGCTGAAAGGTGTAACTAAGTACACTTTTGACTTAAACATACTGTCTTAAAGAGATCCTGGCCGGGCGCGGTGGCTCACGCCTGTAATCCCAGCACTTTGGGAGGCCGAGGCGGGCGGATCACAAGGTTAGGAGATCGAGACCATGGCGAAACCCCGTCTCTACTAAAAATAGAAAAAAATTAGCCGGGCGCAGTGGCGGGCGCCTGTAGTACCAGCTCCTCGGGAGGCTGAGGCAGGAGAATGGCGTGAACCCGGGAGGCGGAGCTTGCAGTGAGCCGAGATTGTGCCACTGCACTCCAGCCTGGGCGATAGAGCGAGACTCCGTCTCAAAAAAAAAAAAAAAAAAAAAAAAAAGAGATCCTATCTCTTTTACGGAATGAGTTGTTAGAAATTCTTTTGTATCTAACGTGAAAGCTCACAGGGTACAACTGCACTTAAATTGTCAGTCAGGACAAGCTTTAGCCTCTCATGACAAAACCCGTAAAGGAGGTAACTGCCCTGAGGGATATGAAGCTACAAGTTGTAATGAAGGATTGTTTTATAGGAGATGCTAACATATAGTGCTCTGTGTTTTAGTTATTAAAATGAACCCTTTTAAAGCTCAAGGGTGACAAACTCAGGGTTTCCTTATGCACTGAGCTTTTAAAAGCCAATGTTAAGTTTCGATGTTAGCAATTCAGTGGAACTGTGAAAGAGATGGAATTGTGGTGGCTTTCCATAACAATTTCTTCTTCACAAACATAAAATAGCTATTTTGAAATTCCAAATTGACTAGACGGACTATGGCTTGTCCCTGAGCCATTGTTGAAGACAGACTTACAACTCTTATTAGGAGTAGCAGCTTCATATTTAAAGAAGAAAGTCTTTTTGAATTTTGCCAATTAAATTACCAGTGACCTTTAAGAAGTAAGTCGAAGGTGTCTTAGAGGGAAAATTTGAAGTAATGGAGACAGGCAGCAGAATCAGAGGTAAGAGCTGATAGGCAAGCTTTGAATGAAGGAAATCAAGACAGTGGTGAGATCTCACGGTGGGCAGAGGCTGAGGCTGAAAGCACAGGCAGCAGGCTGATGTTCACAGTCCTATTAGACACTTTTCTGAGCTTAAGGATGGACTTTTTAAGAGGCTCCTAAGAGTTACCTGTCCATGGCCTGAACTTTCTGTCTCAAACAACAGAAACATAGGAACTAGGAGCGATAACCTAAAACTGGGGCTTTATGTGGTTCTGGGTAGCAGGCAAATTGAGTCACTTGAATTTCCAGAGTGCAAAAGACCCCTTTAACCCCTTCCTGAAAAAGATTTTTCATGGTCACATATTTTTAAATACTTGCATACTTTGTTTAGAAATCTGTATACATTAAAAAAACATGTTCTCTTAAAGAATATTCTGGCCAGGCAGGGTGATTCTTGTCTGTAATCCCAACACTTTGGGAGGACAAGGCAGGAGGATCACTTGAGCCCAGGAGTTTGAGACCAGCATGGGCATAGTGAGACCTTGTCTCTACAAAAAAAATAAGAAATGAAAAATTTAAAAAATTGGCCAGGCCTGGTGGTGTGTGCCTGTAGTTGCAGCTATTTGAGAGGCTAAGGTGGGAAGACTGCTTGAGCCCAGGAGGTTGAGGCTGCAGTGAGCCATGATCGGACCACTGCACTCCAGCCTGGGCAAAAGAGTGAGATCCTGTCTCATAAAACGTTTTATAGGTGTGAAAAATGTATTATGGCTTTAGTATTGCTTGCTTTTTTAATTATAAAAGTTTACATATTTGGAAAATATAAGAAAGAATTTTGAAAATTATACCAAGACCCAGAGAAAACTATTAACATTTTGATATAATATTGTTTCTACACCTTTCTTCAGCTCTTTAAAACAACTCTGTATTGTGAAATTTCTCCTTCTGCTCCTAGGCATATGGCTACTCATTCTCCCCAGAAATCTCACCAGTGTGCTCACTGTGAGAAGACGTTCAACCGGAAAGACCACCTGAAAAACCACCTCCAGACCCACGACCCCAACAAAATGGCCTTTGGGTGTGAGGAGTGTGGGAAGAAGTACAACACCATGCTGGGCTATAAGAGGCACCTGGCCCTCCATGCGGCCAGCAGTGGGGACCTCACCTGTGGGGTCTGTGCCCTGGAGCTAGGGAGCACCGAGGTGCTACTGGACCACCTCAAAGCCCATGCGGAAGAGAAGCCCCCTAGCGCAACCAAGGAAAAGAAGCACCAGTGCGACCACTGTGAAAGATGCTTCTACACCCGGAAGGATGTGCGACGCCACCTGGTGGTCCACACAGGATGCAAGGACTTCCTGTGCCAGTTCTGTGCCCAGAGATTTGGGCGCAAGGATCACCTTACCCGGCATACCAAGAAGACCCACTCACAGGAGCTGATGAAAGAGAGCTTGCAGACCGGAGACCTTCTGAGCACCTTCCACACCATCTCGACTTCATTCCAACTGAAGGCTGCTGCCTTGCCTCCTTTCCCTTTAGGAGCTTCTGCCCAGAACGGGCTTGCAAGTAGCTTGCCAGCTGAGGTCCATAGCCTCACCCTCAGTCCCCCAGATCAAGCCGCCCAGCCTATGCAGCCGCTGCCAGAGTCCCTGGCCTCCCTCCACCCCTCGGTATCCCCTAGCTCTCCTCCGCCACCGCTTCCCAATCACAAGTACAACACCACTTCTACCTCATACTCCCCACTTGCAAGCCTGCCTCTCAAAGCAGATACTAAAGGTTTTTGCAATATCAGTTTGTTTGAGGACTTGCCTCTGCAAGAGCCTCAGTCACCTCAAAAGCTCAATCCAGGTTTTGATCTGGCTAAGGGAAATGCTGGTAAAGTAAACCTGCCCAAGGAGCTGCCTGCAGATGCTGTGAACCTAACAATACCTGCCTCTCTGGACCTGTCCCCCCTGTTGGGCTTCTGGCAGCTGCCCCCTCCTGCTACCCAAAATACCTTTGGGAATAGCACTCTTGCCCTGGGGCCTGGGGAATCTCTGCCCCACAGGTTAAGCTGTCTGGGGCAGCAGCAGCAAGAACCCCCACTTGCCATGGGCACTGTGAGCCTGGGCCAGCTCCCCCTGCCCCCCATCCCTCATGTGTTCTCAGCTGGCACTGGCTCTGCCATCCTGCCTCATTTCCATCATGCATTCAGATAAATGATTTTTAAAGTGTATTTTTCGTATTCTGGAAGATGTTTTAAGAAGCATTTTAAATGTCAGTTACAATATGAGAAAGATTTGGAAAACGGAACTGAGACTATGGCTTATTCAGTGATGACTGGCTTGAGATAAGAGAATTCTCGAACTGCATGTATTGTGCCAATCTGTCCTGAGTGTTCATGCTTTGTACCAAATGTAATGAACGCGTGTTCTGTAATCAAACTGCAAATATTGTCATAACCAACATCCAAAATGACGGCTGCTATATATAAGTGTTTGTCATATGGAATTTAATCGTAAGCCATGATCATAATGTTCACTAAATAACTTTATGTGGCACTGCCTAGTAAGGGAACTATGGAAAGGTTTGGATCTCTCCAAATTGGGAGAATTTTAAAAATAAGAAAATAACCTTTATATGATATATTATGACTAGGCTGTGTATTTCTTTTCAGGGATTTTTCTACCTTCAGGGTTGGATGTAGTTTAGTTGCTATTACCATAGCCAACCTGTAGTTTTACATATACAATTTCTTGTGGAGCAATAGAGTTCTCCATTTTACAGAAGCATTTTAAATGTAGTTTGAATATTTTCCACAAGATGCTGCAATGTGAGTTATCACTTCATTTATCTTAAAGACTAAACTGGTTGTCAGCTACATCTGACAGAAAAAAAAATCACTGTGTAACCAGGTTAAGTGGTAAAATAATCCAGGCGTCAGTCAAAGGCATTTTGCTGACTATAATATTGATTATATTTTTAACAGGAATTTAAGAAAATATTACTGGAATTAAAAATATATATATTAAACAAGAATTTTCTTTGCTCTGTCTAGCTTAAACTACTACTCAAGCTGCTTAACTTCTTAAGTATTGTTTTTAATCACCAGTAAATAAGTGCATTTGTAATTCATCAGTTTGTCCTTATTAGCTTTTATTCAAAGAGGATTATGTTTTACAATGTAACTATAATCTCTTGAATTTGGTATCTTATTAATGAGTTTTAAAGATGTAAAACCTAACCTTTTTTAAAGCTCCATTGTCTTATGTTTTTAGAGGCTTTCTTTTCCATAAACATATATCTTACATATAATAAACTTTTCAAATCTTGCAATTTGGCTTGATTAATTTTTCATACCACTCCACCTGTGTCAACATGAACTACATACACTCAGATCAAGAAAGAAAACACTTCCAGCTCCACCTGGCTCCCTCCTGCCCCCTCCTGCCCCCTCCTGCCCCCTCCTGCCCCCTCCTGGTCATTACTTCCTCCACAGAAACTACTGTCTGAACCTCTACTGAGCATCTATTAGAAACTTCACTTTTTTTGAGTAAAATAATTATGACTTAAGATGGAAGCTTATATGCTTCTGTTAAATTCACAGTGCTAAGATCTTATTTCTAAAAATACTGTACAATATTTTAAATCAGTCTATAATATGACATAATTTATTTCTAATGTATAGATCAGAATACTATCTACCAGAGTTTAGTCTAACCTGGGCTACCATGATCCACTTTTACAATGGTGTTTACTATTAATTTCTAGCCAAATTAGAAATGTACTTATTTCTTATTGGGATTTCCTCAAAGTATTATGCTCCTTAAATCTGACAGGCCTATTTCTGTTTATTTTACCACTAAATAAGGTGGGGGTAGGTAGAGAAAGGGAAGACGAATTTATCTGTCTATCCAAGAAGCCTATTGGTCAAACGTGAGAAAAACCTGACCCACTCACAGTCCTTAACAATGATGCTGATGACCACTTAAGGGGCAAACTGCTACCCAGGGTTGGAACTGAGAAGGAAGCATAATCTGTGAGACCCAGCTGCCAGACAGACCTGGGTCTTTAAACTACAATGAAACCCGCGGGGAGGAAATGAGACAAAGTGATGTAAGTTATTCCAGTAGTAGGAGTCCACTGCTTGGGGACGTTTAAGTCAGTTCCCATATCCCCTCTTTGTTCTCAGAGGCAAAGCAATCTCCCAGAGCAAAAGGGGAAAAAGGAGTAGCTCATCTCAGCTAAAACCTCCTGACATCCATTTACAGAAGCTTCCACAGATACTTTTACATGGCTTACTACTGTCTCCTGTCAGTTCCACAACACATACTTGATTTTCCTGAACACAGAACATAACATTTGGACTCTGGTCCCCAAAATACAGAGCATAAGAATTTCAGGTATTCTGCATTACAAGCTGGGGTAGGCTGGGATTCTCCTACTTACATTTGGACAGAAAGAAACGGTTTAATTGTCCTAATTAAAATTTTACGAGGTTAAGAAAAAGTTCTTGGATTTAAAAGTATAAGTACAACTCATTCTACAAAAAGAGATCTATTGACCCTTAAGATTGCAAAGAGGCTGGGCACAGTGGCTCATGCCAGTAATCCCAGCACTTTGGGAGGCCAAGGCAGGCAGATGGCTTGAGCTCAAGAATTCAAGACTAGCTCGGCCAGTAGCGAAACCCCATCTCTACAAAAAATATAAAAAATTAGCCGGTTGTGGTGGTGCAAGTCTGTGGTCCCAGCTACCCGGGAGGCTGAGGTGGAAGGTACTGCTTGAGCCAAGATCGCACAACTGCAGCCTGGGTGACAGACTGAGATCCTGTCTCAAAAAAAAAAAGAAAAAGACTGCAAAGAGAAGAGAGGGTCACCTCCCAACAGAGATCTGTATAAATCAATGCTAACGAAATGAATAGATAGCTTCTGGTTTGGCCATGATAAATAAATGCATTGAGGCCACTGAGAACATTCTTCCCACAGTATGGAAGATTTTGGTAATGTTTTATCCTCTACTTCAGTGTTTCCCCCCAAATATGGTCTGTGTGACTGGTATATGTAAGACACTTCTACACAGTATATACATAAACATTTAAATTAAGTATAATAGCTATAATTTAATACTTACTAGATGCCAATATCAAAACTGAGATTTCACGGCTAGTACATAAAATGAAGCCAGTTAAAGAAAGATTTTCCTAGTAAGTAAATAATGTTTGTACTCCAATTACTAGTCTACTAAAAAGGTTCTAATATCAAAGCAACATTGTCTTAAAAACCCATCAAATGTCCAATTAAAAAACATCAAGTGAATTTGAATCATGCATTATACAGGTTGATTGGTTTCAGGCTTTTGTTTTGAAAAATTCAAAGAGAGTAAATAAAAATTTGAAGCTAGTTTTACTTGTTCTAAGTGATGCTTCAAGAAGAATCAAGGGTATATAAACCGATGTCACATCTACCGTTCCCTCCCCTTAGGTGGCATTCTGGGGTATGCAGCCATCCAGGCTGATGGGTTTCAGGGAGCCAGTCTGAAAGCAGAAAGAAGAGGCATTTACTTTAGAACGTCATTGTTTCCACATTGAGAATGCTAAATAATGTAGGCCTCTTTAGACTTTTAATTGTTTTACAAACAATTCACATTCTCAGGGAAACTATTCTTTTTGAGGGTAAGGTACTTAGAAAAAGGGACAAGGCAATAACCTTTCCAGTCAAAAGTGAAGGATCATTCCCCTTTCCTATTAAGTCATAAATCAAAAACTGAATATCCTCTTTGAACTGTATGTTTAACAGAAGAGTCAGTTTCAAGAGCATACATTTTGTTAACTCAATCTGGAGTTTGTCCAAACGTCTCTTCAGTTTGCCTACTATGCATCCGTTCTCTTAAAAGTCATTAACTGACCAGGAACACCTGGATTAGAGGTGATTTTTTTTTTTCTTACCTGGCTTCTAGGAGTTAATCTTTTTTAGAAGATTTACTAAATCCTTGTCTGAGTTTTGCTCCAGAAGCAGGGTCCATAGCTAATCCTTTGCAAACACAAACAGATTTGTTATTATGTCAAAGCAGAACATTACCAAGAAAAGAAGACATGATTGTGAAATCCCCACATGGGTTCAAAAGTTTCTATTCTTCCTTTTTTTTTTTTCTTTTTTGGTGAGAGGTGAGGGAGTGTTGTGGGGAGGGTAGTAAGGGTAGGGTAGCTATAGACAAATACCCACTCTCTGACCTGAACCAAATAAGGAAAACAGGGGCTCCCTCAGGTGTCTTCTTTCCTCTGCCCCTAGCCTCTGTTTACTCATGGACTTTGGACTGTACCTCAGGTAACCCACCTTTTATACACTAGGACTTTCGACACCCCCTCCACTATTGCCCCAGCTTTCAAAATGGACCCTGATATTTTGGATCTTCAAATTCTTTGCTAGCTCTCATATGAGAAGACTTTGCTAAGCCTTATGGAAGCATAAGCTTCCTTCCCTGCTTGAGGTTGTCTACGTGACAATGGATTCATTCTGCAAACAGTATTCTTTTCCCTTGAGCCCAGCAGCGCTGTTAGGTATGGAGATACACAAGTTTATGGATATGCGCACACCACAGCACCCCCAGACTACATCGTAGGGGACAGGATTCTCAGAGGTTCTTTTTTGTTAAAAAATAAAAAAGGAACAAGTCCCCTCTGTCCTAAGAAGCCTCCTTTCTACTCAGTGTTTTATGAAGGAGCAAAAACAAGGAAATTGTGGATCAAACTCCCAAAGGATAGGAATAGAGTTTTTAGTGTTAGTTTTACTGAAACATAAACCGGTTTTACTTCTGCCAAAGAATCCGCAACTGACACTTTGATGCTCGACAGGTTTGCTACATAAGTAAATTAGGTAAAGAATGGAATGCTAGTGAAGGTAAAATGCTTAACTTGATGAAAATCCACTGGCTCTAGAAGTAAAGTAGAGCCCACACCAGCAAAGCTGTACTAATGCAGTCCACTACTAAATATACAAAGCAATGCAGGTCTAGATCCCAGAACTACATGCTCATCGTGACATTAGTCTCTGTACAAAGATCTTGGAGAAGCAGCTTCTTGGCAGTACCTTGCAGTATATTTATCACTCACATAACAAAAGCCTCCAGAAAACAGCCACCAGTACATATTTGCTGTCTAGGCTATATACTCATTTCCCATCTGAACATTAGAATCTTTTAGGAATGCAAGAAGAGCCACATCTTTCTCTAAAATAATTTCCAAATATGTATCAATAGAAAAATCAGTAGCATTTCTATACAGCAATAATAATCATGCTAAGAACCAAACCAAAAGTCAATCCCATTTCTAATAGTCAAAAAAAAAAAAAAAAAAAAAAAAGAAAAGAAAAGAAAAGAAAAAGAAAACAACTCTGGGAATACATTTAACCAAGGAGTAATAGATGCCTATAAGGAAAACTACAAGATACTGATGAGAGTTAAGAGGACACAAGTAAATGGAAAAACATTCCATTCTCATAGATTAGAAGAATCAATATTGTTAAAATGACCATATTGTCCAAAGCAATCTACAGACTCAATATAATTCCTATCAAAATAACAATGACATTTTTCACAGAATTAGAAAAAAAATCCTAAACTTCATATGGAACTGAAAAGAACCCAGTTAGTGAAAGCAGGCATCACATTACCTATCTCCAAATTATACTACAAGTCTATAGTAATCAAACAGCATAGTACTGGTATAAACATAGACATATAGATCAACAGACAGAATAGAGGACCCAGTAAGGGAGGAGACCACCCCTCATATTGTCTTATGCCCAATTTCTGCCTCCAAAGAAAGAAGAAGTAAAAACTAAAAGGTAGAAATGAAATCCACAAGCAGACAGCCCGGCACCACACCCTGGGCCTGGAAGTTAAAGATCTACCCCTGACCTAACCGGTTATTTGCATTAAAAAGGCACTGTGAAGATCTCTGTCCTGTTCAGTTCCTTTCTAATTACCGGTGTATGCAGCCCCCAGTCACATACCCCCTGCTTGCTCAATCAATCACCACCCTTTCACACGGACCCCCTTAGAGTTGCAAGCCCTTAAAAGGGACAGGAATTGCTCACTCGGGGAGCTCAGCTCTTGACACAGGAGTCTTGCCAATGCTCCTGGCTGAAGAAACCACTTCCTTCTTTAACTCGGTGTCTGAGGGGTTTTGTCTGTGGCTTTTCCTGCTACACCAGAAATAAAACCACATACCTATAGCCAACTGATATTTAACAAAGTTGACAAAAACATACATCAAAGAAAGGACACCCTACTCAATAAAGGGTGCTGGGAAAACTGCATAGCCACATGCAAAACAATGAAACTGGATTTATCTGTCACTATATACAAAAATTAAGATGAGTTAAAGACTGAAACGTACGATGTGAAACTAAAAATTATAGAAGAAAACCTAGGAAAAACTCTTCTGGGCATTGGCCTATGCAAAGAATTCAAGACTAAGATTTCAAAGCAAATGCACCAATAACAAATATAGACAAATGGGACTTAAACTAATGCTTCTATAGAGCAAAAGAAATAGACAGACAATGAACAGACAACCTACAGAACGGAAGAAAATATTTGCAAACTATGCATCTGACAAGGGACTAATATCTAGAATCTACAAGGAATTCAAACAAGTCAACAACAACAACAAAAGGATTAGGAAGTGAGCAAAGAACCATGGACAGACATTTTCCAAAAGTAAACATAAAAATGCCCAACAAGCAGATGAAAAAATATTCAACATAACTAATCATCAGAGAAATGCAAATTTAAACCATAATGAGATGTCATCTTATACCAGTCAGAATGGCTACTATTAAAAAGTCAAAAAATAAGAGATGTTGGCAAAGATGCAGAGAAAAGGGAACATTTATATACTGTTGGTAGAAACGTAAATTAGACAACCTCTGTGGAAAACAGTATAGAGATTTCTCAAAGAATTAAAAATAGAACTACCCTTTGATCCAGCAATCCAACTACTGGGCATATAGCCAAAGGAAAAGAAACATTTTATGAAAAAGATACGTGCACTCATGTTTATCACAGCACTAGTCACAATAGACACAGAATCAACCTAAGTAACCATCAATGAATGATTGGATAAAGAAAATGTGGTATATATATATGGAATACTATGTATCCATGAAAAAATAAAATAATGTCTTTTGCAGCTATATGTATGGATTTGGAGGCCATTATCCTAAGTAAAATATCAAAAACAGAAAGTAAAATACTGCATGTTCTCACTTGTAAGTGAAAGATAAATAGTATGCACACATGGACATACAGATTGGAATAACAGGCATTAGAGACTTGGAAAGGTGGGAGGGTGGGAGGCGGGTGAGGGATGAAAAGTTACCTAATGGGTACAATAAACACTATTCAGGTGATAGTTACACTAGAAGCCCAGACCTCAGCACTAGGCAATATACCCATTTAACAAAGCTGTATTTGTACCCCCTAAATCTATTTTAAATAAATAAACAAGGTCACTGTATAATGATAAAGGGATCCATTCAGCAAGAAGATATAACAATTCTAAATATATATGAACTTAACACCAGAACATCCAGTTCCTCTAGCTTATATAGCAAATATATAGCAATATATAGCGAATATTATTAGTTCTAAAGGGAGAGATAGACTCCAATACAATAATAGTTGAAGACTTCAACACCCTACTCTCCATATTAGGCAGATCATCAAGACAGAAAACCAACAAAGAAACATTAGATTTAAACTGCACTTCAGATCAATGTACCTAAAAGACATGCATGGAATATTTTATCCAATAGTGACAGAATACACATTCTTCCCATCAACACATGAAACATTCTCTAGTATAGACCATATGCTAGGCCACAAAGCAAGTTTAAATAAAAAAAAAAATCAAAATCATATCAAGTACCTTTCAGATCACAATGGGATAAAACTAGAAATCAATAACAACAGGAACTTTGGAAACCGTACAAATACTTGGAAATTAAATAACATGCTTAACAGCCATTGGGTCAATGAAGAAGAAAGAAGGAAATAAATGTCTTGAGACAAATGAAAATGGAAACACAACATATCAAAACCCATGGGATGTAGTAAAAGAAGTGCTAAGAGGGAATTTCATAGTAATAAATGCCTATATCAAGAAGTAGAAACATTTCAAATAATCAAGCTAAGGATACCCCTCAATAACTAGAAAAGCAAGAGCAGAACAAATCCAAAATTAGCAGAAGGAAAGAAAAAATAAAGATCAGAGCAGAACTAAATGTAATAGAGACTTAAAAATAATACAAAGGTCAATGGAATGAAAAGTTAGTTTTTTGAAAAGGCAAAATAGATAAATCACTAGCTAGACTAACCAAGAAAATAAGAGAGAGGATGTGAATTAGCAAAATCACAAACAAAAAGGGACATTACAACTGATACAACAGAAATACAAAAAAGCATCGAGACTTATAAAGAACTATATGCTAACAAATTAGAAAAGCTAGAGGAAATGGATAAATTCCTAGACACATACAATCTACCAAGAATGAATCAGGGCTGGGCACCATGGCTCATGCCTGTAATCCCAGCACTTTGGGAGGCCAAGGTGGGTGGATCACCTGAGGTCAGAAGTTCGAGACCAGTCTGACCAACATGAAGAAACCCTGTCTCTACTAAAAATACAAAAAAAAATTAGCCTGGTGTGATGGCACATGCCTGTAATCCCAGCTACTTGGGAGGCTGAGGCAGGAGAATTGCTTATACCCAGGAGGCGGAGATTGCTGTGAGGCGAGATTGAGTCACTGTACTCCAGCCTGGGCAACAAGAGCGAAACTCCCTCTAAAAAAAAAATAAATAAATAAAATAAAAAAATAAAAAAAAAAACCACACAATGAATCAGAAAGAAAAACCTGAACAGACCAATAACAAGTAATGTGCCGGGTGGGGTGGCTCATGACTGTAATCTCAGCACTTTGAGAGGCCACAGGCGGGCGGATCACGAGGTCAGGAGATTGAGACCATCCTGGCTAACATGGTGAAACCCCGTCTCTACTAAAAATACATAAAATTAGCCGGGCATGGTGGCGGGCGCCTGTACTCCCAGCTACTGGGTAGACTGAGGTAGGAGAATGGCGTGAACCTGGGAGGTGGAGCTTGCAGTGAGGGGAGATTGTGCCACTGCACTCCAGCCTGGGCGACAGAGCAGAGCGATCTTCTGTCTCAAAAAAATAAATAAAAATAAAATAACAAGTAATGAGATTGAATCAGTAATAAAAAGTCTCCCAACAAAGAAAAGCTCAGCACCGGATGGCTTTACTTCCAAATGCTATCAAACTTGTAAAGAAAAACTAACACCTATTCTTCTCAAACTATGTCAGAAAATTCAAAGGAGGAAATTCTTCCTAACTCATTCTGTGAGGCCAGTATTACCCTGATACCAAAACCAGACAAGAACATAATGGAAATAGAAAACTACAGGCCAATACCCCTGATGAACACAGACACAAAAAAACTTCAACAAAATACTAGCAAAGTGAATCCAACAGCACCATAAAAGGATAATATATCAGATGAAAGGATGGTTCAACACATGCAAGTCAATAAATGTGATACCTCACAACAACAGAATGAAGGACAAAAACAATATGATCATTTCAATAGACAGAGAAAAGGAATTTTATAAAATTTAACTTCCTTTCATGATTACAACTCTTAACAAATTAGGCATAGAAGAAACATACCTCAGCATAATAAAGGTCATATGTGACAAATGTATAGCTAACATAATACTGAATGGGGAAAAGCTGAAAGAACTGTAACAAGATATTGGATATCCACTTCCACCACTTCATTTTTATTATTTATTTAGAGATTGGGTCATCATTTTTATTCAACATAGTACCGGAAGTCCTTGCCAGAGCAATCAGGCAGGAGAAATAAACAAATGTAATCTAAATTGGAATAGAGGAAGTAAAACTGTCCCTCTTTGTAAATAACATGGATATATGTATGTGTGTGTGTGTGTATGTACTATATAGACATGGATATATATATAAAAAATGCATATATACCTATATGTGTATGCATGTATATAACCTAAAGACTCCACCAAAAACACTCTTAGAACCAATAAATGAATTTAGTAAAATTGCAGGATACAAAATCAACATATAAAAATCAGCAGCATTTCTATGTGCCAATAATAAACTGGCTAAAAAAGAAAACAATCTCATTTACAATAGCTAAGAAAAATAAAACACTTAGGAGTAAATTGAACCAAGAAAGTGAAAGACCTTTACGAGGAAAACTTCAAAACACTGATGAAAGAATGTTAAGAGGACACAAATAAATGGAAAGATATTCCATGCTCATGACTCAGAAGAATTAATATTGTTAAAATGACCATATTACGCAAAGCAGTCTACAGACTCAATGTAATCCCAATCAAAACAGCAATGACATTCTTCATATAAATACAAAAAAAATCCTGAAATTTGTATAGAACCGTTAAAGAGCCCAAATAGCCATAGTGTTCCTAAGTAAAAAAAACAAAGCTGGAGGCATCACATACCTGATTTCAAAATATATTAAAAAGCTGTAGTAACTAAAACAGCAAGGTATTGGTATAAAAACAGACACATAAACCAATGAAACAGAATAGACACTCCAGGAATAAATGCATGCATTTATAGCTAACTGATTTCCAACAAAGCCATAAAGAATATAAATTGGGGAAAGGCATACTCGTCAATAATGGCACAGGGAAAACTGGATATCCAAGTACAGAAAAATGAAACTAGATTCCTATGTCTCACAATATACAAAAGTCATCCCAAAATTGATTAAAGACTTAAACAGAAGACCTAAAAACTATGAAATTGCTAAAAGAAAATAGGGAAAATGCTCTCAAACATTGGTCTAGGCAAAAAATGTATGGCTAAGACTTCAAAAGCACAGGCAACAAAAATAAAATAGACAAATGGGACTATGTAAACTAAAAAGCTTCTATGCAGCAAAGGAAGCAGTCAACAGAGTGAGAAGGACAACATGCTGAATGAGAGAAAATATTTGCAAACCATTCATCTGCCAAGGAACTAATATTCAGAATAAGCAAGGAACTCAAACAACTTTTTGTGTTTTTTATCTAACACAACACAAAAACACCTGAGGAATTCAAAGAACTTAACAGCAAAAAAACTAATAATCCCATGAAAAAGTGGGCAATGGATCTGAGTAGGCATTTCTCAAAAGAAGACATACCTCTCTCACCTCTGGTTAAAGGGGGGGGGGGAAGGACTTAAAAATGGACAACAGGTGTGTGGAAAAAATGTTCAACATAATGAATTATCAGGGAAACACCAATCCAAGCTGCAATAAGACAACATCTTACCCTTGTTAGAATTGCTCCTATCAAAAAGACAAAAAATAACAGATGCTTGTGAGGATGCAGAGAAAAGGAAACTCTATATTATACACTGTTGTTTGGAAAGTAAATTAGTACAGCCATTACAGAAGACAGTATGAAGTTTCCTCAACAAACTAAAAATACGACTAACATAAAATCCAGTAGTCTCACTACTGGGTATTTATTCAAAGGAAAGGAAATCAGTATATCAAAGGGATACCCATATCCTCTTGTTTATGGCAAGACTATTCACAATAGCAACATATGAAATCAATCTAAATGTTCATTAATGGATGAATGAATAAAAAATGTGAATAAAATTGGAAAAAAAAGAAAATGTGGTATATATACTCAGTGGAATACTATTCAGCCATAAAAAAGAATGACATCCTGTCATTTGCAGCAATGTGTATGCAACTAGAGGTCATTATTGTTAAATGAATTAAGCCAGACACTGAAAGACAAATATTTGTTCTCTTTCATATGTGGGAGCTAAAAAAGTTTTTTTCAGTGAGGTAGGGAATAGAATGATAGTTACCAGAGGCCAGGAAGGGTATGTGTGTGGCAGGGTGGTGGTGGAGAGGTTGGTTAGTAGGTACAAAAAACAGTTACATAGAAATAGTAAGTTCTAGTGTTTGATAGCACAGTAGGGTGACTGCAGTTAACAACAATATATTGTATATTTCAAAATAATTAGAAAAGAAGATTTGAAATGTTCCCAACTCAAATAAATAATAAATGTTTGAGGTGATAGATATCTTAAATACCCTGATTTGATCATTACACATTTTATTCATGTATCAAAAATACCACATGCATTCCATAAAAATAGTATATATTCCACAAATAGTATATATCAACAAAAAGACCACCATATTACAAGTAGACTAATACCAGAACAGAACAAAGGAAATCTCGCTAAGTGAGATTCTAACTAATGCATGCGCTTGTTTGCATCAATGAAAGGCATTTGGTACTTTTCTCCAAGTCCTTAAATACTTCAGAGATTCACCTTCACCCAGTATGCTTCTAATTCCTCCCTGGAATGACTTCAAATTACATGTGACTAATTTAAAGACACATGAACCCTAGCAACTTTATTTTTGTTATTTTGTTTTAAGAGAAAAGGACTTATTTTGTCACCCACACTGGTGTGCAGTGGCATGATCATAGCTCACTGAACCCTTGAACACCTGTACTGGACTCAAGCAATCCTCCCACCTCAGTATCCTGGGTAGCAAGAACTACAAGTGGGTGCCACCACATCTAGCTAATTTTTAAATTTTTCTTGTAGAGACAAAGTCTTGCTATGTTTCCCAGGCTGGTCTTGAACTTCTGGCATCAAGCAATCCTCTGACTTTGGCCTCCCAAAGCACTGGAATTATAAATATGAGCCACAACACCCAGCCAGCAATTATATTTTTTAACGTAAGCAAGTAGAGAGTAAGAAATAAAATTTAAAAAGCATCTTGAACTTGAAATAAAATAAAGCTCTCTCCTAAAGCTAATTAACATGATAATTCTATTCTATGATAATAATTTGAGTGTGAAATTATGGAATCAAGATTTCCACTTCTCCTCATACATTTCATTTAAGAAGTATTTATTGAGTGCCTCATGTGTGCCACAAACAACTCTAAAAAGTAGGGATATTCCAGTACAATAGAGAAAGATACAGTAGACAATTCCCCTTTCTTGAAACTTACATCCCATTTCTTTTTGGTGCAGGAGAGACAAATGAGTTAAATATATATTGAATATTAGATAGTGATAAATGTTATGTGGAAATAATAGCAAAGGAATTAGGGAAGGCTTGGTTAGTTTTAAATACAGAGGTTGGAGAAGTCTCACTGAGATGACACTTTAGCAAAGAACTGAAGGAAGTGAATGAGTGAACAGTGCAGATTACTGGGAGAATGTTTTTGTTTTCAGCAGAGGGGGCAGCCAGTGAATGGTCATGAGACAGGAGTGTGCATGGCTGCTATGGTCCAGGAACAACCTGGGGCCACCTGAACCTGGAGCAGGATTAAGAAGAAATAGCACAGTATTTTGGGATTCAGTTTTTTAAGAAAAAGAAGAAATAGGAGAAGGTGAGCTCAGATGGTATTATGGAATCTAGTGTCAACCTCTTTTTTTTATTTTTATTTTTTTGAGACAGAGTCTCACTGTGTCATCAGGCTGGAGTGCAGTGGTGATCTTGGCTCACTGCAACCTCCAGCTCCTGGGTTCAAGCGATTCTCCTGCCTCAGCCTCCCAAGGAGCTGGGATTACAGGTGCGTGCCACCACACCTGGCCAATTTTTGTATTTTTAGTAGAGACAGGGTTTCACCATGTTGGCCAGGATGGTCTCCATCTCCTGACCTCATGATCTGCCCGCCTCGGCCTCCCAAAGTACTGGGATTACAGACGTGAGCCACCGTGCCCAGTCATGCCAACTATTTTAAGAACTTTGCCTTTTACTTAGTGACATCACAGTACTTACAAATTATCATTAACTAGTCAAGAGCAAACATAATACCATTTTGCTTAGATTTACTGATCTACTAGTCTATTTTCTTATGTATTAGAATGGTATCTTTATAATGTTCTGCTTAACATCACATACTAGGACACAGGACTTCTGATTCCTAACTTGGGACCTTTTCACTTATGTCTTGTTGCTATTTTAAAGAAATTAGTTCAAGGAAGGAAATTCTTTTCTGATTTTTAACACCATAACTGACATGCTGTCTTTTCCCATTCATGATCTCTTTCCAAGTTTACTAAACAAGACCTCAATTGTTCTAGACCCTCGTGTTGATTTGTTATCTAATTCTTATAACTTAAGAAATATTCCTTCTTGAGAAATAAGATTTGACCTCAAACTTCAAGGAGTGTTTTTTGCTCCTTTAAGCATTCTCATATGTATTATCTCTGAAAAATAAAAAAAGAAAACATAATATAAAGACATTGTTTTTTTTTTTATTTTTCTGAAGGACACTAGCATCGTACTTTAGAAAAAAGCGTATTAGTAAAAGTTTTACCAAATGAATACAATTTAAATTTTTTTCTTACTTAAAACTAATATTTACCTGATTGTTAAGTCTTTCCCAAATGAGGAAAAAACTAATGACTTGTCAGAATTCTGGAAAAATAGCAGAGTAGGAAGCACCAGGAATTTGTCTACCCTCCTAGATAACAATTGCACTGGCAGAATGTGTCCCCTGTAACTATTTTGGACTCTGGAGTCTATTGAAGACTCAAAACTTCCAGGGGAAGGCTTGAACAGTAAGATACAGTTAATTTCATCAATTTCAGATCTTAGCACAGCAACAGCTGCACATTCTCCACCCCTCAGCTGCATGGCAGGCAGCTCTGCACATATTCCTGGATCAATCTGGACATGGCCTGTGGGAGCCATGGTAGGCAAATAGGAACCCAGATAAAATTTCTAACTATCAGAGATTTATTCTCTGATCACTGATTGTTGTTTCTGATCAAAGAGGGACAAGGGTGCAGGTGGCCATTGTTGTTGTACCTTCCATCATTGTTGTAAGCCCCTTCTCCTCTGGCTGAAGTAACTTCCAGGGGATTTAAAGGGATAGTGCCCTTCTCTCCTTTTATTTTTGTCTTTTCTTCCTTTTGGAAACTAGACATTAAAAACTAGGCTTAAAAAAAAAAAAAAAACTACATATATTAGGAAATTAGAAAGTGAACATGCCACACCCAGAGAAAGGCACAGGCTCAAAAAGACTGAGAAAACCTTACTTATGTTGACACCTCAGACTGATCCTTGGCAGAGAGACAGTCTCACACACACACACACACACACACACACACACACACAGAGAGAGAGAGAGAGGGAGACAGACAGAGACAGAGACAGACAGAGACAGAATAGCAAACCCTGCAGAAGTGAGAAAATCTAATTTCCACAGTTACACATTATTAGGTCCAAATGTCCAATTTACAACAAAGAAAATCACAAGCTAGACAAAGAAAGAGGAAAGTATAGCCCCTTCAAAGAAAAAAAAATCAACACAAACTGTTCCCAGAAAAGACCTGATGACAGATATACTAAACAGATCTATTAAACAAATACTTTCGAACAACTGAAGATGTTCAGAGAACTAAAAAAAGATGTGAAGAGACTCAAGAAAAAGATATGTGAACAAAATGGAAATATCCACAGAGATAAATCCTGAAAAGAAACCAAATAAAATTCTAGAACTGAAAAATAGACTAAATGAAGTGAAAACTTTACTGGTAGGATTCAAGGACACATTTCAGCAAACAGAGGAAAGACTCAGCAAACTTAAAGACAGGACAATGGAAATTATCGAGTCTGAGGAAGAGAAAGAGAAAAAATTAAGGAAAAAAATTAAGTGAACAGAGCCTTAGGGATCTGTGGGATGCTGTCAAACTGACCGACATATGCATTGTGGGAATACCAGAAGGAGCAAAGAGAGAAAAGGGCAGAGAGAAATAATGGCTGAAATCTTGCCAGATTTAACAAAAGACATGACTATAAACATGTAAGAATCATTCAAAAACTAAAAGTGAGACGGACTCAGAGACCAACATTGAGACACATTATAATCAAACTTCCAAAAGAAAAAGACAAAAAATAATCAGAGTAGCAAGAAAAAAAAAATTACTTGTCACAAACAAGGAATGTTCAATCAGATCAGTAGACTTCTCAACAGAAACCTTAGAGGATGAAACACAGTGGGCCAATATATTCAAAGTGCTAGAAGAAAAAAACTGTCAACCAAAAATCCCATATACAAAAAAACTATCCTTCAAAAAGTAAGGGAGGAGATGGGCACAGACGTGCATGACTCTAGTCCCACCTACTTAGGAGGCTGAGGTAGGAGGACTGCTTGAGTCCAGGAGCTTGAGTTTAACCTGGGCAACATAGTAAGGTCCTTATCTCTTACAAAAAAAAAAAAAAAAAAAGGTGAGGAAGAAATTAAAACATTTCCAGATAAATAAAAGCTGAGGGAGTTCATTATCATGAGACCTGCCCTGCAAGAAACACTCAAGGGAATCCTGCAAGGTGAAGTAGGAGGATACTAGACAGAAACTTGAAGCTGTATAAAGAAATCAAAATCTCAATAAAGGTAAATGCATGGACAATTATAAAAGCTAGTACTATTGTAATAATGGTTTGTAACTCCACTTTTTTGTTTTCTACATGATTTCAGACTAATACATTTTTAAAAACAATTATTAGTCTAAAAATTAGTACTGTAACTGGTTTGTAACTCCACATTTTGTTTTATACATAATTTAACAGACCAAATAGAGGAATTATAGTTTAGTATACAAAGCACAAGTTAGGGATCCCTTATCTGAAATGCTTGGGACCAAAGTGTTGCAAATTTTTTTAAAATCTTGGAATATTTGCATTATACTTACTGGTTGAACATCACTAATCCAAAAATCAATTGCATGTCATGTCAGTGCTCAAAAAGTTTCAGATGTTGGAGCATTTTACATTTCAGATTTTCAGATTAGGAACATTCAACCTGTATAAAGATGTAATTTTGTGAAATGAACAACCAAAATAGGTGGAAAAGAAGTTGCTGAAGGAGCAGTTTTTGTATGTTATGAAGATAAGCTGGTATAAACTCAAATTAGAATGTGATAAGATTAGGAAGTTAAATGTAGTCCCCATGGTAACCACTAAGAAAATAGTTACAGAATACATACAAAAGGAAATGAGGAAGGAATATAAATGTTTTGCTTTAAAAATCAACTAAAAACAAAATAAGACAGTTGTATTAGTCTGTTTTCATGCTGCTGATAAAGACATACCCAAGACTGGGCAATTTACAAAAGAAAGAGGTTTATTGGACTTACAGTTCCACGTGGCTGGGAAGGCCTCACAATCATGCTGGAAGGTGAAAGGCATGTCTCACATGGCAGCAGACAAGAGAACACAGAGCTTGTGCAGGGGAGCTCCTCTTTTTAAAGGCGTCAGATCTCATGAGACCTAGTCACTATCACAAGAATAGCACAGGAAAGACTTGCCCCCATGATTCAGTTACCTCCCACTGGGTCCCTCCCAAAACACATGGGAATTCAAGATGATATTTGGGTAGAGACACAGCCAAACCATATCATTTTGTACCTGCCCCCCGCTGCCCCAAATCTCATGTCCTCACATTTCAAAACCAATCATGCCTTCCCAACAGTCCCCCAAAGTCTTAACTCATTTCAGCATTAATTCAAAAGTCCACAGTCCAAAGTCTCATCCAAGACAAAGCAATTACCTTCTGTCTATGAGCCTGTAAATCAAAAGCAAATTATTTACTTCCTAGATACAATGGGGATACAGGCACTATGTAAATATAGCCATTCCAAATGGGAGACATTGGCCCAACAAAGGGGCTACCGACCCCATGCAAGTCTGAAACCTGCGGGACAGTCAAATCTTAAAGCTCCAAAATAATCTCCTTTGACTCCATGTTCCACATCCAGGTCACTCTGATGCAAGAGGTGAACTCCCACAGCCTTGGGCAGCTCCACCCCCAGGGCTTTGCAGGATACAGCCCCACTTCTGGCTGCTTTTGTGGGCTGGTGTTGAGTGTCTGGGGCTTTTCCAGGTGCATGGTGCAAACTATTGGTGGAGCTACCATTGTGGGGTCTGGAGGATGGCAGCCGGCCCTCTTCTCACAGCTCCACTAGAAGGTGTCCCAGTCGGGACTCTGTGTGGGGACTTTGACCCCACATTTCCCTTCCACACTCCCCTAGCAGAGGTTCTCCATGAGGGCCCCACCCCTGCAGCAAACTTCAGCCTGGGCATCCAGGTGTTTCCATACATCTTCTGAAATCTAGACAGAAGTTCCCAAACCTCAGTTCTTGACTTCTGTGCACCCACAGGCTCAACACCACATGGAAGCTGCCAAGGCTTAGGGCTTCCACCCTCTGAAGCAACAGCCTGAGCTGTCTCTTGGCCCCGTTTAGTCAGGGCTGGAGCAGCTGAGACACAGGGCACCAAGTTCCTAGACTGCACACAGCAGAGAGATGCTGGGCCTGGCCCACAAAACCATTTTTCCCCCTAAACCTCCGGACCTATGATGGGAGATGCTGCCACAAAGGGCTCTGACATGCCATGGAGACATTCTCCTCATTGTCTTGGGGACTAACATTCAGCTCCTCATTACTTATGCAAATTTCTGCAGCCAGCTTGAATTTCTCCCCAGAAAATGGAATTTTCTTTTCTATTGCACTATGGACTTTTGAATTAATGCTGAAATGAGTAGAGACTTTGGGGGACTGTGGGGAAGGCATGATTGGTTTTGAAACGCGAGGACATGAGATTTGGGGGGGCAGGTACAAAATAATATGGTTTGGCTGTGTCTCTACCCAAATATCATCTTGAATTCCCATGTGTTTTGGGAGGGACCCAGTGGGAAGTAAGTAAATAATGGGGGCAAGTCTTTCCTGTGCTATAAAAGTTGCAGGCTGCAACTTTTCCACACTTTTATGCTCAGTTTCCCTTTTAAAACTGAATGCCTTTAACAGCACCCAAGTCACATATTGAATGCTTTGCTGCTTAGAAATTTCTTCTGCCAGATACCTTAAGTCATCTCCCTGAAGTCCAAAGTTCCACAAATCTCTAGGGCAGGGGCAAAATGCCACCAGTCTCTTTGCTAAAACATAACAAAAGGAACCTTTGCTCCAGTTCCCAACAAGTTCCTTATCTCCATCTGAGACCCCTTCAGCCTGGATTTCATTGTCCATATCACTATCAGTATTTTGGTCAAAGTCATTCAACAAGTCTCTAGGAAGTTCCAAACTTTCTCATATTTTCCTGTCTTTTTCTGAGGCCTCCAAACTGTTCCAGCCTCTGCCTGTTACCATGTTCCAAAGTCACTTCCACATTTTCAGGTATCTTTTCAGCAGCGCCCCAATCTACTGGTACCAATTTACTGTATTAGTCTGTTGTCATGCTGCTGATAAAGACATACCTAAGGCTGGGCAATTTACAAAAGAAAGAGGTTTATTGGACTTACAGTTCCACATGGCTGGGAAGGCCTCACAATCATGGTGGAAGGTGAAAGGCATATCTCACACGGCAGCAAAGAGAACAGAGAGCTTGTGCAGGGGAACTCCTCTTTTTAAAACCATCAGATCCCGTGAGACTTACTCACTGTCATGAGAATAGCACAGGGAAGGCATGCCCCCATGATTCAATTACTTCCCACCAGTTCCCTCCCACAACACATGGGAATTCAAGATGAGATTTGGGTGAGGACACAGCCAAATCATATGAACAGTGATGCAGGAAATGAGGGAAAAAAAGCTATAAGGCATATACAAAACATATATCAGAATGACAAATGTCTCTCCTTATTAGTAATTCCTTGAAATGTAAATCGATTTAACTGTCCAATCAATAGGCAGAGATTGGCAGAATGAATAAAACTACATGCTGTCTATAAAATACTCATTTTAGATCCAAAGACACAAATAGATTGAAATTGAGAGAATGGAAAAAGATATAGCATGCAAATAATAACCAGAGAGAGCAGAGGCCACTAATATTAGTAGCTACACTAATATTAGACAAAATAAACTTTAAATCAAAAAAGATTACAAGAGACAAAGAGGAACCTACTGACAGACCATCAAAATACATGAAGCAAAAATCAACAGAACTAAAGGGAGAAATAGACAGTTCTACAATAATAGTTGGAGACTTCAATACCCCACTCCAATACCAACTAGATAAAGATACGTAAGAAAATAGAGGACTTAACACAATAAACCAACTAGATCTAACAGACATATACAGAACACTCTACTCAAAAACAGCAATATATATTTCTCAAGGGCACATGCAACATTTTTCAGAATGAACCACATGTTAGGCCACAAGTTAAGTATCAGTAAATGTAAAAATATATCATATGAAGTGTCTTCTCCAACCACAGTGAGATAAAGCAGAAATAAAACTATAAAACTCATAAATTTGTGGAAATTAAACAACATATTCTTAAGCAACCAATGTATCAAAGAAGAAATCACAAGAGAAATTAGAAAACATTTGGAGATGAACGAAGCTCAAGAAAAAACACACTGAAACTTATGGGACTTAGCAGTGCTAAGGGGGAATTTACACCTATAAATGCTTACATTAAAAAAACAAAAAAGATCTCAAATCAACAATCCAACTTTGCAAACTACAGAATGAGAGAAGAACAAATGAAATCAAAAGCTAGTGGAAGAAAGTAAATAATAAAGTTTAGACAGAGAGAAATGAAATCAAGAATAGAAAAATAAGAGAAAAAAATCAATAAAACCAAAAGTTGGTTCTTTGAAAAGAATCAATAAATTGAAAAACCATAGGGGCAGGGGCCAAGATCACTGATTAGAAGCAGCTGTGGTCCACAGCATTCACAGAGAGGAACAAAACAGGCAAGTGAATACAGCACCTTCAACTGAAATATCCAGGTTCTCACATTGGTACTGATTAGGGAATCAACTCAATACACGGAGAATGAAGAAAAGTAGGGTGGTGCGATGGCCCACCAGGAGTGACATGGAGCCAAGGAAACCCCCACCCCCAGCCAGGGGAAGCAATTAGTGACTATGTGACCCAAGAAACCATGCTTCTCCCATGGATCTTTGCAACCTGTGGATCAGGAGATCCCCTTGTGAGCCCACACACCAGAGCTTTGGATCTGTCACTTAGAACTGGGTAGAGACTTGGCAGAGCAACTGCTGAGGCACACACAGAAACCCAGGAACTTTAAACACACCAGTCTTTCTGCAACTCAGGCAAGGTGGGTGGTCCACATATACCCCTAGGAAAGGGGCAGAATCCAGGGAGCCAATCAGCATCATTCTGTAGACCCCACTTCCACAGCACCTCACAAGATAAGACCCACTGTCTTGGAATTCCAGCAAGCCATCAGCAACAGGGTGGAGCCTGCCTGAGACAGGATGGAGCCTCAAGAGGAGAGTGGAGGGCAATACCTCTGCTGTTCGGTCAATTCAGCCATTTCAGCCTGTGGGCTTTGGAAAGTCAAAACGGTCCAGATGAGGAAGGGTTTCCCTAGAAGTGCAACACAGCAGCTTTGCCAGATCATGGCCAGACTGCTTCTTCGTCACTGGGTAGAACCTTCCAGCTGGATCCTCCAGGCATGCCTGCCTGCACATATTAGAGACAGAGCTCTGATCTCTCCCTGGGATGAAGTGCCCAGAGGAGGGGAGGGCTGTCACCTGGGTTGGTTGGATGACTTAGCCCTTCTGGCCTTTGGGCTTTGGAGAGGCCAAGTTGACAAGGGCAGAGGCAGTTCACCACAGCACAGCTGTTTTGTTGAGGTATGGCCAGACTGCTTCTTTAAGCAAGACCCTGATCCACTCCTCCTTGTGGGGCAGGTACTCCCAGTCAGGTCCCACCCACAGTGGCCTCCGGTCACCCTGGCCTGTGTTCTCCCTGGGACAAAGTGTCTGAAGGGTGGGGCAGGCTGCCAACTTGGCCATTTGGCTTCTCAGCTTGTCCAGCCTGTGGGCCTTGGAGAGCCCAAACAGATCAGGGACTGAAGGGATCTCCAATACAGCATAGCTGCTCTATCAAAAGCAGACTGCTTCTTTAAGAGGGTTCCTGATCCTGACTGGGTAGGACCTCCCAACAGGAGTCTTCAGGCACCTCCTACAGGCAAATTTGGGCCAGCAATAGGTCAAGACCCCTGGGACAGAGCTTCCAGAGGAAAAAGTTGGCTGCCATCTTTGCTATTTCACAGGCTTCACAGGTGATACCTCAAGGTACCGAAAAAAAAAAAAGAAAACTAAGGTTTAGAGTGGATCCCCAGCAAACCATAGCAGCCCTATGGAAGAGTTGCCGGACTGTTAAAAGAAAAACAAATAGAAAACAACAACGAAACCCATCCAAAGATCAGCAGCGTAAAAAATCAAAGGTAGATAAACCCACTAAGATGAGAGAGAATCAATGCAAAAACACTGAAAACTCAAAAAGCCAGAGTGTCCCTTTTCCTTAAAATGACTGCAACACCTCTCCAGCAAGGGCTCAGAACAGGGCTGGGCTGAGATGGTTGAAATGACAGAAGTAGGTTTCAGAAGGTGGGTAATAAACTTCACTGAGATTAAAAAGCGTGTTGTAAACCAATGCAAAGAAGCTAAGAATCACGATAAAATAATACAGGAGCTGAGAGCCAAAATAGCCAGTTCAAAGAGAAACATAACTAATCTGTTAGAGCTGAAAAGCACACTACAGGACTTCACAATGCAATCACAAATATTGATAGCAGAATAGACCAAGTGGAAGAAAAAATCTCAGAGCAAGAAAGAATCTCAGAGCTTGAAGACTATCTTTCTGAAATAAGACAGGCTGACAACAATAGAGAAAAAAGAATGAAAAAAATGAACAAAACCTCTGAGAAATATGGGATTATGTAAAGAGACCAAATCTACAACTGATTGGCGTACCTGAAAAAGACAGAGAGAATGGAACCAAGTTGGAAAACACACTTTAGGATATAATCCAGAACTTCCCCAACCTAGCAAGACAGGCCAATATTCAAATTCAGGAAATACAGCGAACCCCAGTAAAATACTCCGTGAGAAGACAGATCATCGCCAAGACCTGTAATAATCAGATTCTCCAAGATTGAAATGAAAGAAAAGATATCTAAAGAACTCTTCACCCCAAAAGAACAGAATATACATTATTCTCATTGCCACGTGGCACTTAACTCTAAAATTGATCACATAATCAGAAGTAAAACACTCCTCAGCAAAAGCAAAAGAGCTGAAATCATAACAACCAGTCTCTCAGACCACAGCACAATCAAATTAGAACTCAAGGTTAAGAAATTCACTCAAAACCACACCACATCACATGGAAACTGAACAACTCAAAATTAAGAAATTCATTCAAAACCACACCACTACATGGAAACTGAACACTACATGGAACCTGCTCCTGAATGACTTGCGAGCAAATAATGAAATTAAGGCAGAAATCAAGTTCTTTGAAACTAATGAGAACAAAGACACAATGTACCAGAATCTCTGAGTTGCAGCTAAAGCAGTGTTAAGAGGGAAATTTATGGCACTAAATGCCCACACCAAAAAGCTAGAAAGATCTCAAATTGACAATTTTTTTTTTTTTTTTTTTTTTTTTTTTTTTTTTTTTGAGACGGAGTCTCAAGCCTCGCCCAGGCTGGAGTGCAGTGACCAGATCTCTGCTCACTGCAAGCTCCGCCTCCCGGGTTCACGCCATTCTCCTGCCTCAGCCTCCCGAGTAGCTGGGACTACAGGCGCCTGCCACCTCGCCCAGCTAGTTTTTTTTTTTGTATTTTTCAGTAGAGACGGGGTTTCACCGTGTTAACCAGGATGGTCTCGATCTCCTGACCTCGTGATCTGCCCGTCTTGGCCTCCCAAAGTGCTGGGATTACAGGCTTGAGCCACCGCGCCCGGCCTTCAAATTGACAATTTAACTACTAAAAGAGCTAGAAAACCAAGAGCAAACAAACCCAAAGCTAGTAGAAGACAAGAAATAATCAAGATCAGAGCTAAACTGAAGAAAGTAAAAACACAAAAAAAACCCTTCAAAAAATCAAAGAATCCAATAACTGTTTTTTTAAGATTAATAAGATAGATAGACTGCTAACTAGACTAATAAAGAGGGAGAGAAGATTTAAATAAACACAATCGGAAATAAGGGGGATATCACCACTGATCCCACAGAGATACAAACAACCATTTGAGAATGCTATAAACAACCCTATGCACATAAACTAGAAATTCTAGAAGAAAATTCCTGGACACATACATCCTCCCAAGACTGAACAGGGAAGAAACAGAATGCCTGAACAGAACAATAACAAGTTCTGAAATTGAGGCAGAAATAAATAGCCTACCAGTCAAAAAAAAAAAAAAAAAAAAAAAAAAAAGCCCAGGACCAGATAGATTTATAGATGAATTCCACTAAAGGTACAAAGAAGAGCTGGTACTATTTCTATTGAAACTATTTCAAAAAATTGAAAAGGAGGGAATCTTCCCTAACTCATTTTTTTTTTTTTTCTTTTTTGAGATGGAGTCTCACTCTGTCACCCAGGCTGGAGTGCAGTGGGTCAATCTCAGCTCACTGCAACCTCTGCCTCCCAGGTTCATGTGACTCTCATGCCTCAGCCTCCTGAGTAGCTGGGATTACAGGAGCCCACCAGCAAAACCTGTCAGAGATACACCACCAACAACAAAAACTTCAGGTCAATACCCTTGATGAACATCAATGCAAAAATCCTCAACAAAATACTGGCAAACCAAATCCAGCAGCACATCAAAAAACTTATCCACTACAATTAAGTAGGCTTCATCCCTGGGATGCAAGGTTGGTTCAATGTACACAAATCAATAAATATGATACATTACACAAACAGATCTAAAGATATGATTCTCTCAATAGATGCAGAAAGGACCTTCAATAAAACTCAACATCCCTTTATATAAAAAGCTCTCAATAAACTATGTATTGAAGGAACACATTTCAAAATAATAAGTGCCATATATGACAAACCCACAGCATATATCACACTGATTTGGCAAAAGCTGGAAGCATTCTCCTTGAAAACTGGCACAAGACAAAGAGGCCCTCTCTCACCACTCCTGTTCAATATAGTATTGGAAGTTCTGTCCAGGGCAATCAGGCAAAAGAAAGAGAATTCCAATAGGAAGAGAGGAAGTCAAACTATCTTTATTTGCAGATGACATGATCCTATATCTAGAAAACCCCATTGTCTCAGGTCAAAAGCTTCTTAAGTTGGTAAGCAACTTCAGCAAAGTCTCAAAATACAAAATCAATGTGCAAAAATTGCTAGCATTCCCATATACAAACAATAGGCAAGCTGAGAGCCAAATCATGAGTGAACCTCCATTCACAATTGGCACAGAAAGAATAAAATGCCCAGGAATACAGCTAACAAGGGAAGTGAAGAATCTCTTCAAAGAGAACTATAAACTACTGCTCAAAGAAATCAGAGATGACACAAACAAATGGAAAAATATACCATGCTCATGAATAGGAAGAATCAATATCATGAAAATTGACATACTGCCTAAAGCAATTTATAGATGCAATGCAATTTCCATTAAACTACCACTGACATTCTTCACAGAATTAGAAAAAAACTATTTTAAAATTTATATGAAATCAAAACAGAGCCCAGATAGTCAAGACAATCCTAAGCAAAAGGAACAAAACTGGAGCCATCACGCTACCCAACTTCAAACTACACTATAAGACTACAGTAACCAAAACAGTATTACACAAGTACAAAAAGACTCAGAGACCAATGGAACAGAATAGAGAAGCCAGAAACAAGTTTGTACACCTAAAACCATCTGATCTTCAAAAAACCTGACAAAAACAAGCAATGGGGAAAGAATTATTTATTTAATAAATGGTGCTGCTATAACAGGCCAGCCATATGCAGCAAATTGAAACTAGACCCCTTCCCTACACCATCTGCAAAAATCAACTCAAGATGTATTAAGGACTTAAATGTAAAGCCCCAAAACTATAAAAACCATAGAAGAAAATCTAGGCAATACCATTCAGAACATAGGCACGGGCAAAGATTTCATGATGAAGATACCAAAAGCAATTGCGACAAATGCAAAAATTGACAAATGGGGTCTAGTTAAACTAAAGAGCTTCTGCACAGTGAAAGAAACTATCATCAGAGTGAACAATTTACAGAATGGGAGAAAATGTTTGCAATCTATCCATCTGACAAAGGTCTAATATGTAGCATCTACAAGGAACTTACACAAATTTAAAAGATAAAAACAACTTCATTAAAATGTAGGCCAAGGACATAAACAGGCACTTCTCAAAAGAAGACATACATGCAGCCAAAAAACATATGAAAAAAGCTCAACTTCACTGAACATTAGAGAAATGTAAATCAAAACCACAATGAGATACCATCTTACACCAATCAGAATAGCTATTATTAAAAAGTTAAAAAATAACAGATGCTGGCAAGGTTGTGGAGAAAAAGGAACAGTTTTACACTGTTGGTGGAACTGTAAATTAGTTTAACCATTGTGGAAGACAGTGTGGTGATTCCTCAAAGATCTAGAGGCAGAAATACCATTTGACCCAGCAATCCCATTACTGAATATATACCCAAAGGAATATAAATCATTCTATTATAAAGATACATGCACATGTATTTTCATTGTAGCACTATTCACAATAGCAAAGACATGGAATCAACCTAAATGTCTATCAATGGTAGACTGGATAAAGAAAATGTGGTACATATACACCATGGAATACTATGCAGCCATAAAAAGGAATGAGATGGTGTCCTTTGCTGGGACATGAATGGAGCTGGAGGCCATTATCTTCCACAAATTAATGCAGGAACAGAAAACCAAATCCCACATGTTCTCACTTATAAGTGGGAGCTGGATAATGAGAAAACATGGACACACGCTGGGGAACAACACACACTGAGGCCTGTTGGAGAATGGGGGAAGGAGGGAGAGCATGAAGAATAGCTCATGGATGCTCGGCTTAATACCTAGGTGACGGGATGATCTGTGCAGCAAATCACCATAGCCCATGTTTACCTATGTAATAAACCTGCACATCCTGCACATGTACCCCTGAACTTAAAAAGAAAATCATTAGCTTGATAGACTAATTTAAAAAAAAGAGAGGGGCCAGGCACAGTGGCTAACGCCTGTAATCCCAGCACTTTGCAAGGCCAAGACAGGCAGATCACTTGAGGCCAGAATTTCAAGACCAGCCTAGCTAACACGGCAAAACTCTGTCTCTATTAAAAATACAAAAATTAGCCAGGTGTGGTGGTGTGTGTCTGTGGTCCCAGCTACTGGAGAAGCTGAGACAGGAGAATCGCCTGAACCAAGGAGATAGAGGTTGCAGTAAGCTAAGATTTCACCACTGCAATTCAGCCTTGGCAACAAAGTGAGGATCTCTCTCAAAAAAAAAAAAAAAAAAGTTAAAATTTAAAAAGAGAAAACACACAAATTACTAAAATCAGAAATGAAAGTGGAGATATAACTACCAATGCTATAGAAATAAAAAAGGATTTCATGAAAGTATTATGAAAAAATATATACCAAAAAATCGGATAACCTAGATGAAATGGATCAATTCCTAAAAAACAAAACACCTACCTACAGTAAATCATGAACGAATAGAATATTTCAAAGACTTATAACTAGTAAGGAGATAGAATTAATAATAAAAATATCTTATGACATTAAAATGCTCCAGACCTGAGAGCTTCACTGGTAAATTCTACCAAACATTTAAAGAAGAACTAATACCAAACCTTCTCAAACTTTTCCCAAACGTATTAAGAAGTAGGAACATTCCTAATTCATTCCATAAGGCCAAGGGTACCCTGACTTCAAAGACACTATAAGAAAACTACATCCCTTACGAACATTAATGCAAAAATCCTCAATAAAATACTAACAAATCAAGTTCAGTAGCATGTTAAAAGGATTATACACCATGACCGTGTGAGATTTGTTCCTGGGATACAGGTATGGTTCAACACATGAAAATTGATCAATGTACACTACATTTACAGAATAAAGGACAAAAATTACATCACCAACTCAATTGATGCATAAAAAAGCATTTGAGAAAATTCAACACCCTTTCATGATAAAAAAAAAAATACCAACAAACAGGACAGAAATAAACTGAAATATATTAGATGTTCATGGATTTGAAGACTTACTATTGTTAAGATGTCCATACTAAACAAAGCAATCTACAGATTCAGTGCAATCACTGTTAAAATCTCAATGATGTTTCTTGCAGAAATAAAAAAGCCCAACCTAAAATTCACATGGAATCTCAAGGGATCCCAAATAGCCAAAGCAATCTTGGCTGTATCTTGGAGGACTCATAGTTCCTTATGTCACTACTTACTAAAAGCTATAGTAATCAAGGAAATGTAATACTGGCATAAAGACAGACATATAAACCAATGAAATAGAACAGAGTCCAGAAATAAACCCTTGTTTACATGGTCAAATGATTTTTGACAAGGGTGCAAGACCATTGGTTGAATGGGGAAATTGGACATCCACATTCGAAAGAATGACGCTGGACCATTACCTAACACCATATATTAAAAATTAACTCAAAATGGATCAAAGACCTAAAATATAAGATCTAAAGCTAGTCTTAGCTTAGACAAAAACATAGGAGTAAACCTCTCTGACCCTGGATTAGGCAAAGATTAATCCAATTTCTTGGATTTCTTGGTCACCAGAGGCAACCAAAGAAAAAGAGACAAATTGGACTTCACGAAAATTTTAAAAATTTATGAATCAGGAGAATATCAACATAGTGAGAACTCATCTCTATGAAAAATTTAAAAATTATCTGGGCATGGTGGCACATGCCTATAGTCCTGGGTACTTGGGAGGCTGAGGTGGGAGGGTCACTTGAGCCTGGGAGGTTGAAGTTGCAGTGAGCTATGATTGTGCCACTGTACTCCAGCCTGGGCAACAGTGACCCTGTCTCAAAATCAAACAAACAAACACACACACACATACACAAGAATATCAACAGAGTAAAAAAGGCAACCCATGGAATAAGGAAATAAAACAATATTTATAAACCATATGGCTGATAAGGGATTAATATCCAGAATACATAAAGAATTCCTAAAAGTCAACAACAAGAACAACTAATTACACTGGTGATTAAGTTAGCAAAAACCAAAACAACAAAAACAATTCAAAAATGGGCAAAGGACTTGAACAGACATTTTTTCAACGAATATATACAAATGATCAATAAGCACTTGAAAAGAGGCTTAACCTCACAAATCATTAGAGATATGCAAATTAAAACTAAAATGAGATACCACCTCATCCCCATTAGGATGGCTCCTATGGTTCTGCCTTGCTGCTACTTTGAAGAAATTACAGTCAGCCTCTGTTCCCATGGGTTCCACATCTGCAGATTTAACAACTACAGATGGAGAACATTTAAAAATAAATAAATAAATAAATAAATAAATAAATAAATAAATAAAACACAACTGTACCAATAATAAAAAATAATACAACAATTTTAATATAGCATAACAACTACTTACATAGTATTTATATTGCCTTAGGTATTATAAGTAATCTGGAGATGATTTAGTGTATAGAGGAGGCTATGCCTAGGTTATATACAAATTCTACACCATTTTATATCAGGAACTTGAACATCTCAGGTTTTGGTATCCACTAGGGCCCTGGGACCAATTCCCTGTGGATACCAAGGGATGACTGTACAGAAATTCTTGACTTATGATAGTTTGACATAAGGTTTTTCAACTTTACATGAGTTAATTGGGGTGTTAAATGCATTTTTTTAAATCATATTTCTATTTACAATGGGCTTATCAGGACATAGCCCCATCATACATTGAGGAGGATCTGTATTTATTTCTAGAGAAGAAACTTTCCCTTTATTTTCAACACAAACATAAGACACATGGTCTTCTCCTGTTTTCAATCTCTTCAATTTTACTAGACCAGAGAACAATGGTTCTAGACTACCATTGCAATAATAGAATTTGACTTGTACATTGTGAAAGTTGTGTAATCCTGATAAATTAAGAAATACTCCCTTTTGGCAAATAAGCTTTAACCTCTAATCCAAATATCTTTGCATCCAGAAGCAACAGTGAATGTCTTAGAGCCTTTGCAGACTACCGGTGAATCCCAAACCCAACAGTGATCTCCTCTGACCCCCATCATTTGAGAGTTGAAATGCACTCTCTGACTCACCGGACTTGGTTGGGACTTCACTTGTGGCCACCTGGGCCCTGTTCTGCAGCAAAGCTCCCACGGCACTGGTAACAGTTGGTTCTTTTTTTGGACCCATCTGAGCCCTACCCTACAGAGAGAGAAAGAAAGAGAGACAAAGAGAACACCTGCTGTAACCTCAGGTACCACATAGGAGGTACGGTTGTTCCCACTTCACCAGCAGCAGACTGGCATCATCTGCAGGGACTCCCTGAATCCAGGAGAAGGGGACAGACACACACCCTGCACTTCAGTTAGCCTAGTTCTTGTCCTCCCAGCTGGTGCTTAAAGCCATATCTGGGTTTTGAAGCTTCCCTTCCATAATGAAGCCCTTGGGGTTGTTAGTGGTATATTCATCCTATAAAATTAGTTGTATGGAGACATAAGAAATCACTTAATGTCAATAAAGGTTAAAGAACATTTTATTTTTTTCATTACAGTTGAAGACAGTTTTTTTTTTTTTTTTTTTTTTTAACATGAACAGAGAAGAAAAACAGATTGGCAGGCAACAAATGTTTTAAGCATGAAATTACAACATCCCTATACCATCTCCCTCCCTGCAGAGCAGCAGCAGCAGAATAGTTATATTAAAACGAAATAAGGACCAAAAGGTTTCTCACATGCTCCTTTCACCTTGTCACTGATCCCACCTCCAGTTCCATGGAAACTGCAGTATAAAGATAACCTGTTACCCCAAGTGAGAATTCTCACTTGGGTAAGAATGGCTGAGAGACTATAACACACAGCTCATCCCCATTCACACAAATAAAGCTATTTTTAGAGGCCCATATTGGTCTCTTTTGGTTAAGGGTATGACACATTTTAAAAGCTGATTATGTTTAAAATAGTAACATATTTCGGCTGTGTTAACAGCCCTTCAAAACTGAAACAACCCCTCCTTTCCTGTTCCATTTTTGAGTAAGCCTCACTATTAGACAAGGCCCCAAAGTGGTGAAGCTGGCACAAAGGAAACAAATACGGCTGTTCAGATATACTCTACAGTGAGTGAAGGAATTCACAAAGCAAGCAATTTTTCTTCTGTGTTCCCAATCACCACTCAGCTCGGAAAACAAGGAGAGGAATGGGGCCAAGTCACTGGTTACACTGACAGCCAGCTGGCCTTCTTCAGGAATAAAAACACTTCCGTTTGCTGCGTTCCTGTGCTCTCCTTGGCCCCACTAAAGCTGACTAACTATGGAGACCGGTAAGAGGAACCATTTGCAGAAATGTAACTCACTCTTTACTGCTTTACAGAATGTAGGTAGACTTATACAAAGAAACTTTTCCATAATTAGGCTGTAATCAAGCCCAAAGTAGTCATATTCCTCCAAAGATGTGGTGCCAATCGTATCAACTAGAAAAGGCTACTGGAGAAGGGGAGGGTGGGGTAATGTAGAGAGAGGAAAGGAGGAGCCCCTATGTGCAAGACACTGAACTGGGTCCTTCACTTATCTATAAGTCCCCAACAACTCAGCAAGGCACACATGATTAACCACATTTGACAGATTAAAGTGAATCTCAAAGAATTTAAGTCAATCGGCCAAGTTTACCTAAATTATAGAATTAAAATTCAAACCCTGGCCGGGCACGGGGGCTCATGCCTGTAATCCCAGCACTTTGGGAGACAAAGACAGGCGAATCATCTGAGGTCAGGAGTTCAAGACCAGCCTGGCCAACATGGTGAAACCTCGTCTCTACTAAAAATACAAAAATTAGCCAGGCATGGTGGTGGGCGCCTGTAATCCCGCTACTTGGAAGGCTGGGGCACAAGAATTGCTTGAACCCAGGAGGCAGAGTTTCCAGTGAGCTGAGATCACACCCCTGCATTCCAACCTGGGCAACAGAGTGAGACTCCATCTCAAGAAAAAAAAAAGAAATTCAAACCCTGACTACTGAATGTAGAATCCTGGCTTTTTCTACATTGCACTTCTTCCCATGCTATCTCAGATGTCAAGACTGAATCCAGGCCAGGTGTGGTGGCTCATGCCTGTCATCCCAGCACTTTGGGAGGCTGAGGCAAGCAGATCACTTGAGGTCAGGAGTTCATGACCAGCCTGGCCAACATGGTGAAACTCCGTCTCTTCTAAAAATACAAAAATTAGCTGGGAGTGGTGGTGGGTGACTGTAATCCCAGCTACTTGGGAGGCTGAGGCAGGAGAATCGCTTGAACCCGGGAGGGGGAGGTTGCAGTGAGCCGAGATTGCGCCATTGCACTCCAGCCTGGGTGACAGAGTGAGACTCCATCTCAAAAACAAAAGTAAAAACAAAACTGAATCTATAAAACTGTATTTATCATAACCACTGCCCCTCAACACAAATATGTCCTCCCTCCTGTGTTCTATTATCTACAGAGATTATCTTCCTATCTCTCCAGGCTCTGGAGCTGAAAACCTTATTGTCAACTCTGATCCCCTCTTTTATCCTATGTCTAATCATTTTCTCAGTCTCACCAATTATTTCTTAGATTCTCCCTCCCACACACCCTATTAATCTTCCTATTCTAGGCCCTCATTTTTTCCCTGTTGTGGTGGGTCCTACTTGGTCTCCCATTAATCCATGTGGAACAGTAGTTGCAAAAGTGACCTTCCTTAAAAGCCAGTTCCATGTCACTCCAGCCTCCACTGTTCACCCAACCCACACTGCCTGCAGGATGACACATGAGGCCAATTGGACAGAAAGGCCAAGAAACCCCATCTTCAGAGAGAACAGAAGGCAGTGAATAGCAGGAGGAAGAGACGGGATGGCAAAGTACAAAGGAGGACTGCCTGACTTCCTGAGGACTTTCCAGTTCCTGCTTCCAGGCCCTCAGGTCTGGCTGTCCTTGACTTTAGGGTGTCTTTTCAATCAATTCCTCTTTTCTTCCTCTCTCAACTGACTTGAGTTAAAGCCTTTCTAGATCTGGCTGCCTATCTTGCCTGTCCCCTTCCTTCCTTCCTTCCTTCCTTCCTTCCTTCCTTCCTTTCCTTCCTTTCCTTCCTTTCCTTCCTTTCCTTCCTTTCCTTCCTTTCCTTCCTTTCCTTCCTTTCCTTCGTTTCCTTTCTTTCCTTTCTTTTCTTTCTTTTCTTTCATTTTTTTGAGACAGAGTTTCGCTCTTGTTGCCCAGGCTGGAGTGTAGTGGCGTGATCTCGGCTCACCACAACCTCCGTCTCCCAGGTTCAACTGATTCTCCTGCCTCAGCCTCACAAGTAGCTGGGATTACAGGCATGTGCCACCACGCATGGCTAATTTTATATTTTTAGTAGAGATGGGGTTTCTCCATGTTGGTCAGGCTGGTCTCGAACTCCCTACCTCAGGTGATCTGCCCACCTCGGCCTCCCAAAGTGCTGGGATTACAGGCATGAGCCACCACATCTGGCATCCTGTACCTCTTTCATAGGTACTGTATGCTTTAGCCCCCCAGATGGGTGCCTCAGGCCACAAGCTGGATGTTTTGTGCATAAAGCGCTTCCCAACCCCAACTCTAGGCTGGTGAACCCATTTTGATATTTAAGGGCAAAACGTTTGCTTGCCTTTGAAGACTTCCAGGAATTGCAGTGACTTCTTCTTCCATAGCTCTCCTATATATGCCAACTGTACCAGCTCCAAGTCCTCCTCCATCTTTCAATGACAAATTCTTGATCAACCAGTAGCTAACACAGTTTCTGGTACATGTGTGATAGTCAATAACTCTCTAATGCTTATGGGAATAGAGCTCATGATCCACAGTCTGTGGGATCCGCTTTTGTTGGAAAGGGTCCCACCCCATTAGATACTGGATTTAACCAGAAGCTTTCTAAACAGGCTGCAGGGGCCAGGCACGATGGCTCACAGCTGTAGTCCTAGCACTTTGGGAGGCTGAAGGGGGCAGATCGCTTGAGCCCAGGAGTTCGAGACCAGCCTGAGCAACACAGTGAGACCCCCCATCTCTACCAAAAATACAAAAAATTAGCCAGACGTGGTGCCATGCACCTGTAGTTTCAGCTACTCAGGAGGCTGAGGTGGGAGGAGCACCTGCGCCTGGGAGGTCAAAGCTGCAATGAGCCATGATTATACCATTGCACTCCAGCCTGGGCAACAGAGTGAGACCCTGTCTCAAAAATAAACAAACAGTCTGTATACACTTAAAGTATTCAAACCAACTTTTCATGGCATCTAAGCATGTCTATGAAACGAATAGTTTTTATGCTATATTGTAGGTATGTACCTGAGACCTTTGATGTGTATGGTGCTGTTTGCTGGCTCCAGTTCTGTGGTTTATAAATCTACTGTCTTCCACTTCAGGTTGTTATTTTACTGATTTGCACCTAATTATAACAGCTGCTTCCATTCTTTCACATATCCCTTTAACTTGCTGATTCTGTGACTTTAAATAAAAGGTGAAGACCCCTCCTCTACAGAGCAAAACACATGACCTGTGGGGAAGTTGCCTTGGGACAGCCTGTCCCACTCAGGCAGTTTCACTTTAGATTCGTAATTCTTTTCTGGATGGTTAAGGTTGATACCTACTGTTTGATAAAGAGTTTTGCCATAATACTATAGAAACACTATATATTCAAGTCTTCACCCAAAGAAGCTACAAATACTTTAGAAATGTTTTTTTCTACAACACCCAAAGGTGCCATTAGCTGGAAAGCATTCTCCTTCAAAAGAAGTCAGCTCCCATAGGGATGAGCAATGGTGATCAGTTCTCTTCACCCTTACACTTCTTAGGATGGGTAATTGAGGTTCTCTAGGGAATTCTACCTGCTCACCCCAGGCATGCAAGGGCACAAGAGCCAACACCTGGGAAGAGATAGTTACCTGAGCTCTGGATGTCAATTTGGCTGCTGTCTGAGCTGGATTAAAGACTAGGCGAGAAGACTGATCCTTGCAGAAATTAATATGTCGCTCGGCTGCAGTTTCATTAAACCTCCTCATACAATATGGGCATTGAATATAATCTGAATGTAAAGATAACAAATGGCAATTAACATTTCAAAAACAACTACAGAATTATAGAGTGAACTACATTAAGTGAAATGAGGATATTATGGCTCATGCCAGTAATCCCAGCATTTTGTGAGGGTGAGGTGAGTGGACTGTTTGAGCCCAGGAGTTTGAGACCAGCCTGGGCAACATGGCAAAACCCTGTCCCTACAAAAAATTAGCCAGGTGTGGTGGTGTGTGCCTGTGGTTCCAGCCACTCGAGAGGATAGCTTGAGCCCAGAAGGTCAACGCTGCAGTCTGCTGTGATCATGCACCGCACTGCAACCTGGGCAACAAAACAAGACACTATTTCAAATACGTAAATAAATAAATAAATAAATAAGTAATGATATGAACTCTGCTCCAACATGAAAGAACAAAGTCCCAAACTCCCAAAGGGGGAGACATGCAGGGCTCAACTAAAGGACGTGGCAGGGAAAAATGTCACAGCCTGTGCATTCATTTCAAGTATGTGCCCTTGAAATGTTTAAGTGATGTACTTTTCCAGAAAAACAAAGAAGATTGTACTTAAGAACTTCCCAATGAAATGAATTATTTAGTAAATCCTGTGTAAAAAAAAGCAGTTCTAGAAACACAGAATGTTAATATTGACGGCACAGAAGGGCACAGAATATTCAAAACCTAGGTTGTAGTGCTGGGTGGGTCTTACAGAAGTTACAGAGTTACAGAGGGAGATGGGATGTTTCAAAATGGGGGTTTGGGAGATGTGAACGGAAGTCAATGGGACTGTGTCACTGGCAGAAAGACATACTGCTTTTGCAGTGGCTAGATTTTTTTTTCACTTAACTACTAAGTGAGCAGGCTATATTCAGGAAGGAGATAGTAATAGGATAAAAGGTGAGGACTCAAAAAATAGAAAAGGGAGAAAAGGAGGGATGATAGGAAAGTTCACCAAAAACAGCTTCAGCTTCCAGAGATGCAATGGCCCAGGCAGCTCCTGTCGGCCTCAGGTTCTCTGTGGTTCTGTATAATATCTTTTTGTCTAAATTCTTCTTTCATTTGCAATTACCAGACATAATTGGCTAGTGAGAGAAATGAGAATTGGGAAAGAGCCAAGATCTTCTTAGAACGTGGAGCTGCTCATAGCAAAACTAGGTTGGCACCTACCTCTTTAAATCAAGCAGGGATTGATGTTTGCTTTGTTTTGTTTTAGGCACCTTAAAGGGATAACACACTAGATATCAGCAACATAAAATAATCCCCCCGCCCCCACACCCCAAGAAGGTTGTGAAACTGCATCAACCTCAAACTCAGTGTAGAACTTGTGTTAGTGTATAGTCAAAATTCCTACATGTGTGGATGGATATTTCATGAAGGGATATTAAGAATTTTTTGTAAGCCACCTTTTAAAGCAGTTTGGGGAGTTTTCTATTTGAACAAATCATTTCCTAAAATGTATATTCATAAAATGTAACAATTGTTAAGCACTTAAAAATTATCTGGTAACCTTATCCTTTATTTCTTACTCCATCCAGAAGGCAGTACCTCATCATTTATTTAATACTGATTGAGCATCTACTTGGTGCCAGGTGCTGTCTTACACCGGGGGATGCAATGTCTCTGAAATCAAGGAGTAAGCATTCTAGTACAGAAACAAATAAAAGTTTCACACGGAGATAAATGCTTTGAAAAAAAACAGAACAGGACAGCACTGGAAGATGATAAAAAGCCCAGTGCTAGAGCTTGCCTGAGTGGTTTTGAGCCTGAGTTCTTTACTTGCTATCTGTGTGAACTCGGGCAAGTTACCCAACCTCCTTAAGCTTCCATTTTCCCAGCACCTACATATCACCCGTTTCGTCAGGTTGTTGTGAAAGTTAACTATGATAACCCACATAAAGGCTTGGCACAGTGGGCAGGGTGGAATATACTAAATGTTTTATAAATGCTAGCTATTGCTATAAGGAAACAGGTTCAGCAAGGTTATGTTTCCAACTACCAAATAGAAGTGAAACGGCCTAGGAAAAAAGTACAATAGAAAATGCCATTATCATTCAGAATTCATTCACAATGGTTTAGAAGAACCATCTAGAACATGGCTCTCAGCTTGGTGGTTATTTCTTCAATTTTGCCAGCTGGAAATCGAAGTCTTACATAAGAAATGCCACAACCATAAACCCTACTCACATTAGGCAAAGACAATGATCATGGCAATACTGAGTAGCTTCCTTAATCCCACTTGCTCATTCACTCACTGCCACCCTTCTGTGTGTTTGGTACTACATATCACCATGGAGACAGCAGTTGAAGTCTATTTCTCTGCCAATGAAAATCTCAGAGATGATTGGCAAACAGACAATTACTGCTTGGTGGGATAAACTGTAGAAGAGGAGGCACTAAGGCCTCTGGGAACCTACAGAAGGAACATAAGTCCCCACCAGAGGGGCAGAGAGCAGGCAGGAGAGGGTCCTGTGGCTGAGCATTCAAGGTTGCTGATTCTATTTATGTTGAACTTCATATACTTTGAGAATTGTTGTGTTTTCTGCAACAATAATCTGAACCCAGCATGACCGAGTTATTTGTTCTACTGTCAGTTCAATCGGAGTCACCTCTCTTCCTCTATCAATAATGTTTTCAGAAAATCACCACGTCCTATTTATTTCAATAGGTAATGATTTTAAAAGTCAGAGTACAAATGAATTCTTATGAGGAATATGGTGGCCAGATCTCACAGAAAAGTGGAAAACCAAGCATTATTTTAAAATGCCAACATTGTGCTGTATATCCATGTCTATGTAGCTATATAAAATGGTAACTGAATGTCCCAGGTCTCACAGAAAAATAACAATTATAAATATTCTATATCACTGTCCACATAAACTGTCACAGTATCTGAGAAATTTAAATCATTGATAGGCTTAGCTAAGTCACTAAAAAGCAGAATATAGGCATGTCTCAAAAACTGAATCATGAAAATAGGGAATCATGCTGAGAAAAAAAGGGAAATTACTGGCACATTCATGCATGTTAGGCCATGTTATATATAATTCTAGTTATATGTATATAAATTCTCTCATACTGGCTGGGCACAGTGGCTCATGCCTGTAATCCCAGCACTTCGGAGGGCCGAGGTGGGTGGATCACCTGAGGTCAGGTGTTCAAGATCAGCCTGACCAATATGATGAAATCTTGTCTCTACTAAAAATACAGAAATTAGCTGCGCATGGTGATGGGTGCCTGTAATCCCAGCTACTCAGGAGGCTGAGACAGGAGAACTGCTTGAACCTGGGAGGTGGAGTTTGCAGTGAGCTGAGATCCTACCATTACACTCCAGCCTAGGCAACAAGAGCGAAACTCCATCTCAAAAAAAAAAAGAAAGAAGAAGAAGAACAACAACAACAACAACAAATAAATTCTCTAGTACTTAAGCCTGAGAATTCTGGGCTAATATAAAATCCCTGCACAAACAAAATCATCCAATTGTGGTGCAAATATTGGGAGTGCATATAATCATTTGGTTTGTTGCATAAAATTATGTAAAGGGCACAAGAAAGAAGTTCATTATAAAATGATATGTTAGCATAGAAATATAAAGAAAAGAAAAATAAATTGAACATTCGGTGAGGCCTTACAAAAGGAATTTTTTTTGGAGAAACAATAATCCCCACATTTTAGATCCAAGTTAGATCCAAGTTGGATCTAAAATGTGAAAGAAATTCACACAGCAGGACATCTGACATGGTTTCACTTATTCAATTAAAGAACCATAAGGTAGCCATCAATGCTGTAGCTTCTGATCTTAAAATGAATATATTTCTCATAAAAGATGTTTTTTGTTATATGAAACTTGTTGCCAAAGTACTTACATTATTCTTAAATCACAGCACAGATCTTTCTACTGAATATCTTAAGACAACACATCATTTCAAGATATATTTTCATTAGCACTCAATAAAAGGGAAGCAAATATGAGGATTATTTTCTGGTATAGAAGTTCAGATGACTTATTTTTCAGATGATTTTATAGTATGACTACACTGTGGCTTTTCATTTTTGCACTTTCTTAGTCTTTTTGAGGAATAATTTACACACAAGTAAATACACCTATTTTACATGTACAGGTCAATGAGTTTTGACAAATGTATCCATTTTAACCACCCTAATTAAAATATAGAACATTTTCATCACCCCAGAAAGTTCCCTCATGCTCCCTTTCAGTCAATATTTTGCAAAACCCAGTCTCAGGCAACCAATTATCCATTTCCTGTTACTATTCATAAGATTTTCCTGACCTATAATTTCATATAATAGAACATCTATGTTACTGCATGTATTTCCTTCTTATTGTTGAATACTAGTCCATTTTGTAAATATTCCACAATCTGTTTACCTATTCAATTGTTGACAGATATTTTTAGTTGTTTCCAGTTTTTGCTATATGAATAAAGCTTCCTTACGCTAACATTCATGTAAATATATTTTATGGACCCGTTTCATTTTTTGTATAAATATCAAGAAATGGAATTGCTGTATAGGCTAAGTGTATGTTTAACTTATTAAGAAAATACCAGTGCAGAGTGGTTTTACTATTTTATACTTCTATCAGCAGCATATGAGACTTCCAGTTGGTCCACATCATAGCAAACACTTACAGCGTCAGTCTTTTTCTTCTTTCTTTTTTGAGACAGAGTCTTGCTCTGTCACCCAGGCTGGAGTGCATTAGCACAATCTCTGCTCACTGCAACCTCTGCCTCCAGGTTCAAATGATTATCATGCCTTAGCCTCCCAAGTAGCTGGGATTACAGGAATGAGCCACCATGCCTGGCTAAATTTTTTGTATTTTTAGTAGAGACAGGGTATGCCATGTTGGCCGGGCTGGTCTTGAACTCCCGGCCTCAAGAGATCCACCCACCTCGTCCTCGCAAAGTGCTGGGATTACAGGCATTGTATTGTCAGTCTTTAATTTTACCCATTGAAGTGGATGTGTAGTGGTATCTCATGGTTTTTAATTTGCATTTTCCTAATGAAAATGATGTTGAGTATCTTTTCATGTGCTTATTGGCTATTATTTTGTGATGTGTCTGTTCAAATACATCTCTTGACCTTTTCTGATTGGGTTGTCTCATTACTGAGTTTTAAGAGTTCTTTATATATTCCTGTTATGTCAGATATGCATATTATGAATATTTGTCTCCCTGTCTGTAACTTGCCTTTCCATTTGTTGTTGTTGTTGTTGTTGTTGTTTTCTTTATTGATCATTTCTTTAGACCAGATTCATTTTCTTAAGTCTCAAACTGAAATTTTTAATTTTGGTAAGGCCTAATTTGCTAATTTCCTTTTTTTAAAAAAAATTATTAGTGGATTTTGTGTTCTGCCTGGGAAATCTTTGTTGGTCATTAGTTGTAACAATTATATTAGGTCAATGATCCTTTTTGAATGACTTTTTATATGTGGTTGATACAGTTTAGATATGTGTCCCCTTCAAATCTCATGTTGAAATTTGATCTTCAACGTTGGAGGCAGGCCTAGTGGGAGCTGTTTGGATCATGGGGGTGGATCTCTTATGAACAAGCTTGGTGCTGTCCTTTTGGTATGGAGTGAGTTCTTGCTCTATTACCTCCCATCACAACTTATTGTTAAGAAGGGCCTGGGCTGGTGCAGTGGCTCAAACCTGTAATCCCAACACTTTGCGAGCCCAAGGCAGGTGGATTGCTTGAGCCCAGGAATTCAAGACCAGCCTGGGCAACATGGAGAAATCCCACATCTACCAAGAATATAAAAAAATTAGCCAGGCGCGGTGGCATGCATCTGTGGTCCCAGCTACTAGGGAGGCTGAGGTGGGAGGATGGCTTGAGCCTGACAGGTGGAGGTTGCAGTGAGCTGGGATCATGCCACTGCACTCCAGCCTGGGTGACAGAGTGAGACGAAGAAGAAGAAGAAGAAGAAGAAGAAGAAGAAGAAGAAGAAGAAGAAGAAGAAGAAGAAGGAGAAGGAGAAGGAGAAGGAGAAGGAGAAGGAGAAGGAGAAGGAGAAGGAGAAGGAGAAGAAGAAGAGCCTGTCACTCCTCCCTCCTCCTTCCCACCTCCTTCCCCTCCTTCTTGCTTTCTCTCTTGACATGTGATGCCTGCTGCCCTTCACCTTCCATCATGATTGGAGACTTCCTGAGATCCTCAAGAGAAGCAGATACAGTGCCATGCTTCTTGTACAACCTGCAGAACTGTAAGCCAAATAAACCCCTTTTCTTTATAAATTACCCAGCCTCGGGTATTTCTTTACAGCAACACAAACAGATTAAGACAATGGTATAAGAATCAAGGTTCATTTTTCCATATGGATATCCGTTGTTCCACCATCATCTGTTGATAAGACTAGCCTTTCCCCCAGTAAATTACCTTGGCATCTTTTAAGAAAATCGATTACCTACAGATAGGGGGGTATCTGTATCTAGATTCTATTTTCTGTTAAATTGATACACCAACACCAAGTTGTCATGATCACTGTAATGTTACAATAAGTCTGGACATCAGGTAATGTAAATACTCTAATTTTATACTTTTAAAAAAACTATCTTGCATATTCCAGATCCTTTCCATTTCCATAATATTTTTGAATCAGCTAGTCAATTTCTTTCTTTTCTTTCTTTCTTTCTTTTTTTTTTTTTTTTTTTTTTTTTTTTTTTTTGAGACTGAGTTTCGCTCTTGTCACCCAGACTGGAGTGCAGTGGCACCATCTCTGCTCACTGCAACCTCTGCCTCCTGGATTCTCCTGCCTCAGCCTCCCGAGTAGCAGGGATTACAGATGCCTGCCACCACATCCAGCTAATTTTTTGTATTTTTAGTAGAGGCAGGGTTTCCCTGTGTTGAACAAGCTGGTCTTGAACTCTTGACCTCAAGTGATCCACCCGCCTCGGCCTCCCAAAGTGTTAGGATTACAGGCATGAGCCACCACACCCGGCCAGCTAGTTCTACTCAGCAAAAATAACTTCTAGGTATTTCTATTAGAATTGCATTTAATCCATAGGCTAATTTGGGTAGAACTGACATCATAACACAATCTTGAGTCTTCCAAACCAGAAAAATGGTACATCTCACCATTTAGTCTGGTCCTCTTTAATTTCTTGAAGGAATGCTATGAGATTTTCATTTTATAGATTTTTCATATATTTCATTAAATATACCCCTAAATATTTACTATTTTTTATGTTATTATAAATTTATTACATTTCTTTCTTTTCTTTCTTTTTTTTTTTTTTTTTTTTTTTTTTTTTTTTTTTTTGAGATGGAGTCTTGCTCTGTTGCCCAGGCTAAAGTGCAGTGGTACAATCTCAGCTCACTGCAACCTCTGCCTCCCAGGTCAAGTGATTCTCCTGCCTCAGCCTCCAGAGTAGCTGGGATTACAGGCACCCGCCACTGCACCTGGCTAATTTTTGTATTTTTTTAAAGTAGAGACGGGGTTTCGCCATCTTGGCCAGGCTGGTCTCGAACTCCTGACCTTGTGATCCACCCGCCTCGGTCTCCCAAAGTGCTGGAATTACAGGTATGAGCTGCCACGCCCAGCCTTAAATTTCATTGTTTAATTGTTTATGTCTAGTATATAGAACTACAACTCACCTATGTATACCTTATATCCTGAAACATTGTTAAATTCACTTTAATTCCAGTGGCTTTTTTGTAGTTCCCTAGACTTTTCTATATATACTCATTCATGATTATGTTGTCTGTGAATAAAGATAGTTTTACATCTTCTTCCCCAATTTACATGCTTTTACATATAAATATAATATGTTAATTGATTTTTTTTGCCTTATTACACTGAGCATTATCAATAGTACAGTGTTGAATAGAAGTAGTCAGAATGAACATCCTTGTTTTTTTCCTGATCTCAGTGAGAAAGTGTTCAGTTTTTCACTATTAAGTGTGATGTTAGCTGCAGATTTCTCAAGGATGACCTTCATGAAGGAAGTTCCTTCCTAATTCTACCTTGCTGAGAAGTTTGGTTTTTTGTTTTTTTGGTTTTTTGGGTTTTTTTTTTTTGTATTGTTTTTAATGTGTAAGGAGTTACACTTTGTGGAAGGCTTTCTCTCTATTGAGATGATCATATGCTTTTAAAAATATTTTGCTAATTTAATGAATTATGTCATTTTCTTCTTTTGACTTAATTTAGGTCTCATTTGTTCTTTTCCTAATCTTTTAAAGAGAAAGTTTAAGATAATTGAAGTAAACTTTTTCTCTTTTCTATTACAAACATTTAAAGCTATAAAATTCCTTCTAAGAATTAATTAAGCTGCATCCCACAAAGTTAGATGTTTTCATTATCACTCAGTTAAAAATACTTTCTAATTTATCTTGTGATTTCTTCTTAGATCCATAGGTTTAGGAATGACTTGTTGATTTCCAAATAGTCAAGATATATTTTGTCATACATTTCTAATTTAATTCCATTCTGATCCAAGAATATATTATGTATGATGTCAATTCTAAATTTGAGACCTACTTTGTGGTCCTGTATATGGTCTCTCTTGGGTGACTGTTTTATGTATACTTGAAAACACTGTGTCTTCTGCTGTGGCTATGTGTCATAGGATAAGTATAAATGTCAATTAGGTCAAATTGGTTACTGTTGCTCAACTCTTCTATATCTTTACTGATTTTTTCTATCAGTTACTAAGAGAGGAGTGATAAAATCTCCAAATATAATTGTGAATCTGTCTACTTCTCCTTCCAGTTTTGTCAGTTTTTGTTTCACATTCTTAGAAGCTGTTACTAGGCATATAAACATTTAAAACTGAAAGATCTTCTTGATGTATTTATCTTTTGAATCATCATCTGTTAATACTTGCCCTGCAGTTAACTTTGTGCTATATTAATACAGTCATTCCAGTTTTATGATTATTGTCTGCATGTATATCTTTTCCCATGCTCTTAACTTACTTGTGTCTTTATATCAATGTGTTTTTCTTATAGAAAACTTATAGTTGGGTCTTGCTTTACTATTCAGTTTGACAATTTCTGTCTTTTATCTGGAGTCTGTAGGCCATTAATATGCAATTATGCATATGGTTACGTTTAAGTCTACCATCTTGTTATTTGTCTTTATCCCACCTGCTCTTTGTGCCTTTTTCCCCCTTCGGATTGAACTTTTTTACAATTTTATCTCTACTCCATGTATTGTCTTATTAACTAAATTGCAGTATTTTTTAGTGGTTACTCTAGAGCTTACAATAGGTATCTTTACCATACAATAGTCTACCTTTAAATGACACTATACCTATTCATGTATAATGTAAGAACCTTACAATATATGTCCATTTTCCTCACTCAACCATGTGCTATTGTTTTCATACATTTCGCTTCCATGTTATAATGCCCATTATATGCTATTATTTATGCTTCAAAAAGTAAGTCATAACCCATAACTGATATTATCCTCAATGGAAAACACAAGACAAGGATGTCTACTTTGGCAACTCCTATTCAATATAGACTAAAAGTTCTAGCCAGAGGATTTAGGTTCGAAAAAGAAATAAAAGACATATCAATTGGGAAGGGAGAAGTAAAATTATCTCTGTTTCAGGTGACATAATCTTATTGTATAAAATCCTATAGATCCCACAAAAACACTATCATAAATAATATTATAAATGAATTCAGCACAAGTTACAGGATACAAAGTCAACATACAATGATCTGTTACATTTTCATACACTAAAAATGAACAATCTGAAAAGAAAGTTAAAAATTCCATTTATAATAATGTCAAAATGAATAAAATACTTAGAAATAAATTTAACCAATGAGGTAAAAGACTTGTCCATTGAAAACTACAATATTTTGCTAAAAGAAATTAAAGAAGATGTAAATAATAGAAAGACATCCCATGTTCATGGATTGGAAAACTTAATATTATTAAGATGACAATACTACCCAAAACATTCTATATATTCAATTCAATTCCTAACAAAATTTCATTATAATATTTTTCCAGAAACAGAACAAAAATCCTAAAATTCATATGGAATCTCAAAGAACCTTAAATAGTAAAAACAATCTCGAGTGTATTTTGCAGAACTCAAAGTTCCTTGTGTCAAAATTACTAGAATGCTACAGTAATCAAAACATTTTGGTACTGGCATAAAGACAGACATATAGACCAATGGAATAGAACAGAGAGCCCAGAAATAAATCCTCAAACATATGATTGAGTGACTTTTGATAATGGTGCCAAAATTATTCAATGGGGAAGAAAAGTCTTTTTAACAAGTGGTGCTGAGATAACTGGATATCCACATGCAAAAAATGATGTTGGAAACTTATATCACACACGAAAATAGACTTAAAATAGATTTAAAAAAATCTAAACATAAGAGCTAAAACCAAAAGAAGAAATCATGGGCAAGCTTCATGATGTAGATTTGGTGATTAATTTCTGGATATGACATCAAAATCACAGGCAACAAAAGAAAAAACAGATACATTGGACATCATCAAAACAAAAAACTTTTGCGTATTAAAGGCCATTATCAAGAGAGAGAGAAAAAACCGTCCACAGAATTGGAGACAATATTTACAAGTCATATATTGTATCTGATGAGATTAATATTGATATATTAATAATCTTATATTAATATTTATGTTAATCTCATTGAGATTTTAGCCCTAACTTCCAGTTTACAGAAAGATGAGATAGAGGAAAAAGTTTACCAATATGACTAAATAAGTGGAGAAATACAGAACATGAGACATTGTAAAAGATAAATAGCCTGGTAGGGATGTTGTTCAAGATTTAATAAAGACTGAAGAGATAACAAAAGGTAATATGTAAACTGTGATTGGATCCTGGATTGTGGCTGAATATGGGTGAGAAGAGAGCTTTAAAAAACATTCTTAAAGTAATTGGGAAAACATATTAATATATATCAAGTGTGATAATAGTATTGAGATTATGCAGGAAAATGAACTTAAGAGATACACACTAAAATAGCTAAAGATAAAGTATTGATGATGCTTGGAACTTACTTTTAAATAGTTCTGCCAAAGATAAAAAAGAGAAACGGAGAAATTATGGCAACAACATCAACAATTGCCAAGTTTCAGTGGAAGGCATGTGTACTATTCCTTCCTCTTTTCTACAGATTTTTAAATTTTCAAATAAAATATTTCCAGTAAAAAAAAAAAAAGCTGTGGACCACTAAATTGTACAGCTTCAAATGGTTAAAATGCTAAATTTCATATTTTGGGAATTTTACCCGGGAAAAGAAAAAGAGCTGTGGGTATCTGACATGACGGCGCTGTCGCAGAGTTGGTTAGCTTGCTCTGCATAGCTCCATGCCTATCAGCTAAGAGGTGTCTGGTGTCCCTTGGAGTTATTTAATACTACAGCACAGCTACACTGGTGTTCCCATGTTGAGACAGAATCTTTATGCAGAACTGAAAAAAATAGGATAAGTTTACTTTTATATAATTAATAAAATTACTTCTATGTAATTGTTATTGTCAATTTCAGAGTGCACAGAGGGCATGATGATTTGGTCAAAAGTCAAGCATAGCCTCAAAAGCAACCCAAAATGTCCACACACCTGGGTTCAAGGATGGAGGGGGTGGAGGTGGGAGGGGTCGGCCTTCTTTAATGGCTAGCGTACACTGCTTTGCTGATCGGATTGTGTTAATAAAGTCTTCATGTTGTTGTCTCCAGTTAGACTTCCTCACAGGTGGAGACTGTAAAAAATAAAACCAACAAATAATACCCTAGACTATATACCTCTCCATTACAATTTTGTTTAAAGCTGGAATTTGAATTCACAGGAAACAGAACTGTGAAAATTGGAGAAAAGGAGAGTTTCTTTTTCAAAAGTACTCCTTAAAGAGGTTTGGAAAATACAGTAATATAATTTGCAGGCCACAATAGTGAGGGAAAACACAAAAGAAAATTCAGAAAAATAAAGAAACTATAAAACTTTAAAGAAAGACAAATATAAGATTAAAAGTGACTTTCTTCTCAAGTTAATTGCTAGATTTAAAGCCACTCTAACGAAAACATAAACAAGATTATTTTTTGCTACATCTGGAAAATATCTGAAGTATATTTGGAAATCTAAGTGAGCAAGATTATAAAGAAAACAGTAAAGGTGGATTACAGTTACATTACTGCATTATCAAGCAAAAATGAAACCAGAAGTCCCAGAAATAGGCCTTAGAGTCCCACAGAATATAATAACAAACAATAAAGAAGATATCAGGAGTACCTTGGATTGTGGAGTCTTCTTCACAGTAGGAATGTCGGTGCCCTGTAATCTTTGCTTCAAAGAATTGAAAGGTTTACGCTTTCTGTTGAAGAGTTTTTTACATATTGGTCCATGCCTTTCCTAGAAAATGAAGGGTAGGGATTGGAATTTCTAAAGTGCACAATCAGTTTTTAATGCCTAGGCATTCCTAGACAGCCCCTACTCCAGGGACGATGTTTGCTCCTCAGAGCCTAGTTCATTCTCTAACAGGTCACAGCAGAGCGAATCCATCTGACTCTTCTCATCCATGTTACATATAACTAGATACTGTGTTTGAGCAAAGACAATAAAATGCCTTTATAGCTAAAAGACTTACTTCAAATTTGGGTTTATATATTTAACTCAAATGTGGGCAGTATACTTTTTACTCCAACCAGTAATCCTTCAAGTATTCAACATTTCTGATACAAAAACTGAGAAGGTAACACGCAGAGCTTTGCCTGTGTACCATCTGTATAAAGTATGCTACTGTACCACTATGGCACCTTTGCCCTCTCCCTTGGTGGATGTGTGACACGTAATAGTTGTCATTGACACAGTAGCTTTGTAAGACCCCACAAAATACAAGCTCTATAAAAATCACTGCACTGGCTAAGAACAAGCCATGCATTTTAAGCTAAAGGAGAGAGAAAGATCAAATCATTTGATCAATGCCCTCCATAGCTTAGAAATAGGCTTAGGAAATGAAACTCAAAAGTATTCAAGATGTACTTGACATTTAGAGTTCCCTCCGCAAATGGAACCTCCCAGGTCTCAAACTGATTCTCGGCCGGGGGTGCGGCTCCAGGCTGGCAAAGGCAGTGACACACACTGGTGGGCTACAGGGCCACAACCAGCTCCGCAAGCTCTCCTTCTAGTTTCAGGAAGCTCTAACCACAGTTAACTAAAAGACAGCTGTTTCATTTTTTAAATTCCCCAGAAAAATAAAACCTACAACCTCATTTTATAGTCTTTTGTCCCAAATGTAGTCAGGCTTACAGTTCACATCCTTTAAGTTCAAGATAAGTCTCCTTTATCTAAAATGTCCCAACTTACAGCTGTATTATCATCTTAGATTTTCTTTTTGAAAAAAAATCATCTTTCTTGGGAACCCCTTTATAATATTGGGGCATGTCATCTATTTGATTCCCTAATTTTGAAATAAATCAAGCTTTTATTCAACTTTATAGTCATCAATCAGGGGACCTGACATGTCATTAGCTTGAATCTGGACAATTAGATCTGGGAACAGGCCTTACATCCACGTATCATTTTGTTCAAATGATATAAAAACCCTGAAATTGGAAGGTTCTGTATACGTGGCAAAGCAGAAAACAGGAAGGTTAAAGGACTTGTCAGGATTAGTGACAAATTTGCAGCTAAAAGCCAAGTTTCCAGATGTCTAAAATTCAATGCTCATTCCTCTTGACTAGCTAATTTCCCTGGTGCTTTGGCCTTGAAATTTGAATTTTTGATGCTTAAAGAAAAGGCGGAAGAGCCAAAACCTCTTGAGGGATCATTGACGATGCCAAGAGACTTCCATCTGGCATCATTTCAGGAGGACCATGTTCAACAGGGTCGCTTTTGAGTGAGGCAGCATCAATCTGCCTCAGTGTTCTCTGGGCCCACCAGCCATAGGTTATGTACTTCTCCTCTTCCCTTGCTTCGCCTCCACATCTGTCTTTAATCTTTGCACTGCCGCCTCCTCATTGACTTGACAGTTCATTTAAGTCCAATGAAACACATCTACAAAACGTCTTTATGTTTACCAGAACATCTGCTGCAAAGCGTCTTCCACAGACTTCACAGGGAAATAACTCCTGATTGCCATCTGTGTAAAATTCAAGAGCACATTATGTTAGTTTCATGGAATTGCCTGGCCAAGAAGAAATGACTGACTGGAGGTGACCTCAATAGCTTGATATCCTCACTCTCTTTTCCCTCCCCACCAACTGCTTCTTCCCCTTGTGAAGACCCTGTGTAAACTCACCTGTGTTTTCCTTTCCTGATATAAACTCATATCACTAAACAAGTAAATTCCATATCTTCAGGCAACCAGAGTATAATTATTTGATTTAATATTTAATATATTCTTAAATGAAGTGCTTGATAACTTTGCTTGAGACATAAGCAAAAAATACCTTAGTATAAGGTCAGTCATAAATAATCCAGTGGTAACATCCTTGGGATTCCTACTAGAAGGTAAGTTCTGTGAAGGCTGAGAATGTGCCTATTTTATGCCCAATGCCTCCAAGTACTTGACCCATAGTAAGGTACTCAATAATTATTGATTGAATGCATGGGCCAAGCAAGAATTGAATTTGTAACATAGAAACAGTCATTCATTCGATAAATAGATATTGGCTATATGCAATTCTGTGGAAATATTGGGAGAAATCATGCATGGGACCAGTGTAGAAAAAAGTATGCAGATAAATGAATGACATTAGAAAAGTATCATGAGAAAAACAAAATATTATGAAATTCTGAAAAAGGGTTTTTTGTATTACTTCCTTTTGGTTCATCAGGAGTCAAATTTGTAAACATTTAAAAAGCACTTTGATCAAAGCTGTGATCTCTTAGGTTAATAAAAACAGCAGTTTGAGGTCTGAGCATAGACTTTATAGTAGACCAATCATCTGGGCTTTACTCTACATGCAAGGAAAGTAACAAGGGACATTAAGTTGGAAGAACAGAACTGTGGAAGGCTGATGTGAGAAAGGCAAGGAAGGGCAAATGGATTGCGAGTATAGTGGGAGAAAAGCGGAGTTTAGGGAAAAAGCTGCAGGTGGGTCAGGTGTGGGGGCTCACGCCTGTAATCCCAACACTATGGGAGGCTGAAGCAGGAGGATTGCTTGAGCCTAGGGATTTGAGACCAGCTTGGGCAACATGGGGAGATTGTGTCTCTACACAAAATAAAAAATTAGTGGGGCTTGGTGGCTCACACTTGTGGTCCCAGTTACTCAGGAGGCTGAGGTGAGGATCACTTGAGCCCAGGAGGCAGAGGTTGCAGTGAGCCATGATCATAACACTGCACTCCAGCCTAGGAGACAGAGCAAGACCCTGTCTCTCCCACATACACACAAAAAAGCTGAAGGTGGAGGCCTGAAATAGAAAAGAAAGAGGAGATGAATGATTCTGTATCAAAGAGTCAACAGCATAATTAGATTTGTGGGGGGTAGGAGGTGGCAAAGAGAGAAGAATGCTTGAGGATTGTTCTACGTTTAGAGGCAGAAGGACTGAGAAGATGCTGGGGTGTGGGATAGAAACAGGAAACTTGAAAAGAAGGGCCATCTTAGGAAGAAAAATTACCTCAGCTTTGGAAACACTGAGTTGAAATAGAGTTGTCCAGCCAGCAGGATGGAAATGAGGGAGGTCAGGGTTAGAGACACAGATGTAGGCTTTGAGAAATGAAGTAAAGGCATGATATTGCCAGGGAAGAAGTCATGGAAAGAGAAGTGCAGAGATGATCCTTAGGGAAACTTATATTTAGGGCCAAGAAAATGATGATGATAAGCCAGGAGGAGAAACAGGAGAGAACAGGGTCATGGAAACCAGGGAAGACAGTTTGAAAAAGGAAGCCCTAGTTAACAGGAAGCAGATGGGTAGCCTGCTACAGACATTGTTGATTTAAATGATTTCTTCTCACATCTGCTAATTGGTATTGTGTTTTCAACACAGGTCATCCATCACAGCACACAGAAATACCTCTTGCCTCCCTGTTCTTTTGGTGCAGTTTGTAAAACTTCATCTAAATATATATAAATGTATATAAAATATGTATACACATTTTTAAGCAAGGGTACCACAACCTGAAACTACTCATCTTGATTATAAAACTACTGCCGCTCTTTCTAAAACACTAGTGAAGGATAATCTATTTTTATGAATATTACAGTAACATTCGTGTGGTGCTTTACTATGTTATCTCATGTGATCCTCACAGTGACCCTATGAGACAGGGTTAGTACTATTTTTATTTTACAAATGAGCAAAAGGAGTCTCAAGTAGGTAACTTCTCTATGACTGTAGGTAGTAAGTGGTAATACTGGGACTTGAATTTGAGTCTCTTTCCAAGTATTAAGACTATTAATTCAACCATCACCACAACTAGAGAGATGTTAGTACTCACCTGCAAAGCAACTAGAAGTCCCTAGAGGATCAATGACCTTTGGTTGAAATCAGTGAGTTCAATGAGTTTAAAATATTGACAGAATCAAATGATATGATTCAATTCAATACTTGGATACAGATGGACCACCACATTCTGAACCACATTCAACTCAGAAGCTTGAGTATAAGGAAGGAAGGGAACACTTAGCTAGCCAGCTGAATCAAACATGGAGATCAATGAAGTCTGCAGTGTTTGTTTTGTATATTGAATCACATGGAATAGGTGATTGCTAGAACATTAAAAGAACCTTTTGAAACTCCCAAAATGCCTTTCAATAGGTGAATGGTGAGCCTGGAATACTGCTCAGCAATAAAAATGCGTTTTGTTTTTTGTTTTTTGTTTTTGAGACAGGACCTCGGTCTTTTGCCCAGGCTAGGGTACAGTGGGACAATCACGGCTAATTACAGCCTCTACCTTCTGGACTCAAGCAATCCTCTCACCTCAGCTTCTTGAGTGGCTGGGACAACAGGCATGTGCCACCACACCCAGCTAGCTTTTTTTATTTTTTGTAGAGATGGGGTCTCACTATATTGCTGAGACTGGTCTCGAACTCTTGGGTTCCAGCAGTCCTCCCATCTTGGCCTCCCAAAGTATTGGGATTGCAGGTGTAAGCCACTGTGCCCAGCTGAAAAAGAACACCACTGATACATGCAACAACCTGGACGGATTTCAATATTAGGTGAAACGAGCCCATCTTCAAAGGTCACATACTGTGTGATTTCACCTGCATAACTTATTAAAAAATAACAAAATTAGAGAAATAGGACACAGATTAGAGACTTTAAAAGGATAAAGATGATTGGGAGTGAGGTGGAAGGTGATTGTGACTCTATGAGGTTAGAATGAGGGAGATCTCTGTATAATGAAATAATTCTGTATCTTCATTGTGAGGTGGTTTTGCATGTTATTAAATTGTGCAGACTGTGAACACACCTTGTACTAATGTCAGTTTCCTGGTTTTGATATTGTACTATAGTTATTTAAGATGTAACTTGGGGAAAACTGGGTAAATGGCATCCAGCATCTATCTCTGTGTGCTGTTTTGTAACATTTTGTAAAACTATAATTATGTCAAAATTAAAAGTTTAAAAATAATATCTAGGGGTCAGCAAACTGTAGCCAGTGGACCAAATCTGAGCCTTATTTTTTTTTCATAAATAAAGTTTTATGGGAACACAGCCATGCTCATTTGTATACATAGTATTTATTGCTGCTTTCCGGCTCCAAGAGCAGATTTTAATACTTTTAATGAAGGCCATATGACCTGCAAAGCCAAAAATTATACTACTTGGCCTCTGACAGAAATAAGTTGCCAAAAATTGCTGAACCATTTTTATATTAATTTAAAGGGATTTGTTGGAGAATAACATGGAAAAATATTAATGAAACATTTTTATTCATATATTTACTAATAAAGACTGGAAGGGCACACACAGAGTAATTACTTTGGGTATGAATAAAGATGAATATTACTTTTAGTTTTTCTGTATTTCCAAACTTTTAATGAGAATTATGCATTACTGTTTTAAAAATCAGAACAAATGAGTGCTTTTAAAAAAATAAAAAAGAACCCCTTTGGTAGAAGATGTTCTAAAACAATGAGTATCACCTCAGCAATTTCTTTTCCTGTCTACCTGGAATCATACTTGGTAAACTATCATAGTGGCTATTATTTTTAAACATTGGTTTGTAATCTTTGAAAATATTAAAAATGAGTAACAGAAAGTAATCTGGGAGTGATAAAGCTTTGTTTAACACATCAAAAATAAAACATAGGCCAGGAATGGTGGCTCACACCTATAATCCCAGCATTTTGGGAGGCTGAAGCGAGAGGGTTGCTTGAGCTCAGGAGTTCAATACCAGCCTGGGAAACACAGTGAGACCCTCATCGCTACAAAAATATTTAAAAATTAGCCAGGCATGGTAGCATGCACTTGTGGTCCCAGCTACTCAGGAGGCTGAGGCCAAAGAAGAATTGCTTGAGTCCAGGAGGCTAAGGTTGCAGTGAGCCATGATTGATTGTGCCTGGGCAACAGAGCTAGACCCTATCTCAAAACAAAACAAAACAAAAAATCAGGGACAACATGAGCAGGAAAAAAAAAATAAAAACAAAAACAAACAAACATTACAAAGAAGCATGGAGAGAATTAGGGTTAGATTAAAACTGAAAAAGTTTTACTTCTGACCAGATATTCCCTTTCTTGAGCTGGAAGTTAAGAGTGCTTTGTAGAGAACTAAGCTGTCCACATTTTCTTAAAGGAACATGGTAGAGAAGAAAAAGGAAGACACTTTCTCATTCAGATGCCTGCAAATCACAGAATTCTTAAGTTCTTTGCAGTCCAGAACATGCAAATATTTAGCAATATCAACATCTTCCAAGGCCCTATGGCAAGGGGGTGGAATAATGGCCTCAACTTATCAATAAAATTTATCTCAGGAACATGAGTCATGAGACAAGAAAAAGAATTAAGACTCAGTTAGGATAGCAGATTCTATCTAATTTAGAGCTTCCCATCTAATTTTGCTTTTTCCCTAAACCCCAACAAAGCTATAGTAAAGGGACAAAGGGACATAGAAACATAGGACAGGCAGGAAAGAAAACAAGAAACCTAAATTTGGAAAGCTAATAGACATTGTAACTGACTTGGAGGACTTAAAGCAACACCAAACTCTACTTCCCAAACTAACAGTAAGGGAGAACTGAGAACGATCCAGATGCACCCTACAGACTCTTAAAAGTCACAGGAACTCCTGGACAGCATGTACCTCTACAACTGGGGCAGGCGAATGAGGAGGAAGAGACTGTCAAAATATGGAGGACCAAGGGGAAAGCTCTTTGAAAGAAGTTAAGATTCCTAGATCATGCCCCGCCCCCTACCCCAGCCCCACACCGCAACTCTCCTGCTCCTTGGATACATGCCCTTCCCCATCTCTAGGTGATTCTGCTTTCTGGAAAGGTAAAAATAAGCAGTCTGTGCATTAGTCAATATGAGGCACGTCTGAAGGTATGAATACTACAGCAAAAAAAGGTAGGTATAGATACAGACATACATACAGTCAATTCTCATTATTTTTGGTAGTTAAGTTCTATAAAGTCACTGTGAGCACTGAATTAGCAAATACTGAACTGTGGCTACTAGGGGAAATACAGAGTTAGGTTTCTGTGAGTCTCTGGTCACAACATTTTTGTTAATGGATCAATACAAAAACCTTATTTTATGTGTATTTCTGTTTAAAGACACCTTCTTTATAGTGTTGATTCAGTAATGTTGAACTCATGCCAACAGCACTGTAACTCATGCCTGAATGTTTACCTAATGCACATATTTTCTCCTTAGGGCAAATCACAGCCTTCAGCTTAGGAACACCAGACAGAACTTCAGCACTGTGCTAGGTGGCCTTTCCCCATCCCCTTCCACCTTTGAGACAAGGTCTTGCTCTGTCACCCAGGCTGGAGTACAATGGTGCGATCTTGGCGCACTGCAATCTCTGCCTCCTGGATTCAAGCAATCCTCCCACCTCAGCCTCCTGAGTAGCTGGGAGCACAGGCCCACATCACCACACCTGGCTAATTTTTTGTATTTTTGGTAGAGTTGGGGTTTCACTGTGTTGGCCAGGCTAGTCTCGAACTCCTGGCCTCAAGTGATCCTCCTGCCTCAGCCTCCCAAAGTGCTTGGATTACAGGTGTGAGCCACTAACACGGCCATTTTAAACAGTGAAATCACCAAAGAAAAAGCACAAAAATGTGGAAAATGTGGCACTAAATAGCCCATGGAAGGAACTTGAGTACATTATGAGCATTAAAACTAGAAAGTAGAGTATTACCTTGTTCAGCCTCAGCTGGGAAAATGTGCTGGATGACTCAACTTTTTTATCACTATGTGCATGTCTGCAAATGACCATAAAAGTGCCATGAGTACTGATGTTAGGGTTACAACTAAGTTTTAGCAAGTAGGTAAATTTGCAAATAGGGAATCCATGAATAACAAGAATCAGCTATATATGTATGCATGTCTATATATACACATATACGGGTACATATATACAATCTAGTGATTAATTTCATGAATAGTGATATTGAAAGCAGAGAATATTCACATGCCCATCTTCTTCTACTTGGCTTAGAGGACTCTGCTTGCCAAACCCTTGCCCTCAGGGCAAAATGTAACTTCCCTGGGAATCAAATTATTCCACTAGCAAATATGTAAAGACACTGATACTGGGAGATTCCCGAACAGCTCACTCAGACCACCCTACAATACAGCTTGGTCATGAAATACTGCTCACTTGTTCGTTATTTCCATGTTTTTCCTCTTCCAGTCTTAATGATGAACAAACAGACAGGAATTTCCAAAGATCTGAAGAATGTCTCTAGCAGGTAAGTCCAAAACAGACAAAAATAAAATAAAATAAAAAAAAATAAAGGAAAATTGTAACTCTTAGAAATTAAAAAAGTCTTTAGGAGAAAAACTCAATAGAGAGTTGAAAGATAAAATTAGGAAAATCTCCCAGAAAGTAAAGTAAAATGGCATAGAAATGGCAAAGAAACAAGCAAAGTAGAATACTGGTCCAGACGGGTCTACTCCAAATAATACTTCAAGAGAGAAAAAGGAGAAAATATGAGGAAGAGAATAAAAATATTTTTAAATTATTTCCAAAAAAGAAGGACATAAACCTCCTGTGGTGGTTAATACTGAGTGTCAACTTGATTGGATTGAAGGACGCAAAGTATTGATCATGGGTGTGCCTGTGAGGGTGTTGCCAAGGGAGATTAACACTTGAGTCATTGGGCTGGGAAAGGCAGACCCACTGTCAGTCTGGGTGGGCACAATCTAGTCAGCTGCCAGCAAGGCTAGAATATAAAGCAGGAAGAAAAATATGAAAAAACTAGACTGGCCTAACCTCCTAGCCTACATCTTTCTCCCGTGCTGGATACTTCCTGCCCTTGAACATCAGACTCCAAGTTCTTCAGTTTTGGGACTCAGACTGGCTCTCCTTTCTCCTCAGCTTGCAGACGGCCTATTGTAGGACCTTGTGATCATGTGAGTTAATACTTAATAAATTTCCCTTTATATACATTTCCTATTAGTTCGGTCTCTCTAGAGAACCCTGACTAATACAGATTTTTGTACCAGGAGTTCTAGAAGAACAGAATATTAAGAATGGAGTTCTTTCATCGGTTTCGGGGTTTCTGGAGTTGGCTGCTTAATATAATTAGACCCAAAAATGCTAAGGACTCTACTTCTAATAGTATGGAGAACACTGATAGTCCTTGGCATGAACTGTTTAGAGAGTTATAATAATAATAATGCATTTGACACACCTGATTCATTGCTCGTGAGAGGCAAGGAGTTTAGTGACTCTATACGTAATACCTTTGACCATATGTGGAGAACCAAGGAACATAATGAAGCTGGTTAGTTGCTCCTAAGTTCAGTGGACAAAGTGATGAAAGAAAATGATGAATTCAGGGATTTTTAACTCCCAGCTTCAGAAGCAGATACTTAGCCTCAAATCTGCTAAGATTGCCCAGAGTGACAGTCTTATCTCCTTTAGAGAAAGAGCTGAAATTATGGAAAAACAGATACAAGCTCTTATGCAAGTGGCTGAGCTGCAATGAAAGGTGCATGCACAGCCTCACCAGGTGTCTGCTGTTAAAGTGAGGTCATTGGTTGGAAAAGAATGAGACCCTGCAACTTTGAATGGGGACATGTGGGAGTACCCTGATGAAGCTGGGGACACTGAGTTTGTAAACTCTGATGGACCTTTTTTGCCAGAAGAAACAGCTTCCCCATCCCCAGTAGTGGCAACATCCCTTCCCTGACCCATGCTGCCATCAGCCTTTCCACCTTTGTCTGAAGAGATAAACCCTGCACTGCCTGAGGCAACAGTTATGGCCTCCCCCAAGGCAGTTGCCAGGCAAGATAATGTTGATTCTCCTCAGAAACCACCCCCAACACCTCTGTTTGCTTCTAGATCTATAAATAGACAAAAGTCTCGGCGGGCCCTAGAAGTGAGGTTGAGAATGTGACCCATGAGAGGTGTGATACACTCAAAAAGAACTGTTTTCTAACTTACATAAACAGAAATCTGGAGAACAGGCATGGGAATGGATATTAAGGGTGTGGGATAATAGTGGAAGGAACATAGAGTTGGATCAGGCTGAATTTATAGATTGGGGGACACTAAATAGAGACTCTGCATTTAATGTTGCAGATCAGGGAGTTTTAAAAAAATCTAACAGTTTATTTGCTTGGTTAGCTGAAATACGGATTAAAAGATGGCCCACTGTGAGCAAGCTGGAAATGCCTGATCTCCCTTGGTTTAATGTAGAAGAAGGGACCCAAAGACTTAGGGATGGTGGGGTGGATTAGTCACTTTAGACTTACTCATCCCATCCAGGAGGGTCCAGAAAATATACCTTTGACCAATGCCTTGTGAAACAGATTTGAGAGGGCAGCACCTGCATCTTTGAAGAGTCTTGTAATTGCCCTTTTCTATATGTCAGATCTCACAGTGGGATACACAGTCACCCAACTACAAAATTTAAATACAATGGGAATAGGCCAGGTGCAGTGGTGGCTCATGCCTGTAATCCCAGCACTCTGGAAAGCTGAGGTGGGCAGATCACTTAAGGTCAGGAGTTCAAGACAACCCTGGCAAACATGATGAAATCCAATCTCTACTAAAAATACAAAAATTAGCTGGGTGTGGTGCTGGGCACCTGCAGTCCCACATACTCAGGAGGCTGAGGCAGGGAATCCTTTGAACCTGGGAGGTGGAGGTTGCAGTGAGCCAAGATTATGTCACTGCACTGCAGTCTGGGTAACAGAAAGATACTTCATCTCAAAAACAAAAAAATAAATAAAAGAATAAATAAATAAATTGATATGATTTGTCTGTGTCCCCAGCAAACTCTGAATGTGAATTTTATCTCTCAGAATTCCCACATGTTGTGGGAGGGACCCAGGGGAAGGTAATTGAATCATGGGGGCTGGTCTTTCCCATGCTATTCTCCTCATAGTGAATGAGTTTCACGAGATCTGATGGATTTTTCAGGGGTTCCCACTTTTGCTTCTTTCTCATTTTCTCTTGCTGCCAACATGTAAGAAGTGCCTTTCACCTCCTGCCATGATTCTGAGTCCTCCCCAGCCATGTGGTACTGTAAGTCCAATTAAACCTCTTTTTCTTCCCAGTCTCAGGTATGTCTTTATCAGTATTGTGAAAACAGACTAATACAGTGAATTGGTACCAGTAGAGTGGGGTGTTGCTGAAAAGATACCCAAAAATGTGAAAGTGACTTTGGAACTGGATAACAGGCAGAGGTTGGAACAGTCTGGAGGGCTCAGAAGAAGACGGGAAGATGTGGGAAAGCTTGGAACCTCCTAGAGACTTGTTGAATGGCTTTGACAAAAATGCTGATAGTGATATGAACAATAAGGTCCAGGTTGAGGTGGTCTCAGATGGAGATGAGGAACTTGTTGGGAACTGGAGAAAAGGTGACTCTTGTTATGTTTTATCAAAGAGACTGGTGGCATTTTGCCCTGTCCTAGAGATTTGTGGAAATTTGAACTTGAGAGAGATGATTTAGGGTATCTGGCGGAAGAAATTTCCAAGTAGCAAAGCATCAAAAGGTTACTTGGATGCTGTTAAAAGCATTCCATTTTAAAAGGGAAACAACATAAAAGTTCAGAAAATCTGCAACTTGATGATGCAGTAGAAAAGAAAAACCCATTTTTTTAAGAAGAAATTCAAGCTGGCTGCAGAAATTTGCATAAGTAGCAAGGAGTCTAATATTAATCCCCAAAACCATGGAAAAAATGTCTCTAGGCCATGTCGGAGACCTTCACAGCAGCCCCTCCCATCCATCGCAGGTCCAGAGGTCTAGGAGGAAAATGTGGTTTTATGGGGCAGGGCCCAGGGTCCCCACGTACAGTCTAGGGACTTGGTGCCCTGTGTTCTAGCCACTCCAGCTGTGGCTGATTGGTGCCAATGTACAGCTCAGGCTGTAGCTTCAGAGGGTAGAAGCCCCAAGCCTTGGCAGCTTCCACATGGTGTTGAGCCTACGAGTGCACAGAAGTCAAAAACTGAGGTTTGGGAACGTCCCCCTAGATTTCAGAAGATGTATGGAAACACCTGGATGCCCAGGCAAAGGTTTGCTGCAGGGGCGGGGCACTCATGGAGAACCTCTGCTAGGGCAGTGAGGAAGGGATATCTGGGGTTGGAATCCCCACACAGAGTCCCTACTGGGGCACTGCCTAGTGGAGCTGTGAGAAGAGGGCCACCGTCCTCCAGACCCCAGAATGGTAGATCCACTGACAGTTTGAACTGTGTGGCTCGAAAAGCCACCGACACTCAACACCAGCCCATGAAAACAGGCAGGACGGAGGCTGTACCCTGCAAAGCCACAGAGGCAGAGCTGCCCAAGACCATGGGAACCCACTTCTTGCATCAGCATGACCTGGATGTGAGACATGGAGTCAAAGGAGATCATTTTGGAACGTTAAAATTTGACTGCCCTGCTGGATTTCACATTTGCTTGGGCCCTGTAACCCCTTTTTTTTGGGCAGTTTCTCCCATTTGAAATGGCTGTATTTACCCAATACCTGTACCCCCATTTTATCTAGGAGTATCTAGCTTGCTTTTGATTTTTACAGCTCATAGGTGGAAGGGACTTGCCTTGTTTCAGATGAGACTTTGGACTGTGGACTTTTGGGTTAATGCTGAAATGAGTTAAGACTTTGGGAGACGGTGGAGAAGGCATGATTGGTTTTGAAATGTGAGGACATGAGATTTGGAGGAGCCAGGAGCAGAATGATATGGTTTGGTTGTGTCCCTACCCAAATCTCCACTTGAATTTTATCTCCCAGAATTCCTATGTGTTGTGGGAGGGACCCAGAGGAAGATAACTAAGTGCAGTCCGGTCTTTCCCATGCTATTCTCGTGATAGTGAATGAGTCTCATGAGATCTGATGTGTTTATCAGGGATTCCACTTTTACTTCTTCCTCAGTTTCTCTTGCTGCCACCATGTAAGTAATGTATTTTGCTTCTGCCATGATTCTGAGGCCTCCCCAGCCATGTGGAACTGTAAGTCTGATTAAACTTCTTATTCTTCCCAGTCTCAGGTATGTCTTTATCAGCAGCATGAAAACAGACTAATACATAAATTTTAAAAGTAAGAAATAAATACAGTGGGAATATTTGGATCCCAAGGTGGCAGGGGTCAAGTGGCAGCACTCAGCCATCAAAGGCAAGGTGCACGTAGCTACTGTAATGGAGTACAGAGGCAAAGTGGCAACAATCAGAATAGTCTGACTCATATAGTGCTCTGGGACTGACTAATCACAGTGTTTCTAGAAGTGAAATTGATACGAAGTCTACTGCATTTTTACTTAATTTATATAAGCAGAAAACTTCTAGGTCGAATGAACAAAAGACCAATCTGAATTATAAAAACAGAGAATCATGGCCCCTTAATTTCCAGACTTGAGCCAGTTTACAGACCCAGAGCTGCTTGAATGAAGGGGAGTCCGTGTCCCCTTGAAAAAGGACTCCATTACACTACTGACAATTTATGCTGTTAATCTTTCTCCCATCCTTCCCCAAGAAGACCTCTGGCCTTCTTGGCCAGGGTAACTATGCATTGGGGAAAGGGAAATGATCAGATATTTTGGGAACTACCGAATACTGGCTCTGAGCTGATGTTGATTCCAGGGAACCCAAAACATCATTATGGTCCTCCAGTTAAAGTACGGGCTTATGGAGGTCAGGTAATAATAGAGTTTCAACTCAGGTCCGACTTACAGTGGGTCCAGTGGGTTCTCGGACCATCCGGGTCATTTCCCCAGCGCCAGAATACAAAATTGGCATAGACATACTTAGTAGCTGGCAGAAGCCCCACATTGGCTCCCTGATTGGTCGGGTGAGGATTATTATGGTGAGAAAGGCCAAATGGAAGCCACTAGCGCTGTCTTTACCTAGAAAAATAGTAAATCAAAAACAGTATCACATCCCTGGAGGGACTGTGGCGATTAGTGCCACCATTAAGGACTTGAAAGACTCAGGGGTGGTGATTCCTACCACATCCCTATTCGACTCTCCCATTTGGCCTGTGCAGAAGACAGATGGATCTGGAAGAATAACAGTGGATTATCATAAGCTTAACCAAGTGGTGACTCCAACTGCAGCTGCTGTACCAGATGTGGTTTCACTGCTTGAGCAAATTAACACATTTCTTGGTACCTGGTATGCAGCCATTGGCTTGGCAAATGCCCTTTTCTCCATTCCTGTCCATAAGGCCCACCAGAAGCAATTTGCCTTCAGCTGGCAAGGCCAGCAATATACCTTTACTGTTCTACCTCAGAGGTATATTAACTCTCTGGCTTTGTGTCACAATCTTATTCAGAGAGACTTTGCTCATTTTTTGGTTCCACAAGATATCACGCTGGTCCATTACATTGATGACATTATGCTGATTGGATCCAGTGAGCAAGAAGTAGTAAACACACAGGACTTATTGGTAAGATATTTGTGTGCCAGAGGATGGGAAATCTGATGAAAATTCAGGGAACTTCTTCCTCAATAAAATTTCTAGGGGCCCAGTGCTATGGGTCCTGTCAAGATATTCCTTCTAAGGTGAAGGGTAAGTTGCTGCATTTGGCCCCTCCTACCACCAAGAAAGAGGCACAATGTCTAGTGGGTCTATTTGGATTTTGGAGGCAACATATTTCTCATTTGGGTGTGTTAATGTGGCCCATTTATTGAGTGACCTGAAAGGCTGCCAGTTTTGAGTGGGGTCCAGAACAGGAGAAGGCTCTGCAATAGATCCAGGCTGCTGTGCAAGCTGCTCTGTCAATTGGGCCATATGACCCAGCAGATCCAATGTACTTGAGGTGTCAGTGGCAGATAGCGATGCTGTTTAGAGCCTTTGGCAGGCCCCCAAAGGTGAATCACAGCGGAGGCCTCTAGGATTTTGGAGTAAGTCTCTGCCATCTTCTGCAGATAACCACTCTCCTTTTGAGAGACAGCTCTTGGCCTGATACTGGGCTTTGGTGAAACTGAACGTCTGACTGTGGGTCATCAAGCCACCATGCAACCTGATCTGCCTATCATGAACTGTGTTTTCTGACTCATCTAGCCATAAAGTAGGCATGCACAGCAGCATTCCATCATCAAATGGAAGTGGTACATACGTGATCGGGCTCAAGCAGGTCCTAAAGGCACAAGTAAGTTACATGAGGAAGTGGCTCAAATGCCCATGGTCTCCACTCCTGCCACCCTGCCTTCTCTCCCCCAGCCTGCACCGATGCCTCATGGGGAGTTCCCTATGATCAGTTGACAGAAAAAGAGAAGACTAGAGTCTGGTTCACAGATGGTTCTGCACAATATGCAGGCACCACCCAAAAGTGGACAGCTGCCTTTCTAGGACATCCCTGAAAGCGGTGAGGGAAAATTTTCCCAGTGGGCAGAACTTTAATCAGTGCACTTGCTTGTGCACTTAGCATGAAAGGAGAAATGGTCAGATGTGTGATTATATACTGATTCATGGGCTGTTGCCAGTGGTTTGGCTGGATAGTCAGGGACTTGGAAGACGCATGCTTGGAAAATTGGTGACAAAGAAATTCAGGGAAGAGGTATGTGGATGGACCTCTCTGAGGGGTCAAAAACGGGGAAGATATTTGTATCCCATGTGAATGCTCACCAACTGGTGACCTCAGCAGAGAAGGATTTTAATAATCAAGTGGATAGGATGACCTGTTCTGTGGACACCACTCAGCCTCTTTCCCCAGCCAACCCTGTCGTCGCCCAATGGGCTCATGAACAAAGTGGCCATGGTGGCAGGAATGCAGGTTATGCATGGGCTCAGCACCATGGACTTCCACTCACCAAAGCTGACCTGACTACAGCCATTGCTGAGTGCCCAATTTTCCAGCAGCAGAGACCAACACTGAGACCTCGATATGGCACCATTTCTCAGGGTGATCAGCCAACTATCTGCTGGCAGGTTGATTATGTTGAACCTCCTCCATCATGGAAAGGGCAGAGGTTTCTCCTCACTGGAATAGACACTCACTCTGGATATGGGTTTGCCTATCCTCCATGCAATGCTTCTGCCAAGACTACCATCTGTGGACTCATAGCATGCTTTCTCCACTGTCATGGTATTCCACAAAGCATTGCCTCTGACCAAGGCACTCACTTTACAGCTAAAGAAGTGTGGCAGTGGGCTCATGCTCATGGAATTCACTGGTCTCACCATGTTCTTCATCATCCTGAAGCAGTTGGATTTATAGAACAGTGGAATGGCCTTTTGAAGTCACAATCACAACACCAACTAGGTGACAATACTTTGAAGGGCTGGGTAAAGTTCTCTAGAAGGCCATATATGCCCTACTACTCCACAACAGAGGTAAGGAAGAGTATGCATGGAATACAGGAGATTCATTAGGGTGTCTCTTAGTATTACCATGCCCTGTGATTAAGGTCAATGGGAAACTACAACAGCCCAATCCAGGCAGAACTACAAATGGCCCAGACCCTTCAGGAATGAAGGTTTGGGTCACTCCACCAGGAAAAAACCATAACCTGCTGAGGTGCTTGCTGAAGGCAAAGGGAATACAGAATGGGTAGTAGAAGAATGTAGTCATCAATATCAGCTATGACCACTTGACCAGCTGCAGAAACGAGGACTGTAATTGTCATGAGTGTTTCCTCCTTCTTTTGTTAAAACCATGTTTGTGTACGTACACACTTGTACTAAGAAGATATCTTCATTTTATTTCCTTTTTCCTTCATCATGTGACATGATTTATTGACTTCACATCACCATTTAAGTATTGTTATAGTATACTTATATACTATACTTACTATAGTATACTTACATACTATATAGTATATAGTATAGTATATAATATACTATATAGTATACTCACATATAGTGTACTTATATGTAGTATATAGTATAGTATGTAAGTATACTATATAGTATAGTAATAGTATTTGGGTTGGGGATTGGTGCATTTCTGATTGTAGGAGGGATAGTTGTATTACGTTAGGCGTAATTATGACCTCATTATCGTCTTTATTTGGAGATTACGTATGATCTCAGGAGATGGATATGGGTTCAAGTTGACAAGAGGTGGACTTGTGATGGTTAATACTGAGTGTCAACCTGATTGGATTGAAGGATGCAAAGTTATTGATCCTGGGTGTGTCTTTGAGGGTGTTGCCAAAGGAGATTAACATTTGAGTCAGTGGGCTGGGGAAGGCAGACCCATCCTTAATCTGGGTGGGCACCATCTAGTCACCTGCCAGCGTGGATCTAATCTAAAGCAGGCAGAAAAAAAAAATGTGAAAAGACTAGACTGGCCTAGCCTCCCAGCCTACATCTTTCTCCTGTGCTGGATGCTTCCTGCCCTCAAACATCAGACTCCCAAGTTCTTCAGTTTGGGCACTGTACTGGTTCTCCTTGCTCCTCAGCTTGCAGACGGCCTATTGTGGGACCTTGTGATTGTGAGTTAATACTTAATAAGTTCCCCTTTATATATAGATCTATCCTATTAGTTCTGTCCCTCTAGAGAACACTAATACACCTTCTGATTTAAAATACTCAGTAAAATGGAAGTTTCAGAATACTGAAGACATTCTACAGACTTCCACAGAAAAATTAGATACAAACAATCAGCAATCAGGATGGCTTCAGATTTCCAAAAAGCAAAATTGGAAATGGAAACTAATGGGAGAAACCCTTTAAACTTCTGAGGTAATCTACAACCAAGAATTCTATATCCAGTCAAGCTGTCAATCCAGCATAAGAGTAGAATATATTTCCAGACATCCAAGTTCCCAAAAAGTCTACATCCCCTGTACCCCATTTCATGAATTACTGGAGGATGTGATCCACAAGCATGTGAATGAGATATAGGAAAAGGCAATTATACAATGGATAGAGAAAAGAGAATTCCCAGTATGATAGTTAGGCACCACAACCAAAGAGCAACCAGTCGAGGTTTGAGGTGTGTGATTAAAGAAACAGATGTGTTGAAGGCCATCATGACTAACATATTCACTGCCTTCATAATCTCAAGAGAGTATATTCAAGGAAGTCCTGGCTCCCATTTTGTTCTACACTTGGCATGTTTGGCCACATTCTAATAAAGTGCCTGCTCTCCCTTCCATATCCTGATCTCTAGATCAGTTGGAGACACTCATTTCACCCCACAGGAAGGTTCTGCATCGATCTTGAGAGGTCAGGGTGAGTTTAGAAGCAGAAAATATAAAACAAGAATACAATCCTTTAAGCATATTTCTGCACATCCTGGATGCCAAAACTGTGACTTGTTCCCTAAAACTCACTCATCACCTTGCTCACTGACATCTAAACATGGGTTCCTGTAAACTCTAGAAGTCGAAGTCAGACCCAGGGACTGTTCACAATTCATCTTCCCTAGGAAGCTTTCATCTAATTGGTAGCAAATACTGCCCTCAAAAAGCTAGGTTTGTTTTTTTCAGTTGTTCAAAATGAAAAGGTGTTGTGTTTAGGGATACTATACAAGTAGCTTTAAAAAAGAAGGAAATACTTAATGCAGGTTGAGTATCCCTTATCCAAAATGCTTGGGACCAGAAGTGTTGCAGACTTTTTTTTTTCAGATTTTGGAACAAGATATCATGGGGATGGAACCCAAGTCTAAACACTTTATTTCAGATGTCACCTTATACACACAGCCTGAAAGTAATTTTATGCAATATTTTAAATAATTTTGTGCATGAAACAAAGCTTGTATTAAGTACTTATGCGTGGTGTTTTCTATTTGTTGTCTCACATTGGTACTCAACGTTTTGGATTTTGGATTAGAGATGTTCAACTTGTATGACAGCTGGATTACCTGAGGGCAAAGAGTGACATGAAATCAAGGATGGATTCACTGAGGACTTCTATGTTGTATTTCTTAACTTGAACAGTGGCCCTGTGTTTGCTTTAAACATTCTCCTGTAAGCTTCACAATAAAAATGCAAGGCCATTAGAATTTCTACCTTCTCTGCCCTTTAACTGGAAAAAGACTGATAAAGCATAGCAATGTCAACCCACATGAAGAAGTAACATAAAAGTATTGAAAACATAACAGTAAAGTTACAAGAGGTTAGAGTTCTTTCAACTGAGGTGACTTGATGACATCACAATGGAGGTGTAGATACAGGGCATTACAGGTAATACACACAAGCGGTAACTGCACTTTAGACACTTAGACTTGTAACAGTACAGATGGTCCTCAATTTATGATGGTTCAACTTCACAATTTTTCCATGATGGTGAGAAAGCAATATGTATTCAGTAGAAAGTGGTACAATCCTCTCTCATGATGCTGGGCGGCAGTGGCGAGCCACTGACGTGATCACGAGGGCAAACTGGTAACTACAGCGTACTGTATTGCCAGATGATTTTGCACAACTATGGGCTAATGGAAAGTATTCTGAGCAAGTTTAAGGTAGGCTAGGCTGAACTATGATATTCAGTAGGTTAAGTATAGTAAATGCATTTTTGACTTACGATGTTTTCAGCTTATGGTGGGTTTATCAGGGCATAATCCCACCATGAGTCAAGGAGCATCTGTGGTACCACAATATCCAGGTGGTTTTAACACCAGTCACAGGCAGTGCTTAAACAAAATAGGTGGGCCGGGTGTTGGTGGCTCATGCCTGAAATCCCAGCACTTTGTGAGGCTTAGGCGGACAGATCACAAGGTCAAGAGTTCGAGACCAGCCTGGCCAACATGGTGAAACCCTGTCTCTAAGAATACGAAAGTTAGCCGGGCGTGGTGGCGCACACCTGTAATCCCAGCTGCTCGGGAGGCTGAAGGAGGAGAATCATTTGAACCTGAAGTTGCAGGCTGCAGTGAGCTAAGATTGCACCACTGCACTCCAGCCTGGGTGACAGAGCAAGACTCCATCTTGGCAAAAAAAAAAAAGAAAAAACAAAAAAGGTTTAAGATACAAATTCTTCAACATTTTGCCCCCTGCCTGGGATCTCTTAGGCCTTTCTCTCCTCCCTAATCCCAGTGAGCCTAGGCCCTGCTATGGTTTTCTCCACATTTAATTCTTTTCTGAAATCTTTCCCATGTATCCATTCATCCATACACTACTTTGTGACTGTATACTGAATGCCAGGCACCGTTCCAGACCTGAGGATAAAGCAATAAATAAAACACTGTGCCTTCAGGGTTTGTCCTGCAAGAGGAGACTGAAAACCAGTTCTCTGTGTCAACAGAGGTTGTGGAGAACATAAACCAGGGAGGGCGGGTCAAGGATGCAAGGGAGGGATGCATGCAGTATTTTTAAATACGAGCTCAGGGAATAGCCTATAGTGAAGCTGACAGCTGAGCACCAACCATGAGGAAGGTCTATCTGCAGTGAGAGCACTTCCAGGGAACAGCAAGTACCAAGATTCTCATTTAAAGTGGTACTTACCACAACAGTGATAGTATCGCCAGTTACATTTCGTTGCACCTATCCTGCCTCCTCAGACCATGTGGCTCCTGAAGGCAAAAACCCTCTGATCTCTTGGGCTCCCAACATTTAACACGGAGCTTTTATGATCAGTTCCCAATCATCATTTATAGATTTTTAGACAACAAAGATATCAGAAAATTCATTTAAAGTATCATGAATTTGTTCTTCAGAATAAAATTAAAATATTTAAGTTTGGAGTATAATCTGCCTAAATCACAATATGTTTCATCAAGACTCATGGCCTAGTCTTTTTCTCTTAATTGCAAAATATATAATATATGGATTTAAACAAAGTGAAGTAAGCACCTCATAACACAGAATTTGAGTAACATGACAAAGGAACATCCAATGCCTATAAGACTCTTGCTGTTTTTGAGAATCTTCAGTTGAGACAGCTATCAAAATAAATGGCCAATCCTTTTAGTACTTACGTTCTCAATATTGACATAAACCATCATCTGACCCTTTACTTCACAGGCTGGCATTTAAATACATTCTCTCCAGTATCCTACTTCTGCAATGACAAGCTCCAGTTAAGATTTTTTTCTAGCCTATGTTGGTAGAATACCTAATGCCATCAGTTTTGACAACTCTTTAAAAATCCTACAGTACTTAGATTTAAACAGATCACACATGGTAGAACAAGCGAATACCTACCAGCTTTGGAAACGCCATAAGCAAATGATTACAGATGAAGGCAGTTTTCTAATAATTTAGATATCAAGTGCAGCTCACCTGCCAAAAATGGTTCTGCCCCAGCCATTCTGTTCCTAACTCAGAGCAACAGTGTTCACAGATTTTTACAGCTTAGTCTAGATAACAACATACTAGACAAGAACATAAACCAGGGCCACTAATCTGTTGCAAGAAGTCACAGTTTACCAAATAATCAACAACTGTGATGATGTCATTGCCTAAACCTTGAAAAAGTTTGAATCAGTTAAAACAAAAATCAACTCATCAAAAACAGGGAAAGTTTTCAACTATGTATTTTAATCAAGTATGAATGGTTCCAAGGATTAACTAATGTTGAAAAGACAAACTCTCCAGTTTAAACTGAAATAAATACATCTGATTTTGAACTAGGGACTCACTGAAGCTAAATAGGTTTTCTTATTTCCTTGACTATTCCGTTTCCTGCCTTCACTGTTCCTAAATCCCAAAAGCAAGTCATCCAGTAATATAACAGGAAATATGAATCTTAAGAACCTTAATATTCAGTTTTACCACCCTTTTGAAATAGTCCTTTGTATACAGCAAGGGAAAACTTAGCTTCCTAACAGTGGAAACTTCTCAGAAAAACTCATCTTACACTAAACAGAATAAAGTCAGCATTTCAAAATTGAGTTTAACCAGGCCACTTTTCTATTTACAGCAAATTAAACCACGTAATTCCTGAAAAGGCATGGAGAGGATTCAAAGAAATATTTGAAAACATCTGCAAAAAACAACTATGACAACCATACAAATAAATGAATACAATTCCATTCAAGTTATGAAGATATTTTCCTTTAATTTATCCAAACATTTCACATTCATGAAGTCATTTATTTCAGAGCAAATGTAAGCTTAAAATATTAAAAATTAAAACATTACAGTATTTACAAGACAGCTGGCAGGGGACACTTGCTGGTATAAAAATAATACAAATACTGTATTTTCCTCTTATCTGCCAGTAAAATGGCAAACAGTTTTGTCTTTCTGAAGGTTCTAGTCAATGACTAAAGATAATGAAGAGCCCCTAATAAAGTACCTTGCCCTGTATGCTCCACTGTCTATAGCTTTAGACCCTCAACATTCTTCTTCAAGTTCTGCAGCTCTTTTTCTTGCCTTCTTTTCTCCAGTTTAAATGCTAACTTGTTAGCTTTCTTCTCCACTCTTCGTTCCTGTTGTAAGTACAAGAACATACTTGTATTACTCATATCTTTAACCTGATACAGGCTGCTTTTACAAAATTCCCCTAATTTCCCCTCCACCAGCTCTTTGTAAATCTCACATCTGAAAAATATTTTTTACCTTGCGCTCTTCTTTGATAGCTTGCTTTCTTGCTCTTTTATCTTCTTTGCTTTCGTTTTTAGAACGTGGCTGGGTTGATACTTTAGGAAGGTCACTGCCATTAATCATCTGTATTCTTTCAGCTTGCTTTGCTGTGAGTCCTTGCTTTGGTAAGACATTGAGAGGTATTCCTGTTTTAGAAGATATTCGAATTTGTTTCGGCTGAAATACAGATAAAATGGTACTAGAGTTATTTCTCATTCCTATTAAAAAAATAGCACATTAATGGCATACTGTTGATGCTTTTCCTAATATCACTGCTAGCCACAAAGATAAAAAGTTACTGAGCGAAAATGTGTACTCTATTTTTTAGGCACTGCATCCTTCAAATAGCTTAGCACACTAGGACTTACCTTTGGTTGATACTTGATAAGCTGTGGATGGTTATATAAATTTGAGTATGTACCTAAACAAACAAATAAAAGTCATGTATCAATAAGCACACTTTCAGTTCCACCAAGCATTACTGAATTCCTACTATATTTCTGACCTTGTGTTTTCATAGTGCAAAATAACATTGGAGTCTCTGATCAATGTTTTATAAATTGCTTACAACTCAATATTGGAATATTACTCTTTCCAAATAATTTTTCACAAATTTCCTAAAAGCGTAACTCTTATTAAAATATATGTATTTTTTCAAAGTTGATATATATATATTTTTTAAGAGTTTCGCTCTTGTTGCCCAGGTTGGAATACAATGGCGTGATCTCGGCTCACTGCAACCTCCAGCTCCCGAGTTCAAGCTATTCTCCTGCCTCAGCCTCTCGAGTAACTGGGATTACAGGTGCCTGCCGCCATGCCTGGCTAATTTTTGTATTTTTAGTAGAGACGGGGTTTCACCATGTTGGCCAGGCTGGTCTTGAACTCCTGACATCAGGTGATCCACCTGCCTCAGCCTCCCAAAGTACTGGGATTACAGGCGTGAGCCACTGCACCCAGACTGAAGTTGATATACTTTAATACTTTAAAATTACTATCATAAAGTGAATATACTTACTACAAATAGATTCACAATCCCACTTCTCTTTGGCTTCTTCAAGGACTACAGTAATCATTTCTTCCTCCTCAGACTCATCAAACTCATTCATTGGCAGGTCTTGATCCTCCAAGGGTTCAAGAGTATTCAATTTTACACAACTTTTGGATGAGTTTTTAAAAGTGAAGACCGAGAGGGGGGAAAATGACCTCTTATTATACTATGTCACTAAAACTGCAATTTCTAGCTGTGGAAAAAAACCAGTGTTTTAAAATGCACATATTCCAGTGACCTATCTGTCATTTTCTGTCAAACTCTGTTCTACCCAGCCCTGCCTTTTCCCTCCAGTGAGTTTTGGATATTCACTTAGCTGATAGGAAAGTAACATCTAGCTGTGTCTTTCCAAGGCAGCTTCCTAAGAAAACAGGTTTTTAAAGCCTAAAAAAGCATAACTCACCTGTCTCTGCGAAGTATTCAAATATTTTACTCAAACTATACAGCTCCTTGTCCTGCTATGGGATCTATATATTATAGTGATCATGGAACATCAGACCTTTCTAGCAGATTTGAACACTTCATCAGTTTCTCTCAGAGGAGAGTCACCTTGATGTGGATGCTGATTTGCCAAAATAACCAGCTGGTCAGTTCCTCTAATCTAGCTGGAGAGACAAATTCTTATCTTTCCGCGAGATGTAAATACCTACTTCTCAAAACACCTGGCATTTCAGAAAGATGAAAAGAGCATATACTTGGAATAATTCTTCAGCCCAAAGACTAGAAACATCATCTTATTTCCCAAGGGGAATGTGTCCCTTTATGTCTTTAACTTTTAAGCAAAACAAAAGTAAAAAAAATTAAAAATGGGCTGGGCGCGGTGGCTCACGCCTATAATCTCAGCACTTTGGGAGGCCGAGGCAGGCATATTACATGGGGTTGAGTTTGAGACCAGCCTGGCCAACATGGTGGAACCCTGTCTCTACTAAAAATACAAAAATTAGCTGGGCATGGCAGCATGCCCCTGTAATCACATCGGCTCAGGAGGCTGAGGCACGAGAATCACCTGAACCTGGGAGGTGGAGGTTGCAGGTGAGCTGAGATCACACCACTACATTCCAGCCTGGGCAACAGAGCAAGACTCCATCTCAAAAAAAAAAAAAAAAAAAAGAAAAATTAAAAAACGAAACACATTCTACCACGACTCTTCTCAAGTCAAAGGTATGGAAAAAGTGGCTCCTCGTATATTCCCATTACATTCTACTTCAGAATGCTTAACGCCAAAATGTAGGCAAAACAGATGAGCTATACATGAGCCAAAGTTTATGGAAAATGTACCACTTTCTTTTCTCCCCCCTCCTATTTTTTTTTTCCTTTTTCATTTTCTTAATATGGATTTTGACTAGGTTAATTTTTTCCTCAATTCAGTTATACTATAGACCTTTCTTTGGAATTTTTTCTTTTTTAAAAAAAATAAACAAGGAAAGAAAAGTCATTGTACTTCTCTGCCTTTTCTTTATAGTAGTCATTCAAAACTTCCTGTAAGCGATTGCTGTCCACTTGAATAGAACCTTCCAATTCTGCATTATCCAGAGCTCCAATTTCATCATCATCATATTGCTCATAAAACTTGAATATAAACAGAGAAAAGATACCATGAAAAGCAAATGTACTCAGTAAGACTACATATTTAAAATTTTTTTTACATTAATTTTATTCTTACACAATAGTTACTTAGGTACTATCACAATTACCATTAAAATATTAGTAGGGATTTAATGCAATAGGATGTGGAAGATATTTCTGTTCAGTATTTTAAGACTTACATTTAGACTAAAAATAGGCTTCCATTTAACATGTAAATGAAAGGCATTATTCTACTTAGCTTGGAGAACAAAATGCTAGGCAGCACAGATTACGTCAAAACATTTTTTAAGATACTTTTTCTTTTCTTTTTTTTTTAAATATCTCACTGTCTCCAAGCCTGGAGTACAGTGGCGCGACCATAGTTCACTGCAGCCTCAAACTCTCAGGCTCAAGTGATCCTCCCTCCTCAGCCTCTGAAGCATTGGGACCACAGGCACATGCCACCACACCCAGCTATTTTATTTATTTTTGTTAATAGAAACAGGCTCTGCATTGCTCAAGATGGTCTCAAACTCCTGGGTTCAAGTGATCCACCTGTTTCGGCCTCCCACAGTTCTGGGATTATAGGCATGGGCCACTATGCCCAGCCTGAAGATATTTTCAAATTCCTTAGTTACGCAAACTAAAAGATTGTGCAACTGAAAATTATCCCACTAATGTACATATTTCGTTCTTATCTAGACAATAATTATTATATTATGCAAATGGTGTTGACACTGTTAAGCTTTGACAAAGAGTAAATGGGGGGGATATATCTCCTGAAGTGTGAGATGTGTAGCAACAATTTGCTTCTCCCTCAAGAGAAGAGGGAAAATAGTATTAGCTGAGAAGGTAGCAAGGTAAGAGCCTTTATTTTAGATTCACCTTGAAGGAAACTAGTCCTTCATTCATTTATCATTTATGGAACACTTTAAACTTCTACTACATGCCAAGACAACATTTTAGGCTTTCAGATGTATCCGTGAGCAAAATACAAAAAACTCTGTCCTTGGGGAATTCACATTCTAATCTGAGACAAATCTATATGACACACACAATAAAGAAGCACAACATTAGACATGATGGGGGTTTTCAGGGCCACTTCTTCGGGGTTTTAAGGGCCAAATAGAAACTCAAGTGAGTTGTCCTACCACAGTGACTGAGAATAAAACGATTACAACTACTTTTGGTTATCCATTCAGGTTGAATGAGACATCATTTGGGCCACCTCCAGGTGTAAGCGTGTGATATAAATTGGAAAAGTCACATCCTCCTAGGCTATTACTCTTCTTCTGCACAGTTCTATGCTCCCTTTGCAGTCTTTGTGCTCCTATACTGCACTGATACCCTTCTGCTTTATGCTGGCTACATGAACCTATAGCTGGATAGTTGTAAATTTCCTATGATTGACTTTGTGGTTGGTGAGCACTTCAACCTGGGTTAAAGTTGACAGGTATTAAAATATATATATATATATATATATATCATAAGATAGTACTAAAGCATCCCTTATTTGGGGACTTTACCTTCTCAAACCTCTCATCATGTAGGGTCAGCTGTTCATTTCTCCTCATGACTGAGGAAGTCATCGAATACTCGGTGAAGCGACTTTTTGTTTCCTCACTCCAGAACAAGTGATCTGCTATAGCTCTGTGGGTTTTTCCGGGCACAGACATATGATCTTCATCTGACAATAGGCCTGCAGAGTCATAGTCATCACTGCTATCTCCCTTCTCATCATCCACATCTTCCCACTCGCTGTCATCTTCATTCTCAGATTTCCTAAAGTAAAGGTCATAAATTACCTACCAAAACAACTTAAAAAGTAACAGAACAAAATCACTTTACACAAGTAAAACTGGAAGGTATTTCAGGAAAGGTTCTTGTCTAGGCAGGAGGGTGTCTGATCAACCCGGTTTGGTAGGAAAAGCAATAAATTTCACATTTTCTGCCCTAAAATACAGAAGTCTCAGATTAAATGCTCTTGAAGGTCTCTTCCAACTGTAACGTTCTATGGTTACCATCCCACTGAAGCAGTAACACTTAGGTCATCATCTCTGCTTTGAAACAAACCACACATACTGTATATCCCTTCCCTCTTCCTCTCCTGTTGATTTATTGGCCTGAAGAATAAAGTCATCCTCAAGCAGATTATCTGGATCATCAAAGTCAAAATCATCATCAAGAGCTGCAACAATGTCAGGATCAAAATCCAGTCGAGGTCCTAGAAGGAAAACAAAAATTGAGCAACAATTCCCAAGGTAGCAACAATTCATTCATATAAGGACCTATGATAGCAAGAGTCTATTAATATATTGAGGATAAAAGAATGATTAAGAACTAAGTTCAGTCTAGTGAAGAATAAAGAGTGATCATGCCAAGACAAAAAAAAAAAAAATGCTGCCTCAGCCCCAGTCAGGGACTTATAAATAAAACTCCCATCTCCCTGGGACAGAGCACCTGGGGGAAGGGGCGGCTGTGGGCGCAGCTCCAGCAGACTCAAACCTTCCTGCCTGCTGGCTCTGAAGACAGCAGCAGATCTCCCAGCACAGTGCTCGAGCTCTGCTAAGGGACAGACTGCCTCCTCAAGTGGGTCCCTGACTCCTATGCCTCCTGCCTGGGAGACACCTCCCATCAGGGGTCGACAGACACCTCACAGAGGAGAGAGCTCTGGTTGGCATCTGGTGGGTACTCCTCTGGGACAGAGCTTCCAGAGGAAAGAACAAGCAGCAATCTTTGCTGTTCTGCAGCCTCCACTGGTGATACCCAGGCAAACAGGGACTGAAGTGGACCTCCAGCAAACTCCAGCAGATCTGCAGCAGAGTGGTCTGTTAGAAATAAACCTAACAGAAAGGAATAGTATCAACATCAACAAAAAGGACATCCACACAGAAACCCCATCTGAAGGTCACCAACAACAAAGACTAAAGGTACAAAAATCCAAGAAGATGAGGAAAAACCAGCACAAAAAGGCTGAAAATTCCAAAAACCAGAATGCCTCTTCTCTTCAAAGGATCACAACTCCTCACCAGCAAGGGAACAAAACTGGATGGAGAATGAGTTTGACGAATTGACAGAAGTATGCTTCAGAAGGTGGGTAATAACAAACTCCTCCGAGCTAAAGAAGCATGTTCTAACCCAATGCAAGGAAGTTAAAAACCTTGAAAAAAGGTGAGAGGAATTGCTAACTAGAATCACCAGTTTAGAGAAGAACATGAATGATGTGACGGAGCTGAAAAACACAGCAAGAGAACTTTGTGAAGCACACACAAATAACAATAGCCGAGTGGAAGAGAGGATATCAGCGATTGAAGATCAACTTAATGAAATAAAGCGTGAAGACAAGATTAGAGAAAAAAGAATGAAAAGGAATGAACAAAGCCTCCAAGAAATATGGGACTATGTGAAAAGACCAAATCTACGTTTGACTGATGTACCTGAAAGTGACGGGGAGAATGGAACCAAGTTGGAAAACACTCTGCAGGATATTATCCAGGAGAACTTCCCCAACCTAGCAAGGCAGGCCAACATTCAAATTCAGGAAATACAGAGAATGCCACAAAGATATTCCTTGAGAAGAGCAACCCCAAGACATATAATCGTCAGATTCACCAAGGTTGAAATGAAGAGAAAAATGTTAAGGGCAGCCAGAGAGAAAGGTCAGGTTACCCACAAAGAGAAGCCCATCAGACTAACACCAGATCCCTCGGCAGAAACCCTACAAGCCAGAAGAGAGTGGGGGACAATACTTGACATTCTTAAAGTAAAGAATTTTCAACCCAGAATCTCATATCCAGCCAAACTAAGTTTCATAAGTGAAGGAGAAATAAAATCCTTTCCACACAAGCAAATGCTGAGAGATTTTGTCACCACCAGGCCTGCCTTACAAGAACTCCTGAAGGAAGCACCAAATATGGAAAGGAAAAACTGGTACCAGCCACTGCAAAACATACCAAAGAGTAAAGACCATCAGTATTATGAAGAAACTGCATCAAATAACAGGCAAAATAACCAGCTAGCATCATAATGACAGAATCAAACTAACACATTACAATATTAACCTTAAATGTAAATGGGCTAAATGCCCCAACTAAAAGACACAGATTGGCAAACTGGATAAAGAGTGAAGACCCATCAGTGTGCTGTATTCAGGAGACCCATCTCATGTGCAAAGACACATATAGACTCAAAATAAAGGAATGGAGGTTATTTACCAAGCAAATGGAAAGCAAAAAACAGCAAGGGTTGCAATCCTAGTCTCTGATAAAACAGACTTTAAACCAACAAAGATCAAAAAACACAAAGAAGGGCATTACATAATGGTAAAGGGAATAATGCAACAAGAAAAGCTAACTATCCTAAATATATATGCACCTAATATGGAAGCACCCAGATTCATAAAGCATGTTCTAAGAGACCTACAAAGAGACTTAGACTTCCACATAATAATAATGGGAGACTTTAACACCCCATTGTCAATATTAGACAGATCAACGAGACAGAAAATTCACAGGGATCTTCAGGACTTGAACTCAGCTCTGGACCAAGTGGACCTTATAGACAGCGACATAACTCTCCACCCCAAATCAACAAAATATACATTCTTCTCAGCACCACATCGCACTTATCCTAAAATTGACCATATAACTGAAGTAAAACACTCCTCAGCAGATGCAAAAGAACGGAAATCATAACAGTCTCTCAGACTACAGTGCAATCAAATTAGAACTCAAGATTAAGAAATCCACTCAAAATTGTACAACTACTTGGAAACTGAACAACCTGCTCCTGAATGACTACTGAGTAAATAACAAAATTAAGGTAGAAATAAATAAGTTCTTTGAAACCAATGAGAAAAAAGATACAACATACCAGAATCTCTGGGACACAGCTAAAGCAGTGTTTAGGGTGAAATTTATAGCACTAAATTCCCACAGGTGAAAGCAGGAAAGATCTAAAATCTAACATCACAATTAAAAGAATTAGAGAAACAAGAGCAAACAAATATAAAACCTAGTAGAAGACAAGACATAACTAAAACACAGCAGAACTGAAGTAGATAGAGACACAAAAAAACCCTTCAAAAAAACCAATGAATCCAGGAGCTGGTGTTTTGAAAAGATTAACTGCTAGTCAGACTAATAAAAGAAAAGAGAGAAGAATCAAATAGACACAACAAAAAATGATAAAGTGGATTTCACCACTGATCCCACAGAAATAAAAACTACCATCAGAGAATACTATATAACACCTCTATGCAAATAAACTAGAAAATTAGAAGAAATGGATAAATCCCTGGACATATACACCCTCCCAAGACTAAACCAGGAAGAAGTCGAATCCCTGAATAGACCAATAACAAGTTCTGAAATTGAGGCAGTAATAGCCTACTAACCGAAAGAGAAGCCCAGGATCAGACAGATACACAGCCAAATTCCACCAGACGTATAGAGAGGAGTTGGTACCATTCCTTCTGAAACTATTCCAAACAACAGAAAAAGAGGGACTCCTCCCTGACTCATTTTATGAGGCCAGCATCATCCTGATGCCAAAACCTGGCAGAGACACAACAAAAAAAGAAAATTTCAGGACAATATCCCTGATGAACATCAATGTGAAAATCGTCAGTAAAAAACTGGCAAAACGAATCCAGCAGCATATCAAAAAGCTTATCCACCACAATCAAGTCGGCTTCATCCCTGGGATACAAGCCTGGTTCAACGTAATCCATTACATCAACAGAACCAATGACAAAAACCACATGATTATCTCAATAGATGCGGAAAAGGCCTTCAATAAAATTCAACACCCCTTTCAAGCTAAAAACTCTCCATAAACTAGGTATTGATGGAACATATCTCAAAATAGTAAGAGCTATTTATGACAAACCCACAGCCAATATCATACTGAATGGGCAAAAGCTGGAAGCATTCCCTTTGAAAACTCGCACAAGACAAAGATGCCCTCTCTTACCACTCCTATTCAACATAGTATTGGAAGTTCTGGAGGGCAATCAGGCAAGAGAAAGAAAGAAAGGGTATTCAAATAGGAAGAGAGGAAGTCAAATTGTCTCTGTTTGCAGATGACATGACTGTCTATTTAGAAAACCCCATCATCTCAGCCCAAAATCTCCTTAAGCTGATAAGCAACTTCAGCAAAGTCTCAGGATACAAAACCAATGTGCAAAAATCACAAGCATTCCTATACACCAATAATAGACAAACAGAGAGCCAAATCATGAGTGAACTCCCATTCACAATAGCTACAAAGAGAATAAAATAGGCATACAACTTACAAGGGATGTGAAGGACCTCTTAGAGGAGAACTATAAACCACTGCTCATTAGAGAAATGCAAACCAAAACCACAAGGAGATACCATCTCACGCCAGCTAGAATGGCAATCATTAAAAAGTCAGGAAACAACAGATTCTGGAGAGGATGTGGAGAAATAGGAAGGCTTTTACATTGTTGGTGGGAGTGTAAATTAGTTCAACCATTGTGGAAGACAGTGTGGTGATTCCTCAAGGATCCAGAACCAGAAACACCATTTGACCCAGCAATCCCATTACTGGGTATATACCCAAAGGATAATAAATCATTCTACTATAAAGACACATGCACAAGTAGGTTTACTGCAGCACTGTTCACAATAGCAAAGACTTGGAACCAGCTTAAATGCTCATCAATGATAGACTGGATAAAGAAAATGTGGCACATATACACCATGGAATACTATGCAGCCACAAAAAAGGACGAGTTTATGTCCTTTGCAGGGACATGGATGAAGTTGGAAATCATAATTCTCAGCAAACTAACACAGGAACAGAAAACCAAACACTGCATGCTCTTACTCATAAGAGGGAGTTGAACAACTGAGAACACATGGACACAGGGAGGGGAACATCACACACTGGGACCTGTTGGGGGATGGGGGGGCTAGGGGAGGGACAGCATTAGGAGAAATGCCTAACGTAGATGATGGGTTGATGGATGCAGCAAACCACCATGACATGTGTATACCTATGTAACAAACCTGCACATATATCCCAGGACTTAAAGTATAACTAAAAAAAAAAAAAGAAAAAAGAAATGATGCTTCTCCTTTTAATATCCACTGGTAAAAATACTGTTCCATTATACATCTATAATGTTCAACCTTGTCTAGCATAATTCAAAGGTTTTGTCTGCAGGAAGAAACTGGGCTTTAAATTCACCTGTTAAAAGTAACTCAAATGAACAATTTTTAGACTGTTACACTTTCAGTCTTTTCTGACTATGAGATTTTAATAAATATCTACCTGTTTCTTCAGATATATTCTTCCATCTATAAAAATACTAGGCTGACTCTAGGCACACTGCTTAGGAGTTAGCCCGGCTCCACAAGGAGAAAATGAAAACAAACAACAACAACAAAACTCAAGTTCAAGACAAACTTTCAACTCAAAATTTATCATCTGACATGGCCTCCAACACCCTCTGCTACATGGCCATTGCTTAACCCTCCGGCCTCATTTCTTTTTAATCCATACCCTTCCTTCTGGGCCTGCTAAAATGTGTACAGTTACCTATATTCATGTTCTGTTGCCTTAGCACATAGAGTCCACTGTCTGGAACATCCTCTTGTCCCCACCCCTCCCCTCTTTCTTCTATCTACCTAACTTTTACTTAAGAAACAAACTAAACATCACCTCCTTTAGAAAGCCTTGCTCAACTCTGTGAGGCTGGGTTTGGTACTCCTCGCCCCACTAGTACTATCTATCTATACTGTAATTTACCATTTATTGTTTATTTTTCCCAAACGAGGTAAATTTTTGGGTCAGAGACTATGCTTTATTCTGTTTTAACCCAAGGCCCTGCCACACAGACAGCGGCAACTCAAAAATCTGTAGAATAAATTAATGAATGAATGTCACAGGACAGGTGTTAGTTAATAATTAAGGCAACTCAGGAGAAAATACCAACATCACTTCTGTGAACTTTTGTGTTTGTTCTGAAATACAATGTTGGTACTAAAACTTAAAAACAAAAATTTTCCCCCAATATATGTGTAGATGGTAAAATGAACTTCTATAAAAATACCTGTATGCTCTTGGGAGAAACTCTGAAAGACAACAGATTATTTTGCAAAATTACACTACAAGTAATGAATAATGAACACCACTATGTTTGTAAGAGGTTACGTGAAGGTTACAATTCCCCTACTAGATTACCAAGAATAGTTTCCCCACTTTCCTCTCCAAACAGGAACTCAAAAGATGCAAGGATTTGATGGTAGGAATACAAAAATACAAAGACCACACTCATCCCTTCCTAATAATCCCTGATCTGAATTCCAGACATATCTCAATTGTTTCAATACTTTAATGGGGATAAAAAAATCCTACACCATTTATGTTTTGCAAAATACATTTATCCACATAAAAAGATAAAGGAATTAAAAATACCTGAAACTGGAGCTGCTTTATTTAACAATCCAACATCTTCCTCAAACTCTGAAGCAAACACTGATGAAGGCAACTTAATTCCAGTGCTCTTGAAAAAGAAATTGCACAATGGTTAGGTTTATTTGGAAATACTTCTTAACTAGTGTACTGGGTTGAAGTCCCCCCAAAATCAATGTCCATCCAGAACCTCAGACTGTGACCATATTTGAAATAGGGTCCTCTCAACTATAAGATGAGGTCTTACTGGACCATGGTCCTATAACGAGACCAATGAGGACAGAGACTCACAGGGGAGAATGCCATATGCAGATGACAGCAGACTGGAATGAGGCCTCTATAAGGCAAGGAACTCCAAGGAATGATCACTGATAACCTTCAGAAGTTAGGAATGAGCCATGCAACAGCCTCTCCCTCTAAGTCCCCAAGAAAAAAACCAACCCTGCCGATACCTTCATTTCAAACTTCTGACCTCCAGAACCATGAAGGAAGAAATTTCTGTTGTTTTAAGTCACCTAGTTTGTGCTCATTTGTTACTGCAGTCCTAGGAAACTGTTACAACTACATTCTATGTTCTCTCACCTGTGCTCCAGGTTGTATATATGTTAAACATGTGGCCGGGCACGGTGGCTCACGCCTGTAATCCCAGCACTTTGGGAGGCCGAGGCGGGTGGATCACCTGAGGTCGGCAGTTCAAGACCAGCCTGACCAACATGGAGAAACCCCGTCTCTACTAAAAATACAAAATTAGCCAGGCATGGTGGCACATGCCTGTAATCCCAGCTACTCGGGAGGCTGAGGCAGGAGAATCGCTTGAACCTGGGAGGCGGAGGTTGCGGTGAGCTGAGATTGCGCCACTGCACTCCAGCCTGAGCAAAAAGAGCGAAACTCCATCTCAAAAAAAAAAAAAAAAGTATATTCCATCGTAAACTCAAAAGCAACTCTTTATAATACATCACAGCGCTTTCTCCAGTAAATTATTCCATTTATCCCTCAGATCCCATGAGTTTTCACCCTGTTTTAGCAAAAGAACGAAAACTAAGAAAGTTTAAATGGTCCACCCCCGAGAATGATCAGTAAGTGAGATTCTGGGATTCAAATCTCAGAGTTTCTTAACTCCACTTGCCTGAAGTTTCAAAACAAAATTAAACTTTTTCCTCTTAAACTAGAGATAACATCCTAATCTCTAGTAATGGCACAGCCCTTGTATGAATTGGCTATCTTAAATCCTTGGGTGGTTATAAATCATTTTGCTCTGTCCTATGTCCCCTAGAAATCTCTTACTTACAGTGATTTCACTCTATTCTTTGGGGCATCATCTCATTTATAGTTAACCAAAACATAAATGACTGCAACCGCTCATATAGCTAGTCTATATCCCGTATAACCTCCATACCCACGGCTAGATTAAGCTCCTTTAATAGTTTTATCATGTGACCTTCTTGAGTTTCTAACAGGTCTCAATTTTTCACTCTGTATTTAAGGCCCTGGTTCTCAAGGCCCTATAAAATCAAGGCCTACTCTGTGTATCCAAATTTCTCAGTTATTCTATACGACCATGCAAATCAAGTTCATTCCTCAGTCATGTAACAATGCAAAACACTTTACTTGGCATGCATGTGCCTGACACTGAACCACAATGCTAGCTGTCTCGGCATCCTGACTGAAAAAGTTCCTTCTCCTGTCAACAGTACCCACCGCTTGGTGGCCAGCTCAGTTCCTACCCTCCCACATGAAGCCCCTTCTGATCACTGTCCTAGAACTTCCCTTGTGTGAAATCCCCGCCTTCTTCACACACTGCAATCTACTTAAACATGTGCTAGCCTACATTCTCTGACTGGTTCTTATGCTTGTTTCCTCTCCTTGACCAAACAGTTGATAACGTGAGGACAACCACCATGTATTATTTATCTCTGTGCACCTTACCACCTGCCCTATCCTTAGCCCAGGAGGAGGCACAAAGCTGGAATGTGCATCCTCATTGGCTCACTGAGAAAGCTCTCTGAATTGGAAGCCTCTGAGGAGCATGAGTAAAGGCTACATATGGCAGTGTACACACAGCAAGATGTTACGGCTTCCAAAATGAGTTTCTCAGTAGCATAAACATGGGCAAAGATTTGTTATTTTGCTATAGAGTACATTTTTAAGAAAACAGCTTTACTAAGACATCATTCACATACAATTCACCTATTTAAAGTGTACAATTTAATGTTTTTTTAAGTATATTACATTATTAATTACTTAAAATTATAGCAAAATCTACATAGTGTTTTAGCCTTTAGGCTTTTAAAAAGGTACCTTTGTGATATTTATCCTTAGAGGTTTGGGGTTAAACACAAGGTCAGCTTGTGTTAAATGAATTTACCTTTGTGAGATATTTTTCAAATCTTGAAAGAAAAGAATCACATACACGATTAGAGTTTAAAGAGGAATTACTTTTTTTTTTTAGGAGTACTGTGTTTTCATTGGTTGCAGTAGTTCTCAACTACGTGGTGTTTGCCCAGCTACTTTCCACAATGGTACCACCCTCTTTCTTTCATGTCAAAATCAGGGCCTGCTCAAGCATCAATCATTTCTATGCTGCCTTTTTATACTGTCTCACACTGTTTCTAGGGGTAATTCATTATTTCTAATCTATTTGAATTTGGTGGTGTGTTACAAATTAAAGTAAAAAAAGTACATGGGACTAATCCATATTTTTTCATAGCTGTATAGAAAACCAACGACAATTTTGTTTTTAAATACAATTCAGTTGTCCCTGTAAACATCACTGAATTGTCCATTTAAGAGCCTTATCCTGTTAAAAAATCAATTAGTGATTGCTTTTACTCAAAATGAATTAAGGATTAAAAGTACTGATCAATACAAGCCAGGTAAGACTTTACTAAGAATTTTACCCTTAGATAAACAAGTTGAGCCACTATGGAACTCCTTCTCTCCCTCAATAGGTTATAGAAGGAAGTGAGCCAGTAAGTCCCTACTACCAATAAAGCCTTGAGGAAGAAGAAATAAAGAAGTTGGTTCTCTATGACAGAGATGTGATAGGATTTGGGGCGTTACAAAAGAGTCACAACCTAGTTAGTGAACAAGCAGCTGCAGTTACTACCTTTCTTTGGGATGATATCCTGAAACCAAACCTTTCTAAGTATCCTTAAGCAACCAGCTATTGCCTGTAAGAACTACAATCACATCTTCCCCAAGGAAAGGAATGCCTAGACCATGACAGAATTGGGGAATAAGGGGCAGGGTAAACTGGTGCCCTTTTTATCTCTTACCTTTTGCTTATAAACCTAATGAATGTCTCCTTTTTCTAAAGTGCTAGATGATATAAAAGTTTCCCACAGGGAAATTTACTCTACATCAAATTAAAAATAAGGTCACAAAGGCATACAACATGGGCATTCTTAACATAAACAGGAGAGAAAACAGAACTTAGACTAACAGCACTAATTTCATATAAAGATGTACTATCATTTGTCCTGAAAGAGAAGGTATTAAAGTGGACTGAACATTAGTTTACAAGACAGGAATGTTATTATCATCCACTCATTCTGTTTGCTTATGAGTAGCCTGCAGCTTTTACAAAAGTGTTAAAGATCTAAATATTCCACAAAAGTTAAGTCCTATCTTAGAACAGAGTTTATGATCCTGAAACAGTTATGTTGTTAACATGTAGAATGTCAGCTGCTTCTCCTATTGAAAAGTGCTGTCTAACATGGCCATGTCTATCAATCGAAAGTTCTAAACCTATAAAAAGGCTGTTGCGTTGACACCTGCCACCAGAGAAGAGGTGACCTATTCTCTCCTGATGGTACACACGTGCATACACATACATAATTTTAAGTGGAGGCATGGTCTATCTTTGTGCTCTTCATACGGACACCATTTCTTGCCCCAAACAGTTATCTTGATTTAAAAATGATTTCTTCACCCACTCCCACACTTAAACTGCTGAAAAGCCTTACTGGAATGACTAGCGATTCTTCTTTCTCTTCTCTCCGGTTGTGTGCACTGAAGGTACTTGAGGGAATAAGCTCTGAGGGCCCAGATGGTTCCTTCAGGTGCTGCAGGTAGTCATAGTCATCATCAAAGAACACTCCATACTTCCTCTGTTCTGCTCGCCTTTCCTCACTGTCTATCTATAAACAAAATGGAATTAGTACTTTCTTCACTGTTTATCTATAAACAAAATGGAATCAGTATGCCTTCCAAGGATAAGGCAAGGGAATATTACAATGAGTACAGCTTTCCAAGTAAGAAGCAGATGGCACATGAACATTTTGGCTGATGGGAAAAAGACAAAGAATTCTTGACAAACAGGAAATGCACAGCTTCAAAACCACAGTGCTACATAACATTAAAATGGAATGAAAACATTCATGGTTTCAAAAGGGCAATAAAAATAAATAACAATTGCTCCTTCCGCTAGACATTTATGTGCAACATTCTGAGTCACGAAATACACATACAACTTATTTTATCGTCTATTTGGAGGGTTACAAGAAAAGACTTGGGGGGCCAGGTGCAGTGGCTCATGCCTATAATACCAGCACTTTGGGAGGCTGAGGTAGGACGATCACTTGAGCCTAGGAGTTCAAGACCAGACTGGACAACATAGTGAGACCTCGTTTCTACAAAACAGTTTTAAAAATCAGCCAGGCCCGGTGGCATGTGCCTGTAGTACTGGCTACTCTGGAGGCTAAGGTGGGAGGATCGCTTGAGCCCAAGAGGTAGAAGTTGCAGCGACCTGAGATGGAGCCACTTTGCATGCCAGCCTAGGCAACAGATATTTGGGTGCCTTGAAAGGTAAGTACAATTTCTTTTATTTATATGCAAAAAAAAAAAAACCTTCTCAACATAGAATAAAATTAGCTTTACTGAAAAGCTAAACATGGCCCATGTCCCCCAATACTCTGTTTCCCAACACTCTGTTTTATAATATCTACACTTAATAAGTAGAGTCTAACATTAAGTCAATCTTTTCGAGGCTCCCTTGCAAAGTTCCCTGAGCTAACCAAGAAGCTCAGATATTTTACATTTCCTAAGATGAGCAACCAGGAGGCAAAATGCAGTTTGTGGTTATAAAACCGCAGGATCTTAGAGAAAGCACAGTTGGAGCATATACGGGTGCCCTAAATATAACATCATGCCACATTGTAGCTGATGCTTTGGTAAATATTTACCATTATTCTACAAGATTTGCTCATTTAAACATCTCTAATAAAGATCTTTGTCTTCCCAATCAAAATAACATGAATGATGTAAAAATCAGCAAACTGTACTGAAAATTAACTTATAGATTATTTCCCAGAATATCAGTTATCTGAGAATAACAGCTGACTTAACAATTTATTAAAACTATTAACATGGCCGGGCGCAGTGGCACATGCCTGTAATCCCAGCACTTTTGGGGGCCAAGCTGGGAGGACTACTTGAGCCCAGGAGTTCGAGACCAGCCTGGGCAACATGCCGAGACTACTTACTTAAGAAAAAGAAACAAACACACAAAAAACCTATTGTCTACCTACAAACTGACTGGCTAAAGAACAGGACCTACTTTTTGTGTGGGCAACAGAACCCTTTGGGGTGCAGTCTCATCTGCTGCTAAAGGATCTCGTTGGCTCCGGTGGACCAAGTGAAAAGACACAGCTTTCTTCTTCTCTATAAAGGGTTTTTTCTTCCTGTGAGGCTTCAAAGGAACAAAATCACAACAATTAGTTAAAACAAAACAAAACGACAGAGAACAATTCCATAGTTCACTCATCCATCTTTAGTAGTCATGTTAAATACTTTTTAAAAATCTACACTTCTAGGGCAGGCAACATCAGCTGTGTTCTGTAGAATCCATACTTAACCTTCCTTCAACATACATTCCTTGAGCACCTACTTTGTGCCAGACCTTGTTATGGGAACTGAGAATACAGAAGTGGGAAAGTCAGATAAAGTCCCTGTTCTTAGCAAGAAAATCAAGATAATTTCCGGTGAAAATATATAAGACAGCGACGTGAAAATGACTTAAAAGTGGCTGCTCAGGGAAGGCCCCTGGCCGACTGAACAAGAATGACAAGAAGCCTGCCACAACATAATCTGGAGTAGACAGCTCCACATAGGGCATCTACCAACCAGCAAATAAAATCACGATACAAAGAGCTAAAGTTTAATAAGATCCATCATCCACTTCTACATTCTTACTTCGCTATTCAATTTTGATTCTCTAAACTGTGAAACCAATTAAGTGGCTTTACTTTGGGCCCAACCTTATGCTCTCCCACAAGTTCCCTTTCTCAGAGCAAACAAAGACAGGCAGACACCTGCCACTCCAACGCTGAGGGAGACCAGCAGCTCCCTCTGCTCGAACCCCAAGAAGCACAGGGTGGTGCGTTTGTGTCCGCAGTCACAAGCTTTTAGCTAACCGAAAGCGCACAGGGCTGCAGGCTCCCAGGGGTAAAAACGAGGCCATACTCCTCTCCGGGCCACATCCCAGGGAGGCTCGGCGGTGCGAGACTGTAACTAGCAAAGAATGCCCGGGGTGGTGAGGATGGCCCATTTCAGGGTACTGTGCCGCAAGCAGCCTCTGGCACGACCCAGACCCAGGCCGCAGTATCCAAGGCATTACCGGAAGCAGCCTGGCCTCTGCAAAACCGCAGCGCCCGGCCGCCGAAACAAGTAAGGCTTGCTTACCATGCTGCAGCCGCGCGGCGCTCACCCCCAACAGAGGCGGCGAAGATACCCTCGAAGTCCAGCGGGGAGACCAAGGCCCAGCCCAAGGCCGCCTCTGTATGCCTCACCACACGTGCGACCCCAACACCCGGCGATAACGTCACCCAGTCGGCCATGGAAATGGACCAATCGCCGAGGAGCTGATGGGTCGTGACCGGAAGTACGTAACTCGCTGCGTCTATAGGATCGCGGGAAGCTACCGGGAGGTGGGGCTAGCTTGGCTCCCTACCCTGAGCCGGCTGTGTTTTTCCGGCCTTTAATCTCCCGCCGGGGAAAGGGAATGGCGTGGCTCCTTAGCGTTGAGGCGCCACAGAGGGGTTTCTGCTTGTGGACGAACCTCCTTTTATAACTCCCTCTATGGAGATTAGAGGGGACGAATCTAGCATCGCCGTTGATTTGTGTCCCTTTCCTATTCCCAACCATAAAACAAAGCCAGGGACACGGAAGGGAGGCGACCACCCCGCTGGGGTGCTGGGGGCGCCAAGTTTCAGTTCCTTCTCCGGGTGGGGGCGGAGTCGGTTGCCGCAGCAACGGAGTCCCCCCTAGCCTTTATAGACTGCATCAGACTTGATCAGGTTTTATTTTCCACTGTTTCATGAATTGCTTTCTTGTGCCCTGTTAACCAAACCCCCGAGACTCTGTTAACTGTAGAGGCATTTGAACTAATAAAATATATTCAGAATCTCTGGTTTTTGAGTGTTAACTCTCTCCCACCGTTTAAACAAATAGGCTATAAGCACGCACTCTTAGGAAGACTTCAGGCCAGTGTTGGCGCATTCACATAGCTTTTCTTGGACAAAGGTGTGTGGTAAATGCAATCACTTTCATCAGCAGGCCTTTTTTTCAAATTTGTTTCCCCCACTTCCCAGCTTCTGGTGACCTCTCAATGAATGAGTTGCCTTGGATTATGTCTTTATGCCGTAGGCATTACCACTGTATTTGTGGAGTATTATCCTTTTATTACAATAAAAATTATAGAAATAGGCCAGGCACAGTGGCTCATGCCTGTCATCCCAGCACTTTGGGAGGCCGAAGCGGGTGGATCACCTGAGGTCAGGAGTTCAAGACCAGACTAGCCAACGTGGTGAAACCCCGTCTCTACTAAAAATACAAAAATTAGCCAGGTGCGGGGGCAGGTGCCTGTAATCCCAACTACCTGGGAGGTTGAGGCAAGAGAATAGCTTGAACCCGGGAGGCGGGGGTTGCAGTGAGCTGAGACCATGCCATTGCACTCCAGCCTGGGTGACAAGAGAAAACTCTGTCTCAGAAAAAAAATTATAGAAATAATTTAGGTTAGGACCATAAAACTTGTCTTGGGATATTGCTTTGTAACAGAGATAATACATAGCACTCCTATGGCCAGAGATTTGTTGTTGTTATTCGTTATATACAATTAAGAGATCCAAGAGGGCAGTTTTTATTTCCTTTCAATCAGTTGTATTTACTGCTGTATCCTCAGGGGCCTGATGCATGGGGCATATATGCTCAGTAAGTATTTATTTAAATGAATTAATGTTCTGGCGCTTTATCTGCATCATCTCATTTCATCCTCACCGCAACACTATGAAAGATATGCAATTATCTTCAGCATCCTACAAATCCTAAAAATGAGGCAAGAGAAATACAAATTAAGTACTAAGCCCCCCCAGCTGACTGAATGGACTCCCTTTTGGTCAACGGGACCCAGAGTAACCTTGAAAACTGAGTTCTTGCTTTGCCTTGTTATATCCCCTCCGTCACTAACCAGGATCAGGCTTTCTTCCTAAGGGATAAACAGAAACCATTCCTTTCAAAAGACTCCACCGCTGATATTAGCCTGTTGCTGCCCTTCCTTTTTTGCCTAACAGACTACCCACCATGGGGTGGTTTTTGTCCAGTCTACAGAGCATGCACAGTATGGGTTTTATTGGCCTCTACTTCACCTTTTGACATCAGAGGCTGAAAACTTCAGATCATGCTGATGCCCCATTTTTTGTACCTAGGACCGATGAAGGGGTAATGAAGCTCAATTGCACATTTACATGTTTCTCCCTTCATAAATATTCATGATTCCTCCTATAGCTTATTAAATGTGTGTATTCTGCCACCCTGCTCCCTTTCACTTTGCTCCTCCCTCAGAATGTATGTTTTTGGCTTCTGGCTGGAGGATATTCCCAGCCTGTCAGAAAGGCCACCCTGCAGGCTGAAACCCTTATGCGCCTCATCTTTCTTCAGGTCAAAAGCATAAGAAAGTTACCTTCTGATATGGTTTGGCTGTGTCCCCACCCAAATCTCATCTTGAATTGTAACTCTCATAATTCCCGTGTGTTGTGAGAGGGACCCAGTGGTAGATAACTGAATCATGGGGGTGGTTTCTCCCATACTGTTCTTGTGGTAGTGAATAAGTCTCATGAGATCTGATAGTTTTATAAGAGATTTCCCCTTTCACTTGGCTCTCATTCTCTTTTGCCTGCCACCATGTAAGGCATGCCTTTTGCCTTCTGCCATGATTGTGAGGCCTCCCCGCCACTTGGAACTCTGAGTCCATTAAACCTCTTTTTCTTTATAAATTACCCAGTCTCTGGTATGTCTTTATCAGCAGTGTGAAAACGGACTGATATGCTTTCTCAAGGTCATACCACTAGTAAATGGCAGAGCCCAGATTTAAACCTAAGGAGCCTGACTAGAGCCTGGCCACCTAATCATGTTGCTTGTTTGTTTTTGTTTTATTTTTCTTCTGAGTAATATTCTGCTTTTTTTTTTTTTTTTTTTTTTTTTTTTTTTCCTGAGACAGGATCTTGATCTGTCAACCAGGCTGGAGTGCAGTGGTGTAAACATGGTTTACTGCAGCTCGACCTCCTGGGCTCAAGCAATCCTCTCACCTCAGCATCCTGAGTAGCCGGGACCACAGGTGTGTGCCACTATGCCCGGCTAATGTTTTTATTTTTTGTAGAGATAGGGGTCTCACTGTGTTGTCCAGACTAGTCTTGAACTCCTGGACTCAAGTGAGCCTCTCACCTCAGCCTTCCAAAGTGTTAGGATTACAGGCCACCGTGGCCAGCCTGCTTACTTTATATATTTATCATTCTAAACACTAACCACACAGTGCTAAGCACTTTTTATTCATGATGTCTAATTCCTTCAGCAAGCCAGTGAAGTACAGTTAAATGACACTAAACCAATCTTGCAGATGTGAAATCTGAGGTTCAGAGAAATGAAGTTATTTACTTAAGGTCACACAGTAAGTAGAAAAGCCTAGAAGTGTAGTCCATCAGACTTGTTTAGGAAGGCCATTCCCTTATCCATATACTATACTACCTCCCTGAGGCAGCCAACCAGCAAATTCTGTTCATCCTACTTTCTAAAAATCCACATATATCACTTCGTTACTCATTTTATCAAATTTATCGTTTTAAACTCAGGTCACTTCCCTGTATAAAATCCTTCGATGGACTGGGCACAGTAGCACACACCTGTAATCCCAGCACTTTGGGAGGCCAAGACGGGTGGATCACCTGAGGCCAGGAGTTCGAGATCAACCTGGCCAACATAGCAAAACCCTGTCTCTACTAAAAAGTACAAAAATTAGCCGGGCATGGTGGCACACACCTGTAGTTCCAACTACTTGGGAGTTTGAGGCAGGAAAATTGCTTGTACCCAGGAGGCAGAGGGTGCATTGAGTCAGGATCGTGCCACTGTACTCCAGCCCGGGCAACAGAGTGAGACTCCATCTCAAAAAAAAAAAAAAAGAAAGAAAAAGAAAAAAAATCCCTTGATATCTACCCTTGGACTTCAGGATAAACTATTTGCAGAGCAACCAAGATTTTATATCTTCTGGTCTCCAGCCATCAATTTAACATGACGTCTCCTTATTCTCCCACGCTCCACTCATGATCCAGCCCTATGAAACTGGGTGCAGTTCCCAAACATACCTGAAAGACATTGGCTCTCTCCTGCCCGTCTAAAAGGCTCTTTCTTTCTCTCCTCTCCTTGTTTACAAGTCATAGTTTAGCCATCTGTTTCTTCTGGCTGAAGCCAAGTCTAGCCGAAGCTAAGTTGACCCAAAAGGGGCAGTAGGGGAATTCCTGTGAAGGACTGCCCCAAACCATCCTGAGATGGGCTGGACAGAATTCCAAAGAAAGAAGCACTAAACGCTGGGGTGATCAGTCCAAAGCGTTTATTGGAGGCGTTACATTCAGAGTGCTTAAGTGGATAGGGCAAAAAGAGATGTTTCTACGTAGGTATGTCAGCAATGAGAAGTCGGGTTATGGAGTTTATGAGGGTTTAGGGAATTTGGCTTAGGTCTGGGCTAGTTTCTATGTGTTTAGTAACATATTTTGATCTTTCGGTGTTTGAAGCAATAACCTACACAACTTTATCAGTGCCTGGGAATGTTCAAGGTCCAGGCTTAAGTTTAAGCCTACAGGGTGAAAAAAACCCCATGCAGCTGGCCAGGTCACAGAGTGGTCAAGGCACTCTGTGTTAGTCAGGACACAGAAAGAAAGTGGGGGGCTCTGAGGGACCCTACACCATCTCTGCCTCTCGGCAACATTTTCATACTCTTCAAAACTGGGGATCATCCCGAATGTTCTCACTGTATCCTGTACACACTACTCTACTCAGTTATGCTAAATTGTAAATTCTTATTTTAATCTATCTCTAGAACCAGACTGCAGTCAGCTACTGAAAAGCAAGGATCCTTGTCTTGCTGACTTGACGTCTTTAGGGCCTAGCATAGTAAAGGCTCAATAATAATTGCACTGTTCCAAGTATTTTACCTATATTTATCCATTAAATCCTTATAGCAGATTTAAGTGGACATACTATTAACCTTTTCTACTCAGTAGAGATTACAAAAAGGAAAGTTAAGTGACTTTTGCCCCAGGGTACAAAGTCCATAAGTGATGAAGCCAGAATGTGAACTCAATTGTAGCTTGAGAGTCACACCCTACCATTACAGTACTATAGACCCCATTTCAGAAAACCACCTAATTACAAAATACTTCAACACATAAGGTTAGCTCGTATGTGTCAGAGACTGTTTCGAGTGCTGTCTTAATGCAGAAAAATGTTATTTTGCCACCAGGGAAAGCAAAAATAATTGAAATATTATAGTAATGATAATAAATCCAAGCAATACTTCTACCCTCTATGCTCTAATTACTGGTATCCATGTGACAGTGATTAAACAACATTTCTGGCTTAGTCTAGGCTGTGAACACGTTTTTAAAATTTTTTATATGGAACTAAGCCATTGAAATAATGGTTTTATCCCCATTCATATCATATTCACTGGTTCTCCATCTTCCATCAGCATCACTCAAGGAGTCCCAAGCATCAGGAAGCCGATGTACACACAAGTGCACAGAAAACTAATTAGAACTTGAAGCAGTAACTTCCAGGAGTTATAAATTACATGTTTGAAAATACTAATAAAGCTTATGGAGGTACTAATTTTATTTTTACTTTTTGAGATGGAGTCCCGCTCTGTTGCCCAGGCTGGAGTGCAGTTGCATGATCTCGGATCACTGCAACCTTCGCCTCCCTGGCTCAAGTGATTTTTGTGCCTCAGCCCCCCAAGTAGCTGGGACTACAAGTGTCCACCCCCACACCTGGCTAATTTTTGTATTTTTAGTAGAGATGGGATGTCACCATGTTGGCCGGGCTGGTCTCGAACTCCTGACCTCTAGTGATCTGCCCACCTCAGCTTCCCAAAGAGCTGTGATTACAGGTGTGAGTCACTGCACCCAGCCGGTACTTAAAAGTGCGGCAAAACGGATGTACCAGGATGTTCATTGTAACACTGCTGATAACAGAGAAAAATAGAAAAATTAAAATTTCATTAGTGAGCCCGTTGTGGTGCCCAGGAGTTTGAGTCTAGCCTAGGCAACATAACAAGACTGTATCTCTCAAAAAAAGAAAATTTTCATTAGTAAAGGATTGATTGAAACGAGCAAACAAACAAGCTATTCATACAACGAGCTACTGTGATGCTGGTTTAATTTAGATTAAGTTTTGTTTTTTTGAGATGGGGTCTTGCTATGTTGCCCAAGCTGGTCTCAAACTCTTGGCCTCAATTGATCCTCTTGCCTCAGCCTTCCAAGTAGCTGGGACTATAGGCACATGCCACTGTGCCTGGCTTCTTTTTGTTAAAAATCTATAAAAAAAGAAAAATATGTTACAAAGAAATGTCATAGGGTGGCCAGGCACAGTGGCTCATGCCTGTAATCCCAGCACTTTTGGAGGCTGAGGCAGGCGGATCACGAGTTCAGGAGATCGAGACCACCCTGGCTAACACGGTGAAACCCTGTCTCTATGGAAAATACAAAAAAATTAGCCGGCATGGTGGTGGGCACCTGTAGTCCCAGCTACTCAGGAGGCTGAAGCAGGAGAATGGCGTGAACCGGAGAAGCGGAGCTTGCAGTGAGCTGAGATCGTGCCACTGCACTCCAGCCTGGGTGACAGAGCGAGACTCTGTCTCAAAAAATAAATAAATAAATAAATAAATAAATAAATAAATAAATAAATAAATATTATAGTGCAAGTGTAAAAAAAATCTGGGAGACTATGCACCAAACTGCCAACAACGATTATTCACAAAGAGCTGGGATGGGATTGCAGGGAACTTTCAGTGTCTATATTAGACACTTCTTCAATGTTTACATGATTAGAGTGAAGATTTAAAGTATTACATTTGGTTTTATATATATATATAAAGTAACAATACTTAAAAATAAAAGGAAAGAGGTACTAATATAATTTGGTTCAATAAATATTGTTGAACGATAATACTCTTTGTAACTGGGGCTCATCCTGAGAGTTCTCACTGTATCCTGTGATCACACTACTCTGCTCAGTTATGCTAAATTGTATATTCTTATTTTCATCTGTCTCTAGAACCAGACTTCAGTCATCTACTCAAAAGCAAGGATCTTTGTCTTGCTGACTTGACTTCTTCAGGGCCTAGCATACTGAAGGCTCAATAATAATCGCACTGTTCCAAGTGCTTTACATACATTTACTCATGAAATCCTTAGAGCAGGATTTAATGTCATGCTCTCATGTATAAAGTGAGCACAAAGGAACCAGTAAGATGTTACAATTAGTTCAAAGGACAATTCAAAGAACAGAAACATTCATAGAGCAGGAATATTGTGAAGAATGTGCAAATGGAGACACAACTTACTTCTTCCACAGTGAGGGAAGGAAGTGAGTTGAAATCTCTACTGGACAGAATTTATGTAGATGTTTAGACACAAGAATGTTTTGCATGATTGTCAGTTTTCTGAAATTTACAATGTAAAATATCTCAAAGATAAGGAGAGGCACAGAACCCTTATCAAGTCAGAATCAAAAAGGTGTGCTTGTCTCTACAATGTATTGTTTCTCACAGAAGCACAAATTTTCCCCTACAATATTAACTGATGACAGTAGTATGCATTGTATACTAGCTGGAATTAGTCTGTGGCATTTCTTTCATTCTTATTATGCAACTTGGGCTAAGTGGACCTCTGTTTACTTACATGAATGTAAAATGGGAATGATATTATTAATACGTACCTTCCAGAGTTATTGTTGGATTAAATGAGAGGATGGGTATGAAGTACTTGGACCTGTGCTTGGCTTTTAGTAAGCATTTGATGAACGTGAGCTACTGTCCTTTTCTCAGCTGAATGTAATTATTCACCTCACTGCATTGTACTTCAGGATGATCGTCTCCTGAAACAGGACCTTCAGTATCTAGGATGTGTCAGGGGGCACAAACTTTGCTTCAAATCAGGTTCACTTCATGAGAATCTGTTTGCTTGCACGTTGAACCACCTTTTCTGCTTCCCTGGATCTTATTATTTTGCTTTCTCTAAACTTCTGGTATGTTTTAGGTCCTTTATGGTACATCTTTAAATTTCAAATCTTTTACTTGCTTATAGTGACTAGCAATTGTATGTTCTTTAAAATTCTTTTTAATTACACAATCCTTTTAGATTGCTTGGCTTTTTGTTTACTGACTCCTGTTCTTAGATTCAGAAATATATACATTTAGGCTAGGCACTGTGACTCATGCCCGTAATCCCAGCACTTTGGAAGGACAAGATGGGAGAATTGCTTGAGCCCAGGAGTTTGAGACCAGCCTGCGTGACAAAGTGAGACTTCGTCTGTACAAAACAATTAGCTGGGTGTGACAGGAAGTGTCTGTAGTCCTAGCTACTTGGGAAGCTGAGACAGGAGGATCACTTGAGCCCGGGAGGTTGAGGCTACAGTGAGCTGTGCTTGTACCACTGCACTCCAACCTGGGTGACAGAGTGAGACCCTGTCTCAAAAAAAAAAAAAAAAAAAAAAAAAAGTGCATACATTTATTGAATATCATGATGGTAGTATAAAACAAAAGCACCTGTAATCCCAGGATTTTGGTAGGCTGAGGCAGGCGGATCATGAGGTCAGGAGATCAAGACCATCCTGCCTAACATGGTGAAACCCATCTCTACCAAAAACACAAAAAATTAGCCAGGCGTGGTGGCATGTGCCTGTAGACTCAGGTACTTGGGAGGCTGAAGCAGGAGAATTGCTTGAACCTGGGAGGCGGAGGTTGCAGTGAGCTGAGATCGTGCCCCTGCACTCCAGCCTGGGAGACAGAGCGAGACTCCGTCTCAAAAAAACCCCAAACCCAACAAACCAAAAAAAAACACATGCATTTTGTTGATGAATACACTTAGAAATATTAATCTGAAACAATTTACTGTGCCTTTGTAATTATAAAATGAATTTTAAGTACCCTTTGATATATTTCAGTTGGACTCACTCTAACTTTAGAGCACAAAAAGTATACAAATCATTATTAGTCCCCTTTCCTGTGAGTAACAGATAACATAAAAACTTGAAACTTTAAAAAAAAATTAAGAGTAATCACATCACGCATGCATTTATTTATTTTTATGTTTTAAACTTTTTTTTTTTTTTTTTTTTTTTTAGAGACAGGGTCCTGCTCTGTTCCCCAGGCTGGAGTACAGTGGCACAATTATAGCTCACTATAGCCCTGCCCTCCTGGACTCAGGTGATTCTCACACCTTAGCCTCCCAAGTAGCTGGGACTACAGGCACATGCCACCGCGCCCAGATGATTAAAACAACAATTGTACAAACAGGGTCTCACCATGTTGTCCAGGCTGGTGTCAAACTCCTGGGCTCAAGCAACCCACCCACTTCAGCCTCCTACAGTGCTGGGATTATAGGCTCGAGCCACCACACCCAGCCCATGCATACATTTAACTCATGAATTTATGCTTTTGGCATATGAGAAATGAAGATTTACCATCATTACTACTGAGGGAGATTGGCGATTCTGCCTGCCATTGCATCAATGAGCGTATTCTCAGAAGGTGGGTGACACAAGACATTAATCAACTTTCTCCTATACAATCAGATTATACAGTGTCCAATCACTCTGCTCCCTGTACTTCTTATAGAGTGAATATCTCACTGTGCTGAATGTAATTCTTAGGCTTTAAAGGTAAGGTTCTAGACATATATATGCTGTTATATTTAAAATATAGCAATTAAATATAAACTAACTTCAACTATGCCAAATTAAAGAACCAGCCTTCCAATGTTGAAGTAAAACAGGCTGTGTTAGACTTATTGAGATAGTATGTTTGTATATAGCATTTGGGGCAATATAAGGCATTTTCAAATATAATTTTTGCTTTACAATTTATCCCCCTACATAGTGTAGTATTCCATTTTATTTAAAGTTAAGCTATCCCGTAAAACTCATTAAACTTAAGACAAACATCCTAAGCACTTAGATGATGAGTAAATGATTTTATTTTGCAGCCTTGGAGACAAAACCCGGCAATGACAGAATAGTTTATTAGATTTTTTATTGTAGTAATTTCTTCATGGTCTGAAGCTACATTGTCTGTTGAAGAGGTTTACCCACTTCCACAGCTTCCATTACATGTGCTGCTGATTCTCAGCTTCCTATCTGTAGCCTGGACTTTTTTCCTGACTTTCAGACTCATATATCCAACTGACTACTGTACATCTATCCACATGTGGATGTCCCAACAGAAGGCAATTCAAACAAATTGAATTGCATTTCTAAAATTGAATGCCTCCCCTTTCCATACCTCCTATGCTCTCTTGCTCTTCCCTGCCCTCCAGTCTAGCCTTACATCGGCCTCAGTGCTGCTGTTTTCTATTTCAGCAAGTGGCATCACCACCATCTGCTAAAGCCAGCCACATGATAGGTATAATCTTAACTTTTCCATCTCCTCCATTTCCCCTATGGAACAATCATTTCTACTTCATAACTGTCCTTTGAGTCTGTTTATGTCTCTTCATTTCAATAGTTAATACCTTGGTTGGGGCCACCATCACCTCCCAACAAGATTATGGCAGTAGTAATGGCCACCATGCTTCCAATATTGCTTCCTCCGATCCAATCCATTCCTTCAATCCAATGCACTGTGGCCAGGATGAGTAGGGCAAATCTGATGATGTTACCTCTGAGCTTCAAATCCTTTGGTGAATCTCTGTTGTCTCAAGGATAAATTCTAAATTCTTTGACAAGGTTTAAAAGGACCGTCAAGATGTAGTCTTCATTTACCTCTTTAGTCTCATTACAGCTTCCATCTTTGGCTCAGCTTTAATACTTACTTGTGCCATTCTGAGCACGACTATAGAGTTTTCGTTTCAGGAAATAATCTAGATTAGACATTGGTATGGGATAAATGTGCAATCTAATTAGATGTCAGGCTGGGTGTGGTAGCTCATGCCTGTAATCCCAACATTTTAGAAGGCCGAAGAGGAAGAATCGCTTAAGGTTAGTTGTTTGAGACCAGTCTAGGTAACCTAGTGAGACATCTGTCTCTATAAGAAAGCTTTTTAAAAATTAAATGTCATTTAAATAAATTATGTCTAATTGGAGAGAGAGAATATGGAAAAAATACAAAGTCTCAAGTAGGCTAGTAAAAGATTGTTGAAGGAAATTAACTGCAACTTGAGCATTCCTTCTATTTTTCTACATCTTGTTTTCTTTTTTCTTTTAGAGAAAGGGTCTCACTCTGTCACTCAGCCTAGAGTGCAGTGTTGTGATCATAGCTCACTGTAGTCTTGACCTCCTAGACTCAAGCAATCTCCCTGCCCCAGCCTCCCGAGTAGCTGAGACTATAGGTATGCCACCAGGCTTGGCTAACTTTTTAAATTATTTGCAGAGTCAGGGTCTTGCTATGTTGCCCAGGCTGGTCTCAAACTTCTGGACTCAGGCAGTCATCCTGCTTTGGTCTCACAAAGCACTGGGGTTATAGGCAGGAACCACTGTGCCGGCCAAACTTACTTCTTCCTATCAAAGAACTTTTTAGGATGCAGTTTGAATCAGGTATAACAAAACCAATTCTTTCTGAAGGCTGTGGATTTGGAGACCCTCTAACAATGTAAGGATTGAAACATGGTTCTGAGTACATCCCTGTGGTTGAAGCAGATTCTTTCCAGAAGTATATAACACTTAGGATGCATTTATCCGTCATGGATTTTTTTCCCCATTAAGCAAAGAGTGAATTGTCAATCTAGTAATCAGTTTGCCTGAGGTTTTAAAATCTGCTTTACTTAGTGTCTGTTTCTACAAGCCTGGGAATTAAATATGGATATTAAATCAAAGTCAAAATAATACTTTTGTGTTACATGTAATTATGTTTCATAATTATTAAGACGATCTGTATGTACTTGGTATTAAAGCACTTAACAATTTTTTAAAAACTGGAATATTGTAGAAATCTGACCTATTAGCCATGCAATCCCAATTTAAACTATGTAACTAATTTTAGACTTGTAAAATTAAAAAGTATAAGAACATTTCTACATTTGTAAATAATACTGAAATGTCTAAGAAAAGTTGATTTACTGCATATATAATGCATTAGGTTTAAAAGTGTTGTTAAATGCTTGTTATAGTCACATTTGGGCATTTGAAATGATTACACAGAAAATAAAATCTGCCAAATTTATATATGCTATTTCAAGAAAAACTTTAAAGAAACTATAATGCAATAGCTGGAGAAGATATTTGCATTGTTCCCAGAAGGATAAGTTGGATATTAACACATAAAGAGCTCTAGTTGGAGCGAATGGCTTAATCAAAGTTGTGATGTGCAAAGAGTGCATCACATACTTGGGGAACAACAAGTTTCATTTGATTTGGTCCAAGTGTGGAATAAAGGGAGTGTAATCTGGAACTGTGGTCGGTGGTTAGACTACAGATGCCTTTTTTTTGAGACAGGGTATAGCTCTGCAGTGGCGAGATCTCCGCTTACTGTAACCTCCGCCTCCCGGGTTCAAGCGATTCTCATGTCTCAGCCTCCTAAGTAGCTGGAACTACAGGTGCACACCACCACACCTGGCTAATTTTTGTATTTTTAGTAGGGACAGGGTTTCAGCATGTTGGCCAGACTGGTCTTGAACTCCTTGGCTCAAGTGATCCACCTGCCTTGGCCTCCCAAAGTGCTGGGATTACAGGCTTGAGCCACTGTGCCTGGCCATAACTACAGCTCTTGAGGGCTAGATTAAAGCACCTGGGAGTTGTTCAGCAGGTACTGGACAAGTCTAAGCAGGAATGATACATGAGTGTGCTTTAGGAAGACTAATGCCATCTGGGTACAGTGGCTCATGCCAGTGATCCCAGCACTTTGGGAGGTTGAGGTGGGAGGATTGCTTGAGTCCAGTAGGTCAAAACTAGCTTGGACAACATAGCGAGCCCCATCTCTACAAAAAATACAAAAAACAAAATCAAAAAAAGAATTAGCCAGGCATGGTGGAACTTACCTGTAGTCCCAGCTATTTTGGAGGCTGAGGCAGGAGGATGGCTTGGGCCCCAGAGTCCCAGGATGCCGTGAGCCATGACTCTGCCACTGTACTCCAGCCTGGGTGACAGAGCAAGACCCTGTCTCAAAACAAACAAACAAAAAAACCCACACAAAAAAAACAAGGACTGACTGTGGGAAAAGATTTTGTAGCTCAACTTGCTGTATACTGCTACCTGAAGAATTAGAGGCAAATTCTTGCTCATGTTAAATACCCCCTTCTCTGGTTTGTCTGACCTGGGCCAACCAAGGTCAAAAAGTCCATCCAAAAACAAATCCTTGAGTAGATAAGCACTGACAATGCTACTTCTCTCTTCCCTATGATATTCATCTAATTTCAAAAAGCTAACATCTGCAGCTTTTTTTTCCCATTCAAATCCTTAGAAATGGTGTCTCTTTATAACAAAAGAGCAAAAAAATCTTCACATGAACTTTAGGTTCTTAGCCTTTCTCTAGATTTTACATGTTCCACTATTAGCGACCACCCTTTAAAGAGGAGAGTTTAAAACTCACAAACTAAGTGAGGACTTGGGTGTCTGCGGGCAGCAGTACTCTAGCAGCAACTCCATGCAGAAGTTTGAATTGAGACTCATGACTAGTTCATTTGTTTTTCTATTTTTATTTTTTATAGAGATGGGGTTTCACTGTGTTGCCCAGGCTTGTCTCAAACTCTTGGGCTCAAGCAGTCTTCCTGCCTTGGCCTCCCAAAGTGCTGGAATCACAGGCATGAGCCACTGCACCTGGCCTTTTAACATTTATGTTTCAATTTTTTAATTTTTATTTTTTCATTGACTAGTTAAATCACAATAAATCAGAGGTCACCATAGCATTGTGTAAAACGAAAAATTGCCCATTTCTTAGTTCCATTGGGTTTTAGCTAGTAATGTTTCTATGTAGAACTTGGTTTTGTCTGAGAAAGAAATAGAATTGTAACAACTACTATGCCTGCCTGGAAGATGTACCTCTCATTTTCAATAGCATACTTCGGACAAAGTTTTCAAACCTATTTTTTAATTTTTTGGTTCCAGTCCTCCGGTCTTCTGTCTAGGATACTGGCAAGCATGTTGCTTTCAAGTTTCCCTTTACATCTTTGACCTTGATCTGGAGAGCAGGGAGGTAAAGTTACTATTTGTAACTGATGCAGAAAATCACAAAAAGTATATTCCAATTCTTTTCATGGTCAAAATATATGCTCCCAACCTCACTCCTTGCTTGTAATACATTAAAAAGTAAGCATAATGAGGAAGTCTGTTTATTTTCTATGTTATAAACCCTAAATGGACTATCTTTTATGTTTACATATAATAGTGGCAATAAAAACATCAATATCAAATGCCTCAGATATAAAAAGATAGAAGTTAAAAAATACTGTAAGTTTCTTTTAAGAGCAGTAATTCTGTAGACAGACATTTTAAATAAAAAGTACATGTCTCAAGGCCTTACATACAAAGAGGTGTTAACAACTTAGGTGAAGTTGAAATAACAGGCAATTAGTGAAGCTGTCTTACCCTTTTTTCTTTTTTCATTTAAAAAGGCTGAGCACTATCCAAATATAATAGAAACTGGAACAAACTAAAACTGTGGATTTCCCAATGATTTTATTGAGGTAACTTTTCCCAATTTTATACATATATGCATTTACATATACTCAGGAAAGCTAAACAATGTTCTAAGGCACTTGGAATTGTGCACAGCAAAGTATCCTCTAATATTATACAACTAAATAGAGCAGAATTTTGCTTTTTAAATAACACAAACACCAGTACGGAATTAAAAAAGAGAATACATAGTCTTTCTTTCAGGTTACAATAGTGGAATACAAGTACATATGTGTGTATACTTGTAGATATTTATACCCACATACTATAATACAGTACAGATAAGAACAACAACAAAAGAGAAACTGTCATGTTAATCAGTGTACAGTTCCAGTTATTTACACCCACAGATATTACACCTGTGTAATACGTAGAACTAGATCACTCACTGGAAATCAGAAAGCATTCAGTCAGTCTGATAATGATCACAGTTTACCATTGTTATCATTTTAACTGAAGTGTGAAATAACAAAAGAATGCAGATAGTCCATTATTTAAAAATCACTGTTACACAGAAAAAAAAAAAAAAAAAAGAAAGAAAGAAACTCGTTTGAATTTTTAGTAGGTATTAAATCTGGTGAAATTGGTGTAAATGTTTTGAACACACCGGCACATTTCTAAGCCACAGAAGAAATGTTTAAAAAACAAGAAAAAGAAATATTAGTCCCTATATTTTAAGGGATGAAAGTGGTTTGACCCTTGAATCATTCTGATTCTTTCTGAAGGCGAGTTAGCACTGCAGCGGCAACTTCTGTCGTGGAGGCTCTCTAAACAATGTAATGACATAGTCAAACTACAACAAAAGTAACCAGTAAGGGAAAAGCCCCCCTCTCACGAGTTGGCAAGTGGCACAAATATTATTGGCATTTTCATATACCATAAAATTGACCTGAGGGTAGAGTGGCATTCTGCCTTATTTGCTCCTTTCAATTTATTCTTAAAAAAAAAAAAATACTGCTATTTAAAAAGATAAGAATTCTTAAGCACCATCTAAAAGCTTACAATATAACCACCTTTATTGACTCTGCGTTACTTGGCCTCAAAAAAAATTTAGAAATTTTAATGTTTTAAAAAATTATAGTGGCTAAGTGAATTCCATTTTGCTAGCCACAATTCATCCAAATAACATATTTACCATTCAGTTTTGGTGATACAAAGCGACAAAAAGAATATGTTTCTGTATTGTTAGTACAGTTTAATAATGTTTCACCTAAGTAAAACTCATCTTGTTTTGTGTGTGACCATCACTGAAGTATGAACAATAGGCATGCAATCCACAGTTAATCCACATTTTCATCATAATGCAGCATTCACAAATCTTATTAGAAAAGTTGAACCGCATGACTACATTTATACAGGGGAAATTCAAGCATTTGCGTGTGAATTAAATGCTTTGTTAATGGGATAAACAGGCGATTCCTTTGGAACTTATGGGATGCAGCATAACCAGGTGAAATCTAATGGTAACTTATTTCCAAAGACCACCAGGTTTGTTCAAGTGCACTGTTAGTCTGTGTTTGTGTTTAACCCATGCAACAATCCTCATGACAGTAACAAGGATTATGACCAAAAATGTGGTTCTAAAGAAAAGTTGTAAGGCAAAAAAAAAAAAAAAAGCCTTCTTCATGTATGATTTCTCCTTTAAGTATATATAGGGACTAGGCCAAGTCCCCATGCCCACTGAATGGCCAAGGCTGCCCAGTAACCTCCTCCCTGAAGAACTGGCAAATTAAAGCTGCACTGAGACAAAGGCTTGAAAAATGAAGGGAGAAAAACCATTCAGGGCCCAAAGAAATGCAAGGCAGCAGAGACAACGTTTGGGGATAGGCACTTTTTCTCTGTGTGTCCTCAAATTGCAGTAGACAGTGGCATTCAGGGGAGGTGATACCAACCTCCCAGAGAGGGTATTTGAACCTGGGGGAAGGCTTTTTAATTCTTGGTGTTTACAATGACTGAGAATGCTACTGACATTTAGTCAGCAGGGGCCTAGGATATTAAACATCTGGCAATGCATGGGACCATTCTGTACAACAAAGACCTGCCCAACTCCAAATGCCAAGAGCACCCCCACTGAGAAACATGGACCAACAGTGCTTTGCTCATATGTGCAGCTGTGCTAGCAATGGACAAGCTAAATGACATTTTTTGTGTGTGTGCAGTAAATCCTAGCATGGCTAAAAAACGACCCATCCTTATAGGGTTGGCTTTAGGTGGGAATAGCTGCCACAGGATCCTCCACTTCTTTGCCAGAAATTTCACAACATATACAATAGGATTTTTAAATTTGGGATGACACCATCTTCAAAAAAGCATTGGTGGGTAAGGTTCCAGCTGCTTTCTAGAAATGCTAATGATGCTTTGCATTTCCATACATAGCTTAAGCTTAACAATTACGAAAAGGAAATTGGAAGTGAAAATGGGAATTATCTGAGAGTACTCTATCTCTCTCCCTACCACCTCTTGGTTGCTGCCTGCCTTTACAGTAGAGCCCAATGCTGCTTCTCTGAAACCTGGGTTTAAACTAACTGGGGATGTACTTTCTCTAGAAAGATGTTCCTATTAATTTGGTGATTACTCTGTCATTGCTTTTCCCTCAAGGACATATTTTATTTTATTTTATCCATTATTATTATTATTATTATTATTTTGAGACGCAGTCTTGCTCTGTCGCCAAGGCTGGAGTGGAGAGGCACGATCTTGGCTCACTGCAACCTCCGCCTCCTGGGTTTAAGCGATTCCCCTGCCTCAGCCTCCCGAGTAGCTGGGACTACAGGCACAAGCCACCATGCCTGGATACTTTTTTTTTTTTTTAAAGTATTTTTAGTAGAGACGGGGTTTCACCATGTTGGTCAGGCTGGTCTTGAACTCCTGACCTCAAGTGATCCACCTGCCTTGGTTGGCCTCCCAAAGTGCTGGGATTACAGGTGTGAGCCACCACGCCTGGCCAATATAAGACATATTTTAGTTATGTAAGTTCATTCTGCTTTGTCCAGTAAAGCAATGTAATCTATCCTGCCAGTAAGTAGAAACTATCTACTCAGTAGTGAAAGATCTAGCCATTTCAAGAGGCCAAGGGACAATTCTGTAAATAAATTGCATCTAAGTAGTTCCTTACTACTCACAACATACTCTAATGGTGTGAAGAAATTAATTCTTATCCCAAAGAATATACTTTTCCTAGTAATGACAGGCTTCATATAATTGGAATTTAAGAATGCTTTAACAGTTCTACCATACTCAGGGGTAAATGACATAAATTCATATATATTGTACTAATTTAATTCTAAACCTCCTACTCTGAGGAAGATTTCTTGCTCCGTTTGAAATTTGCAGCAAGGGGCACTTAAAAATAATAACAGACTGAAGAAATTTTTGAGCAGGAAAGGAAGGAAGTTTTCATTACTAAGTGTGGACATACTACTCTGTGGTAGACAAGACTATCCTTTTCCATTGTGAATACAGTATGATTTTTCAGAGTTGTATCTGCCTGGTTCTATGAAGTATAAATAAAATGCCTGTTAGGTGTTAATGTGGTACATACCAGCACATGCAGTGTTAATGCAATCTTTTCCTCTTTTAAGTGTAAGCTACTAAATATATAATATGTACATATATTTATTTAATTTTTTTTTAATGCCAATGCAGCCCTGAAATAATTGCAGGCTGTAAAACTGGACCTTTTTTGACTCAGGTTTTAAGGACTCATCTCTTATTTTCAGTATTTGGTGATTTTTGAAGGGTGTATTCAATTCCTTTATTTCCTTAAATATATTTTCCCTTCAATTTCAGAACTTCCTACTAACAGAATATATTTACTAACATTAGAGAAAGATAAAGGACTACTCTTATTATGCTACTAAACAATATGAAGATGAAACCAGAAAATCAGTTTTTCTGGGTAAAGCAGAGAGACAGATGTGTGTGCTTTTTCCTCCATGTAAAAGAGCTGTTCAGATGCCAAAATGGTTCTCTATTACAGATTTCAGTTAAGTAATTTAAGGAATTATAGCTAACACGTAAAAGTGCGAGATGCTTCACATACACAGGAAATTATCAGGCAAGCTGCCTTGAATGAATGCTGACTACCAGAGAACTATTTTGTCAGACCGATTGGTAATGACCATGAAGATGCCGATCAAGCCTGCTGAGCATCTTCTTAATACCTTAATATTAATGTTTTGTTCTTCATTTAAAAAACACTAAATTGGTCACTTTGGTTTTTACATCTGTCTAGTTCTTTCCGGACTGGGATCTTCCTGGAGATGGGTTTGTTTTCTTCCTTAATCATATCTTGGGAACTCAGGAAAACCCACTTACTTCCTCAATGTCAGCCTAATGTCAAACTTTAAATAGCCAAAAACCTGGAATTGTGTTACAACAAAAGAAATCCAATTCACACACACTTTTATTTTTCCTATACGGCACATGCTTAGTGGTTGGATTGCTGAAACGCTGGTGGTGGGCAGAGGTGCCTATGCAGGGAGGGTGGGCCAGACCTCTAGATCCCTTTAGGGCCCCCAGGTAGGAGACTTCTGGCTGGGCGGCCAGTGGGGATATGGCTCGTCTCTGCTCTACTAAAATAGAATCATATTCCGCAAAATACAACTTAGCTTATAATCCTTTAATTCTTTCCACAGCTTTTTACTCAAGCCATCATTCTAATAAAATAATTGCTGATTCCAATTTCCTAAATAGTAGACTAGCAGTGGCTAATTTTTTTTTTTTTACTTTTAAACTTTTATCTAAGTTAAAAAAATTTTTCTATATGTATTGATTAGTATAAAGAAAAAGTATGAGTAGTTAATAAATCTGACCTATTATACAAAAAAAAAACAATTTTGAAATACCAGATTTTCATTTTTTGTACTGAGTGTATCTCATTGTAGGCAATAAAAAATTGCATCATAGGCCTCAAAAGTGGGAAGAAATTGTTCCTTTTATCAACCAAATAAAAACTTTCAATAACATGTACTTTGAGTGATAAGATGGTGATGTCTTATATTTACCATTATAGAGGGGTCTTGTGGTTAGAAATTTAAAGTGTTTAAAGATGATTAAGCATAGACAATTAAAAGAAACATTATATCTCTTGGTATTTTTCCCAAGACACTAAAATAATAAAATAAAAATATAATTAAGGAAAAGCATGACTCTGGGAAAAAAAAATCACAAGTTAATTTTTATGGCTGGATTGAAACACTATAAAACAGACAAAACCTCAGTCAGAAACAGATACCTGGGCACACAGAAAACTTTTTTCAAAGCAAAAAATTTGTCATATCCTATTAGTGAAATGACAACAGACTCTGTGTGTATTTTGTTAATGCACAGAGCCTAACAAGAGGTGCAGTAATGCTGGTTACTTTTCCTAGTGCTAACACAGTCCTGGCTTTTAATAATAGGCCAACTGGCATTATCATTTTTTATTTTTAAATAAAATGATCTGATTTCAAGTGGTTCTTCAAAATACCAGTGAATGGCAGGATCCACATTTATTCACCAGGTTAAATGCTTACTTTTGGGTTGAGATAGAAAATTACAGTCCTGAACCAGAAACATCTCAGAAAATTGTAGTCCAAACTCTGAGAATAAAATAAACTCTATTTGGGTCTTGTTTTGTTATTCATTTCATGTGTTTTTAATTAAAGGGGCACAAAACAATTGTGAAGAACAATTAAATGCAAGGTTGTATTTACATATGGTTATATGTATTCGGGAGCAGAAGTCATACTGTGCCTGTGACTCCTTGGAAAATAGGAACACAACAATAGAGCGTTTCTTAATGTAAACAATACAGACTGTAGGCTCATAGGGAAAGTTTCCACTACTTTAATCTCACTGATTCTTTTGCATTGACAGTAAATACTGTATTGTATTTATGGATGCAATCTGCAGATTCTTAAAATACAAGAAGAGGATTTCCTCACACACAATGTAGTGGAAACTTTCCATGTTCTGTTAAGCCTTTGGGGTTTTTTTTTTTTTTTGATCTGTGTCCTTTTTTTTTTTCTTTCTTTCTTTTTTTTTAATAGCAGCAATCTAACTTTTAAAAAATGCAGCACTAAAAAATAACTAGTCCTTATTCCCATGCAGGACTAACTGCAGGCAGCACGTTTGTATCTTGCTTAAATTTTAACTTTGGAGTCAAGTTTTTATAACAGGTGTCATGATTGTCAATACTGTCTTCTTTAGGTGAAGTATGGTTGCTTTGACTTTGGATCTAATCAAGATAGGGAAAGATCAAAAGATTTATTTCTGAAGCTTGCTACAGTTTTCTAGGGTCACATTACATCTGACTTTATTCTCAGTCCTCTTTTCCTGTGAAGGCTGGTACACTAGGAAAGGAATATTTAAAAATGTCAAGTGTGTATAGCTAATGCTACTTAAAAGCATGCAACAAAATTTGGGTAAGCATGCTTGTTAAAAGTCAGTAGAAGCTCTCGCATTTAAGAAAAAGATGCATGAAAACATTCAGACTTATTTCTGGCAACTGGATTCACTGGCACAACATAAAATTGTGGTACTATACTGTACCAACATAATGGTGAAACAAGAATACTCTCAGATCAAGTCTTTGAGGAATCCATATCGGGAGGTTAGATTCCTAAATCCCTTACTAAGTTCTCAGCTACCCAATAACTACTTCAAAAATACATTTATGCTTCAATTTTCTCTTTTCTTCATTAACATAATGAAATATTTCTCTTTTTTTCTGATTTTCAACTCCCACCCCTTTTCAGTGCCCAGCAATTTTATCTATATTTTTCTTTCACCCGCATCATAAAATTTGGCTTTCTGGTAACAGGGAGCCAGCGATTGTCTTCGGCTCATCTTCTTTGATTAAAGCTTCTGATGAAGACTATCCATGGTGTCTCTTACCATCGCTGTGCATTCTGGGCAGCAAGAGTCACTGCATCCTTCCCTTTGCTTGTTGGAGCCATCTGGACCGCACAGGTGAGGAGCACTTCCCAACCAAGCTGAGTCACACACTTCCTTCACCACAAGTTAAACGGAAACACACACATTCAAATCCCAGTGCAATATCAGGTTTTCAGGAAGCAGGGCTTCCCCCAAAGATGATCAGTCTCTGTTTCCAAATAGTCTCGCACTTCGTTATGGACGATGAAACCTGGAGTAAGAAACAGAAACTATGAGTCTGTGGCCTAGGAGCACATTCTGCATGCAGTGAGCTGAGGAAGGTGTGGCCATGTTTACAATGAAAAGCTACCCTAGATATCCCCCAACTGAATTAATGTTTATAGATTGCTGTCATAAAAAAATACTGTTACAAATATTATTGAGGAAAGCAGAGACAACCCTTATATAAAAGATGCTGGTTATAGTATTCAGGTTCCACAGCAACTAAGACAGAAAACATCACTATTCTTGAGTGTCACACTCTAACTTTTATCAAGCAGAGGGAGATGTTTCACAAAGGGATTTCGGTACACCTGGTTTGTATTATAAAAGCAGAACAACAAATAGGCACTTTTTCATTAGTTTCAGCCTCTCATCATCTCCTGCTGACGACTCCAAATTTACTTTCTACACTTGAATTTCTGAAAGCCCACAGGACGCTTCCCCCAGATGTTCCACAGGTACATACTAAGCATGTCCACAACTATACAAAGCTTTCCTTGTTAACCTGCCTTTGCACTTTGTCTTATTTAATGTTCTACCTTTAAAAATATTTTTTGTCTAGAAACCTCAGATTAGCAATTCATTTCTCTCCCTCATCCAGCATTTCCTATTAGTCACCAAGTCCTGCCTCAAGTGCCTGTCTTGGAATCATTAAAGTGTCATCTTTTGCTGGCACTTTCATGGTATGCTTGTTAGCCAGCCAGCTGGCTTCCTTTCCCTCCTTGTGAGTTCCTAAACATTCCTCGCATTTTTGTAGCCCGGTGCTTTTGAACATGCTGTTCACTAATACTGCAATTCCTTCCCTTCATTTCCTATCTATATTTTCATTTTCAAGATCAAGGTCAAAAGTTATCTTTTCCATAAAGCCTTAAGTGATCAAGCTCTTCAGCCTACTTCTGCAATTCCACGTTTATGCAACTGCGTAGCATTTCACCCTGTCTTCTATAATCGAATGCTCATCTGCTCTGGTCAGCCAGTCTCCTAACTGATTTCCCTGTCCCAGGCTCTCTCCATCAAATCTATGCTCCTCACTGTTACTAGCACTATCCTTAAAAATACTGGTCCCATCATTCCAGTTCTTGGGGTTTTAAAAATCTTTTTTTATTTTTAATTAGAGATGGGGGGTCTCACTATGTTACCTAGGCTGGTCTTGAACTCCTGGTCTCAAGTGATTTGCCCACCTTTGCATTCCAAAGTGCTGTGATTACAGGTATGAGCCACTGTGCCCAGCCCCGTTCTTTCTCAAAAGGATGTATTGTTCCCCATTCCCTACAAAATAAAATTTAAGCTGGGCATGGTGGCATACACCTGTGATCCCACCTGCTTGGGAGGCTGAGTTGGGAGGATAGCTTTGAGTCCAGGAGTTCAAGACGAGCCTGGGCATGTAGCAAGATCCTATCCCTTGAAAAATTAAAATAAGAAAACCAACAAAAGAAAACTTAAATTTCCTGGAGAAAGTGGCCCAACTCATGGTTGTAGCTATATCTCTATCACTGCTTCCAAATATTCTCCATTCCAATCATTTGCCCCAAAAAGGCTTTTGCACTAATGCTCTTTCCTCTACCTTTTTTTTGCGGGGTGGTTGGGGGAGCCCTGGGGTGGGAACAGGGTTCCACTCCTATTGCCCAGGCTGGAGTACAGTGGTGCGATCTCAGCTCACTGCAGCTTCAACCTCCTAGGCTCAGGTGATTCTCCCTCCTCAGCCTTGAAGTAGCTGAAACTATAGGCATGCACCACCATGCCCAGCTAATATTTGTATTTTTAGTAGAAATGGGGTTTTGCTATGTTGCCCAGGCTGGTCTTGAACTCCTGCACTCAAGCAATCTGTCCTTGTCCTCCCAGAGTACTGGGATTACAGGTATGAGCCACCACGCCTGGCCTACTCTTTCTTCTACCTTTATCTCTCCTCCCATCTGTGCTTTATGCAATCTCACTCTGTGAGTTCTCCAATTCCCTTTTCTCCACTGCTCAGGGAAGCACTAATCACTCTCTTTCCTGTGTTCCCATAACCTTTGGCTTATACCAGTTATTGCTCACATTATATATACATTATATAATCTTTGGATACATGTGCCTTTGCTATTGGATCATGAGAAGCTTATCCATTTTTACGTACTCATTGAATACAAACTCTGGCACATGGTAGTACTTAATAAATGTTGCTGTGTTGAATACAAGCATTACAAAATGAAAAACAAACAAATAAGAGCAGGTGAAATGAGATGGGCCATGAATTGTTAACTGAGGAGCTGCTAGTTGGACACAAGGGACTTATATTACTTCTGTGTGTTTGACTTTCCAAAAGTCAAAAGAAAAATAAGATACACCAAGCTTTACAAAACTGATAGACCATTTATGACTAAAGCAGGAATGTGTCCAATTTGAGTTCAGTTCTTAATCTATCCCTGACCATAACCTTGGGCAGATGTGAGGACTGCCATGCCTGCATTTGATACACAGAGGCAACATCACTCTTTCAGCCACTCTTTCGAGGGCCAGGTCAAGGGCCCTGTTGCCTCGTGTAGGCTCAGGACACTGTTCCCTGCATCCCAGCCATTTTGGCTCCAGCCTTGGCTCAAAGGGCCCCAGATACAGCTCAGGCTTCTGCATCAGAGGGTGCAAGCTGAAAGCCTCGACAGCTTCCACATGATGTTAAGCCTGCAGATGCACAGAATGCAAAAGTGATGGAAGCTTCGGAGACTTCACCTAGATTTCAGGGGATACATGGAAAAGCCTGGGTGTCCAGGCAGAAGTCTGCTGCAAGGGCATAGCCCCCACAGAGAACCTCTACTAGGGCAGTGTGGAAGGGAAATGAGGGATTGGGGATTCCACACAAGGTCTCCTCTGGGGCACTGCCTAGTGGAACTGTGAGGAAGCCACTGTCCTCCAGACCCCAGAATGGTAGATCCACTGGCGGCTTGCATCATGTGCCTGGAAAGGCCACAGACAATCAACGCTAGCCTGTGAGAGCAGCCTGGGGGCTGCACTTTGCAAATCCACAGGGGTAGAGATGCCCACTTACACTAGAGTGCCCGGGACATGGGACATGCAGTCAGAGGCGATTATTTTGGAGCTTTATGATTTAATGACTGCCCTCCTGGGTTTTGAACTTGCATGGGGCCTGTAGCCACTTTCTTTCGGCTGATTTCTCCCTTTGGGAATGGGAATGTTTACCCAATGTAGATCCCCACTGTATCTTGGAAATAACTAACTTGCTTGTTATTTTACAGATCATAGCTGGAAAGGATTTGCCTTTTTTCAGATGAGATTTTGAACTTTTGAGTTAATGCTGAAATGAATTAAGACTTTGGGGGACTGTTGGGAAGGCATTTTGAAATGTGAGAAGGACATGAGATTTGGGAGGGGCCAGGGGCAGAATGATATAGTTTGCATATTTGTCCCTGCCAAATCTCATGTTGGAATATAATCCCCAATGCTGGAGGTGGGGCTGGGAGGTGTTTGGGTCATGGGGGTGGATCCCTATGGCTTGGTACTGTCTTTGTGATGGTGAGTGACTTCTCATGAGGTCTGGTTTAAAAGTGTGGGGCATTCCTCCTCCACTCTTGCTCCCATTCTTGCCATGCGATGTGCCTGCTCCCCCTTTGCTTTCTGGCATGATTGGAGACTTCCTGAGGCCTCCCTGTACAGCCTGCAGAACTGTGAGACAATTAAACCTGTTTTCTTATAAATTACTCAGACTCAGGTATTTCTTTATAGCAGTCAAGAATGGCCTAATACAGTCTGTGAGGGTGTTTTCAGAGACTGGCTTGTGAGTCTAAGTGGACTAGGTAGGGAAGATCTTACCTCAGCATTGGCGGCCACAGCCAATCTGACAGAGAGCCAGAGAGGACAAAAACAGAGAAAAGGAGACTATGTCAATCCATCTGCTGGAGCTGGGATACAAACTCTTCCTCTCTTGTCCTTGAACAACAACTCCAGGATCCCCACCCTTTGTACTTCAGAACTCACACCAGTACTCCCCACTGCCTCGAGCTCTCAGGCCTCTGGCCTTGGACTGAGCCAGGCTACCAGCATCCCAGGGTCTCCAGGTTGTCAACAACCTGTTGTGGGACTTCTCAGTGTCCATTATCATGTGAACCAATTGCACTAATAAATCCCCTTTCATACATCCATATACATATATCTTATTGGTTTTGTTTCTCTGGAGAACCTGGACAGATTCAGACCCCTTTCTTGGCCATCAGATCTATACCTACCCCTGTCCTATTACCTTTTCTTCAAAGTCCTTAGCACTATCTGAAATGCTTATGTGTATTTAGTATTGAGTTGGTAATAGTTTGCCTCTCTACTAGAACATAACCACCTGAGGACCTTATGAGACAGGTCCTAAACTCTCAGGGTCCAGAACACAATCTGGCTCACTAGGGATGTGCTCAGTAACTATCTGTTGAATGCATAAGTCACTGAACACATATATACAGGGGCATCTAGGAAGTTATTTGTTAGCTCTATAAATAACTCTATGTAACTGAGGAGTCCAATCAGAAGCCCCTAAACTTAATTACAAGTAAATGTATACTAATATACAATAACCCATCTGATAGGACAATTCCAAAATGCTTTCTAGGAAGAGTCAACCACAACTTGAAGCAAAATATGGAAGATCTATAAAAATATTTCAAAGAGTAACTGAAAACCTCTTAAATCAAATATTTTATATACAATGTGAAAGGCAAATTGATGTGGTTTGGCTGTGTTCCCACCCAAACCTCATCTTGAATTGTAATCTCATAATCTTCACATGTTGTGGGAGGGACCTGGTGGTAATTGAATCAGGCGAGTGGTTTCCCCCATGCTGTTCTCATGACAGTGAGTTCTTACGAGACCCGATGGGGCTTCTCCCTGCACTTGGCACTCATTATCTCTCCTGTTGCCCTGTGAAGAGGTGCCTTCTGCCATGATTGCAAGTTTCCTGAGGCCTCCCCAGCCACATGGAACTGTGAGTCAATTAAATCTCTTTCCTTTATAAATTACCCAGTCTTAGGTATGTCCTTATAGCAGCATGAGAATGGACTAATATACAGATAATAATAACAATCCTAATACAATATATACCAGAGCTTAAAAGTCCAAGTGCTATGCATGTATTTCCTCATTTAATCCCGAAAACAATCCTATGAGCAAAGTACTCCTATATCATCTTTGTATAGATGTGGAAACCAAGGCACAGGGATGCTACCTCATTTGCCCAAGGCAGAGAGAGAGAGCTGGTAAGTGGAAGTGCTATGCTCCAGACTCTGTCTTCCTAACCTACATTTGAGTATGAGATCAAAATATGTCCTCATCTGTACATCCATTCGAAGGGGTGATTTTCTGGTGTTCTCTGGGTAGCATGGAAGAGAAAAGGTGATCATTTGAATTTCTACCTCTATCCATTTTAATCAAATTTTATTTAAAATTTTTATTATTTTATTATTATTTTTAATTGACATACAGTAATTGTTCATATTTATGGGGTAGAGAGCGATATTTTGATGGCATAAAAAGTGTAATGATCAAACTAGCAAATCAATCATCCTACGCATTTATCATTTCTTTGTGTCAGGAACATTCAAAATTCTCTCTTTTTGAATATACATATGCTTTGTGAACATATGCAATAAATTATTAACTAGAGTCCCCCTACAGTGCTATGGAACACTAGAACCTATTTCACCCATCTAGCTGTATCTGTTAACCAATTGCACCCTATCTCCTTTCCCTCACCCTGTTTATCCTCTAATAACCACTAGTCTACTCTCTACTTCAATGAGATCAACTTTTTAGCTTCTACATGTAAGTGAGAACGTTTGGTGTTTATCTTTATGTGCCTGCCTTATTTTACATAACATAACATCCTCTAGGCTCATCCATGCTGGTGTAATGACAGAATTTCATTATTTCTTGTGGCTGAGTAGTATTCCGTTGTGTATATATACCACAATTTCATTATCCATTCACGTTTTGATCAGTTTTGACCAGAGAAAAATCCTGTTCCACCTTCTCAGGTCACACTTTGATTGTTACAGTCTATTCTCAAACTTTTCACAATGACTCGAAGAGCCCATCCAGTGATATCCCAAACTAGCAGCAGTATCTCCCTCTGAGCAGGGCACGCCAGCATTGTCCATACTCCAGAAAGGGAGCAGGAACCAGGGAGCCCTGACAACACATGTATTGTCCCTCCAGGACCCTCCACCATGAGCTACCAAAGCTCTATCTTTCTTACGTTCAGCTTTTCTAAAACTTAGTTAAAAACTCATCTAACTTAGCAATTATTTAGCTCTTGCCAAATCTGCTGGGCTTTGTATACCAAACATTCCACAGTGTCCTAATCTTCAGATGTTCATCTAATCTTGAATTCAAGGGGCAAGGACAAGGAAACCTGATGTTTTCTCTCCCCGTTAGTAATGTCTGCAGGATGAAGAAGGTAAATGAAATTTTGGGGTTGGATAACAAAGGGAGTAGTCAATGGGCCAGGAGAGATAATCTTCTTTTTTGGGAGGTTGGGGGGACACCGTCTCACTCTCACACAGGATGGAGTGCAGTGGTGTGTTCTCGGCTCACTGCAATCCCCGCCTCCTGGATTTAAGTGATCCTCCTGCCTCAGTCTCCCAAGTAGCTGGGATTACAGACATCCGCCACCACGCACGGCTAATTTTTGTATTTTTTGTAGAGACAGCGTTGTGCCATGTTGGCCAGGCTGGTCTTGAACTCCTGGCCTCAAGCGATCCTCCCCGCTTGGCCTCCCAAAGTGCTGGGATTACAGCATGAGCCACTGCACCCCGCCAGAAGAGATAATCTTTGAAGGTCCAGTATTATCCTGGAAAGTATTCTGCATTTAATTTTCAAAAATGACTGAGGAGAGTGTAAAATTTTTTTTTCCTGCACACACCATTTGCCCATGGATCCCAGGACACAGTGATTTCCACAGTCTGGATTGTATTGGAAGGCCACAGGTCACCAACACAGCTTCAAGGGCTGACTAGGAAAAGAAGGTGACCAATTAATATCGTGCATGCAATAATGTGCTGACAAAGCCAGAGGTCACAACTATGACCCCTCTTTAGATAGACTGCCCAGATTTGGTAAAAAGTAACAACCAGAAGGAAAAAAAAAGCCATATATTTTCCTGCTCTATCCAATCTGAAAATGACACTTACATCCTGTTTAAATTAGACACCTTATCTTCAAATTCAGTTCTAAAACGCTGTGGTTAGAGGTACTGAAATTGCAAAATACTCTTCAGTTTGTTATTTCTCAGTAATTTGCATTCATTTTAAAGTAGGAGAAATTCAGCTTTACCTCTTGAGAAGTTTGTCTATGTGACAGCATGACAGTTTTGGCTTTAGGCTTCAAGTTGGTGGAGCAATAAATAGATTTACTGTGCCCTAAGGATACTGAAGCTTTCTGTCCACCCTCTTTTTGGAACTTTCCTGAGACTCCAATCTAAAGTCATACATATTTTCTTCTTTCTTTTAAAACTGCAATACATTTTTTTTTTCTCATTTTCATACTGCTGAGAGGGAGGGAATGGGGGAAAAGCTATTTTTTAAGTTATGGAATTCAGATAATGATTTCGATAAAAGTGGTTCTTTTATAATTTAATTAAAAAAATTATTCACCTTCCTACAAATTCTTTATTTTTTATTTTTTTGAGACAGAGTCTTGCTCTTTTGCCTAGGCTGGCGTGCATTGGTGCAATCTTGGTTCACTGCAGCCTCTGCCTCCCGGGTTCAAGTGATTCTCCTGCTTCAGTCTCCAGAGTATCTGGGATTACAGGCATACATCACCATGCCCGGCTAATTTTTTTAGTATTTTTAGTAGAGACAGGGTTCACCATGTTGGCCAGGCTGGTCTTGAACCCCTGACCTCAGGTGATCCACCTACCTCGGCCTCCCAAAGTGCTGAGATTACAGGCATAAGTCACTGTGCCCAGCCCTTCCTGTAAATGTATTGACATAACATAAAATGTATAATTACTCACAAAGGTAAAATATTACTTTCCTGTACTTCCCTACTTGATAGATATAAAACTCCTAAATAATTCATTCGCCTTTTCTTTAAAAGAGTTTCATTGTCATGCCACATATGCTTATTATTTTAAAATTTTCTTTCTTTATTTTTTTAAAGAGACAGGGTCTGGCTTTGTCATCCGGCTGGAGTGCAGTGGCCAGATCATAGCTCACTGCTGCCTGGAACTCTGGGGCTCAGGGGATCCTCCCATACATACACTTATGTTAAACAAAGGAAGAGGCTCTCTTAAATCACAGCTCCTTGTTCTACCTGAGAGGCTACATCACACACTGGCTGGGCTCTTATCATTCCCAATACTGACCCTTGCTTTCAACTCTGGTAGTAAAGCAGCATTTTGCAACCCTTTTAATTTCTGTCCAGGTAGCAAGTAAATGGAGTATCCATGAAAGGGAGTGCCACTACAAAAGCAGCCTTTCCATTCCTCGGTGGAGGACCCCTTATTAATTTTTATTGCAGTTTCATGTATAGTCCCTGTGATGTCATATTTTGATAAGCATACCTAGAAGCTGAAAGGGTGGTTTACTTTAACTGTAAATCCACGTAGGATAGTAATACCTCAAGAAAGTATAGAATGAGATCATTGCTTTAAAAAATATGTATATGGGCTGGGCGCAGTGGCTCACGTCTGTAATCCCAGCACTTTGGGAAGCCGAGGCAGGTAGATCACAAGGTCAGGAGATTGAGACCATCCTGGCTAACACAGTGAAACCCCATCTCTACTAAAAATACAAAAAATTAGCCGGGCGTGGTGGTGGGCGCCTGTAGTCCCAGCTACTTGGGAGACTGAGGCAGGAGAATGGCATGAACCTGGCGGGCAGAGCTTGCAGTGAGCCAAGATAGTGCCACTGCACTTCAGCCTGGGCGACAGAGCGAGACTCCGTCTCAAAAAAAAAAAAAAAAAAATTATATGTGTATGTGTATGTGTATGTGTCCATACATAGATACAGTTGACCCTTGAATAACATGGATTTGAACTGCATGAGTCCACTTATACATGGATATTCTTCCACCTCGGCCACCCCTGAAACAACAAGACCAACCGCCTCCTTCTCCTCAGCCTATTCAACATGAAGACGATAAGGACGAAGACCTTTATGATGATCCAATTCCACTTAATGAATAGTAATGTTTTCTCTTCCTTATGATTTATTATTATTATTTTTATTTTTTGAGACAGATTCTCACTCTGTCACCCAGGCGATCTCAGCTCACTTCAACCTCCACCTTCCAGGTTCAAGCAATTCTCATGCCTCAGGCTCCCAAGTAGCTGGGATTACAGATGTGTACCACCACACCCAGCTAATTTTTGTATTTTTAGTAGAGACGGGGATTCGTCATGTTGGCCAAGCTGGTCTCGAACTCCTGACCTCATGTGATCCCCTGGCCATGGCCTCCCAAAGTACTGGGATTACAGGCGTGAGCCACTGTGCCTGGCCTCCTCATGATTTTTAAAGTAACATTTTCTTTCCTGTAGCCTACTTTACTGTAAGAACATAGTACATAACACATGTAACATACAAAATATGTGTTGATTGACTATGTTATCAGTAAGGATTCCAGTCACCAGTAGGTTTTAGTAGTTAAGTTTTGGGAGAGTCAAAAGTTACATGTGGATTTTTGACTGTGAGCGGGGATCAGAGCCCCTAACACCCACATTGTTCAAGGATCACTGTATGTGAATATTTCAGTCTCAACATAAGAAAACTTCTCAACATTAAGAAACCTCTCGACATGAAGAAAAACTTCTTACCATTAAGAAAATTGGAAAAGTAGAGAAAAGAAAAAGAGATTACTATAACCCCACTCTGTAATGAAGCACTAAGAATTTTTGAAGTTATTTCCTAATCTTTATTTCCAGACATTTGAATTTTAAATAAAATATACTGCTGCTACAGTTAGTCAATATCCTGACTTTCCCATTTGACATTATGCCAATGATCTCTTGAAGCTCATTTTAACTCTAAGAGCCTCAATTCAATGATTCTATGAGTCTTGAGTAAGACTCCATAATACAAGAAGTAAATAATTTACAAGCTGATACAAACATGAAACTACTTTGTATACTCCAAAAATGTCATCATTTACAAAATGAGAAGTTTATTTTCAAAAAGTAATATTCTCTCTTGATAACAAATCTGATACATGTTAACACTTTCTCTATTGGGAAAACAGAGACTATCCAGAGGAAAATTAAAATTACTCAAAATCTTACCTCTCAGCTATAACTACTTTACAATTTAGAACTTAAGTAAAATTTCACCTTTCATGCAATTTGTCTTTGGAATTTAGAGAGTTATTTTATATTGTGGAAATTCCATTTACTATGGAAAAGGAAGTGGCTTTTGTTTGCCATGTTGGTCTCCTTAGAGAACGCAATGATCCTATCTAATGATCTATCACCCTCAAATGGACATTTGGGTTGTGAACAGTGGGCTGAGAGGGCATTGCTGAAGGGCAGAAAATGCAGAATGTGGCCAGACAAGCAGCAAAGGTCTAAGCAACTGAGGTTAGGGCTTGGTACCTATTGGGCCACAGGGCGATTTCTTCTGGGGACCATTTGTCCCCACCCTTGTTGTACAGCCCTAGAATCCATTCCAATTCCAGGGCACCACCTGGAAAATACTGGCAGAAACTGGGAGAATTAGATGACAGTTCTTCATTACTAAAAACCAAACATGTCATGGAATGTATTCCATGGTGGAAGTATCAGAGGTACCTCCTCAGTGCACAAGACGTGGAAGTGCACAATTAATATTAGTGCCAACACATTAATCAAGAAAAGCCACCACGATGGAATCCTCATTTACAGAAACAAGGACTTAGAGAATGGATCCTTTATTTTTTCTTTTCAATGTTTGTTTTTGACTAGGTAATAACATTCATAATGTTTCAAAAATTCAAAACGTTCAAAAGGGTGAGTCGTGAGAAGTCTCCCTCCCATGCTTGCCCTTGGCCAACAGTTTGTGTCTCTCTCCAGAGATACAGAAATAAAAGAAGCCATATACAGAAGTGGGTCCTTCCATTGTACACCAGTACATCACTGTGTCAGAAATGGCCTCTAGATAAAGAAGTGCCCGAGAAGAGGAGTCAGCCCATTTATTAACCAACCCAAATCTGCAAGGAGTTCACAGATTGAGGTTTTGAAGGGAAGCCTTACTTAGTATAAGGAGACACTGTCTCATGCTAATAAGAGGAAAGGAGAGCTACTGTGTATCTAGGTTGCATTTAAAGGGCAAGGTAATGAGAGAGGCTGGTGCTGAGTACCACCATCTTTTTTATGAGCAATTTGCAAAATGTAAAACTGGATTGTGTTTTTGTATTATTTTTATTAGAAAGAGTAGTGATTACTAGAACTTCTTCCTCTTAAAAGAATTACTGAAAACAGGTTGAAAATCATAAGCATTATTTTTATGTATTGGAGCCAAAATATATCTCTTCTGGAATATATCTCTAATGATCTCATAAGTTAATGGAAAAATAGCAGTAACATTTGCTTTACTGCCAAGGTTTAAGAATACTTAAGCAAGGCGTATTCATTTTAGTGATAAGAAAATTTAATTTTTTCTTGTCTGGAAAGGTATTAAAGAGTGTTAATCAATTTATGTTTTGGAGAACTTTTAAAGTTTGCCCTTAATATCAGTTGTTACTTGCCCCAAAAGCTTATATATTTGCATCTGTTCATGTTTACATAAGCAATGAAGATATCAATAGACTTTTATGAAATACAAGAAGCATATACTAAATTTCTCAAGATGAGTAAATAAAAAAGAATAGCCAATACAATTTTGAGGGTGAAAAAAATGCCCCATCAAAAATAAAAGTATATTACAAATCTGTCCTAATTAAGCAGTAGGATATAGACAGGGATAGACAAACAGCTCATTAGAACATAATAAGCAATCCAGAAATTGACTGATGTGTATATTAAAAGAGAATTTCTCATCCACAGGGAAATAAGTGGCAGTGAGAGAATCAACTACTGATTTAGAAAGAAGTAAAGTTAGTTTACTTTTCTGAATCATACACACAAAGAAATGAACCCCTCCAAAGCATATATAACAGATAAAAATAACAGTTTTATACTCTTGGCCTCCTCCATCCATAAGACACAAAACAATGAAGTAAAACATAACAATACAGACAGATTGAAATATGCAAAAATTTAAACAAAATACCATTAAAAAGTTTAAAAGTTAATAACAAATTGGAGAAAAATATTGCAACATATGCAAAAAAGGGCTGATATCCATGATATCTAAGGAGATGCTACTAGCCCATATAAAAGACAAATAACTACTCAAAAAATTGATCCCAGAATTTTTTTTTTTTTTTTTTTTTTTTTTTTGAGACAGGGTCTGACTTTGTCACCCAGGCTGGAGTGCAGTGGTGTAGCCATGCCTCATTGCAGCCTCAATTTGCTGGGCTCAGGTGATTCTCTCACCTCAGCCACCCAAGTAGCTGAGACTACATGCAAGCACTGCCATGCTCAGCTAATTTTTAAAATTTTTTCTAGAGATGGGGTCTCACTATGTTGATCAGGCTGGTAGAGAACTCCTGGGTTAAAGCAATCCTCCTGGCTCAGCTGGTCAGAAGTTTTGGATAGTCAAGTCAAATAATAAAAAATAAGTGATCAATAAAGATATGTTAAGATGCCCAATCTAATAGAAATCAATGGAATGCAGTATTATTGTTCTTCCTTTTAGAATATAAACCTGTCAACCACATCCCTCTCCTCCCAAATGCTGATGAGGGCGAGTCAGTAGACTAGGCATGCTCTTAAACTGTAGATCTGTAAACTAAGTGCTCTTTTTGGAGGATAGTGGAATAGTTTACTCCAAAATGCAAAATGTATATGCCCAGAAACGTAGCAAATCCACTTATGGGACTAACACAGAAATACTGGCATGTGTGCACAAAGATATATGCCTAAAGAAAGTCAAGGCAACATTGTTTTAATAATGAAAAATTGAAAACTCCATAAACATTCATCAATAGTGTAATTGTTCAATAACTTTTTGGCATATTACCTATGAAATGTCAGTCATTCAAATGAAATATATATATACACACACACACACACATATATATAGATATATATGTGTGTGTGTGTGTGTATATATATATATATTTTTTTTTTGAGACAGGATCTCTCTCTGTTGCCCAGGCTGTAGTGCAGGAGTGCAGTGGTGTGATCTGGGCTCACTGCAACCTCTGCCTCCTGGGCTCAAGGGATCCTCCTACCTCAGCTTCCCAAGCAGCTGGGATTACAGGTGTGAGCCACTACACTCAGCTAATTTTTGCATTTTTAGTAAAGACAGTGTTTGCTATGTTGTCCAGGCTGGTCTCGAACTCCTGAGCTCAAATGATCTGCCCACCTTGGCCTCCCCAAGTGCAGGATTACAGGCCTGAGCCACTGCGTCTAGCTCAATGAGATATATATTATTATAGAAAAGATTTCTTAGATGCTGTGTTTATGTGTGAGAGAGGGTGCATATAAATGTACATATGCATGTACATACACATATTTTATATATACATGTATATACACATATTTTATATATATATATACACACACGTTTATAAATGCATGGAAAAACATCTAAAAGTATCTACATCGAGCTTTTACTAAGTGGATACCTGTGAGAATAGAAATGAGGTTGGGAAAGGAGTGAAGGGTTTTCATTTATACTTAATAGAATTTTGTATTGCTTGAATGCTTAATTAGAATATATTATTTTTGTACATACAAATACAAATATAAAAAAGAGGCCAGGTGCAGTGGCTCATGCCTGTAATCACAACACTTTGGGAGACTGAGGTGGGTGGATCACTTGAGCTCAGGAGTTCAAGACCACCCTGGGCAACATAGCAAGACCTCATCTCTACTAAAAAAAAAAAATACCCCCACTAAAACAAAATGACCCTTACTTCTCCCTGTACCCCAATTTTATTGTACTTCTTCATATAGAGTACAACAGAATAGAAAGAACCTCTTTTAGTATACATATTTATTTTTTATAAAATGAGAACTTCCATAAAAATGTACTTTTACAATTCGATTCTTTTTGACTGTAATTTATTCTTTATATCATGCTATCAAATGAAGATAAGCCTATCAGATACTCCAACTTCTAGGAAAACTACACAGAAGCAAAACTATCCCAAATGATAATGTGTGGGTTGAGTGCAGACACTGCAGCTCAGGGGTCAGGACTCAACTGCACCAAGCACTCCATCTTCCCAGTTGCCCGGAGGCCCCAGTCAGCATGAGGTCACCCCAAATATTGAGCCACCTTTCAATAATCAACTTTACTTCAGAAGAGCAGCTACAGGTGTCACATTTTAGCATACATTTTTCCCTACCTCAGAAGTGGAAGGGAGAAAAGAGGGGGAAAAAAAGTCTGGCTTCATAGGGACACGTTGTTGGTCTCAGAGTACATTATGATAGAATAAAGCCCTCAAATAGATAAAAATCCATTCAGGATGTTGGAATACTCTACATGTATATACAAACAAATGACATAGGAGGACATAAACAAATAAAGAAGAAGTACATTCAGCTCTTGGTGTCTGCAGGGGATTCATTCCAGGACCCCTTCAGATACGAAAATCGATGAATTCCTCAAGTCCCTGATATAAAATGGTGTAGAATTTACATACAACCTACACCCATCCTCTTATATACTTTAAATCATCTTTAGATTACTTATACTACCTAATATAATGTAAGTGCTGTATAAATAGCTATTATACAGTATCATTTTATGATCTGTGTTATTTTTATTGTTGTGGTGTTATTTTGTATTTGTTTTAAAAAATATTTTGGGCTGGGTGTGGTGGCTCATGCCTGTAATCCCAGCATTTTGGGAGACTGAGGCGGGCAGATCACTTGAGGTTAGGAGTTTGAGACCAGCTGGACCAACATGGTGAAACCCTGTCTCTGTTATTAATACAAAAATTAGCCAGGTATGGTGGCACAGGCCTGTAATCCCAGCTACTTGGGAAGCTGAGGCAGGAGAATCGCTTGAACCTGGGAGGTGGATGTTGCAGTAAGCTGAGATTGTGCCTCCAGCCTGGGTGACAGAGCGAGACTCTGTCTAAAAAAAAAAAAAAATTTGGATTGTAGTCAGTTGATTCTGCAGATGGGGAACCCATAGATACGGAAGGCCGACTGTAACCCTGAAAGAAAGGGGAGTTGCCCTGGCACACAAGACAGTAACATAGGAAGAAAAGCTGTGGAGTAAGTCTACGATAACAAACCTCACTGCTCCCCCATCAATTTCAGGGAAGTTTGCTGTTAAAGTTGGAGGTTATACAGCAGCTTCCTTTATATTGTGACATGCTCCCAGTACACAGTGCCATCATAACCGGGACTGCAGGAACAGTGGCACCAGGATGTATGGCTGTAGCTTAGGGGATCAATATTTGTTTTCCACAAAGACCTATCATGATCTTCTTCATGTCATTGGTCATCTATCCTGGTATTTTTTATTGATTTGATTTTTAAAGATTTGATTTGCTTGCAAATTTTTAGAAACACCTGTTATACAAAGCAAAGTACATTCGTCCTTAAGACAGAAATAAACAGAACACCTGTGAAGTGAGGGGGTCAGACTATATGATCACTCAGGTCCTTTCTGGGTTTGGTAACCTGTGAAAGAAACCGAAGGGGACTAGCGGAAAAATGGTAAGATGATAGCAATATCCTATGGCACCAATAAAATCAGGATTCCCATTCTAAAATTGTATCTTCTGAAAAGTCAGCTTCAATCCTATGTTATGTCTATTGTGAAACCAAAGTGTTATATATGTGCCCACACTGACTCTCGCCAGCATCTATTCTGGGCATACAACTTCAACTAAGTCTGTTCAAGAGCAGAATAAATGATGTCTTCAGGCCCAGAAAAAAACGAAGAAAGGAACCAAAATGTAGCCCTATGGAATGATTCAGACTTCCTTGAAAGAAAATATTTAATTTTAGAAATTCTTATTCAGCATGATTAGTTTTAGTGTTCTTGAAGGAGATAGCTGAGTTTATTATGAAATTCTAGAAATTTACAGTCTTATCTAGTAATATCTTTAAAACTGTCACACAGATTGTTAGGTTATTAAAAGCAAGCAAGGATGAATGTGAGAGAAGCGGAAATGTTCATAAGATGGTTTTAAGCTAAACTGTTTAAAAACATTTTTTAATTGTGATAAAATATACCTATCATAAAATTTACCATTGTAGACAATTTCTTTTTTTTAACCAACTTAAGATGGGATCACATCTTAAGCATTCTCAATTTCTAAACTGCATTTTGTCACCTACCTTGTAAACTGTCGACTCTCTTCATGAACTTCCATTTCTGTGCTTTTAAATTCATTTAGTTCTTTCCTTATTGCTGCCTAAACAGGAAAAAAAAACAAAACAGATAAACAGAATTGTTATTTAGGTCATATATTACCCCTATATATACAGCATCAATGAAGCAGACCTTTTTGTTTTTTTTTTTTAGGAGATAGGCTCTCGCTCTGTCACCCAAGCTGGAGTGGAGTAGTGAGATCATGGCTCATTGCAGCCTCAAACTCCTGGGCTTCAGTGATCCTCCCACCTCAGCATTCCGAGTAGCTGGGATTACAGGTGTGTGCCACCATGTTCAGCTAATTTTTAATTTTTTTTTTGTAGAGACGGAGTCTCAAGATATTGCCCAGGCTGATCTCGAACTTCTAGGCTCAAGTGATCCTCTTGCCTCAGTTTCTCAAAGTGCTGAGATTACTGGTATGAGCCACCGTACCCAGCTTAGACATTATTTTAAGGTGTAATAAATGTAATGTAGTACTATAGCCAAAGTAAAACCATGATAGACTTCCTTCAAGTGCCCTTGGCAAGGGGGAGTGGGAGTGGGCCTTTGCTAAACTCATCCTTTGAGTCTGGTCTATGAATCACACGGAACATCCCCCGCCTACGATGACCACAAGGAAAGTGCAGGTCATGACATTTTCTGAGAAGCAATACCATTTTCCTCTGGAAAGTTCTGCACTGAATATTGCCCACAACATGGCTTTGACTAGCTGCCAGAGAGCTACTGAGAAGGCAGTCGCTTATATGTTCTTTAATATTGAAAGTTTATAGAAATAGAACTTATAATTTCAGCATAGTCCTTAAAGCTACCCAAAGAAAATATCAAATAGAATGCATTGCTATTTAAAGAACACATAATCCGTGTCACGTAATTTTTGGTATTTGAGGGGATGCTTACGCCATTCAGACTGAAATGTTAACATTAGTTATCTGTTAACAAATAGTGGCAGGATTACAGATGGTTTGTGGTTTCAAAGTTTTGTTTATTTTCATTTCCTAACTTTTCTACAAAGAATGTTTTACTCATGTTTTTAAAAAGGTGCTAATAAAAACACCCCTGTAACCTCTAGGCAAAATGGACTCTTCAGCCAAAACAAAGAATGATAAGTCACAGGGAGCGACTTCACTGGGAGATAAAAATTCTTCTTTGTGGTTGGAAAATAATAAATTTTAGAAAAGGGAACAGACAGAAAAAAGCCCTGAGGCCTCTCTCTGGCTCTTTCTCATAACTAACCATCATTCTGCAATACACAAGCCTTTCCCTCAACACTCCTTTCAATGCCATATTTAAGTCCGTGTCACAGATTGTCTCTTCTCCCCAAATACATTCCTCAGCCCCTGTAGTTTGTATGGGGAACCTGTGACTAGGAACTATGACAATAATGCTTGCTATTGACTTTTGGAAATGAAGAAGCAAGCAGAGAAATATGTGTGAGCCTGAGTCCTCTGTGACACGGCTGTCCAGTTTGTCTCATCAGTCCAATCAACAGTGAGGACGCTTTTGCTTACTGCAAAAACTGATGCGTAGAACCAGAAGGAGAAAGAGTGAGGATGCTCTATACCACTCACCAATTAACATCTATCAAACATTCTTCCTTGAAATATTTTTTTGTTTTGTTTTGTTTTTGTTTTTTTTTTGAGTTGGAGTTTCGCTCTTGTCGCCCAGGCTGGAGTGCAGTGGCGCGATCTTGGCTCACTGCAACCTCCGCTTCCCGGGTTCAAGTGATTCTCCTACCTCAGCCTCCCGAGCAGCTAGGATTACATGCATGCGCCACCATACCCAGCTGATTTTTGTATTTTTAGTAGAGACGGGGTTTCACCATGTTGGGCAGGCTGGTCTCAAACTCCTGACCTTGGATCCACCCACCTCGGCCCTCCAAAGTGCTGGGATTACAGGTGTGAGCCACCGCGCCCAGCCGAAAGGAGGTATTTTAATTTGAATAGTGCCAGAGAATCCTGTCTTGATGTTCATTTTAAATTTTTTCTCCAAATGTAAGGTTTCAGCAGAGGAAGTGAAAAGCGGTACACTAGGAGTTAGAAGATAGGTATTCTAGTCTTGGCTATGCCCTCATTAGCAGTGTGACCCTTAGTGAGTCACTTCACTCCAAACCTCAGTTTTCTTATCTGGAAAACCAGGAGGAAATTCTTCACAAAATCATGAGCATTAATCAAGAGCATATTTGAAAGTTCTTTGTACACTGTAGAGTCAATAAAATGTCATTATTATGAGTCTCTTGAAAAACAAATTATTCTAGTTTGTGATTGGGATTAACAATTCTTTCATTTTTATTTATGAAGAGTCTACTGGAACGAAAGAAGATAATGCCACCAAAGTTGACTTAACCATGAATAAGAAAAAGTCCTTATTTGCAGTAGTAGGTTGGCTGCCGCTGATCTAGTATGGCAAAAATCAATGAAAGCATTCTGTGAGAATCAACTGAGATATGGAATTTACAAAACATTATTATTGTAAATTGTGTGCTATACATCCGTCATATTAACAAAATTTATAATTCACTGGTGACCATATACATACGCATAAAGAGAGACAGTTTACTATTTACAGGCATATCCTACACGCTCATCTGCAATGTGACTTTGCAATTTCCCTATCAAGAGGTGAAGTCTATCTCTCCAGCCTCGACACTGGGTGAATCCTGTAACCGCTTTCAACAAATGCACACAGTAGAGGTGATACGTGCCAGTCTGATGAAGCCCAACTGGCCTGGCACCTTTTGCTTCTTGCTACTTGAAAGTTAGCTGCCATGTAAAAAAAAGTGACTACTGTCAGAAAACCATGCTGTGAGAAACCCAAGATACAGGAAAAGGCCCTGGAGGATAAGATACTGGGTAGACAGAGAGAGAGAGGACAAGGAGCAAAAGGCACCAACGATTAGTGAAGAAGCTATCTTGGAAGTGAATTCTCTAACCCAGCATTTCACCTGATGCCACGGGGATCCCAAACAAACTGCTGGGCTGAGCCCTTCCCAAATTCCTAACTCACAACTCACAGAATTGAGAACAAAATAGCTGTTTTAAAAGCCACTAAGTTCTGGGGTCATTTGTTAAAAAGCAGTTGATAACCTGAGAACTATTCCAAGGCTTTTACCTTACGGCTGATACAATGGAGGCCTAGAGACGTCATATGACTTGCTAGAGAGAGATGCACATTAACCCTTTTCCTGTTTGCCCTGAGAATACTTGCCTGGCAGCACTAACAGCTGCAGTTGTTTACCTCAGGATAAGTTTGCCATGAAATATCTTGCTTTTATTTTTGCAAAGACTTTGGAAACAGAAGACATCATTCTATTTATAGCATTATGGTTTTAGTAGTGGTATTCCCATTTACAAAATACAGTACTTCTCGATTGCTGAAAACGTCAAATCCTAGAAAACGCAGCGTTTCTATGTGTGATGTTAGCATCATTCTCAAACAGTTGCTGGCCAAAAAATTGTTTGATGAATCTGATTTTTCCAAAATAGATGATTTTGATGTTGGTTCTACTTAGAAACAACTCCAAGAACAGTTTTTGCAATTTATTTATTTATTTCTGACAGGGTCTCACTCTGACATTCAGGTTGGAGTGCAGTGGCGTGATCTCAGCTCACTGCAACCTCTGCCTCCTGGGTTCAAACAATCCTCCCACCTCAGCCTCCTGAGTGGCTGGGACTACAGGTGCGCACCATCATGCCTGGTTAATTTTTTTTAATCTTCTGTAGAGATGGATTTCACAACGTTGGCCAGGCTGGTTTCAAACTCCCAGGGTCAAGCGATCCACCCACTTCGGCCTCCCAAAGTGCTGGGACTACAGGCGTGAGCCACCGCAATCGGCCCCTAGTTTATTTTCACATGGGAAATCTGTCAGATTTGCTTCAGCCTCAAAGAGCTTGTTTATGTAAAATTAAATGAGCACTGGCAGTGAGGTGCATTTTCTTTCTCTAAACAGGACGAGGGTTAAGTGACAAACATGGGGCTCACACACAAGCCTTTTAACCTCACATCCTACAGTCTTTCCACTAAAATGAGCTTCTGGGCCCCTGTCATCAGGATAATTGCTTCAGATCTGCATGTTGTGTGTGTGGGCTTACAATTAGAAAAGATGTGTCAGTTTTGTGAATGACGTGGCAATGGAAGTGATGTGAAATTATAAGGACGAGTTGTTTGAAAAAATATACCAGAAAGATGTGACTACAGGCAATTAAAGAGATAAAATGCTTATTTTTAAAATTCACTGAAGATTGATCATATTTTTATTACAAGAGATACTTCCTCTTGGAATAAAGAGTACGATTTCCTGAGAGAGTTTAAAGAGGAAAAAAAGTAATTCAGACACTTTAGACAAATACATGTATAATAAACTTAACTCTCTTCTTTGCAATAGAGACCAGGTTTTAGGCCTAATAATTCTTCACATATATGTAAATAGGACTGAATTTTTTTTTTTTTTTTTTTTTTTTTTTTTTTTTTTTTTGAGACAGGTTCTTGTTCTGTCACCCAGGCTGGAGTGCAGGTGGTGTGATCACAGCTCACTGTAGTCTCAAATTTCAAGGCTCAAGACACCCTCCCACCTCAGTCTTCTGAGTAGCTGGGACCACAGGTGTGTGGCCACCACACCTGGCTAATTTAAAAAAAAAAAAAATTGTAGAGACGAGGATTTGCTGTGTTGCCCAGGCTGGTCTCAAGCAATCCTCCTGCCTTAGTCTACCCAAAGTGTTGGGATTACAGCCATGAGTCACCACGCCCAGTCTGGGACTGATTTTGTTGAAAGACATGAGATAAAAAGAGCTGGGCTGAAATTATAGGGGATTAGAGCCCCAATGATGCTGGGTGGTACCACCAATGGGAAACCATTGAGCCCAAACTAGGTAGGTATTTCTAGAGTAGAAATAACAATAACAAAACTCTATGAGATAGCAACTGAGACCAAATATGTAGTAATTTTGGCATCATGAGAATTATAGAGAGGAAAAAGGAAACAAAAATGTCTGAAGCTAAGTTTAAAATTGACCAGTGGTGAGTGGTAACAGGTCTGCTTCATCAGTCCCAGTCAGCTCAGGGGTTATGCTGGGAAGAAGCAACAGGTGATTTGTCAAAAATTCAGACCCTGGAGTGGACCTCCAGCAAACTCCAACAGACCTGAAGCTTGAGGGGCCAGTCTGTTAGAAGGAAAATGAGCAAACAGAAAGGAATAGTATCAACATCAACAAAAGGGACATCCACACCAAAACCCCATCTGTAGGTCACCAACGTCAAAGACCAAAGGTACATAAAACCACAAAGATGGGAAGAAACCAGAGCAGAAAGGCTGAAAATTCCAAAAACCAGAGCACCTCTTCTCCTCCAAAGGGTCACAACTCCTCGCCAGCAAGGGAACAAAATTAGACAGAGAATGAGTTTGACGAGTTGACAGAGTAGGCTTCAGAAGGTCGGTAACAACAAACTTCTCCGAGCTAAAGGAGCATGTTTTAACCCATTGCAAGGAAGCTAAAGACCTTGAAAAAAGGTTGGATGAATGGCTAACTAGAATAACCAGTGTAGAGAAGAGCTTAAATGACCTGATGGAGCTGAAAACCACAGTACGAGTACTTCATGAAGCATATACAAGCTTCAATAGCCAATTCGATCAAGCGGAAAAAAGGATATCAGTGATTGAAGATCAAATTAATGAAATAGAGTGAGAAGACAAGATTAGAGAATAAAGAGTGAAAAGAAATGAACACAGCCTCCAATAAATACAAGACTATGTGAAAAGACCAAATCTACGTTTGATTGATGTACCTGAGAGTGACGGGGATAATGGAACCAAGTTAGAAAACACTCTTCAGGATATTATCCAGGAGAACTTTCCCAACCTAGCAACACAGGCCAACATTCAAATTAAGGAAATACAGAGAACACCACAAAAATACTCCTCAAGAAAAGCAACCTCAAGACACATAACTGTCAGACTGACCAAGGTTAAAATGAAGGAAACAATGTCAAGGGCAGCCAGAGAGAAAGGTCGAGTTACCCACAAAGAGAAGCCCATTCAGACTCATAGCGGATCTCTTGGCAGATACCCTACCAGCCAGAAGAGAGTGGGGGGCCAATATTCAACCATTCTTAAAGAAAAGAATTTTCAACCCAAAATTTCATATCCAGCCAAACTAAGCTTTATAAGCGAAGGAGAAATAAAATCCTTTACAGACAAGCAAATGCTGAGACATTTTGTCATCACCAGGCCTGCCTTACAAGAGCTCCTGAAGGAAGCACTAAACATGGAAAGGAACAACCGGTACCAGCCACTGCAAAGATATGCCAAACTGTAAAGGCCTTCGATGCTATAAAGAAAGTGCATCAACTAATGGGCAAAATAACCAGCTAACATCATAATGACAGGATCAAATTCAAACATAACAATATTAACCTTAAATGTAAATGGGTGAAATGCCCCCATTAAAAGGCACAGACTGGCAAACTGGATAAAGAGTCTAGACCCATCAGTGTGCTGTATTCAGGAGACCCATCTCACGTGCGAAGACACACATAGGCTCAAAATATAGGGATGGAGAAGACCTACCAAGGAAATGGAAAGCAAAAAATGCAGGGCTTGCAATCACGGTCTCTGATAAAACAGACTTTAAATGAACAAAGATCAAAAGAGACAAAGAAGGCCATTATATAATGGTAAAGGGATCAATTCAACAAAAAGAGTTAACTATTCTAAATATATATGCACCCAATACAGGAGCACCAGATTCATAAAGTAAGTTCTTAGAGACCTACAAAGAAACTTAGATGCCCACACAATAATAATGGGAGACTTTAACACTCCACTGTCAATACTGGAAAGATCAACAAGACAGAAAATTAACAATGATATCCAGGACTCGAACTCAGCTCTGGACCAAATGGATGTAATAGACATCTACAGTATTCTCCACCCCAAATCAACAGAATATACATTCTTTTTAGCACCACATTGCACTTATTCTAAAATTGACCACATAATTGGAAGTAAAACACTCCTCAGCAAATGTAAAGGAACAGAAATCAAAACAAACTGTCTCTCAGACCACAGTGCAATCAAATTAGAACTCAGGATTAAGAATCTCCCTCAAAACCACACAACTACATGGAAACTGAACAACCTGCTCCTGAATGACTATTCGATAAATAACGAAATGAAGGCAGAAATAAAGATGTTCTTTGAAACCGATGAGAACAAAGACACAATGTACCATATCTCTGGGACACAGCTAAAGCACTGTGTAGCGGGAAATTTACAGCATTAAATGCCCACAAGAGAAAGCAAAAGAGATCTAAAATCAACACCCAAGCATCACAATTAAAAGAACTAGAGAAGCAAGAGCAAACAAATTCAAAAGCTTGCAGAAGACAAGAAATAACTAAGATCAGAGCAGAACTGAAGGAGATAAGAGACATAAAAAACCCTTCAAAAAAAATCAATGAATCCAGGAACTGGTTATTTGAAAATATCAACAAAATAGATAGACTGCTAGCGAGACTAATAAAGAAGAAAAGAATCAAATAGATGCAATAAAAAATGATAAAGGGGACATCACCACTGATCCCACAGAAACACAAACTACCATCAGAGGATACTATAAAAATCTCTAAATCAATAAACTAGAAAATCTAGAAGAAATGGATGAATTCCTGAGCACATACACCCTCCCAAGACTAAACCAGGAAGAAGTTGAATCTATGAACAGACCAATAACAAGTTCTGAAATTGAGGCAATAATTAATAGCCTACCAACCAAAAAAAGTCCAGGACCAGACAGATTCACAGCCGAAATCTACCAGAGTTACAAAGAGCAGCTGATACCATTCCTTCTGAAACAATCCCAATCAATAGAAAAAGAGGGAGTCCTCCCTAACTCATTTTATGAGGCCAGCATCATCCTGATACCAAAGCCTGGCAGAGACACAACAAAAAAAGATAATTTTAGGCCAATATCCCTGATGAACATCAATGCAAAAATCCTCAATCAAATACTGGCAAACCAAATCCAGCAGCACATCAGAAAGCTGATCCACCATGATCAAGTAGGCTTCATTTCTGGGATGCAAGGCTGGTTCAACATACACAAATTAATAAACGTAATCCATCACAAAAACAGAACCAATGACAAAAACCACATGATTATCTCAATAGATGCAGAAAAGGTCTTTGATAAAATTCAACAGCCCTTCATGCTAAACTAGGTATTGATGGAATGTATCTCAAACTAATAAGAGCTGTTTATGACAAACACACAGCCAATATCATACTGAATAGACAAAAACTGGAAGCATTCCCTGTGAAAACCAGCATTAGACAAGGATACCCTCTCTCACCACTCCTATTAAACACAGTATTGGAAGTTCTGGCCAGGGCAATCAGTCAAGAGAAAGCAATAAAGGTCAAATTATTAAATTTGACCTTTTTATTTGATAAATTTGATAAATTATTAAATATCAAATTATTAAAGCAACAGAGCCAAATTTTCTCTGTTTGCAGATGACATGACTGTATATTTGGAAAACCCCATCGTCTCAGCCCCAAATCTCCTTAAGCTGATAAGCAACTTCAGCAGTCTAAGGATACAAAATCAATGTGCAAAAATCACAAGCATTCTTATACACCAATAACAGATAAACAGAGAGCCAAATCATGAGTGAACTCCCATTCACAATTGCTACAAAGAGAATAAAATACGTAGGAATATAACTTACAGGGATGTGAAAGACTTCTTCAAGGAGAACTACAAACCACTGCTCAAGGAAATCAGAGAGGACACAACCAAATGGAAAAACATTCCATGCTCATGGATAGGAAGAATCAATGTACTGAAAATGGCCTTACTGCCCAAAGTAATTTACAGATTCAAAGACATCCCCATCAAGCAACCACTGACTTTCTTCACAGAATTGGAAAAAACTACTTTAAACTTCATATGGAACCAAAAAAGAGCTCGCATATCCAAGACAATCCTGGGCAAGAAGAACAAAGCTGGAGGCACCTTGCTACCTGACTGCAAACTTTACAAGGCTACAGTAACCAAAACAGCATGGTACTGGTACCAAAACATATGGATCAATGGAACAGAACAGAGTCCTCAGAAATAACACCACACATCTACCACCATCTGATCTTTGACAAACCTGACACACACAAGCAATGGGGAAGATTCCCTATTTAATAAATGGTGTTGGGAAAACTGGTGGCCATATGCAGAAAACTGGAACTGGACACCTTCCTTATACCTTATACAAAAATCAACTCAAGATAGATCAAATATTTAAATGTAAGATCTAGGACCATAAAAATCCTAGAAGAAAACCTGGGCAATACCATTCAGGACATAGACATGGGCAAAGACTTCATGACTAAAACACCAAAAGCAATGGCAACAAAAGCCAAAATTGACAAAAGGGATCTAATTAAACAAAACAGTTCCTGCACAGCAAAAGAGTGAACAGAGTGAATAGGCAACCTACAGAATGGGAAAAATTTTTGCAATCTATCCATCTGACAGAGGGCTAATATCCAGAATCTACAAAGAACTTAAACAAATTTACAAGAAAAAAAGCAGACAACCCCATCAAAAAATGGGCTAAGGATATGAACAGAAACTTCTCAAATGAAGACATTTATGCAGCCAACAGACATATGCAAAAATGCTCATCAACACTGGTCATGAAAGAAATGCAAATCAAAACCACAATGAGATACCATTTCATGCCGGTTAGAATGGCAATCATTAAAAAGTCAGGAAACAACAGACGCTGGAGAGGTTGTGGAAAATATGAATGCTTTTACACTGTTGGTGGGAGTGTAAATTAGTTCAACCATTGTGGAAGACAGTGTGGTGATTCTTCAAGGATCTAATACTAGAAATACCATTTGACCCAGCAATCCCATTACTGGACATAGACCTAAAGGATTATAAATCATTCTACGATAAAGACACATGCATACGTATGTTTATTGCAGCACTATTCACAATAGCAAAGACATGGAACCAACCCATATGTCCATCAATGATAGACTGGATTAAGAAAATGTGGCACATATACACCATGGAATACTATGCAGCCATTAAAAAGGATAAGTTGATGTCCTTCGCAGGGACATGGATGAAGCTGGAAACCATCATTCTCAGCAAACTATCACAAGATCAGAAAACCAAACACTGCATGTTCTCACTCATAAGTGGGAGTTGAACAATAAGAACATATGGACACAGGGAGGGGAACATCACACACTGGGGCCTGTGGGGAGTGGGGGACTAGGGGAGGGATAACATTAGGAGAAATACCTAATGTGGGTGATGGGTTGATGGGTGCAGCAAACCACCATGGCACGTGTATACCTACGTAACAAACCTGCACGTTTTGTACATGTAACCCAGAACTTAAAGTATAATTAAAGAAAGAAAGAAAGAAAGAAAGAAAGAAAGAAAGAAAGAAAGAAAGAAAGAGAAAGAAAGAAAGAGAAAAAGAAAATGCAGACCTTGCTGCCTTCCCAAATAGCATGAGCTGTGGGGCCAGAATTAACTAGAATTGCCATTTTGATATCCTTTATTTCTTGGGTAAAATTATGATGGGATGTGGAGACGATTTCTGGACTACTCATCAATCAAGTTCAATGCCACAAGGAGGTAAGTGTTGCCCTTCTGCTGCTAGGGCAGCGATGGACAGGGCAAAGAATAGCTTAGGGAGAACAAAAATCTCAGGCTTTCTTAGGACCTGTTTAGACACTGTGTTCCTGGAAAGACAGTATGTGTTATTCAACTTCAAATCCCCAGTATCTAGGATGATATTTACTACATAGTAAGGTTTTTAGTAAGTGATTACTGAGTTGGACAAAAGCACAGCTCATCTGAAAAAATTCTACACTCTCTTTCACTGGATAGTTTTAGACTAGATCATAAACTGAGGAATCAACAATGAAAATATCACCAATGGGGAACAAAGCTTGGCTTCTCATCCCTGACCATGAGTATAATATTGGTAAGAGCTACCATTTATTGATGAGCAGGAATTATAGAGATATTCTACCTAATTATCAAGATAGATATAATTGGCTTTATTTTACTAGTAAGTAAGCCTAGGTTAAACGACTTGGCCAAGGTCAAACAACTACCAAGTGGCCAAGTCAAGAATCAATCCATCCTAGAAGTGCCCAGCTCTGAAGACTGCCCTTCTCTCCTCCATGGAGCTTCCAAGCTCTACTCTAAGGAGATGGTTACCAGCAGGCAAGCCTAGGTCTTCAGGCCAATTTGATGGCCTTCTCTGACCTCACCTGTCTGCCACTGAAGGGCCAGCTCATTTATCAACCTCAGTGCAGGAAACCAGGCCATCTCTATTTTACTGTACATGTATTTCTAGTACTCTAAGTACATATATTCTAAAATTGACAATTTTATTTTGTTTACTTTTGTTTTAGAGACAGGGTCTCATTCTGTTGCCCAGGCTGCAGTGCAGTGGCGCAATCATAGCTCACTGCAGTCTTGAACTCCCGGACTCAAGGGATCCTCCTGCCTCAGCCTCCCAAGTAGCTAGGAACACAGGGGTGTGCTACCACATCTGGCTAAGTCTTTTAGTTTTTGTAGAGAGAGGGTCTTGCTATGTTGCTCAGGCTGGTCTTTAACTCCTGGCCTCAAGTGACCCTCCCACCTTGGCCTCCCAAAGTGCTGACATTACAAGTGTGAGTCATTGTGCCCTGACCTGAAAATTTTATGTTAAAGGTGAATAAAGCTCAATCAAGTTCACAATTAATAAGGCATTTCTCCCATCATTTCTCTTTCCCAACATGAGCCATTTAACCAGACTACCAGATTTCAGAGATTCCCCACCACACCCAGCAAGGGCCTTCCTCCTTCACAGAAAGGAGAGACATTGCTTAATTATTGACTGATTGGTTACTACTCTTTAAAATGCAAGGTGGCAGCTTAATGGGGCTAAGAAAATGGCACTAAGATAAGAGAAAGAAAAAAGACGCTCCTTTAGGCTGACAGGAAGCTCATTTTTTGTTTGGTTGGTTGGTTGGTTTTGTTTTGTTTTTGAGATGGAGTCTCGCTTTGTTGCCCAGGCTGGAGTGCAGTGGTACAATCTCAGCTCACGGCAACTTCTGCCTCCTGAGTTCAAGTGATTCTCCTGCTTCAGTCTCCCAAGTAGCTGGGACTACAGGCAGGAGCCACCACGCACAGCTAATTTTTGTATATTTAGGAGAGATGGGGTTTCACCATGTTGGTCAGGCTGGTCTTCAACTCCTGACCTCAAGAGATCCACCCAACTCACCCTCTCAAAGTGCTTGGATTACAGGCATGAGCCACTGCACCTGGCCTGATTGTTTATTTTTTAAAGCAGAAGTGGAAATATTTATCTTGAATAGTTTTTTAAAATGGGACATAGACATCGAAAGTTAAAAATAAAATTCATTTTTAAACATAATAGTTAAATTACAATTTTTACATGAATTAACTTAATACAATATGTTATTTTAAATCTGATCTAAATATATATATATAAAATAAATAATATATTACAAAATGCTTTAAGGTAAAAAGCAACAAAAACCAGAAACGCTGGTTAATAATGGTGATTAGCATGTGTCATTTTCATTCTAAAATAAAATATACACTAAGATGAGAGTTTTAGGATCTCTGGGCAGTAAGTACAATTTCATCACATGTATCTTTCAACAACTAGAAGGAACAATTTTTTTTGGTGTTAGGTAGGAAATGGTACTTTTAGAAATTCTTAAAAGTACTGGGCATTAAAGTGTTTCTTTTCTTATTTTTGCATTTTTTAATATTCAGATATGGCTCAATGAATATTCATCACTTGTGTATATATAATATACTACACATAAACATCTTAAATTGTTGCATTTTTCTATTTTTTATCTTTAAAAAGTGTACCATATTATTTATTTATTTATTTATTTTGAGACAAGGTCTGGCTCTGCTGCACAGGTTGGAGTGCAGTGGCATGGCTCTCTGCAGCCTCCTGCTCCTGGGCTCAAGCAATTCTCCCACCTCAGCTTCCTGAGTAGCTGGGACTACAGGCACGTGCCACCACTCCCGGCAAATTTTTTGTATTTTTTAGTAGAGACAGGGTTCCATCACATTGCTCAGGCTGGTCTCAAACTCCTGAGCTCAAGAAATCTGCCCACCTCGGCCTCCCAAAGTGCTAGGATTATAGGCATGAGCCACCGTGCCTGGCCAATATTTTTTCTATTTAAAAGAAATTCTACCTCTTAATTTTCTTGTAGAGATACACACACATACACAATAAAAATCCACTTCTAAAAATGCTGCCTTTTAGACTTTAAAAAGTCTCAGGAGAAATGTGAGAGATACTGTCAGAGGGAGAAAATGAGGCCCATGAGGAGAAAGGGGCTGTAGCTATGCTCTGGGGATCAGATCTGCAAGGGAAATGCCAAAGTCATGTGCCTTCAAAGCACTCATGAACAGAAACAAAGCCTGTGGCAGAAAACCTGGCCATGTACCTTTCCCCTGCAGCCTAGAAGTCCAGAACAAAATCCCATTTTTGTTTCAACATAAAATTTAAAAAAAAGAAAATCCTCTCTGTTACAGCTAGAGAGGAATGAGCTTTACCTTCCAACAAAAGAACAAGAGTTAAAAAGAATCATTTCTAGGGTTTGGACAATTTAGTTTCCATATGAGGGTGGTTTGTCATTTAGACTCTCCCTGCTTGCATACTTGGCAACTGCAGTGACCTTTACTCATTTATCTGGCCCTACCTGCCTTTCTGAAGTTTTGCGTTTGAATAATAAGATAGCTGGGAATGGTGGGTGTGGAAAATTATATTTTCCAAATTTGGCCACAATTGTAATCTCGTCACTCCCCTGTCAAGAAGTGGAGCTAATTAATTCCCCTTTCCTTGAAGCTTGAGCTGGTCTTATGACTTGCCTGTAACTAACAGAATATAGTAGAAGTGAGACTGGATGCCTTCCAAAGCCAGATCACGCAAGGCCATATAGCTTTTACCTGGTTCTCTTGGGACATTTGCTCAGCCACCATGTAAGAAGACTGATGACTCAGGCTACCATGCTGAAGAGGTCATGTATAGGTAACTTTGGTCGACTAGGAGCCAGAGTTGAGCCCTGCCTCTGAGCCATCCCTACCAAGACACCAGACATGTTAGAGAGGCTGTCTTGGAGCCTCCAAAGTAGCCTATTTGTCAGCTGAATAACATTGAGTGACCTTAGTCAACCTCATGAAGAGCAGAAGAATCACCTAGCTGAGCTCTGACTAAATCTCCAACCTACAAAATCTGTAAGATATAAAATAGTTGCTGTTTTCAATCACTAAGTTTTGGGGAAGGTCACTGCACAGAAACAGTGACTAGAGCAGGGTCAACTAGGAGCCACAAAACGAGAGGTGAATGACCAAAAACCCACAATTGAAAGGAAAGGAGGATGGAAGAAACCTTGCACCAAGTTCAGAATGCAGTACTATTTCTAGCAAAATGGCATCCCAGATGTCTTGACTAACTCTTCTATTGAAAAACAATTAAAATGCTAAAAATAGCATCTAAAAACCGTTTTAAATGTACTAAACAGCTGGGAAAAGAGTAAAAAATACTTCGACAAGAATGAGTAAAAGAAGATCATGGCCAGAGAAATAAGGTAAGTGAGCAATGAAACTGGCTGTGACCTTGAGGGCACTTGTGTTAAATCTAGTGAATTTGAGCAGGCATCTTTATGATTTGGTGAAATACAGAAGACACACAAAACCCACCCAGATCTAATAAATAATTCTCTCTCCATAAATTGGTGACCAAATGGCATATCCTCAGTGTAAGGGTAAGCTAGAATATCTGACCCTCCAAGGACAAACAAAAAATTGCAAGCTGGTGCTTAGTGTCAGGCCTCTGAGCCCAAGTTAAGTCATCATATCTCCAGATGGCTTGAAGCAACTGAAGATCCACAAAAAAAGTGAAAATAGCCTTAATTGATGACATTCCACCATTGTGATTTATTTCTGCCCCAACCTAACTCAGCAATGTACTTTGTAATCTCCCCCACCCTTAGGAAGATTCTTTATAATCTCCCCCACCCTTAAGAAGGTTCTTTGTAATTCTCCCCATCCTTGAGAATGTACTTTGTGAGATCCACCCCCTGCCCCCAAAACATTGCTCTTAACTCCACCGCCTATCCCAAAACCTATAGGAACTAATGATAATCCCACCACCCTTTGCTGACTCTCCTTTCAGACTCAGCCTGCCCGCACCCAGGTGAAATAAACAGCCATAGTGCTCGCACAAAGCCTGTTTGGTGGTCTCTTCACACGGACGTGTGAGACATTCGGTGCCAAAGACCCGGGTCAGCGGGACTCCTTCGGGAGACCAGTACCCTGTCCTCACCCTCACTCCGTGAAGAGATCCACCAACGACCTCAGGTCCTCACACCAACCAGCCCAAGGAACATCTCACCAATTTTAAATCGGGTAAGCGGCCTCTTTTTACTCTCTTCTCCAGCCCCTCTCACTATCTCTCAACCTCTATCTCCTTTCAATCTTGGCGCCACCCTTCAATCTCTCCCTTCTGTTAATTTCAATTCTTTTCATTTTCTGGTAGAGATAAAGGGGACACATTTTATCCGTGAACCCAACTCTCTGGCGCCGGTCACGGACTCGGGAAGGCAGCTTTCTCTTGGTGTTTAACCATTGTGGGGACGCCTCTCTGATTATTCACCCACATTCCACTGGTGTCTGATCTCCGCGGGGACGCCTGCCTTGAACATTCACCCACATTCCCTTGTTGGCAAGTCAATTGCGGGGACGCCTGCTTTGGCTACTCACCCACGTTGCAGCCCTCTACCCTTCTTTTTAAACTTGCCTCTTTCACTATGGCAACCTTCCACCCTCCATTCCTCCTTCTTCTCCCTTAGCCTGTGTTCTCAAGAACTTAAAACCTCTTCAACTCTAGCCTGACCTAAAATCTAAGCATCTTATTTTCTTCTGCAATACTGCTTGGCCCCAGTACAAACTCAACACTAGTTCCAAGTGATCAGAGAATGGCACTTTCGATTTGTCTGTCCTACAAGATCTAGATAATTTTTGTTGAAAAATGGGGCAAATGGTCTGAAGTGCCCGATGTCCAGGCATTCTTTTACACATTCGTCCCTCCCTAGTCTCTGCTCCCAATGAGACTCATCCCAAATCTTTCTTCTTTCTCTCCTGTCTCTTCCTTCAGTCTCCACTCCAAGCTCTGAGTTCTCTGAATCCTTCTTTTCTATGGACTCATCTGACCTCTCCCCTTCTCCCCAGGCTGCTCCTCGCTAGGCCAAGCCAGGTCCCAATTCTTCCTCAGCCTCTGCTCCCCCACCCTATAATCTTTCTATCTCCTCCCCTCCTCGCACCCGGTCTGGCTTACAGTTTCGTTCCAAGACTAGCCCTCCCCAACCTGCCCAACAATTTCCTCTTAGAGAGGTGGCTGGAGCTGAAGGCATAGTCAGGGTACATTCGGGGTCCATGTGCCTTTTTCTCTATCAGACCTTTCCCAAATCAGCCAGCGTTTAGGCTCTTTCTCATCAGACCCCACTAAACATATACAGGAATTCCGATATCTAACTCTGTCCTACAATTTAACCTGGAGTGACTTAAATGTCATCCTAACTTCTACCCTCTCCCCAGATGAATGGGAAAGATTTTTTTCTCTAGCCCAACCTCACGCCGATAACCGCCGGCTTCATGAGCCAGACCTCCAGGAAGGCATTAGAGCAGCTCCCCGAGAAGATCTCCAGCGGAACTATCAGGTATAGCTAGGCGAGATTACATGGTTTCCTGCCTAGGTGAAGGGCTTAAAAGGCAGCTTACAAAACTGTTAATTATGGCAAACTTAAAGAAATTACCCAAGGTAAAGAACCTAGCCCCGTTCACAGCCTGCTTAGCAGCAACCCTTAGACGCTTTACCGCCCTAGACCCAGAGGGGCTAGAAGGCCGCCTTATTCTTAACATGCATTTTATCACCCAGTAAATTCCCGACATTAGAAAAAGCTCCAAAAATTAGATTCCAGCCCTCAAACCCCACAACAGGACCTAATTAACCTCACCTTCCATGTGTACAATAATAGAGAAGAGTTGCAATTACTTGCCTCCGCTGTGAGAGAAACCCCAGCCATATCTCCAGCACACAAAAACTTCAAAACGCCTAAGCCACAGAGGTCAGGCATTCCTTCAGGTCTTCCTCCCCCAGGATGTTGCTTCAAGTGCTGGAAATCTGGCTACTGGGCCAAGGAATGCCCGCAGCCTGGGATTCCTCTTAACCCGTGTCCCATCTGTGCAGGACCCCGCTGGAAATTGGACTGCCCAAGTGGCCCAAGGTTCTGAATGACTGCTTCCCAAATCTTCTCGGCTTAGCGGCTGAAGACTGACACTGCCCGACTGCCTTGGAAGCCTCCTGGACCATCACAGACGCTTTGGGTAACTCTTACAGTGTAGTTACAGTCCGTCCCCTTCTTAGTTAATACGGAGGCTACCAACTCCACATGACCTTCTTTACAAAGACCTTTTTCCTTTGCCTCCACAGCTGTTGTGGGTATTGATGGCCAGGCTTCTAAACCTCTTAAAACTCCCCAACTCTGGTGCCAACTTAGACAATACACTTTTAAGCACTCCTTTTTAGTTATTCCCATCTGCCCAGTTCCCTTATTAGATCGACACATTTTAACTAAATTATCTGCTTCCCTGACTATTCCTGGGCTACAGCCATACCTCATTGCCACCTTTTCCCCTAGTTCAAAACCTCCTTCGCATCCTCTCCTTGTATCTCCCCACCTGAATCCACAAGTGTATAGGATACCTCTACTCCCTCCTTGGCGACAAATGATGCACCCCTTACCATTCCATTAAAACCTATCACTCTTACCTCGCTCAACACCAGTATCCCATCCCACAGCATGCTTTAAAAGGATTAAAGACTGTTATCACTCGCCTCATAGAGCATGGGCTTCTAAAACATATAAACTCTCCTTACAATTCCCCCATTTTACCTGTCCAAAAACCAGACAAGTCTTACAGGTTAGTTCAGGATCTGCGCCTTATCAACCAAATTGTTTTGCCTATCCACCCCATGGTGCCAAACACATATACTCTCCTATTCTCAATACCTCCCTCCACAACCCCTCCATAACCCATTATTCTGTTCTGGATCTCAAACATACTTTCTTTACTATTCCTTGCACCCTTCATCCCAGACTCTCTTTGCTTTCACTTGGACTGGGTACTCCCAATTCTTAGTCCTTTAATACCTGTTTTTCTCCTTCTCTTATTCGGACCTTGTATCTTTCATTTAGTTACTCAGTCCACACAAAATTGCATCCAGGCCATCACCAATCATGCTATATGACAAATGCTCCTTCTAACAACCCCACAATGTCACCCCTCACCCCAAAATCTTTCTTCAGTTGAATCTCTCCCACTGTAGGTTCCCACGCCTCCCCTAATCCTGCTTGAAGCAGCTCTGAGAAACATTGCCCATTATCTCTCCATACCACCCCCAAAAATTTTCGCTGCCCCAACACTTCACCACTATTTTGTTTCATTTTTCTTATTAATATAAGACAGGAATGTCAGGCCTCTTCACATGGACGTGTGAGACAGTAAGTAAGGGGATAGGCAGGGAGGGATGAAATGTACACTGAAAATTCAAAGCCATGAGCTAAACATCACAGAGGTTTGCTGCTTCAATTCATGAAGGTAGTCTAAAATAACTCATTTTGATAATCTAGTTTAAAAGTTATATTTTTAAATATAACAAAGTTTTCATCAGGAAAATGTATGCATTCTAAACATATATATCTAATGACACACCTCACAATAAATGAAGCAAAATTGACAGAATTATAAGGAGAAGTACAAAAAAATCCAAAAAGTGGGAGATTTAACACGTCTTATTTGTTACCTGACAGATCAAATAGACAAAAAAATAACTAAGGCTACAGAAATCTGAATAGAACTAACAAGACTGATTTAAAGGGAAATTTGCACACCCTCAAACTGTAGGACACATATTGTTTTCAAGGACATATGAGACATAATTACTACAAATCCCAATATAAAGGCCACATCCCAGACCAATGAGATCAGCATCTCTGGAGAGGGGACCCAGACATCCACATTCTTAAAGATCTATAGGTGATTCCAATGTGTAGCCAAGGTTGCAAATCACTGACACACAGAGTCATTTCTAACCCTCAGTGCTTCTATCAGAAAGGAAGGAAGGATGAAAATTAATAATCTGGAAAGTCTATCTTAGGTTAGAACAGAACAGCCAATAAAGCCCAAAAAATTAAGGGGAAGAAGAAAAAAGAGCAAATAATGACATAGAAAACAAACATATGATACAGATGACCAAGAAAACTGAAAGCATATCTTATACCTTCCCCAAAAAACAACTCCAGGCAAACCAAAAAGTTAAATGTGAAAAGCAAAACTATAAACACTTTAGAAGACAGTATATGAGAATATATCTATCATTTTGGTATGCAAAGAATGTTTAAAACCAGAAACAAAATCATAAACCATAAAGAAAAAGGTTGACAAATTTGACTGTATTAAGTTTAAGAATCTTGTTAAATCAATATTTGCAACATATATAACTGAAATATATGAAGAACTCCTATGAATTAGAAAAAATTGACAACCCAAAAGAAAATGGGCAAAAGGCACTTCAGTGGAGTGGAATCCAAATGCCCAATAGGCATATGAAAATTTGCTCAACCTCACTCATAATGAGTGAGAGGCAAAGTAAATGCACAATGAAATATGACTTCCTAGCTTCCTCAGCCTGTGCTCTCCCTCCCGTCCTCAAGGGTCTGCTCCTTGCCTCTTCGACATAAGTACTGCCCTGCTACTCCAGTGATTTTTTTCCCACTCTATCAGTCACTGACTTTTCCTCCTATATGTTCAACCTCTCCCTTTCTTTTGACCCCTTCACAGCATAAAAAATTGTTCAAGTATTTCCCATAAATTAAAAAAAAAATCACTCCCTTGATACCGTATCTTGTTTTCCAAATTTACGTACCCAAGCTTATTAACCTTCACAATCACCAGCCATACGTTGAACGACTGCCTTATTATACTGCTACCCTTCAGAGCCCTAATTCTCAGGATTGTGTTTGATCCTCGTTGTCTCCATCACAGGCTTCCATCCATCAGGCCACCAAAATGCTCCCTCTCACCATGTCACTGCACACACATGGCCGTCCTCCCTGACAGTACTTCCAAGCTGCTGTGCTACGAGCTTCTCCTCTTTCCCCACCTCACAGACATTTCTTCTCAATATTTTTCTGCTGCTTCTTCCTAAAACGTTCCTGGAGTGCTTTTCTCAGCCTCCTTCTCCTCTACTCTTGTTCTGAACATTCTTCCTTTGTGATCTTATTCCTCTTACTTTTCATTCCTACTTATGAGCTAAGGATTTCTGAATCTGTATCTCCAGTATGTGCTTGATGCACAGTAGGTACTTTAAATAATGAAGCTTCCTATTAAAAAGGGTCAGCACAGAGTGTGATTAAATGCCTAGTTTTAGCATTAAGACATGGCATGTTTAAGCAAAAGTACTTACGATTAAAAAAAAAAACTGGGTATAGCATGAGTTTATTCAATACCAGATTTTGCTAAGAGAGAAAAATTAGAACAATTTAAAAACAAATGGTTGGCAAGAATCTTTGCCTATGGAACAATAGTACTTATAAGATAAAAGTCTTTCTGCATTGATAGAACCCACTGTATTTTTCATTTTTTAGGAACTGTGTGCAATGATTTAGAGTAGGGGTTGGTAAGCCTGACCTGCAGGCCAAATTTGGCCCACCATCTGTTTTTGTAGATAAAGTTTTATTGGAACATATACATATCCATTCAATTACGCATTGTCTGTGGCTGTTTTCATGCTACAATGGCAGGACTGGGCAGTTGCAATAAAGATTGTATGGCCCACATAGCCTAAACTATTTGCTGTCTTGCCATTTCTGTTAAAAGTGTGCCAGTCTTGACAAAGATCAGACCTTTCTATTGTTAACATATCCCTTTAAAATGGTAAGTGGTATAAGTTATATTTTCTAAGAGTAAGGGTAAATCCTGGATGTGAGAAAGCCCTCCCCATCCAGGTATGAAAGCAGGTGGGTTTTATGGTAAATAAGAACTACTTTTCTCTGAGACTTAGTTGAAAGAACTACATTGATATCACTAAACGTATCACTTTAACTGGCTTAAATAATCAGAGGCAGAAAACCGTTGTAATATTTGGTAAGATCTCATCCCCTAGGATGACTTAAGTAGGGGGAATGTGGATATTGAAGCTTCCAGAAAAGCAACACAATCAACACGAAATCCACTGGGATTCTTGCCTTGTCTGCAGGTGTTAACCTGGCCCAGGGCTTGTCTGCTCGGCGGTCATAGTCAGGAGAATCTGTGACTTCTACATACTCGTTAAATCGCAGGATCCTTCGAGCTTGTAGCTCTGCCACTGTGGGTCTCAGGCTGAGCTGCAGGAGGACAAAGAAAAAGGCAGAGTTCAGTAAACCGCTTACAGCCTCATGGTGGCAAGTATTCTATAGAGAACACTTCAAAGTTATGGTTAAATAAGGTCACTTTCAGGCATCAAAAAAAAAAAAAAAAAAAAAAAAAGGCAACAGCATCTTGGGAATTTCTAATGAGAACTAGAAAGCCGTGTGCCCTAATTTTTGAGACTATAAAAAATCATTGTTTCAGATAGGTCACAGTCTTTGGCAACCACCTGCATTATGCTATTTTCCCCAACTTGCCTGGCACTGTGATAAAGGTCTATCATCCCTAACGCAAGGAATATGCAATGCACAGACACAATAGTAACCCAGATACAGAATGGCTGGTTTGGTGATTGAATTATCAAGGCAAAAGCCATGGATTGAATTATCAAGGCAAAACTTCTAAAAGTTTTTCTAAAAAACTTTTAGAAATGGGAATAAAAGCCTGTTCCTATAATATTAAACCCATACACTCAGAAATGTACAAAGTTATGACATACAGGCCAGGCGCCATGGCTCATGCCTGTAATCCCAGCACTTTGGGAGGCCGAGGCGGGTGGATCACGAGGTCAGGAGATCGAGACCATCCTGGCTAACACAGTGAAACCCTATCTCTACTAAAAATACAAAAAAAAATTAGCTGGGCGTGGTGGCAGTCACCTGTAGTCCCAGCTACTCGGGAGGCTGAGGCAGGAGAACGGTGTGAACCCAGGAGGCGGAGCCAAGATCGTGCCACTGCACGCCAGCCTGGGTGACACAGCAAGACTCTGTCTTAAAAAAAAAAAAGTTATGACATAGAAAGGGTCCAATAAAGGGTATGCCTACAGCACAGCTGTCCTTAAGATATTTATAATAAGGACAAGGCCCCAATAGGATACATGCCCTTGGCCAGAAAAACCAATGTACAGGAATGGGGAGGGGAGAGTTGATGGAGAACTGTACTTCCTTGAGACCATCACTGCTTAAAATCAACTCCAACCTTCAAGATACTTCTAACAACTTGGGTCCCTCCTCCTTGTGGTCTTTGCCAGATTCAAATTTGTAATTACATTGCTTTTCTCTCTGGTTCCTTTCTCAAACCGAAAAATAAGATTCTGACAGGTGAAAGAAAGCTGGCCCCCTGGTAAACAGGCATTATCTACTCTCTGTGACAGAGGTTCACTCCCATTTTGGTTTTTCTCAGTTGGGCGGTATCACAGTTATCTCCAGAGAGGTAGACTTAGACCTCTATTGTAGTCATAAGGCACATTTTCATATATTTTCTCTCTCATATATACTCTGTATACAGCCAGACTACCCATCATCTAAGTGGTCCTCTTTGGAGATACTGCTTATTTATTTTTTTATTTGAACAGAATGGGGGGTCTCTCTACATTGCCCAGGATGGTCTTGAACTCTTGGGCTCAAGCAATTCTTCCATCCCAGTCTCCCAAAGTGCTGGGGTTACAGGCATAAGCCACAACACCTGTCCAGAGATACTCCTTATTTTGCACTGGGTCTACATTCTGTAGTCATTAACAGCCCTTTCCTGGGCCTCAGTTTCCTTCTGAACTAAGCCAATATTCTAACATTCAAAGCACTCAAGGACTTTTAGAAGGCCTAGGCCCATACCTTGAGCCCACTTGAGCAGGGATGTGCCAACTATGGCTCCCTCTATCTTCATAGAGCCCTGGTAGGCAATGGACAAGAGAGAGAATAATCTAAGTGACCTGTTATAGTCTAGTTGCTGTCCAATCTATATTGCTATCTTCTTGCTGCCACTTTGGGGCAAGTGGAAATAAGGAGGTAGAGAGGCCCTTGCTCCCAAGAACTGGCTAGAAGGAAAGTGACCAGTGGCAACATAGGTTAGAAATTCTCCATCCAGTCTTGTCCTCAGGACTGTCCCAGTCATGGGGTAGCTACCAAATGCTATGGGCTGACCTGCACCTACACCATGGAGCTATGTATGGTGGAAGCAAGTGGGTGCAGAGGGTAAGGGCAGGCACTGCTGCCTCATGGAGGGGCCCAGCTGGATTGAGAAAGATCATGTGTATCACAAGAGTGCCCAGGGCAATGAGGAGGGGTGATTGCTTGTCTACAGATGGTAACTTAAGGGCCATTGAAGACTACAGTCATCCCTAGAAACTGAGTCAGTAGTCTTTCAGTTTGATCATTATTTGACATTAATGAGCTTTGAGAAAAAAAAAATGATACAGTTTGGCTGTGTCCTCACCCAAATCTCAACTTGAATTGTATCTCCAGAATTCCCACATGTTGTGGGAGGGACCCAGGGGAAGGTAATTGAATCATGAGGGCTGGTCTTTCCCATGCTATTCTCATGACAGTGAATGAGTCTCCTGAGATCTGATGGGTTTATCAGGGGTTTCTGCTTTTGCTTTCTCCTCATTTTATCTTGCTGCCACCATCTAAGAAATGCCTTTTGTCTCCTGTCAGGATTCTGAGGCCTCCACAGCCATATGGAACTGTAAGTCCAGTTAAACCTCTTTTTCTTCCCAGTCTAGGGTATGTCTTTATCAGCAGCAAGAAAACAGACTAATACAGTAAAGTGGTACCAGGAGTGGGGTGTTCCTAAAAAGATATTCAAAACTGTGGAATCAACTTTGGAACTGGGTAACAGGCAGATGTTGGAACAGTTTGGAAGGCTCAGAGGAAGATAGAAAAACATGGGAAAGTTTGGAACCTCCTAGAGACTTGTTGAATGGCTTTGACAAAAATGTTGATAGCAATATGGACAATAAGGTCCAGGCTGAGGTGGTCTCAGATGGAGATGAGGAACTGGTTGAGAACTGGGGCAAAGGTGACTCTTATTATGTTTCAGCAAAGAGAATGGTGGCATTTTGCCCCTGCCCTAGAGATTTGTAAAACTTTGAACTTGAGAGAGATGATTTAGGGTATCTGGCAGAAGAAATTTCTAAACAGCAAAGCATTCAAAAGGTGACTTGGGTGCTGTTAAAAGCATTCCATTTTCAAAGGGAAATAGAGCATAAAAGTTCAGAAAATTTGCGGCCTGAAGATGCAGTAGGAAAAAAACATTTTTTGAGGAGAAATTCAAGCTGACTGCAGAAATTTGCATAAGTAGCAAGGAGGCTAATGTTAATCCTGAAGACCATGGGGGAAAATGTCTCCAGGCCATGTCAGAGACCTTCATGACAGCTCCTCCCATCACAGGCCTCAAGGCCCAGGTGGAAAAAGTGGTTTTGTGGGCAGGGCCCCAGGTCTTGTGCTGTGTTCAGTCTAGGGACTTGGTGCCCTGTGCCCCAGCCACTCTACCTGTGACTGAAAGGGGCAAATGTAGAGCTCGGGCTGCGGCTTCAGAGAGTGGAAGCCCTAAGCCTTGGCAGCTTCCACATGGTGTTGAGCTTGCAGGTGAACAGAAGTCAGGAATTGAGGTTTGGGAACCTCTGCCTAGATTTCAGAAGAGGTATGGAAATGCCTGAATGTCCAGGCCAAAGTTTGCCATGGGCAGGGTTAGGGGGGCCTCATGGTGAACCTCTGCTAGGCAGTGCAGAAGGGAAATGTGGGTTTGGAATCCCCACACAGAGTCCCTACTGGGGCACTGCCTAGTCGAGCTGTGCAAAGAGGGTCATTGTCCTTCAGACCCCAGAATGGTAGATCTGCTGACAGCATGTACCATGCATCTAGAAAAGCTGCAGACACTCAACGCTAGCCTGTGAAAGCAGCCAAGAGGGAGGCTGTACCGTGCAAAGCCACGGGGTGGAGCTGCCCAAGACCATGGGAACCCACCTCTTGCATTAGTGTGACTTGGATGTGAAACCTGGATTCAAAGGATAATTTTGGAGCTTAAAAATTTGGCTGCCCCACTGGATTTCAGACTTTCCATGGGCCCTGCAACCCCTTTGTTTTGGTCAATTTGGAACAGCTCCTATTTGGAACAGCTGTATTTACCCAATACCTGTACCCCCATTTTATCTAGGAAGTAATTAACTTGCTTTTGATTTTACAGGCTTATGGGTGGAAGGGATTTACCTTGTCTCAGATGAGATTTTGGATTGTGGACTTTTGGGTTAACGCTGAAATGAGTTAAGACTTTGGTGGACTGTTGGGAAGGCATGATTAGTTTCGAAATGTGAGGACGTGAGATTTGGAGGGGCCAGGGGCAGAATGATATGGTTTGGCTGTGTCCCCACCCAAATCTGAACTTGAATTGTATCTCCCAGAATTCTCCCGTGTTGTGGGAGGGACCCAGGAGAAGGTAATTGGATCATGGGGCTTGGTCTTTCCCATTCTATTCTTGTGATAGTCAAAATGTCTCACAAGACCTGATATGTTTATCAGGAGTTTCCCGTTTTGCTTCCTCCTCATTTTCTCTTGCCGCTGCCACGTTAGAAGTGCGCCTTTCGCCTCCTGCCATGATTCTGAGGCCTCACCAGTCATGTGGAACTACAAGTCCAATTAAATCTCTTTTTCTTCCCAGTCTCAGGTATGTCTTTATCAGCAGTGTGAAAATGGACTAATACAATGGATAAATAAAGGATCTTTTTCCTTGAAAAACAGAACCACTTTCGACATAGTCCCATAGCTTTTCTGTGGGAATGAAGCATTGCCACCTCCATCTGCCTTGGAATGCTTTTGTTGAAGACTCCCCGATTCCAGCCTACAAACATGTGGGTCAGGTCACACTTCATGGAGATGTCACATTTTAGTCACTTTATCCATTTTTAGGTGCATAGGGTATGCCTGAAGAATTATTAGAAGGATTTATAATGAAATATAAACTCTGATGGTGCTTGATTTTTTCAAAGGCTATTATTTTTTTAACACAGAAAAAAGTGATGGCTCTAACATCAGATTTATACATTCATAAATAAGTGGCAACAATTGTCTGAGTTTGGCAGGTAAGACATTTGTCAATCTGGGTAGCACTGTAGCAGGCAGGGTGGATATCAAGTTCACTTAATAAATTACTTACCCAGTTGTGATGTGGAATAGTGGGAAATGTTCAGGATTAACGAAATATTTATTTGTTTAATATTTCCAACACTAAATGGAAAGTGTGAGCATTTTAAGAAATAATTTTTATTATAATTAAAAATTTTTCCACTTCTTTTTTCTTTTTCTTTTATCATTGCTCTAATCAAGCGAGATCAAGATTAATTTTTAATTAATTCTTTTTTTTTTTTGAAACAAGGCCTCACTCCAGGCTGGTCTTGACCTACTGGGCTCAAGCAATCCTCCTGACTCAGCTTCCAAGTAGCTGGGACTATGGGTGCAAGACACTGCACCTGACTCAAAACAATTTTTAAAAATAGAAATATATGCATTGAAATATTAATAATGGCTATCTCTGAATGAAAGACATACGATTTTCTTTTTTTGTATCTTTAAAAATTTTCACACAGAGTACATATTTTCATAGAGTAAATGCAATTTAAAACCCTTGTTAATTTTTCAAAATTAACACAACATGCAATTATAAACATCATTTATAGCACGTGCATTATATTTATTTATTTTATTTAGTTACTTTTTTTGAGACAGAGTCTCATTCTGTCTCCCAGCCTGGAGTGCAATGGCACGATATCAGGTCATAGCAACCTCCACCTCCCAGGCTGAAGCAATTTCCCCACCTCAGCCTCCTGAGTAGCTGGAACTACAGGCATGTGCCACCATGCCAGCTAATTTTTGTATTTTTTGTAGAGATAGGGTTTCACCATGTTGCCCAGGCTGGTGATTTTGTTGTCTATGCTTATAGACTAATAGGAATAATTATTTCTAAACATCTGATTTACATACAGAGAGAGGATTAGTATTTTTTTTTAAAAAAACAAAATATATCTCAAAACACGTATGCTCATTAATAGTCACAACTTCATTACCTTTCTGCTGAGTCTGCGTTTAAGTTCCATTTTTGCTTCTTGTTCCTCTTCTTCATTCTTTTCTGTTTATTAAAGGAGGAAGGTCATGATGACAGTTACTATAGATGATTTTATAATCAGAAAAGTATATCAGGCCACAATCATGTGATTCTAACAAATAATGATCAAACACTTCACCAACATTGTTAAAAAGTTATCGAAAGATTTTGTAGAAAGGTTGATCATCTTATACACACACACACACACACACACACACACACACACACTTTTTTTGTAGGACTGGTTTGCTTTACTAATTTTAAACGTTTTTGCTTCCTGATGTCTTGTTGTATTCTTAAAAAAACCACAGGAATGCCCATATTCTAATGAAAGCCCTCTATTGTTGATCATCTCATGGGCTTATAAGCACAATTTACCAGAATTCAGATGAAAATTTACTTCTGGATCTGCTCTTCATGTGAAAATCTGAGACATATTAAAAGAGCAAATTAGAACCATCCGATGCATGTCTGAGCTGCTGATTTCCACTCAAATCCAACCAAAATATTTGATTTGTCTTCCTTGGTTTCCATAGAAGCAGAATGTAAGCATTTCCTTGGACTTTGCTTTCAAACCAGAATGTTCTAAATGAGGTTATGATGTACTGTGGGTGGAAATTATTTATTTTCTTGTGACTTTGCCTTTCCAAAGTCTTCTCTTTCTCTAGTGATTCACCAAGTAGTACAATTTTATGCTGCCCAGCAGATGGGATTTAAAGAAAAATGTCCAAAATTTTTAAAGAAATAAACACCCCTTCAGGTTTTGCTGGTTGTTGCTTACTTGAGGAACTTCTCTCTGTTGCTTCCTTTAGCTCATCATCTGTTCGATCAATGAGCATACATTTCGCTTCTTGGATACCGATGCTTATGAAAGATTATGTTTTAGAAAGTGCTATTATGAACTCTTTTGAAGGAAAATAATGCTGTATAAAGGCTTGACTAAAAGGTTGAAAAAGGAAAGCTTCTTCTATTTGTTTATTTATTTATTTTTGTTTTTATTTTATTTTATTTTTTGAGACAGAGTCTCGCTCTGTCACCCAGGCTAGAGTGCAGTGGTGCGATCTTGGCTCACTGCAACCTCTGCCTCCTGGGTTCAATGAAAAAAAAATTTTTAATCCATGATAGGTATGAAATATATTTATTTTAAAATTCAAATAGACTTCTTACAACTAAGACTATTTTTATGGTGAATAAAATATCAGTATTCAATATTTGCAACATCTGTATTTGTTAGTTGAACAGGCTAAATTCTCCATCAGTTTTCCTTCTCTGAACAGGGAAAAGTTTCTATGTTCTTCTGAAATAATAACTTTAATGCATAAGAAAGAAAGAAGGTGATTAGACAACGAGTGAACATAAACTGTAATCACCCACAAGATAAGAAACAATGAGTTAATATCCTTTCATTTTGTGCCAAACAAATTTGGTTATAATTTAAATTTCTTCCTACGAAAGTACTGTAGGTTTTTAATTGCTTCACAAAATATATATCCTTTCATATCCTTAAAAATGCATACTTAGGTTCAAAGAATTACCTCACATGAGTTGGATAAGGCTTGTGGATTGTCAAAATACATAATAAACAAAAGCCACACTGTGGTTCCTGTGATTTAAACCAGAGCTTTACAAGGTGACGTGATAGTGAAAATAAAATTGTTGATATTGTTGATAAAAATTGATGATATTGTTAGTGATATTGACATTGTTAATACAAACAAAAATATAATTCTTAAAACATTTTTGTCAACTCTTCCTGTACAGTGTTTATGCTATATTTTTAAGGTATTTTTCAAAGATTAAAAAATTGGATATAATACATCCCAAAGCTAATGAATGCTCCAGTCTTCATTAAATATGCAAAAATGACATTTCCTTGAAGGGAATATTTGATAGTTTTGTCTTATTAAGCATATTGTTCAACTAGTGCTACCAGTTAGGGAATTGAATTCATTTTTGACATCAGAAACTGACTTCTTTACGTTTTCCATGTTCAAAATTGTACTTTTAGTGAAGTTAGAGGACAAGGGTGAGAGGTAGAAGGAAGCCAACATGACTGTTCCTCTGAACCTTTCCTTTTATTTTGCAGAGATGGGCTCTCCCTGTGTTGCCCAAGCTTGTCTTGATCTCCAGGACTCAAGTGATTCTCCCGCCTCAGCCTCCCAAGTAGCTGGGATTACCAGCATGAGCTACCATGACAGTTTCTCTGAATCTTATTAAACAGTCACTGTAAAATCTCTCATACAGTCAAGGTTAAACCTTAAACTCAGTATTTGAAAATTCACCAAGTTTTTTGCATGCTTCCTTCATTTTTTGATTACTAGAGGACTAATTATAAAGTAGGATGTAAACCTTTCCGGTTAATTTAAACAGGCTGGAGGGATACTCATGAAGGAAGTGACATGGTTCATTGACAAATCTTGCTCTCAGTAACTCTCATCAGAATAGAGAGGGGTGAACATTTTGGACAAGCTGCAGGAAGCATTTCCGATAAATAAACAAATAATACATGTGGTTAAACAGCAGCAAGCACCACAGGAAACCTGCCTGGCGAGCAATATTACCCAGAGAATTTTGTGGATGAGCTAAAAGGAGAAGAAAGAAAAATACAAAAATATCAACAACTGGAATATTATCTTCTTGAGTTGTTAGTTCAGGTAAAATGGGTTCAAAAAGCCAAATTTTTTGTGGATTCATTTCTCTTTTTGTTTTTTACATGTTTCCATGTCGATGTTTTGTTTTTTCAATTTTTGGTGGAGATGAGATCTCACTATATTGCTCCTGGCCTCAAGCAATTCTCCTGTCTTGGACTTACAAGGCTGTGGGATTACAGGCATAAGCCACCTTACCTGGCTTCATGTGGGTGTTTTTAACAAATGAAAAAACACACATAAACTTAAAGTGCATTAAAAAAAGCTGGATCAACAGATGCATAGATATGTCATAAAGCAAGATGTTAATGATAGACTATAGATGGCAGATATATGTGGATTTACTGTAAAATTCCTTCAACTTTTCTTCACGTTTAAAAATTTTCATAATAAAATGTTGGGGAAAAATATATGCAGAACTCAATGGCTTAATTCATTTTTCTCTATATAAGACATAGCTAGAATTACATTCTCAGCTAAATACATCACCTTTCTTAATTAGCAAAAGTTGACCTTTTAAGTACCAAAACTTGCTTTCTATTTTATCAGTTTTTAGGAACTGGTTCTAAAATGCATAACTAAATGTAATATAATATAATATAAATACATATATGTAATATGTCTTTTTTAACAAGCTCTAGTATCACCAAAATAATTAGGAAAGACATCAAGTAAGGACTAGTATGGTGCATGACACTAAGAAATATAATTTGTCCTGTGGTCACCAATGAAAACTAATGGCATTTATCGGCATCTGGACTCATGTTCATTAAACTAGTGATGGACTCTAAAAGTTGTTGAACGTTTAATTCTGTAAGTTAGTTTTCTAGTTTGTCAAGAAAAGATGACCTAGTTAGGGCCAGGCACAGTGGCTTACAACCATAATCCCAGCACTTTGGGAGGCCGAGGTGGGTGAATCGCGAGGTCAGGAATTTGAGACCAGCCTGACCAACATAGCAAAACCCTGTCTCTACTAAAAATACAAAAATTAGTCAGGTGTGGTGATACACACCTGTAGTCCCAGCTACTCAGGAGGCTGAGGCAGGAAAATCACTTGAACCCGAGAGGCGGAGGTTGCAGTGAACCGAGATCGTGCCACTGCACTCCAGCCTGGGCAACAGAGCGAGGCTCTGTCTTGGGGAAAAAAAAAAAGATGACCTAGTTAAAGTAACTGTCCTTAAAAACCACACCATATCACACACTTTTCTACTGTTCTTGAACAAATGCTGAGATGAAACATACAAACATCAAACAAGAGCAATCTATGTGGAAGAACCAAGAAGCAAACGGGCTGAGTAGAGTGTTTCTAAGTTAGGCCATTCAGTTTCCTGTGACTGCTCAGGGAAAGATGACCTCTCCCAGTTTTCTTCCGCCTCCCTTGGCTATATAATACTGGGTCAGGAGATCATAAGCCAGTTATCAGCCTCTCCAGGCTGGAAATATGCCTCTGTTTCCAGAAATAAACATGCTTAGGTGAACTTAGAAGGAAGGAAAAAAAGGGCTGGAGTCGAATCTGAAGTGTCTCACTCTTTTCCAAACCTCTAGGAAAACAAGATATAAAGGCCAATGCAGCCCTTAAGATCAATGCACAGTAAGTTCCTAGATCTATGAAACAGTTCCTCAGACAACCAAACTCTAGTGTGGTTTGGCACTATTTATCTCACAGGATCAAGAAAGAATTACCCAAAATGTGCCCTTCCTTTCTTCTTCTAGGTATTAGAGCAGGCATCCAGTAAGACATAATCTTTGTGTTTTTTAGGAGCTTAGGGTCTGCATTTGAGCATGCTTAAAAATTCAACAAGTATTTCCCAGGAACCTATCATGGAAAGCAATGAACCTTTTTGGTTTGTTTTGTTGTCAAAATTAGATGCTGCTTCTACTCTTCCTCAGCAACACAAAAACACAAAATTTTCCTACTTTTCTAGTCCTAAATTTTTCCTGCTCCAAACTGGCTCTTCTATACATTAGTAGCCACTTAAGTCCTTCCTGGGGCTGTATTCTAGTTATGTTCAAAAAAAGCCAGAAAAAAGCATTCCAAAGAAAGTGATCCCACAGACTGGGTGGATGGTAGTTGCTCTCACTGAATGGTAGTTCATATTCATTGTTGAATTGATTTTGTACTAACAACTGTAATACAATATGCTACTAAAATCTTTCTTCCCTAAAGGAAAGAAAGTATCTTGGATTGGAGAGGAGGGGTCTTCTAGCAGGCCAAGATAACTCGAAAAGCCTGGCTGACAAAGATTTCCCCCACACCATGGGTCACTACCATTGTGGCACTATTCAGAGTTTTACCCATCCCTCTTCTTTGATATTTCACACAATAAAAAGATCTTTTGAAACCAAGTTAACAATATATAAAACTACAGCTAGGCTCAATTTAAAAATATCTGTTTCTTAACTCACTGCAATGCCTGACCACATTGACACATGATAGCATGACAAACCGTATTTCTATTAGTTTTATAGTTTTAACATACCAACTCCAATAAATACTACTGCAGGGACGAGTAAAAACTAAGGTCAAAGAGAACAGAGGGGAAAACAGAATGGGAAAATAAAGTAGGAAAATGAATGGAGAACGTTTTAGTGCTGAGAAATTATAAACAACTCAAGAAGGAAGATGAGTCTTCACAACATAGGAAAATGCAATGGATTGAAAATTTTATTTTGAATTGAGTCATTTGTTAAACTAGCAACAAACTATTATTAAGAATATTAATATAAGAATGTTTGATTTGTTTCTTTGTGGATTCCTTTGGCCTTTTCTTTGACATTTATTTGCAAGAAGACCAGAGCATTCTTTTTCTATTTAATATTTGGGTGAAGGAATACATGGAATGTATTTCATCTTTCTTAAACACAATTGTCATGACTATGACTCTGGTCTGGTGGGGGGATGTAAGGCTCAAAGCCATAAAATAAAATATGAAATTCAAGAAATTTTAAAAAATATATAAACAATTACATATAAATGTGACATAAATGGACTATTTCAATCCATCTTGAGTAAACGAATATATGATGGTTTCTTACTGATAAATGGATCATCTGTAGAGGCAGCTTGTTAATGATTACACAAGGAATCATTCTATAGTATAGAATACTCACGTTTTAGGATGTTTCTTTGCTCTAATTCTTCAGTTGTGGGCCTCTGGCTCAGCCTCCTATGATGACAAAAAGGATATATTACAGGTTAAAAATGAGGTACCCTAGTAGGAGACTCGAAATAAAACAACAAAGCTCTATTTTTCATGTTTTGAGAAATAAAAATCCATTTTTAAAGCTGCAAAATAAAAGTCTCTTTCCCATTAGTTTGGAGACTACAGATCATGGCTGAGGCTACTCACCAACCCCCATTACACAGTCTCCCTTCCTTTTAGCAACAGATTGGTCTGGATGTTAGATAGGTACCTGACTATATAGACTTCTGCCTCCCTAGAAGCCAGGTATCGTGCTGTGACTGAGTTTCTGCAATGGGATGTGAGCAGAATGATGTTTGTTACTTCCCCTTCTCATCCTTAAAATGCCTGGGTGCATGTTCCCTTCTTTCTCTTTCCTTTTTCCACAGGCTAGAACTTCAGCCTGATGGTTTGAGCCAGCTTTGATCATGCAGATGAGACCATCCAGGGGACAGGAGAGCAGCAAGACAGAAGGAACGTAGGAGATAGGCTGACTTCAAGGAGCCGAGTTCCCAACCATGCTGGATGGCCCACCTACCTGGGGACGGTCATGTGAAAAAGAAATACACATACCTGGTTTGGACCACTATAGTTTTTGGTCTCTGTTACAGTTTAGCTTATAGCCTAATTAATATATAGCTCATTAGGGTCTAAAATAGGATGCTGTGCCTGGCTGGGTAATCTTAATATAAGATAGTACTACTAATTCTAAGTGTTTATGGTTATGACAAAAATGGTAAGAAGAACTGAAATTAATACTTTAAATATCTCACTAATATGCTAAACTATGATCTTCATCAGAGCTACCTTGACACTAACTTAATTGAGCAGACAAAAGAACTTGTTGAACATCTATCTCTATGCCAGCCAGGTTTTCTGCCATCCATGTCCCCATGTATCCTGTGCTACATATCTCTATTATGAATATACTGTACTCTATATTACGCCCACAATAAGCCACATTTCTTTTATCTATGGTGTCTCCTCCATCTGAATGTCTTTCTCTCCTTTTCCATCTACTGAAATCTTATAGATGATTAACATAATATCTTGAAGATATGTATTTGGTCTCTTCTGAAAGTGAGAATTAAAGGCTCCTGGTTCTTTGCTCATTTACAGCAATTTATACACAGACTATACATCTATTAAAGCACTTATCACACAGGCAGTTATAAAAATAATAATTACAGCTATCATTTAGTCATACTTTTAAAAATCCAGGTACTGTGCTAGGTGCTTAGCTTATATGATCTGAAATCCTCAAAGCAGTTCAGCAAGGTAGCACCCAGTTTCAGTTTTACAGATGAGGAAATGAGAGATTAACTAACCTGCCTAAGGTAAAACACTAGTAAATGCTAGTGCCAGGATTCATACTCAAATCCTTTGACTTAGATGTTTGTGCTTTTCACATGACCCCTTCATGCAACATATAATTCTGTCTCTCATTAGACATGGAGTTCTCTGTGGCTAGAACTGTGGGTGAACTATCTTTCAATGACAGTGATTAGATGTGCTGTGTTTGTACAAAAATAATTCTGTAAAATTTACATTTTAATAACAGTGAAAACTTTGCTCTATTAACTTTTTTTTTTTTTTTTTTTTTTTTTTTTTTTTTTTTTTTTTTTTGGTGAGACAGAGTCTGGCTTTGTTGCCCAGGCTGGAGTGCTGTGGCGTGATCTCAGCTCACTGCAACCTCTACCTCCTGGACTCAAGCGATCCTCCCACCTCAGCCTCACAAGTAGCTGGGACTACAGGCGCATGCGACCAAGCTCCACTAATTTTTTCTTTTTTTGGTACAGATGGGGTTTTGCCATGTTGCCCAGGCTCGTCTCAAACTTCCGGGCTCACGCGATCCACATCTCAGCCTCCCAAAGTGCTGGAATTAGAGGCATGAAACAACCGCACCCAGACCACTGACATTTTTGACAGATATAGTCTATGTATTTATCAAGGCTTTCGAACTTTTGGGGGTTGTAGTGGAATCCTAATCTGTAAGAGAGACAGAAGCTGTCTTAGTTGGATGGTTAGATCTGGGATGGAGAAGCCTCCTCCCATCCCAGCCCAAACACACACCTATACTCACATCTCAGCCCAAACACACACCTACACTCCCATCCCAGCCCAGACACACACCTACACTTTCCTGGTTCTTCCAGTAGATGCCTATGTATCATTTCCAGGGCATCCTTGATGAAGTCTTTAGAAAACTGGTACTTTATGGGATTCCACAGTGTCAGCTTCTCACAGTGTTCTTCATTGGTCCCTTGTTTTTGAACACTGGTTTGTTTTAATTTATCATTACTATAAATATCTTTGTAAAAAACATCTTTGTAAAATATAGCATTTTCCCCCTTTGGATTATTTACTTTTTATGTAGTTACCAAACGGAATTACCATGCAAAGAAACAGACCGCTTCATAATTCTCTTATCATATTGTTAAACTGTTCTTCAGAAATACTGAAAAAGGGCAATGTATATGTGTCCTACTTGCTCACAAATTTGCCAACATTGGGTTTAATTTTTAAATGTGCTTTACTAGTTTAACTGATGTATAATAATTTAAATGAATAATAAGAAATTTAATTTTTCTGAGGGCCTGCTATGACCCAGATACTAAAGAACCATTAGTGTATCATCTCCTTTAATCCTCCCAAGCTCTTGGGTTAGTTAGCTCTGTTTCACAGATGAGGGCCAAGGAGGAGCTCTTTCCTGCCTTGTCCTATGACTGTATTTCTGCTAGTTCTGGATAAGCCCATACTTGGATGTTGAATAGCCACCTCTCACAATGGTTGTGTTCATGATGATTTTCATTACATTTATCACAGCCCCAAACATCTTTTCAATCTGTGGCCACAGACCTCCCATCCTATCTTGGCAGATGGTTTTCTTTGGCCCACACTGAAAAAGGTGACATTTATTTCTATTAGGTTTCATTTTATGGAATGAATCCATTATGCTTTGATTCTATAAAGTACACCCATTGTCCTTCAAACTTCATGCTACCCATTTGATTAACCTGTCTGCTGATTTTTCTTCATTGGTAAAAATGTTCACTCTCTTTCCATTTAGTTATATATTCCTTCATTCCTTCCACTATGATTTCCTGGAAATGGATTTCTTGGGCCTGGAGTGAAGTGAAGAGTTAAGTGTTTAAAATGTGGTCGTTGCTATTGCTGTGACTGCAATCTCCCTTTTCATTGTGGGAGATTTCTTCTATGTATCAATGTTATATAAATATAATGTTGATTTTTTAGGTTAATCTTACATCAAGCAAACCTGCTGAAATTATTATATATAGCAATTTGGCATCAGTTTTTAAAGTTTTCTAGGTATATAACCATGTATAACAACAGTCTATCTTTCGTATAATTTATACCTTTTCTTCACCACAAATAATTGTGACCAGACTTTTAGCACAGGAAGGTTAAGGCATTTTTCTTTGCTTCTATTTTTAAAGAAAATGACTTTAGGGTTTCTCCCTAGAGTAAGATATTTAGTATATTTTTTAAAATTTATTTTTTAATTGTTTTTTGAGATAGAGTCTCACTTTGTTGCCCAGGCTGGAGTGCAGTAGTACGATCTCGGCTCACTGCAACCTCTGCCTCCCAAATTCCTGCCTCAGCCTCCTGAGTAGCTGGGATTACAGGTGCCCGTCATCACGGCTGGCTAATATTTGTATTTTTAGTAGAGATGGTATTTCACCATGTTGGCCAGGCTGGTCTCGAACTCCTGACTTCAAGTGATCCGCCTGCCTTGGCCTCCCAAAGTGCTGGGATTACAACTCCTCATTTGTTTAGGATTTTTAACAAAAACTTACAAAATTTTCTTTACGGTTACTTTGACATTTATCGAGGTGGGTATATGATACTTCACACTTTTTTACTCCTTACTATGATAATACTATTACTATTTTATGCAAATATTATTCAATGATTTACATTCTTCTTCACGGCAAAACATAAACAAGAGTAATAAAACAATCAGAAAACCTAGAAGCATATACTCTCTTACATAGAGTAAAAAGTACAAAACAGGAGACAGTGTACAAAAGAAAATTGGGCAGAGAGCCCAGGAGCGAAACTCTGATTCTGGTTCTGCTACTCAGTAACTGCATGTCCTTGAGAAATTTCCTTAATCTCTGTGGGCCTCAGAGAGGCCCCTTGTTTTTCCTTGGTAAGATGGCAAGATTAGACTTGTAGGTTTTTCCAGCTTGATACCGTTAATCACTTTGGTCCCTCTTGCTTCTGCTGGCTCTTTCCCGAAGCCAGAAATGGTCACAGGTTAGGGCTGAATTAAGATGACAGTGAGAGAGACCACTGGTAAACATTCCCAAATTGCTTCCAGAGTTGCAAGAGGGCTTACGGAACAGAGAGACCCTCTAAGCCTCCCCCGAGGTTCCCTGGTAGGCTGTGCTTTTCCTTCAGATAGATGCCACAGCTGCTGCCTCTGACACCTTTCTGCACAACTCAGCCGTAAGGAGGTGCCTTAGGGGTTACTCTTCCTCTGGAGAAATGGTCGGCAGCCTCCATGTCAATCCTGCCTCCAGTTATACCACTTCCAAGCAAGGACAGCAATTTTCCCCCTACCTCCAAATCCTGCTCTGGGATTCTAGACAGCTCCTTTCTCCCAGTTATGCACCCTGTTGGGTATGCAGAGTAAGATAAGTCAGCAGAACAACTAATTCTCACATATGCTTAAACTGATCATCAAAAATAAGACCTTTGCTTTGGCATGAATGAATGCTCACTTCTATTAAAAATGCCAGTTTAAGGGACTTGTAAAGTCACCAGTGGCAAAAACAAAAATCCTATACAATGGTTGGAGGCAGGAAGAGATGTCAGATGACCCATTTACTAGAAGTCGGAAGGGGGATGTTTAGATAAGAGGGTTATGGCTACCTGACTTGGATGAAGCCAGACCACGGAAGGGAACTAATATTTCTACAGTCTCACAGCCCACAAGGCAGAACCTCATGGCATTCCCAGGAATGCTAGTGAGTGCATAAATTAGGCCAGGATTGTTGAGCAAACTGTGATCTGCAGGCCAAATCCAGCTTTATGAATAAATAAAGTTTTATTGGAACATAGCCACACTCATTTGTTTATCTATTATTTATGTCTGCTTTTATGCTACAGCAGTGCAGTTGAGTAGCTGCAACAGAGACTGTCTGGCCAGCAAAGCCTGAAATGTTTGCCAATTGGTCTTTAAAAAAAAGTTTGTTGACCCCTGGAATAGGCTTTGGTGACCTGAAAGCCACTGGCTAGCTGGGCCAAAGGACAAGTTCCTCGAGTGGTTCATCATGCAAGACCAACTTTAAAAGACCCAATAGGCCAGATGTATCTGGACATAAGGAATTCACAATGACCCCAGTTAGGTAGGAAGCTTTGGGAAGGAGAAAAATACAAATTAGTCAGTGCTGCCCTAAAATATCAGCAATTACCTGACTAACTTGGTTCCAATTTGTTGTCGGATTTCCTGCCTCTCTTCTTCGGATGTACGCTGCAAGATGTTTTTGTCCTCTAATTCTTTCTTAGATGGTCTGTTGCCAAGTTTGATAGCAAGAGTATCCCTCCGGCGTATTTTACTTGCCAAAGCACCTGAGGATTGAAAAAGAGGAGAAATGCAGAGAGAGAGGCTTTTAGCCAGTGGCACTTGGGTTACACATGGCATGGACTTTAAATAGAGCCCAGACCAAATTCTTTCTCCTCGTGCAGGAGGAGAATCTTAATTAACCTAAGGAAAAAAAGACTGAGTTGGATGCAGTACATTTTAAGAAGACTGAAAAGCTATGTCTTTTTAATGTTCTGAGAAATATTGGGACACCATAAAAAACTTAGAAGTCTCACTTCATCGTTTGGAAAGTGATAGCTGCAGTTTATTTTGCTGAGAGGGTGGATCATAGAAATGAATGATTGTACAATGCTTTTTCTTTTTCAAGTTTAGAAAACTTAGTTCCTTTGCTTTTATTCTGGACAGTTAATCCTTGTCTCCTCCTTTCCTCTACTCAGACGCCATCCTGGCAGAGTCTACCAATGTTTAACCCTTAATTACTCAGAACCCTGAAAATTTCAACAAATGATAAGTAATACCACATGGATGATAATGGTTTTATTTATTTTTTTTGCTCCATGCAAATTAAAAGGGATTGACAAAGTGCCATTTAATCACTAATAACTTGTCATAATCTACAAATTCAGTCCCACAGTGATTCCCTCCTATGTTATCCTGCTCAAAGTTAAAAAAAAAAAATAAAAGCACTTTCCAGATCTCCAAGTTATATTAGCTTGATGTAAAAGTAATTGTGGTTTTTGCCATTATTTTTAATACATAAATGATATTAGTATTTCCTAGAAGGCCTACTATCTTACTTATTGTGGAAGTATGATTGTTTTTTAATGCTAACGAGGTATTTAGCATTCTTCTTATTATTTTTTGAGATGGAGTCTCACTGTATCTCCCAGGCTGGAGTGCAGTGGCGTGATCTCAGCTCACTGCAACTTCTGACTCCTGGGTTCAAGCGATTCTCCTGCCTCAGCCTCCAGAGCAGCTGGAATGACAGGTGTGCACCACCACGCCTGACTGGTTTGTGTATTTTTAGTAAAGACAGGGCTTCGCCATGTTGGCTAGGCTAGTCTCGAACTCCTGTTCTCAAGTGATTCACCCACCTTAGCCTCCCAAAGTTACAGACATGAAACACCATGCTTGACCTCTTAATGCTAATGAGATATTTGGCATTCTTGATTCATTCCTCCTTCCCCTTTCTACAAACCCCAGTAAAAAAAAAAAAAAAAAAAAAAAAAGTGAGTGAAAATTTCAAACACCTCCAATGAGTAAGCCCAAGAATCTGCACTGACTCCTTTCTTTCTTCAAGAATGGTCCCAGAGTGGAAGGCTCTCTTTGGTCATAGTGAGAAAGGTCTCTGTCATTAGAAAGCTTTGATTCTCAGGACAAAAACCAATGTGCACATCTAGCTCATCTAGCTCATCGACAAAGGCCAGATCCAGCCGTGTGACATCATCTTCTGGAAAGGCCTCCCGTCAAAAGCTAAACTTTAGGATATACACATTTCTAATTTGAGAAAGGAGGATGAGGGGAAAGAAAACATCAGATGTCTGGTTCCTAATGAGGCTTTTATTCTTTACAAAGTGCAGCTGCTTCTGCTTATCACCCACGCTTCTCCCTGCCTCTTGAAAACAGTCTTACTTTCTCCACTGCCATCCTCATCTTCATCTTCGTCCTCATCGTCAGTGTACAAGACGGGCCCGTCGGAGTCAGAGTCACTGGCTTGGTATTCCCTGTGGCCTTCCTCTTCTGAGGGACTAAAGGATTCTGAAGATTCACCCATCAGACCAGGAGTCAGTAGCTGAGGCACTGTCTTCCCCAGCTCCTCTTTGGTTGTGAAACTGTTAAAGGCAGAAAAGCATGGGAGTGATGTGAAGCTCACAGCAAACCTTGGGGACACCAACACCATGAAAAAGAGCTCTAGTTTCATGGGCTTCCTTTAGGCTGGGGAAAGCAGACACATGACATAGGCCAGGCTAAAGTCACTGAAATGAAACCTTAATTCTCAAGGTTTTACATTTTTCATTTGTAAAATGCAAAGGCTTGGTATCTGATACATTTAGCAAACAAGCAGGATAAAACTACATTTTGCAAATTATTTTTTCCATAGCAATGGGGGTTCAGTGGAAATAATAATGAGCTAGAGGCTCCTGGATATTTGACGTTATCTGCACTTTTTCTTTGACCTGTGTGAACTCCTGCTTATCCTTCAAGTGTCAGCTACAGCTCAGCTCCTTCAGGAATCTTTCCTGGACCTTCAGTTTAATTCCTTGCCCACCATGTCTGTCCCATGGGGACCTTAAGACAACCCTGCCAGAGTGCTTAGCGTACTACACCTTGACCACCCATTGCTTCTCTGCCTTCTCAATCCCACAAGTTCCTGGAAAAGTGAGACTCATTGTTTTGCATCACAGCATCCAGAAGGTAGTGACATAGAAAAGTACATCTTCTTTCATTAATATATGACTGGGTTCGGTGGTTCACACCTATAACCACAGCACTTCAGAAGGCTGAAGCGGGAGACTCGCTTGAGCCTAGGAGTTCAAAACCAGCCTGGGCAACATAGGGGACCTTGTCTCCACTAAAAATACAAAATATTAGCCTGGAGTGGTGGCCGGCACCTGTAATCCCAACTACTTGGGAGGCTGAGGCAGGAGAGTCACTTGAACCTGGGAGGTGGAGGTTGCAGTGAGCCGAGATAGCGCCATTGCACTCCAGCCTGGGCAACAAGAGCAAAACTCCATTTCAAAAATAAATAAATAAAATAAAATAAAATAAAATAAAAAATTAGCTGGGTATGGTGGCGCTTGCCTGTAGTCCCAGCTACTCAGGAGGCTGAGGTGGTAGGATTGCTTAAGCCTGGGAAGTCGAGGCTACAGTGAGCCATGCTAGCACCACTGTACTCCAGCCTGGGTAACAGAGTGAGACCCTGTCTCAAAAAAAAAAAAAGAAGTGTGTGTGTGTGTGTGTGTGTGTGTATATATATATATATATATAAATACATATATGAATTAATCCTGGTTTTAACCCAATGTGTAAATAGTAAAAACTCATTTATCCTATGTGTGTTTTCATTTTTAAAACTGCCTCTTGTAACATAATAGACAGCGTGCAAGTTAAATAAACTTTTTAGAAAAAAGATAATATGCACTCTAGCCTGGGTGACAGAGCGACACTCCACCTCAAAAAAAAAAAAAAAGAAAGAAAGAAAGAAAAAAGGTGATATGCAAGGATGCAATAATTTTCTATTATTTAGCCTGGTAAAAGTCTACGGTTTAAGGAGTTACTATTAATGTACAAAGATGGCCAATTTTCAAAGACTAGACTAAAAAATATACAGTAACTTATGTAAAAACATCATATCAAAAATAATGTAATCTTCATTTTAAGACACAAAGATTCCCCAAATTGCTTTCTGGTAAAAAGTTCTTCCAGTAATAAACATAGATAAACTTGATCAGAATAGGAGGTATTTAAAACCTTACTTTGTGGTTATAAACCTGAGTGAGCACTGTCAAAATTTTGTTTCTCACTTATCAGAAAAACCCAACAGACTACATTCTTGTTCTCAAAGAGGGAAATAGGAAATCTCATTTTTATTGTGTAAAATACATAACATAAAATTTGCCATTTTAACCATTTTTAAGTGTACAATTCACTGGCATTAGGCACATTCACGTTACTGTGTAACCATGACCACTGGCCATCTTCAGAACTTTTCCATCTTCCCAAATTCAAACTCTACCCATTAAACAACTCCCCATAACCATTATCTCCCAGCCATTGGCAACTACCATTCTACTTTTTGTTTCTATAATTTGACTATTCCAAGCACCTTCTCTAAGAGAAATTATACAATGTTTGTCCTTTCATATGTAACATACTTCATTTAGCATAATATCTTCAAGGTTCCTTCATTCATATCGTAGCATGTGTGAAAATTTGCTTCCTTTTTAAGGCTGAACGATAGTCCATTCTACGTATATACCACATTTTGTTTATCCATTCATCAGTCAATAGACATTTTTGTGTTTTCACCTTTTGGCTATTGTGAAAAATACTGCTTTGAGGACCGGTGTACAAATTCAAGTGCCTGCTTTCAATTATTTTGGCTATATACATGAAAGTAGAATTGCTGGATCACATGGTAATTCTATGTTTAATTTTTTGAGGAACCACCATACTGTTTTCCACAGTGTGAAATCTCATCTTGAATAAGAGAAGATCTATTTTTATGGGAAAATTTTTCCACGGTCTGGGTTTTTAGTTGATTGCCACTGGAAGCCATTCTTGTTTGAATTGGCTGCCATTATGGGTGATCACAGCACATTTAAAATACACGCCAATTAGTAATATGTTCTGAATAACAGAACAAATTTGAGAGATGAGTCCTTTATTTGTTGGTGTCATTGTTCACTAATTAATTATCATATTGATTATTAGTCTAATCTTACTATTTGTATGTCTCATGGTTTTCAAAGTGTCCAGCATACATCTACAATTTACAAGCATTCTATTGTATAAGGAGGGCAGATAACTTACAGTTCATGGAATCAAAGAAGGCCATGAACGAGTTGCCTAACCAAGGTAGCAAGTCTACTCTAGAATCCAGACTGAAGACTCTTGGTCTACCTATTAAATTTTACATTTATTATACTATTATATTTTACACTTAATGAGTTATATTATGTTATAAATTATATCTGATGTTAAATATACTCCAAGTTTGTATTAATCAACTCATGACTTACCCCTTATTTTTCCCCCCCGGGTTCCTAGGCACACTGGACAATATAGTGCATTCTATAAATGTTTGTGGAAATGAACTGCACAGAGTAACCTTTTGGATATGGCCTCCAAATGGTCTTATTAGTTTTTACCTTATATTGTATCACACATATGTATTACTGATGAAGCTGCCCATGAATGGAAGCCTACCAAATAATTACTAGCCTGCCAGATGGGAAGAGAGGTAAGTATTTTTATACACAGCCACTTGTCTTCTTGAAAGTTTTGATATTTGTCTTCCAAACAGAAGTCTCTTCATAAAATGACAAGATTTTCACACATTAGTTGACTGAACATAACTCAGAGGGAAAGTTCTAAGTAAAGCAAGTGAATAAGAGCCAGATATTCTAATCCAAATATCCACTTGAAAAAGGCAGAAAGAATTTGGAAGGAAATTTGAGAGACTACTTACTCCAGGTTCATTAATTCAGGAGCAAACACAAACCTTCCCTGTAGGATGAACTGAAATTTAAATTTTGAAGAATATACAGAGAAGAAAATCCCTATGGCCTCTTCTAGGAAAGCATTATAACTACCTTGATGGACAGGAATATCTACTACAAGTAGCCTCAATGGCTAATGATGTCCTAAGCTCACTCCCTCTGATTATAGTCCCAGTAGGAAAAAAGAGCTGATGCATACCTCTTTGGTCTGACAGTTCTTCATATACTTGAGATGAAGACTGATATTAAGCCCCTAGTATTTTGTGTGGTGCTTAGCACAATAAAATGCACTCCTTAAATATTTGTGGAAATGAACGGGATAGTCAGGCCACCTTTGGATGTGAGCTCTCTAAGTGTTTAAGACTATATCAGGAAGCACTTTACATGTTGCACCTTATTCTTTAGTATATTGAACAATAATCCCATATACCCAATCTAGTTTCCAGAAATTCAGATATTACTTTAAACATTATACTTCCTGCGCACATCAGACAATATTTTGGTAAAAGCTAGTCTCAACTATATTGCCTTGCTCACTTTTGTATCCTTGGTGCTTAGTACAGTGCCCAGTACAGAAAAGGCAATCAAATAATATATGCTGTAAGAATGAATATTCAGTTCTAATGGCTGGAAATGATCGCAATGTTGGAAAATACTCAGTATAGTTAAATGAAGACATTTGCTATATACTGGAAGTATTAAGAATGCTGCTAGGGTTTGAATGTGTCCCTCAGAATTCATGGGTTAAAATTTAATCCCAGCTGTGTGCGGTGGCTCATGCCTGTAGTCCCAGCACTTTGGAAGGCCGAGGCAGGCAGATCACAAGGTCAGGAGTTGGAGACCAGCCTGGCATATAGGGTGAAACCCCATCTCTACTAAAAACAGAAAAATTAGCCGGGCGTGATGGCAGGTGCCTGTAGTCCTAGCTACTGGGGAGGCTGAGGCAGAAGAATCGCTTGAACCTGGGAGGCAGAGGTTGAGGTGAGCCGAGATCATGCCACTGTACTCCAGCCTGGGTGATAGAGCAAGACTCCATCTCAAAAACAAAACAAAACAAAACAAAACAAAACAAAACACAAAAGAAAAAACTTCATCCTCAGTGCGAAAGTGTTGAGAGGTAGGGCCTAGTGGGAGGTGTTTAAGTCGTGAAGGCTCTGCCCTCATGAATAGATTAATGCCATTTTAAAAAGGGCTCACAGGGGTAGGTTCACTCTGTTGTGCTCTCTGCCCTTCCACCTCTCACCATGTGATGACATGGAAAGAAGATGCTTGCCAAATGCTGCTGCCTTGATCTTGGACTTCCCAGCCCCTAGGACTGTGAGCCAATATTCTAATCACTGTAAATTACCCTGTCACAGGTACTCTATTAAAGCAGCACAAAATGTCCTAAGAAAGACACCATAACCATTCATTTCAATAAATCCTGTTTTCCCATATCTTTTATTAGAATGTCAAAGAGAATAAATTAATTTGTAATCTGACATTTATTTTTTCTTGGCTGTCCTTCAAACATTGGTGCTCAAAGTGACTTAAAAAAAAAACCAAAGAAACTAACAGAACAGAAATGGCAGTAGAAGTAGAAGCCATTGCTTTGGAAAACATGAAATTATTCATTCAGAGCATGGAATTGGGTATGCTTTCTGGCTTCACCACCACCAACTGGGCAGTCTGGTGCAAACTATTTTAGCTCTCTCAGTGCCAGTTTTCTTATCTATAAAACAGGGATACTTCTGGGAAGACTTGTATAAATAAAATGATAATACATATACAGTGCTTAGTTCCTGACATTAAATGAATATTCAATAAATAAAGGTTATTATCATTAGCAATTAATTTAAGTTGATATTTTAGTCTCTTGATCAAAACCAACCTAACTAATGTAATATTTTTTTTAACTCTAACATGACAGATTGTTTTGAAAGAGAACCTTTTACATGATTTGAAGAATGAATACAGGTTTTGTTCTTAGACACAGGAGCAAAAAGCCAGGATGCAAGTGCTCTAAGCCATTGCTAGAATTTATCATTGCGTCTACTATACGCTGACAGCCATCCATCCCTTCATACCTGTGTGACAGGGCTAATATGCTTTATTTACCTGTAAGTAGAATATTTGTAGGACTTTGTGAGTGATGAAATGCAAAGAATGAAAGAGAATGAGGACCCTTGGATGAACCCCAGGTTTCCAGTTTGGGAAACTGGGTGATGGTTAAGCAATTAACCCACCAACTGGATGAGGGTGAGGTAACATGGAGTTCCTTGGCCCATTTTGTTCAGGTACCTTCTTAAATGAAACGATGACTACCTGAGCACTGTCTTTTATCTTCCATTATACTCTATAAAATCTAGCAACAGGGTCATCTTATCTTCAATGCTGCTTCCACAATGTTAAAGTAGGCTGACTTTATCTATAATGATCTTAAATCCCTTTTTTATTTTCTTTCAACAATCCAATGAGCATCTTTTGTATGCCTATGGCATATCAGACTCTGGTCTGGTTGCTGGTCACACAGAGGTATATAAGACATGTTAGCTAATTCTCTCCCACAGGGTTGTCTAAGTATAGTAGACACAACAACCAATTCTGTGTAGAAGTATCGAATGGCTTCACAGAGGACATAACATTTAAGCTGGGTGGGAATTTAAAGGAACAAGAAAGGGGACAACTCTACTGCTGGAGGAAAAAAGAGTTCACATTTGAGAGTTCTATTCTGATCTTCTTTATGTTCTTGGAGAAGGGGAAGGCTCAGTAACTTATTGACATGAGTGGGTGAGCACACTGGTAAAGTGGTAAAAATTTAAAATAAGCACTGAAAGGAAAGAGAAGGGAACTGTGGACTGCTGAGCAGTGCTGAAGCAGGTTCTAACTGTACTTGAAAACACTGATCTCAGCTCTACCAATGTAATTTTCTCCAGCAGCCCTATGCATTCTCAGGGCAGGGTTCTGACAAAGCAATGGTTGCATCACATGTATGCCCACCTAACACTCAGTAGATTAAATTAGAAAAGAAAGCAAACCCGGTTGCTTTATTTCCAACAGAATATATTAGTGAACTTTAGTTCTCAGATAAAATAGGGGGTTTGTTCCCCAACTCACCATTTTGCATTTTCTCTGTTAACACTTAAGCCAGTGCCTGAGTAGAGAGTGGTTCTGTTTTTTGGCTCTTCAGCCCAAAGAAGCTGACTTGGGTCTAAGGCAGAGACGGGCAGGTCAGCTCCAACGCTGACCAGGACAACTGGAGTGTCGGAGGCAGTAATGCACTGATCCTCAAGAGGGAGAGTGGGGGCCGGAGGAGAAGGTGCTGGAGCCACAGGGGGTGGAGGGACCACGGACTTGGATTTGCCTGTGTTCTGCTCCTCAGCTCCAGGGATAGTCTGTTCAAGTTTGAGACTCTCCACTCTCGTCTCTGAAGGCTCTCCTTTAAGGTCGGTTATGCCAGAAGTGGTTGTGTCTGAGGACAGACGAGAAGTCGTTGGCTGCTTGCCAGTTTTTTTCTTGCCCTTGGTGGTCCCCACTGTCCCTGTTTTGCTAGCAACTGTCTCCTTTGAAGCTTTGGGACGAGATGAGGTGGATGAAGTGGATGGCGAAGTTGATGCTTTAGAGCCAGTTGTTTTTTTTGAATGAGAGGAGCCAGCTACAATAGAGAGACTTTGCATTAAAAAATCAAAGAATACAGGCTTTTAAAAATAAAGTTACCAAGGTGTAACTGTCAATAACATTTAAAATGTTCCCATTAAAATTTGTTGAATAAATGAGTAAGAGAAAATAGGCTAATCATGATAATGGTCTTGTCTTCTGCCCCTCCCTTCCTCCAATCCAGCAAGAAGCAAGTGATGTTTATGGCAAAACTTGGAGGAACAAGAGCCCTCTGTGTTCTCCCACCTTTAGTCTTTAGCTGAGCCAGCCAAAGGGAGAATCCTCTGCTCCTTGACTATGGGTCACTTGAAAAAAGCCTGGTATGCTCTCAAGAAGGAATGTTATGGTGTGTAGAGGACAGACATCAGCAGCTAGCTGGGTGTAGCACACAATTGGGCTCATTATAAATTATACACGTTCTATGCTGTCTTTCTAGGAATAGAGTGGTGGCCTGTATTCAGAAGAGACTGGGGTATATATCCAGCTCCTTTCTGGGTCAAAAACAAAATCACTCATCTTACTGCTAAAAGAGTAAAACCCAAACCAGCTGTTTCAGTAGCTCCAGAGAAGAAAGCTTGCTATGCTGGCCTCTACTTCTATCTGTAGTAGAGATGGGGCAAAGGGAAAACTCCTGGCCACACAGGAAAGGTACACTCCCTTCAAAACATCAAAAGGTCAGAAAAAACCTTTTTTACAAAATATGTTTACATGGGTTGCTCCTTCTTTTTTGTTTTCTTTTTTTTTTTTTTTTTTTTTTGAGATAAGGTCTTGCTCTGTTGCCCAGGCTGGAGTTCAATGGTGCAATATTGGCTCACTGCAACTTCTACCTCCTGGTCTCAAGTGATCCTCCTGCCTCAGCCTCCTGAGTAGCTGGGACTACAGGTGTGTACCACCATATCTGGCTAATTTTTAATGTATTTTTGTTGAGACAGGGTTTTGTCATGTTGCCCAGACTGGTCTTGAACTCCTGGGCTCAAGGGATCCACCCATCTCAACCTCCCAAAGTGAGAGGCTTTGGTGGCTCCAAAGAATTACAGGCGTGAGCCACTATGTCTGATCCTAAATAATGTGAAGGGAAAGAATATCATTCTCAGGTCTTCTGACCCCACCTTTGCAAATGTGATCTTCCTTAATGCTTAAGTTCCAAGAAGGTCTTCATTGAAGGATCGCTATGGTATATTTGCCTACTTCCGGATAGGGCACCCTCAATCAAAACAGTTTCAGAGCAAAAAGATTAACTACTCTTTTCTTCATGTCATCTTAGTAAATATATGATGATAAAATAAACTCCTATGAGAATACTCTTTTCTTGCATGGCCTATAAATTTATCCTAATGGCTTCTTCTGTTATAATGTTGTATGTTCCTTCTTTTCATAAAGGCTTAAACTATCTTTCATAGAATGATTAGAAAATATCTTGTTAGCGTTGTGAAGCCAATCTACACTATATACAGATGTTATTATAACTTACCTCTGGTTATGACTTTATTGAAGTCAATTGGGAGGATGAAGAGATGAAGAATAAATGAAAGAATAGACAATGAGATGTAAGACTTCATTAATTCTGATTAGACTGATACTAAAGAAGCCAGTCTCATTTAGTGACTGGTTCCAGGCTTAAAAGGAATCCCTATGGTTTGGGGGTCTTTATTGTTGAAGACATACATACCTAGAATTCTTCTTCCCCAAATCTAGACCTGTTAATACATCTTTATAGAAAACAACCTTCCCTAGCCTAGAAGTCAAATTCATTAAGTACACTCCCTCAATCTAAGTCCATTCTACATTTACTTTTCACAACAAAGACATTAAGGTGCCTAACCTTGTTCAATTATTTTCTTAGGTAAGTTAAACAGAATCCTTTCCATGTATCAATTCTAATAATTTGTTAAAGAAAATTCTTTTTGTTTTTTTTTTTTTTTGAGACAGAGTCTCATTCTGTCACCCAGTCTGGAGTGCAGTGGCACAATCTCGGCTCACTGCAACCTCTGCCTCCTGGGTTCAAGTGATTCTCCTGCCTCAGCCTCCCAAATAGCTGGGATTACAGGTGCCCACCACTATGCCTGAGCAATTTTTGTATTTTTAGTAGAGATGGGGTTTTACCATGTTGTACAGGCTGGTCTCGAACTCCTGACCTCAGGTTATCCGCCCACCTCGGCCTCCCGAAGTGCTGGGATTACAGGCGTGAGGCACAATGCCTGGCCAAGAAAATTCTTTCATCATTAACAGAAGAGTTGATTTTAGTTTGGCTTGAGGAAAAAGACATTTTTTTTTCACTGCCCAGAGTGCAAATTCAAGCCACATTATAGTTTTTCTTAAAGAATCTTCTTAAATAACAGGTCTTTGTTGAGATCAAACATGTTGCTTCAGTTACCTTGAATAAAGGTCGTGATTTAAAAAAAAGCCGCCTCTCCTCAGTTAAGTACTTTTGTTGTTAATATTGTGTAACAATGAGAAACAAAAATCAAGGAGATTTAACCCTACGTCTCTGGCAAAGAAGCTGATGTTCTAAAATCAGTATTTAGGTAGCTACAGGTCTATACTAACTTAGTAATAGAGAAAGTATCTTAACTTATGGTTGTTTTAAGAACTTAAATCACTGGACTGAACATCAAGAGTAGCATTTAAACAAACTTTTCCAGAAGGTCCATATTATTCAAATAAAACAAAGTTACCATGCAGAAAGTTCTAAATGGTTACAAATGCAGTATCAGTAGGATCATAAAGGGATATTATCAGTATTTGATAAAACGATCCTTACATGATGGGCTTGTTCATGTACTTAAATGCAACCCCTGTTTCTCTGTGATAGCCTCTGGAAAAGTCAGGCCTTTTACAGCACAATGAATAAAATGACTGCTATTCTCTTAGGAACATCATGAGTGCCTAAATAAGTCTTCAAGCAAAATATCTGGAAAAACCTCAGAATCATTTATGAAAGCTGTCTCCTGTCTTTGTGTTAATCATCGGCTTTCTTCTGAGGGAAGTAAAGAGAGTCCGAGCCGAGTTCAGAGTGAGCCACTACCACGTGGAGAATAGGAAAGTGGAGAAGTTAGGGCAAGACAGGAGCTTAATTTCCAATGACAAAGTGATTGTTCAGGGCTGTTCTTTAAGAAGAAGATCAGTGCCTGCCTCACTTTAAGCAATGCTCCTAGGGTTTGCTAGGAAGTCTGAAAAACACACACAGATCCCAGCAAACGGACACTGATGGGTGAGGACAGCTGGTCCCTGAGGAGATGGCCACTGGGCACTGTTGGCACATCATTCTGGGACATTTCAGTTTAGAGCTTATTAGAAGAGACCCAGACACTAAAGGTCAAAGGCGGGATGCGAGGAGCACAGGGAGAGGGATGTCTATTGGCATTCAGAGATCTGTTATACTGTCAACAAAACCGCTCTCTGAATTTGAGCATTAAGGTTATACATCATGAGGGGAAAAAGATCAACACCAAGGCGAATCCTGACAGTCAACTGCTAGAAAGTTGCTGTTGATTTTAAGGAAAATAAGATTTTTTTTTTTTTAGATGGAGTCTCGTTCTGTCACCCAGGCTGGAGTGCACTGGCGCAATCTCAGCTCACTGCAACTTCTGCCTCCTTGGTTCAAGCAATTTTCCTGTCTCAGCCTCCTGAATAGCTGGGATTAGAGGTGTGCGCCACCACGCTCAGCTAATTCTTGTATTTTTAGCAGAGACAGGGTTTCACCATGTTGACCAGGCTGGTCTTGAACTCCTGACCTCAAGTGATCGACCCGCATTAGCCTCCCAAAGTGCTGGGATTACAGGTGTGAGCCACTGGGTCTGGCCTGATCAATGTTCTTTTAAAAGGTAAATGACATGGTAGACATCTTTATTCCTCTTCACTAAAAAAATGGGAGTTTCCACTTTGCATTAAGCATATCTAATTGTAAAGCAAAGCTGGATACATAGTGCATGAAGTTATTGCAGGTCACTCAAACATCCACTGGTGATGTGTAATAGTAACTTATAACCACATGACACCAGGATGTTTTGCCTTAGAGCACACATGTCTACAGGGGAGGTGTGGAACATGGAGAGTGTAACTTTCCATTCCACTGAAATAGTCTTCACTGCAGTAGAAAGTGGTGCAGTGCAGCTGAAACAAGTGACATGAACCCTTTGTCATTTATCAGAAGGGAGATGACTATGGATGCTGAGGATTTAACACATTAACATCCAGCAAATATATCAAAGTTATAACTGTCACTTTTTTATATGCAAACCTAAGATATTTTGAAAGAAAATCCAAGCCAAAAAGCCACCCGTAAACTCATATAGGTAGAAGGTCAGTCAATGTCTAAATAATGTTATATCAGATCACTGACATTCATCAGACATACTACTCCCAGTATCCTTCAACTGGTGCTGATAGTGGATATTCAAGATGAAACCAGCATGTTCACTCAAAAACTAATGAGGTGAACTATTCAATGGGTTGACTTTCCTTTGGTAGAGAGCAACAAAGGAATCTCCTGGGCATTCTTTGTGTCAAAACTGAATCTGCTGGGGTAATGTCCTAAGACACCAAAAGCCCATCACACCTGGAAGAAACAATGAGTCCCATCCCAGAGCCAAGCACCCTAGAAGTGACCCCACAGGGCACTAGCGGCATACTCACCAGCCTCTCGGGTCGTGTTTCGGCTTGTTGGCTTGGGTGGAGGGTCGGGGGCCTGCTTACCAGGAGCCTTGGTATTTTTTTTAATGGGAGGCACTTCGTCGCCTTTGTGGCTGGCCCCAGCAGTGGCCCCTTTTGGAGGCACAGGTGATTTTTTGGGTTTAGGTTTGGGTCTAGGCTTAGGAGGAGCAGAAGGAGGTAGAGCAGGAACTGCCGGTGTTTCAGAGTGGTTTTCAGTGTTCTCTATAAATGAGAAAGTGAACAGAAGCAGACTGATACAGACACACACCGTATAAACACGAGGAGCAAGACGTGACGATAGTGACACAAAGCGTGGCTGCTTGGCCCTTGGGAACCAGCATGGAGTTCTGCACCAGACAGAGCACAGTTTAGGGTGAAAACAAAGGCTGAAAGACAAACTGAGAAGTGTTCTCAGGGTATATGAATCACCCTTTAATAAAACCGGGTTGTACAAACTACTTTGAAGATATTCGGTTGAGGATGTGTGTAAATTGTTAGCAAGTCAGGGGCCTCAGTTCTAGCCTTGGATCTGGGGTTGCTGGATGATGATGTGGGCGTGCAGTGCTACATTTAAATTGAACAAACAATGATTTGAGAAAGTTGAAGGCTGCTGGAGAGTGGCAGATGAACACATTACAGTCACTGCTGTGGGGTGAGGACTGACAGCTGCAGTAACTGCTGGACTCATGGTTACCCTCGAGAACTCAAGCCAGATCCATCTGAAAGGGATCTGTGTTCAGTTTTGCTGTGGTCAAAACTCAGTTATTTTGTAAGCTAAGAGAGGCTCTACAGAATCTTTTACATGAGGCAACAATGCACTTTGGAATGAATCATCTTCTACTAGCAAAATTTTCTAAAGCTTTCCCAGTACATTGGCAGCTTCCTGTTCTACAATAACTTCCTCTGCCCTTTCCTTCCTTTCTTTTCTTTTCTTTTTTTTTTTTTTTTTTTGTGTGTGTGTGTGTGTATGAAAGAAAAGCTCAAAAAAAAATTTTTTTTTTTTTTTTTTTTTGAGATAGGGTCTCTCTCTGTCACCCAGGCTGGAGTGCAGTGGCATGATCATGGCTCACTGTAGCCTTAGCCTTGATCTCCTGGGCTCAAGTGATAATCCAACCTCAGCCTCCTGTGTAGCTGAGACCACAGGTGTTTGCCACCACGCCCAGCTAAGTTTTGAATTTTTTGTAGAGATTGGGTTTTGCCATGTTGCCGAAGCTGGTCTTGAACTCCTGGGCTCAAGTGATTTGCCCCCCTTGGCCTCACAAAGTGTCAGGATTACAGGCATGAGCCACCATGCCTGGCCTTTTCAAATGTTGTCACGATTATAGGTATAACTAGATGGTGCTGAATCAAAGAAATACTTAGGTCTCTTTTTTAATGTAAACCAAATAATTATTTTTGAAAGACAAAGGCTAAAATGCATCCAAAACTCATCCCTAAGAACAGCAGCTTCTCACAAGGTTTTGTGTAACTGGAGGAGAAAGAGTATTAGTTTCTTGTTACTGAAAGACAGTGGAGATGCTGAAGGTTCATTCATATATTCACATCTGTATTTGTTCTAATAGTGGCTGATGAGAATTAAACTAAAATACCATTCTGGTCCAAAGAGCTAAGCAGCATTTCTTTAAAAATGGGGCACGATAAAAAACATTAAACCGTGTAAAGACAAGAACAAGCCTTAACCAAGTCTGTCCTCCCATAATTGAATGATCAAGAAAGAGTTTTAATATTGTAATATATTGCATTTTATTATTATTTCTATTATTTTGTTCCTTATCCTAATGAGTGTGAAGTATGGAATTCTCTTTTTTCAACCACATTCCCCATCAATCCACATATATAATTGCATATGATGACTTCAGTTACAATAGGTAATCAATAAAGCTTTACTTTTAAAGTTCACCTTTGATGCTGCTTCAGCCACAAAATTCTATCCTGTCACTGTGGCCCAAGTCGACTTCTTCTGCCTCTGAACTTACTTGGGCTTATTGTGTGAACCACTTACTCAACATTTATCAGAAGCTATTTTGTATTTTTGCCTTTCTGTTTATACATCTTGTCTCCTCAACTAAGCTGAGTATCATGTATATTAATAGTAATGGCCCTCTTAACTCAGCTGGTCTTAACCAGGCAAGTATAAATCACAAAAGTCAGTTAGGTTTGAGAATGATACAAGTTGATACACACCTAAAACATTTAATTTTGACTTAAAATATATAAATATACATTAACTTGCCAGTCTTCTGACGTATGGCTGAAGTCTATTCTTTAAATACATCTTTGTAACTTTAGCCCCCAGCATAATACCATGAAGTATGGAGACTAAGCCCAATAGTATCATCCATAGTGAAGTCAAACTGATCTGTAACACATGGCACCTTAATTCTCTTATATACCACAAAATCCATTCATGTTTTATCCTCTCCCTTCATAGCATGTCACTGAGGGGTATTTTTCCTTTCTGCCTAAGGCTTAAAATTCTAAGGTATACAGGAAAGAATCCAGCTTCTGGGTTTGGGAAGGAGGAGATGGTTCACCAGATTGGTTGGCAATGACAAGACCTACTAGGGAGAAAATGAACACACTGCAAACAGACTTTCTCCTGGCTCCTTGGAGAATGCAGTCAACTCCTCTTGACTCTTTGAACTCTACCAACTATGTGTGAACGTTTGTCATTCTGGTAATTCTTAAGTTATGTGTGTGCGTGTGTACATGCACGCACACGCAGGGACACATGAGTATGCAAATAGCATAATTTTTTGACTGAATTATAAACTTCTGTCTGAAATTTAAAATTCCATCGAACACACTGCTGTACACATTATGTCTATTCAACGAATGGGACTGACCGTCTAATAGTTATTGACACACACCTCAGTAGGAAACAGATGCTTTAGTTGCAGCTGGGAGGTAATGAATTAAGTCAAGTTGTATATTTTACACTTACCATGTGATCTGAAGACCTGATATAAACTGATGGCGTATAGGAGTATTATCATTTCAAAAGAAGGTTAAGAAAGGCCTGCCTAGTCATTCTGGCTTGATAAGGACGCTAGGCTTCCCAGCAATGACGTCTGGAAAACAAGCTGTTTCCCATACTTCCAGGCTTGGCTCCTTTGGACACTGGAAGGTTTGAGCTCAAGGATACTCAGAACAAGCCTGGGGCTGCATGTGGTCTTCACCCTGCCTAGAATGCAATTCTCACCCAATTCCTCTGCTTCATTTGACTACCTCCTTCTGGTTTCCTTCATGTCTTAGTCTGTAAATATCTTCCTCCCAGAACCAATGTTTGTCCTCGCTGTGAGATCCCTTGGGTTGCTGTGCTCAGGCCTTCTATGGTACTTCGCATCTTGCATTGCAATTGCCTGTTTGCATTCTGGTCTCCTCACAGGTCACGCTCTTAGGGCAAAGGCCATTTTTCATTCACCACTCTTTTCCTGGCCCCTAGTAGAGTCTCACCCATGGTAGACCTTCACTACTTGTGGAACAAGTAAGTATCCACCACTTGTTATTTCACTGAAGATTTTTTTATAATAGCTTAATAAAAATAATGTCAAGCAAGATTTCTTATAAGAGTCTTATAAGATTTTATAAGAATTCTTATAAGATTATTATTATTTTCTTTTCTTGAGACTGGCTGTCACCCAGGCTGGAGTGCAATGGTGCCTGACCTCAGCTCACTGCAACCTCCGCCTCCTGGGTTCAAGCAATTCTCTCTGTCTCAGCTTCCCAGTAGCTGGGATTACAGGTGCTCACCACCACGCCCAGTTATTTTTGTATTTTTAGTACGGATGGGGCTTCGCCATGTTGGCCAGGCTGGTATTAAACTCCTGACCTCAGGTGATCTTCCCGCCTTGGCCTCCCAAAGTGCTGGGATTACAGGTGTGAGCCAAAAGATTTCTTATATTTAATACCAAGCTTTGTTTAACAGGGAGCAAGTCAGTTTTTCTGCTCTTATATATATAAAGGCCCTTACTGAGAAAGAATAATGGGAGACCAAGAGCCCCAAAGACCTTAAGGAAGAAGTCTCTATCAAGTATTAGGCAGAGGAGGCCCAAGACCACCATACCAACTACAGAATCAGGTGCCTTCAGGAGCCCCAGAAACGCCCGGAGGGCCTGGGTGGAATCTACTCACAGAGCAAGTGTGAAGGACACCATGTGCCATTTGTTTTGCTTTCTTTGATGGCGATGTTTCAAATATTAAAGTATTGAGATACTGTCTTATGAAGAGATATAATACACATCTAGGGCTCTAAAGGCAGATGATATGGTTTTGCAAATATAAGCAAATAGATGACAGAATGCTCTTGAATAAGTTGGCTTCATGCAGGAGGAAAGGGAGCACTGTATCCCAAAATAAAGGGTGAATTAAGATCATGGGATAGTGGGATTTGCATGGTAGTGAGCTCACACAAGCAGTGAGACCAAAAGAGGAGCAGAGGCAAAAGTGAAGCTTGAGTTGGTCTTCAGAATTAAAAATGTTTTTCTAGAGAAATAAATTGTTACTTTTGTCATAAGGCGTTTTCTAATTAACATAATACACTGTAACATTAGTTATGTGTGACATTCTTTTCAGTCTCAGGAAGTGGCTTCTATACCTAGTGCTTCTCCTGTGGCTCTGGTGTGTTCTCTTTCCACTCAGGAGAGAGCCGCACTGCCTCATTAGTGGTATGTCAGCATCCAGCACTCCCAAATCCTTCCTCATGTACTACTAACCAAGCAAGAGGCTCTCTTGGACCTTATCAGACAAGGAAGAATTGAATGTACTAAGTCTAAGTAAAGAAAAACATCTCTGAACTATTCATGGACCCATAGATCTGCTATCTTCTTTCAAGAACATCAAGGACTGTTGGTTAATTCATATAAAACTGTCAGGAACTTTTTATTATGTTGATAAGGGAAACACTTCCTTTGATGTCTGGCCAGTCCGGTGACGAATACCCTGCACAGACCAGGCACCAGAGATGGCACTGTTACGTAATACAGGATGAGATTTTGGGATGTGAGAAGGCTGCCAGGGACAAACCACAGATGGATTTGAAATTCATCAGTCTGGTGAGACAGGACAGAAAGACTTAAACAAAAAACATCACTACTTGCGTGAATACTTTCAGCTGAATCCCACTAAAATTTATGTAAGTCTACTTTCTTTTTATGTTCCAGGAATATTATCATTGAAAGTATTGGTTAATTTCATAATTTGTGTACATAAGCTTAACCAGAGTCCATCAATGGAACAAGGCAAGATAAAGTCCTTGAAATAAAGCAAAATAATACATTTCCAACAGATTATTTACACAGGCTTCTAAAACTTTCAAAGGCTAATATATATGCAAATAATGAATGGCTACGAACTTCCAGAGAAGATGATTTTAAGTTACAAGGTGTGTTTAATAGGGCCATCAAATACTCTTTTTTCCCTTTCTCTCTCAAGGATCTGGGTCAAGAACAGAGGAAGAGAATTCACTTTCATCAGTTTCTAAGAGTTCAAAATGCCCACAGAACATGCACTAGGTTTGACAAAATTTTACCATTCAACTTAGAGGCACACATTATAAAACAGGAAATAGTGTATTTCCTAAAGATTCCTTTCTATGCTGCATGGAGGCATCTAGAATCTCCCCCCAAAACCTCTCCTTATAGAAGTTTCTTTTCATGTTTGGAGGTTCCTACGCAGTGGTATCATCACAGCAGTGGTATCAAGATGTCATCAATCCATAACTAGGAATTTGTGAATGTTCCGGGAGTACCTGATAGACATGTATTTTGCAGGTATCTCAATCTGCTGTGGCATATTCACTCTAGGAACCAAGGTCTCTAAAGAAGTCTTCTGGGAATAGCATAATTGCCTCTGGCACATTTTGAAGTTTCCAATTGCACAGAGGCTGTGGGAATCAGGCAGCAGAGCAACCACAGTCCATGGCATCTCCGGGAGCTATTCCTGGGTCTCTCTCAGAAACATTTGAAACTTACGATACTGGACATGTGGATGCCACCAGCCGAGTTCCCACTGCTGAAGACAGTGCTGGGCTGAACAAGCCATGTGGGTTTTGATATTCCTCCATGCTGAACTGCTCACGGGGCCAGTTGTAACTAGCAGAGAAAGATGCTCAGATTTCTCACTTTCATTATGATCCTGAGACAAAGCTCCAAAGAAAGGATAATCTTCCCAGACATCTTTAATGATTAAAGAGGCCACCCCTTCTGATTATTACTTTTAATTAACATTTATTAATAATTAAGAGAATCAAATGCTGTGCTTATAAAATGGATGTATCTACCTAAGAAAATCATCCGATTTCACTTTACTAGTTATCATTTCTTTCTTTTTTCCATTTGTAAACCTCTCCTCTTCAGACTGCTGGTTTTAGAGTCACTAGTTGGAGCCTAAGTGCTGGTTCTAGACAATGAGCTACACTAAAGTAAATAATACGGGTTTCTCTTTATTTTACCTTTCTTATCTTCTGCCTTTTCCTCCAGAGGTGGTGTTTTTTCAGAAACAGAGCCATTACCTTCTTCAGACTTTACTACATTTTCCTCTCGGGTAGATTCCTCTCCGATGGGTATCATGTGCCCGTTTGAATTTTCAAAGTTAACTGTTACATCTCCATCTAAAATGGGAAAGAAACACCTAGATGTCTAACTTGCTGGCTTTCTTAAAAACAAGTTTTCCAGTTACTAGGATTGTAGAATTTGGATTCATGTTTCAGTCCCTGGGAACCAAATACACCCTGCACTGTTTCACCAGTTTATTCAAAACAAAAGAGCTAGAAAATCCTCAGACTTGAGGAAAAGCTGCTACGGAAGGAATATCTATGCATCATTTCAAGACAATAGGAATGATCATCCTAATTATGCAATATCCCAGGGCAGTAGAGTCCCTCTGTTCTGGTTCTTAGGTTTGGCTGAAGTCAATACTTATGTGTTTCTTCGTCATTCAGAAATAAAATGGCGAGAGGAATAATCTGGAAAATGGAATAAACATTTTACAAGCACCAAAAACACAAGGTGAATGCAAACACACAAATAACATGAAATGTAATTACACATACAAACAATAAGTGGGAGAATATGAAAATTTCCAAGTACTACTGGTTCCAGAATATATTAAGTATATGATGTGCTAACTTCGCACAGTAATATAACTTCTACTCTATATTCAGGGAAAAGATGATAAAAGGCTATTTTTATTTTTATTTCTTTATTTATGGAAAGATTAAAGTATACTCAGGTAATTATTATATAAAACTAGCCAAAAAGTCCCTAAGTTGTCCTAAAAATAATTTGAATACATTCAAGAAAAAAAAGCACACATAAAAAAGTAATCACAAAGGAATTTTTAAAAACTGTAATGGATGCAATATTGAATATATATCTAAATCATAAATGACTAATTTTAACTCCCGTATTTCCATAATTCCTGGGGGTTTCTAAAGTGAAAGAGACTTTGCAGAAACATTTAGTTCAGTGATTCTTGAAAAGATTAACCCTACTTTATATCTGGAAAATTTTAAGAGGCTTTGCTACCATTGTAAAAGAAATATTATTAATGAACGGAAGGTTTGCGCAAACCTAAAAATCTGCTTAATTAGAGCTCTTCCTATTTTTACTACTCTTCTCTTGGCAATCATTATAAAACAGAAACCATTTCCCAAATTGTCATTAAATATGATTGAATTGCTTTGGCTTAACAATAAAATCCATTTGCCTTCTGAACAAACAGGTATGACATTTTAATACATCAACCACATATCATGAAATTATGTCATTTTTAGAATGAAAAAGCAGTCATTGCTTAGTCATATAACTCCCAATAACCTATAACTGAGTCCTGTGTAAAACTAAAATAAACAATAATTGAAGGCAATGCCATTACAAGTAAATCTCAACTATTTTAATAAAATTAAAGTAAGAATTTTTTAAAGACTATATGTCAAACAAAGAGAACCCAAATGATTCTTAATTCCCATTATTAAATCCCAAGAAATTAGCTATAAAAAGGAGAACACAATATATCCAGATAAAATAAAAATGAAGAATCAAAAATTCCAAACAAAATAGAAAACCACTTGCTTATACATAAAAATCTTCAGTTTTTAGGTAACTCAAATATAAATTTATCTTTGTTTTCTTTGACTTTAGTTGGTAATAAAAGTATATTGAAGTCATGTCAATGACAATTTAATTCTATTTTAAGCATTATTATATTAAAATTCTTTAATTAAATAACTTATTTATTAAATTTAGAAAAACCTAGAGATAAATTTTAATAGTAATGACACAAGAAGAAATTGGATTAGCATATGATAGAAATAGTCAACAATGTGGAAAATACTTACTTTGAGGCATGAAATAAAGCCAGTTAGTATGAAAATAATTGTAGAAAAAAGAGACACATTTGTGATAAATAAGGAATTCAAGAACAAAACAGAGGGGAAGTAAAGTTATTAATTAGTTGTTGTGTATATTGAAAAAGTTTTCTAGTATTGAGTGTTAAGGAAGTTGTTTTAGAATTAAAATAAGTTAAACCCTTGATACAGTGTATGTGTGTAAGTAAAATACAAGCAGAGCAAAGGAAAGCAAGAAGGTGCTGAGCTGAATGGCAGGTGACAATAAGCGGCCCAAGTCAACACGTCTCACGGGAGCAAAGGAAAAAGAAAACTCAAAACGTAGGTATCAGCTTAAAGTGAAATGAGAGATAAAGCACAAACAGGAAAAGGAGCACGAGGGTGTTTGAAGGGGATCACCTCCTTCTAGTAAACAGGTGTAGTAGGGATATATTATAGTTAAAGGAAGGATAGATAGAAAGAGAAAATCATGTATGACCAAAAGGCAAGTGAGAAAAGTCCACAGTGGGAGAAAAGGAAAGGACGGTGCACAGGCAAAACCACCTCCACACCCTCATGTCAAAAGCTAAGGGAAAAGATGGAGGGAAAAAAGCAGAGGTAAGCAGCAAACTTGTACTAGATCATAGACTTCCCTGGAGAGAAGACGAATCACTGAACTTTTAGGTTGAAGGTATGTCTGGATGTAAAAAAGAGAACCTAAAAGGAAAAATAATAATAACTGGGAGAGTATGGGACATGATGGGATGGGGTCAAACTCAGGGTAGCTAGAGGGATTTTCAAAGTCTATCTGGCTGACTGAACAAAGGGCTTGATGGACAGACACTGTCAAGAGCAGAGGCAAGGTCAAGAAGATCAAGGCAAAGAACGAATCTTCACTGGCAGCAGAAAGAAGGTTGTTACCAAGAACAGCAGCTTCTAGTCTCTCAGACTGAAATTCTCCAGATAATTGCTTTTGGGAAAATTACAGAAAACTATTTTCTCCAGCCCTCAGCTGAAAAGGGGAAGGTCTCCATTTACCACTGACATCCTCAGGAACCTTCAACCATTAGATAATTTCTACAGTTCTAGATAGGGACGATGCAAAAGCTGCAAAGTAAAATCTAGTAGTTTGTGACTTCTCAAACATTAAGCCTATTATTATATTATGTTAGGTTAAAAAAAGTTTTGTTCTTTTATGTTTTAAAACTTTTACTTTCCACTGCAAAAGTTAAAGAACAAGATCAGAGAGTCAGATTTCTGAGAAGTATATGTTGGCCCAAGAAATTATAATCTATGAGGCAAACAGTTTCACAGATTAGGCAGAATAAAAATCATTTCTTTAAACTGACTCTTGCTACTTGGTTTTTAGAAAGAGCAAATTCTTTTTCTACCTACAAATTTTAATTAGGAAAAAAAGATGGGCTTTGAATCTTCACCTTTAAACCCATTAACAGTTTCAATCATAAAATGTTCCATTTTGTACTTTCCTTAAAATATTTGTAAACAAATGATGCCTAATAAGTGCATTGGCCCATCCCATAAAGCTGATGGCCCAGTGTTAAGCTTTCAATGGGTGTATTATTTCTCTATTGCCTTCAGAGACATTGGACAGGGGATTAATTTTGATATTGCAAGTCTACCTTTAAGTTTTGAAAGTTAGAAATATGCATTTTTAACTCTTAAAAGTCTCAAACAGGAAATAAGTAGCTTCAAAATAATAGAAAAACAGGGAAAACATAAAATTCATTCACAAAGTAGAGTTAGAAAAGTTTGACAGGTCAGAAATTGAAGTAAAATACCTAAAATTGCGAGGGCTTAAGAAAATGCTACTATTCACTCCAGAGTTCCCTATTTTCTTTGAATCAGGAGAAAAACAGGAAAGCATTTTTCAGCTCCACTCTGGAATTATTCAGATGCTGGAAAAAGCATGTCATTTTAATTTACAAATAGTGAATGCCAAAAAATGTTAAGTCCTTTGCAAGGAACATATATCAGGAAAACAGCTGTATTATTATTTCAATTTCAATTTCAATTCTAAATTAATAGCATTTTATTTGTTCCCATAAAAGTACAATAATAATACTTTATTATTACAGTAAATGTGAGGTGAAGGGAGGCATGAGATAAATCAACAATGTTGCAACAAAATGTCCTTTAATTTTAAATTTAACAGTGGAAGCGATGAAAATGATTAGGTATTATTTATTTGGAGAAATAACCAATGTTAGTGTCTTCTTTTGAGGGTCAGTACCAGTTTCTATCTGATCTTTGTCTTTTCTGAACAAAGTTCCTCCTTGGGAGGATAGAGAAAAAAAGAGAAGATCAGAGATAGGGGAAAAAATTAGAAATAATCATTGCTAGGGAAAGATTCAGAGAAATGAAAAGAGAACAATACTGCAAAATTACTTGAGAGAAGGCAGAAAGCAGGTTAGTTTAGTCTGCCTATTCATGTTTTATTGATTGTACATTTCAGTGTTATTATAGAGTGCAAAGGACAAGAGGTATGTGTGCCTTCTCTCTTCTGTTTTATTGGTAGTCTTAAGAAACAAAATAGCATGAACCAAGCTAAAACTTTGCATTTACTCAAACACATGAGTTTCATGTGAATAGAAAGACTGAAGCTCAAGAATAGAGAAGAGAAGGAGCCATAAGCACTTGTATCTCATCTGTATCGGCCTTGGATGTACCTTTGCAGAGTTTTAGGTTTAGAATGACATATGGTGACGGATTCACCAGGAAAGTCACTAGAATTTTGTAATACTTCACATTCTCTGCAGCTCACAAAGGCATCACCAATGGGAGCAAGGCTCTTGGAATGCAGTAATCACTGCTTTACCTTACAAAGACCATGATCATTTTAAATTTCAAAAGAAAAACAAAAGAAAGACCAAAGAATGAAGGACCAAAATATTTAAAATGTATGATTAATTTCCTCACCTTGATCAGGCAATTCCTTAAGAACTCCCCTTCTTATCAGCTCCTCTCTACTTTGTCGTGTGGATATCTTCCTTTCTAATACTTTTAAAAAGAACAAGCACAGGTAAGAATCAAGTCATTCCTTAAGATAATTATGAAAAACATTCCAAGTAGAATTGAGCACATTTATTCTGCTCACATGAGGGCTCAAACTCGTTTTCTTAGTTGCTTAACAAAACACATGATCAGAGTTGAATCAACACAGCTATGACAAGAGCAAATGGCTGCAGCTCATGATCTGAAGTCCAGCCGCCATCCCTGGTCTTTCAAATGGCCACCTTTGGCCTGGCTTCCAGACATATTATTCCATACCAGCTAGAGAGCATAAAGGCTGCTTCTAACGTTGAAGCTAGAAATGTCGCATTCTAAAACATATGATTCTATGGATATGCAGTGTATGTAGAAGATATGTATGCTTGCATTAAAAAAACATAAACATTCGTAAATATTCTGGGTAACCCATTTGCATTCCAGGAAAATGAATTATTTTCTAGTGTTTTCTCTCTCACTCCATCTATTACAAAAGCCCAACACATCATATTTCTATAACTCTTTCTCCTGCATTCTCACTAATTCTGGAGAGTTCTGGTATATTACCTGACAATCCCCAGGTCTTAGGAGGATGGAGAAGGCAATTAAGAATAATCAGCTTTCAGCCAGGAACAGTGGCTCATGCCTGTAATCCTAGCACTTTGGGGGGCTGAGGTGGGTGGATCACCTGAGGTCAGGAGTTCGAGACCAGCCTGGCCAACATGGCAAAACCCCATCTCCAAAAAATACAAAAATTAGCTGGGCATAGTGGTGGGCACCTGTAACCCCAGCTATTCAGGAGGCTGAGGCAGGAAAACCATTTGAACCCAGAAGGCAGAGGCTGCAGTGAGCCAAGATCCTGCCATTGCACTCCAGCCTGGGTGACAAGAGCGAAACTCCATCTCAGAAAAAAAAAAATAATAATGATAATCAGTTTTCACAGACATGTAAAGTCATGGGGATCTTAATATTGATTCTTTCTTCTTCTGGAAGAAATGTAAATTCCTGGTAGAACTTTGAACCGGGGCTTGGGAGCTTAGTAGTGTTCTCCTGAGTGTGTATAGTATTAAATCCTGTGCTCTACATGTCCATGCAACTGCAAAGTCCACTCCTCACTTTCAGGGGCCAAGAAGGTGCATAAAATTAACACGTGGTCATGCCGTCTCCTAATCCTGAGTCAACATTTCCCAAAGTGTGTTCTGCAGAACTCTATTTCCTCCAGACCCTCTGTTCAAACATGTACTTTGACACAGCAGCGAAGGGCCAGATGAGGAGTCTAGAGCACTTTGAAGAGCAGGAAAGCTACACTGTTAGAGAACAGGCAGCTACAGTAGCATGAGATTTCTGACGCTCCCCGATTCCTGCTCCTGGCCTCATAATCTGCAAATCCTGGAACTACTCTAGACAACATCATTTCAACTAAACTAAAGCCATTACCCCAAACCAGGCCTTGACACATCCAAAGGGAGCAACTGATAACACTAAGAAGACATTTGTGATAACAATAAGAACATGTTTGCTCAGAGGCTTCAGGGCCTCAAGCAAGGACACTGATAGGAGACAGGGTGGGAGGATGTGCCCTGGGCAGCCAGCTTTGTAGTAAGTGCATGAAAGTCTTCCATAAGTGTTTCCTAATGCACCACAGAATAGCAACACTTAGTTTCTTGAAGAACCTGGATTTTTTTTCCTTTCTGATAACTAGAAATTGTGTATTCCTTTTTAAATCCTGGTTGCTAGAAAGATCAGAGTAAAACTGGATATTTGACACAGACTTCATATGACAATTCGTGGATGGAATCTGTTTCCTCCTTCTCTGAAACCTGACTTTATTTATATTTTATGTACAATATATAAGTTCTTTACTGTAAGTTTTGTCAAACATTTTTTTGGATAGAATCAGAATAGAAACAAACAGGAAAATGAGTGAATGAATGAATATATGGTCAAAAGAAGGACAATGAACAGCTATGGGTTTAAAAGGAGACATACACAGAAGGCTTCCCTCCCTTTCTTTGGATTCCTCACTCACTCCATTCTTCCCGTGCCTTCCAGAAGCAAGTAACAACAGCTCACTTAAAGGTTAGTGATTTCAGTGAAAAAAGTTAACCAGGCAAGGAGTTTTTTTGTTTGTTTGTTTTTTGTTGTTTTTAACTGGGAGTTCTATTATGTAAAAAGAGTGCTGTTATTTAAATACAGTTTCAATTTGTTCAGCCTCTGGTCCAAGAGGAGAGAACTCTTATCAATGCAGGAAGTCAAAGAACACCCACAGTGACAGGTGGGACACTGCTGGGATTTTGCAGGTGCTTTAGAAGGACCTTGACCACTGTAGCCTCCCAGGGATTGTAAAAACCCATTCATGCTTGACTGGGCTCTGAGGAGTGGCAGGATTCTGTAGACCTCCTCCAACAGTTGTCTTGGACTCCATTCCTGGGGACAGGCCCAGAGATTCATGGCTGTTCTGCCCTAAACTTGAGGATGAAGGTGGCAAGAAGGCAAGAGCAAGTGCCTCTGGCCTAGGGATCAGGCCACATTCTCGCAAACCAAATGCACTGCCAATTCAGAATTCAATCATTGTGGCTGTCTTCCTAATCGGCCCTTTGCTCATAAGAAACAAAACTTTTACTTGTTTGCTGCTTCTTTAAAATTACCCAAAACACAAAATGGCTACCAGGAGTCCTGGATTCCAGTCCTTGAATTCCTACAACTAGTTGAGTGACCCTGGGGAGTCACTTTGAGTTCCTGGGCCTCTAATCCATTATCTGTAAAATAAGGGACAAAATTCAAGGATCACTAAGGACAATTCATAAAGCTCAAATGCTGTGTGATCCTGTATCATTAATCGAGGCTATCTGTAATCTCTGCTTCGGGCACCTTTTAAAACGTTCATTCTTGCACTAAAAAATCATCTGATAGCCTGGAACATACCAGGTTTACTTATTCTGCCTTTCCATTATAGATCCCGGAGGATTATTTAGTTTTAGTTTTGAGTTTTCTTTTGCTTAAATTCTAATTTAGTCTCAGCTAAAAATTCCCCCTTTCTTCCTTGTAAACTAAAAATTCTCCCTCTTTTCTTTCTTGTAAACTCTGGAGCTTTGAAGCAGCAGTCTTGGCTTCCTGCCAAGAATCAAAACCAACAGCTTTGTTCTTTTGCTCTAATTCCTATAAACAGGCTCTGATAGGAAAATGCCGTTGGCTATTTGTTTGGTCTTTGGCTGAGAGCATGTTTAACACACAATGCGGATACCTGTGTACAGGGCCAATGAGAACAAACTGCAGGCGACTGAGCACGGAAAGTATGTTGCTGGGGCACAACATTCCAACCACCGCTCTCACAGCAGTACAAGTATCTCATTCTTCACCTTTTAAAATATTTGCCTCTTGTTTATATAGTGCCTGCATGTTTGCAGAGCACATTCACTGGACACTTTTCCATGGGCTCAGAGGGGGTTTGCATTGCAATGAATCTGAGAGGTCATTCTAGTCCAACACACCGCACAAAGCAGGGGCTATCTCAGAATATTCCTGAGATGTGCTCACCTGCTTAAAATCATTCAGAGGGAAGATGCTCACTCTAAGGCACAGCCCACTTCAGTGTCGATCACCCTCATTTTGAGGAAGGTATTCCAGAGAAGGAGTCAAATCGCACGCCCTGTAACTTCTGCACATCAGTCTAACCCAAGCTCTCTGTAGCTGTGGACTAGAGTCAGTTGTTTGTGAGCAGAAAACGGCATCAGTCGGCTCCAGGTCATCACTGAGAGCCTGCTGTTATTGCAGCCTGCTCGAATCTGATCCCAAGTATCCCACCAGCTGCTCTTTGACTTTGAAGCTCACACCAATCTATGCACAGAAATCTATGCACCGATCTATGTACCACAGCTACAGCATAACCAAGATACTGCCAGGGAAGATGCTAGTGGGGCACGGGTCGCTGAATGTAGCTGATTACAGTAGCTGAGGTGTCTCCATGAAAAGTATTACCACCAGTCGAGTAAATAAATGGCCCATGGCCTGTCACTTTTATCCCAATTGGAAAATCATAAGAGCTTTTTTATACCAAGATCAAACAAAGCCATGATTTCTGCATCACTCTGCATTGGGCTAATTGACGTTTTGACAGTTTAATTCTGATAACAACAGTGCACACTAATTCTCTCTGGGAAGTGAAGGAAGCACTGCCCTGCATTTTCCTGACTTCATGCTTATACTCTGGTAATCTTCCCAAAACTTCCCATGGCTGCTCATCTCCCTTCCAATCATCTCTGAACTCACCACAGCACCTTAGGCTGTCCCTCCTATCACGTGCCCGGCTCCTAAACACTTCCTTCTAGCTTTCGGCTTCAATTCCTTGGGGCCCCGCTGCTTCTCCCCTGAGGCGTGGCCCCTGCATGGTGGCCTCTGTCCTTCCCAGGAGGCCATCTCCCCAGATACCTGCTAGACTCACTCCATCTTGTCCCACAAGTCTCTGCTCAAAGGTCACCTTAGTAGAAGTCCCTTCCCTGAACTTCTGGTATAGAATGGTTATTCCCCTTCCCAACTTTACCTCTTCTTTTCGGGCAAAGCCCATCATCACCTCCTAACATATGTAAGTATCATCTCGTTGAGAATCAAAATTCTGTTTTGCTTACTGCTGTGTCCCCACCGTTTACTTACAGGCTGTTGGCTTTGTAAAAATATGTGTATTTGTTGAACAAAATAAAAGAAAATAAGCTAATCATGATAACGGTATTGTTTCTGCCCCTTCCCAGTCCTCGATTTGGGATAAAGGGAGTGAGACTTGTGGCAAAATCCTGAAGGACAAGAATCTTCTGTCTTCTCCCTCCTTAATTCTTGGCTGGGCCAGTCCTAGGGAAAAAAATCTCAACCTTCTGTCCTATGGATGATCTGAAAAAGTCTCTATGCACTGAAGAAGGGAGCTCACAGTGTGTAGATGACAAACACCAGCAACTAGCAGGGTGAAGTTCACGACTGGGCTCCCCATAAATTAGAAATGATTTATGATGTCCTTCTGGGCATGGAGAGGTAGCTGTGGAGCTGCACTCAGGAAAAGAGGTTGGAGCGTATGCCGCTGGCTTTTTTCTGCAGATACTTGGCCGGGATTTCATATTACTCTGGAAATATCTGTGAGAGTAAATCTTGTAGTCAACAAGTCACTTGTGTTTTTCTCTGGCAAGGAAAGAGAGTCCTAATTCTCAATTCTAACACCATTTAATGACTGGACAAAATAGAAGAGCAAATAGAATACTATTAAATAAGCGTGCCATGTTGTCTTCTCAGTTCTGAGTACTGAATGGCCTCACTGTAAAACTGTCACAGAAACACACAAAACCACTTGTCTCGTGTTGAAAGTGTTCTACAAGAGCCTGGCTCAGCTTTGCCCCTCTTCAATAGCAGTTGCAGAAAACAGAATGTCAGAAAATGGTCTGCTTTTAAAAAGATCTTCACTAAGGCAGAGCTAAGTCATTTAAAGAAACAACCATCTCAATGCCACCCAACAGGACATTTGCAAAAACCTTCCAAAACATCCCAAGAATGCACGGCAGAGATACAAAGCCAACATCCCCACCTAAAAACACTCAGGGGTCTGGCGATTTTTTGTTTATCTGCTCCAACCACTCCCCTACTAAAGAATTCTACAGTCTGTGGAACAAGTTGGACTTGGAACGGCAGCCAAGCTTTACAACCGGTCCCAGTGAACCATTTTTCCCGTCACTTTCCTTCCATCTCTTTTTTGCAAGCCTAGCAAAAGTCAAACTTCTTGCCATTCCCTAAACATCTCTTGCAGTTTTCCAGCTCCCTTTCCTTCATGTATTGTTCCTTCTTCCTAGAATTTAGACTGTTTCCCTATCACTCTCCGGTGAAATCTACCCTAAAATTTTAAGTCCTCTTCACACAGTAGAGTTGCATGGAGATCTCACTATCCGACGGGCTAGAACTTTGTGTTCCAAAAGCACTTTTAACTAACTTCTCTGTGCCTCAGCTTCCTCATTTGCAAAATGGAGAGATAGCAACTACTTTTCTGGTTCTTTTGGAGACTAAATAGGTTAAACCAAGTAAAATACTTAGACCAGTACCTAGGATCTAGAAAGCATTCAATACATATTAGCTATTAACTATTATTTCTGTTATAGCACTTACTAAGTTGTTCATTACTAAATTCACGTGTATGCGACTGCATATTCACATGATTCTGGTCTAAGCCTTCTGAGGGATGTCGTGCTTATCATTTCATTCCCATAATGCCAAAAGTAATATATCGCACAAAGTAGACATTGGGGACCTAAGTCTTTTTGAGGGGGAAGGAGGGAAGGCATGTCTAGCATCCTTTTCTACTTTTAGAAATGACCCTCTTGACATTTTTCCTTTGGGAAGCCACATTCCCCCTCTCTTAGTCCATGTCATTTGTATAAGGTTAATCTCATCCCTGGGCACTAGGCTCTTGGGCTCCTGGGCTTATCCAATCAGAGCGCGGTATCTCCCTGGCACTGGTGATTGGTTCAGAGAGGGACACCATGCTTAAGTTGCAGAAATAAGATCCAGGCCCAAAAAATGTGCTGGAACAATAGGAAAGTAAGGCTTTCTCTTTCTTCTGGAGCTGTTAAAACCAGATAAATATGAGCAAGACTGGCTAGCAGCCACCTTGCCTCCACAAGAGAAGAGTTGAAGTTAACAACAACAACAACAAAAGCCAATAGAGAGGCAATACAGACTCAAAAGAGGGAGCGAGACAGGTTCCTAATGAGATAGCTTGTAAGCACCTGGATCCAACCATGCCTGAAGGTTGTCTGCCCCTGGATTTTTCAGTTACATGAGCCAGTAAGTTCTCTATTTGATTAAGCTTGTTACGATTCATCAGCAGTGAAGAGTCCTGACTAATCAAAAAGGTATCAAATAAAAATTTTTTTTTTTGAGGCAGAGTTTTGCTTTTCGCCTAGGCTGGAGTGCAGTGGTGGTGTGATCTCGGCTCACTGCAATCTCCACCTCCCAGGTTTAAGCAATTCTCCTGCTTCGGCCTCCCAAGTAGCTGGGATTACAGGCACCCACCACCACGCCCAGCTAATTTTTTTTTGTATTTTTGGTAGAGACAGGGTTTCACCATGTTGGCCAGGCTGGTCTCGAACTCCTGACCTCAGGTGATCCGCCTGCCTCAGCCTCCCAAAGTACTTGGATTACAGGCATGAGCCACCACGCCCAGCCTCAAATAAATGTTTTTAAATTGAATTTTCTTCCACTACTCACCACAGATTCTCTAGGTTTTTGAGGACAGAAAAATGAAAGGAGAACTAATATAGCCACTCTTTTACCCACTCAGGAGTTTGAAACTTGGTCAGGACTTAAGAAAGAGGAAGATGAAGAGATCTGTGTTCCTTCCTCCTCTTGGGAAATTACTGTCACAACTTCGCCCCGAAATTTGATAATAATCATCTATTTTTTATGTGCTTGGAGAACATTTTCCTTTTTATTTTCTACCCACTATCCCTAAAAGATAAGCTAAGCAATTATTATTATTATTATTATTATTATTATTGTCAGTATTTTTTTTTTTTTTTCAGATGGAGTCTCGCTTCATCACCCAAGCTGGAGTGCAGTGGGGCCATCTTGGCTCATTGTAACCTCTGCCTCCCAGGTTCAAGTGATTCTCCTGCCTCAGCCTCCTGAGTAGCTGGGATTACAGGCATGCGCCACCATGCCTGGCTAATTTTTGTATTTTTAGTAGAGATGGGGTTTCGCCATATTGGCCAGGCTGGTCTCGAACTCCTGACTCATTCTCCTGCCTCAGCCTCCTGAGTATCTGGGATTACAGGCGTGCACCACCATGCCTGGCTAAGTTTTGTATTTTTAGTAGAGATGGGGTTTTTGCCATGTTGGCTAGGCTGGTCTCAAACTCCTGACTCATTCTCCTGCCTCAGCCTCCTGAGTAGCTGGGAATACAGACATGTGCCACCATGCCTGGATAAGTTTTGTATTTTTAGTAGAGATGGGTTTTTGCTATGTTGGCCAGGCTGGTCTCGAACTCCTGACCTCAAGTGATCCGCCTGCCTCGGCCTCCCAAAGTGCTGGGATTACAGGCTTGAGCCACTGTGCTGGGCTAAGCAGTTATTTTTATTTTTCTCCGCAGATAAGGGTATTGAGACTTAGGCTAAATACATTTTCCAGTCACACAGTAAGAACCTGGTTGAACCCAGGTGTGTCTAACCAAAAGACTACTGCTTTGTATTCTCCAATCTGAGTTGATAATTCCAAATATTCCAACTTTCCCATCAGAAGTACGCTGCTTTCTGATTTTTCTTAAAAAAGCAGACAGCAGAACAACTTTTTAAAGTTAATTTTAAATGGGTATTTTTTAAATGGTAGTACATTCTCACAGAGTTCAAATTATAAAAGGATACAGTGCAAATTCTCACTCTTGACCTGCCTCCCAACTATTAGACTTGAACCTCAGCCTTACTCCACAAGCAATTCGCCACTGTGATTAGTGTCTCGTGTATCCTTCCAGACATGCTTGAACAAATATTCGTTTTATTTTTTCCTTTTTTGTTTTTTACATAAAAGGTAGGATATTTTGTAATGGTTGTTTTGTTTTTGTAAAAGTATCAGAAGCGTGTGAACCACAGCAACTCCATCTTGAATAGAGGCTGGGTAAAATGAGGCTAAGACCTACTGGGCAGCATTCCCAGATGGCTAGGGCATTCCAAATCACAGGATCAAATAGGAGGTCAGCACAAGATACATGTCATAAAGACCTTGATGATAAAACAGGTTGCAATAAAGAAGCTGGCTAAAATCCACCAAAACCAAGATAGCCACAAGAGTGACCTCTGTTCGTCCTCACTGCTACACTCTCACCAGCACTATGACAGTTTACAAATGCCACAGTAATGTTAGGAAGTTACCCTATATGGTCTAAAAAGGGGAGGCATGAACAATCCACCCCTTGTTTCGCATGTAATCATGACATAACCATAAAAACGGCAACCAGCAGCCCTCAGGGCTGCTCTGTCTATGGAGCAGCCATTCTCTTATTCCTTTACTTTCTTAATAAACTTGCTTTCACTTTACTTTATGGACTCCCCCTGAATTCTTTCTTGTGCGAGATTCAAGAACCCTGTCTTGGGGTCCGGATCAGGACCCATTTCCTGAAACAAAAGTATGTAATAGTTTATAAATTTCAGGTAGTTGAGGTCACAGATAAGACCGAGGTGGGAGAGGGAAGAGGTGATTGTGTTTGACCTGTGCAAACAGCAGAAGCCAAAATCACCGTTGTTTCCAGAGGAGGTAAGCTGGGAGTGGCCATGGGAGCTCAGCCCATGGGGACCTATGGTTCTTATTCCTAAGGGATAAAGGTCCAGGATTCAAACAATGAGTAAGTCCTCAATCCCAGAAGGGCCAGGAAGTACAAGCAATCTCAGGAGAGTAATTAGAAGCCAGGATTTGAGTGCTACGTGTAACACCGCCTGTCCTTCCTCTTCACTTGGGCTCTCGCAAACTCATGAGAAACACAAATGCCTAAAACAGGTGTTTTTTAATTCATCTAGTTCAAAGAAAAGCTTGCGTGTTTCCATTTCCTGTTTCTTTACAGTAAAAGATGGTAAACCTAAGACACCTCACAGAGGGGTGACATCACAGAGGTGACCAATGTTTGAAATACGAATAATGATAATCATCCCTAGAGAAATTACATTCTAACCCCATACCAAAAAGAACAGGCTAGAGAACTGATTTTAAAGTGAGTCTCGCGGCCAGGCGCGGTGGCTCACACCTATATCTCAGCACTTTGGGAGGCCGAGGCGGGTGGATCATGAGGTCAGGAGATCGAGACCATCCTGGCAAACATGGTGAAACTCTGTCTCTACTAAAGATACAAAAATTAGATGGGCGTGGTGGTGCACGCCTGTAGTCCCAGCTACTCCAGAGGCTGAGGCAGGAGAATTGCTTGAACCCGGGAGGCAGAGGTTGCAGTGAGCCGAGACTGTGCCACTACACTCCAGCCTGGGGACAGAGTGAGACTCCATCTCAAAAATAAATAAATAAATAAATAAGTAGTAATGAAGCTTTTCAAACTAAGAGATCAGAAACAACAGCCATTGGAAGAGAAGCTCCAGAGTGACAGAGTGAGACTCCGTCTCATAAATAAATAAATAAATAAATAAGTAGTAATGAAGCTTTTCAAACTAAGAGATGAGAAACAACAGCCACTGGAAGAGAAGCTCCAGAGAGCCAGAACTTCTAACACCCTTCTCCATGATCTGCTGTCAATCTACACATTTCAGGGATTCAACACCTTTGATCAAGATGGGATAACATCTCTTTTCAGCAGTCAACAGCAAGCAAGATTAGATAGAAAAGAAATCTTAGTGACCCTAAAGTGTCCTAAATGAAGACATTCCCATTCATTTAATTTTTTTTTCTTTTCTTTTTTTTTTTTTTTTGAGACAAGGTCCGCCAGTCTGGAGTGCAGCTGCGGGATCTCGGCTCACTGCTGCAGCCTCCGCCTCCCGGGCTCAAGCCTTCCTCTCACCTTAGCCTCTCGAGTAGCTGGGACTACAGGCATGCACCACATGTCCAGCTAATTTTTGTATTTTTTTTTTTAAGAGATGGGGTTTTGTCATCTTGCCCAGGCTGGTTGTGAGCTCAAGTGATCCATCTGCATTGGCCTCCCAGAGTGCTAGGATTACAGGCATAAGTCACTGCACTGGTCCCAACTCATTTAAAGACCTAATTCTATTGCCCTGGGAAAAAGGTGGCTGAAATTCTTCTTATCTTAGGCTGGTCTTTTCAGAGGGGTCATGAAAAAAAATGTGTAATCTTTTTTTTTTTTTTTTGAGATGGAGTCTCCCTCTGTCGCCCAGGCTTGAGTGCAGTGGCATGATCTCAGCTCACTGCAACCTCCACTTCCCAGGTTCAAATGATTCTCCTGTCTCAGCCTCCTGAGTAGCTGGGATTACAGGTGCCTGCCACCATGCCCAGCTAATTTTTGTATTTTTAGTAGAGACAGGGTTTCACCATGTTGGTCAGGCTGGTCTCGAACTCCTGACCTTCTGATCCGCCTGCCTCGGCCTCCCAAAGTGCTAGGATTACAGGCATGAGCCACCGCGCCTGGCAGTGTAAAAATGTATAATCTTTAAAAGCTTATTTTTTATTGAGTTGAGCCATGAACAATACATATTAAAACATCACCAACTCATGTAGGTGGGGATAACCAGTGTAAAGTTATAAGAAGATCTGAGTAGAAATTTCCCCAAATCCATGTTTATTACTTTCATTATACATATCCAATCAGACCAGGTTTCTTAAGATGATTAAAACGTTTATTTTCTGGAGCATTCTTCACATTCTCTCCACTGCCTACCATCTTGCCTACACAACAGAGAGCACAGTATTTGTAAAGAACAGTATTCCTTTGGCAAAACTGGTCCAGGCCTAAACTAAAGCAGGAGAGATAAACCACACCTGATTCCTGCCCAACCCTGCAGTGATAGGAAAATGGGTAATTTCAACTAAAGTTTTCATTTTCTAAGATAAACACAAAAATTGGGTTTGGGGAAACGTAACTTTTCACTGTAGCTGAAACTGTAACACTTAAGGTTTGATAGCAAAGCTAAGTTTGTTCTTAGACATTACCCTCTCTTTCAATAATCCCCCCTTGCCACTGCATGTTTCAAATACTAGGGTAATATCAGGTTCTCATCCTTCTTGAAGTTTGAAAGGCTAAAAGTGTAGAAGGAAGAATATATTCCTCTTAATATATACTATATATTTTATAGAATAGATTAGAATAGACTGGGCTGGGTGTGCCAGCTCACACCTGTAATCCCAAAGTTTTCAGAGGCCAAGACAGGAGTATCACTTGAGCCCGGAGTTCGAGACCACCCTGTGCAAAATAGTGAGACCCCCCATCACTCTAAAAAAATAATAATAATAAGATTTACTTTAAAAAGAATAGACTGCTGTATATCATATAGACATATATAAAATATATGTAATTCTTAAGTGGTCTAGAATATATTATGTGTAAAAGCATTCTTGCATAATATTTACAGAAAGGTATAACATAAATATTATTCCTATACAATATTTATATAGAAGTTCACGATGTTATATTACATTATATATAATAGACTTCTATATAATACTTTTATATAGGATATATTCCAATCCTTTTAAGAATATACCTTTGTGTTCAAATCCAGACCCTGCAAGTTATTAGTAGGTGATCACAGGCAAACTCCCCAACTTCTCTGAGCCTTTGTTTCCACATGTGAAAATACATGCACCAAAACCTAGCATGAATAGACATTAGGATGATTAAAATATCTTGTAGGCCGGGCGCAGTAGCTCACGCCTGTAATCCCAGCACTTTGGGAGACCGAGGCGGGCGGATCACGAGGTCAGGAGATCGAGGCCATCCTGGCTAACATGGTGAAACCCATCTCTACTAAAAATTAAAAAAAAAAATAGCCAGGCATGGTGGCAGGCGCCTGTAGTCCCAGCTACTCGGGAGGCTGAGGTAGGAGAATGGCATGAACTCGGGAGGCGGAGCTTGCAGTGAGCCGAAATCACACCACTGCACTCCAGCCTAGGCGACAGAGTGAGACTCCGTGTCAAAAAAAAAAAAAAAAAAAAAAAAAAAAACTTTTAAAGGGTTTGGCATAAATTACAGACCAAAGAAATTGGAGTTTTTTCTCCTCTACTTTCCATTTCTCCTGTATACGTTTGTATATTCCTTGATAATAATCCACCAATATTTTCACTTTCACATGCTTATTGACCTAGAAGGCAGCATAGTAGAGGGGTTAAGAATGAAAACTCAAGGCAGGGTTCTGAGGATTAAATACTGGCTATACTTTGCAAAAGGCCTGGAACTTAGGGTGAGTTACCTAACTTTTCTGTGCCTTGCTAGTTTACTCATGAGTAAAAGTGAGATTATAATAGTAACCTGCATCATAGGGTAACTGGGAAGATGACAGGCATTTAAAATAGTATCACAGGCTGAGCAACACAGTGAGACTCCATTTTGACGAAAAATTAAACAATTATCTGCACGAGGCAGGAGAATTGCTTGTACCCAGGAGTTAGAGGTTACAGTGAGTTACGATTGTGCCAGCGCACTCCCGCCTGGGTGACAGAGAGAGAACCTGTCTATAAAAATTTATTAAATAATTAATTAAAACAGTACCTGACACGTAGTAAAAACTCAATGAGTTAGTTGTCATTATGATTAATACCCACATATCTTTTTCTATATTAAGTTTAATTATAAGTAAAAATTCAAATGAGTAATAGAAATATATGTTTTAAACTTTTATTTAAAAAAAAAAAAAAAACACTTTACTTCGCAATGCTACACCTACAGAAATTACCCAAATTACCCAAAGGGAACATTTTCAAGCCTCATGGGGTAGTAACTAATTTGAACATTTTAGCATTGAATTGAAATGAAACACTCAGCAAAAAGAAAAGACTACCATATGCCAGCAATATGTCACTATCTTACTTAATACAGGTGATTAAACTTTAATTGAAGTCAGTAATGTTTTGCATTTGATTCATCTAAGGTTTTTTTAAAAAACATTACAGAGGGTAAGCGTGGGGGGTGGAAATGGGAAGTTGCTGAACGGGCACAGAGTCTCCATTTTGCAAGATGAAAAAGTTCTGGAGGTCTGTTGTACAACGATGTGAATACACTTAACACTGCTGAACTGTAAGCCTAAAATGGCTAAGATGGCAAATTTACGTTATGGATTTTTTTAAAAAATCAAATTGTAAAATATTATTGGACTATAGATTTCTATAAATGCTGAAATGAAAAATAGATGGGAAAGAATTTTCATCACGATAATGCATGAGTTTTCTAATAATTTTCTAATATCTAGTCTTCTTTCCAATCATGTTTTTTATTATCTTGTATTTTTGTAGGTAGCCTCTTATACCCTGTCTTATAGGTACTAAGTAAACACTTATACTTTGGAATAAAGGAAACTTTATAAGTACCAGTTTCAAAAGTTAGAGTGTAGGCTTGGGAATCAGTTGGAGAAACCTTCAGACAAAAAGTGTTAGAAGTCTAGATGAGCAAACACCTAACACAAAAGAAGTAAAAATTAAGATTGCATCTTATATTCTAAGTGAGAAACAAATCAGGAAAATATGTAAGCCAAAAAACAGTCCCTTTCCAGGACTTAACCCTCAGTGATAAGTACCAGATTCATATCACAGGATGAAAAAGACAAAACAAAACCACAAAGGGAAATAATATGCAAAGGAAATAAAATAATGGACTTTCCTGACATGAATTCTCTGACCCAGGCCAGAAGGGCTTCTGTAGTACCTTTAAAAGTGTTTAAAGTGGCACCACTCCAAAGGAAAATGAAATTAGGAAATTATCCACCCAAGCAAGGGATATAAACAATCGGATCTTCTCTTAAAGCAATACAAACCCACTTTGTCTCAACCCAATGGAGGCCTTATTTAATTAAGATGTGGGTGGGAACAGTGTTCCTTTTCTCCACATCCCCCTTAGGAATCAAATGTGATGAAGAAAAAAGGGAAAGCAAGTTAACAATTCTGCAATTCATTCTAATGCGTGTGATTTTAAAAATGTGTCATTTGGGCCGGGCGCGGTGGCTCAAGCCTGTAATCCCTGCACTTTGGGAGGCCGAGACGGGCGGATCACGAGGTCAGGACATCGAGACCATCCTGGCTAACATGGTGAAACCCCGTCTCTACTAAAAAATACAAAAACTAGCCGGGCGAAGTGGCGGGCGCCTGTAGTCCCTGCGACTCGGGAGGCTGAGGCAGGAGAATGACGTAAACCCGGGAGGTGGAGCTTGCAGTGAGCTGAGATCCGGCCACTGTACTCCAGCCTGGGCGACAGCGCGAGACTCTGTCTCAAAAAAAAAAAAAAAAAAAAAATGTGTCATTTGTAATCAGAAATCAGCAAAATCAGTAGCATCCACGTCTCATTTGAGAATGTTTTCACAGAATGCTCAGTGAAAATGCCTTGCTTATCTGAATTCACTAGAAAAGCCTAACTCCCCCTGGAAAAGACAGGAGGCTTGAGATACTAGTCAGGTCTGTGGTGCAACCCATTTAAATCCAGAGCTCGGCTTGGATTAAACACAGTATCCCACTTTCCAGAATGTACAGGAAGCAAGGGAGACGCCTCAACTCCATTTATAAAAAAAGATTTCATGGTTTTATTGATCTGTAAGAGGTAGGCCCTGATGGTCAGGCTCTTTATTGTGCAGCTGGGCTATTCGAAACCCATGGTGGAAGGAGCCCATATTTATAAACCCGCTAACTTCAATTATGACAAATACACAAAAAGTTAGCACTCATATTCTATTACTCTTTCCCATACATGGATTTTACCACTAGAATAGACCTATAATGAATAATAAACGATCCATGAATAAAAAGATGGGCCATAATGAGTCTTTCCATCCACCTACGTATAAAAAGATTGAACCAAGAAAAAAATCCATTCTACTGGCAGAAAAAAAGGAGAGAAAAAATTAGTCTTCTTTATATTTAGGGCACACAGAGGAAATCTGTTTTAACACAATTATAGACCTTTAGGAAAACAATAGAAGATATTTTTTTAAAGCATATATAATAAAATTATTATTATTATTATTATTTTTTTTTTTTTGAGACGGAGTCTCGCTCTGTCGCCCAGGCTGGAGTACAGTGGCCAGATCTCAGCTCACTGCAAGCTCCCGGGTTTACGCCATTCTCCTGCTTCAGCCTCCCGAGTAGCTGGGACTACAGGCGCCCGCCGCCTCGCCCAGCTGGGTTTTTTTTTGTATTTTTTAGTAGAGATGGGGTTTCACTGGGTTAGCCAGGATGGTCTCGATCTCCACACCTCGTGATCCGCCCATCTCGGTCTCCCAAAGTGCTGGGATTACAGGCTTGAGCCACCAAGCCCGGCCAATAAAATTATTATAAATATCTCTTGCCCACAGAATTTCTAGCATTAATTTGGTCTGATTAGGTTTTGTTGTGAAATACACAAAGACACAAATGGTTGAATTAAAATGCAACCCCCACCCCACTTCCTTTTTTGACAGTGATGTTCCCACATTGACCTTTGCAATGCTGCCATACAGAACAGTCACAGTTACTTAAGGTCATTATCCATTCATGAGAGAATAGCTCCCCACCCTACCCACTAAATTGGTAAAATATTCATTTAGTCTATTACGGCTTTTCAGGGTTTCTTGAGGCTGTTTAAAGCAACTCTCAGTGATATGAACACTAAAGGAGGATTGAAAACAAGCACAATCATTCCCTACCCCTCACCCTAAATCCGGCACTTTCCAAATCGAAAAGATTCACTTGCAAGTGCTCCATATGTAGGATGGGATAAGGTCCATCAAGAGCCATTCATTCATTCATTCATTCATTCGTTCATTCAGTATACATTTACTGAATGTTTAACATAAGCCAGGCACTATACAAGTTCCTTTGAGATCTCACCAAAGAAGAAAACAAAAATCCCTGTTCTCATGGAATTTATAATCTACTAGGAAGTAGTGTCAGATAATAAACAATAAAAATAATTTATAAATGTTAGATGGTAAAATGTGCTACGGAAAATGAAAAAAGTAAGGTTGAAAAAGAGGAGGAATCAGGCTAGGCATGCTGGCTCACATCTATAATCCCAGCACATTGGGAGGTCAAGGTAGGACAATCACTTGAAGGCAGTTGGACACCCAGCCTGGGCAACTGAGCAAGACTCCATCTCTATGAAAAACAAATTTTTTAAAATTAATCTGGGTATTGTGGTGCATGCCTTTAGTCCTAGCAACTTGGGAGGCTGAGGCAGAATTGCTTTGAGCCCAGGAGTTAGAGGCTGCAGTAGAAATGATCACACCACTGCACTCCAGCCTGGGTGAATGAGCAAGACCCTGCCTCAAATAAATAAATAAATCAGAAAAGAAAAGACAAGGAGGAATCAAAAGTGCTGGGTAAACCCACCAGAATAGCAATAATAAAAAAGACAGGTAGTAACAAATGTTGGCTGGAGTGTAGAGAAATTAGAATGCTCATACACTGTTAGTAGGAATATAAAGTGGTGTGGCCACATTGAAACACAGTCTGGCAGTTCCTCAAAATGTGAAACATTGAATTACCACATGACTAAGCAATTCCATTTCTAGGTATATAACCAAGAGAAATGAAACCAAGAGAAGTGAAAACATATACGTACACAAAAACTTATATATAAATGCACACAGCAACATTATTCATGATAGCCACAAACAGAAACAAATCCAATGTCCAGCAACTGATGAATAAATAAAATGTGGTATATTCATACAATGGAATGTTTAGTATTTGATAATGAAATGATGTACTGATACACGCTACAACATGGATGACCAATGAAAGCTTCCTAAGTGAAAGATACCAGTCATAAAAGACCATATATGTATTTTATGATTCCATTTATATGAGATATCAAGAATAGGCAAACCACAGAGATAGAAAGTAGAGCTGGGAGATTGGTGAAATGAGGAATGACTGCCAATGAGTATGGGATTTCTTTCTAGAGTGATGGAAATGTTTAAAATTGATTGTGGTGATGGTTTCACAACTTACGAATATTACTAAAACCTATTGAGTTGCACATGTTAAATGGGTGAACTGTTTAGTATATCAATTATATGTCAACAAGGCCATTTAATTTAAAGAATGCTGGGGGAGAGAAGAGATTTGAAATATAATAATCCAGATCTCACCTAGAAAGTAGCAGTTGCACATAGACTTTATTGAAGGAGATAAGGCAGTTGGTTAACCATAAAGAAATCTAGAGGAAAAGTTTCATTTTCTTTTCCATTTCAAAGTACCAGAGGGCCTGCTTAAACTTACCCAAGTTAAAAGAGATAACCCGAATGGTCCTATAACTACAAAAGAAATTGAATATGCTATTTACAATCCTTTCGAAAGAGAAATCTTCAGGTCCATAATGTTTTACTATTTATTCTACCAAACATTTCAAGAAGAAAATAACAACAATTCTACACAATCTCTTTCAGGAACAGAAGAGGAGGGAACAGTTGCCAACTGATTATATAAAGTTGGTGTTGCCCTGATATCAAACCTAGACAAAGATGGTGCAAGAACACTACAGACCAATACCATGAATCCTCAACAAAATATTATTCAATAAAATCTAGCAACATATAAAAAGAATACTACACCACAACACAGTGGGGCTGGCCGGGCACGGTGGCTCACGCCTGTAATCCCAGCACTTTGGGAGGCCAAGGCAGGCGGATCACCCGAGGTCCGGAGTTCGAGACCAGACTGACCAACATGGAAAAACCCCATCTCTACTAAAAATACAGAATTAGCAGGGCGTGGTGGCGCATGCCTGTAATCTCAGCTACTCCAAAGGCTGAGGCAGGAGAATCGCTTGAACCCAGGAGGCGGAGGCTGCTGTGAGCCGAGATTATGCCATTGCACTCCAGCCTGGGCAACAAGATTGAAACTCCATCTCAAAAACAAACAAACAAACCAAAAAACACAGTGGGGCTTATCCTAAGGATGTAAAAAACTGGTTCAAAATTCAAAAATCTGCCAATGTAATCAACCATAATAGTGGTCTAAAGAAAAAACCCAAATGACCATATCAATTGATCCAGAAAAAAAGTATTTGAGAAATCCAATATCTATTCCTAATAAATACTCTTAGAAAGTCAGGAACAAAAAGGAATTTCCTCAACCTAGTAAACGGCATGTATAAAAAAAGAGAATTTTAGACCAATATCCCTGATGAACATCGATGCAAAAATCCTCAATAAAATACTGGCAAACCGGATTCAGCAGCACATCAAAAAGCTTATCCACCATGATCAAGTGGGCTTCATCCCTGGGATGCAAGGCTGTTTCAACATTCGCAAATCAATAAACATAATCCAGCATATAAACAGAACCAAAGACAAGAACCACATCATTATCTCAATAGATGCAGAAAAGGCTTTTGACAAAATTCAACAGCCCTTCATGCTAAAAACGCTCAATAAATTCGGTACTGATGGAACGTACCTCAAAATAATAAGAGCTATTTATGACAAACCCACAGCCAATATCATACTGAATGGGCAAAAACTGGAAAAATTCCCTTTGAAAACTGGCACAAGACAGGGATGCCCTCTCTCACCACTCCTATTCAACATAGTGTTGGAAGTTCTGGCTAGGGCAATCAGGCAAGAGAAAGAAATCAAGGGGATTCAGTTAGGAAAAGAAGAAGTCAAATTGTCCCTGTTTGCAGACGACATGATTGTATATTTAGAAAACCCCATTGTCTCAGCCCAAAATCTCCTTAAGCTGATCAGCAACTTCAGCAAAGTCTCAGGATACAAAATTAATGTGCAAAAATCACAAGCATTCTTATACACCAGTGACAGTCAAACAGAGAGCCAAATCAGGAATGAACTTCCATTCACAATTGCTTCAAAGAGAATAAAATACCTAGGAATCCAACTTACAAGGGATGTAAAGGACCTCTTCAAGGAGAACTACAAACCACTGCTCAGTGAAATCAAAGAGGACACAAACAAATGGAAGAACATACCATGCTCATGGATAGGAAGAATCAATATCGTGACAATGGCCATACTGCCCAAGGTAATTTATAGATTCAATGCCATCCCCATCAAGCTACCAATGAGCTTCTTCACAGAATTGGAAAAAACTGCTTTAAAGTTCATATGGAACCAAAAAAGAGCCTGCATCTCCAAGACAATCCTAAGTCAAAAGAACAAAGCTGGAGGCATCACGCTACCTGACTTCAAACTATACTACAAGGCTACAGTAACCAAAACAGCATGGTACTGGTACCAAAACAGAGATCTAGACCAATGGAACAGAACAGAGTCCTCAGAAATAATACCACACATCTACAGCCATCTGATCTTTGACAAACCTGAGAGAAACAAGAAATGGGGAAAGGATTCCCTATTTAATAAATGGTGCTGGGAAAATTGGCTAGCCATAAGTAGAAAGCTGAAACTGGATCCTTTCCTTACTCCTTATACGAAAATTAATTCAAGATGGATTAGAGACTTAAATGTTAGACCTAATACCATAAAAATCCTAGAGGAAAACCTAGGTAGTACCATTCAGGACATAGGCATGGGCAAAGACTTCATGTCTAAAACACCAAAAGCAATGGCAGCAAAAGCCAAAATTGACAAATGGGATCTCATTAAAGTAAAGAGCTTCTGCACAGCAAAAGAAACTACCATCAGAGTGAGCAGGCAACCTACAGAATGGGAGAAAATTTTTGCAATCTACTCATCTGACAAAGGGCTAATATCCAGAACCTACAAAGAACTCAAACAAATTTACAAGAAAAAAACAAACAACCCCATCCAAAAGTGGGCAAAGGATATGAACAGACATTTCTCAAAAGAAGACATTCATACAGCCAACAGACACATGAAAAAATGCTCATCATCACTGGCCATCAGAGAAATGCAAATCAAAACCACAATGAGATACCATCTCACACCAGTTAGAATGGCGATCATTCAAAAGTCAGGAAACAACAGGTGCTGGAGAGGATGTGGAGAAATAGGAACACTTTTACACTGTTGGTGGGATTGTAAACTAGTTCAACCACTATGGAAAACAGTATGGCGATTCCTCAAGGATCTAGAACTAGATGTACCATATGACCCAGCCATCCCATTACTGGGTATATACCCAAAGGATTATAAATTATGCTGCTATAAGGACACATGCACACGTATGTTTATTGCAGCACTATTCACAATAGCAAAGACTTGGAATCAACCCAAATGTCCATCAGTGACAGATTGGATTAAGAAAATGTGGCACATATACACCATGGAATACTATGCAGCCATAAAAAAGGATGAGTTTGTGTCCTTTGTAGGGACATGGATGCAGCTGGAAACCATCATTCTTAGCAAACTATCACAAGAACAGAAAACCAAACACCGCATGTTCTCACTCGTAGGTGGGAACTGAACAATGAGATCACTTGGACTCGGGAAGGGGAACATCACACACCGGGGCCTATCATGGGGAGGGGGGAGGGGGGAGGGATTGCATTGGGAGTTATACCTGATGTAAATGACATGTTGATGGGTGCAGCACACCAACATGGCACAAGTATACATATGTAGCAAACCTGCACGTTGTGCACATGTACCCTACAACTTGAAGTTTAATAATAATAAATAAATTTAAAAAAAAAAAAAAAAACAGAAAAAAAAAAAAAAAAAAAAAATCTTCAACTGGGCCGGGCGCGGTGGCTCACGCTTGTAATCTCAGCACTTTTGACGGCTGAGGCAGGCGGATCACGATGTCAGGAGTTCCAGACCAGCCTGGCCAACATAGTAAAACCCCGTCTCTACTAAAAATACAAAAATCAGCCAGGCACAGTGGCACGTGCCTGTAATCCCGGCTACTCAGGAGGTTGAAGCAGGAGAATCGCTTGAACCCAAGAGGCGGAGGTTGCAGTGAGCCGAGATCGCGCCACTGCACTCCAACCTAGGTGACAGAGCAAGACTCCGTCTCAAACAAACAAAAAAACACCTTACACTAACGTCATACTTAATGAATGCTTTCCCCCTAAGAAGAGGAACAAGGCATGGATGTCTCCTTCACCACTCCTGTTTACCATTGTAGTAGAAGTCCTAGCTGGTGAAAAAAGGGAAGAAAATAATAAAAAGCATGCAGGTTAGAATGGAAGAAATAAAATGATTCCTATTCACAGATGACATAATTGTCCATGTAGAAAATCCTAAGGTATTTTCAGTAGAACTACTAGAACTGATAAGTGAGTTTAGTAACGTAGCATGATACAAGAAACAACTGGAAATTGACATTTTAAAATATATATCATTTACAGTAGCTAAAAAATAAAGAAAACAAATACTTAGGTAATACTGTTTTCTAAAAACTTCAAAATGCTAATAAAAAAATGGAAGAGCTAATCAAATTGAAAGGCATATCAGTTCATAAATCAGAAAGTTCAACATGGTATAGATATCAATTCCACCCAAACTGCAGCATAGATTTAATGCAGTTTAAATAAAAATCCTAGCCAAAAAAAAGTACTCCAGTAGTAACTTTTCAAAAATAAAAACAAGTTGGTTCTAAAATTTAAATGAAAGCCAAACAAACTAGGTTAGTTAAAACAATTTTAAATGAAGAATAAGGTTGGAAAATTACACTATCTAATTTTCAGACTTACAAAGCTATAATAATCAAGATAGTGTGATATTGGTGAAAGAATAGACACAGATTAAGAGAATAAAGTAGTGAGTCTGGAAATAGACCACAAATATGTTGCCAATTAATTTTTGAACAAAGGTGTAAAGGTAATTCAATGGGGAAATGATAGTTGTTTCAACAAATGCTATTGAAATTTCTTACACATGACACCAAAAGCATGATCTGAAAAGAGAAAAAAAATTGTACTTCACCAAAATTAAGAGGCTTTGCTCTTAAAAGACACTGTTAAAGAACGGAAAGACAAGCTACTAGAGCCTGGCAGAAAATATCACCAAGTTACATATCTGACAAGGGCACTGAACCTAGAAGATATAACACTCTCAAAACTCAACATTAAGAAAACAAACTACTCAGTAAAAATGGATCAAAAGACTTCAAAAGACTTTTACCAAAGAGAGTATGTGGAAGAACAATATATGCTTATTGATTTTTAAAACAGTGTAAAGGCAACTTAATAGAAAAATGATGATCTTTTCAACAAATGATATTGAAATAACTAGACATTTACATGCAAAAAAACAGCCTTGACCCAAAACCAGCCTCACCCCTTGCATAAAAATGATCCTAAAACTGATCATAGATCTAAATGTAAAACATAAAACTATAAAAACATTTAGAAGAAAACATAGGATAAAAATCTTTGTGACCTGAGGTTAGGCATGACAAGAGACCAAAAGCATAATCTATTTTAAAAGAAGCTGATATGGTGGATTTCATCAAAATTAAAATTTTTTCCTCTACGAAAGGTACTGTTATAAGAATGAAAAGACAATCTACAGAGTGGAAAAAAAATTTGCAAATCACATATCCAACAAATAACTTGTATCTAGAATATATAAAGAACTCTCAAAATTCAACAGTAAGAAAACAAATAACCCAATTAAAAAATAGGTAAAAGACCTGAACAGAAACTTTATCAAAGAGGATATATGGATGGCAGATACATACATGAAAAGAAGTTCATTCTTGGATGAATATTTTGCAAATATTTTCTCCCATTCCACAGACTGTCTCTTCACTCTGTTGATTGTTTCCTTTGCTGAGTAGAAACTTTTTATTAGTAGTTTAATATAGTCAAATTTGTCCTTTTTTCTTTTGTTGCCTGTACTTTTGAGGTCTTAGACATAAAATCTTTGCCTAGACTGATGTTCTAGATTGTTTCCCCTATGTTTTCTTCTAGTAGTTTCATAGTTTTAGGTCTTCTGTTTAAGTCTTTAATCCATTTTGCATTGATTTTTATACACTGTGAGACATAGGTGTCTATTTTCTTTCTTTTGTGTTTGGATATTCACTTTTTCCAGCACCATTTATTGAAGAGGATGTTCTTTCCCTAATCTATATTCTTGGCACCTTTGTCAAAAATCAGTTGGCTGTAAATATGTAGATTTATTTCTGGGTTCTCCATTCTATTCCATTGGTCTATGTGTCTGTTTTTCTACAAATACCATGCTGTTTTGGTTACCATAGCCTTGTAATATATTTTGAAGTCAGGTACTATGATGCTTCCAGCTTTCTTCTTTTTGCTCAGGATTGCTTTGGCTGTTTGGGCTCTATTTTAGTTCCATACAAATTTTTCTATGTCTGTGAAAAATGTCATGAGACTGGTGGATCACTTGAGCCCAGGAGTTTGAAACCAGCTTGAGTAACATGGTGAAACCCTGTCTCTACAAAAAAAATATATAAAAAACTAGCCAGGTGTGGTGATGTGCTCCTGTTGTCCCAGCTACTCGGGAGGCTGAGGTGGGAGGATCACCTGAGCCCTGGAGGTAGATGCTGCAGTAAGCATCTATGCAGCACTCCAACCTAAGTGACAGAGTAACACCCTGTCTCAAAAAAAAAAAAAAAAAAAAAGGAAAGAAAGAAAGAAAAGAGGCACCACTGATTTTTATGTTGATTTTGTATCTTGTAACTTTACTGAATTTGTTTATCAGATCTAAGAGTTTCTAGATATAAGATCATGTCATCTGCAAAGTTTGTCTTTCTCTCTTCCAATATGGATGCCTTTTATTTCTTTCTCTTGCCTAATTGCTCTGGCTAGGACTTCCAGTTCAATAGGAGTGGTAAAAGTGGGTATCCTTGTCTTGTTCCAGTTCTTAGAGGAAAGGCTTTTAACTTTTCCCCATTCAGCATTATATTAGCTGTTGGTTTGTGACATAAGGGCTTTAATATATTGAGGTATGTACAGGGAATTCAAATAACTCAACAAGAAAACACCAAATAATCCTGTTAAAATGTGGGCAAAAGATAGGAATAGACATTTTTCAAAAACACATACAAATGGCAACAGGTATACGAAAAAACCACTAAACATCAGGGAAATGAAAATCAAAACCATAATGACATATTATCTTACTTCAGTCACCATGGCTATTTTCAAGACGACATCATCAGGGAAATGCAAATCAAAACCACAACGACATATTATCTTACTTCAGTTAGCATGGCTATTATCAAAAAGACAAAAAATGACGGATGTTGGTGAGGATTCAGAGAAATGGGAACTCTTACACAGTGTTGGTAGGAATGTACATTAGTACAGTCATTACAGAAACCGGTATGGAGGTTTCTCAAAAAAACTAAAAATAGAGCCACCATATGATCCAGCAATTCTGCTACCAGGTACTCACCCCCCAAAAATGGAACTCAATATATCAAAAGGATACCTGCATGCCCATGTTTATTGTAGCACTGTTAACAATGGCCAAGATATGGAATCAACCTACGTGTCCATCAAAGATGAATGGATAAAGAAAATATGATTATATAAACACAATGGAATGCTGTTTGGCCATAAAAAAAAAAATCCTGTCATTTGCAGCAACATAGATACAACTGAAAGAAATTAAGTAAAATAATCCAGGCACAGGAAGACAAATACATGTTCTCACTCATAGGTGGGAGTTAAAAAAAGTTGATCTTATAGAAGTAGAGAGTAGAATGACAGTTACAAGAGGCTGCAAAGGGTGTGTGGGCGTCAGTGGGGGAGGGAATAAAGAGAGGCAGATTAATGGGTACAAACATACAGTTACATAGAAGAAATAAGTTCTAATATTTAATAGCATGGTAGGGTGACTGCAATCGCAACAATGTATTGTATATTAAAAAATAGCTAGAAGAGAGGATTTGAAATGTCCCCAATGGCAGAAATGATAAATGTTTGAGGTGATAGATATCCTAAATACCCTGACTTGATCATGACAGAGTATATGCATGGAACAAAATATCACATGTGTCCTATAAATATACACAAATATTATGTATCAATAAAAAAGTTCAACATCATTAGCCCATTAGGGAAATGCAAATTAAAACCAGGACAAAATACCACTACATACTTACTAGAATGGTTAACATAAAACTAATTACAGCACACCTATGTTCAAAGCAGCAATATCCACAATAGCCAAGAGGGGGATGCAGTCCAAATGTCAACTGACCAATGAATGGATTTAAACAATGTAGTATACTACACAGTCTTTGAAAAAAGGAAATCTTGTCACATGCTACAGCATGGATGAACTTTGAGGACATTATGCTAGGTGAAATAAACTAACCACATAAAGATAAACACTATCTGAGTCCACTTACATGAGGGATCCAAAGGTGTCAAATTCATAGTTATAGAAAGTAGAACGGTAGGTTACTAGGGGGCAAAAAGGAAGTTGTCTAATAGGTATAGAGTTTCAGTTCTGCAAGATGAAAAAGTTCTGGAGATCTATTTACAGAACAATTTAAATATATTGAACACTACTGAGCTGCACATTTAAAAATGGTTAAGATAGTGAATTTTATGATAAATGTTTTTACCATAACAACAAAAAATAATGACAATACCAAGTGTTGACAAGGATGTGGAGCAACTGAAACTTTTCTCCACTACTTGTAGGAATGCATAACTCTGGAAAACTGTTTGGCATTTGCTTATAAAGTTAAACACACATTTAACATATGACCCCTAAATCCCCTTCCTACATATTTTCCCTAGAGAAATGAAGGCTTTTGCTCACACAAGAACTTACACAAGAATGTTTATAGCAGTTTTATTTAGAATTACCCCAAACTAGAAACAACCCATGTGTCTTTCATGTATGGATAAACAAACTGTGGTACATCTATTCCATGAAATACCATTCAACAAAAAATGGAATGATTAATACACGCAACAGCCTGGATGAAGCTCTCATGAGTCACTCTGCAAAGTGGTAGAAACCAGTCTCCAAAGATTTCACACTGAATGATTCCATTTATATGACATTCTTGAAACAACAAAACTATGGTGAAGAACAGACCAGTAGTTGCCAGAGGTTAGGGGTTGGGGGAAGGGGTGCAGAATAGGATGTGACTATAAAAAGACAGCACATCCATCCCAGCACTTTGGGAGGCCAAGGTGGGCAGATCACAGGATCAGGAGTTCAAGACCAGCCTGACCAACATGGTGAAAACCCATCTCTACTAAAAATACAAAAATTAGCCAGGTATGGTGGCGTGTGCCTGTAATCCCAGCTACTCAGGAAGCTGAGGCAGGAGAACAGCTTGAACCCTGGAGGCAGAGGTTGCAGTGAGCCCAGATTACGCCACTGCACTCAAGCCTGGGCAACAGAGCAAGACTGTATCTCAAAAAACAAAACAAAACAAAAAAAGTACAAAGGAGATTTGGGGAGTGACAGAACTCTGACATATCCTGACTGTGGTAGCGATTATGCAAAACTATAGATATATTAACATCCTTAGCCCTATACACACATATACACAGACACATATAAAACAAAGAGGAAACACCCACATGGTGAATGACCAAGAGATAACCTCTTTGGAGAAGGTCATGATCACATAGTCAGTCATAGAAAGTGAACTTGTTCACGGTACCTTTTTACATCTGCCTCCCGCATATGCCACACAACAGCTACTTCTAAGAAGAATCTCAGGAGTTCACACTGGAGCTGTCAGAATGAATACATACATCTTCCAGTGAACTATAGGCTCATTGGTCCATGTCCACAATGAAAGAGAGAGGAAAGGCAGGAAAACATTTTGGAAGAGTCAAAAAGCTATTTGTGTTTTCTGAAAGGTCAAGGGATTGCCACAGCTGCCACAAACCAGGGCTCAACAAAAAAGCCCCATTTTTAAAGGCCCAGTTTGTTGAGGGCCTATTTACAGGAAAAGTTTCCAAGAGGGGCTGCCAAAAACAACCAAAGGTAACCCTGACACCCCATAGTCTGGACTGTGCAGAAACTCGTGGCTGGGACCTCTATTTTTCTTCCTTGGAGAGAAGCACCAAGAGGCGATCTATAAATATAAACCAGCTTTCCCACTAAAAGGGAAGGTGAAAGAAGTTGGGTTGCATCATCCTTTGCTCTAATCTGGAAAAGATTAATGTTTTCTAGAAAAAAATGAAAGAATTAGGCTGGGCGCGGTGGCTCATGCCTGTAATCCCAGCACTTTGGGAGGCCGAGGCGGGTGGATCACTTGAGGTCAGGAGTTTGAGACAAGCCTGGCCAATATGGTGAAATCCAACCTCTACTAAAAATACAAAAACAAAAAAAGAAAAAAGAAAGGCAGGGCGCAGTGGCTCACGCTTGTACTCCCAGCACTTTGGGAGGCCAAGGTGGGTGGATCACTAGGTCAGGAGATCGAGACCATCCTGGCTAACATGGTGAAATCCCAACTCTACTAAAAATACAAAAAAATTAGCCAGGCGTGGTGGCAGGTACCTGTAGTCCCAGATACTTCAGAGGCTGAGGCAGGAGAATGGTGTGAACCCAGGAGGTGGAGCTTGCAGTGAGCCGAGATCGTGCCACTACAGTCCAGCCTGGGCGACAGAGTGAGACTGTCTCAAAACAATAACAAACACACAAACAAACAAACAAAAATTAGACAAGTGTGGTCTCACACACCTGTAATCCCAGCTACTCGGGAGGCTGAGGCAGGACAATCGCTTGAAGCTAGGAGGCAGAGGCTGCAGTGAGCCGAGATCATTCCACTGCACTCCAGTCTGGGCAACAGAGCAAGGCTCTGTCTCCAAAAAAAAAAAAGAAAAAAGAAAAAAAATGGAAGATTTATATAGTTAAGAAAGCCACACAACAAGAAATGTTTTGAGGAAGAAAATAGAACAAAGAGATCAACCACTTGACAAAACCAAAATGTCCTGTCAAGAGGTTAATAGGAGAAAAAAGATAACACACAGGAGAGGGAGAATTGATGTACTATGTAGATCTGGCATGGAGCAGCAGGTAAGATAGAGAAGGGTGGTGTATCAGAGACTCCGAGCCAGTGTCTCGCTTCTCTCACTGACCCGCCATTCTCGATCTCCATGTACACTCTGATTTTCCCCACAACAGCCTTCCCTGGTATTTCTTCCCTGGAATACCAGCTTCATGAGCTTGTTTCTCTAGAACAGAATCTGGGCATAGGGTAGAAGCTCAGTGAATATTTGCTGTATGAATGGATGACAAGGAGGATTCATCAGACCCAGCAGGAAAAGTCAAAAGTGGTCACTGAGGAGCTCTTGATGAGGTGCCAGTGCTAGAGATGAGAGCCTTGCACAGACCTGCCTGGCTAATCAGAAAGAATGCTGCCTTCTTGTAGTGTGTTTCTTAGGACATAAAAGAGGGCACACCAAACTCCTCAAACCCTCCTCTACTGGTTTTTAAAAATAAGGATAATTGTCTTCCTCAGAAGCCATCTGGATGGTCTAGCTGGTCAGAAGTCCTGAGTGGAAAACAGGAAGGCATGGAAGGTGACATGTGGTTCTCTTCTCTTCTGGCTAGACATCATGGCATATGAAAAGACTGGATAAAGAAATGCGAAAAGCCATTTCAACCGATGGTGTTGAAGACAAGATGTGATTTCCTGGACTGTAACATTCAAATAATAGCCTGACAAGACATGTGGTTCATTACATGAAAATAGGAATGAGATACCAGACTATTCACAATAGCCAAAACATGGAATCAAACTAAGTGTCCATCAGTAGATGAATGGGTAAAGAAAATGTAGTACATATACACAATGGAATATTATTCCACCATAATGGAATACTATTCAGCCATAAAAACAATAAAATTCTGTCATTTGTAGCAACATGGATGGAACTGAAGGACATTATGTTAAGTAAAATAAGCCAGGTGCAGAAAGACAAATGTTGGATGTTCTCACTCATATGTGGGAGCTAAAACGAAAAAACTGAACTCACGGTCATAGAGTCGAATGTCAGTTACCAGAAGCTGCGAAGGGTAGTGGGGAGGAAGGAATAAAGAGGGGATGGTTAAGGGGTGCAAATGTGCAGTTAGATAGAAAGAATAGATCTAGTGTTCAGTAGCACGATGGGGTGACTAGAGCTAACAATATTGTATATCTCAAAACAACTAAAAGAGTGAAACTGGAATATTTCTAACAAAAAGAAACGATAAATGTTTGAGGTGATGTATATTTCAATTACCTTGATTTAAACATTATACACTGAATGCTTATATAAAAATACCACATACGCCCCATAAATATGTACAACAATTATGTATTCATTAAAAATAAAAAATGTAGGAAAAAAATGACATGCCAAGAAGATGCTCACCGAATTGACCTATTGAAGAGAACCTTAAAGTTGAATTCAAGAGAGAGGAAAACACCCACATAATGGTATAAAACCAGGTATCATGGAGGACAGCAGCCAGAACAGAAAAAGAAAAAAACCAATGCCAGAGACTTCTAGTGCTTTCGGAGAAACTAGCATCCAAGAAATGTGGATGTGATGTGTACATATATCCACATGAGGGTACTGGGAAAGTACAGAAAATATATTGCTATAAAAAAGTAAAACAGATCACCCCGTTAGGAGGCTCTGGGTGATATTTTCCACAAAGAGAACATTAAATAAGCAGAAAAGTGATAGAGAGTTTTCATGGGAACTTCCAGCTCCCTAGACATTTACAAGATACTTAATTCTTACTGATAAATTCCTCTTTAAATAAGATGAAATTCTATTCTAGACTTAATTCTAAATAGTGGAAATGTGGTTGGTGAAGTCGTAATAGTAAGAATTTTTGGAAAAGTCACCATTTTAGCTTAAGATTAAAAAATAGCTAGGAACATGTGAAGTACAGCCAGATGCACAGGCACCCTGTGGACTCCATGAGCACAAGGAACTGCTCAGGCTTGTTTATGACCATATCCCTAGCACACACTGCATTGGGCCAGGAACGCCATAAAAACTGAGTGACCTACACAATCTAGTACGCTTCTATGGTGAGAAACTCTGACAACAGATAAAGGGATGAATAAACTTAAAGAAAAGATGGAAAGATGATCATGTAACAATGTGATTAGGAGATACAAAAACACACACACACACATCAGAGTCTAGTTAGAAAGACTGGAGATAATTTGTTTCAGGCCAAGACAAAAGGAAACTTCCTCAACAATTAGAGCTGGGAATAAGGAATTCAGGAAGAAGCTCAATGACTGTATGTTATCAGGGCTGCTGGAGACAGGATTGATTCCTGTCCTAGAGACCGAACTAGACGGCTAAGGTCCTTTACAACTCAAAAATTCTTAATTTCAATTGAAAATTACGAAAGTGTTTTACTATAGTAACAATAAATAGTGTTTGGCTGTATTTGAACAAATATTAATAGTCCCAGGCTTCAGGCATATTATGGATTAATCTCGATTTTGTAAATTAGTTTGGGAGCATACCCATAATTCCAAATAATCTAAAAATGCAGTACTGGAGACACCGCCAGTATGTAAGTTAAGGATGGCTTACAGACAGAGGCAATAATGCATTATTATTTCAACTTAGTAAGGCAGTCTCAATAGGACTCGATACTGTATCCACCAGAAAATACTAACATATGGGCCGCCATTCTAAACTGGAACTCCATGAGGCTGGCTCTCTGACTTTTGGTTTGCTGGTGGGTCAGAATCTGCCTTGCAAATGTGAGTTGAAGAAAGAAAGCCATAACAAAAAGCGTATATTATATAGTTAAACCCTGCTCCTCTTCTGGTAAAACTGTACAGAATGAAGTTTCATAATTCATTAGGACCCACGGAGCTGGCAGTAGATATCAAGACTGACAACCAAGCCAGGTGCTGTGGCTCACGCCTGTAATCCCAACACTTTGGGAGGCCAGGATGGGAGAATCGCTTGAGACCAGGAGTTTGAGACCAGCTTGGGCAACATAGCGAGATCTCATCTCCACAAATAACACAACAATTAGCCAGGCATGGTGGCCCATGCCTGTGGTCCCAACGACTCAGGGGACTGAGGTGAGAGGATTGCTTGAGCCCAGGTGGTCAACACTTCAGTGAACCGTGATCACTCCACTGCATTCCACTCCAGTTTGGGTGACACAGTGAGATGCTGCCTCAACAACAACAACAACAAAAAGATTAACAACCAAACGTGAATGGGATGCATTTTAACAGTTAAATTATCAGATAAAGTTTGTAAAGGCCTAGAATCAAAATGTTTCCACACCATTACTGAAAGTGCATGCTATGGTGCACACCTATAATCCCAGGACTCTGGGAGGCTGAGGTGGGCGAATCACCTGAGGTCAGGAGTTTGAGACCAGCCTGGCCAAAATGGTGAAACCCCGTCTCTACTAAAATACAAAAATTAGCCAGGTGTGGTGGTGTGTGCCTGTAATCCCAGCTACTCGGGAGGCTGAGGCAGGAGAATTGCTTGAACCTGGGAGGCGGAGGTTGCAGTGAGCTGAAATCGCTCTACTGCACTCCAGCCTGGGGACAGAGTGAGACTCCATCTCAAAAAAAAAAAGTGTCGAACACAAAGCAAGAAGCCCTCTGTGGGTCCAGATGTGCTGTGTGGCCTTTGGCTGGTTACATAACTTCTCCCCGATACAGTAAACTGGGAAAAGGGAAAGATTCCTTCCTTTTCCTCCAATATGACATGAGGGTGAATGATAAAGCACTTCCAGGCCGGGCACGGTGGCTCACGCCTGTAATCCCAGGACTTTAGGAGGCCAAGGCAGGTGGATCACCCGAGGTCAGGAGTTCGAGACCAGTCTGGCCAACATGGTGAAACCCTGTCTCTACTAAAAATACAAAAATCAGCTGGGTGTAATGGCACACGCCTGTAGTCCCAGCTACTCAGGAGGCTGAGGCAGGAGAATCGTTTAAACTCAGGATGCAGAGGTTGCAGTGAGCCAAGATCATATGCACTCCAGCTTGGATGATAGAGCGAGACTCTGATTCCAAAAAAAAAAAAAAAGAAGCACTTCCAACTTTTTAGTGGAATAAGATAGGTAAAAATCAAAATGCTGTCATTTATTAATGCAACCAGAGCAATCCTTAACAAATATCACCTTAAGCAAATCCTTTAACTTTGCCCTACTTTCTAGATGTGGAAAATAATCTCAAATAGCAACATTAGGTCTCTATGGTTACAAGAGAATATTATCCTTTAATAGGACCAAACATAATTTTGATCCTTGCCAACCATTTTTCTACATGTGCACTGTGGAAAGCAGGCCAGTCAAGTAGAAATAAAGTAATTCTTCAGACAAAATCCTTCTTACAGCAAAAACTAGTGTGTGAGGCAAAATGATGTATTAGAGCCACCTTTCTATGATCAGTCCTTTCTGATGTGGGTAGGAAGACACCTTTTAGAGATGCAACTAGTGAATGGTCGAAAGTACTGGCTATGAGGCTTCATTGCTTAGGTTCAAATATTGCCTTTGCCTAGAGCCAGGTGTGTTTTCTTGGGTAAGCCCCAGTCGCCTCATCAGTAGAACTGAGAAAATAGTAGCCGTCAAAGGCTGCAGTTCATAAGGTTGTACTGATGATTCAGTGAGTTAATATGAATCCAGTTATTGGAACAGAACCTGGTACCTAACAGCATTCAATAAAAATTAGCCATTATTATTATTAGGGAGTACAAAGTACCTTCAGGAAATCAAAGATATTACCAGATGATTCTCTACAACTTACTAACACTGACAACAATGCTACCTAAAAATCTAGAGAGGCATTCTTTTTCTATTACTACCAACACAAATAAAAGTCTCCTTTTTATTGAAGATAAGTTGTCTTGATTTTCTTTATATAGGAGTATAACTTACTTTTAAATAAGGACAAAAGACAGGGAAAATATTTTTTCTAATTTTATTGGCTTCTTAATAGTGGTACATGGCTGTAATTGTGAAGTACATGTTGTGGTTAGTATTTTAATTTGTTATAATTTTTAAAATCTTCAATTTCTTTTATAAAGTCCTAAAGCATAGGCAGGGTGTGATGGTTCATGCCTGTAATCCCAGCACTTTGGGAGGCCAAGGAGGATGAATTGTTTGAGCCCAGGAGTTTGAGAACGGTCTGGCAACACAGTGAAACCCTGTCTCTACAAAACACACAAAAATTAGCCGAGTGTGGTGCTGTGTGCCTGTAGTCTCAGCTATTTGGGAGGCTCAGGTGGGAGGATCATCTGAGCCCAGGGAGGTTGAGGATGCAGTAAGCTGTGATTGTGCCACTGCACTCCAGCCTGGGGGACAGAATGAGACCCTCCCGCCAAAAAAAAAAAAAAAAAAAAAAAAAAGTCCTACATCACCCAGTACTGCATTTTTGGCTACAGTGGGTATTTAATAAAGAAGCAATTCAAGGCATATTTTTTTTATTACATCCCATGTATAAGTTATTACATAAAGAACCTATGTGAAGTGCAGCAAAAGTGAGTGTAATAGTCTCTGCCCTTAAATACTTTACATAGTAAATAAGAAGCATAAGACAGACACTTAAACAAGAAAACAAGTTAAAATAAACATGTCCTAACAAGAGTACAGGCAAAGGAGGGGTGGCTACCATCAGCTGGTGCTGAATCAAAGTCAAGAATATCTGCAGGAGGAAGAGACATGTTACTGACCCTTGAATGAGTGGTAGCATTTCAATAGATATAGCTGGAGGAAGGAGGTGCTCAGAGGAACAGGAAAGAGCAAGAAAAGCCAGGGGACCAAGAAGGCTTGGGGCATGCTGAGCCAGTGACCCAGCATGACTGAAGTCCAAAGGCTATGGACGACTTGAAAAGAAAAAGTCAGTTTGGGTTAAACTGAGAAGAGCTGAGGAGCCTGGATTTCACTGAAGAAGCAATGCGGACCCAGTCACACTTTTTGAGCAAGAAGTGACAGGAGCAAAGTCCCATCTGAGGAACGTTTCCTGATGGTGATATCCAAGAGGATCTGTGGGGGCAGGGGCAAAAGGGGAGATGGGTGATTTGTCCACCTATGTCCCCAGATCCACACATGTTGGGCTACTGCTGCTGACCAGAGGGAGCCCTCATCTCCCTGCTCACGCAGCTCTTGGGCTATGTCATTTCTAGCAACAGTAACTCCAGCACCACAGGCTTAGGATCTTAGGGACTCCTCCTCTAAATCCATTCCCTGTGTTCCACTTTATATAGCAAGTTTCTGTCCTGAGTCCTTTGGTAAGTTCCTGTCCTAGTTATCAGCTCTATTTCCTTGTTCTTTAAAAAAGGATAGGGCCGTAGGCTGAGCGTGGTGGCTCACGCCTGTAGTCTCAGCACTTTGGGAAGCTGAGGTGGGCAGATTGCTTGAGCCCGGGAGTTTGAGACCAGCCCGGGCAACATGGCGAAACCCCATCTCTATTAAAAGTACAATACAAAAGTACAAAAATTAGCTGGGCATTGTGGCGTGTGCCTGTGGTCCCAGCTGCTTGGGAGGCTGAGGCGGGAGAATTGCTTGAAGCCGGGAGATTGAGGCTGCAGTGAGCTGCGATAGCACTACTGCATGCCAGCCTGGGTGACTAGGGCCCTGTTCAAGTCTTTCTGATTCCCACACCAGACACCACCTGCCCCACCTAAATACTCCTACCTGAGAAAAGAACACCCTGGTTACTGAGGCCTGCCTGAATCTTCTAATATCACTCACCTGGATGCTCTGAGATTTACCCTACCTGGTGGAACCTGTGCCATTTTGTGGTGAAATACTCATCACTCTATTTGCCTGGCTTGATACTTATAAGGTTATTATCTTGATCACTTGGGTTCCTGACAGCCTGTGACATTTCAAACCTCCTCTGTCAGCCTCACCAGCTAGGTCAGGTTCCCCTCATAGGTAGGCTTGCTGCCAGGACCCTGCCTCTCCCTGTCTTCTCTAGTGGCCTACAGATTTCTATAGCTAGCTGCAAATAAGCATAGCAAAAAAGCTATGTTGCACTAATTGAGACATTAGGTGACAGGACTAGACAACAGGAATTGACAGGATAGGCTGATGTTAAAGACTTTGCATGAGGAGAAAATAAATCAAACATTTTAGGAACTGATAGAATGTAGAAGATGGTGAGAGCAGGAAGAGTCAAAGAACTCCATGGTTCAAAGTCTGGAGGCCAAAGGAAGCCATGTCTACAGTAATAAGGATTGCTGGGGTTGGCAGGGAATCTGTTTTGGTTGGAATGCATTTATACATAGTACTTTTCCACTCCCTCTTCCTTCACTCCCTGTGTCCATCATAGCATTTATTAGTACCTCACCTGTCTAGAATGAAAGCTCCATGAGGGCAGGAACCTCACTTGCTTATTGGCTGCAGAATACCAGGCTTCCAGAACAGTGCCTGGCAGCTAGCATGTTTTCCATGGAAATACATATAGACTGTATGAATGGATTTTGAGTTAACATGTTGTTCTCAGGTAGTGCTACCCATCAGATGCTTGGGTGGATGTGCGTGGGCATTGGCTGGAGCCTGGGCCAGTTTGAGGGATGTGGGTATGGGAAAGAAGGGCACATTCAAAGCAACAGAAGGGCTAAGGCACACAGCAACCTTCCCTCAGAGGGTTAGGGGAGATGAGAAGATGAAGAGAAAAGGCAAAAGAGAGAAAGAGAAGTGAAAGACAAACAAGATAATGGTAGCTTTTGTAAGTTAAGGAAGAGGTATTTTGGAAATTAAGGCAGGACTGATTATTCAGTGACAGCAAATGTTGTAGAGGTTGAAATGAATGAAAATAAGAGAATGATACTAAATTTAATGGTTAGGAGACTTGGAGTAACCTCGGTGAATACAGAACACAGAGACAGATTGCAGTGGGAAAAGGAATGAGAACGTGGGAAGAAAGTAGAGGCAGCAGAGATAGGTTAGATTTTCAGTAAGTTTGGTCTTGATGGTAATACACTACGAGAAGTTAGAGGAACAACTGTGTTTATTTAGACAGGGCGTTTGTCCTCTTACCTTTGGGGAGATATAAGCATATATAAAAATCCAAAGGAAGGATGTTTATATCCTCACCTCCCACCAAATCAAATCAAATCAAATCAAAATGGGAAAAAATGATTATGTAGGGGGAAAAAAAAGGTGTAAGTGCCATTTTGAGTTCTAAATATAGGGAAGGGATAGAAGAACCTAGAGCTTAGCTGGGACCTCTCATGCAGGAGAAGAAAAGCAATGAAGAGGGGTATCTGGGGGAAGTGGATGGAAAAGAGGCCTGTTCTCCTGTCCTAGAATCTAAGAGCCAGACACTGAACAGCCTAAATCAGAGTCGAAGATATTGGAAACTTTCTGCTTTAAAACAAGGCTAAAGAACTGGAAGCTGGGGCATAAGCCCAGCCTGCCTTATAGGGCATGATGTCCTTTGGACATAGAATGAACATTCCAAAATACAACTGACTCAAGGACCACCAAGACAAGCTACGAATGGGACACTTCTTACCTCCAGTTACAACAGTAAACACGTTCTTACGATGCATTAATAAATTAGTGTTCCATCCTGTCTACTACCAATGAAGAACTCCTATAACAGAAACCCATTCTAGGAAAAGTGCTATTTATCACTGTGCGGCAGAACACAATAAGGTTCATATCCATGTGAATACCAACCCAGGAGTTTAAAAGAAGGACAAACATAGAAGACTTACTTTTCTTGGAAGAAATGAACTTTCTTTTTTACCTCAAGATATGGTGGGTCTTGCCTAAGGTGTACTTCATTGATTATCAGACAGCCAACAGCCCTGATCATATCCAAACAGCTCGATTCCACTGGTTGAGATAATTTTTTAAAGAAGAAAATAACTTTCTCTTGGTTATATCCAAATATTAGTTTTGTGCAAAGTAATTGCAGTTTTTTGCCACTAAAAGTAATGGCAAAAATCTGCAATTACTTTTGTACCAACTGAATATGTCTTTTTTCCTCTAGATATGACATCTTTCTCCAATGTGAAAAAAAAACTAACATACGATACACCGTTTTGTAACTTATGTTCATTTTCGTACCTTACATCTGGACCCCTGCTCCCATCTTGGGTAGTCTTGGTAACGTGAAGAGCCGGATTCTCCCAATGCTTAAGCACATGTGAGAGGGAGGCACTTGAAGAAGGCCAGTGAGGTTTCTTCCATGACCAAAAAACAGGAGAACAAGATGCCCAGCCAGGGACTGGAAGGAGTCAAAGGTGTAAGGGTGTCTCTGGGGACCAATAACAGAATCTAGAACTGAAGCACCTCCGAGTTCAGCACATTCAACTCCCTGATTGTGCAGGTGAGAAAACTGAGGCTGATCGCCCCTGTTCAAAGTCGCCCAGCCAGGTGTCCTCACACAGCACAGCACCCTGTCCCTCACCTCTCACCACCTCCTAACCCAGAAAGCCACTTAGGTACTGAAGAGCACCCAATAACCAAACCAGCATTATTTTCCCCTAAGCCAAGTTTCTCTTCTTTCTCTATCTTCTTATTACAGAAATTTTCCAATATCTATAGGCAGAGAAATGAGAATAATAACCATCATGGACCCACTGCCCAGCTTAAACAACCCATTGCCAGTCCTCCTTTACCTTAAGCTTACCTACCTCACCCTCCTCCAGGATTATTTTGAAGCAAATTCCAGGTAGCTTATCATTATTTCTTGTTAAATATAAAATGCTCAAACAAACTATATAGCTGCAAATGCATCCGAAACAATTTTCTTTGGGAAGCTTTGATGCTCCTATTCCATATCCTTGCATTGCGTGTAGTATTTTTTGATTTCATTTCACAGCTCTAGAACAAAACCCTAGCTCTTATCTTAGTACAGACCAATAAGATACGCTCTGTGTCCCTGTACATCCACTAACAATATTAGACTGTGTACAACGAGGAATTCTGATGAAGGCATTGCCTTGGACAGGAAGCATGGGGAACGTTGAACTTACTAAACACTTTTCTATAATAGACACAGTACACTGACACTGGCACTTGTTTAAATTGGGCTGAATTCTGGCCTGAGATTTAAAGCCAACACGTCCACGAGTCGATATGAAAGGCACTAAGCAATGTAATTCCTTAAGGTTTAACAAATCTACAAACTAAATTAACAACCAAACATTTTCACACCAATAGGGTTATGCCTCTACTCTCTTAAGACAGAGACCATTTATTTGTCCTAAGGATATGATAGAAATCTAAAATCAAATATAATAAAATTTTTCTTTCATGTAGCCACTTAATCTTTCCTAAAGAATAAATATATCAAAAAAGACATTTTTTAAAAAGTTTTAATTAATGAACAAGACTGTACTACTAGTTAAATAATGTTACATGTATAGTAGTATAGTCTACTAGTTAAATATGTATATATTAATATAAATAGTACAGTCTAACTAGTTAAATATATATGTAACATCATGTGTATATAAAAATGGATACCTGCCATCATAATGTTGATGAATAGCATTTCCACTTATCATTTTCTACTATTTCACTCCCTTGCCTCACCCATCGATTTTTTATATAAATTTACAAATATACATTTTTAAATAAGAATATATTAGAAAGTTAAGGTCAGTACAAAAAGAAGGCAAATCAGAACTCTTAAGTTGCTTCATCCATAAAATGAATTCATTTCAAATATGGATTAAATTTTTTCTGGGAAAAAACACACTGTAATACATAATTTTCTACCTTTTAAAACATTTTACGATGTATCCCATCTTCTAACAAATTATGATACTCATACCTGCTGAGGTTTCTCTAAATTTGTCGCTGGTCTTCTTTTTCCTCCATTTCCAAGGCTTAAAGATTTTACCAATGGTGGATAGTTTCCCCTTTCTCTTGAAGGGAGGTGTTTGGGAACCTGCTGTGGGGCCATCTGAGTTTGCTATAGAAGCTTTGTCCAGTCCATCAACTGTATAAAGAAAGATATAGACAGAGAAAGGTTGTAAAAAAGGTTTTAAAAAAACAACATCATCGATTGGTTCCTGGGCTGTTAACGGTAAGTACATCCACTCTAATTGGAATCTCACACAAAGTTTACTTGTCCCATTTCACAGCTGGTAGGACTTCCCCCATATCAATCAGTAAACCAGTCAATCAGAAATTACAGCCAACTTAGAAAATCATTCTGGGGAAACAGACTAGAAACAAGAGACTTACATTGTAGATGGGGCCAAATGAGTGTCTGCAACACAGCTAAATCCATCTGCAACAACCCTATCAATATTTTGTACAGGAATAGAGTATTCTAAGTATTTCTGAAATAGGATGTTCCTTCAGAGACTAGTTTGACATTCTTAGTAATGAATATTACAGTTATGGTGTAGTTAAAATCATGGTTTCTCTTTCACAAAATAAAATTTGGTGCCAGGAAGCTAAATTCTATTTTTACAATGCTAAAACTATCTTTTGCTTTTATTATAAAAAAGGTTTTGAGCTTCAAAGAAACTGATAACTACACTAACCACAAGAAATATGTGGAAAATTTGGGTACTGTGTGTGATAAAAACATGCTTTTGTATGTCTTCACTATTTTATTTATCAGAAGAAATGCACAAAATCTTAAGTTGCCTTGCTTGCACTGTGTTCTAGGCTGATGGAAGATAGCAATGACTTATGTTACACCAACTATCAAATTTTAATGGCAAAGAACTGGAAGCAGGCCAGAATGGATGAACTTTAATATTATTCCATCAATAAAATAGCACTTGAAATTATGGCAAAAAAAAAAAAAAAAAGGAAAAATCAAAACAGTAGTTTCTTCTTGGAGGCAGAAATTACCTGAGAAGAAACTTGAGGGAACGTATAGGGGTGATGGAAATTATCTCAGCAATGGTTGGATGACCCAAAACTCATTAAATGGAATTTACAATTTCTTGCATTTCACTTTATGTAAAATTTACCTTTAAAAAAGCATAAATAGACAGTGAAGTCTAATTAATGACATGTATGCTGAAGTGTTTAGAGGTGAAGTGTACTGATGTCCATCAAAAATAATAACTGGATAGATAGATGGAATAGGCAGATGGATAAAAGCACAATAAAGTAAAATAGAGCAAAATGTTAAGTGTTGAATCCAGCTGGTAGATATGTATATGGGGCATGATACCAATTCTTTTATCTCCTCTGTATTTTTAAAACTTTCTTAATATAATATTGGTAATAGTAAAACAAATAAAAACAAAAACTGAACAGCAAGGACTTCTGCTTCCAAGAGATAAAACAGACTTACTTTTTCTTTTTGAGACAGAGTCTTGCTCTGTCGCCCAAGCTGGAGTGCAATGGCGTGATCTCAGTTCACTGCAACCACCGCCTCCTGGGTTCAAGCAATTCTCCTGCCTCAGCCTCCCGAGCAGCTGGGACTGACTACAGGTTCATGCCACCACGCCCGGCTAATTTTTGTATTTTTAGTAGAAACGGTGTTTCACCATATTGGTCAGGCTGGTCTCGAACTCCTGACCTCAAGTGATCCACCCATCTCAGCCTCCCAAAGTGCTGGGATTATAGGCCTCAGCTACCACACCCAGCCCAAACTTACTTTTTCTTATTCCTCTGGCTAAATACAACTTAAAAAACAAAACAAAACAAAACAAAAACACACACACACACACACACATAGATCTTACATATAAATGTAAGAAAATTCTGTAAGGCCAAGAGAAGGTAGACAAGACTGGGACCTCAGAACCCAAGAAACAACAAGGTGGTGAGATTCCTGGGTTTTCTTTTTGCCTCAAATATCCCAGACTCATAGCTGAAGAAGTCAGAAACCTCTAAAGGCCAACAAGCATGGAAGCCAGCAACCCAGAAACACCAATGGGCACAGACCACAAGCGTCTTCACTCTCTAGCCACATAACCAGGAAAGGGGCAGAGTAGCAAAATAAGAAACTTTTAGACAATAACTGCTCTACTACAGCCGAGCACCATGGAAGAACCTGTGACCATGCATGCTAGCAAAGGCTGAATGGAGTTACTAGATTTCCACCCTCATGTGGCTCTGAAAAAGAGCCCTAATATCCCCACTAGTGTGGTGTCAGAGAAGACCAAGCAGGAAACTAGCACCTTTATGCCTGGCGGCTGATAATGAAGCATCTTCCACAGTGTCAGTGGAGACCATGTAGGAAGCCCTGACATCCATCCCTTCCCAGCAATAACTGGGTGTCTCTCCCCTCCCCCCAAAACAGAGGTGGTCAAATCATTGCACACTAGGAACAAGATCACTCCAACTGTGATATCAAGGGAGACCACATGGGGATCTGGAAATTCTACCTGTGCCCAACACTAACAAGGACACCCCACACACATACATAGTGTGTCAACAGAGGACAAGTGGAGAACTGGGATTTTTTACCTCCGGCAGGGGTGACAAGGTGACACCCACTGCTTCCCCTGCTATAGAGGTGTCAGACAATGCCAATTAAAACAGAAGGTTTCAAACAAGATCTAGAGTCACATAACATAATACAAAAATGTCCAAGTTTCCATCAAAAATCACTTGACACACTAAGAACCAGGAAAATCTCATACTGAATGAAAAAAGACAATCAATAGACATCAGTTCCTAAATCCTTATGAGTTCTCCTTCCAAACAAATAGGAATAACTCCTGTTCCTCCCACTAGTGAAGTCTACTATAATTTCAGGTACTATCTGGGCAGAGATGGGCAGACACTGTGCATTGCTAGGGAAAATTGGAGATTCAAGTCCTGCGCTGACTGATTCTTCTGAAAGTGGTTCCTAACCCTACTTTCAGCCATAGCACAACAGATAGAGATACAGGAGACAGACTGATTTTGAAGCTAATTCAGAGTAAAGGAGCAAAATATTTATTACTTCAATTCTACTCCTGTCCAACTTCCCTCCTTGAACCAGAGTGCAAACCCAGAGGGGAACTGAGAGTATGGTTTTACTTCTTCATGAAGACTTTCCACTGAACTCTCATGTAAGGGCTTAACTTTGAACAACTTAAAAGTTGTAAAATATAAAAGGGCTGATTATTATGAACATAGAAAATGAAAGTTTCCATCTCAAATTCATCTCTGTAGTTACATGTCTAGTTTTCATTTTCTTACAATATAGTGGGATCTTTCTCTCCCAACCCACATATCCAGTTCCCTGATGCTCCATAAAAATTCTACTTTCTCTCTGAAGCAATTAAGAACAGCCTATTTTTCCCCTATCATAAACCACAGTTGCAATTAGAAACCATATGTTGGCACAGTTGGCCAATGTGCCATTGTACTTCTCTTAAATCATGAATGTGAGGACCACTGTCACCCGCTTTTGAGTAGCATGGGAAGAATATTAACTCTCTTCTTTAGATACGCAGGACACTGGCATTGCTATGATATTTCTGTAATTTTGCTTGTGGATCAGTTTTCCATTAAAATCCATTTGAAACTTTCCATAAATTATTTCACAGTAAGTCTGGTGAATTTTGCATTTATATGCAGATAAAAACAAATTGCCAGGTAAATCCCAGATGAAAGGTAAAATTTCCTGATTGTTTGCAATGTTAATTTTGGTCCACTTTTATGTTACTAAGAGTAACTTGTCATTCATCAGAACTTACCTTTTCACACTTGAGTTCTACATTTTAAAACACAGCATATTTTGAAATACAGTCATTAGCTAATCAAATGTAGACACTTTAAATGACACAGCTCAGTCTATCTTCCCACTGAAACGAGCCCACACGTAACAGAATTTCCCTGCACCACCAGTTGCTAAGAAATCAGAAAATACATACAGGTTTTATTTTTTATTTAAACAGAAATCTATCAATTAGGCAGTCCCAGCACAAATGTGACCATATAAGCCAAAAGTAAATGAGGCTAGATAATTACCATATTGATAGAGTTTAGATATGAATCCCCACCCAAATCTCATGTCAAATTGTAATCCTCAGTGTTGGAGGTGGAGCCTGGTGGGAGGTATGGATCATGGCGGCAGAGTTCTCACGAATTGTTTAGCACCATCCCCTCTTGATACTGTATAGTGGGTGAGATCACATGAATTCCATTTGTTTAAAAGTGTGCAGCACCTCTCTCTCTCTCTTCCTCCTGCTCCAGCCATATAAGACATGCCTGCTTCCCCTTCACTCGGTGCCATGATTGTAAGTTTCCTGAGACTTTTCCAGAAGCTAAGCAGAAGCTAGCTTGCAGAACTATGAGCCAATTAAACCTCTTTTCTACATAAATCACCCAGTCTCTGGTATTTCTTTACAGCAGTGCGAGAACAGACTAATATACATATGAAATAAATTGTAGGTTTGAATAGTCTTCCCTTTGTGATTTGATAAATAAATGATAGGGATTCTTAGAAAAGTTGAATCTACTTAATACAGTTCATTGTATGTTTATACTATTTAATGGTTATGATATTTTTGATATCAATTTTTCCCCACACATAATTATTTCAGGCACTGAGAAACTGAGACAGATGTGGCATAGTATTACGACTCACAAATGTTGTAGCTGAAAGACCACTTAGAAAAGAATCTCCGTAAAAGAACTCCTGGTACTAATTTCGTACAAACTGACAGCCGCCCTGCAGAAAACAAGTAGGTGGTAAAAAACATGGTCTCAACTTTTCTCCAAATATCCTTAAATATCTGAAGGTCAACGAGAATGCATTTTTGAAGCCCAATTGTAGCAAAAATAACTAGGAGAAATCGTGTGTGGTAAATAATGCTTTGATAACACTCTGCTGTGTATGCTTTAAGAAAGTTAAAAAAAAAAAAAAAAGCATATCAAACTTTATTTACTTAAAATATAGTTTCCAGGCTTTGTTATTTTTTGTGCTTTGTTATGTTTTTACAATATTAAGATTATCTGTGTATATTTTTATTTCTCTTACAGTTTTCATATTTCTATTATAATTCTGTCACTTTCCCCTTTAAAACTCACAGAACATATGGCAAAGAAAAATCAGAAGAGTGCTTAGGGAAGATTTAACTTTATTGCCTACATTTACATGAGGTCTCTTTCTCTCTCTCAAGTCTCAATAACTTAAGATATATTGCTATCATTAAACAAGGGCGAATGTACAACATCTGGGCACAGAAGCAACCCACTATTGGTTAGGGTGAACTGATGGTATAAGCCATCACAGATGAGCTTGGATCACGGTTTCTAAGGCAGTCAAGTGGCTATCCTTGCCTTCCTTTGTCTAAAGGAGTTCCTTACTCTCTTATTAATCAGAGTTTACAGTGGGTTGGGTCAAATCTCTTCCTTTTAAGGGTAAAATAAATGGCAAGTGGAGAAGAAGAGAAAATGAACAGAAGAATCAAAATGCGTGGCATCACACGGGGTGCAGGTAAAAAATTCTGAGACTGCTGAACATGTATATTGAGATCAAACAAGGAAGTACAAGAATGGCAGATGGTGGAAGCCAGGTTTCTCACTACTGGAGAGAGAGGTTACAGACAAGCAACTGGAGAGGGAGGTTACAGATAAGCGAGAGAGTAAAGCTAGAATGATCCATGCAGCCCTGATTAGAGTTGGAGACATCTGCATGAACCCATGCTTGGCCAGGTAGACAGATAGATAAGTAAATGAATTATAGACATGTATATATGCATGGGTTTACTTACACACATGTATTTGCTAGCTCTGTCCTCTCAGAAGGCCTAGAAGTAATAACTCCCCGGTAGCAAAGAGCACGTCCAGCACGTAGATCTTGGTTTCTAATAGCATTCTCCAATAGACAGACACCACCCTCCTTACAGAAAAGGCTGCTTCTAGAGCTGGGGCATGGAAAACACTAGATGAGCCCTGCAACATCTTGTAGTCCCAGAAAGTGCTCAAAAAGCAAACTGATGGGAGGGGGTAGGTTAAAGGGACACAGGAGCCCACTCAAACGTTTCCAAAGGCCAAAGTTGGAATAATCTCAGCAACAAAGAAAAAATATAGTATTCGATTATAACCCAAAGTATAAAATAAACATCCACAAATCCATACTCATATAGATAAATATTGAATGAATAAATGAATGTGGGAGAAGAGATAAATCCTTACAGAATTCCAAATAATTTATATACATAACCCTCTCTCAAGAAAGTGGAGCTTAACTTCTGACTGCTTAAATGTGGGCTATCCATAGTGACTTCCTTCCAAAGAGTACAGTATGGAAAGAGAGGAGAAAGGAGTGGCTTTATGGTGAAGATGCTGACAAACAGGACCTTAGCCATGGAGCGAGCTTCACATCATCAGTGATAAGTTGTGCTGACAGTATGTACTCTTGATATGATATAAGGAGAATGGTACTTCAAAACCCACAATGCTGTAGTAACTACAAGGAAAACATCAGGCAAAACTAAATTGAGAAACATTTCTAAAATACCTGACCAGTACATCTCAAAACTTTCAAGGTCTGGCTAGGCATGGTGGGTCATGCCTGTAATCCCAGCACTTTTCGAGGCTGAGGTGGGCAGATCACGTGAGGTCAGGAGTTCAAGACCAGCCTAGGCAACATGGTGAAACTCCACCTCTACTAAAAATACAAAAATTAGCCAGGCTTGGTAGCAGGCGCTTGGGAGGCTGAGGCAGGAGAAAAGCCTGAACCCAGCAAGTGGAGGCTGCAGTGAGCCGAGATTGCGCCACTTTACTCTAGCCTGGGCTACAAAGCAAGACTCATCTCAAAAACAAAACAAGTCTGGGTGCGGTGGCTCACGCCTGTAATCCCAGCAATTTGGTAGGCCGAGGCAGGCAGATCACAAGGTCAGGAGATCGAGACCATCCTGTCTAACATGGTGAAACTCCATCTCCACTAAAAATACAAAAAATTATCCGGGCATGGTGGTGCGTGCATGTAGTCCCAGCTACTGGGGAGGCTGAGGCAGGAGAATCACTTGAACCCAGGATGCAGAGGTTGCAGTGAGCTGAGATTGTGCCACTGCACTCTAGCCTGGGCAACAGAGCGAGACACCATCTAAAAGACAAAAACCAAAACAAAACTATCAAGGTCATTCAAAACAAGGAAGGTCTGAGAAACTGTCAGACCAGAGGAGCCTAAGGAGACACCACTGCTACATGTAACATGGCATCCTGAATGCATCCTGGAACAAAAAAAGACGACATTAGGGGAAAACTACTGAAATCCTAATAAACTGTGGAGTTTAGTTAACAGGAATAACATCGGTGTTTGTTCCTCGGTTGTAACAAATGTATCATGCTGATATAAGATCTCTCTGTATCATTTTTTCAACTTTTCTGCAAATCTAAAACTATTCTAAAATCAAGTTTATATTTTAAAATGTGGCAATCGCTATCATGGAGGTAAATGAGGATCAAAATTTTTTCTTAGGAGTGAGGAAGTCGGCTTGAAGGGGCCTCGGTGCCTACTGTCTTTTACCGACAGTAAAGATTTCAGCTGAAAGGAGTTTTGGAAAGTAAAATGCTTCAGACTTGACCATCTTTCTCTTCAAAATTCTCCCTTTACTAATACTTCCATTCCCAGTATTCTATAAGTAAGAGAACATTTAAATTGCTGTTTCAACATTTTTTAGCACATAATGGATCCAGATAAGATAAGCAGTATTCAACATCTTGCAAAATGGTAGACAATGGGGCCAGCTCCAGCACGCATCAGGAGGTACTCAACAACAGTCACTGTGTAACCACACAGAGAGAAGAGATTCCAAACATCCCTCCACCACACACACACACACACACACACACACCCCCATGATGGACTTTATCATGAAGTGAACAAATCAAGGCTGGCTGACCTTTTAAAGTAATGCCAAGAAAAATTTTCTCATTATCAGTACTATGTTCATCAGAGACATATGACACATATTTATGGGAAAAAATTAAAACAAATTTATAGTCATGTCCTTCAACATGTGAAAGGGTTAAATGTAAAAATTTTTAAAGGAACTATCCAAATATCTAAATAATCTAAAAATTTTAGATTATTTTTGAACTTTCTATATATAAACGTATTCCGTCACTTAAAAATCTGAAAACAATAGAATTTTAGAGTTAGAAAAGATCTTGGCTCAGAAGAAAATTGCTTTTCATCAGCTGATGGTTCCTTTAAAAATAATCAGCATTAAGGTAATAATCATGGCTAAAGTATTTTAAAAATTATTTAGCCATCATCTTTTTAAATCCCCAAGAGTAAAAGAACAGAATGTAAGCAAGAAATTAAATTTAAAGAAAAAGAATAGAATGTGAAAACATTACCATATTAGAGTGTATTGAAAGGATTTTAGTAGCACTGGAGGAAGATTGCTCATAACCCTGCTATTCATACTTGCCTCCCAATTTGCCAATTTCCTTTCCCCCATCACTTGAAAGAAGCTACAAAGTTATCTAAAGGGAGCTGGGATAAGACCAGTAGTTCCCACTATCATTAAAATTAATACTATGGAGATTTTCCAAAAAGATTTTTTCAAGGCATACAGTCAGAACGTAAATGATATTGCACTTACAATCCCATTCAGACCAAAGTATCAATCATTTCAAAACCCCAGAAAACCTCCTTATGCTTCTTCCAAATCAATAGCAACCCTTTCACCTCTATTCCCCCAGATAACCACTATTTTGACTTCCAGCAGCATTGATTTGTATTATCTGTTCCTTTTTTTTTTTTTTTTTTGGTAATTTTTTGTAGAGATAGGATTTTACCATGTTGCCCAGGCTGGTCTCAAACTCCTGGATTCAATTGATCCACCTGCCTGGGCCTCCCAAAGTGCTGGGATTACAGGTGTGAGCCGCTGTGCCTGGCCTGTTTTACCTGTTCTTGAACTTCAGCTTAGTGGATCACACAATATGATCTTTTGTATTTCTTTCACTGAATGTCTGTGAAATTCATCTGTAGAACTTTTTTCCCTTACTTCGTTTCTGGGAAAGCTAATCTACTTCTCTACCATCTTTTGATGTTGCCCTGAAGCCATGATAAACTAGAATTTCACCGAAAGCAAGATTAAAGGTAGAGATGTAGTTTATTTTCTGTAAAAAAAAAAAAAAAGGGTGTATATCTATTCTTACAATGCATATGAGAGCACTCAGCAGAGTTCTGAGCAATGTAATTTATAAAAGCACTGGGCTGCAGTGTTATCCACTATGGAACAACAATCATGTTTAGTACTTTCATATTATGCTATATATTAAAGCCCTATATATAAGGAAACTGGGAGCCAGGAAGGCTATCTGGGTTCCCAAATTGTTAACTAGTGACAGAGATAAGAGTCTAGGTCACCTGATTCCTGATCCAGGGTTATTTCCCACTCTACCAGGCTGTCTCCATTGGCATATGATAGCTAAACTCATGGTGAACCAGCAACACTCCTAGTAGCTCTAAAATAGCAGTAAAACTATTTGTAAAAAACAAAAAAGGAGGCCGGCACTGTGGCTCATGCCTGTAATCCCAGCACTTTGGGAGGACGAGGCGGGTGGATCACGAGGTCAAGAGATCGAGACCATTGAGACCATCCTGGCCAATATAGTGAAACCCCATCTCTACTAAAAATGCAAAAAATTAGCTAGGTGTGGTGGTGTGCACCTGTAGTCCCAGCTATTCGGGAGGCTGAGGCAGGAGGATCACTTGAACCTGGGAGGCGGAGGTTGCAGTGAGCCAAGATCATGCCACTGCATTCCTGTCTCAAAAAAAAAAAAAAAAAAAAAAAGCAAAGAAGACATTGCACAATCAGGACAAGCAATAAATCTATGTTATTGTTCTGGGTTTTGACCACCCAACTGGGATGGTGAACTGTAAGCCAAGAAAAGAGCTGGAGCCTAGTTCTAACTCTGTCACTTAATCAGCCCTGTGACCTTGAACAAGGACCCCAATTTTTCATGGCTGAAATTAGGAGACTAGGTTAAATGATCTCTAGGCTCCTTTCCAACTTTAAAAATTCTGACTTCATATTGCTTTGTGCTGAGTTTATCAGTCTTGTAGGTCACATTAAGACCTATTCTAGTACTTGATATTTTATTATGCTAAAAAAAAAGGACCAGTTCTCAGTGCCTTATAAATACTGCCTCTTTCATCATTACTACAACCCTGCGAAGTAGTTGCTATTAGTATTTCCATTTTATAGATGAGGAAATTGAGGCTGAGAGAGACTAAGCAACTAGCAAGATCCTACAGCTGGTAAGCAGGATTTAAACTCAGGTAGTTTACCTCCCAAGTATTCCCTGTACAAAAATGGGGAGGGGGGTAGTGGGTGGGAGTGGATTTCTATTTTAAGAGAAGGCAAGAGATAAACCCTAATGAGTAGTAACTCAATTCAACTCCTAACAACTTATTGGGCTAATCCAAGGAGTTAGGGCAGGTACTGTTTTGCTGTCTAAAACAATGCCCAGTGTCATCATGGTTAATTTCACGCTGGTGGCATGCAGAATGTACTCTATATCTTATACTGACTAAAGTAATTCGATTGCACAGAATCCTTATTTATCATAATATTAATTTTAGAAGTTTGATACTATCAATTTTTAAACTTGTTTTTTTAACAGAGGCAGACATTATTTTTAAACTCCCAGAGGGAAAATCTACTAAAGACTTCCATCTGCCTGCAAGCACTGACAGAGAATTCCAGAGTTTAAACTTGTGGCCAACAGGCCTGCTGAACGAGTATGTTTGTGCAGCTGCGTGACATCCTGATTCACTGACATGAACAATATCCCCTAGACTTGCTACAGGATATTTAACAGATTAAATAAAGTCGCTCTTATTTGGGGTTTACCGAAATGCTGATCGAGTAGGCAAAGGGCCACTTTGCTAATGGAAAATCAATTTTAATGTAAATAAAAGCATTTTACATTTTGAATGCCACCGTTCTCGCTACAAGGGAAGGGTTGTCTCTATGAACAGATAGGATGACTGCTTAGGAATAGCAAGATGTTTGCTACAGAGAGGAAAAATGTGACAGGAATCAACCAACAACCTATCTTGTTCTCGGTAGATGTTAGTCATATACAACAACTCCCAGAGTGTGAAACGGAGCACGTCATGGTGTGTAGAGTGTGTGTTGTGTTTGTGAAAAGGAAGAAAAAGCTGATATGCCCCCAACGGACAATCTGCCAAGTGAGAAAATTTCACCTCATCCATGTTAGGATAATGATCACCCTGTTCATACTGGGAATGTGTATAGGGACAGACCTTTAGGGGAGAAGCTGGCAGACCTTATATATAAATTGTAAAATAAAATCTGCTGAAATACCACACTTCTCCTCTCGTCCCCCCTCCCCACTGCCTCCAACCAATGGAGTCTCGTTCTGTCACCCAGGTTGGAGTGCAGTGGCGCGATCTCAGCTCACTGCAACCTCCGGTTCCCAGGTTCAAGTGATTCTCCTACCTCAGCCTCCCAAGTAGCTGGGATTGCAGGTGCATGCCACCACGCCTTGCTAATTTTTGTACTTTTAGTAGAGACAGGGTTTCAGCGTGTTGGTCAGGCCAGTCTCAAACTCCTAAGCTCAAGTGATCCGCCCACCTCAGCCTCCCAAAGTGTTTGTTTTACAGGCGTGAACCACCGCACCTGGCTGAAATATCACAGTTTTTAAGTAAGGGGCTAAATTTTGTTTCAGACAAAATTATGAAAAAATTCCCACAGAGGATGAATGTAACAGAAATATTATTAAAATAGCACATTAAATCTAGACCAATATCTTTAAGTCAAAAGGCTGGTGGATAAATAAAAGCCCAGAGAATATACATATACATATAATGTGACTAATGTACTCTCTATGTCCAAGAGCCTCCTGGCAGTCATACAAAGTCCCCAAGGCTGGTATCTGTGGAGAGACGGTGGCCACATGTAGCATCCTGGACAATCTCCCCAAGGCAGACGTGAAACCTGCAGGCATATACTGTGGAAAACAGAATGCTGGGAGATAGATCCCATGGAGAAGAATTTATGTCAATTAGTCATACGGAGTCCCCAAGGCTCCCAGATTTATGTCCTTACAGCTCAGTTGAGCTGACTGCAGCAACCCAGCCACCTGAACTTGGAGAGAAAGAGTGAAAAGGGACTGGAAATGATGGATGATCTGAGGGACACTGAGGAGAAAGAAGAGAGGAGTCTGAGGAACTGCCTGGAGAAGTCGAAGAACTCCATGGCCTGAACCTCTACAAGGGTATGGCGGGATGTCAAGAAGAGATAAAATTTGGAGGAGAGACCTTCACCTTGTGTTCAGGCACCATGAACTTCAGGTGTTGGCAGAACATTCAAGGGAAGATGTCCAACGGACAGTCAGAAATGCATTACTGGCACTCTAGCAAGAAGCTGGAGTTGAAGTTATTTGGTGGAGTCTTCCAAACAAAAGCAGCTGTTGAGGACCAGGGGTAAACTCCTAGAGAATGATTACATTTAGGAGCAAGAGGGCTTTGCACAATAAAGAACCTCAAAATTCTTTAGCATTGAGAATGAACAACTAAAGAAAAAAGTTTGTTTGCTGTTTGTTTTAAATTCATAAAGTGTGAAGGACACTCAAGCAGGCTCATGGGCTGAGGAAAAGGAGCCCTCGGTGTTGGGGTGTTGAAGACGCAAGAAAGAAGGGCTGCAGAGTTGCACCAGCCAGGACATCAGACCAGCCACGCGGGGACTGCATGGGGACTGAATTCCTTCAGGTCATAACAAGATTTGGGGTGGAGTGGGAGAGTCTGAACTTTATCCAGTGAATATGAGGAAATAACCAGGAAGTCAGGAGATGACAGCACCAAAGAAACGTGAAGGAAAACTCAGCAGATGGCACCTACCTCAAATGAGGGCATGCACAATACCAGACCCAAAACGAGCAGGAAATAGCACTGGGGAGTTGATGCAATGTCAACGCCCCCTGTGATAGGAGAGGTGAAGGACAACAGAGCCTCCGTTAAAGAGAATTACCAGGGCAACAGTGTTGCCAAGGAGACCCAGGGTTCGGACAATCCAAGGGAGAGGAGGAAGGTGACATCTGCAAAAAATAATGAGGCTGTAGCAAAGTGTGCTCACTGTGGAATGGAGACATTCATTCACAATTTACTGAGCAGCTATTATAGAGGAAGGGCTAAGCAAAAACAGATCAGATCTCTGCCCTTAGGAGGCTTGCAGGCTATGAGAGAGGCTGACATTAGTCAAACAACCATTCACCCAAATGTAGACCTGCAGCGTGTAGTGAGTAGGAAATGTGGGGGACCCCAGGGGCTCACACAGTGGCACTGTAGCATTAGTTCCCATGGCAGACATAGCACAAAATGGCCTCCAAATTATGAGTTAAAATTCAGGGTAGAATTGTTTGAGGGCTACAGAGGTTTAATCTAGTTTCATAGCATTGCCTAAAAGGTAGAAATATCCTATTCAAATTAAACAGGAAGCCATTTAAAAGCCACTGAAAAGCAAAGGATTAACATTCCTTGGTTTGTATACCTAATTCTCTTGAGAGAGAGAAACAATTCCACTAATTGTTTTTTAAAAAAACAATTTTATAAAAATGATGCCTTTAGTGTTGATTTTATATTGTTTCTAACATAGTTATTGAGGATGCCCCACTTGTGAGATGTTCTATTTTGGTTTCTTTCTTTAAAATGACAGGTGTGTTAAACAAGCATTCCAGAGAATGAGTTGCACCAGCAGGATTTGGATAAAACACATACAGAAAGCCTCTGAATCCAATTAGGGCACCATCAAAAAACCAGCTTATTCCAAAATATTTTTCTAATATAATTTTTATTGAGATTTTCAATACTGGTCTGAAGAAACATTGAACATGTTCTAGAATGATGGGAAAAAGCCCATAACAGAACCTCAGAAGTAGCCAATTATAATTCACCAATGTTTTCAGAAACTGTAAAAATGATTTTTAATTGTTGTTGTTATTAAGTGAGTAGGTTAAAAAAAAGACTACCTCTCTGAGAAGCAAGGAAAAATAATAATTCTCACCACTAGATTAGCAGTCCCATGAGGACAGGGAGCAAGTTGATTTTATTCCTGGTGGTGTCCCTATACTGTACTTAGGCCACAAAAAGGTCCCTGAAAATATTTACAAAAAGAGTAAGTCATGGGAAAATGTGGGGCAATAATTTACAAGGCCTAGGCTATGATTTATTTTAGCAGGTCTTTAGATTTTTCACAGAGGAAACTGTTTCCAACAGTGCCTTCCTGTAGAATTCCAAATATTTTGAAAGATAATATAACAAACACTAATGTTTGAAACTGGGAAAATATCACAGCCAGCAGGAAGGATGATTAACACTCATAAGAATGGTACAGACATTGCTGACACAGTTTTCAGGTAAGCAAACACTTAATTGCTCTTTACAAGGTAATTGAAAGACAATTCATCAAAGACAAATAATTGAAAAACAGCTGGAATAATTTATATGTGAAATTGTCTTTTAAGAAGTTTCTATTTTCACCCAGCGATGAGTGGTGAAAATTAATTTCTTCAAGAGCACTCTCTTTGTTAACATTTCCTTCTTTCTCATCTCAGATTTTTCTTCAAACTTAACCTTTTTTCTCCTAATTGGGGAAGCCAGAAAGGCAATTTTGTTCCACGGCAAAGAAACGAGAAAATAAATTATCTAACTAAATTGGAACGAAATCCAAACTGCTTTTGTTTTTTCCATTCTCTTTAGGCATCACACAAGAGAATCTGAATCTCTTAGAAAACAGTGGAACAATATAGAAAACTATAATACCATTTTAATCTGAAATTAAATTATTTGATAATATAGCATTATGACAGATGTTTAGTTATGTGGCAATATTTTAGGCTTTCGATTAACTGAATATATCAGAGCTACAAGGTAGAACTACCTTGCATAATAGCCCATTGTGGTGGTGGCAAACATCTGACTCTACAATGTAACATGTTCAATGACGAGGAATCATTCTTTAAGACTAGCAGCCAGCAACAAGTTTTTATTCCAATTTAAACAGAACACACCACCTCTCCTATCTCATCTTTCCACTGTGAAGCAAATATCTCCGGTTGACCAGTACCCTAAGGGGAGCAAACACAAATGGAAAGAGGCTGACACTTAGGTATTTCCACACTAAAGCTTCCAGAGAAGAAAATGGTTTGTTTTGTTTAATTCTTTAGCTATTTGTCACGCTGATACAACTTTGCGTATGCTTAAAAAATAGGAAATAGCCATTTTAAATATAAACACGTACCTGTGAGTACTGCAAAGGAAAAACATGGGCTTTCAGTGCCAGAAAGATTTGAATGTAATAATCTGTTCCTCCCCATTCTAGTTGGTAACCTTAGGTCTGTAATTCAACCTTTCAGAGTCCCTCATCTGTAGAATGGGGTAATACAATTCACAATTTGGGTTGTGGTTAGTGTTAATAGAGATAATACATGTAAGCAAGTGGAAAAAGGCTGATAAGACGTTTTGTGGGGAGTAAAAATAGAGAGTAGGTTATTTATGATTTGGAGCAATTGGGGCAGCAAAATTTCTTGGAAAAATATTTTCCTGGTCTTCTAGAGGTCTCCAGGAAAACAAAAATGCCCCCTGAAATAAATTCCTGTATACCCACCCAAAACAGATACCTGTATTCTCCGTTGGTCTCCAGATAATTGCTGGGAGCTGCTAAAACCAACTAAGACTTGAGGGAAATCCCCACTACTCTACAGCAGAAATGCCCTGGATTAAGGAAAGAAACTAAGCAAGAAGGTTGACACCATATACAAGAATGAGAGAGGAGCTAAGAGTTGGACTTGGCTCTATTTCCTACCAGCTGGGAAATTGCTGAATTTTTTTATTTTTATGCTTGCACCTGCAAAAAATAAATTTTAAAAACCAAACCAACAAACGTAAAACTATTTTATTGAAAAGCCCGGTTGCTTACTTGATTAATACAACACTTAGTAAATCAAGGTGAAAGTAATTAGGCATTATTTAGTCAGATACAAGTTGTTGTTCCTTTTGGTTTTTTAAAACCCTGCACCATATAAGATGTGTTGCTAAGTCTGCTAAACACAGGAAGTTGCATTTTACTGTTGTTTCCAAATATGCCTAATGTCACAATCTAAAGAGAAAAGAAAGATCCATTTCATGATTCCATTAACTTCAGATATTTTAAGTAAAGACCACCTATAAATTCAATGTAGATGACAAAGTCCCGGAGGATTCTCGATGATGAGACTCATGTTATCCACTGGACTAGCTAAGAAATCATCATCAAAGGGCACTTTGTTTATTCTGCCCTTCCCTTTTCAACATCTAGCAGGAACCTTACGCTCATTCTCTTTGCCTCTAGGACTGCAGTACCCAGCAATGAAAATAAACTTGGACTGGCACTGCAAAACCACAAGCAACTATTAATTAAATCCTTATCAGTTATTTCCACTGTCTACAATAAGACGCCATTTTTATGCCTTAGGGTATTGAATGATGAATCTGAAATAGGGTCTTGGATCCAAGTGAACTGTTCTCAACTTGGAAGACCACCAATATTCTATGACTTTTAACCTCCTCCGATTGAGTACTCAGCATATTCTAATCTGCAAGATGCCTTAAAAGTCTACAATGACAGAGTCACAACTAAAGGGTGTACTGGTTTGGCTAAGAACTTCTGCACGCCCTGACCCCCATGCCCAATCCATCATAATCTGGATTCGGGTAAGGGCCTAAGAGAAGTGAGTCTTATTTGCAGTCTTTGTAGAATGCTTGTATTTCGCCATCTCAAGGCAATTCCTGGTCCAAGAGATGCCTATAAAATTAAATAATTTCTGAGGTTTAGGGAGAGTTTTTAATCATTTTACAAAAGGACCTAGCATCACTAGATTCTGATGCACCCAATTCTTATTAGGGTGCTTAACGAGTTTGAGGGACCTTTTTCAATAAAATAAGAAATTTGGAACCTACAGGAGGTGGGTGTGCTTTGGAAGCATAATCTTCATGTCTTGTGACAAGATAAGCAGTCCACCAAAAACTGACTGCACCAGTTAAGAGTTTCCTGTGAGATTTACAAATTGATAGCAAGACATCACTGGAAGCCCGCTAGGTGGTTTACAATGCGTATGGGCTAGAATACAAATGCAGTTAGTCGTAATGAATCATCTTCAAGTTACCAACCTGTCTCAATGGGGCTGCTGCATTTTCTGGCAAGAACATTCTTGTTCTGGCTTTACTTTGACAGGTGTTTAAACACCATCTTTCTTTAACACGCTTATTCATTTTCTTTCTTATTTTAGCAGCTCTTTGCAAAGAGACATGTCACCCTGTGGATTTCAAACACATCTAAGACAATGAAAGCATACAGAGCCAGCAAAACCAAACAGAGAAAAGGAAGACTATATATGTAGTGACATTTGAGAACAAAACATTTTTCCAAATACAGTGCTTCACATTCAGGACCCTCAAAGAAGATTATAAAACCAGTCAGGTGGCCACATTAGTTACTGACTACACTGGGATTAGGATCCTGATAAGTAGTTTTGGGGTTTTTTTTTCCTGAACATTAATCAATTTAGTGCTCCAATCACAAGTTACTGGTATTGATTCCTTACACAATGGCAGAAACATAATGTCACATATTCCATTTCTTTCTTTCTTTCTTTCTTTCCTTTTCTTCTTTCCTCTCCTTTCCCTCCCTTCTTTCCTTTTTTTCTTCTTCCTCCTTCCTTTCCTCCCTCTCTCCCTCTTATCCTCCCTCCTTGCTCCCTGTCCCCTAGCTTGCTTGCTTGCTTGCTTCCTTCCTTCCTTCCTTCCTTCTTTCCTTCCTTCCTTCCCTCCTTCCCTCCCTTCCTTCTTTCCCTTCTCCCTTCTTTTTCTTTAAGACAGGGTCTCGCTCTGTCTGTCGCCCAGGCTGGAGTGCAGTGGCATGATCACGGATCACCACAGGCTTGATCTCCTGGATTCAGGTGATCCTCCTATCTTGGTCTCTTGGGTAGCTGGGACTAGAGGTGCACACCACCACACCCACATAATTTTTTCTATTCTTCGTATACATTGGATTCACCACATTGCCCAGGTTGGTCACGAACACATATTCCATTTTCTAAGTTTACTCCATATACTCAACAGCCTATGCTTTACCTCCTAAGAGTACTGCCTAGTCACACTAGTTAATTTACATTGCTGAAAATCACCTTCAATGCCTCCTCTTACTCAAGTCGTATCCACTGAATATGGCACTGTTAAGGTGAGTGGGGAAGAGGCCTTAATCAGTTAAGAAATGAAACTGAAAAATCAGAAAAAAGACAATGGATGCAGTGTGCTTATGGGACATTGCTAATAAATCCTGGTTTGTACACTGGTTTTAGGGACATGGCTTAAAATCCTTAAATGGCCTATTCAAAAAAATATAGAAAAAAGGGGCTAGGCACGGTGGCTCATGTCTGTAATCCCAGCACTTTGGGAGGCTGAGGCAGGTGGATCACCTGAGGTCAGGAGTTCGAGACCAGCATGGTCAACACGGTGAAACCCTGTCTCTACTAAAAATACAAAAATTAGCCGGGTGCAGTGGTGCATGCCTGTAGTCCCTGATACCTGGGAGGCTGAGGCAGGAGAATCGCTTGAATCTGGGAGGCGGAGGTTGCAGTGAGCCAAGACTGCACCACTGCACTCCAGCCTGGGTGACGGAGCACGACTCCGTCCCCAAAAAACAAAAACAAAACAAACAAAAACAAAAAAAGGACACTGCTATGGGCTGAACTGTGCCCCTCAAAACTCATATGTTAAAATCTTAACTCCCAGTACCTCAATATGGGACCATATTTGAATACAGGGCCTTTAAAAAAGTAAAATTAAGGTAAAAAGAGGTCATATGGGTGGGCTCTACTCCTGTGGGGTTATTATAAGAGGAGAACATTTGAGCACAGACGTGTGTGTGTGCACAGAAGATGGACTGTATGAGGACACAGAGGGAAGGCAACCATCTACAAGTTAAAGACAGAGGCTCTGAGCAGAAACTAACCCTGCTGACACTTTGATCTTAGACCTCAGCCTCCAGAATAGTGAGGAAATACATTTCTGTTGTTGCAGCCACCCAGTCTGTGGTATGGTGTTATGACAGCCTTAGCAGACTAATACTGTACAGACATTTACTATTATCTGCAAAGTTATTTATTAACATGTCGAAGGTAAAGTGAAAATGTCACACAGCTTTCAACCTCACCTCCACCTCAGCCCACTTGAAAGAAGGAAAAAGAAAAGTTCTTTGAAGGATTTTGCTATGATGACTTTATAATGGCTTCCTAAATTAAAACATTCTTGTTTGGAAAATGATGTATACGTATGTTCTGACATTCTGTGGTTGGATGACTGAAGGGGATTCAGTTTTTTAAAAGTGTACAGTTCTAAATTCTTCTAAAAATCTCATGTTTGATTTTATTCTTTTCATGTTTTCTTTAAAAAATTGGCAGTCAAGTACTTTCCAAGCAACAGAACATTAGTTGTGCACAGATGTATACAATTCTGCTTTAGAGGCCTTTAGGAAAATGAAGCACAGCGCAGTCAGGCCAACAGGAACCCACGGCATGAGCTCAGTTAACTTGTTCTGGTTTATTCCAAGTTTCCATTCTCACCCGGCTCTTTCATAAACAGGTTGGCAGGTCAACACAAGTTAACTTTACAGAAGAAGAAATGTTGAAAAACACAAAATACCTTTATAATAGATAATATTGATCAGCGCAATCCTGAATCATCCTGTTAGACTGCCCTTCTCAGTCCTGTGAGCCACCCAGCTGTTGTCAGAAACATTTTTATACAAGAAGGAAGGTCAGAGGGAATGTTCAGCACACCCTGAAACACCTTAGGCAACAAACAGTGGCCTTCCACAGGGAGGCTGGAAAATTCTTTAGAAAAAGCTTTTAAGAGACCCCAATTAAGATTGAATGGAATTTACTTCACACTGGGAAATGGGCTGCAAATAGGCACAAAATTGAAAGGAAAGGATGCCTAAAGTACAAACAGAGGCGAAAATAAAAAGTCAAACATTATCCAGAAAGGAACGCATGAACAGAAGTCTTAAATAAATGATTGCTTCCTTTTGGAATTTTCAGAATTTGTCGCCTACAGTTCTAAAAAGGAAAAGGGCTCAGCCTCCTTTTCAGAAATGTATTTTACTAAAATCTTTCTTATAATTCTTCCTACTCATTGTTAAACAGCTATTTTCATCTAGAGACCTGTTCTTTGACTTTGGCTTTGGGTTAAGTAATTAGCATGCAGCACCCTCAGATGAAGTTCACAGGGGTCTTCTGGAAAAGGCAACAAGTTGAAATTCTGTGGCCCTTTCCTAAACAGTAATTGGCATTCTGCTGATAACTTTCTTGCCTTCTAATGTAACTATATATTTACTTCAAACCTAGTTATTGTGGGAAATGCATTATTTTGCTGCTTATAATATTAACAAAATGAACATAAAAGCAAACAGGTTTCTGGCAATAATATTCCACAAGAATCTCAACATTCCACTTGACAATAGGAATATTTGCTCATGAACAGTTAATATGAATGACCCAATTCATCCCAACATTTGCGTACAGAACATCAGAGTCTCTGAACTGGATATTTTGTAACTTTTGCCTCAAGTAAAGAGAAAGACACACATAAATATTCAAATGAGGACTTTTAAAAATTTAAATACCGAGGGTCCGTGACTTACCATGGTTTGACTTACTATTTTTTTTTTTCACTTTATGATGGGCTTATCAAGATGTAATCCCATCACAAGTTGAGGAGCATCTGTACAGTACACCTAACCTATAATTTGTTTTCCAGAAGATGTTTCTCACCTTAGGAATCCTCTGGAATGTTTGTTGAAAACACAGACTCTGAGACCCCTCTCCAAAAGACTTTGATTTTGCTGACCTATAATGTGGGACCCAGCAGTCAGTATTTTGCACACTAAGTGAGTCTCACAATTGGGCACTTTTGTGAAATATCAATGGTAGTTTGTAATACCCCCAGGATCCAATCAGAACCAGCATCCCATAAAGATGTTGCATCCCTAAAATAAAAACACAGAAAAATACAGGAATACTACAATTATTCAATGTAGATCTTAAATGTGAGTCTTCTTTAAAAATGCCAGCACATTATTATCACAGTAAGCACGTTGTTAAATTAGTCTATGTACCATAAAACTTTTAAACTTCCACAAAATATTTTTTAGACCATTGCAACAAGCCAGGTCAAAGTTGAGATCTTGTGTGACTATAACCCAAGAAAGTCTTTCGAAATGAGTTAAAAGCTATTTGCTAAAGAGAAAAATCAAGTCTTCTAGATAAAAGGAAAATGTTCATCCTGATGAATTGGGAGGGATGGTGGTGTTTGTGCATATTGCAGCAAGTTTGCTTTGCTACCTTATGTCCCAGCCAAGCTATCAACCAAGCATGAAGCCGCAATAAAGACACGTTCTAATACAAATACTCAAAAACCACACGCCCCATGAGCTTTTCTCAAGAAGCACTCTGTGTGCTCTGCCAAAATAAGGAAATAGACACAGAAAGAAAAAAAAAAAAAAAAAGGCGTGGGATCCAGCAATCTGGAGATTCAACGCAAGAGGAAAGCGGAAGGAATCCCCCTGGCGTGATGAAGAGAGATCCCAAGACAACAGCCGGACAGTGGGCTCGGAGAAAATCCAGTCCACGTGGGAAGAGGGCAAAGGCTATGTATGAAGCTCTTCAAGATGAACCTGAAAGAATAACTCGAGTGTTCGAACATATTGACAAGCGATTTATTAAATACACAACAAGAGAAAGTATGGGGATGAGTATGTAGGACACTTAGCAATCTAACAAAAACACCAGTAGGAAAAACAAAAGGTATGTGGGAGAGAAAAAGAAATCGTGGTTTACCACAAGCCTTAGCTATCATTGGCATTTCTGCTGTTATATGGACGACTGATATAATCAAAAACACAATATAAGAATGCTGGGGCTGGGCGCAGTGGCTCACACGGGTAATCCCAGCACTTTGGAAGTCAGAAGTTCAAGACCAGACTGCAAGACCAGCCTGGCGAAAACCTATTGCTACTAAAAATACAAAAATTAGCTGGGCGTGGTGGCAGGTGCCTGTAATCCCAGCTACTCAGGAGGCTGAGGCAGGAGAATCACTTGAACCCAGGAACCAGAGGTTGCAGTGAGCTGAAATCAGGCCACTGCACTCCAGCCTGGGCAACAGAGTGAGACTCCGTCTGGGAAAAAAAAAAAAAAAAAAAAAGACTGCTGAGAACATGAGAAAATGGGAGAATAGGAAATAATAGGAAATGTATGATTTTGAAACGGGGAGAGGCAGGGGTTGGGGCAGGGTAAAAAAGAGAATTATGTCTTCGGTTTCCATATTGTGAGCTCAATAGATAGGTAGCAAAGAGCATGCTATTTAGAGACTGGAGAATTAAAGATTAAAGAATCAGTTTAAACAACTCCACATTTCTTAGATGCCCCTGAACTTTCTACTCAGGTCCTATTACTCTACTAATATATGACCTGGTCAAACAGAGCTATTCATTTATTTGACAAATAGTGTTGTTGTCAGGCATATATCTAGGAATAAGAAGAAACGTTGGTGAACAAGACAGATGTCTTTTAGATCATGGAGCTTGTGTTTCAGCAAAGACAGACAATGAATAAAACAAACAAGATCATCTGAGTGCTAAGTGCAATGAAAGCACAGAGAGCTGTGGGTGGCGGCCGGGGGGTGTTATTCTGGAGAGGGGTAGGCAGGGAAGGTCTCTATGAAGCACAAGGATGCAGCCGAAACAAGGAGTCAGCCTTGCGAAGAGCCAAGGGAAGAGTGTCTCAAATAGGGAGCAGTAACAGCCAAGGTCCATGAGTAGGACTGAGCCAGGCTTGTTTGAGGACTGAAAAAGGCAGTGAGACTGCAGCAGTAGAGAGGGGACCAGGGCAAAGTGATGGAAGATGAGGTCAGAGAGGTGGGCAGGGATCATATGGGCTCATGTAGAGCCTCGAGGGCCATACTATGCAATCTGGATTTCATTCCAAGTGCAGTGGGAGGACAGGAAGGTTTTGAGTGAGTGAGTGACATGATTTATGCTTTAAGAAATTACTTTAGCTATTCTGTGGAAAATGAATTGCAGAAGGGTGGGAATAGAAGCAGAAGAGCAGCTGGAATCTACTGCAGTTGTCCATGTAATGGATGGCCCCAGAGCTTGGATAGTGGCAGTAGGGACAGATGGAAGAGCATGGACTTGAGATACATTTGTGAAGAAAAAGGACAAGACCTACTGATGGATCCATGTGGAGGGGGAACAAAAAACCTAAGAATAACTCCTAGATCTTGGGCTAGAATAAGTGAGTGGTTGGGGTATCATTTGGTGAAATGTAGAAAGTCAAGGGAAGAACTGGCTTGGAGGACAAAAATCAAACCTTCTGTATAGATCTATGTTACCTCTGGGATGCCCAGCAAGTTAAGCAGACCAGTCAAATAGAGAGTTGCACATTTGAGCCTGGAGTGCAGAGAGAGGTCAGAGTTGCAGACACAAACTGGGTAACTCTGGGAGTTGAGAGTTGGGTGAGACCCTACTCCCATTTCTCTACCCACCTCTCACCCCAGATCAGGCATCCACTTCACCTTGCTGGATTATTCCAGCCTACTTCTTGGTCCCACTTTCAGTCTCTCCCCATGAAATCTATACTGCATGCGGCACGCCGACTCATCTCCTGGGCAAACCAATAATCATTTCTCCGGTTTGATGGAAAAAAAAAAAAAGCTTCAGTGTTTCCCATTGCCTGTGGCTCTCAGTATTGCCTTCCACCCCTTTCCTTCTCAGAGCCTGAATTCTTGTCCCCATTCTGTGTTGTGCCTCCTGATCTAGTCCTACAATTCTCTAGGTATCCCTTCCCTTCCACTCTCATTTCTGCACATTTTCACCAAGCATCTTCTAGACTGGACGCTTTGTGGGCAGGGTCTGTGTAGGATTTATCTTTGAAACTTCCCACCTTGCTTAGCATAACACTTTACATATAATAACTTTAATTTAGGAACTGCTTGCTGCATGAAGGTGCCACTCTTCTCCTTCTTAATATCCCCTCATAAAACAGGCTGATTTGTAGGACTATACCTGCCAAGCACATACCAGCACAGCTTTCCAGGATATTCTTAAGCAAAATAGCACTTCAGTCCTTCCTTGGCAGCCAAATTTCCTTAGTGTTAAGGGCTGCAGTGTTTTACTTGCCAGAAGGTTGATGTGAATAAAAACATCCAGCCCCTTGAAATGAAAATAAATGGAGGGATGGTTTATAAATATAAATGATAATGGTTAGAGCGACCTTTTAGCAAGTAATGTGATTTGCCCATTCCTTTCTGTATTTCTGTAGTGTTGGTTTTTGTTCCCCTGCTTTTGTGGGGAGGAAACAAGAAGTGTTTATTTTCTTAAGACTATTTCTATCCTTAATATCACCTTTGCACCAGTCGAGTCTTCATTAAACATTAATATTTTCTCCCAAGAAGAGACTAGCAGTTAACCTGCTATAGTAAAGTCCCCAAAGAAAAGAAAAAACGTTGGAATTTTTCCTCTATTCAAATTAAATAGGCTTAATTGTAAGATCAATTCTTACAATTCTTATTTCCTTCCCCACTGCATTAAGAAGGCAAGAGGTGATGTGTGACTTGCTCATTAGCCATTATGTTTTCAGACTGCTAAAAATAAAATAAATTTATTATTATTTTCTATTTCTGATTGCCAAAAATAAAATTAAAATGTTTGGGATATTACTCACTGACCAAATCGATGAGCTATGGACCAAAGAGAAGTAGGTGATGTTGAAACTTTGCTCACATTCTTTCTCTCAAAGTAAGTGACATTCACATTATTATCAAACAGACTAAAAAAACAATTAAACCTAAAAAGAAGGTGGCTATATTGGGACCAATGTTTTTGTTTTCATCACTGACAAAGGAAAAAAAAAAGTAGTTGAAAACCAGCCACTGAGCTTAAAGCTCAGAATCCACGCAGCTGGAGAAAAGCTAGTACAGTTGCAGGTCAGCTCATGACTTTAATTACAGACGAGGGCCAGGTGGACAGTGGATATGGAAACCTTGGGTTTGATCATTTCCAAAGCAGGGGAAAGCCATGACTGTCACACCAACTCTTCAAGAACAAAGTTCCTGGGTGGGCACAGTGGCTCACGCCTATAATCCCAACACTTTGGGAGGCCAAGGCGGGCGGATCACGAGGTCAGGACTTTGAGACGAGCCTGGCCAACATGATAAAATCTCGTTCTATTAAAATACAAAAATTAGCTGGACATGGTGGCTCATGCCTGTAATTCCAGCTACCCAGGAGGCTGAGGCAGGAGAATCGCTTGAAACCAGAAGGTGGAGGTTGCAGTGAGCTGAGATCATGCCACTGAACTCCAGTCTAGGCGAAAGAGAAAGACTCCGTCTCAAAAAAAAAAAAAAGAAGTTCCTCTCCTCTATGTGTATGTGTATGTACAAATAACTTTCTTTTTTACATATTTTTTAAATGGAACCATATTACTTCACAACCTGCCTTTTCACACGTTGATGCTATTTATCATAAAAATTGCCTTTAAAAATATTTTTACATCATTTTTAAATGGCTTATTCTATCACATGTCTGTATTTCAATAAATTCAACAAGTCTCTTGATGTTTGACTATTAATTCCAATTTTTGGCTTTTGTAAAAATTGTTTTTATGAGCAATTAATTATGTCTTTTACAATATACTTCTATAAGAGGAACTACTGTGTCTAAGAGTAGTCTAAGTGCACTTTTTTTTTTTGAGACAGAATCTCACTCTGTCATCCAGGCTGTAGTGCAATGGTGCAATCTCGGCTCACTGCAACCTCCTCCTCCCAAGTTCAAGCAATTCTCCTGTCTCGGCCTCTCAAGTAGCTGACATGACAGGTGCCCGCGACCACGCCTCGCTAATTTTTATATTTTAATAGAGACAGGGTTTCACCATTTTGGTCAGACTAGTCTCAAGCTCCTGACCCCAGGTAATCCACCTGCCTCGGCTTCCCAAAGTGCTGGGATTACAGGCGTGAGCCACTGCGCCCGGCCTAAGTGCACATTTTATCAAATATATTGCCAAACTGCTTTCCTGATAAGTTGTACCAATGTAAATTACCACAAAACAATTGTCTTTTGGGAATTACTCATTTTAATCTTTGCTATACTCATTGGTGATCAGTTGCATCCCTTTTTTTTTTTTCCATTTAATTGCTTAAACCTTAATTCATATATATACAAAGTGATCACTTATATTCTTCTTTGGTCAAGTGACATGGGCAAGTTACTTAGCTCTTGTACTTTGGTTTTCCTCATTTATAAAATGGGGATATTAATATTAGTTACCCCAGATGAATGTCATAAGTCTTAAAAAGTTAATTCAAGTAAAGCAGTTCAAGTAAAGTAGTTCCTGGTCCATAGTGAGTTCACAATTGTAACCATTAGATATTTTAGAAAATGTCTGTTCATGTTATTTCCTTGTTTTCTTATGTGGTTGTTTATCTTTTTGTTATTGACTTTTAAGAGGTCTTACTACATTAATGATATTAACTATTATTTTTTATACATAATTAAATATTTCTTTCAACTTTATTATTTTCCTTTTCAACTTTCTGATGTTAATTTTTTTGGCCATGTAAAAGTCTAAAAGTTTTATATTATTAAATCTATTCATCTTAAGCCAGAATAAATTACAGAGATCAAATAGTCAAAACACAAGAAAAATAGCAGAGGAAAGCAGAGGAAATAGCCCTAGTTTGTAAGAAAGAAAATGACTAATCAATTTGACTTAAAAATCTAAAGTTTTCTATAAAAAAAAAACTGTAAACAAATTTAAGGTACGAGAAAAGTTTTTTAAATGTTAAAATATATAATAGACATAAGGCTAATCTCCTGAAAATACAAATCTGTAAGAAACAATAAAAGTAAGGAAAGTCTATAGTCAATTCAAAGAAAAATAAATATAAATGTCCTGCATCACTCATAATTAAAATAAGATGCCATTTTTTAAATATAGATTTATAAAGAGTCTAAAAAATTATTTATGCACAACATTGTAGTCATGTACAGTTGTGTAGAGTGTTGACTGCAGTAGGACACCTAGGTAAGAGAATGAGTGGGAACTAAATTCCTGCTAATGTTCCACTTGTTAAGTCTGTGCTGTGGAGCTGCCTCACCAGAGGAAGTGACTTCTAATTCTCACAAGGCTATGGGCTAAGAGTGACCCTGATATGCAGTGGTGGTGACAGAGTACAGAAACACAAAGTCTCATATAATAAGCAGATACACTGAGAGAGCCTCTTTGAGAGTAATGTAGCAAAGTCTATCAAAATAAAACACACAAATCTTTTAACCTAGCCACTCTACTGCTAATACGTCATTAGGACATGTAGCTTGCAGTTGTCCATGTATGGATGGTCCCAGAGCTTGGATAGTGGCAGTAAGGACAGATGGAAGAGCATGGACTTGAGATATATTTGGGAAGAAAAAAGGGCAAGACCTGCTGATGGATCCATGTGGAGCAGGGAAGGAAAACCTAAGAATAACTTCTAGATCTTGGGCTAGAATAAGTGAGTGGTTGGAGTATCATTTGGTGAAATGTAGAAAGTCAAGGGAAGAACTGGCTTGGAGGACAAAATCAAATATTCCATTAGATCTACGTTACCTCTGGGATGCCCAGCAAGTTTTCAAGCAGAATTGTCAAATAGGGAGTTGCATATTTGAGCCTGGAGTGCAGAGAGAGGTCATAGATACGGATGTTCATTTCAGTATTGTTCACAATAGCATACACATACGCAGATAACCCAGGAACAATGTTAAAATACAACTGGATTATTTTAAAGGAAGTTTTGATATATCCACATACTATAATCGTGTTCATTTATAGGATTAAAGAGATCAAGATGGAAATATTTTCAAGTTATATTACACGAAAAATTTGAAGTATTGGGCAGTAAGTATAGTATGTCTTGTTTGACTGCTGACAAAGATATCTATGAATGAAAACTATGTGGAATGAAAAAAAATTGTTCATGCTGGGTTATAGATGGAAAGTGGGACTGGAGGATTCGGGGAGGGGGTAAACTCCTTTTTATCCCAAACCATCTTGTAATGTTTGCCTTCCTACCATGTGCATATTACACCGTAAAGCAAACAAACTCTATCAGTTTTTGCCTTTAGGACTTCTTCCTGTGCCTGGTTTACAAGGAAGTGGATAAATGTTCTGGACAAGACAAATACAGGGCCCTGAATAAAACTTGGAAGCCCAGAGACACAGATAAATACAGGTTCTATCACAACCTAGGTATGATCCTGCACACTTTATTTACTTGTTCTCTTATCTCTTAAAAATGGGGACAGTGGCATTGTCTGCCCTTTCAACCCAAGGGTTGAGGAGAAGCAGCCAAGTGTTGATCTGTGGCACTGTGAAAATGGGGTGGGGTTGGAAAAAACTAGAAGAAATAGTTACTAGATTCAGACACCTCCCTTCAGACAATACAGTCAGAGTACTGTAATTCTTGGAATAAAAAAAGAATATAAATAATACATACCTCTCATTCATATAGTCATTGGGTTAAAGCAGTCAAACTATTTGCTGACTCATTCATATATTCATCAAAAACTTATTGTATCCAATCTACCATGCTCTATACTTGGCAATGAAATACCAGAAATCTCAGTCCTCCTAAGGCATGATGCCAGAGGGTACTGAAACCATCCTATTTGGGGGCATATTGTTTTAGTCTGTACTTAGAAATAATGGATCCAATTCTCAGTAAAATACTTGTAAACCTAACCCAGCAACATACAAAACGGATTATACACATTACCCAAGTGAGATTTATCCCAGGAATGCAAGGTTGGTTTAACAACCAAAAACCAATTAATGTAACGTGACAAATGAATAGGATAAAGAACAAAAACCACACGACCACCTCAATAGAGGCAGGAAAAACCTTTGATAAAATTGAACAATCTTTATGATAAAAACACTGACAAACTAGGAATAGAAGAGAACTTTTTGACAAAGGGAACCTATGAAGAAACCATAGCTAATAGCACAGTTAATGGTTAAAAAAAAAAAAAAAAAAAAAAGACTTTTCTTTGTTAGATCAGGAACAAGACAAAAATGCTCACAACTGCTGCTTCTACTTAACATTGGCCTAAAGGTTCTAGCCAGAACTATTAAATAAGAAAAAAAAAAAAAGGCATTCAACTCTAAAAGGAGGAATTAAAATGTTGTTTCTTTGCACACGTAAATAGATCTTGTATATAGTATGATCTTGTATATAGAAAATCATAAGGAATCCACTGAAAAACTAGTAGGACTAAAAAATGAGTTCAGGCCAGGCACAGTGGCTCATGGCTATAATCTCTGCAATTTTGGAAGACCCAGGTGAGTAGATCTCTTGAGCTCTAGAGTTTGAGATCAGCCTGGGCAACACAGCAAAACCCCATCTCTACCAACAATACAAAAATTAGCCAGGCATGGTGGTGGGCACCAGTGGTCCCAGCTACTCAAGAGGCTGATGTTGGAGGATCACTTGAGCCCAGAAGGTTGAGGCTGCAGTGAATGAGCCATAATCACACCACTGCACTACACTGAAAACTACAAAACATGCTGAAAAGAGAGAAGATATAAAGAAATGGAAAGACATCTATGTTCATGGATTAGAAGACTTCTTATTGTTAAGATAGCAATACTACCCAAATTGATCTACAGGTTCAATACAATTGCTTCAAAATCCTAATTGGCTTTTTTGCAGAAATCGACAGGTTGATTGCAAAACTCATATGAAAATGCAAGGGAACCAGAATAACCAGTAGAAACTTTTAAATGAACAAAGTTGAAAAACTCATAGTTCTAGGTTTCAAAATTTGTTACAAAGCTACAGTAATCTAGACATTGTGGTAATTGGCATTACCACATTGAGAGTCCAGAAGTAAACCCTTACATATACAGTCAATCAATTTTTGACAACAGTGGAACACCATTCAATGGGGAAAGAACTGTCTTTTCAACAAATGGTGCTGGGACAACTGGATATTCATATATAAAAGAACGAAGTTGAAACCCTACATCACACCACACATAAAAATTAACTCAAAATGTATTACTGAACTAAATGTAAGAGCCAAAATTATAAAACTCTCGGAAGAAAACATAGGTGTAAATCTTCTTGCCTTGGTTAGGCAGTAGTTCTCAGATGTGATACCAAAAACACAAATTACAAAAGAAAAAGATTGATAAACTGCTCATCATCAAAACTTTAAAAATCTGAGCAGCAAATCACACTATCAAGATGAAAGGACAACCCAGAGAATGGCAGAAAATATTTGCAAATCATGTATCTGACAAGGGATTTGGATCTAGTATATAAAGAACTCCTAAAACTCCAACGGAAGTCAAATTATCCAGCTAAAATTAGGCAGAGGACCTGAAGACATTTTTTTCCAAAGAAGATATACAAATGGCCAATAAGCACATGAAAAGATCCTCAAGGTCATTAGTAATTAAAGGAAATCAAAACCACAGGATATAACTTCACACCTACTAAGATGGCTATAATCAAAAAGACAGTAGCAAATGTTGGTAAGGATATGAAGAAATTGGAACTTTCATACACTGCTGGCAGGAATGTAAAATGGTCTAGCTTCTTTGGAAACTGCTTGGCAACACCATAAAAGGTTAAACATAGAACTACCTACCATATAATCTAGCAATTCCACTACTAAATATATACCTGAGAAATGAAAACATATTTTCACAACAGCTTGTACATTAAGTTCAGAGTAGCATTATTCATAAATAGCCCAGAGCAGAAATAACCCAAATGTCCATCAACTGATAAATGGATAATTAAAATGTGGCTTGTTCATACAGTAGAATATTATTTGGCAATAAAAAGAAATGAACAACTGATACATGCTACAACATGGATGACCCTTGAAAACATTATGCTAACTGAAAGAAGCCAGTCACAAAATGACATATTATGATTCCATTGATATGAAATGTTCTCACTAAGCAAATCTATAGAGACAGAAGAGTTGATTAGTGTTTAATTAAAGTAGAGCCCGCTGGTTGAATAGGGTGGGAATAGAGACTGAGGGTCACATTACACTGTGAACAAACTGAAAAACAATGAACTGTACACTTTCCATGGGTGAATTTTATAGTATGTGAATTATACGTCAATACAGCTGTTTTTTTAAAAAATAATGGATCTAACTGCATATTTTCAGAAAAAATTATTAATGGTCTTCCTAGAACCCAGAGAATTAGGTGCAACCTAAATTGAAAGGCTCTAGAGAGCCTAAAGTCAAAACGGGGAGAAGCAAGCTAACTTCTAGCCTATAATGAAGATTTTTACAAAAGGCCAAATTGAGCGATAAGTATGAATAATTAAACTCTGTGCTATTGATTCCTTTGACTTTAACAGATTTTCGCCCACTAAGCAATTAAGATGAGAATCATCTTTAATACTGTAATCCGAAGCAGCTGCTCCAGACTTAAACAACTAGTCAATGGCTAAGATCAAACAAGGATCTTCACACCATCTGTAAAGCCAGAGTTAAACAGCTAGCAAGGAGTGAACAAAATACCTGGAATAGTAGAGAGTTTGACAGTCTCAGACTCAGAAAAATACAGACATGAATATAAAACTCAGCGAACGTTATTTTATTTATTTTTTATTTTTTGTTTTTATTTTTTGGTTTTCACTTAGAATCTGATGACAAACCTTCAGGGCAACGGGGTAGCTCTAACAGACTTAGAAATACTGGATACCACGAGAAAATTGTTCTGCTTTTACAATACCACAACTTAAGTCATAACTACTGTCAGCCCTTAACTGAAAAAAAACCCTCGATTTATGATGTATGGATTGGTCATTTCAATTCATACACATTTTTAATCCACAAAACTGAGGACCTGCAATTTAAGAATAACACCATTGTGTGAGATATTTCTCTTAATTATATTCTACGATCAAGCATAACTTTTTGTTTAAAACACTTTTTACTTAAGTAGATTACAGTTTCTCATTATAATCAGTCATTTGATTTGGAATTATAGCAATCCGGGTGTTTTTTGCTGTACTGGGTAAGAAGCAGGGAGTCTCACTTCAGGATTTTATTTGCTTGTTAGACATCATTTATATAGTACTCCTTGATTTTTATTAAGGCAAAATTTGCTTTTCTAATATTCACTCGAATAACATTTTGTGATAAAAATCACTAAATTCAGGACAATACTTTCTGTATACCTCTCGTATTGGAGTACTAATTTATTTCTATCTTTGCCGGTGCACAAATTTAAAAATATAACCCTTCCTTGAAATGAAAAGAAGTCTCACACTACTTTAAGGTAGGACAAAGGAAATCGAGTCTTATTTGCACAAAATAGTTTTACTAAATTTAAAATCCTACTAATAGTTTTACTAAATTTAAAATCCTAAATTTAAAATTGAGTAGGATTTTAAAAATCTCTCGAAAAGCTATCAACATGAAGTCTTTTTGATGTTCAGAGCTGTAGCCATGTCATTAATGGTAAAGAAGGTATATTCTGATTCTGATGTCTCTTCTTTGCAGAGAGGTCTTCTATGATATTAACAGAAACCTCAGGAAAGCTTGTGGTATCTCAGGGAGTGAAGCTGTGCTACCTAAAGAAACCCACTGGGTATAAAGTGGGGTGGGAGGTTGGAATGACAGAATGCTATCTAGCTAGACATCCTGAGGCAGATTAAAAACCTTCCTCTGTGCCCTGTCATTTCCTTTCAGCAAGATCCTGTTGATGTTTGCACAATTTCAAAAGTGTATCAAATATCTCAATGAACGACATAAATGGTCCCTTTGAGTTTTATTTTTAATCGTTGATGGAAAAATATCAAAATAGTACCTTTTAAATTTATTTCCTTATCCAATCACAAGTAACACCACCAAACAGTTTTTTTTTTTTTTTTTAAGCCCTACACTGCTGGGGAAATGCCAGACGTACCTTCCTTCCCTCTTTTTGTTTAAGAAAATGGAAAAAAAGAGACTTTTAAAACAGAGCATTAGAACTCAGACACGTTACACACGTTTCCATAAAACTAACTTTAGTCCTGGAGAACTAAGTTCATGAGATATGTTTCCCTAAATGTTATAGCTGCTGTGTCTATTATAAACAAAACAAGTCTCATTTGAAACAATTACGCATTTCGGGGGTAGTTATTAAGTATTCAGCGTTCTGCCAGGATAAGGCGATCAGCGCTTCTGCTCCGAATGACAAACCATAAATCAGTTGACAAGCTTGAAAGCATTCATTCCTAGTCTGCTTGCAAGCCAAGCGTAAATACAGAAAAACCTGTTGGCATGTTTCTCTTGCTCTCTAAGTTTCGCGTTTTTAAAAACACAGTAATACACAAATGGCGTTTCCCGTAAGTTTCTGGCTTCGAAATAATTTGGATACAAAACCACAGCGAAGCTCCGCGCACAGAAAAATGGAGCCTGTGCCTTTAAGGTAAAATCGGCTGGATCCCAAAAGGCATTCCTCTTTCACGACAAAGAGTTTGGCGAGCGCTACCTCTGGGGTTTCTCCGAGGGACTTGGCGGGTCCGAGCGGAACCCGACCAGACGACTAGCCCTGCCTGCCCTGGGGCCCCGCCGCCAGCCCCGCGCCCGCGCCCGCGCCCGCGCGGCGGGAGCGCATCGCGTGCGCCCGGGACTCACCGCTGCCGGGCTGCGGGGACAGCGTGGACACCGAGGTCTGGCCCATGACTGGGGTCGCAGGGCCAGGTCCAGCGATCACGCGGCTCCTTTGGTCCTTCGATCATGGGTCCGCTCCCAGCCAGACTTCCAAGCGTTCATGTCCCGGCCTGTGCCTAGCGGCCCGCCGGGTCCCCTCACCTTCTCCCCCGCGCGGGTCTCCCAGCCCGGCCGGCCGCAGCCGGCGCGGCGGATCCTGCCCAGCGGATGCCTGTCATTCCTCTATGCAGATTAGCTGGGGTCAGGGGTCACGGGGGAAGAAGGGGGGTGAGGGCGATAGGGAGGGGAGGAGGGGGAAGCGGGGGGAGGGCGCAGGAGCAGGGGATAGGGGAAGCCCCCGGCCGGCCCCGCAGCACCCGCACACCCTCAGGGTGGTAGGGAGCTCAGGCTTTCAGGCTACTCCTCTTTAACTTAAAAGGTTCAAAGTCAAATGATCCTTAAGGACTACAAGAAAATGAATTAAAGTATTTAGTCACGGTACTTAATTTAACAAAATTTGTTTCTTAAAAGTTATTTCCTTCCTTACATTCTATTTGCGGTATTGCGGCACTCTCATGTCCCGTGCCTATTTTTTTTTCTCGTTTTAAAAATTACCTTCCTTTTAACAAATATAATTCTTTTTTAAAAAAAGCATAATGGCCTCAATCAGGCTCGACAACAAATCTAAATGATAGGTCTATGTGTGAGATCAACAAAGTATACTGTTTGCTGTCTCCTACCTGAAACTGTGGAGTGCTCACCTCTCCTTTATTTCAAAAGAATTACTGTGAAATAAAGTGATTAAAATACACAAAAGGGGAAAAGAACTATAACAAACTTGAAAGGTGAATTAAACCCTTCTATAATATCCTGTTAAATCTCATTCTTCTTAAAAATATGAATACAAATAAATATCCTTCATATTTACAATTGATGATTAGTATGATAAGTAATCTACATACTATATATACAATGTGTTTGTGTGTGTATATATATATACACAGTATATGGAACATCTATATTTGGTGCATTAGATTGGATGGTGATTACTGGATGTGCTCATTTTATGAAAATTCATTGAGATGTCTAAAATGATGTGTGCACTTTGCTGCAGGTATATATTTCATTAAAAAGTAAAAAATACCAGAAAGTGCAATATATTTAGGTCATTTACCACAGCTTTCTGAACTAACATGAAAATCATTTTTTTCTAAAATATTTATTATTAAGATTGTGCAGACCTTGTCTGATTTTTTTGAAAGACACTTGTCTGTTTCGTCATGGTTAATTAAGTTGCCCTATTTTTTTCACACCCAAACAGCCCACCCACCACTGTGAGGAAGATCTTTTCCCTAGAACAGTGTGATCCCTTATCTTCTTCCCTTTGCCTAATTCACTCTTAAGAAACACTGAATTTTTTTTTTTTTTAAGAAATTGAGGATTTAACCAAAACGTGAGTTCTAATTAGGACAATAAAATTAATCCTAACTACATTTCCTTATAAATACAAAAATGTGTCTTGGAAACACATCCCACCTGGGGAGCTAAGCGATGAGAGTAAGCAATTATAATGGCTGGCTCCTCCAGCTCTTTGCTTTGAGTTGCTGTAAGAAAAAAAAACAAACAAAAGTGGTTAAAGGTAAGTTAAGAGGGAGAATGACTCACTCTTCCTTTTGACAGAGCCTATCTGATAAAGGGAGGTCACTGATCAGAGGAAATACACAGTAAATTTTGCATATTCAAAATATGTAACTATAATAATTTTTAAATACTGATAAAAGTTAAAGTTTGAGGTTGCTATCATTTCTTCTTTTCCTCGAGAAACAATAGTATATTTCTATTACTTCTATAAATTCTTATTTCAAAGATCAAGGAAGTGCACTTTAGTTCCAGTTTTTCAGGATTTGCTTAATACAGCTATATTTACCTTATTCAAGACCTTTCATGATTTGCTAGTTAATATAATCTTCAGCCTCATCTGGGATTCCTATAATACCCCAACCAGGTTATGCAATTTTCTCTGAAACTCTTCCAGTTCCATTACATTATCCTTGAAGCATGTCAACCAAAACTGCAGGAAGTGTGCATTAAGGTTTCCTTCTAAGAGTGGGACAGTTCTTCTTCTTGGTTTCTAGAGCGTCTGATGGGGCTTGGCATTTAAGTGGCCTTTTTTTTTTTTTTTTATCACAGCTAACAAGTTATACTAATAAACAGAAAACGTCTACAGAAATCTCTAAATTTCATTTCTAGGTTGTAACGCAAAGGTTAGAAATTACCATTTAACAAGAGAATGTTAAGATAATTTTCCCCCAAATTGCCAAATTGCCTTATTAGAACTCACACAGTTTTACTAAGAGTTCTGGGTGTTAATCCCATGGGTTTATAGTTTAAATCTGGAAACATTTAATGTCATCTGAAAGGTATGGACATTTCTCTGTATACTACCTCTCTCTAGGGAATTTATTAAAATGCTAAGCAAGATTAGTCTCAATACCTAACTCTGAGGAAGCTATCTATTTGTAATTCTGCAGCATTTATCCCATTGGTCCTACTCTTTGTTCTCTATTTTTAAACCAATCTTTTATCCAGTGATATCCTGGTAAATGCTTAACTGGTTTGGGCTGGGGGTGAGGAGGCAGGAGGCAGCCTCAGACTGCTTTGTTTATTGTGATGTAAATACTCCTGCAGTGACCTATTCTACAGGCCTCCAACCAGCTAGCAAAACTGATATCAAACAGCTTGCAGAATTCCTTGAAATGTAACAATTTGACCCGCCAGCCTGTGTAAACTGCCTTCAGCACACCACTACTTTTCTCTGTTATAATAATGCCGCATTATATCATACCATGGCTGAGTTTGAGGAACAGCTTCTATTTAGCCTTCCTAAAAATATAGACTAATGGCATCTACTGATTTTTTCCACGGAACACTCTAAATATTTTTCAAGCTCTGAAAGAACTATTGTGATTTATTCATTTATTTCCAGAAAGAAATTAAAGTAAGTGAATTAGTGAGGCAGAATTTCCCCTTCTGAAAGCCAGTGTGCATTTACGACAAAAAGTTGTACTTACTGGGTTTTCAAGCATTCTGCCCTATAACACAGACTTCACTGGCTTGTCTGATTTGGGAAGTCTTCGACTCACCCACCTGGGGTACCCAAAGTGACACTTGCACTCCTCCTGGATGGAAGCCACTCTATCTATTAGGTAAAAGTTAAAGTGGACATAAGACTAAACATGGGCAATCTGGACCATTTGTGAGAAAATCCTTTACTAGGTCAAAGTCCAAGTGGCAGACATACAACTTGGTGCCTTTAGAGAAGATGGTTTACAATGACTACAGTCACCACTATCAAATCCTGTAACTTAGGTTACTGCCAGACTTTTCTAGGCAGCCAAATCTAGCATGGAGCAGGAAGAAGAGGGAAACTTCCTCAGAACACAAATGCCATGAGTACTAATCCTGGAGGTCTCTGCCTTGTCCAGATGCTGCCAGCTGTGTGAGGACTCATTTTGAGACACCAGCTGTTAGGGGTGGAGGAATTATGGTGGGAAGGAAGGGGTAGGCAGGGTCCCAAGAGATGAGATGGTTGATCAGAACAGCAGTGACCTGGGAGGCAACAGTGGTTGATAGTGGCCATATACAAGCAGATGAAGATTACATTAATTGACACCCTTATTTCTGGATTTGACCATAAACATCCTGCGAATTAGTGACACTTCCTTGGCTAATGGGAATTACAGCCATAGAAAAATTCTTTCTTAATGGGAAGGAAATGAATTAAAACGTAGCAGTTCTGCTAACAGGATACTAAAAACTGATATGCAAAAGTTGTTTTAACTATTCAGGTAGTTTGTACTAGAAGATCTTCTGGTTTTTAAAAACTTTGTATTTCTTCAAAACTTGGCTACATTTTGTAAGAGCCGGCTTACTTAGAAAAATATAAAAAGGGAATGGGAGCTTTACTAGATATTCTAAATTCAGTGAAAACTGTATATGTAACTAATGTTTACTTTGTAAAATGTTACTCTATAGAAGTTGCAACTAAATGGCTACTATATCTTAAATTTTAACAATTCTGAGAGATGCTGGTTTTAACAGGATGATGCTAAAAGACAAAGGAAAGCTTTTGTTAAGGAAAGAGTTACAACTTTGCATATTCTAGTTATATTAAGCATCAGTAGAAGACCACATTCCACAAGTATTAGAACAGGAAGCAAACCTGAAAGACAGGCTTTTCTTTCCTATTGTTCTCATATTTTCATGTGATTTATTTCCTGAGTTTTCCTTCTTCTGCTTGCTCAAGCTAAAAGGATTAACAAAATACCTAGCCTGTGCCTCACCCCGCATGAGTCTCTGCAGAGACGGGGTGTGGCTCACGTGTGCTTACTTACTGAGTGAGCCCCACAGTTGGAAGATTTATGCTGGAAAAGAAAGACCTCAAGGGGTGGTGCTGGAATTTCCTTTTCCAAAGACATTCTCCCTACCCTGGGAGGAAAAGTGTCTGTAATTTTGCTCCACTTCATTTCATAAGCAAAACAAAGTACTCATCCATAGTATTAAAACTCCAAAAATTGCTATAAAACGAATAATCTTTAATTTATTCACCAAAATCTAAAGAGAACAGTCCTTAAAGACATCTTTTATATGACTGCCCAATTTACCCAAAATAATTGCTTCCAGTAAGGCCCAAATCTTTGTTTTGTTAACCATTACATCCATCCTTGCAAACTAACAAAATTTGCCTGGCAAATAGAGGGTACTCAATATGTAGATGATAAATTAAAAATAAGCATTTATGTTATCTCCTTAATGATAACTTCCAAGTATGGACAAAAAAAATATCTGGGAATACATGTAAAATTTTGGTAATAATATAGTATGTTGACTCCATAGCAAGAGAATATCAAGTCTGTCGGTGACTATAAATTTTCTTTTGTATGCCACTCTGAAATAATCATCTATCTACTCATTCAACTAGAATTGACTGAGGACCTCCCATGGGCATGGCACCTCTGGCACATGGCATAAGGAAAGTGAGGTATGGACTCTCCCATGGCGGAGTTCGTAGTGTGGGTACAGGGTGGGGGGTGGGGTGGGTGTTGCAGCCTACAAATACATGATCCTAACAGCGGAGGAACAGAAAAGTCGTTCCTCCAGCTGGAAGTGGTGACTCATGCCTGTAATCCCAGCACTTTGGGAGGACCAGGTGGGCAGATCACTTGAGGTCAGGAGCTCGAGACCAGTCAGGCCAGCATGGTGAAACTAAAAATACAAAAATTATCTGGCTGTGGTGGCGCACTCCTGTAATCTCAGCTACTAGGGAGGCTGAGACAGGAGAATCGCTTGAACCCGAGAGGTGGAGGTTGCAGTGAGCCGAGATTGCGCCATTGCACTCCAGCCTGGGCAACAGAGTGAGACTCCGTCTCAAAAAAAAAAAAAAAAAAACGACAACAACAACTAGTTTGTTCCTCCAATTGCTAGGGGTGCCCAGTAGGCTGGTACAGAGAAGGCTCTGAACTTTAGCAAATTACTAAATACATATTTTTGCCATACAGAGGTGCTCATTCATTCTGAAGTTGCCCCAAGACTGTGAAGTGCTCCCTGAATTAAAGAAAGATTAAATTCTAATAGCATGTGGTCAGAATTAACTGTATTTGTTTGTTTATTGCTTGCAGCTTTTTTGTCTTTCTTTTTTTTTTTTAATTTTGAGACAGGGTCTTGCTCCGTGGCCCAGGTTGGAGTGCAGTGGTATAATCATTGCTCACTGTAGCCTTGAACTCCTGGACTCAAGCAATCCTCCCACCCCAGCCTCCCAAGTAGCTGGGACTACAGGTGCTTCCCACCATGCCCAGCTAATTATTTGTATTTTTTTTTTTTTAGAGATAGGGTCTCACTATATTGCCCAGGCTTGCTTGCAGTTTTTTGAAGAATAAGTTATGGACCCTGAAATGTATCCATTTCAAGCAAACCATTCAATAAATTTTAATAAACATGTAGTCCAACCAACAGCACAATCAAGTTTCAGAAAACTTTGAGAACCCTCGGGTACTCCATCATGTCCTTTTGCAGTTAATTCCTGTTTCACATCTTTATACCACCCCTGGCATTAGGGAACTGCCGACCTGTTTTCCATGTCCATAGTTTTGATTTATCTAAAATTTCTTACAAATGGAGTAATATTATATACAGTTTTTTTTTTTTAATCTGGTTTGTTTCATCTAATGTTTTTGATATTCATCCATGTTGCTCTATCTGTATTTTGTTCCTTTTTGTTCTAGGTTGCCTTCCATTGTATGGCTATACAAAAGTTTGTTTATCTATTTACCAATTAATGGGCATTTGGGATGTAACTATATTTCACTGTATTCCTGCTCTATGAAAAGACTTTGGGTCTATATTGTGTTACATATGTGCTAGTTCTATATTAATAATAAGTCACTGATTGGTTCACCATTCACTCAATAAATATTTATTATGCATTTCCTTTGTACCAGTCTGTGTTCTAGGTACTTAGGAGATAGAATTGTACAAAATACAAAAACCCCTGCACTCGTAGAGCCTCCATTCTAATGGAATGACAGAAAATAAGCAATAAACATAATAAACCAGTAAACTTTATAACAACTTAGAAGATGAAAAGTGCTATGAAATACAGAACAGTAAGAGAGGTTGGACCGGCATGTAGTGGTCACAGTAGTCCTCACTGAGAAGATAATGTTTAAGCAAAAACACGAAGGAGGTAATGGAGTTAACCATATGGCTCTCTGGGGAAGAGGTGTTCCAAGAAGAAAGACCCAGTTAATATAAAGACAGGAGCATGGCATGTGTTTGAGGAACCCAGGGTAAATGGGGTGGTTGGAGTATATAGAATAAGAGAGGTAAAGATGAGGAGAAGAAGATTATAACCAGGTAGGAACTTGTAGTTAACTATAAAGACTTTGGGCCAGGGGCGGTGGCTCAGACCTGTAATCCCAGCACTTTGGGAGGCCAAGTTGGGTGGATCACGAGGTCAGGAGTTCAAGACAAGCCTGGCCAACATGGTGGAACCCCATCTTTACAAAAATTAGCTAGACGTGGTGTTGCGTTCCTGTAATCCCAGCTACTCTGGAGGCTGAGGCAGGAGAATTGCTTGAAATGGGAACCAGGAGGTGGAGGGTGCAGTGAGCTGAGATCGTGCCACTGCACTCCAGCTTGGGATACAGAGCGAGACTCCATTTCAAAAAAAAAAAAAAAAAAGACCTTGGCCTTCTTCTTCTCCAAAGATTCACAACTCCTCACCAGCAAGGCAACAAAAATGGATAGAGAAAGAATTTGATGAATTGATAGAAGTAGGTTTCAAAAGGTGAGTAATAACAAACTCCTCCAAGCTAAAGGAGCATGTTCTAACCCAATGCAAGGAAGCTAAGAACCCAGAAAAATGGTAGAGGAATTGCTAACTAGAATCACCAGTTTAGAGAAGAACATAAATGACCTGATGGAGCTGAAAAACACAGCACAAGAACTTCGTAAAGCATACACAAGTATCAATAGCCAAATCGATCAGGTGGAAGAAAGAATATCAGAGACTGAAGATCAACATAATGAAATAAAGTGTGAAGACAAGCTTAGAGAAAAAAGAATGAAAAGGAATGAACAAAGCCTCCAAGAAATATGGGACTATGTGAAAAGACCAAACCTACGTTTGATTGGTGTACCTGAAAGTGACAAGGAGAATGGAACCAAGTTGGAAAACACTCTTCAGGATATTATCCAGGAGAACTTCCCCAACCTCACAAGACATGCCCACATTCAAATTCAGGAAATACAGAGAACACCACAAAGATACTCCGCAAGAAGAGCAACCCCAAGACACATAATTGTCAGATTCACTAAGGTTGAAATGAAGGCAAAAAAATGTTAAGGGCAGCCAGAGAGAAAGGTCGGGTTACCCACAAAAACAAACCCATCAGACTAACAGCAGATCTCTCAGCAAAAACCCTACAAGACAGAGGACAGTGGGGGCCAATATTCAACATTCATAAAGAAAAGAATTTTCAACCCAGAATTTCATATCCAACCAAACTAAGCTTCATAAGCAAAGGAGAAATAAAATTCTTTATAGACAAGCAAATGTTGAGAGATATCACCACCAGGCTGCCTTATAAGAGCACCTGAAGGAAGCACCAAATATGGAAAGGAAAAACTGGTAACAGCCACTGCAAAAACATACCAAATTGTAAAAGCCATCGACACTATGAAGAAACTGCATCAACTAACAGGCAAAATAACCAGCTAGCATCATAATGATGGGATCATATTCACACATAACAATATTAACCTTAAATGTAAACAGGCTAAATGCCCCAACTAAAAGACACAGATTGGCACACTGGATAAAGAGTCAAGACTCATCAGTGTGCAAAGACACACATCGGCTCAAAATAAAGGGATGGAGGAATATTTACCAAGCAAATGGGAAGCAAATGAAAAAAAAAAAAAAAAAGCAGGGGTTGCAATCCTAGTCTCTGATAAAGCAGGCTTTAAACCAACAAAGATCAAAAGAGACAAGGCCATTACATAATGGTAAAGGGATCAATTCAACAAGAAGAACTAACTATCCTAAATATATATGCATGAAATATAGGAGCACCCTGATTTATAAAGCAAGTTCTTAGAGACCTACAAAGAGACTCAGACTCCCACACAATAGTAGTGGGAGACTTTAGCATGCCACTGTCCCTAATGGACAGATCAATGAGACAGAAAATTAACAAGGATATTCAAGACTTGAACTCAGCTCTGGACAAAGCAGACCTAATAGATATCTACAGAATTCTACACCTGAAATCAACAAAATATACATTCTTCTCAGCACATCGCACTTATTCTAAAATTGACCACATAATTGGAAGTAAAACACTCCTCAGCAAATGTAAAACAACAGAAACCACAACAAACTGTCTCTCAGAACACAGTGCAATCAAATTAGAAGTCAGGATTAAGAAACTTACTCAAAACTGCACAACTACATGGAAACTGAACAACCTGCTCCTGAATGACTACTGGGTAAATAACAAAATTAAGGCAGAAATAAATAAGTTATTTGAAACCAGTGAGAAAAAAGACACAGCACACCAGAATCTCTGGGACACAGCTAAAGCAGTGTTTAGAGAGAAATTTATAGCACTACATGCCCACAGGAGAAAGCAGGAAAGATCTAAAATCAACACCTTAACATCACAATTAAAAGAACTAGAGAAGCAACAGCAAACACATTCAAAAGCTTGTAGAAAACAAGAAATAACTAAGATCAGGGCAGAACTGAAGGAGACACAGAAACAAAAATCCCTTCAAAAAATAAATGAATCCAGGAGTTGGTTTTTTGAAAAGATTAACAAAATAGACCACTACCAGACTAATAAAGAAGAAAAGAGAGAAGAATCAAGTAGACACAATAAAAAATGATAAAGAGGATATCACCACCGATCCCACAGAAATACAAACTACTATCAGAGAATACTATAAATACCTCTATCCAAATAAACTAGAAAATCTGGAAGAAGTGGATAAATTCCTATACACATACGTCCTCCCAAGACTAAACCAGGAAGAAGTCAAATCCCTTAATAGACCAATAACAAGTTCTGAAATTGAAGCAGTAATGAATAGCCTACCAACAAAAAAAAAAAAAAAAAAAAAAAAAAAAAAAAGCCCAGGACCAGACAGATTCAGAGCCAAATTATACCAGAGGTACAGAGAGGAGCACTATTCCAAACAATAGAAAAAGAGGAATTACCTCCCTAACTCATTTTATGAGGCCAGCATCATCCTGATACCAAAACCTGGCAGAGACACAACAAAAAAAGAAAATTTCTGGCCAATATTCCTAGTGAACATAGATGTGAAAATCCTCAATAAATACTGGCAAACCAAATCCAGCAGCACATCAAAAAGCTTATCCACCATGATCAAGTCAGCTCCATCCCTGGGATGCAAGGCTAGTTCAACATATGCAAATCAATAAATGTAATCCATCACATAAACAGAACCAATGACAAAAACCACATGATTATCTCAATAGATGCAGAAAAGGCCTTTGACAAAACACCCCTTCAGGCTAAAAACTCTAAATAAACTAGGTATTGATGGGATGTATCTCAAAATAATAAGAGCTATTTATGACAAACCCACAGTCAACAACATACTGAATGGGCAAAAGCTGGAATCATTCCCTTTGAAAACTCGCACAAGACAAGGATGCCCTCTCTCACCACTCCTATTCAACATAGTATTGGAAGTCCTGGCCAGGGCAATCAGGCAAGAGAAAGAAATAAAGCATATTCAAATAGGAAGACAAGAAGTCAAATTGTCTCTGTCTGCAGATGACATGACTGTATATTTAGAAAACCCCATCATCTCAGCCCCAAATCTCCTTATGCTGATAAGCAACTTCAGCAAAGTCTCAGGATACAAAATCAATGTGCAAAAATCACAAGCATTACTATACATCAATAACAGACAAACAGAGAGCAAAATCATGAGTGAACTCCAATTCACAATTGCTACAAAGAGAATAAAATACCTAGGAATACAACTTACAAGAGATGTGGAGGACCTCTTCAAGGAGAACCGCAAATTACTACTCAAGGAAATAAGAGAGGACACAAACAAATGGAAAAACATTCCATGCTCATGGATGGGAAGAATCAATATCATAAAAATGGCCATACTGTCCAAAGTAATTTATAGATTCAATGTTATCCCCATGAAGCTACCAGTGACTTTCTTCAAAGAATTTTTAAAAACTACTTTAAATTCCATATGAAACCAAAAAAGAACTTGTATAGCCAAGACAATCCTAAGCAAAAAGAGCAAAGCTGGAGGCATCACACTACCTGACTTCAAACTATACTACAAGGCTGCAGTAACCAAAACAGCATGGTACTGGTACCAAAACAGATATATACACCAAAGGAACAGAGAAGAGGCCTCAGAAATAATGCCGCACATCTGCAACTATCTGATCTTTGACAAATCTTACAAAAACAAGCAATGCAGAAAGGATTCCCTATTTAATAAATGGTGTTGGGAAAACTGGCTAGCCATATGCAGAAAAGTGAAACTGGACCCCTTCCTTACACCTTATACAAAAATTAACTCAAGATGGATTAAAGACTTAAACATAAGACCTAACACCATAAAAACCCTTCAAGAAAACCTAGGCAACACCATTCAGGACATAGGCATGGGCAAAGACTTCATGACTAAAACACCAAAAGCAATGGCAACAAAAGCCAAAATTGACAAATGGGAGCTAATTAAACTAAAGAGCTTCTGCACAGCAAAAGAAACTCACAGCAGAGTAAACAGGTAACCTACCGAATAGGAGAAAATTTTTGCAATCTATGCATCTGACAAAGGGCTAATATCCAGAATCTACAAGGAACTTAAACAAATTTACAAGACAAAAATCAAGCAACTCCATCAAAAAGTGGGCAAAGGATATGAACAGACAGTTCTCAAAAGAAGACATTTATGTGGCCAACAAACATATGAAAGAAAACTCATCATCACTGGTCATTAGAGAAATGCAAATCAAAACCACAGTGAGATACTATCTCACACCAGTTAGCATGGCAATCATTAAAAAGTCAAGAAACAACAGATGCTGGAGAGGATGTGGAGAAATAGGAACACTTTTACACTATTGTTGGGCATGTAAATTAGTTCAACCATTGTGGAAGACACTGTGCCAATTCCTCAAGGATCTAGAACCAGAAATACCATTCGACCCAGCAATTCCATTACTGGGTATATACCCAAAGGGTAATAAATCATGCTACTAGAAAGATACATGCACACGTATGTTTATTGCAGCACTGTTCACAATAGGAAAGACTTGGAACCAAGCCAAATGCCCATCAGTGATAGACTGGATAAAGAAAATGTGGCACATATACACCATGGAATACTATGCAGCCATGAAAAAGGATTAGTTCATGTCCTTTACAGGGACATGGATGAAGCTGGAAACCATTATCCTCAGCAAACTCACACAGGAACAGAAAACCAAACACTGCATGTTCTCACTCATAAGTGGGAGTTGAACAATGAGAACACATGGACATAGAGAGGGGAACATCACACACTGGGGCCTGTTGGTGGGTGGGGTGGGGGCCTAGGGGAGGGATCACATTAGGAGAAATACCTAATGTAGATGACGGGTTTATGGGTGCAGCAAACCACCATGGCATGTGTATACCTATATAACAAACTGGCACATTCTGCACATGTATCCCAGAACTTAAAGTATAATAAAATAAAAAATAAAAATAGTAAAAAAGATTTTGGCTTTTACTGCGAGTGAGATAAGGTTACAATGACAGTTTCAAACAAAGTAGTGACATGATCTGGCTTTTGTTTTAAAAATCACTGTGGCTTCTGAGTAGAGAACAGAGGAGACAACATTAGAAGCAAAGAGACCAGGAGAGACTACAGGAATAATCCAGACCAGAAATGATAGTGGCTTAGACCAGGTTGGTAGCAGTGGGTGTAATGAAATGCACCTGGATTCTGGGCTCATTTTGAAAATGGAACCAATATTCCTTATGGATTGATCGTGGGGTGTGGGAGACAAAAGATGACAGAAGGAAGACTATCAAAATTTTTTTCTGAGCAATTAAAAAGATCAAATTGCCATTACTTAAAACTAGCACAACAGTGAGTGGAGTAGATTTGGAATAGAAAATTAGAAGTTCAGTTTTGAGATGTCCACTAGACTTCCAAGTAGAGAATAAAAACAATCCCATGTGTCGCCAAGGGAAAGAACAAATTAATGTATACCTAAACACATCCTAGTGAAACAGAGCAGCAGAAATTCAGAGAAAATTTAGAAAGCAGTAGCGGAAAAGGCAAATGCCACTTTAAGGAATCATAATAAATCCAAGTCAATGATAGAACTATTTTTTCTTAGTGCTTTGAAGAAGCAATTGTCAACTTAGAATTCTATATCCAGGTAAACACTCATTCACTAAATCAATCATTCACTAAAAGTAATTAATCACTGAAAACATCTACAGGATATTCCTCAGCAAGAAAGAAAATAAACTCAGGCCAGGTGTGGTGGCTCATGCCTGTAATCGCAGCACTTTGGGAGGCCGAGGCGGGCAGATCACTTGAGGTCAGGAGTTCAAGACCAGCTTGGCCAACATGCTGAAACCCCATCTCTACTAAAAATACAAGAAAATAGCCGGGTGTGTACACAGGTGCCTGTAGCCCCAGCTACTTGGGAGGCTGAGTCAGGGGAATCACTTGAACCAGGGAGGCAGAGGCTGCAATGAGCCGAGATTATACCACTGCACTCCAGTCTGGGTGACAGAGCAAGATGGTGAAAAAAAAAAAAGAAAGAAAGAAAGAAAGAAGGGAGGGAAGGGAAGGGAAGGGAATGGAAGGGAAGGGCGGAAGGAAGGAAGGGCGGAAGGAAGGAAGGAAGGGCGGAAGGAAGGAAGGAAGGAAGGAAGGAAGGGAAAGAAGAAAGAGAGAAAGAAGGAAGGAAGGAAGGAAGGAAGGAAGGAAGGAAGGAAGGAAGAAAAAGAAAGAAAATGAACCCAGAGGTAAGGGCAGTATGCAGGAAACAACAGTGAGCACAGAAAGTGAGGACATCATGGTGAATTTAATAAACTATTGGCTCTGCAAATGAGAAACTAGTGAAGTTTTAACACGTATGTTAAAGTCCTGATTTTGATCAGGGGAAAGATACATGTGCTAAATAACTTTAAACTTTGTTAGAAAAAGTGACTGTTTCAAATAATAAGAAAGATATAACTATAAGCTTCCAAATCAGGAAACAAAAGAAAGGGGATTAAAGAAAGCTTCACTAATTCAAATAATGCGAAAATGAAAGAAAAAAATTGAAGAAGAGCATGCTTAAAAATATGACACAAATTAAGATGGTCAATGTTAAGTCCAAATCAGTAATCTCAATAAATAAGAAAGGAATAAGCTTTTTTATCTAATGACAAAGACTAAAAAATTGTAAGCAGCAGAAACACGGTACATCTCTTTATCTGTCACTTTTAGAAGACACACCCCAAACAGCAAAAGCTGAAAATAAAAGTATGAAAAATACTTACTAAGCAAATTCTTACCAAAAGAATATTTGTAATCTCAATATTAATAACAGATAAATTAAAACTGAAGGTAAAATAACAAATAGCATAGAGGGACCTATTATACAGTATAAAGACAAAAATTATAATCTAACAGGATGTTCAAATTATTATCTCATATACCCCTGACATCAGAACCATATATAAAGCAAAAACTAACAGAATTACAAGGATAAATGGACAGATCCACAATAATACAGAGAAATTTTTAACATACCATCAAAAACTAATAGATCATGAAAACAAAATATTTTTAAGGTCATGAATTTAAATAATCCCATTGACAAGCTTGATGTAATAGACAAACACGTGTAGAGACTTATACTCAAGAAATGGCAATTGTACATTGATTCAACACTAGATCATAACAGAAATCTCAATAAAGTTTAAATAATTCATATTAAGTAATCCCTAATCTCTGACCATAATGTAATTAAATTAACAATCAACAAGAAAACCTAGCTAAAAACAGAAATGAAACCCCCCGACACACATTTTTAGAAACTGAATAAAACATACTCCTAAGTAACACAATAAAATCCAATTGTAACATAAAATGTTTAGAACTAAACAACAATGAAAGCACTATAAAACATGTAGAATTAAGCTAATGTGGTAATTAGAGCTATATTTAAAGCTTTAACATTTATTTAAAAAAACAAAGAGAGATTTATTTAGAGAAAAATAATCACACAAATGAATTCGGTCAATATTAAACTATTAAAACTAAAAAGGGAAAGAAAAGAAAAAAAGAACAGAGTAAAAAGCAAAATGATAAAAACAAGGGCACCAATGAAACAGGATCTTAAAATCAAGAGAAGTGATTCAATGCTTTGGGATATTCAGTACTTCATTCATCCATGGGAAAGGCAAGGGTTCACTCAGTATGTTGGGAGAGTGCTCTGAATCTTTAAATGTAAAATGTAATTGGAAGAACTTAAAACAGAGTTACCATTTGACCCAGAAATACCATTACTGGGTATATAGTCAAAGGGAAATAGATCACTGTGGCAAAAAGACACATGCACTTGTATGTTCATCACTGCGCTATTCACAATAGCAGAGACATGGAATTAACATGCTCATCAGTGGTGGGCTGGCTAGAGAAAGTGTGGTACAAATACACCAGGGTATACTATACAGACACAAAAAAGAATGAAATAATGTCCTTTGCAGCAACATGTATGCACCCGGAGATCATATCCTAAGCAAATTAACACAGGAACAAAAAACCAAATATCACATATTCTCACTTACAAGTGGGAGCTAAGCATTGAGCACACATGGACATAAACATGAGAACAATAGACACTGTGGACTATAGGGGGAAAGGAGAAGAATGTGGGTTGAAAAACTACCTATTGGGTACTCTGCTCACTATCTGGGTGCAATACACCCATGTAACAGTCCTCCATACATAGTTCCTGTATCTAAAATAAAAGCCAAAATTAAAGAAAAAAAGAAAAAACTAATTGAAATATAGGTGAAGACAATTCGCAATTCAGGATTAAAAACAAAACTGCCTGGTAGTCATAAGAACTGAAACATCCCTAGTAGGAAGGTGAATTTAAATCTTACTATTTTGCCTTCAGGGAAGAAAACAGATGCATTTTTAGTGTTATTTAAAACACTTTCATTATTCAATAGGTCAGCATTTTATAACTAAAAACAGATGAAGAACTCCTACTCACTACTTATTTTTACTTTCTGAAAAGTAAATAGATATCTGTAATATATTTTATTTGTAGTACAATGATATCTTTAAAACTCCAAATGACATCTTAAGGGAATCACAAAATAAGTAGTTTCTTATATTTAACAGGCTTAACTTCAACTCTTCTTTATTTTTATGTTCCTTGTATTTTAAAATAGGGGAAAAAAAGCTATAAAGTTATTTCCTAAAACATACTTAGTTTTATTAGAACTTAAATCTAAGAAATGCCTCCAAGTAAAACAACTCTCTAGGGGAAGTTGCACATATCGAAGAGGCTTTTTAATATAAAATGGATTTCAGTAACTGCAAATTACTTCTCAATTAGGGAACGTTGACACATTCTCCAAACAGGTGATAAAGATGGGAGCTGAGAAAGGGGGAGGAGCAATGAAGCTTGCAGGTGCTCTGACTTAAACTTTCATCAAAACAAGATTTATTCAGGGAGAAATCATGTAATCACACAATTAAGAAGTAGATATACACAATGTGCTTGGCATATTGCCATTTTTAAATCCACACAGCACTCTCCAATGCAATGAGGCACTTTTGCTGAGGGGTTTTAATTCCCCTAACTTTTCCAGGTAGAGAACTTGCAATTTTGAGAATGTACAAGGGAAAATTTTAGGTCAGGTGCAGTGGCTCGTGCTTGTAATCCCACCACTTTTGGAGGCTGAGGCAAGCGAATCACATGAGGCCAGGGGTTTGACACCAGCCTGATCAACCTGGTGAAACCTTGTCTCTACCAAAAATACAAAAAATTAGCCAGGTATGGTGGTGCATGCCTGTAGTCCCAGCTACTCAGGAGGCTGAGTAGGTTCTCTTTGAACCTGGTAGTAGGAGGCTGCAGTGAGCCAAGATTGTGCCACTGCACTCCAGCTTGGGTGACAGAGAGAGACTATCTCAAAGAAAAAAAAAAAAAAAGAAAAATTTACAAGTTAGAAAAGGGCCCAATATATGATGAGAAGCAATCTTTACCTAAAAGCTTTTTTATTTGCAAAATTATTGTTATACTTTGTGATATATTTATTTGTTTACTTTATAGGATAAAGTGCTCTAGATTTTGTTTTGCTCTAAATATTCTAAAACCCACAAGAAGCCCCAAAGATTCCACTGTATTTTAGATTATTTGATTTCTTCTTTATAGATGTGTTACAGTGTTTTTTGTGAACCAGTAACACATGTAGTGATTTGTTTCTACAAACCAACACTGAATACTATTTTATTTAACTATATTCATTAATAAAACAGTCAACATTAATATGCATTTCTCATCTGGGTCTGTGACTTTAGGTGATAATTTTTACTTTGTTCCCACCTTAAATATTACCTTACTTCATCTAGAGTTTTTCATTGTATGCAAATCCACTATGAATATTTTACTTGTATTCCATTATTTATGTCAATATAGAAATAGCTAGTACCTGCAAACTGATACGCCATTTGACTAGTGAGACTTTACTTCACAGTTTGCCAACACAGCAGTTACTTAAAATTTATGGGTTATTTTTCTTCCCATCTTCTATTTAGATTTATCTAAAGCTTCAGTTCTCAAGCCTCTGTTTGTCTCTGTATTCTATTACCATCTAAGGGACACATCTTTCCTTGAGGTTTTATTTTCTATCTTATTGATTAACTCTCAATATCTAGCCTGTACTTCTCCTAAGTTTTCTAAGGAGCGTGCCACTTGGATATCGAGTTCCCTGGGCCCTTAATTTATGTATTTCCATAGCAAATTCCTCAGTGGAATTTATTGTACAGTGTTTCCTCATTTGTCTTTCTGACTGGACTGAATGTCACTTGGAGGCCATGCATGTCTCATTTACTATTGAAACATCAGCACAGTCAGTGCATGAGTAAGTGCTCAGTAGGTATTTGTTTTATGCATGAATTAATGAATGAATGAACCCGATCCACATCAATACACTGTTTATGTCTGATAGGGTTTGGCTGTGTCCCCACCCAAATCTCATCTCCAATTCCCATGTGTTGTGGGAGGGACCTTTTGGGAGGCAACTGAATCACAGGGGAGGGTCTTTTCTGTACTGTTCTTCTGATAGTGAATAAGTCTCATGAGATCTGATGGTTTTAAAAACAGGAGTTTCCCTGCACAAGATCTCTCTTGGCCTGCTGCCATCCATGTAAGATGTGACTTGCTCCTCCTTGCCTTCTGCCATGATTGTGAGGCCTCCCTAGCCATGTAGAACTCTAAGTCCAATAAACCTTTTTTTTTTTTTTGTAAATTGCTCAGTCTCGGGTATGTCTTTATCAGCAGCATGAAAATGGACTAATACAAGGTCTGTGGGTACCAGGAGAAATAGGAAAAGAAGATTGAGGATTTATTGAAAGTATGGAGAGCAGCTTTACTGCTAGGCCTACTAGTAGTAAGCAGTACTGTCAATAGAACACCATTTACAAATGAGCACTTAAGTTTTTTAATGCAGTAACTGAGAAAACACCAGATCTGAATATTACCATAATGACATTTAATATGTACCTACTAAATACATACATTTAAGTTTTTAGTGTTCCCAGTTAAAGTTCTGTTCAACTTTTCTTTTAATGTTACTGGCCTTTGTCTTTTGTTTAAAAATTGATTTGGTCAAAATACACCAGTGCTAAACCTAATCAGGGACATTCATTACCTGACAATTCACTGTGTATGGATGAACAAACTGGAAGGGAGTTCTAGTTTTCTCTGCTTTTGGAGGAAGGAAATATTTGACTAACTGAGGTACTACAATAAATGCTTGTTACTATTGGGATCATGGTGGACAGATGCGAAAGTAGACCCAGGTAATCCACCTTTGTGTGATCCCCTCCCCTTGAGATGGGACATCTGTCTTGCTAAGGGACCCTGGCTCTTCACCTGGCTTTAAAGAAGCAAGTTGCCTTGTTGTGAGCTGCCACATGGAAAGGACAAGGAACAGAGGGCAACCTCTCACTCACAGCCAGCAAGAAACTGAGCCCTCAGTCTGGCATTCTGCAAGGAATGGCATGCTGCCCAGTGACCACATGCATGTCAAGGTCTATCCTTCCTCAGTTAAGCCTTGGATGAGATGACATCCCTACTTACACCCTGACTGCAGCTTCATGAGACCCTGACACCCTCAGCAGAGAGTTTTTGTACAGCTGTACAGTGAATTTGTGTCTTAAGCTAAGTGTTATTACAAAAGAGTAAAAAAGTTTAAAGTTTATAAAGTAAAAAGTTACAATAAGCTAAGGTTAATTTATTATTAGGAAAAGAAATTTTAAATATAAATTGAGTGTAGGCTAAGTGTACAGTGTTTATAAAGTCTATAGTGATGTAGGATAATGTCCGAGGCTTTCACATTCACCCACCACTCACTCACCAACTTACGTAGAGCAACCTCCAGTCCTGCAAGCTCCATTCATGGTAAGTGTCCTATACAAGTGTGCCATTTTTTATCCTTTTTTTTTTTTTTTTTTTTTTTTTTGACAGATTCTTGCTTTGTTGCTCAGGCTGGAGTGTAGTGGCATGATCTTGGCTCATTTCAGCCTCCACCTCTTGGGTTCAAGTGATTCTCCTACCTCAACCTCCGAGTCACTGAGATTATAGGTGCGTGCCACCATGCCTGGCTAAGTTTTGTATTTTTGGTAGAAATGAGGTTTGGTCTCTACTAAATGTTGGTCAGGCTGGTCTCGAACTCTTGACCTCAAGTGATCCTGCTGCCTTGGCAGCAAAGTGCTGAGACTGCAGGCAGAGCCACTGTGCCTAGCCCCGTTTTTTGTTTGTTTGTTTGTTTATAACCATTGTGTTATAATTGTCTGTAGTATTCAGTGCAGTAACATGCTGCACAGATTTGTAACTTGGGAGAAATAAGCTATACCATACAGCCTAGGTTGTATAGTAGGCTATTTCATCTAGGTTTGTGTAAGTACACTCTATGATGTTTACACAATGACAATATCACTTAACAACACACCTTGCTCAGATTGTATCCCTGTCTTTAAGCAATGCATGGCTGTACTTCGTTGAAAAAAATCTGTTAGGAAAAAGAGCCTGAGTGCTGTAATTCATTTTCAAATATGGCACAGTAGAACCTTATTAAGGAGGTCAACTTCAGGTTCAGTTTTAAGTTCATATTTAAGTTTCATCTGAATTTCCTTTGTTATTTTGAAGGTATATTTCTATATTTGCATCCAAATCTATTTTAGAATCACATTAGTTGTTGAAGCTCAGGTTAGTCTGGCAGTTTCTGTAATGTTAAACATACACCTACCCTATGACTCAGAAATTCTACTTGTCATTTATTCAGCAGAAATAAAAACATATATCCATAAAAAGACCAGTTTAGGAATGTTCATAGCAGCTTTGTTCATAATAACCTCAAACTGGAACAGGCCAAATGTATCTCAACAGAAGAGTGGGTAAATAAATTGTGGTATGTCCATTAATGGAATATTACTCAGCAATAAAACACTGTGATGTGCTGCCTGGAACCCACCCTCAGAAATAAAGGGATTACTTCCCCTGGCTGCTAGGAGTGCTGCTGGAAGACAGCCCTCAGCTGTCAGCTTTTTATAAGGAGACCTTCCCTGCCTGAAAGCAGCAGCCTTGCCCAAGGTACAACCTTTCTGTAGAAGGAGCCCACATCTGATGCCTGATCAACACAGGGCAAGCATCAAGGCCCCCACACCACACCTTAAGATAGCTGACAGGCAGTCTCACACCAGGACCCCCACTGGGATGCACTGAGGCTGGGGCTGGAGCTGGAGCTGCCTCACAGCTCTATTCTTCAATCTGCTCAATCTGACTTCTTTCCCTGCCCTTCAAAAGCTGTGACTTCTAAGAGAACTCCTTTATCAATGCCCTGCGTGCTCATCTCTGTCTCTTCCCAGGGAATACAACCTGGGAGAAACTACCCATAAAACCAAGAAAATGGATGACCTCAAAATCATTTTCCTGAGTGAAAGAAATCAGACACAAAAGAGTATATATTATATGACTAATGAAGTTCCAGGATTGGAAAAACACGTATCAGGGAAGAAATCAGATCAGTGTTTGCCTTGGTGGGTACTGACTGGGAAGGGAATGAAGAATCTTTTTTCAGGGGTTGGAGATATTCTACATCTTGATAGGGGTGTGGAGTGCATGTCTGTATGAAATTGACAAAACTCTGAATTGTTCACTGTATGTACATTGTACCACAATTTTTTGTCTTCTTTACTTAAATTCTGGGATACATGAGAAGAATGTGCAAGTTTGATACATAGGTATACATGCGCCATGGTGATTTGCTGCACCTATCAACCCGTCATCTAGGTTTTAAGCCCCACATACATTAGGTATTTGTCTTAATGCTCTCCCACCCCTTGCCCCTGACTCCCCCTGACAGGCCCCAGTGTGTGATATTCCCCTCCCTGCATCCATGTGTTCTTATTGTTCAACTCCCACTTATGAGTGAGAAGATGCAGTGTGTACCACAGTTTTTGAAAAGTAAAAAATAAAAAGTAGCCACATCAAACTTAGTTGAAATTGAACTTATGGTCGGCCATTTAACATTCAGAATATTTAAATTTTCATGTGCCCAATCAAGCCTGTGTTCATTTGAAACCTGGCAGATAGTTTTTTGAAACTAAGTTTGGGAATTAACATGTCTGTTGTGCTCATCTTTTTGAGATTTGCAAAACTAACAGACATGCTTTTTCTGTTTGACTTATTAATTAAAGTGCTTTGCTAATCAGTGATAACTCCAGAGGCCAGGGAAAAGTCTTGAAATTGCTTCTTCTAGGATCACATCTATTCATTAATCAACAAACTGGGCATAATATTCACTCAACTACAATATTCACTCATCTACCTGTATCTTCATGTAGCATCCATGTCTCAGAGAATTCTAGATCAGATTACAAAATCGTAGACCAAACTTGCCCAACCTGCAGCCTGTGGGATGCACACAGCCCAGGATGGCTTTGAATGCAGCCCAAAACAAATACATAAACTTTCTTAAAACATTATGAGATGTTCTTGCAATTAAAAAAAAATCTCATCCGCTATCATTAGTGTTAGTGTATTTTATGTGTGGCCCAAGACAATTTTTCTTCTTCCAATGTAGCCCAGGTAAGCCAAAAGATTGGACGCCCCTGTAACTGTTACAGCCAGGAAAGACTTGAGATCTCTCAGTTTGCAGACAAGAAAGCTCAGGCTCACAGGAGGTAACTGAGTTGCCAAGGTCAGAGGAAGTCCCTGGTCTGGACAGGAATGGACTGACCCCATATCCCAGGGCATGTCCCACCAGACAACCCTGCTAGAAGTCTCTGTGCCTGTTATTTCCTCTGCAGTTTGGCTTGGAGAAGAAAGCCAATGAGTGTATTTTATCCCACGATTTCCCCTTCCCTCCACTGATGTTTCTTTTAAATATCTCCCCCTGTAATCAGCTTAGGATAAGAAGCTTAGTTCACGCAATAAAGGACTCTTTTTTGATCTTGATAGAGATCTAATTTTTGCCATCAGCTAGGAGAAAACAGTGTATCTGCTGCCCCTCTGTTTTCTTCTATTTCTCGTATGGCAATTTGTAGAAAGCAACTTTAGTGAAAACTATATTTGATTCTCAGTAAAAGGTTTGGCTCAGAAACTGAGAACATTTTACTAAAAATTCCAAAGAACTTCCATGTGTATGGAGAGATAACAGCAAATATGTGGCAATAGGTGCAAAGTAAATAACTAAGTCTGAAACGTGAACAGAAAGTAAATCATAAATGCAAACACTACATTGCAGTCCTCTTTTTCTCCTTAGCCTTTTCTTACAAAACCTGTGGCTTCCGTACAGAGTTGTAAATCTTTGCTTTGGATGTTTTCTGTCTAAGAAACATCTGAGAAAGCAAGCTAAGTCAAAGAAAGAATTAAAAATACAGAAAAATAATCTATAATTAATGACATATTCCATATTCTCTAATCATCTATATTTTGTGATTTTAAAACATCTTCTTTATTGCAAAATAATCCACATAGCATACAATTCACCAATTTAAAGTACACAGTGGAATGGCTTTTAGTATATTCATAGAGTTGTGTGACCATCACTACAATCAATTTTACAGTATTGTCATCAACCCAGTAAGAAACCCTATGCCCATTAGCATCACTCCCTATTCCCCACAATTCCCCCAAATATAGGCAACCACTAATGTACTTTCTTCCCTCTAGAAATTTGCCCATTCTGGATATTTCATATAAATAGAATCATATAACATTCATCCTGGTTTCTTTCACTTAGCATGATGTTTTCAAGAGTCATCCATGTTGTGGCGTGTATCAATACTTCATTTCTTTTTCATTTATTTGTAGAGACAAAGTCTTGCTCTGTAACCTAGATGGGAGTGTGGTGGCATGATCATTGCTCACTGCAGCCTTGAACTCCTGGGCTTAAGCAGTCCTCCCACCTCAGCCTCCCAAGTCACCAGAACTACAGGCGTGCACCACCATGCTTGGCTAATTTTTTACTTTTTGTAGAGATGGAGCCTTGCTATGCTGCTCAGGCTGGTCTTGAACTCCTGGCCTCAAGTGATCCTCCCACCTCAGTCTCCCAAAGTGCCAAGATTATGGGTGTAAGCCACAGTACCCAGCCTTTATTATTTTTAATTGGCAAATAATATTCCATTGAGTGGATATAGTATATTTGATTTATGTATTCATCAGTTTGATGAACATTTGGGTTTTGTTTCCACTTTTAGGCTGTTAAGAATAAGGCTGCTATGCACTTCATAGACAAATTTTTGGTGAATATATGTTTTCATTTCTTTTGGGAATACGCCTAGGAGTAGAATTGCTGTTCATATGGTAACTCTATGATTGATTGTTTGACGAACTGCCAGAGTGTTTTCTAAAGTGACAATATCATTTTAAATTTCCACTGTCAATTTCTCCAAATCCTTGCCAACACTTGTTATTACCTGTCTTTCTGATTATAGCATTCGCGTAGGTATGAAGTGGTCTCTTGTGGTTTTGATTTGTATTTCCCTGATGGTTAATGATGCTGAGCATCTTTTCATGTGTTTATTAGATATTTGAATATCTTCTTTGGAGAAATGTCTTTTCAAATCCTTTGTCCCTTTGAATATTGGATTATTTGTCTTTTTATTATTACATTGTAATTGTTCTCTATATAGATACTTCCCTTTTCAGATATAAAATTACAAAACTTTCCTCCCGTTCTTTGGGTAGTCTTTTCACTTTATAGATGGTGACCTTTGAACCACAACATTTTTAGTTTGATGATGTCCAAATTATTATTGTTTCTTGTGTTTTTTATGCTTTTAGTGTCATATTTTAAAGAAATAATTGCCTAATTCAAGGTCATGAAGATTTACACCTATGTTTTCTTCTAAGCCTGTTATAGTTTTAGCTCTTACATCTAGATCTTTGATCAATCTTGAGTTAATTTTTTAATATGATGTAAGGTAGAGTTCTCACTTCATTCTTCTTCACATAGATATCTAGTTGCCCTAGCACTGTTTGCTGATAAGACGTTTCTTTCCCCATTGAATTGCCTTGGCATCCTTGTTGACAACCAATTTTCCATAAACGTGACGGTTTATTTCTGGACTCTCAATTCTATTCCATTTATTCCATATATAAACTACTCTCCAAAAATAAACTTTGCATGTGGGAAGCTGCATGAATTCTTTCAGGCCATTAGTAAACTGTGTCTTCAAAGCACCATATCAAAAAGTTTGGAGAGTTTTTTCCTTTGCCCATCTCCACAGTCTGTATAAGGTAAGGGGTTTAGCAATAGCAATGGGGAAGTATTAAAGGCAATAAGCTGGAGATTGAGTCAGAGCAGCCTTCGTTTTACAAGAGTGGAAAAACCAAGTCATGAACTTTGTGACAGCTTGACTAAAATCCAGAGGGAAGCTCCAAAGCAGTTTGAGTCTCGATGCACAAATTGCTTCCTGACGTGTCTTGCGACTGGCCTTGTTTCCAAAGGGCCAAAGTTCAACCATAAGGGCTACTTCTGAGACACGTGGGGACAGAGGCATCCAGAACAAATACTCTGGCAGTGAGGAAACCATCACACCGTGTGCTGTCAAGTACAATTCTCTTGCTTCGGGAAACTTGCCAGTCGTAGCTTCCAAGGGTGAAGGAGAGCGCTGCTGGGAACACCTGGTGCTTTTTCTATTGCTTGCTGGGGAGCTTCCAGCCTCAATCCAGCTGGAAATAATGTGAATGTTCCTGAGAAGGTGCTGGGTGCAGTGCTTGCATGGGGACCATGAATCATCCTCCTTAGAGTGGCTGCTACAAAGTGACTGAATTTCATAAAGCTGTGACCCTATTATAGATCACACACATGCATGACCAGAGCAGGCGGTCCACGTGTGACAGCCAAGGCTTATCTCCAGGTGGGCATTCCACCTTATCTCAGCCCCTGGGTGTGAATGTCACTGTTTCTGGTGAAATCTCAGCTCTTCTTACCTACTCAAAGATGGTGCAGGCCACTTACCAACAACAGCAGGCATTTGCAGAACAGTCGGGTTCCGAAACCCTGAACTTTTTAATAAGAACTGAAAACAGACCTAGCGTAGTGGGAAACAAATACACGTTAAGTGTACTCACAAACATCCACAAGTCATTCACACGTCCCACAGGGAAAAACACAGCGTGTGTCACTTCAAAGAGATTCTTATTTAAGAAATGCCAGCTCAAACACCCATCAGCGAAAATAATCCAGCAGATACAGGGGAAAAAAACCTAAACCAACCAACCAAACAAACAAACAAACAAAAAACAGTAGCGCAGGTACCTTTGTCTAGCTGATGCAGCCAGGCAGAGTTTCTTTTCTTTGGAAAAACTTCAAAATATTTTATTGGGGATTGTACATTTAATCACTGAACAAAAACCAAAACAATGCTCATCTGTGCTTAATAAATGTATTTCAAGAAATGTATTTCAAGAAATGAAAGCAAGTAGTGGCTTTCAATCCTTTTTGATGAAATATCCTGTGGTTGTATCTAGTAAACTGCTCCCCCCGTCACCACCATCATTTTCAGTATAAAGCAGAATCACCAATGTTTACTGGCATTTTTTTTTTTTTTTTTTTTTTGCTTAAACAACAGAAATTTAATTTCGCAGGCTGGAGGCTACAAATCCAATATGAAGGCATCAGCTGATTTGGTTTCTTCTGAGGCCTTTCTTCTGGGTTTGTAGGTGGCTGCCTTTTCTCTATGTCCTCACATGGCCTTTTCTGTGTGAGTGTGTATGTCTGGTGTCTCTGTGTATCCACATTTTCTTATATATAATATTTATTTTTATTTTTTATTTTAAATTTGGGGGTACATGTGCAGGATGTGCAGGTTTGTTACATAGGTAAGTGTGTGCCATGCTGGTTTGATGCACAGATCAACCCCATCTATTAAGTCCAGCATCTATTAGCTATTCTTCCTGATGCTCTCCCTTCCCGCACCCTCCCACCCCCTAACAGGCCCCAGTGTGTGTTGTTTCACTGCCATGTGTCCATGTGTTCTCATCTTTCAGCTCCCACTTATAAGTGAGAACATGCGGTGTTTGATTTTTGTTCCTACATTAGTTTGCTGAGGATAATGGCTTCTAGCTCCATCCATATCTCTGCAAAGGACATTATCTCATTCCTTTTTATGGCTGCATAGTATTCCATGGTGTATATGTACCACATTTTCTTTATCCAGTCTATAATTGATGGGCATTTAAGTTGATTCCATGTATTTGCTTTTGTGGATAGTGTTACAATGAACATATGCATGCATGTATCTTTATAACAGAATAGTTTATATTTCTTTGGGTATATACCCAGTAATGAGATTGTTAGGTCAAATGGTATTTCTGCTTCTAGGTCTTTGAGGAATCACCATACGGTCTTCCACAAAGGTTGAACTAATTCACACTCCCACCAACAGTGTAAGAGTGTTCCTTTTTCTCCACAACCTTGCCAGCATTTGTTGCTTTTTGACTTTTTTGATAATAGCTATCCTGACTGGCATGAGATGGCATCTCAATGTGGTTTTGGTTTGCATTTCTCTAATGATCAGCGATATTGAGGTTTTTTTCATATGTTTGTTGGCTACATGTATGTCTTTTTTTTTTTTGAAAAGTGTCTGTTCATGTCCTTTGCCCATTTTTTAATGGGGTTGTTTGTTTTTTTCATGTAAATTTGTTTGTTTAAGTTCCTTGTATTAATAGATGCTGGATATTAGACCTTTGTCAGATGGATAGATTGCAAACATTTTCTCCCATTCTGTAGGTTGTCTGTTCATTCTGATGACAGTTTCTTTTGTTGTTCAGAAGCTCTTTAGTTTGATTAGATTCCATTTGTCAATTTTTGCATTTGTTGCAATTGATTTTGGTGTTTTTGTCATGAAATCTTTGCCCATGCCTATGTCCTAAATGGTATTGCCTAGACCTTCTTCTAGGATTTTTACAGTTTTGGGTTTTATATTTAAGTCTTTACTCTATCTTGAGTTAATTTTTCTATAAGGTGTAAGGAAGGGCTCCAGTTTCAATTTTCCACATATGGCTAGCCTGTTCTCCCAGCACCATTTATTAAATAGGGAATCCTTTCCCCATTGTGTATTTTTGTCAGGTTTGTTGAAGATCAGATGATTATGGGTGTGTGGTCTTAGTTCTGGCTTCTCTATTCTGTTCCATTGGTTTATGTGTCTGTTCTTGTACCAGTACCACGCCGTTTTGGTTACTGTAGTTTTGTTTGAAGTTTGGTAGGGTGATGCCTCCAGCTTTGTTCTTTTTGCTTAGGATTGCCTTGGCTATTTGGGCTCTTTTTTGGTTCCATATGAATTTTAACATAAATTTTTCTAATTCTGTGAAGAATGTCAATGGTAGTTTAATGGAAATAGCATTGAAATCTATAAATTCTTTTGGGCAGTATGGTCACTTTCATGATACTGATTCTTCCTATTCATGAGCATGGAATGTTCTTCCATTTTTTGTGTGTCACCTCTGATTTATCTGAGCAGTGGTTTGTAGTTCTCCTTGAAGAGGTCCTTCACTTCCCTTGTTAGCTATATTCCTAGGTATTTTATTTTTTTGTGACAATTGTAAATGGTAGTTCATTCATGATTTGGCTCTCAGCTTGCCTGTTGTTGATGTAAAGGAATGATAATAATTTTTGTACATTGGTTTTGTATCCTGAGACTTTGCTGAAGTTGCTTATCAGCTTAAGAAGTTTTTGGGCTGAGATGATGGGGTTTTCTAGATATAGGATCATGTCATCTGCAAACAAAGATAGTTTGACTTCCTCTTCCTATTTGAATATACTTTATTTCTTTCTCTTGCCTGATTGCCCTGGCCAGAACTTCCAATACTGTGTTGAATAAGAGTGGTGAGAGAGGTTATCCTTGTCTTGTGCTGGTTTTCAGGGGAATGCTTTCAGATTTTGCCTATTCAGTATGATATTGGCTATGGGTTTGTCATATATGGTGCTTATTATTTTGAGTTATGTTCCTTCAATACCTAGTTTATTGAGAGTTTCTAACATGAAGGGATGTTGAATTTTATTGAAAGCCTTTTCTGCATCTATTGAGATGATCATGTTTTTTTTTTTTTGTCTTTAGTTCTGTTTATGTGATGAATCACATTTACTGATTTGTATATGTTGAACCAACCTTGCATCCCAGGGGTGAAGCCTACTGAATTATGGTGGATAAGTTTTTTGATGGGCTGCTGGATTTGGTTTGCCAGTATTTTGTTGAGGATTTTCACATTGGTGTTTCATCAAGGACATTGGCGTGAAGTTTTCTTTTTTTTGTTGTACCTCTGCCAGGTTTTGGTATCAGGATGACACTGGCCTCATAGAATCAGTTAGTATTTACCAGCATTTTAAAGCCAAGGTCAAAAAAACCTTGTTCTTGTACCTCTTAAATTTTCTCTGATTTTTGCTGTTTCACACCCTCCTTATCCACTCCATCCCTATCCCTTGTGCTTGAATGTCACTGTCTACAAACAGATACACACAAAAACGTGGCATCCCTTTCAGAGGAAAAGTCACGGACTTGCTTGATGGTTGGTCAAGCACTGGCCACACAGAAGCCAGTGGGAAGGCAGAATCTAATTGACTTCATTCCACAGAAGCATCTGAGTGTATGCAGACACACACAGTCATGCACATAGACACACAGACACACACACAGAGACACACACAGACATACATAGACACAGTCATACACACAGACACACACACGGATACACACACAGACACACACAGACATACACATAGACATACAGACACCCACACACAAACATACATGGACACAGACATACACACAGACACACACACATAGATACACACAGACACATACAGACATACACATAGACATACAGACACCCACGCACATGGACACAGACATATACATACCCAGACTGACACACGCACACAGAAACACACATAGACACATATGCATAGACACACACACGGACACATACACAAAGACACACACTTGTATACACACAGACATACACACAGACATACATAGACACACACACAGAGAAACATGCGCACAAACACACATAGAGACACACACACACACACATCCTGGGGAGGGGAAGCAGTTGTAGGAATGCAGAGAGAGTAGTCTGCCTGCCTGAATTACACTTTCCCCTGTGCTAGCATGCCGCATTTAGAGTATCAGTGCTTCAGAGCACTTTAAACCCCCTTGGGCTCTTCATTCCTTCCTACCTCAAAGGGCAGCCACAGTAATGAGGGGATTTCCTTCTACTCCGCCTTAGCAAGCTTCTCTGTCTTACCTGACTCAACCCGCCCATGCAGGCTTCCCTTTCTATCACCCGTGCTTTGTTTGGTCTGTTCCTCCTCGTCCTCCTCCCGCAGGGATTCCCAGTGCAGAGACAGTCAGATCTATTTTCTACCCCTTTGTCCTTTGAATTTAATTCTTTTGAGGAATCTACCTAGAACTACGATGAACTCTTAGTAATTAATAAGGCAAATTGATGATTAATTGAGCTCTCAGGGAAATGCAGATGGGCTACAAAATTTTTATCTCAAAACTTCCACCATGGTTCCTAGGCTCTGCCTTTCTCAGACAATTTGCAGTAGATATGTGGAAGAAGTTGCAGAAAATACTCCGGCCCTTAACAGGACGCTGTCTGTATTCTTCCACTATGCTGTTATGAGTTTTGTTTCTGCCACCAACGAGATGATAAATCTCCTGAATTCTCAAAACAGACCCCAAATGTCATCACCCACCAGTTCCCAACTGTTGTGGCTCTGTCCCAGCCATACATCTCTCTTGGGTCATGGCAGGATCCTACCTGCTTCCCTTATTTCCACTGCAGCCACACAGCCAGGGGCAACTTCCCCAAGCCCAACCCTTCACTGGTTTCTTGTCACAGAAGTGAAAAGAAAGTCCTAAATCCTTACCAGGGTCTACAACACCTCCCTGAGGTGTTGGCTGTGGCTAGCTCTGTGCCCATTTCCTCTTCTGTTCTCCCTTACCTGCCCTTTCCAGCCTCAGACACAAGCCTATTGCCAGCACAGGGGCTATGCACTTGCTGTTCTTTCTGTACAGGTGCTCTTCTCCCCAGATATCTGCAAGGTTTCCTCCTCCCTCACTTCAACCAAGTTTTCCTTTCAGCTAACAAATCCTCACGGAGGCCTTCCCTGACTCCCACGTAAAGTCGAAACCCCATGACTCTCTGTCTCATTATTTTCTCTTCTTTCCCCACCCCCATCTCACTTAACTAAATTAAGCAATAAGAAATGTATTTGTCTCAATGGAATGCAAGCCCATGAGGGCAGCGACCTAGCCTGTCCTCTTCACCATGGATAGTATCCCTAGACTACACTGGGAGCTGGCACACTGTAGGTGTGAATGAATAAACACGTGTGAAATGGTTTCCATTGATTGCAGAATTTTGAGAGGAGAAAAGGTCATTGGTTAACAGGAGGGTTTTAGAGTCAGGTTGTTTTGATTTTGAATCTTGCTGTTACTCATTAGCCACGTAACTTTAGCAAGTTTTTTAGCTTTTGGAGTCTTGGTTTCCTCATCTGCAAAATAGGACTACTATTACATAAATCACAGAAAAGGATGCAAAACACATATTATAATAGACAATACTTAGTACCTTTGCAATAAGTTGTAATATTTCCAATTATCAATGTAGGTCAACAGCAACCAGGCACCATAGACTGTTCTATATCTTAATGGAGATCTAGCATAATTCTGGTTTGTGCTTTTTACCCCTTAGAAAAAAATGTAACTGCTGACAGCAAGGTGAAGACTTAATCTTTAGAGCCTTGCTAAAAATACATTTTAAAGTTCTTTAGAAGCAAGCCTTACCTCACTGGGCACTTAAGAAATGTTGATTACAGAGAATCATCGTGATCAGAAGACTGTTATGTTAGAACAACAAACATAACTAAGGATGAGAAAATGTTCTTTGCTGTTCAGAAACTAACTTCTAGCATAATAAGCAGGCTGAGCATAAATTTCATGACAAGAGAGAACAAGGTTTTTGTTACATACTTTTTCAGGCTCTTCAGAGAGTAATGCTTGGAGGAAATTCCATGAGAAACATGTTGGGCAGTCTCAAATCCCCCTATATATTTCGTTAAATTTAAAGCTGAGGTCAGAGTACATCTGCCCTTCTTGACTTTTCAAGAAAAGTGAAATTCTAATTATCTTCTCTGTTTGCTCTGTGTTTCCAGGAAAGGGAACTCTAGTTCAATGATAAATCATGCAAAATGGAGCACCTTCTTTTCAGTTGTATTTGAAGGATCAGATTATGTCTAAGTAGTCATCATATTATGTTAAAATACATGTATGTGTTTGCCTGTGTCTGCCAAATAAAGTCAATTAGATTTTACAGGTCTGTCACTCATTATACCATGGATATTTGAGAGCTACTGAATTTAGTTATTTTAAAGTCAATAAACTGTAAGGAGTTATGTTATGATATTAAGGTTAGATAAATGCTTGTTCTATTTAGGAGTTTTAAAGTGGGATAGAGTTTTTCAATTTAAAAAAACCCCAATTACCGACATAGACATTCTAACAATGAAAATAAAACCCTAGGTTTGGGGCTCTTTGAGGGCCCCATTCGAGTGTAATTTATACCTCTCTTGTGCCCAGCCTATGACCTCAAACATAATAGATGCCCATTGAATGCCTGTTTAAGGACTGGAGAATATATATTTTGATGTAAAATTTTTTAAAAAATGTATTCTATTGTTTCTGACATGTTTATCTCTGCATAATTATTCTTCTCCAGTTTTTTTTTTAAATCTACGCTTCATCTTTTCTGACAAACTATTGTTATATATTTTGAGGTAATCAATCCTTTCAATCATTTCTTTATGAATGTTGATATTAGTGTCATATTATGGAATGACTTCCACACTCTAATGGTATGAATACATACTTTTAAAAATATTGTCTTCCAGTACTTTTAAGTTCTTTCAGATGTAAATCTTTAATTCAGCTGTAATTTATTTTTGTGTGTGTATGAGGTAGGGACATACAATCTGTTTCAATTTTTTAAGGAATAATGTCAGCATGACTTATTAAATAATTTATTTATTCTCTATTGATTTAAAGAATAACACAAAGAACATTATATTCTCAAGAATGGAAAAGACAGAGAATTATGAATACCAGCGCATTCTTAATATAGTCACTTAAGTTTTCCCTTCCTATGAGAAATGATCACCTATCAATAATACAACCTGGCCAAACACTTTACCGCCCGCCACACAACTTTCTTTTAGCTTGGGAATGCTGGACCTACAGAAAAAGAAACAGCATTTTCCAACACTGAGTCTGGCTTGAAATAAACAACCTATATCTCCTATTATAAAAACAAAATAACATATGATGTTTCATTTCCATTCATGAGTTACTTCACTTAGAATAATAGTCTCCAAACTTCAACCAGGTCACTGCGAATGCCATTAACTCACTCCTTTTCATAGCTGAGTAGTATAACAGTTTCTTTGTCGACTCATTGATTGATGGGCATTTGGGCTTGTTCCATATTTTTGAAATTGCAAATTTCAAAATATAAACATTCATGTGCAAGTATCTTTTTTGTATAATGACTTCTTTTCCTCTGGGTAGATATCCAGTAGTGGGATTGCTGGATCAAATGGTAGTTCTACTTTTAGTTCTTTAAGAAATCTCTACACTGTTTTCCATAGTTGTATATTCTCACTCATAAGTGAAAACTAACCTATGAAGATGCAAAGGCATAAGAATGACACAACTGACTTTGGGGACTCAGGGCGAGTGGGAAGTGGGTGAGGGATAAAAGACTACAAATAGGATGCAGTGTATACTGCTCGGGTGATGTGTGCACCAAAATTTCACAGATCACCACTAAAGAACTTACTCGTGTAATCAAACACCACCTGTTCCCCAATAACCTATAGAAATAAAATTTTAAAAAAACCAAAAAGCAGAAAAAAAACAAGCAACAGACAAAAAATAAACATTACTTAAAAGACAAAAAAAAAAAAAAAAACCCTAAGATGCCATGATTGATTTTAAGATACACCATTATTTTACATACCACTAAGGAAAAAAACATTGTTGCCAATTATAATTGTAAGACACCATTGATTATAATACACATCCTGACTTTAAAGCTGTTAAAAGGTGAAAATTATTACATATTAGAGTCAATGAATTACAGTTAAAAAAACCTAAAATATACATGAGTCCAAATAAATGCCATTAAGAGTCATTTGAGTCTAACTATGGTATAATAAAACAGTTTGATGACTGTATTTTTTTTTTTTTTTTTTTTTTGAGACGGAATCTCGCTCTGTCTCCCAGGCTGGCGTGCAGTGACACGATGATCTTGGCTCACTGCAAGCTCCAACTCCCGGGTTCACGCCATTCTCCTGCCTCAGCTTCCCCAGTAGCTGGGACTACAGGCGACCGCCACCACGGCCGGCTAATTTTTTGTATTTTTAGTAGAGACAGGGTTTCACTGTGTTAGCCAGGATGGTCTCGATCTCCTGACCTCGTGATCCACCCACCTCAGCCTGTACTATTATGTAAAATTTCAGTGTATTTGAAGCATTCTTCGGCAAATAAGTTGAATTTAACTTTCAGTACAATGGAAAAATTGTGATTATATAATAGCTTGCCTTTCACCTAGTTTCTGGTGGTTTGCTGGCAATAGCTTAAAATGACTATACATTGGTTCCTTAAAATTGTATTTTAGAGTTCTGTTGAGTTACTTTTTTAATGAGAAAAATATTTAAATATTTTAAAACCCTAGGGGTAGGCAGATGCTTCTTCATTGATCTGAAATCATCCTGCTTCTAGTCCCTTTTGATATCCAGTAAGCAGCATCACATGAGGTGTGAAGAGGGGCTTGTACAAAGGAGAAAAAAGTTAGATTCCTTCTTTCCAGTGTTTTATTTAATATCAATGCCTCATGGAAACAGGACACTAAATTGCTGCTTGTAAACTAAATGTGAATTTCACATAAAACATTTAACAATCTAACGAGCTAGATTAAAGATACCTAGAGGTTTGATCTTAAATGGTAAGCAAAAGCAGAAATTAAACATAATTATCTAGATCTGAACATTTATGAGCTGCATACTTAGTTATTATTTTGTTTTACTTCTGTTCATTTCTGGTAATAGCCCTCCTTTGGAGAACTAAATTTCAAAGTTCACTGAAGGTATATTTTCCTTCCTCAATGCCTATGACTTAAAAATAGATGAAACAATACATTATAAACAATTGATGGTTAAAACATTGTTATAACCAGTGACTGGAGTTCACAAAGGAATGTTACTAAAATTTACTGAATTCCAAACTGAATTAAATGTAAATATTAATTACTTTTGGACTATAAATGAACCAATTTTCAGAAGTAACTTGTGCATAGTATGACCCCATCTGTGGATTTTTAAGAAAATATTTCTAAATTGAACCACTAAAAATTCTCCAACTAGAAGTGATGCTAAATTTGGTTTGAGATGATGTCTATAACAAAACACTGCAGAAGCTAATCGAGGAGTCAGGGGATAGATTATTTATGAAATATTTTTTCAAAAAAAAAGACCCATTTAAACAATTTGTATAAATATCCTCACCCAATGATGTCTCTGTAAAATAATAAGGTACTCAATTCATTATTATATATGCACTATAAAATCTTTTTAGTATAGTTAATTCCAAAATAATTTACAATGAAATTTCCTGAAATATAATTTGGAGTCTGTTGCTTTGTATTTTTATGAGCTATCTTGGTACTCATGAACAACTTCCAAGCAAATTAATAGGGAATAGCCAAACTATTAGTTTGCTAGGGTTGCTGTAACAAAGTACCATAAACTGGGTGGCTTAAAGAACATATGTTTACTGTCTCACAGTACCATAGACTAGAAGCCCCAAGACAAGAGCACTGGCAGGATGGGCTGTGAGGGAGAATCTGTTCCACTCCCCTCTCCAAGCTTCTGATGGTTTGCTGGCAAACTTTGACATTCCTAGGTTTGTGGAAGCATCACCCAATCTCTGTCTTCATCTTCACATAGTGTTCTCCCTGTGTGAGTGTCTCTGTGTCCAAATTTCCTCTTTTTATAAGAACACCAGTCATACTGGATTAAAGCCTACCCTAATGACCTCATCTAAACGAAACCAATTACATCTGCAACAACCCTATTCCAAATAAGGTCATGTTCTGAGATACTAGGGGTTGGGACTTCAACATGCAAGGTTGTAGGGACACGGCTCAACTCATAACACAATCGAACAAGCCATGCCCAAATCACTACATCTGACTGTAGTTCTACTAAGAGTTCCGAAGATAAGAAGGTGCAAATCTTTGACAAAATGAAGTGATAGTTTTATTTGTGAATTTTGCTTACTTATGTTAACATAGTTGTTCATTGCTCTGGTCAACAGATCACATTTTTTTAGGTTCGCGAAGTGCTTCCAAAGCAAGCCTGCTTGCGATGCAGACAGTAAATAATTTCTCCCTAATAACAATGTGGTATAGAAGCTGCATCTTCAAAAATTCCAGGACATTCCAAGACCAAGAAGAAATTACAAATAATAATAATAATAGGACATTGATTAAATTCCTATTTATTGTACAACAGTATCAGTATAAGGCCAGGGTATCCTGACCTCATCTAGGGTTTGGGACTATAGTATGTGGAATGGAAAGGACATTCTGAATCAAGGATCTGGTATGATTAAAGAGGTGCTACAGTGTACTTAACTGCAGAGGAGCTATATATAATTTACCTCTATGTAGCTGTTGGCCATGGATGAGTAGGACAAACACGATTACCTAGTTAGATGCATAAATATCTAGGCATTCTTTAGTATCACAAGAGAAAAAAAATGTATATAGAACTCCATTTCATCTCAGCTGCTTGTATGTGCTTCTTGTGGCTGTCAGGACAAATTACCACAAGCTTGGCGACTTAAAACAACAGAAATTTGGCTGGGTGCAGTGGCTCACACCTGTAATCCCAGCACTTTGGCAGGCCGAGGCCAGCAGATCACCTGAGGTCAGGAGTTCAAGAGCAGCCTGACTAACGTGGAGAAACCCCGTCTCTACTCAAAATACAAAATTAGCTGGGCATGGTGGCGTATGCCCACAATCTCAGTTACTCAGGAGGCTGAGGCAGGAGAATCGTTTGAACCTGGGAGGCAGAGGTTGCTGTGAGCCGAGATCATGCCATTGCACTCCAGCCTGGGCAACGAGAGCGAAACTCTGTCTCAAAAAAAAAAACAAAAACAAACAAACAAAAAATACAAATCAACAACAGAAATGTATTCTCTCACAGTTTTGAAGGTAAGAAGCCAGGAATTGGCAGGGCAGTGCTCCTTCTGAAGGCACTGGAGGAGAATCCTTCCTTGCCTCCTCCAGCTTCTGGAGGCTCCAGGCATTCCTTGACTTGTGGCTATACCATTCCAATCTCTGCCTCCATCTTCACGTGCTGCTATGGTTTGAATGTTTGTCCTCTAAAAAATTCACGTTGAAACTTCATTGCCATTATCACAGTATTAACAAGTGGGGCCTTTCAATTGTGATTAAGCCATGAGGTCTCTACTCCAAAGGGTGGGATTAATGTTGTGATAAAATGGCAAGTTTGAACCCCCTCTTGCTCTCTCTTTGCCCTTCTGCCATGTGATGCCTGCCTCCATGAGTCATGAAAAATGCCTTCCAGATGCCAGCACCTTGATTGTGGACCACCAACCTCCAGAGCTATGAGAAATAAACTCCCATTCATTATAAATTACCCTGTCTCAGGTATTCTGTTACAGCAGCACAAAACAGACTAAGACACATGCCTTCTCTTCTGTGTGTCTCTATTTTCTCCTCTTCTGTCTCTCATAAGGAAATTTACTGGATTTAGGGCCCACTTGGGTCATACAGGAGGATCTCATCTCAAGATCCTTAACTTAATTACACCTGCAAAGATCTTTTTTTCAAATAAAGTCACATTCACAGGTTCTGGAGTATTAGGACATAGGCATATCTTTTGAGGAGCCACTATGCAGTCCACTACACAATTGCCTGAGAATGTCCCTTGTATTTGAAAAATACCTTTAGCATTTTTCAAATTAAGTAGTAGTTTATTATTGTATTAATAGCACTAAATTAGTTGACTGAAAACAGAAATGGAAAATGTTTGTTTTGAGGCTCAGTCAAGAGGAATACAAAACCCATTGACCTTCTGTAGGCATTGACTGGTTCTGTGAGGTCTGCTTCACCTTCCAGCCTCGTTTCCTGGCTTACTTCTCTTCCATCTCCACACTTCCATGACTGCATCTAGCTAGATAGCAAGTTGCTCTCCTTATGTCTCTCTTTAAGTCTTTTGTTTGAGAATGTTATTCTATTCTATTTGACTGAGTGTCCTGGTTAACTTTGCTCATCTGTCCATCCTTTGTGTCTTCTTCTGGATCTGGAGGAACTGACTGAGGCTGTTTTACAGTGACCTTTTAAAAAGCAGTAAGTAGAAGTACTACACTCTAAAATGGTGATTAAAAGTATAATAAATCCATAAACCAGTAACATAGACATTTGTTGTCATTATCAAGTATTATGTACTGTACATAATTATATGTGCTATACTTATATACAACTGGCAGTGCAGTAGGTTTGTTTACACCAGCATTAGCACAAACATGTGAGTAAAGCATTTGCACTATGACAGCACAACTGTGACATCACTAGGCTATAGGAATTCTTCAACTCTATTACAATTACATAGAATTACCATCGTATATGTTGCCCACTGTTGGCCGAAACATCATTATGTAGCACTTAACTCTATTAATAACAAGTTGTCATCCAGTCTATGAACCAGAACACATTATCTTTAGAGTAGTTATGTTGACTTCTAATTTAATTGCATTACAGTGAGAAAATGTAACGCAAATCAAATCACCTTTCAGTGGTTTTTAAAACCTCTTCTGTGACTGTGTAAATAGTCAATATTTGTATATGTTCCATATTTGCCTAAGAGGAATGAATATCTACTTGTTGTGTGCGGAGTTCTTGATCAATTACATCAAGCTTGTCAACTGTCTTACTCAAACAATCTCTATCCTTACTCATGTTGGGTTATGTTAATCCATCATCAAAGGGAGAGTTAGTAATCCCTCCTGCTATAATCAGGCTTTCTCACCCCCAAACCTAAAGACTTTTCCCCAGCACAATTAATTCTTTTTGAATGGGCCAAATGTCATCTAGATGCCAAAAGTAAAAATAGGTGATCTACATAAGCATAAAACAAAAGTGTGAATTAAAAATAAGAATTATTTTGCTTGTGTCACTTATAAAGTGGCTCTGAATATGCTTTCACTTTGTAATTTTTGAAATGTTTTGAGCAATGATAGCCTTGATGGCATAAACACAAACTCCCACCTTGATTTAAAGATTAAATCACTATGTGAAGTTCTGTTATGTTTGTTTTACAACATTACACTGCTATAGGTATATCTCATCATTAATTTGTTTTGGAAAGACAGACAGTACTTCCGGTACTTCGCAGCAATTGTCATTCTATGAAGCATATCATTCGTGGCTCATGAAAGCAGAAAGATATAATGATTCAAAAATAATTCAGAATAATATTGGACTCTGTTAAAAAAGCTATGCATAATTATGTAGATTCATCTGACTTTATCAGCCCTTGGCTGAGGCTTTTGATGATACACTGAATAATTTTATTGCTTGACAACTGGGCAAAAAGAAAATGATCATTAAGGAGATAATGTCATTCATAGTTTTGGGGAAGCTACGAACACTCTAAATTACAATTTTTAGACAGAATAAATTTTGTAAACTACTGATTATTATGGACAAATACGCAATTGGGCAGGAAAATTGACAGAGTAGAACAAAGGAATTTATCTACATTGCTAGAAAGAGCAACGTACAAGACGCATGTACTTCCCTATATGCAAGCAGCATTGTCTGTGGATTGACTATTCCTAAATTATTTGAAGGAAAAGTATAACGAATCTGCCTGCTAACATTCATCGTCTAACACTGCCCTTTTTTAAAAGTATGTATTTAGCATTTTTTCTTAAGCAAATATATGTTTGGGGTGTTTAATGCTTAATATAAAATGAAAAATTAACTCAAAACTGGGATAGCTGTGTGTATGTGTACATGTGTGTAATACATTTTTTTTTTTTTTTTTTCTGAGACAAGGTCTTGCTCTGTGGCCCAGGCTGGAGTGCTCATGATCATAGTCACTGCAGCCTTGAACTCCTGGGCTCAAGCAATCCTCCCACCTCAGCCTCCTGAGTAGCTGGGACTATAGGCATGCACCACCATGCCCAGCTAATCTTTTTATTATTTTTGTATAGATGGAGTCTTGCGATATTGTCCAGGCTGGTCTCAAACTCCTGGTCTCAAGTGATCTTCCCACCTTGGCTTCCCAAAGTGCTGGTATTATAGGAATGAGTCACTGCATCTGGCATTCCTCTGCTTCTTTTTAAGCCATAGTGATCACTGAATTTGTAATTGCCAATCAAACTCTCAGCAATACTACAACTTATGTCTCTATTTGCTACAAGGAAGACCTTAGTATTTGTGATTTCTGTTTATATTTACTGAAATAATTCATCAACTCCACACTAAAAATATTATTGTAACCTTGTTCTGGAATCATTAAATTGTTTTTTACCAGAAATGCTATTGCTTTTGTTTGAAATTGACATGAAAGCTTTGTGGTGGACTGACACTTAGGTGATCCCCCCATGATCACTGCTTCCTGGTGTTCAAGCCTTTTTGTAATCCTCTCCCTTTAAGTATTAGTGGGACCTGTGTCTTGTTTCCAACAACTAGAACATAGCAAAGGTGATGGGATGTCACTCCCATGACTGTTATCATGTTTGCCAAAGGCAATGGGATGTTTCTCCTGTGATTGTATTATGTTATAAAAGACTCCCATTGCTACAGCATATTTGCATTAGAGCCTTGCTCTCCTTGCTGGCTTTGAAGAAGCAAGCTGCCATGAGTGCTACAGCTGCAAAGAACTGACTCTGCTAACATGGGACCAGTCCCTTTTCTCCAGTCAAGTCTCCAGATGAGAACCGTGTCCTGCTCAACACCTAGACTGCAGCCTTGCAGAAGACCCAACTAAGTTGTGCCTGAACTCCTGACCCATACAAGCTGTGAGACAGTTAATATGTGTTGTGTTAAGCTGCTAAATTTGTCATAATTTGTTATGCAGCATAGAAAATGAACATGCTTCAATTTGGCAATGTCTTACCGAGAACATATTGAGGACTAGGAGTAGATAAGCTACCAGTCCAAGAAAAACTAAATATCATTGTTATGTTTCCTATGCTCTTTACTTTCCTTCGTCCTTTTTTCCTTCCTTCCTTTTCTTTTTTCCTTTTGTAAACAACAAAAGAATGATTAACTTAGAAAAAAAATTACTTGGAAGGATACTGAGTGGCTCATGGAATTGAGGTTAGAGCAAGAACAAGGGAACAAGGCACAGCAAGGATCCCTCAGAAGAACCACTTACTTAGCACACCACCATTTGCACTGCTCCGGTTAGTCATGCTGCCGAACTATGCAACCCCTGGACACTCCATCCCTACCACTGAAGGCCACCATGACAAATCTGTTCAGACTTGTACCTTTATGGCAGACCTCAGTGTTGAGAATCTGGATTGAGAGCATCTAATGGTGACACCTAGGACCATGTGGCCATGTGCCCAAGTGCTGACGGCCAGGGGATGGCAGAGGGAATATCTATTCCACTTTCAGCTAGAATTATATTCCTCTACATGAGAAAGGTACTAAGATATGAGACAACCAAAAGGACTTGACATTTTTGCTTTAATGAATTACTTTGAAGCCATTCATCTTGTTTGGTGAGTTGGGTATGTATCATAGCCCAACAGAAATAAGAAGCAAATTTCATAATGAAAATAATAATATACAAATGACCTGAAAATTCATTGTTCATGGCAAAATCTACCCTGTTAAATATATGCTACCCAAGATGAGCTAATACATGGGCAATGTTTAAAGGCATGAAAATAATTAAGAAAGCATGGAATTTCTGTGAAAGTAATAATTTATCTTCTATTTTAAATTTGTGAGTCAAATAGTTTAATAACATTTTTCTTGGAATCCAACTGCCTGATAGACTGCAGACAACCTTAAATGATTTACTGGCTACTCTTTAAAAAACACTGATAGAAAGCATTCAGAAATAGGTCTCAACATGTATGGAAAATAATATGTAACAAAGGTGATACTTCAAATGAATCAGAAAATTAATGAATGATGTGTAGAAGTGCATTGGCAAAGAAAATAAACTGGGATCCCAACCTCACTCCTTATGTAAAAATACATTTCATATGTAACAAAATATATATAACATTTCATGCATATAACAAAAAGAAACCATAAAGGCAGCAGAGGAAAGCATGGTTTAATTTTTTTTTTTTTTTTCTGAGACAGAGTCTGACTCTGTTACCCAGGCTGGACTTCAGTGGCACAATCTCAGCTCACAGCAACCTCTGCCTCTCAGGTTCAGAGGCTTCTTCTGCCTCAGCCTCCTGAGTAGCTGGGACTACAGGTGTGCACCACCATGCCTGGCTAATTTTTTTTTTTTTTTTTTTTTGTATTTTGTATTTTTAGTAGAGACAAGGTTTTGCCATGTTGGTCACGCTGGTCTCGAACTCCTGGCCTCAAGTGATCTGCCCACCTTGGCCTCTCAAAGTGCTGGGAGTACAGGCACGAGCCACCACACCTTGGCCCAGTTTTGAAAAAATAAATTAGGAAGGGGAGAGCTTTTCTAAATGGGATACAAAATCCAGAAGCCTTAAATAAAAAGCTTATAAAGATGAAAAGCTTTTTTATTTACATACAAATAAAAGGCCTGCATTTGTGTCATTCATGACAAAGGCATAACATCCCTAATATAAAGAGCCATTATAAATCAACAAGATGACCTTAAAGTAAAATGAGGAAAAGCTAAGAATGAGGTTTGGTCACAGAAAAGAAGTACATATGACTGGCACTAAACGAAACAAATTAAAGCAATAATTAGAAATGATTTTTCACCTATTGGGTTGCCAAAGATTTATAGGCTTGCTAATATTAATTGTTGCTGAGGTTGGTGGGAAACCGAGGCACTCCCATACACTGTCTGTGGGAATATAAATAGTTAGAAACGTTTAAAAGGACAACTCGGCAGTATCTATCAAGACTTTAAAGCTATGTACTTTTGATCCCCCAATTCCACTTTGAAGAGTTTGTCCTACATTTATTTAAGTAACTGAAGATTTCTGAAATGTGTGCTGTATGTGGCATTTTTGTAACAGAAAACACACACACACACACACACACACACACACACACACCCCTCGAAATGCTCCATCAATATGAACTAGTTAAATGCATTTGAGTACATACAAATAATGGAATAGTATTTAAAATATCTATGTATATCAATATGGATTGATACCCAACGGATACTGTTAAGTAAAAAATTGTTATGTAACAATATGTATAATCTAATTTGGGTTTTAAAAAGAAAAGTTATACTAATGGAGATAAAGTAACACATGCCATCTGCAGAGAACAAGAATGTGGAGAGGATAAATGTCATGCTTTTGAATATATTTGTGCAGCATCTTAATGATAATAGTGACCCTAAGAAAGGTTCATTTTTCTTAGAGTAGATACATGTTCTGTGCGTAGAAATTACTTCAATTCCTCAGGCTATCTAAATTAGTCTTTCTTTCTAAAAAAAATGAGAAAAAGATTTAAAATATTGCTGCTGAGTTTTAAATTTGTGATGACGCACTAATTTGTGGCTATGAGATCCCAAGAAGGCAAGGCTAGCTTTTATATTTGCTGTGGTATTTGTTTCATTTGCTAGCCATATACAGTGAGCAAATATTTGTGGTGTGCAAATTACCCAAGATCTGCCTGAAGCTATCTGCACATGCCCAGCTACACAGTCATCAGCCTGACACCTTATAACACAGATACTATTGTCTTTTACCATCTTGGCATGAATCCAAGGCTCATTCTCCAATGGAATAGACCAGAGATAAATCATCTAACTGACTCAGCCTCACTATCAGACTCCTTTGTTGGAAACACTTATCATATAATGAACACAAACTGATCAGTAGCATAAGGCACAGCTGGCACCAAGACCTCTGTTTAAAATTAGATCACCTCTTCTTCAACAACCTCTGAGGATATAAATACCATCTTCAAATATATACAATGTCAAATATCAAAATTTTTAAAATTGAGTTTCATTTTTAGCAAAGCTGCTCTTATTAAATGAAAAGGACTAAGTGTTCCTATTCTGGCAAGATCAGGCAGCAGGAAAACATATTGTTTAATTATAGCCTTTGAAGGGAACGGTACATTCTTAAGATGTAACTTTCCAGAAGAGAACTTAGAACAGATATTAGGACCTTCTCCCAAAGAGGTTGCAATTCTATAATTATATTTTTATTGTTGGATTATCTGCAAAAGGAAAAAGAAATTTTATTCTGAAAGTTATCACATTGCAAAAGGCCAACAGGGGACTCAGAGCTTAACATTTTCTAGGCCATTTTCTACATGAGATTATTTTACTTTCCTGTTGGAAGACCTGCCACAGTACAGTAAAAATGATGTCAGTAGCCATATCTGCACCGACTAGTATTTTGTAAAAGTAGAACAAAATATAATTATCATAGTCATTTTATGATACTGCCTTGTTAAGTAAACTATTGGCTTCTAAACGAGGACCTTTTTTACTTTCATCTTAAATCTACAGTTCATCTTACAAAGTTCATCTTCAAAAGGTAACTGGACATCTACATGCAAAAAAATGAATCTAGACAGAGACCTTTATAAAATATCAAAATAGATCATGGATCTAAATATAAAGTACAAAACTACAGAATTCCCAGAAGATAATGTAGGAGAAAAATCTAGGTGACCTTCAATATGGCAATGACTTTTTCGATACAACACCAAAGGCATGATTCATGAAATAAATAATTAATATGCTGGACTTCATTAAAATTAGCAACTTCTACTCTCTGAAAGATAATGTCAAGATAATGAGAAGACAAGCCACAGACTGGGAAAAAATACTTGCAGAAGACATATCTGATAAAGGATGGTTACCCAAAATATACAGATAATTCTTCAAGCTCAACAATAAGGAAATAAAGAATCCAATTTAAAAATGGACAAAAGACCTGAACGGAATGTCTCTCTAAAGAGGTCCTCACTAAAGAGGAAGATCTCACCAAAGAAGATATACAGATGGAAAAGGCAAGTGAGCATATGAAAAGATGTTCAGCATCATATGCCGATAGGGAACTGCAAATTCAAGCAACAAGATGTCACAACTCATCTTTGAGAATGGTCAAAATCCAGAACATTGACGACACCAAATGCTGGTAGAGACGTGGAGCAACAGGAACTCTCATTCATTGCTGATGGGAAAGCAAAATGGTACAGCCACTTTGGAAGACAGTTCAGCAGTTTCTTATAAAACTAAATATACTCTCACCATATGATTCAGCAGTTGCACTCTTTGGTATTTAACCAAATTGGTTGAAACATTATGTCAGCAAAAAGCCCTGCACACAGATGTTTATAGCAGCTTTACTCATAATTGACAAAACTTGAAAGTAACCAAGATGTCCCTCAGTGGGGGAATGGATAAATAAAATGTGGTATGTCCAGACAGTGGAATATTATTCTGTGCTAAGAAGAAATGAGCTATCGCGCCATGAAAAGACATGGAGGAAACTTCAGTGCATACTACTAAGTGAAAGAAGCCAACCTGAAAAGGTTATATATCATATGATTCCAACTATATGACATTCTGAAAAAGTCAAAACTATGGAGACAGTAAAAAGACCAGTGGTTGCCAGGATTTAGGGGGTAAAGGGATGAAAAGGTGGGGCACAGAGGATTTTTTAGATCAGTGTAACTACTGTATATAACTACTACTGTATATAGCACTGTATCAGTGAATGTATGTCATTGTACATTGTCAAAATCCATAAAATGTACAACACCAAGAGTGAACCCTAATATTGGGCTTTAGATGATAATGATGCTTCAATGTAGGTTCATTGATTCTAACAAATATACCATTCTAGTGGTGGATGTCCATAGTGCGGCTGGGAGACGCCCCTTGACACCTATGAGAATTCGTTGTACTTTGTTCTCTACGTTGCTGTAAATCTAAAACTCCTCTAAAATATAAAGTTCATTAACTTTAAAAAAATCAAACATATTTATTTACTTTTATTTGCAAATTCTAGTCTATGTTAATAAATTGGTGGCAGGGGTATCTAAATAGTTTCTTTAAAATAACATACATACTTAGGTAAAATATAGATTCTCAAGATAGAATATTAAAAATATTCTTATTCTTCCCCAAATAGGAGCAGTCTAAAGAACAATATCATGTGGACGTCAAAGCAGCAGCCTTCCCTAGGTGAGTTGGAGCCAGTGTTCGAGATACGGAAAAAAATAAAAGGCAGCTTGAGTCTCTCCTTGGAGCTGATGTACTCCTGCTTCTCTACTTCTGGAACAATGCAAATTGACCATCCGCTTAGAGTCAGGGCCAGGAAGGGGCAGGGGGCCAACTTGGGAGGTGAACCATCTTTGTTCCTTTCCCTGTTCCAAAGCCTGATTCATAACAGTGCATTTCTGGCTTAGCCCCATCACGACTTATGTTAGTGTATTAATTTCAATTTTACAGCATAATGGCATTGTACTATAACAGATATACTCATAGCCCTAGAAATGGAACAAATTTGATCAAAGAAGGGACTGCAGAATAAAGGCAGAATCTTAGGGTTTCCATCATTTTGTCCTTTTCTACTCTGCCTGTCTCTTAATGATGTTTTTTAGAGTGTGTGCACTTTACGAGGAGCTCACCATTTCTAAGATCAGTCTCACTCCTAGAATGTGCACAGGGTTCCCAGGAGCAGACTACAGACTGAACTGTCAATGAGATCCCGTTTGTGGGGTTTGAAAATGAAGCTGGACATTATTGGTTAAGAATTCAGCTGAATTCCTGGCCTTGTCTTTTCTCTATTAGTGTGAGAAAGTCTTCCATTCAATTTAATACAAATTAATTGGATGTGCCATAGGCACGGCAGTGCACAAGCTCTGTGGATGGAACCAGGAAGCAGGCTGAAAAAAAAGCTTGCCTGGCCAGACTCAGTGGCTCAGGACTCTAATCCCAACACTTTAGGAGGCCGAGGCAGCAGGATTAGCTGAGGCCATGAGTTTAAGACCAGACTGGGCAGCACAGTGAGACCCCATCTCTAAAAACAAAATTTTAAAAATTAGCCAGGAGTGGTGGTGTGCACCTATGGTCCTAACTACTAGGGAGGCTGAGGCAGGAGGATCGCTTGAGCCCAGGAGGTTGAGGCTGCAGCAAGTTTTGATTATACCACTGCACTCCAGCCTGGGCAACAAAGTGAGCCCTGTCTCTAAAAAACAAATGAATAAATAAAAATTAAAAAGAATGCTTTCTAGTAGAAGGTTAAATCTTCTTGAAATGATGTAACATATGGAGTGTTAGATACTACATAAAACATCTCTTATAAAATGCTGCTGTGGGCATTCAGTTTTTGTGTTAAGCATTTAATTCCTTGCTTTGTACCTTCCAACAAGGAAAGCTGGTATTGAAGGAGGGAGAGAAAAGAGGATTTGTGCATAACTTGTTGCTACAGTTTGTGTTGCTTCGAGCAGCCATTAAATACGTGACTTGCATGAAGCATTGGTTATTAGGAGGACCTAGGAATGACTTTTTGTGAGAAAGACTTGGAGTTCAAGAGTTCTCTCCAATGTGAACCATCTCAGTTCTTTCCCTGCTCCAAAGGCTGATCCACAATAGTGTATTTCTAGCTTAGTTCCATCACTAGTTATTTTCACTTATTAGTTTCAATTTTCCAGTATAAATGGCATTGTACCATAACATGTGAATTACGTATGATATAGACCTGCTTTGTTCAGTTCCAATTAAACAAAGGAATTTACTTTGCCTTGCCAAGCGTGTTGGATGAGTGAATTCATTACCATGATTTTTATTCATTTTATAAATAATGTGTCAGGAATGGGGCTTTGAAAGGTTAACTCATTTAATCCTGCAACGACCCTATGAAGAATTAATGATAGTTATTTACTGAGTCAGTAATAGTTATCACAACACTTTTAATTTGTTTTTGAGCTATAATTAAGGCATAGAGGCTTCAGGTTAGTAATACGATTTGGATAAAACTGGTAGGTATTTATAGATTCTACAATTGTATTTAATTTAAACATGTTATCAAGTCAAACATTTGGTATATTAACATTATTTCTTAAATTTCCTCTAAAAGTAGCCAGAATGAATATGCCTTACTATAGCTTTTTAGACATACTTTGTTTCCTCAATGTTTGCATTCATACAAAACAAGAGAATATTTTAAATGACAGTAAATAAAATCTTTTAATTTTTTGATCTTCATTCAAATAATATTTATAAACATTTATCTTAATATTATGAATTATAATTATGAAATACAATGACATAATATTAAGAATGACTCAAATCCCATTATTAAAGTTATTTTGGTCATGTATCTAAGATTTTCATCTTCATCTTATTACAGAGATTACCTTAACAGAACTATGAACCACAAGAAGGTGAAAACAGAAGAGCTGTAACACTGTTGATTGCTTTTCAGAGGTCAGCTTGGATCACACTGTCTGCTCACTCACGAAGGCTATGATGCCACATATTGCAGATGGCACATTTTACAGGTTGTTCCCAGCAATGAATAACACATGACACAGAACACTCCAAAACGAAGTTGAGCAGCAGCCTGAACATTCCTTTCATTTGAATTTCATTATCTCAGGGGCTTGACATTCTCATCATGGAAGAGCACACTGCTCTGTTTTGGGCTCCCTTTCAATACACATCTCCTTGGAATTTTTTCCTCCTCTTGGCAGCACACTCAACATGTAAACAACTCCACAGTACTTATGTACCGTGACACAACATTTCAAGCTAAAGGCCACCTACACGGCAGAGCATACTCATGCCCCAGAAAGTGGCCAGTAAAATCTTCAACCTACTCACCCCCACAGATTTCACTAATTTGTATCGCTTCCATCACAATACTCAAGGACATTTTGTAGAGGTACATTAGGATACCAAACTGTATTTCTCTATCAGCATGAGGTACTGGTTAGTTTGTAATAAAGCCCAAATTACCTAATTTAATATTTAGCTAATTCCTTGCCCAATGTGGAGCTTGATAATAATTCAAATGCTGAGACTTCACTTGGTTTTAAAAATACCACTGAAAGGAAAAATTTAGACTGAGTGCCAAAAATATGTTCTGCTCTTTCTCAGATGGTAAAATTCTGTCCCTCTCAGCAGACCTGGGTAGATGTCTATCTTTTTCCCCCTCCAGAAGATGTTTAGGGAGAGGGCATATGACCAATATGATTTCCATATAATAGATCTGTATTTGTACTTGGAGTTACAGAATCTTATTATTTCTATGGACATCTTTAAGAAAACTGTAAAATGATACCCTCCCTCATTTCATGATATAACCCACCACCATCATCTATATTTATTGAACATGTGACTTGAACTCAGGTACTGGAGATTAAGAGTTGAATAAGGCCATCTCCGCCCTCAAGGATTTGCAGTCCATATCTCCTGCATTTAAACATTCATCTTCTTTCCCAAGAAAGTAAACGGAAAGCTCTTGGAAAAATGAATAATGAAAATATTAGCCTAGTGAGGATTGTGACCAGGACTGCTAAAGAAATCAGACTTTGCTTAAGTGAGAAAGACCATGGGTAGGGTGAACAATGATCTCCCTCTTCGCCCACCTTCAGCCCCTCCCTGCCCTGAGATATCTACCTCCTAATCCCTAAAGCCTATAAATGGTACCTTATATGGCAAAGGGGACTTTGCAGATGTGATTAAATTAAGGATTCTGAGATGAGGTGATTACCCTGGATTATCTGGATGGGCCTAATGTAATCACAAGGGTCCTTATAAGAGGGAGGCAAAGGGTCAGAGGGAGAAGGTGCAAAGACAAGAGCGGAGGTCTGAGATGAGAAGATGCTACTTTGCTGGCTTAGAACCCAGGAGAAGGGACCATAGGCCAGGGAATGCCAGCAGCCTCTAACAAGTTGGTAAAGGCAAGGAAACAGATTCTCACCCAGAGCCTCCAGAAGGAATGCAGCCCTGCTGACACTAGACTGCTCGACTTCTGACTTCCAGAACTGTCAGATAATAAATCTGTGCTGCCTTCAGTCACAAAGTTTGTGACGATTTTTTACAGCAACAATAGGAAACTAATGCAGACAAATGCATGTACGCAAATATTCATAACAGCGCTATTCATGATAGCTAAATGGTGGGGAAAACCCAATGTAAATTGGCAGATGAATGGAGAAACAAAATGTGGCATATCCATAGAATGGAATATTATTCAGCCAGACAAAGGAATGACGTATTGATAACCCGCTACAACCTGGATGAACGTTGAAGACATTATGTTCAATTTATAAAGCCAGACACAAAAGGTAACATATTTTATGATTCCGTTTATAAGAAATATTACAAATAGGTAAATCAATAGAGATAGAAAGCAGATTGGTGTTTGCAAGAGTCTGGGGGAGGGGACAATAGTCACAACTGCACAATGGTTATAGGGTTTTCTTGAGATAGATGAAAAGGCTTTGGAACCAGATAGAAGTGGTGGTTGTACTTTGGGAGGCTGAGGCGGGCAGATTACAAGGTCAGGAAATCGAGACCAACCTGGCTAACATGGTGAAACCCCGTCTCTACAAAAAATACAAAAAAATTAGCTGGGCGTGGTGGTACGCACCTGTAGTCCCAGCTGCTTGGGAGGCTGAGGCGGGAGAATCGCTTGAACCTGGGAGGTGGAGGTCGCAGTGAGTTGAGATCGTGCCACTGCATTCCACCCTGGGCAACAGAGCGAGCCTCCTTCTCAAAAAAAAAAAAAAAGAAGAAGAAGAAGAAGAAGAAGTGGTGGTTGTACAACATTGTGAATGTCCTGAATGCCAATGAATTGGACACTTCAAAATGGTTAATTTTATGTCATGGGAATCTCACCTTAATACAAAAATTAAAAGATGGGGAAAGACTCTTGAATTCTGCAAGGCTCCCTAACGTAGTGGCTGAGTATATTACCCATAATTAGGAACTCAATAAATATTTATGAAATTAAATGGTATAAAATATTTGTATCCTACAAATTTTTTTTAATTAGTCATGATCATTCTAGTCTAAGTCTGCTGAATAAGGCAAGTTATCAAACTGAGTAAAGCTATCTTAGTTTTGAAACTAATAATGCGTAGCTACAAAGTTAGAGACTCACATTTCCCTCTGCCTAGCAAACTTGAACCCATTCTTCAACATCCCAGCCCAAACATCACCCTTGGAGGCACCCTTGCAGCCTCCCCCACATCACCAAGTGGCACTTCCCTCCTGGACCTTCTAACTTGTTTGGTTCATAGATATCTAAGCACTTCCAGTTCTATGTCTCATCTGTCTCCTCACAGCAGTGTTGATGTCTCAAAGGTAAGAAATGGCTCTAATCTATTGACATACACTGAGCAAGAAGTGCCAAGTTGGCAAAGGAAAGTACTGATAATCAACCTAATGTTTTAGTTTGTCTTGTAAAGTAGCTCCAAAGACAATTCTAAAAGAGGAATTCCAAACTTGTTTTGAGTAATATCAATATATTAAAATGAATATATACCTGCTCAACGTGATAGCTGAAAGAAACTCTCCTTGGCTGTTAAAATTCTAATGTCTTTGCTACAACCCATCCCTGTCTTTCTTTAACTGACCCACTTCGTATCATGCCTCTGGCATGCACAGCACAGGCAGGCAGAAGCTCTTAAGAACAAAGTTTTCCAGAAATAAACATGTGTTAATTTGGTCTCTGTAAGGATAAACAACAGGTCTTTGTCATTAAGGAAGATATGACTTATTATTTGTGTAATCAAGCTGCCACTTTAATACCGCCAGGTTTCTCTTAAGACATGGGAACATCCTCTGATAACAATGCAGTTTTGTGCTAAATTTTAAAGCAATTTGGGCCGCTAAAGGTTTGGCAGGGGTGAGGGACAGTCAGTGTAATTATGTGCCTTCATTCTGTTGTCACACAAAACAAGGTAAAATTCTTAGCATTTTTCTTTGAACCGGGCCACTTCTTGAAACTTGAAACAGCACAAAACTTAAAAGCATTCAAGCAAATTGAAATAAAAAAAAATAGCGTTCACCTGAAACTGCACCAAACTGATAAAAGAAGGTTTTACAAAGCTAGGCTTGCAAATCTCCCAAAATTTGTAACCCAGTCTCAGACAGCCAATCACTGGAAAGAAACTCACCTTACCTAAAAGAGCTCTGCAATTATCCCTGCCCCACCACTCTGCTTTACCTTTCTTCATGGTTCTTATCACTTCCTGGCATTCCATCATACATTTACTTGTTGATCTGGTCACTGTCCGTTGGCCTCAATAGAATATAAGCTCCATGAGAGCAGGGACACCATGTATCTCATCACTGCCCCATTCACTGCACCCGGAAGAGCGCCTGACCCAGTAGGCACTCAATTCACATTTGCTAAAAATGTCTTTCGGCCGGGCAGGGCAGCTCATGCCTGTAATCCCAGCACTGTGGGAGGCCAAGTGGGCGGATCACGAGGTCAGGAGATCGAGACCATCCTGGCTAACACGGTGAAACCCCGTCTCTACTAAAAATACAAAAAATTAGCGGGGCGTGGTGGCGGGCGCCTGTAGTCCCAGCTACTCGGGAGGCCGAGGCAGGAGAAGGGCGTGAACCCGGGAGGTGGAGCTTGCAGTGGGCCAAGATTGTGCCACTGCACTCCAGCCTGGGCGACAGAGGGAGACTCCATCTCAAAAAATAAAAAAAGAGTCTTTCAATTAAGTTATATTCTAAAATTATGATAAAGAAAATAAGAAATAATAAGCTTCATCCAGTCATTTTTAGCAATTGCAAATTCACACAGTCACTGGTGATATTACATCTATTGGAGACACACTGCACAAGGGGAAATGGAAATCAATATGCAGCACTGACTAATTCGATAAGTTATCAATAGTATTTATTATCCTTTTTGATGTTGTGAGAAGTATTTTCATGGTATGTGGCTTAAGTTATAAATAATATTTGTTTATAAAGATTATTTAAGTTATAAATAACTAATAACTTTATAACTTAAATAATATTTATTTTTTGAATAAACTGTACAGGTAGTGATATAGTTTAAATTCTGAGTCACCAAGTAAAAATTTGATATATCTCACAATAAATAAGAATTCTGGCACAGAAACTGTCTAATTCTATTGTACGTATACATGACTGTATTTTAAATAATAGTCACATGATGCCCTCAGCAAATATTCGTAACACCATATTCCTTGGCTATACTTTTTTTTTTTTTTTTGAGATGAAGTCTCATTCTGTCTCTACACTCCATGCTGGAGTGTAATGGTGCAATCTTGGCTCACTGCAACCTCCATCTCCTGGGTTCAAGCAATTCTCCTGCCTCGGCCTCCCCAGTAGCTGGGATTACAGGCATGCACCACCACGCTCAGCTAATTTTTGTATTTTCAGTAGATACGGGTTTTCACCAAGTTGACCAGGCTGGTCTCGAACTCCTAATCTCAAATGATCCGCCCAACTCGGCCTCCCAAAGTGCCGGGATTACAGGTGTGAGGCACTGTTCCCGGCCTCCTTGACTATACTGTATCAGCTGTTTGCCGTGGTCTCTATCTCTGATTTCTGGCGCTGTACTCAGCTTGTAGGCACAATGACAAACGCAGCTTTACCATCCTGGCCCAACCTTTACACACTCAGCCTGTCTAGTAACCACCTCACCTGATCTAGGGCACCGCTGCGGTCCCAGCTTTAGGCCTGGAGTGCCTCAAGGGTAGTTAGAACACATGTTCCCACTCCAACAGACACAGGGTGGAATTTAGCCATGCGAAAAAAGCTGCATACCATGAAAATAAACTGCTTCCCACAACATTAAAGAAGAGTGGTGATATAATCCCAAATTGCTGATTTTGACCTCAAGTCTGTCCTCAACTTAGGAAGATGGAAAAAAATCTAGTTGAAATGTCCATGTTGTGATATGGCATGTGAATATGAACTAGTAACTATGACTGCGTCTTGCTCATAAGAATTAACAAGATTTTGGTCAGGCACGGTGGCTCACACCTGTAATCCTAGCACTTTAGGAGACCGAAGTGGGTGGATCACCTGAGGCCAGGAGTTTGAGACCAGCCTGGCCAATATGGGGAAACCCTGTCTCTACTAAAAATACAAAAATTAGTCAGGTGTGGTGGCAGGCGCCTGTAATCCCAGCTACTCGGGAGGCTGAGGCAGGAGAATTGCTTCAACCCAGGGGGCAGAGGTTGTAGTGAGCCAAGATTGCGCCACTGCACTCCAGCCTAGGCAAAAGAGCAACACTCTGTCTCAGAAAAAAAAAAAAGAATTCACAAGATTTCATAGCTAGTTCTAATTAACAAACAAACAGGTTCAATAATAGCTTACATTGGGGCGGGGTGGGGAGTGGGTGGGGAGGCAGGGGTTTCATATCATTCACCCCAAGTTACTCTGGGCTAGGGACCCATGTCATTAGCAACTTATTATGGGAGTGCTCTGAGTGTACCCAGAATATTGTGCATCATACGTGGTCAGACAATATAATATGTGCTGCTCTCCAGTTAACTGATTTAAACATAATTTATTGAGTTTTAAAGCAGGACACAATGACTGTACAAACAAAACCAAAAATAGAAAAGTCTAGAGTAAAATATAAAAATTCCCCTTTTATTCTTCAGGGATTGAGCATTGCTCTATGCACACACAAAATGTTTTTATAAAAATAAAACCAACTTTGTATGCTGTACTCCCATGAACTGATTTTCAACAACAGTTCAGAATAATTTCTCTCATTTAGGTATTATTATCATTGTTATTTCGAGTCAGAGTCTCACTCTGTTGCCCAGGCTGGAGTGCAGTGGCATGATCTCGGCTCACTGCAACCTTCTCCTTCCGGGCTCAAGTGATTCTCCTGCCTCAGCCTCCCGGGTAGCTGGGACTACAGGTGTGAGCCACCATGCCCGGCTAATTTTTGTATATTTAGTAGAGACAGGGTTTCACCATGTTGGCCAGGCTGGTCTTGAACTCCTGACTTCATGTGATCTGCCCACCTGGGCCTTCATTTGGGTATTATGACATTTTTTCTCCCTCCATATATTAATAGCAAGGGGCAATTTAGATGTACTAATACATTTTAGGGAGTTTGAAAATAATTTCTTTTTCTAGGGAAGGTAATTTGGCTTTTTTCTTATCATAATATTTTATTTATTAATTTAGTTTAAAATACATATACTAAATCATGTCTAAAAATATGCTATTTTTAAAAATTGCTTTTTTCCATTCTCACATTTCATGAAAACATTTTATTCAAACTCTTCACTGGCATATTTGACATCAGTGATAGGGAAGGTAATCTGAAAAGTTTAAAGCAAATGGATAAATAATGTCACTAGACTTAACCTTCTTCACGTGAAGGCTGGCTTCTTTCTACTCCTCAACTTAGGGCCAAGTTTCACAGGCCTTATGCCTTTGATATAATCAAATCTCCTTTGAGAACATATTTTTAAAGTATATGGTACATCTTCCTTTATGAAGTAATCAAATACAATACACTTGCTACTGTAATTATTACATGTTCTATCTTCTCCTGCAAGGAATCCCTACAAAATAAATATTTTTAAATTCTAAATTTGGTTTAATGTCAGTCAAACAGAAAAAAAAATCAAGGTTCACAAGGACTTTTCTGGGTTGATAAGGATTTTTACCAACCTCATTAAGCTGCATTTTGCATCGTTTGCATTTGGTTACATTTCTCTGAACCGTCCTTTTCTCCTGAAATATTTTTAAAATCTATGTAATGGGATGGTCTATGTACATCATTGTGCTCCACAGAGCATTTTGTAGCTTGGTAACAATGGCAGAAGCAGTGACTCAGGCAGCATGCATTAAGTACTTACTGTGTGCCACACCTGTGTTAGGACTAAGGCAGCCAATAGTAAGGTAACATTGCCCTTGAGCAGTTTCCTGGCCAGTGGGGAGACCAGATGTAAACAAGGAGAACAGCACACCGCCAAGCAAAGCAGCAGGAACACACAGTACTTGGGATGAGAGGAAGAGTCTGGGGAGCCAGGACCCAGGACTACATGACCAGAGGTGGTGACACTGCTGGTGACGCAGGCACTTTGTGTGATGTTTTGGGCTTGAATTTTATCCTGAGGGTGTGGGCAGGATCTCTGGAGATTTCTATATTGGATGATGAGGAAACATTAAAAGATGTAACCTAGCTGTCCACCTCCACTATGTCAAGAACCAGGAAATCAACCGAACTGCAACTCAGCCCGAATAAATGCAAAAAATTCACAAACTCCAGCCCATACAAGTGAATCATACACTACTCAGGGCCTCAGTAGGGTCTGTGTACTATTATTTTGAACAAAAGGAAAACACTCTTGATTATTTGGTTTCCCAGACCACAAAAAAAAAAAAAAAAAAAAAAAAGAAGAAAAAGAAGAAAATAAAGAAAACAGCAGATTAGGAGGAGGGAGACGGGAGCTGCCAGAAGCAAAATGTGAGAGGTGAGCAAGGCAGGAACAATAGGGAGCCAGAACAGGGGGACCTGGGGCCAAGTGACCACCTTGGGAGGTAACTGAGAAGAAGAAATGAGCTAATGTTTGCAAAGATTTAAAGTCTATGTGGGTGCAAAATGAATCTATGTTACATAACACTTACTACTCAAGCCAAGTACAATCAACCCTTAACTACAGATGAGGAAAGTGAGGCTCATGGATATGCCCAAGGCTCCATACCAGCAGGTAGAACAGGCTCAGCCAGGAACTGCGTTCTTCTTTTCCAACTCTAATTCCATTCCTTTGCACAATCCCACACTATTCAAGGGTTGGGGTATGTTCAGTTTGAGAAAGCCAGTAAATGTGATTAAATATAAGAAAGAGTTGCAATTTAATGATTCTCATGCAAAATAGAAATTAAAATAAAGTGTTAGTGGTTGACAGGTGAGCTTCCTTGTAGCTGCTGGTTATCCAAGTCCTGTGCTACTCTAGAGAGAGAGGCAGGAACTGTGGGAATGATTTGCCCTTCTGCACAGAGGAGGCCTGAGAGGGCTCCGGATCCACAGGAACTCATTTGCGTCCTCCTGAGTTTTCTTTGTTGTCAATTTACACCAAATTGAAGAAGCCAGAATGAAACCTGTGGGGGCCTCCTGATGTTTTCTGTAGACCTGTTTCATAAGCCAGGTGTCTACCTTGGTCTCTCCCTATAATCTGTCCACATTCCCTACCCAATCCTCCAATCCCTTCTCTGGAACTGGATCTTCAAGCTCAGTCTCTGTGTGAAAATGCTAAGGCTTCTTTAATGAAGCTGCTCTTGTTCTTTTCCTGGAGGTTTTCACTGTCCCCCATCTGCTACCCACCTGCCATATAAGTATATGCTTTCCATATGCATGCTCCACTAATCAATGAGCCTCTATTGGAATTTCCAGCTGATTTCCAGTCCCTGATCACCTAGTTGCATATCCTAGTACAGAGAGCTTCAACATAACTGATGGGGACGGTTGAGTTTTGTGACCAAAACTACCAAAACTGTGAAAAAAATCTGTCCTCCAGTGAGTCAGCCTTTGAGGCCAGGACAAATACAACCACATTTCCCTAAAAACAATATTGCATGCATCCCAAAGGGCAAACTGGGCTTGGCTTTCCCTTTGCAGAAAAGTCAATGGAAATCACATTTGGCATGGCCTATGCCTTGTGGGTTGACTGATGGCCAAGCATATACTCAAACAGACATGGATTTTATATGTCAGGGCAACATTTTTTATGTGCAGTTAAGCTGTGCATGAGGCTGCTCTCTGAAAAAATAAATAAATAAACTTCTCTGCCTTAGTTTCATATCTATAAAAGCAGAACTGATGATTTGAAGTGTTTACATAATTCACCGGAGAGCTGTGAGAAATGAGCTATATTTGTAAGCATTTTCGAAGATGAGAGGAATTTGTTAAAGTATGTACAGCATGTTTTAAAAAAATTTCATTTCTTACTAGTCCTGCATTTAAAACATAATTTTGTGGGACATGATTTTGTTTTACAATAACCCAGGTGCTCAAGGGTACATTGGGAGTTTTCGTAGTTTCGAGGTTCCATGAAAACTTTCCCTGAGATGGCTAAAGACAAAGCCCACATCTGTTAGTATAAGAGACACCTTTTTTTATGGAGCTTTAGGGCTGTGACAAAAAGACTGACATAAGCCAGGAAATTTAGGAGTTAAAGCTGGAGTTTTATTCTAAATGTATGCTACAGAGCTCCTGGTTTTCCACGAAGTCTGGATTTTAAAAACAAAGTTGGCTTTAATTTTCAACTATCTGGCTTTTTTCAACTATTGTCACAGTCATACAGTTATTCAAACAAATGTCTTTGAACTTCCTTAACTTAAAAAAGTGGCCCTAAGGTTAATGAATGTTGTGAAATGCTTGTTTGAGCAAACGAACTGGCCCCTCCACCGATTGACATGTTGTATAAGTACCACAAGCAAGCATGATTGGTGCTGTGAAGACTATAGAGTCTCACACAGGGAACCTAAGATATTTTCACTCTTTATACCATACTGACCATTCTCAAAGATTGGGACTGGCTATCTTTCCTTTTATCCCTTTATTCAAAATGCCCCAAATCAAGTTGCTTTAAAAATGGAGGGTTGCCAAATTTCCGTTACTAAGAAAATAAGACCCAGGATATGAAGTGCAGAGGCATGCAGCAGGTGGTAAATTAAAGACAAGTTGGGTGTATAGTTTTAAGCAAGTCTCAGCCAACGATACAAAAGCTACCGAGTCCCTTTCCACAGTAAGTGGAGGAAGAGAAAACAGAATGCACCACCATTCCCATGCAACAGTCTCAAAGAAAGATGCTTCTTTGTGTACAGGTCAATGCTGTGTACCCTTCAATAGGGTATTTCAGAGCATTTTTGGGCATGGCACAAGATCTTTAGCATTCTAATAATAATGTGCTTTCACGCTGGCAATAAGCAAGTATCTTAATAGCACACGAAACAGTAGAAACCCATTTTGTCTGAGTGACTTCATTATATGTTTCTTAGACCGATAATTGGTCTCACCAGGGGAGTACAGAGGAATCATCTGTGAAACATTTCTTAAAAGTACCCCTTTCTTCCCTAGGGAGATTCTGAATTAGTGGGTCTGGAGTGAGGCTGGTATGGCTCTTGATCGATGATAGGTAGACAGACAAATAGATGATAGGTAGGTAAGTAGGTAGGTAGATGCATGGATGGATAGACGGACACACAAACAGGTAGGAAGATTTTAATTGCACAAGTGATTCTAATGGGCTCTTCAGTTGAAGAACTGCTGCTTACATTAAATTGCACATGGCCACAGCATTCAATTCCAATAAGAATTAATTCAGAGTTTCTATATAAGTAGTAGCACACAATAAAAGACACAGCTCAGGCTTGAGTTCAGCTAGTGTATTCATTTGCCTGCTTATGGAACACCCTCCTCTGCCAGGTACGGTACTCAGTATAAGGCTCAAGAAGGAGACATGGCCCTGTTCTTGAGGAGCACATGAAGCAGCATGATGGGATATCTGCTATGCGTTCCAACAGGGGTAGAAGAGTGTTCTCGGGGAGGAGAGGAGTGGAGAGGAGTGAGAACATTCCTTCTATCCAGAGCAGTTGAGGATGGTTTGGAGCAAGTGGGGACACTTGAGCTGAGGCTAAGACAAAGAGCAGGCTTTTCAATATGGCGATAGGAGACATGCAAGTGAGAGGTTCTGGGGAGAAGTGGTGGGGGCTGGAGCAGGAGGGGCAGTTGGGAAACATTCAACCCCCATCCCACCCCAGCCTCCCCTGCCAGTTCCTGGTAGTGCCTCCCAATACTAGAAGCTTCACTTGTATAAACATTTGGAGTTTAAAACCCTCTGTCACTGACAGCTTCTCAAGTGATGCTCATGACCATGTGAGGTAGTTAAGTCAAATATTATAAAAGATGGTTTTACTAAATTGCGCTGTTTCTATTAGAAGGCATGTATTAACCTTGTTGTAAAAAACATCATTTATTAACCAAAACACCAGAAAAGCAAGTTTCATCAAAGCATCCCCGGGCTTTAATATTTAAGGTCACTGTCAGTTTAAAATGATCTGAAACTCATTTTGGAGTGTGTGTGTGTGCGTGTGTGTGTTTGGAGCAGGAAGTACAAGGTGGAACAGGACCTATTTCTCTATCACTAAAAAGCAGGGCGCCTGTGGTAAGTCACATGGATACAGCAAATATAGCATCGATGTCTAATCATGGCTCTGACCCAGCCTCTTGGTACAGATACAGTTAGTGATGATTAAATCATAGCAGTGCTATCTGGGTTCTAACAACGTACCTCTTCTATTATACAGAATTTGACAAGGGATGTTTAACATCTCTTATTAGTTAAATTTCACATGTAGTCTCTTCAGAAATAGTTTTTGCCACTGTGGTGAATCTTCACTTTTAGTATTTAATTTGCTTGTAAGATGTTGGAAGAGAAACCGACCTTCCTGATTAGGAAGTAGGTGACTAAGTCTCTCCTTAACCACCTTCTTTGATCCAGTCTACAGACTCCAGAAGGATGGATTATAGAAAGTCTGGTTTCAGTTTCCTTTGTTCCTATCCTGATACATTGCCTGGAAGCAGTATTTCACCTCTGCTCTTTTCTTTCAGCCATTTCCTTGGAGGTCTCATTAATCTCACAGCCTCACATCTCACCTGGAAGTAGATAATTCCCAAGCATAAAATCTCAGCTAGACTGGCCTGCTAGGCTGGAGTGAGGAAGGAGGGAGAGAAAGGCGGAAAAAAAGAGAGAAAGAGAGAAGACTCTCACAGTGGTTGTCACCCTCATGGCTCATTAGAATCTAGTGGGGAGTTTTTAAACAAATACCAATGTCCTGACCCCACTCCAAAGTCCCTGATTGAATTTGTCTAGGGTGGTGCACAGAGATGGTTATTTAAAAGATTTCCAGGCAATTCTAATGAGTGAGTAGAGTTGAGAATGACTACTCTAAGTCTTTGGAAGACATAAAAGATGTCTATGACGTGGCATCTGCCCTCAAGACTTTTAAACCTGGTTGGGAAGGAAAGACTCAAAAGGAGAGTAATCTCAGATGAACTTCCAGTAAGTACAAAACTGGGTGTTGAATCCCATCAGTGCCCTGAGAAAATTCAGGGCTTGGAGACCAGTTGGGAAGACATTGTAAGACTGGATATGTGCTGGGCTTTGACACAGGGCTGGGATTGCGGTAAGTTTCCTCTCCCCTTCCCCACTGCCACCACCTCCATCAAGAGCCTTCTACCTCCATCAAGAGCCTTCTAAGTGGATTTCATTCTTAGGAGCTTCCACTCTTGCTTCTCTCCAGTCCGTTCTTCCCAATCTTGTAAAACCTTTCAAAGACTCCTGAAAGCTGGTAGGACAGAGGCCCAGGCTCAAGGCCCTCCCAAATTGGTCTAAGGCCCCTACTTCTCATCAGGCCCCAGCCACACTGGCCTTGTTGCTCAGACTTCCCAGTCAACGTCCTGTCTGGGGGTGTCCGAGTCTGGAGTAGCCTCCACCCCAATCTCATTCTCTATCCAAATACCACTTGATTAACTTGGCAGCACTAATCACAACCCCAAGCATTTTGTCTGTTCATTACTAATTTTGCTTTCTCTACTAGAAGGAAGGAGCATGCTACAGAAGCTCTGTCTCATTCTCTCGTATCCACACTAACTAGGACATTGTGTGGCACACAGTGGGTGACCAGGAAACATCACCAGGATATATGGATGAATTAATGACTGAATAGCAAGGAGGAGAAGGTGTTCTAGGTGGGAAGAAGAGCAAGAATGAAGGTACAAATGCTTTTGTGGATACAGAACAGACAGTGGAACAGACTGGTGGATGTAGAGGATACATGGAAGATACAGGTTAACAGGTCAAATATAATCATTACTAACAACAATAAATATAAGGATTTGAACTTGACACCTGTAAAGGTATAAATGCTATGCAGGGACCGAATGATTCAGGTCTAAGAAGGGAAATCATGATTCTAAAGTCCAGTCCTGAGGCACAATTTCAATCACTATTCTTAATTAGAACATTAAATATTTGGAAAAAAATTAGTTTATGTGAAAAAAATTCAAAATGTAATTTTGAAGAGATAGCTGGATGTTCGGAATTATCTATAAAAATAATAAAAGAGCTACCTATCAAAACTATTAGGCAGATACTTTATGCTAAATGGTAGGAAAACCTGAAACTTTGAAACCATAGCTCTGAAACCTGAAACTGAAACTTTGAAACTATGGCTCCTCTTGACATAAATATCAAAATTTAAATGAGATTATTGTTTCACTGTGTGTTTGTCAAATCTTGTAGTGGTTCACAGAGTAATATAGAGTTTGGAAAGAGTCATGTGGAATGTAATGTCTTAGCATTACTAGTGAAAGAAAAAGGACTATTCAGGCACAGGTGTGGTCAGATGAGACCAAGGCACAGTTACTCTGTGGTCTTTCCTCTAATCATGATCTCTCTGGAAGAAGAAGAGAGAAAAAGTAAAATTCTTTCATATTCCAGAAAAGTGTGTCTGCCTGTCATTTAAATATCATTAAAAATATATGGGGAAGCCTCTTTCCATAATTTCTGTTAATGACTGTAATATTATCACATCCTTCAAATGAAAATTTTGAATAATTTTTTTTACAATGGTAACAGATTTCACAGGTGGGCTCTATCAAAAAGCATTCTATTTTATAAATTGTCATAAATTTTTGAATGCTCATGAAAGGAACACTTCACAACTATATTTTGTCTTACCCATGTACTAACTTCTATCCAAGAGGGTATTCAGATGTATAATAAGATCATATGACACTGATGTTTCCAAATTAGTTTTTTAAAAAATTGCTCCAACTTAATTAAACATCATTTAATGTTTGTTGATTTAATTCAACAAACATTTACTATACACTTACTATAGCCCAAGCACTGTGCTCAATGCTATGGAAAACACAAAGACCAAGAATCCCCACTCTCAAAGCAATAAGACAACATGAAAAGTGATGAGTTGAATTTTGCTATTGTTACAAAAGGTTGGATTCAAGTTTATAAACCACTGGCTTATTTATTGGGCGAGATCTTAGCCTCAGGTACTTATGTGTAACTTGGGGGAGATATTTACTTACAGAGTGACTGCAAGTATTAATGATGTGACATGTGTAAAATACCTAACTTGATGCCTAGGACATAAAAGACATTCAAATAAGTAAGATTCCTTCCTTTTAAGACATTTGACATTTAGCTAAATATGATTTGCCTTTGTTATATATGTTCTTCGTACCTGATTTACAAAAATAGAACTTTGAAGTTGACTTTTTACATATAATATCTCACATCATCTATTTTTAATATTTCATGTGAATTGTTACATTTGGATACATAAAATCTGTGCATGACCCCCAATCTCATAGCTGTCATTGAATTCCACTCCTTTCCAAAGCAGGTTTAAGGCCTAGCTCCCTTTCCTTCTTCACTTCATGGGATGGTGATGTTTATAAGCAGTGAAATGTTAGAGGCAAGGAAAGAGAAGAGAAATCCTGGACACAGATGACACAGATATTTAATTTCTAAACAATCAAGCACTGACACTTATGTAAGTAAGCATCATGAAATGTACATATTCATATACATGTGCAGTGGAATTTCATGTACATGAAAGGTACATACTTATGGAAGTATCAATGCTTGATTGTTTAGAAATTAAATATCTATGTTAAAAGTTACTTTACCAAAAGTAACTTTTTGATAACTTTGCTAGTTACCAAAAATGACTTCCTATATTTGGAAACAGGAAGTTGAGAAGAACTCAGGAGAGGAAGAATAAGGTAAAAATGGAAAGCGAAACTGAGAATGAAGGGATCTTAACAGTGCATTCCAAATTGGAGTTATCTGCCTTGTAACTAGGTATCCCCTGGAGAACCTGAGGTTAATGTGATTGGGAAATGCTGCATTCTATATTCCATCTTAGGAATTCACAACAAATATTAGTACCCACAGGAAATTATATGCTAATTCTATCAACATCTTTCTTTTTTTTTTGAGACAGAGTCTCACTCTGTCACCCAGGCTGGAGTACAATGATGTGGTCTCGACTCACGGCAACCACTGCCTCCCGGGTTCAAGCAGTTCTCCCGCCTCAGGCATCAAAGTAGCTGGGACTACAGGCATGTGCCACCACACCCAGCTAATTTTTGTATTTTTAGTAGAGAAGAGGGTTTCACTACGTTGGCCATGCTGGTCTCGAACTCCTGACCTTGTGATCCACCTGCCTTCGCCTCCCCAAGTGCTGGGATTACAGATGTCAGCCACCACGCCCAGCCTCAGCATGTTTCTTAACATGCTAAGAAACCTGTTGAATGCTGTTAAACTCAACAATTCTTAAAATTGCCTGAATGCTAAATTCTTTGCGTGTGGAGGTTGGGTGGGGAGTTTATTTAATAACCTATGGAATTAATATGGAATGGCATATAATTTAGAAAATGTTGATTACTGATTCTTCTTTCTATCACCAAAATGCATTTTGGCTTGTGCTTTCTTTCTTTTCTAACAGTTGTTCTCGACAGAAGCCATTTGACAAGCATTTCTATTTCATCTTGGTGATACAGAAAAATCACAATTCATTCTGCCTTTGGAAAGATGAGTGGTTGCAAAGAAAGAAACACTCAGAACCAATTCCAGTGATCCTGAAACAATAGTAAAAACTTAATTTCAGGAACAAAGACTTTGTCCTGCTTGTGCACACTCTTGGGCCATTACTGTCAGTTTACTATCGGGAGGTCACAGTCACTCACTATTAGAGTAAAACTAGGAAGAAAATTTAGTCCCACTTTCACAGTACTTTTATGTTTATATATGAACTTATTTTTCCTTTTGGCATTTTTATTTTAAAACAGTTATTTTGATAATAATACTAGCATTTTGAAAACAGATGTTCCAAAAAACAGATTATTTATCAATTTTTAACTTTTGCTTAGAAAAATATCTTTACATGAATCCTGGACGCTTCTAAGAATATTTATTTTGTGAAATATAAAATGCCAAAATAGCACAATGGGCTTCACAATAAATTCAAAGGAAAATATTGTAATTTGCTTGGTAGTTAATAAAATGTTAAATAATAATATTTACAACATAAGGGGCATTTCAGAGGATAAGAATGAATTTCTTTTGTAATTAAAAAGAAAATCTGTTCTAATTTTTTTATTAAGTTTTTTAGAAGAGATAGCAACATTACATTCCCCTACATCGAGACTGACAATCCCCTAGTTAAAGAACCCACACATAGGTACATATATTAATGATACACATGCAAATGTATGTGTACATACTATGTATGTATGTGTGTGTATATAACATTAATACATTTCTAAAAAGTATCATGGTTGGCAGAATTATAGATAGCAAGACCAAGATATCATGAAAGTGGAGGATTAGAGGAAAAAAAATTTTTATTGCATAAAATAGAGTTTGCAAACATAGTCAAATATTCTAGAAAGCATCCTCTTTCAAAACATATGCATTATTATTGGATGTCTGCCCCATTCGGTAACCCTTCTCCTGAATCACTATCTTCAGCTGTTCAGGAACTTTGGCATGACAACTTGGGCTGCTAAGGTTTTGAACCAGCTTGAAATAAAATGTCTTTATGCTTACATTTTCTTATGCAACAGCCTGGCCTTTACCGTAATTATTTCAATGCTTAGGAGTATGTGTCTCTTTGCCTGGTCTTATTTCCATCTATAAAAAAAAGATGAAGCATTTGAAAGTTTCCTTTCTCTATACCATTCCATAGGATCTCCCACAGACTGGAGGGAGAAGGGGCAGGAATCCTTTTTAATCCTTTAAGTCATCAGTGAACCAACTACTATGGCTAGTGGGCAACACACAAGGTATTTCAAACCCAACAATGTCAAAATGGAACTCATTGTCTTTCTCTTAAAACTCATTTTGTGTTCAATAGTGCAGGACTATTGTCTTAAATTCTCTAACTGGAAACCTCCCGGGTTTTGACTTTGTAGTTCTCCCTACCTAAAACTCCACTCATCGTGCTCTGCTGATGCATATCCAATGCATCTCCCAACCCCATGCCCATTGCACCACCCACATTAATTTCCAATTCTACTTCTGAGACAGCCACTTGACTAGTCTCTTTGCTCAGAACTGCTCACTTTCCCACACTGTCATCCGCACCTCTTTCAGAGCCATGCTGCTGGAGCATATATTTATTTGTTCATAAAACAATCTGCTTCAATCTTTTGATGGCTCTCTAAAACGCCAACATGCATTGTATGTTGCCATATGCCAGCCATTGTACCAAAAACTTTACAGGAGTTATCTTATTTTCTCTTCACAGCAATCCTATGAGATAGGTACAATTATTGTCAACACTTACCGATGAGAAAATTAAAAGCATAGAGTTTCTATTACTTGTTCACAGTCACTCGGATGACAGGTGGCAGAGCCAACATTCATCTAAAATTATCTGATGCTCTCAAATACTCCACTCCAAACCCTTCCTCAGTCTGACTCCAAAGAGCTCGCGAGTCTCTTTTGCAGGGAGCTGGCAGACTGTGACCTTCCAAACTCAATGATTGTACATCAATGGTCAAAAGCCTTTGAACCACTGAGCTAGAATGCACGGTGAAGGCTCAGGGGCTCTCAGCAGCTGCCACCTCCCCTCCAAATGAGTGTGGCTCTTTCAACCCACACATGGTAACTGAAATATCTTGATATCAAGTAGGGAAAACCCAAAACAATAAATTCTGCAGAACTTTTTTTTTTTTTTTTTTTTTTACAGTACTCTGTACTGTAGAACTGGAATTACATTTCAAAAATTGTGTTTCAGATAAAAAAATCACATACCAATCAACTTTGCCTCTGAATGTCTTATCACAATTCATTCACAAGAACCACTTAATGGAGGTGAGGATAGTGGCACTGGCAGAACGTTGATGGTACTTGTAGTCATGGGTTTGTCATTGTAAAGCACCATCTATTCGACTTGTTATATAACTTCTAAGAATAAATAGCCGTTTGAAAAAAAGAAGAAAATGTTAGATATTGCTAAAATTGCCCTGACATATTCCACACACACAGTTTGATAAATATTTTATTGTTATTCCAGGAAAAGCTTTTAAAGGAATACATAAGCCAGCAATTATGGGAAAGGGATGTCTCCTTCTCTGAGATAGTAGGAATGTCAGCTCTTTGTTGCTAAGGAGAGAAAGGATGGATATACAATGGCATGATAGCTGAAATGTACACACACCCACCAAAAGGGCTGGAGTCCCAAGCAGCACATCTTTCTTTACTTATTAACAGCAGAAACCATGCACAAATATCCTGATGCAGCGTTCTATCTGACTTGAATATATGAGGGACATTCAACCTGTGTGGGGCCATTGCTGTGCTTCTGCCTGTCAATTATCTAAACTCCCACGCAGAAAGCCTTGCTGGAAGAAGGCCTGGTTCCTTGAAACTAATGATCCAGTTGTTAGTACTAGTGCCCAGCTCTAAACTACTAGTTCTGAAATCCATGGACTCAACCCATTTTTGATTAGAAAAATTTAGTCAAATACTCAACATCATTATCTTCTTTAAATTAATTTGGATAAACTGTAGTGCTCCAAGTTATTTCATATTTTTTTTTGTCACCTACCAGTACTATCTTAAATGCTTTCCTTACAGTCAATATAATATATTGAAATATGTGTATGTAATGGATGTTTACATTTTCCTCCTGTAAGAGAGGCTGCTTACCTCATCAAAAAATTACCATGAAAAGTGATCACTGACAGCCAATTATAAGCCATTATAAGAAGCATGCTATTTCTGAAATATTCAAATTATGTGATTTAAAACCTGTTATTCTATTCAAAGGTATCTATGACTATATTTGAGATTACATCTAAAATTTGAAATGATATAGAAATTGCTAGTTTATAAGCCACTCTCCACAGTGTGTAAATAATCTTAAACTCATCAAGAGCAGAGGTATTTTATTAATTGCATTTAATAACATAACTAAAAATTGTGAAAACATCCCCCAAAGCTCTAATTACCCAAAAAAGACAAATAACCCTTAGCATTTTTAAGCCTACATAAAGTCTGCCACAGGAGTTTCTTTCCTTTTTTTAAATGGCCTTTAAATAAATATATGAGTCAGTTTAAAAAGGCATTTACTTGGATTAAAGTGATTATTCTGCCAGAATGTCAGTATAATAAATTGTGGGTGGCAGAAGTTTTAAACGAGGTTAAATTAGAGATTCTAAGTTTATTTATTTATTTTTTACTCACTCTATTGCTGTAATTAGAGAAGCTTTTGGTTGATCTTCAAATTGTGCCTTGTCATGGAATACCATACCTACCTGCTTTTATGATAAGTCCTATGGTGTATTTTCTAAATGACCAGAATGGTGGTATAATCCATATGCATGCATCCAGCTTCCCTCCTGCTACTACTACACACACATCCTTACACTTGTTTCATTTCTTCCACCACCTTTCATCCCTGATACTATACTCTTCCACTTTATTTCAATATCTTCAATGGCAATGACCAAATTATGTTAGTCACAGAGTTTTGTTCCTGGTAAGCTATTTCATAAAAGAACCTAATACACACTGACTTTAAAATCTCTGCTAGTCTATGCTACCTGCACCGAGGACTGAACTAGCTCAATTTCGTAAACAAATATGTTTCACCACCAATAGGTGGTCTTGTAGAATGTGTTTTAAATGATGTAACCTCTTAGAAGAGCTGACCATGTCTCAAGGCATGGGAAGCCTCACCTTCAAGCTGATACCAGCTGAGTAACTGAACTAATGAGCTTCAGGAGACGGATCATCCATAACATAGCTGGGAGAATTCTGCTTGAGTGCCGACAACACTGAAATGGGGCATGATCTCACAGTATATCTCCTCTAAAAGTTCAATACAGCAAAGTAAACAGAAAAAAGTTCCACCTGATAATTTTATGCTAATTATTTAATTGACATTAAAATACTTCAACCATCATGTTTATCTAGTTATCAAGTAAAGATATTAAAAATAAATACATTTTTAAAGGTTCACGATTGACCACTAATGTCTCTACTCTGAAATTAAAATATCAGAGGTTATCAAAACATTTTCGACATTGCATCCTAACGATGAAGATGAAAGCATCAGACCAAAGAGCTCTTATGCTGTTACACTGTGCATATTGTAATATTTATACAGAATTTTTGCTCAGCTCATTAACTTCATTCCATCTACCTCGTGCCACCCCTTAGTAATAGTTTTTTCACTGACTGTATGCATTTTCCACCCACTGCTCTGAGCACAAAAGAATCAAACACCGCACTTGCTGCAGCCTAAATAAAATAGCAGTAGTCTTCACAAAAGGTGAATTTGGAATGACAATCTGCATTCCCAGTTCCTAAACTTCAAAGTAAACACTGATTGTCTTGTGGACAATGCATCGGGGTACACATATTACACGCGTCCCAGTCTTGAACATTTAAGTGTGAAACGAGAGCAACAAATAGGCAAACCTTCCGCAGCAAAGGATGCGGGCTGCAAAGCAAGCCAGCAGCTATGAAGAATTCATGCTTGTTTTACCTACCGGCGTTGTCCATGTCTCAAGAGTGGTGAGGCGAGTTCTGTAGCCTGGCAGCCGGAAAGCCCTGGCTCTTCTGACTAACGAAGCACCCTGTCCTTCTGCTGATTATCAGCCCTTGCTGGCACACTGAGCATACTTCATGCACTGTCTGCAGGAGACACCGCCAGGAAATTTATATCTCCAAGGATGACAAACAGCCATTAGCTCCATTACAGGCTGATTAAGAGGGACTGAGCCTATCAAGTGGGTACTTGAATCCCCTGGGGGTTCCACCTCTGCTCTGAGCTAAGGAGGGGGAAAAAAATCACTGCAATGTTGAATGTGTTGCACATTTCAGGAAAAAAAAGTGCACATGCTATGCAAAACACAGAGCTTTCCAAAAGATGCCAGGGCAAACAGGAGCAGGAAGAGGCATTGGTCATGAAAAGGTAAAAAGGAATATTTTAAAATACAATACATTATCCTTTCCTTGGGGTTAGTCTAAATATGGTTCAGCCTTTATCATTGACATCACTGAATGACTGGGCAACTTTTCAATTTAAAATTTTAAAGTGTTTTGGTTGTTGTTGGGGGAGGAGGCAGGGAGTAGCAGATAAAACATTGAAAAATAAAGACTATCTTTAATATCTCTGTTCGAAATAAATATTAGGAAGTTGAGTATTGCCATTCCATTTTAGTTATGTTCATCATGACTAGTTCTTCTATTTCTGATCAGAATTTCTGCTCACCTATCCTAATAGAGAAATTCAAAGTATGTTCACCAAAGGTCACTAAAAATACAAGAAAGAATTGTCAAAAGAGGTTAGGGGACTCTACAGTCTGTTATAATCTGTGGCTAAAGAAATGTGAAGATCAGGAAAGACTGACTAACACAGAAAGACACTACTTCACTTCTTTTCTTTAATTTGGCTGTGTAAAGACGACTCTCAAAGACATCAAAAACTGCTTACGCTCTCAAGACACAAGGGTGAGCACAGTGCTGGAGAAATCAGGTGCCAGGCCTCGTGGATGTCATGACATTAGATGCTGGGGACAGCACAACTGTTTTCTGCGTTTTCTCAAATATAGTACAAAGATTTATAATGACCTCATAGGACCTACGATAAAATGAATCTGCAGTACAGTTAGGCTCTCCAGGTCTTTTATACCAACAGATTTTTAAAACACAGTTCATAGTGTTATATCCCCAGAGTTGCTAAATTTGAAAGGCAATTTGTTTATTAAGCATTTCTTTATGCCATTGGAATTCCTAGTGACACACCAGTTGCAAATTATTTATAGTCTAGTTTCCCATTGTAACTGCTTCTAGGTTTAAGTATTTTTGTTTTTAATGTAACTTCAAGATTTCCTATAGATATGAGGTTCTTTTATTGTTTAAACAAAACATTTTGTTTATGTCAGTGATAGCTCAGACTATTTGTTTTCCTCAAAGAAAAACTGAATTTTTCAGTGACTTTTAGCCTGAGATTTTTAACCCTGTCATTTCAATTCTGTCACACAATTTTAAAGGTATATCACTCTACGAATTAAAAAAAAAAAATTCTTTGTAGATTTTTTAAAAAATTTGCTTGGATCCCATAAGACTGAAATCACTGTGGTTTCTACACCTCATCTACTTGCCCTGATTAAGACCTGCCAACTATCCAGAGTTAGTGTTATAAGCTCAAAATCTAGGACAAACTAACTATTTTTAAGAAAAAAAAAAAAAAGAGGAGCTAACAGGGAAATAAAGATAACAGAGAGAGAAGATACATCATCAAGACTGAGATTTGGGTAAGGAGTAGCTAAGAAGTCTCATCTATTGGCAGTGCCTATTACCTAATATGAATATATTTATATTAGCTTTGTCCACAGTTCAAAATGTGACTCTGAGTTATTTTTATTACTACCGTTAGTCCTTAAATGACAAATGGATTATGTTCCAAAAGTTCGTTTTATTGGTCGTTCGAAACACACTTTTTTTTCCCTAAATACTGATGGCTTCCAAGGACAGCCCATTAAGCACTCCCTAACTCACAGTGCGATTTGTATAAAATCTAATCTTTACTCACAATTCTAAAATCCAGAAAGTTTTGAAAATTTTGTTGTTTTTTGTAAGTTTGGTTCCAAAATGCATTTAGCATCATAACTTGAAGTGATGTGATGCTATTAAAAATCTTTACTTATCCCACTTAGAGCAAATAATCATGTTTGCTACAGAAATGTTTAATATTATAGGTTCTAAGAATCTTCCCAGACCCTGCTAGGGGTGATTCATAATAAGTAGCATATGGTTTCTATTACCTTTCTAAAATAAAATTCTGAATTCTGAAACACAACTGACTCCAAGGGCTTCAGTTGAAGGACTGTGATCCTTCAGTCCATTTTTGCAATTTAAAATGGTAGATGGCAAGCATTTGTGATGATGGATGTGTTAATCAGCCGGATTAAATCATCCAACATTGTACACATATATGATAATATCACATCATACCCCATAAATATATACAGTTATAATTTGTCAATTTACAATCAAATAAAATGGCAGAAAATAATTCTTAATATTATTTTGTCACAGGATTCCCTTATGTATTTAGGAACTTACCATCTCTCTCCCTTGCCTGCAAATACTTAAACATCTCCACTCAGAGATAAACAAGAAATGGGCAACATAGAAAAATGTCCAGAAATCAGAAAACTAATGTTGACTGACCATTATAAATTAAGCCCTGTACAAAAACTGCATTCATTGCCAAGGACATAACTGCTTCCCATTTCTCTGTATTGGTAACTGGCCCCACCACTGCCCTTCCTCTGTCCCTCCCCAGCATCAGAGGAAGGGCAATGCAACCGTGAAAAAGCACAGTAAGTGGACCATTTTCCTCAAGCTCCAGTGAGAATCCACTCCCTCCCTTGATTTAATTCACACCCACAATTAATATGCTGTAGCTGGGGAATGCCTGGTTATAAAATGTTCACCAGGCCCTTTCCAATGGCCCCAGAGATGCTGTGGGCATGGTACAGGCATCGATAAGCCTAATGTTCTCCATTATGTTTCTAAATATGGGGTTAGTTCCCATTTTTATTAACTTTCCCATGAGTATATACTCAGCTTGCCTAGAATTCGACAAACTTGTTTGAGGTTGGGGTAATTTGGAGCACCTGCATCCAAGTGCCCTCAGTGCAATGCCACCTTCGAAAGAAGGACACAACCCCTGTCTGGGTTTTTTAAGAAAATGTTTGCCTGGGGTTGGTTGCATGTTGTTTAGGATGCCGGGCCTGTCTGGCTGAGGTAGCAACAGCAAGGCTGCTGTGCGTCTTCAAACACATCACCAAGCACATCCTTCTATAAAAAAACCCTATTAGCAACCATCTCTCTCCGTTTTAACAAAGAAGAGGATGTCTTGGCTTCCTTTCTGCTTACTTTTCTTTTTTTTTTCTTTCTTTTTTTTTTTTTTGAGACGGAGTCTTGCTCTGTTGCCTAGGCTGGAGTGCAATGGCACAATCTTGGTTCACTGCAACCTCCACCTCCTGGGTTCAAGCAATTCTCATGCCTCAGTCTCGCGAGTAGCTGGGATTACAGGTGCCCACCACCACGCCTGGCTAATTTTTGTATTTTCAGTACAGATGGGGTTTCACCATGTTGATCGGGCTGGTCTTGAACTCCTGACCGCAGGTGATCCACCTGCCTCTGCCTCCCAAAGTGCTGGGATTACAGGCATGAGCCAGGGCACTGGGTCACACCACTTCTTAACTTTCCTACGAGAATCTCTCACTTGTTGGAAGCACAGAGAAGAACTGATGACAATAGGTGGCAATAATACTCTACCTTTCCTAACTGAAATTTAAGCCCAGGGTGACTAAGGCCAGTTCAGATGGATTCTGTGGAGAACAAGAGCAGAAATACCACTCCAAGTGGCAGAGCGACTCCAAAATCACAGGCTAAAAAGAACATAGTTTTACTTTTAGAGGATGGACTAGGATCCTTTCTTACAACATCAGGCTCTGTTTCTCTAGATGGAGGAGTAAAAGAGTGAACTGCCCACGTAATTAGATTGCTTGGTCCAGTAGATCTCTTGGATACTCAAATGGGCCTATCTGACTATCTCAATCTTTTGAGTTTCTGATTCATCCAGAGAAATAAAGAAGTGCCAGAATATTGACTATCAATGAGAAAACTTGCTCCCTGTTCATTTTGGAACAGATTTCTCTGAAAGTCTCTTCCTTTATTTTTTGAATCAGAGTCTCCCTCTGTCACCAGGCTGGAGTGCAGTGGCATGATCTCTGCTTACTGCACCCTCCGCCTCCCGGGTTCAAGTGATTCTCGAGCCTCAGTCCCCGGGTAGCTGGGGTTATAGGCATCTGTCATCATGTCCAGCTAATTTTTTTGTATCTTTAGTAGAGACAGCATTTCACCATGTTGGTCAGGCTGTCTTGAACTCCTGACCTCAAGTGATCCACCCACCTCGGTCTCCCAAAGTGCTGGGATTACAGGCATGAGCCACCCCGCCCAGCTGAAAATCTCTTCTAAAAACATTTGAGCCACTGCTTTTACAAATACAGCCATCAAATAGTTCTGACAAGCAAAATTCTTGGATATATAACTCTCCAAGGTACGAAACCAAATCCCTGAACTATTAACCGAAAACAGTTCATAGGAGAAAGTTTTGCAACAGATAGTATTTCCAGGAAGATCTGGGCAAGAAACATTATACATTTATCCAATGTTCTACTATGTGGATTTTAGGCCAACGCTTACTTGACACGACTATGTTTTCTATTATGCCAACCATTCTCCTTTTGAAGTTTCTCTTCTGATGTAAAGTGTGGGGAATTTCTTGTCAACATTTGCTTCTCTTCCCTTATTCATGGTCCTTGGAGTGTGCCCGCTGTTCACACTTACCCTATTTTTTTTTTTTTTTTTTTTTTTTTTTTTGAGGCGGAACAGCATACACTGCTCCTTGGCTATAAATTTTTTTCCCTGTTATATTCAAAGTTGAGTCCAATCCCTCTCCCCAACTGCAAAATCCCATGGCAGTAGTCCCTATACCTATTGCAATGGTCCCAAATAAAACCTGCCTTACTGTGCTTTAACAAGTGTCATTGAGTAATTTTTTTAACAGCAAATTGTTGGAGGTAAAGACATTTTTAAATGGCTTCAATTAGTTTAGTTACTTCCACTTTTTTTTTTTTTTTTTTTTTTTTTTTTTTTTTTTTTTTTTTGAGATAGAATCTTGCTCTTGTCACCCAGGCTGGAGTGCAGTGGTGCAATCTTGGCTCATTGCAGCCTCCGTCTCGTGGATTCTAGCAATTCTCCTGTCTCAGCCTCCCGAGTAGCTGGGATTACAGGCATGTGCCACCACACCTGGCTAGTTTTTGTATTTTTAGTAGAGACGGGGTTTTGCCATGTTGGCCAGGCTGTTCTGAAACTCCTAACCACGGGTGATCCACCCACCTCAACCTCCCAAAGTGCTGGGATTACAGGTATGAGCCACTGCACCCAGCCCACACTTAGCCTCTTTAACAACATCTTAATGCAGAGGCTGTGAAACTTTTCTGCACACCCAGATTGCCTGGTCTCTGGACCTCACATGAGGTGACATCCATCAGACACAGTCTTCTGATAAGTTTGGACATTTGGCCAAGGTGGTTTGGTGAATCCATACTTGGACAACACCCCACTGCTCCAAACACATAGCAATGATAGATAAAATATTAAATAGGTAAATCACAGCTAGGCCCAAAAAGCTAGTTGATCATTTCCATGAATGAGAAAGGAACCAAAAGCTAAAGGCAGTGGGTGAGGCTTCTGCAGTGTCCTGCTGTACCCAAGGGACAAAAGCAGAAGTCAAGGCCAGATGTGCAGCTCCTATGTAGTAATGGCTCTAAAAGAACTCCACATGAGAAAGGAGCAGTCAGAGTCAGGCTCTGCTGGAATGGAGAGCCCTGGTTCAAGAAATGAGGTTGGAAAAACAAATGGTTGCTGTCTTAGCTCCAGGAGCCATGGCTTTATAAAGCCTTGAGGGGCAGGGAGAGGATAAGTGTTCATAATCAATAATTAACTAAGCTTCATATGGGTCCCTAAATAGTGGATGGGCAATATGCCCTCAAAACTGAGCAGAAACTTCCTCAACATGTCATTAGAAAACCTGACAAGATGGGAGAGTTAGAGAGACAAGGTGGAGGTGACTTCAAAACCATAAAACTATTAGGGAAGGGGAGAGCGAGAGTGAAAACAAAACCAAAGGAACTAGCGTTAGGTAGCACAATGAGGTGACTATAGTTAACAATCACATTTTACATTTCAAAATAACGAAAAGAGTGCAATTGGAATGTTCCTAACATAAAAAATGAAAAATGCTTGAGGCAATGAATATCTCTATTACTTTGATTTGATCATTACAAGTTGTATGATTGCATCAAAATATCAGATGTAATCCATATGTGTAATTATTATGTATCAATAATAATTAAAAATTAAAACAACAAACAAGCAAACAAACAAAGAAGACCTTCCACTGAAAATGAAGGCATGAGTTGAATTCCAAAATATTTTAAGACTGCTAATACATAAAAAGCCCGGGAATGTATTTCTCTTACAGTAACAATGCAGAAGAATGAGAGAAAACAAAGGCTCATCTGGGACCCAGGAGTCCACATGGATGGCACTTACTCAGCAATGAACCTCAGAGTGAACGCCCTGGTGGCTGGAAAACTGAAAAGCCTATCTCCATGAAAAGCATAAAAAGAACTCTGCCAAAGTCATAGAGAGAGGGTTCCCCAATGTATGAAGTATGTTTAGCTTTTCTAATAAAACCAGTTAACCCAAGAGTGCCTAGGAAGCAAATTCTGACATCTAAATGAGATTTCTTAGGTGTCAGTCTAGTGTGCCTTAGCCCCAGCATTGTACTCCTACAAAACCCTGCAAGCAGCCCTCTGAGAAGGAGGCTCAGCATTGGCCTGGCCCTGCAAAAATATGTTGGGGAAGCTCTGGCCATTGCAGTGAAAATCAGTTCATCAGACTCTTTGACCAGCAACCTGTACAGATCTAAAGGCCATCCCAAGACGGCCTTTTTTTCCCAGAAGATTCTGATTTTCTCAACGAAGATTCTGGGCTTTCTTCCTTCTCTTCCAGAATTGGAACCCAGAACTGACACCTATATCTGAATCTCAGGCCAGAGACCACAGTAGCAGCTTTTTTGAACATTGACTATTTACCAGGCATGGTGCCTAATACTTTCTTTATGCATTTATTTCATTTAAACCTAACGGCAAGAATGAGTTTGGTACTATTATTATTCCCATTTTATAGGTAAAGAAACTAAGGCTTGGAGAGCTTAAGAAATGTGCCTCAAGATGCACAAATGATAGATCTGGATTCAAACTCAAGTCATTTGTATTGTAGCATGTTCATGTGTCATCTCTTCATTGTATAATATTTACCAGGAATGGCCAGGCTCAAGGTATAGGCCCAACTTCTTTTTATAGAATCTAATTTTACTGAACTCCTAATTTCAGTGCAAAAGCATAATTTCTTTTAAAGCTTCAGGCTTCTGTCTCAATTTGACTAATGAAATGTTTAAAGCTATTCTTTTGCCTTGGCAAAACTAAACAAAACAATCACTTCGCCCTCAATAGCACTCAATAGTCTTGGTATGAAAATAAACATGGTAGAATTTCTGCCTGTAAAAGGCATTGAGATACGGGCCTCTTTCTAAATTCCAGGAGATGGCTGCATTTAAAAAATTATTTCTGAAGGAAGACTAAATTATAAATCTGTAAATCAAAGCAGAGTGATATATGATTACCACTGTTTAGCTCAATCTATTTATCACTTCAAGGATTTTAAAAAATACATATACTTTATTATGGCCAATGCTCAAAAAAATTATTGAGTTGGCAGCAATGCCACCAGGTCACTGGAATGCAGAGGAAGGCATCCGTTTGGCATGGTGTTGACTATTGGCAACTAAGGACTTCTGACCATATCGATCAGCCAAAAGGGTAACCTGTTGCTTAAAGGGCAGTTACAGCTGCTTATGGATGAATCTATTGTTACAAAACCAGCAAATAAAGGAAAAAACTGGTTCAGAGAAGCTGCTCCAGGAATATGCAACTTGCACAAGTTCTCTCCACAAGCTATCAGTTAGTTGGAAGTATGATGGGTACCCATCCTAACAAGATGGCAAGTTCCCCTCCAATGACGTGGTTGGCAGGCTCGTGCTGGCTGGACTGGGGGCAGCCTGCTATCCATACTCAAAAAGGTGATTCTCTCTAGTAGACTTTAAGAAAGGGTCAGACTACTGTTTTCTCAGATGAGCAATCATGAGCTGCCAACTGGTAGTCTAATCAAATCCAGCCCACTGACATGATCATTTGGCTAGGCCAAACCTTGAAAGCTTTAGATAAGGCATCTGTTCTGAGTTTGCCAAAGTTTCCACCACTCCCAATTGTCTCACATTGAGCTACACACACTTACATGGCCTGCCTGGCTCTTGAAAGCATTTGTGCCCAAGTCTGCAGAATGGACTGCTGACCTCTCAAATCCCTTGCAGACTCATGATTCTATAAAGAAAGGGTGGTAATATCTTAATACAGCATAGAAAGGGGGAGAGGTTCTGGATCTTAATGAGCTGTTCTTATAGGCTGGCAAGGGAAGTACCCTTTGCAACTCACAAAATTTCCTTCATAGGCTGTTTGGGATTCATCAAACAAGTATTCTAGGCTCTGCTTGATTTAAATTTAAATTAATAAGCATTTCCTTAGTAATAAGACATTTGTTAAGTTGGGTTACTTCTTATCAAATATGTATTGATTGCTTCCATGAAAGATGTAGAAATCTTGTCAAGGTCTTCCTCATAGCTCCTAGAACACTGCTGAGTGCTCAACAATTGTTGTTTTTAGAATGAATACATGACCAGATAAGTGATGGATGAATCAATAAACAGTGTAGTCCAGGCAGAGCCAAAATTCCTAAAAGTGCCTAAAAAGCATGTGTTACTTTTTTCTCTCATGAATCAATTTCTGCCTGATCTCCTTAAACAGCCTAATGAAAGTTTAGTTTTCTCCTACCAAAGTATACTTGCCATCTAGTAGTTTTATTTTTTTTTAAGGTATTAACACATAGGCTTCAGATTAATTGGGAGAATGATTCTTTTTCACCATTGTGCTTTTATCTCCTTATCCAGGCATTCATTGAGAAAAGAATTGGAGGTGACCCCAATCTTTCAGATCAGCTTAAGACACCTAGAGAAAAGTGCTGAGTACCTAGAGGGTCATCAATAAATGCCTGACTGATTTAACTGGGGACTCAGCTCCCTGACTCCTCCCACTACCATCATTGTTCTAAAAGAGTCAGGGGTGAGATGTTATCTAAGTTTAATTACAAAGGACTAATCTGCTATGTTTACTATTCACGCCACTAAACCTAGAACAGATAACAGAAAGCATTAATGCCAGCCATTTAAATGGCTCTAGATGGACTTGTCAGGACCACAGCAAACATTTAGCTAGTCTTTGAGACATAAAGTCCAGTGATTCCTCCATGGGGGTTATAAAAAATTCCTGGGAGCCATAAAAAAAAGGAGATAAAACATCTGTATCTGATATGAAGGACAAAGCCAGGAAAGGGACTGGACAACAGTCAAGGTTAACCAGGTTCTAACATAACCACAGGGACAGGGGCCAGGAAGCGGAAGCCGTGTGGTTGTTCTTAGAGAAGTGCTTTGCCATCAGATGACTGTGATCTCTCCCTGGCTCAGACTTTTGCTTTTACTTTCCTTTCCTATTGTCTTTTCATCAGTGTTAGTTTCCTGTTGCTACTGTAACAAATTACCACCAATTTAGTGGATTAAAACAGCCCAAATTTACTCTGATGGTTCTGGGTCAGAAATCTAAAATTAGTCTTATCTTATAGGGCTCAAATCAAGGTGTTCTGAAGGGCTGCATTCCTCCTGGAGGCTCTGGCTTGGTCTCTTCCACCTCCTAGGCTCAGTTGCATTCCTTGGTTACAGCCTCATTGCTCCAAAATTTGCCTTCATCATCACATTGCCTTCACCTCTTTGACCTTCTTGTCCCTCTGATAAGGACTCCTGTGATTACACTGAGCCCAGCCCAAAAATCTAGGATCATTTCTCTCAGGATCATTAAGTCAACATCCTTAATGTCTTCACATCTGCAAAGTCCTTTTTGCCATGTAAAGTAACATATTCACAGGTTTAAGGGGTTAAGATGTGGTTCTTTTGCTTTTTTTTTGGGGGGGGGGCACCTTCCTCGACCTCCTATATCATCACTGTCTTAGCAAACTACATGTCACCAAGTCATCTTAATTAAAGTTCCCTCTCCCCAGGAGCAGGCTTAGAAACAGGCAAAGCCCCCACTGCTGCTTCCATAGGTGCACCTGAGGTCTTGCGTGCTGAGTAACAGGTAGAAAATATGGCAGGTAGTAGGAGGAGCAACAGGAAGGGCACCAGTGGTGGGCTTTGAGCAGGTAATGGAAGGGAATTTTGCAGGATAAAATAGTAGAGAAATTATAAAAAAAGAATGTCAATACAATGGACCTGGGGTATTTCCAGTAATCTAGCTCTGTATGGCATTTCAAAGTCTGGGTCCAGCATGTTCAGTGGCTTAAATGAAAAATTGTTTAGGTCATTGCTGAATAAAGACTTTGAAAACCTCAATGCTAGAACACAAATGGAACCATGTGTTGTTTGAAGGGGAATGGGGGAATCAAATCTCCTTAATCCCTTTATCACTGGCTCCCATCAGGAAAAACAGATAGCAGAAGAGGAATCCAACACCCCGGAAAAATTACAACTGAACTCTGCAAAGATGACATATGTAATACACCTTATTCCAAACATGTTTGCTCACATTTGGCATGTGGGTTGTGGAGAGTAGGGATTTCACTTTATTTGTACGATGGTCTGTGGGTAGAGGATGATATTTGGAATAAAAGAAATCACCTTTAATCATTTAACGAACATGCATGAGGTCTTTACCACTTACCTGGAAGCCAGTACTATGTTTCTGTACAAATGCTCAAGGCGAAAAAGCAAAACCACTGAGATACCCTAGACCACATCAATATTCCTTCAAGGGAGGGACAGCAAGCAGCTCACGAATGGTATATCTTTCATTTCTTGGAGACTAGGTTGAGCAACTGTCTTCCTGGAAGTCATTCCTGTCCCTCCCTACAATGGGTTTTCCCGAGAGAATGTGTTCTTCCACAGTATGGAGCGTGAGAACACAGAGGGGAAAATACATGCCAAGGGTAGAAAGATCCAGAGTGTAGAGCAGAAGAATGTGACCTTGATATGCATACTGGGAGCAGAAACGCAGGAGGGAAGGAGGCAGGAGGGCTCTGCTGGCAGCAATAGGGCTGTTGCAAGACACAGGCAGAAGGCAGAGGGGGCCGCCGGCCAGCAAGGAAGTTCACAGGACTTTCAGCAAGGGCTGCAGAGTCCTAGCAACAGCCTCAGAGTTGGATGCCATGATTCTTTTTATTTTTATTTTTATTTTTATTTTTATTTTTTGAGATGAGGTCTCACTCTGTCACTCAAGCTGGAATGCTGTGGCACGATCACAGTTCACTGCAACCTCAAACTCCTGGGCTTAAGGGATCCTCCTGCCTTAGCCTCCCAAGTAGCTGGGACTACCGTCACACAACCACCACAGCCAGCTAACTTTTTTATTTTTAGTAAAGATGGGGTCTCACTATGTTGCCCAGGCTGATCTCAAACTACTAGGCTCACGTGATCCTCCCACCTTGGCACCCCATAATGCTGGGATTACAGGCATGAGCCCCAGTGCCCGGCCTGCTGCTGTGATTCTTACACAGAGTTTTGGTGTTTTCAAAAACATTCACTTGCCATAAACCTACTATATTATCCACTCAAAAATATTGGCTGTTAAGCATTTATTACTTAATACCCTGCTAACAATCTGGGGATGCAAATATAAGTAAGAGTGTGTCTCTCCTAATGCAGTTCAGGTAAATGTGAGCCTCAATAACATGATCACCACCAAGGAATAAACCTTCTGAGAAGGGATGACCCGCTTTAGCTGCTCCCAACTTGGAAAACAGAACATGTGCTAGAAAGACACCAAATGAAGACCTAGAGGAATAAAGGGACTCACAGACCTGACTTGCTGGGGACAACAAAAGTATTTTCCATGGTGAGTTTTGCAGGCCTGAGGATCAAGATTCAATAAACATGTGAATAGTGCTATAAAATATCTGTAATTCATTTGAGATCGTTAAGTTGCTTAATAAGCATAATGATTAGTAAATTATCTAAATTTATAGAATCTCCACAAACTGAGTCATTCTCATGTATTCTCTTATTCTTTAAAGTACTATTTTAAGAGCCTCCAGTAGATAGTGCTTATACAAGAAATAGTTTGAACCATAGAAAAACTAAAAAGGAACAAACTTTTCCCTAAGTGACTCTACCTGTAACCCACCCACTCAGTAGACAGGAAGGGTGAAGGAAAAGGTTACAGGATTAATGTTAAAATAGCACCATCAGCATGTAATGATTCACCAGTGTGTTTATCTTTGGAAAGCTAAATTAAGTAAAACCTTCTGGTAACATTCTTTATTTTTATTCTAACAGCATTTTTTTCTGTCTTTAAAAACAACAACAAAACCACCTCTAGTCCTCTTCATGAAAGCTTTCACTGGGTACTGGAACTAATGTAGGACTCTGTTCCCTTGAAATTTGGATACAATTTTAAATTTGTCATTTAAAATATGGCTATTGAAATAACATACATGGCATGGAACTTCAAGTGAGCATCGATTTATCAAGACACACCTTATAGCTTGCTCTTGAAAGTCTGAATTAAAAATATCTTAGCTCATCAGTCATTTGAGTCTGGAAACATTTAAATAATTAAGCTCCAAATGCATTTAGCACTACAGAATTCTCATGACCCAGGCCTTACCTGCCCTGCTTCAACAGAGTTGAAAAACTTCCCTGGAGCCAAGTAAATGTGGCCCAAAGCTCTGCATTTTGGTCAAATGCTGGAAATAAAGTTACCTTTACTGTTAAATAGCTAGAAAATCAGAAACCTGCCATGTACACTTCTCCCTTTACCTAATTAGCCTTTAGTGTGTCATTTGACATACTTACCTTTGTTCATATATATTTTAGTGCCCACCCTCTAATTGGACTTATTAATAAGCAAAATCTTTTCTTGTCCATCTATATTTTGAATCAAATGCGTCACACCTTATGAAGGTGTCTAAATTTGTTCTTACTATAAGAATCTAAAATTGTCTTGCTTCTAAAACCTGGTTTGAAGATATAACAGAAAAAGACCGATTTTAGGAAGCTGTATGTTATTCATAAAATCATTATGTAACAGTCTTCATTTCAGAGCTTCCCTCAGCTGATGTGTTTATACAAAGGAGCTCTGCTAAAACAAGCTGATTAGAACAAGAGGGCCCCTATGATGTCAAACATCCCCACAGACCTGACTCACCCCACCTGACAGCAACGGCAGCCAGCAATTCTGACCTGGTTAATGAGAGCAAAACAGGGCCAAGCACTTGGTAGCGGCTCCAACCCAGTCTCTGTAGCTCAGGCTGTTGGTTGCAGATCCATGGACGGCAAACTCTGGAGGAAGCCCATGTACGACTGACTAGGTGTAGGCCAAGGCCAGCACCGAGGCAGAAGCGTGGGCTTGCTCCCTGGACCATAATCAGATCAGGGGAATTCCCTACGTCACTTCCCCTCCAGTAGCAGCAATACCATTTTCATTCAGTAGAGGAGGAGTGGCGCTCAATCTCCACCAACCACTGTAGATTGTTTCCATATTCCACCAGAATACTTTCATTGGTTCTCAACACAAGTAATTTAGCCTTTAATGGTTTTTCAGGTGAACAGCTGTCAAACACACTATTTTACTGAACAAATTCATTCCACTGACACTCACTGAGCACTGGCATAAGCCAGGCATTGGGCAGAGCGGTAGGGACTCAACAGTGATCAAGACCCTGATCTGAGACGTCATAGTGTGGCGGGGGGATAATACAAATGCAGTGTCAATGGTTTTCCTTCATAGTACAGGTCAATTGTCCCTTATTCAAAATGTTTGGGACCAGACATAATGAGATCTCTTGGGGATGGGACCCAAGTCTAAACAGGAAATTCATTTATGTTTCATATACACCTTATACCTGTAGCCTGATGGTAATTTTATTCAACATTTTTAATAGTTTTGTGCATGAAACAAAGTTTGTGTACATTGAACCGTCTGAAAACAATGGTATCACTATTTCATACCGGTTCTCGAAAAGTTTCAGATTTTGGAGCATTTCACATTTCAGATTTTCAGATCAGGGATGCTCAATCTGTAACATGGATAAAAACAGACAAGTGGAATATTCTTTTAAAAAACTAGGGCTACTTTAGAGCCTTACATCCACAGTAGGGACAGCAGAGAAAAAGTATGCATTAGAATATTGTCAAATACAAGAGCATGGAGAAATGGTTGCTATTATCATAGAACTTGTATGTCACGTTTGTGTTTTTGAAGTGAGATAACATAGAGGAAGTTGTTCCGTACAGGACCTAACACATCCACTAGCTCCCTATAAGCTCCTCGTGGGCATTCAATGTTTAAATGAATCAATAATTTAATCAGATAATGTGGGAATCATCTTATAAACATTTCAGTGATCTACATTTATAGATCTTCTAGCTCTGAAGATAAACAAAATTCTAAAGAACTTCTATAGGACTTCTATAGATAAAATTAGGTTTTACTTAAATTGCTTAACCAAAATTTCTATCATTTGGCTTTTGAATGAATGTTCATTCAAGATATAAAAAGAATATGTACACTTAACCCCAAAATAAACTTGCTGTGCTGTTAATGCTGAACTAAGAGTCTCTCCTGTAACTATCTGAAGCAGAAATGAAGATACGCCAATAATCTCCAAGAAACATCCTTCCAGTTTCAACTGAGATACCTTTTGTCTAGAAAGTCTTCTCTGGCCTACCGAGACCAGTTAGACATCCCCTGTGTTTCCTCCTTGAGATCCTCACCTTCCATCACCCCAACACTTACCCACTTACCATAGGGCATAGCAACTGTACGGCCACTGCTCTGCAGCCCCCACAGGACTTCCAATGAGGACAGGGCCATAATTTGCTTTGAATTCCCAGCATCTAATACACAACCACACAACCTGATGCCTAGCAGATGTTCAATAAATACCTGTTCAATGAGTTTAGATGTGAAATGGAATTTTTCCTTTCAAATAGATAATCTCATGGGGGTTCTTTTTTTGTTTTGTTTTGTTTTTCTTGAGGCAGGGTCTTGCTCTGTCACCCAGGCCAGAGTACAGGTGCAGTGGCATGATCTCAGCTTACTGTAGTATCTACTTTCCAGGCTCAAGTGATCCTCCCACCTCACTCTCACGAGTAGCTGGGACTATAGTTGTGTGTCACCATGCCTGGCTTTATTTATTTATTTATTTATTTAGAGACGGAGTCTTGCTCTGTCGCCCAGGCTGGAGGGCAGTGGCTCAATCTCGGCTCACTGCAAACTCCGCTTCCTGGGTTCACGCCATTCTCCTGCCTCCCGTAGCTGGGACTACGGGTGCCCACCACCACGCCTGGCTAATTGTTTGTGTTTTTAGTAGAGACAGGGTTTCACCGTGTTAGCCAGGATGGTCTTGATATCCTGACCTCGTGATCCGCCCACCTCGGCCTCCCAAAGTGCTGGGATTACTGGCGTGAGCCACTGCGCCTGGCCTTTTTATTTTTTGTAGAGACAGGGATTTGCCATTTTGCAGCCTGGGTCTCAAACTCCTAGGCTCAAGTAATCTGCTCGCCTTGGCCTCCCGAAGTGCTGGGATTACAGGCATAAACCACTGTGCCCAGCCCAAGGTCGGGATTCTTAATAATAGCTAATTTGTGTAATGTAGACAACGAATTTGGAATGAATTGGGGATGGAACCCAAGTCTAAGTAGGAAATTCATTTATGCTTCATATATGCATAGCCTAAACATAAGCCCTAAAAATGGCTTTATAGATGAGATGGACAGACAGAGGGAAGGACATTACTAGGTTAATGGAAAGAGCATTAAAAAAATGACCGGAAAGAGGATGAGTGACCAAATCAAGGGAATGGCCCCTATGGAGTATTAGTCGATGTGAATAGCGCCCCCTGGAGCACAAGTCCTAGTGTGACTGGGATATCTTGGAATTAGGATTTTACCAAGGCTTTGAATGGAAAAATCTCAGTTAATTGGGGTTACCTACCTCTTCTTATGTTTACCTTTTGTGGCATTGGGTAAAGCTCTAGAAAACTTACTAAACAATAGCAAACATGTAGGGGATTTGAATGGAGAGGATGGTTCATCTTATCATTGGTGTTATCCAAGCCTGCCCATTACATTTGTAGGGACTGGGGCAAGTGCACAAATGGAAGCCCCCATCCCATATGCCTGAATATTTAAAAGCTGTAAATCAAGCTAACAAACTATTAGTTACCATATGTTCTATCCTCCAACCTTAACCAATACACTTTCATAATGATCTGGAACATGGTGGCACTGAGAGAGTTGCCTTCTGGCCTGAAGCGCCCACTCCTCTGAGCACCCCCAGGTCTGTCCCATTGTGTCAGAGTCTGCATGCACCTCTCATATCCAGAAATGCACTTCTGTCAACACACCCCACAAACAGTCATGCCCCGGCTAAGTCTCATGTCTAGGAAGACCAGAAGTAAATCTGCCTTCAATCTCCTAAAAAATAGATCTAGGGAAGTGGCCCAGGAAAACCTGGAAGTGGACAAATTCCCTGTTTGGGCCAGGAATTCTAAGGCCTAAAGTAACCAAAATATGGCATAGGAAAGGACATCTGGGATCCAGGTGGCTCCACATTCCCTGCCCTGGGAGAGATGGATAATTGGAAGAGGCCAAGGTGGCGCCCAGAGCAGGGAGGCCCCTTATGTCCACGTCAGTGCAGCATTGGGATCGTCATCTATCGCCACTGGAATTCTCTGAGATGTCCTCAATCCCCTTTGGTCTTCACAGCCCTAGGCAACAGGTTCACGGAGGTCACTGTTGTGTCATGCCTCCTTCCTGAATTCACAGCCATCACAGGTCTGCAGCCTCTCTGGGCTGTGTTCATGCTGCTCTTAGAAACATTCTGCTGCTGTCATGTAACCCCAGGCTGGGAAAAGACCACCTTAGTGCCCTCCTGGTCTCACATGCTCTTTCTCTGCTCCTGTGCCAAACTGTGGAATAGGGAACTTGGTGACACTCTCCTTGGCCACCTACCTGGAACACCTAGAGAAAAACAGAAAGTTTCTTTCTCAACATGCTTGATGCACGGTCATTCCAGAGTGTCCTAAATGTACCCTGGAATGGCCCACCTCCATGCTTATCTCTAAAGAATTATTCCCAGTCTTTTCTCTTATGCCTGGCCTACACTTTTGAAATTCAAAAATCAGGAGCCGACTTCATTGTTCTCTGCCTTCAGCTCTGTCACGCTTTCCTAAGCAAATGAATGTGGAATGTCTCAGCTGATGGGGCAAATGGAAGCATCATAAGGCACAAAGAATTACAGAGAAAAAAAAACCGGCTAATATTTCAAAACATTGTCTCAAATACTTACATAAAATTATCATAAGGAATGCTGTCCTTTTTATACAAGCACAATTCCACTTAGCCCACTGTCAGTAGGATACACACATTGAGTTTTCATGGTAGTGGGTATGGATTTGTTCTGCTTCATTTGTGGTCTCAGTCAGTCTACCTTGTGACATGCAGCATGTGCTGGCAAGATTGTCACTGGGGTGGGGAATGGGCTGAGGCCATACAACAGGGCAAAATTAATCCATCCACAGGAAGGCATCATAATAGACCCTTCAATGGAAGGGTCTAGAGGCCTGAACTTCCTTACCACAGAAATTCAGCTACTAAGACATAAGGACTTTTCTTTCTTAGATCTTCAGATATAACATCTAAGACGGCGTGTTCCTGTACATAGAGAGATAGAAAGAAAGAAAGCCATTGAACTCCTGGAGTGATATTTAAACCTAAAAATTTCGCTGAATGGTGTTCGTTTGGTGTTTTCTTCCTTTCTGTTTTTCAGTAGCACCCACTTGTGATCCCAAATGCCTAATTACTGTTCAATCTAGGATGCTGTAATTAGCTTTCTAACACTGATCTTACATTAAGTCATGTAAACAGCATGGAGGAGGTGAAATGCTATGTTCCTCCTGATGAGTGTCTTAAAATAACAGATTTAAGCAACCACAGGCTGACAGACATTTTCTGTAAAAGCACATTTGAAGTCACAGACTGACATTCTCCTCTGAACAATTCCAGAAACTCATTAGGCCTTGCATGAAATTCTGCAATGTTTTTATGAATGTGGGTCCTCCAGCTTCATGGTGGTGAATTCCTAAAATTCATCTGCAGCACATGAAAAGTTTTACTGACTGGAAGACCAAATATGGGGCAAATACCAAACAAAAATCCATTTTATAAAAATACGTAGATTTTAATGAATGTAAGACCACCTAAAATTCCAATCTTACATAAATCAAATTTATTTTTAAGTAAGTGAACTTTTCTTCTATCACTAAGAACCAGTAAACTAACAAATTTTAAACTCTACTACCCTGAGTTTTAATTGCTGAGCACAGGGTTTTTGTGACTGTAATATTCTGTAATAAATTCAACCTGGGCATGATCCTTATATTTTTAGACACATTGCTGGGTTAGGTTACATTTTGTTTAGGAATTTGCCATCTACCTTGATAACTGAGATTAGTCTGCCATTTTCCCTTCTCCTATTATCCTTGCCTGGTTCTAGAATGAGCTGCGATGTGTGTCGTCATTTTCTGTAATATGAAATAGTTTGCATAAGATCAGTGCCATGGACTGAATTGTGTCCCCTCCCCTAAATTTATATGTCGAAGCCCTGACTTCCAGGACCTTGAAATGTGACTATATTTGGAGACAGGGCCTTTAAAAGAGATGATGGCATTAAAATGAGGCTGTTAGAGTAGGCCCCACTCCAATCTGACTGGTGTTCATATAAGAAGAGGAAATTCGGACACAGAGACACCAGAAGTGAATACACAGAGAAAAGACCACCTGAGGATACAAGATGGCAGCTGTATTAGTCTGTTCTCACATTGCTAGAAAGAACTACCTGAGACGGGGTAATTTATAAAGAAAAAAGGTTTCCTTGGCTCATGGTTCCACAGGGTGTACAGGAAGCATGACTAGGGAGGCCTCAGGAAACTTGCAATCACGGCAAAAGACAAAGAGGAAGCAGGTACGTCTTACATAGCTGGAGCAGGAGGAGGAGAGGAAAGGGGGAGGTGCTACACACTTTTAAACAACCAGATCTTGCGAGAAGTCACTCACTATCATGAGAACAGCAAGGGGGAAATCCACCCCCATGATCCAATCACCTCCCACCAGCCCCCTCCTCCAACACTGGGGATTACAACTGGACATTCAGGTGGGACACAAATCCAAACCATGTCAGCAGTCATCTGCAAGCCAAGGAGAGGTACCTAGGAAGAGACCATACCTGCTAACACCTTGATCTTGGACTTCCAGCCTCCAGAGCTGTGAGAAAATAAATTTCTGTTATTTAAGCCACCCAATCTGTGGCATTTTGTTATGGCAGCTCTAGCGAACTCATAGGGTAAGAATGATTTATTCCTTGAAGGTTGAATTGAACTCATAAAATCTTCAGAGTCTTATGAAGCATTTTGATCGTTGATTCAAATTAGCTAATAGTTACAGGTCTTTTTAATTTTTTATTTTGTCATAAGCCAGTTTCAGTAAGCTATATTTTTTAGGAATATGTACATTTCATCTGTTTTTAAATTTATAGATATCAAATTGTTTATAATATCTTCTTGCTGCCTTTTAATCTCTACAACTTCTACAGGTATGTTCCTTTTTATTTCTAATTTTTTTTTGTGCTTTCTTCTCTCTTATAGATATTCCCAGGTGTGTCATTTTCATCAGTCTTTTCATAGAACTGACTTTTAGTTTCGTTGATCCTCATATATTTGTTTTCTATTTCATGAACTCTTACATTTATCTTTATTACATTCTTCCTGCTTTCTTTGGGTAGATTCTGAGAAAACTTTACTCTCAGGACTGACATTTGGGACATCTGGTTTTCAAACTCTGCTCTGCAAGACCCTAGTGACACTCTGGTGGTGTCTCAGAGGTTTATGTGGAGAGTCACTCACACACTTTGAGAATGTTCAGATCTTTTAATCAAAGCAGCTCTACTTTGATCAGTTTTGCATGTTGGGCTTCTGTAAAATTTGGGGAAAAAAATGGTTCCATTTTCTAAAAAGAAAATGTTTTCAAAAATTTGAAGATGATTGAATGACCAGGCCAATGAGGTTTGTTTCTCCGATATCATAACGTTTAGTACTCATAGACACTCATATTTCTACTCACAACATAGTGGAGTTGCTAAGTACCACCTTATAGCTAGGGAAAATCTTTCCGTATTTGTCAATGCCAGAACCCTCTTAAATTGGGATTCTGTAATTCTGTCTACTTGTGTAGGATCAATGATCTTAAGTATAAAAAGACTTTAGAAGATCTTTCACTGCCAGTAATATTTAGAATTTGTGCTGAGCATTAGACAAATATATTTTATTTTATTTTATTTTATTTTATTTTATTTTATTTCTGAGACAGAGTTTCGCTCTTGTTGTCAGGTTGGAGTGCAATGGTGTGATCTCGACTCACTGCAAACTCCCCCTCCTGGGTTCAAGCGATTCTTTTGCTTCAGCCTCTCAAGTAGCTGGGATTACAGGCATGTGCCACCACGCCCGGCTGATTTTGTATTTTTAGTAGAGACAGGGTTTCTCCATGGTGGTCAGGCTGGTCTCTAACTCCCGACCACAGGTGATCCACCCATCTCGGCCTCCCAAAGTGCTGGGATTACAGGTATGAGGCACCGCGCCCGGCCAATATTTTACTTTTAATGACCCTTCAGGTGGAGTTCCCATGGGATGGATGAAAGAATAGTGAGGCTCAATTTCAAAACAGAAAACTCTTATCTTTAAATATCTCACTCATTTTTTGAATATGACCACAAAAAAAGTATCTCACCTTTTTTCTCAACAATCTCTGGACCTAATCATTCCATTTGCCCCAAGAATACTCACTGGCAGTGCTTGTGGCTGCAGTGTTTGCTCCAAGATAACTCTGTCACTAAATATCTTGCTTGTATTATTATTATTGCACTGCTCTAGTATATTGACTTTGGAAATAAAAGACATTATTCTATTTATAACAGTCTGTTTTTAGTAGTGGTATTTCCATTTACAAAATGTAGTAATTCTCGATTGCTGAAAATGTCAAATCCTAGAAAACGTAGCATTCTCATGTCTATGCCTGATGTTAACATCATTCTCGAACAGTTGTTGGCCGAATATTCATTTGATGAATCTAGTTCTTCCAAAATAGATTATTCTGATGATTCAGATGATTCTGATGTTAGTTCTGTCTAGAAATAACTCCAAGAACAGTTTTTATATTCTATGTTCAGATTGAAAATCAGGAGATTTGCTTCAGCCTCAAAGAGCGTGTTTATGTAAAATTAAATGAACACTGGCAGTGAGCTGCACCTTTTTTTCCTAAACAGGAAAAGGGTTAATCTAATCTTACATGAGGAGCTAACAGACTTTCGACACAGTTATTCCATTATAGTTCACTGCCACAAACCATTTCATGTTACTGAGAGGTAAGTTACAAATAACATCAGATTGTCTTTATTAATATAAAACTTTGGACAACATAATGCGGTAGGAGGTGGGACTCGACTCCAAAGTCTGGGGCTTGAACACTGGACCAGATTGAGGACTAGCTAAAATAGGGCAGGGCAGAGGCAGTTTTCAATTAGACATTCCCACCAGTGTACCATGTCAGTTTACCATTACCATGGCAACACCTGGGAGTTACCACCCCTTTTCATGGCAGTGACCCAATGACCCTGGAGTTATTACCTCTTCCCTAGGAATTTCTGTATAAACTGCCCTTTAATCTGCATGCAATTAAAACTGGGTATAAATACGACTGCAGAACTGTTCTGGGCTGCTACTTTGCCTGCTGGGTAGCCTGCTCTGCAGCAGCAGTCCCAGAGCTGAAACACTGCCTCTCCAATAATGCTGTTCTCTTCTGCCTTGGGGTTACCTTTAAATTCTTTCCTGGGCAAAGTCAAGAACCCTTGTGGGCTAAGCTCCACTTTGGGACTTGCCTGCCTTGCATCAATAATTTATCTTATATCAACCTTTGATTCCACGGACAAAAATAATTTGTGGATTTATCTATGTGATTTCACATAGATACTCTGTAAATGTTACTTGAATGTTGATATCATCTTTCATTGCCAAAAATTAAAGTGTGATGGTTTCTTAGAAAAATAAAATAAACACTCAAATGCTGTACAGCAGGACTATTAGTTATAACCCTCTCTCTCCTCTCTCTCTCTTTTTCTACACTTGCAGCCAAGTAATTTGGTTTAACATTTAGAATAATTATCATGTCTTTTCACGATGGCAAATAGATGATCGTCTGTCTTCATGCAGTTGATGTGGACCAGGAGTGGTAATTAGCTGAATTTGCTAGCTAATTACCACCAGAAAAAAATAACAATAACAAAAATCTCAATTGCTGAGATAAAAACTTCTCTTCCATTTAATATGATGCATAAGGCCAGGGTCTCATCCAAGCACATGATAATGTGTTTCCAAAGTTTATGGTTTGTTTCAAAGAAGAAAAATAATGTGTCTCTGCCATGAAGCGCTAGCGGCCCCAGCTTAAAATCCCCTGCTGCTGGGCTTGTCCACTTCCCGTTTAAACATTCAGTGCTACATTAATTCTCCGGCCAAATCTAATTTGAAACAGAAATTACCTAAGAAGTCTTATTCTTCCACATCATTTTGAGGGGTTGGGGGACAAAATTGCTCACAGAGTTCATTCACACACAAGTATTTTTTGAGGACCTATCAAGTGCCACGCCTGGTGATAACCAGGGAGGATCCCTGCCTTCATAGAACTTGCTTTCTGGTCCCAATTAGTCTTTTTCAGAACACAGTGTTCCCAAGATGACACCATCAGACTCCTGTCTGTTCCCTGAGCTACGGGGCCACAGTGTGGCCTCCTGCTTGGTATGAGGCACTGGCAGCTCTGTTTCTGAATCCAACTCCTTACTCCTGAAGCCCTAGGTTAACTGCAAACCTGGTTTCCTAGTTCCGATGTGTTGTCCTTGTGCTGCCTGGAATCTCAGTTTCTACTTTAACTGAGATTTGGCCTTGGCCAAGTCAGTCTTTCCCTGGAGACTGGAATTCTGCTTCCAGCCTCTTCCTAGTAGCTGGAATCTTGCTCCAATGGACAGACCTGCTTCCTGATAGTGACTTCTTAGCTGGGTTTCCAGCACCTTCTCTTCCTCAAATTCCCTTCCTCCATGTTCTTGCTGCATCACAGTGCAGATGTGGTTCCCCACCCCACTGAGCCTCCACTCTCTGTCCCTGCAGTCTGCTAGACTCTTCCACTGCTCCTCCTTGGTGTACAGGTCTACTACCAGGCCTTAGGCCTGCCCATTAACAACTCCGTAATTGCTGCTTACATAGTCATGTGTCCCCCTATGGAGGTAGCCTTTTTTTCTTTTTTTCTTTTTTTAAATCTTGGTAGGACTAGCCAGGGTCTTGGCGTTTAGAGGAGAATGCCAGCATCAGGGAAACTCTTCTCTCCCTCCCCTGGTTCCTAGCCTTATGTTCTTCTCCTCCCTGGTGCCCGAGTCCTAGTCTTTATTACCTGCCCATTACTTGGGTCCCAAAGAAGGAAACTTCTGGCCCCAGTTCAGTCACTCCTTCTAACCCTATACTTGTCCCTCCTCTTGACAGCAGTGGCTAAAATGATTACCCAGAGCCTGACACTCACTGGGCCAAGTTTTGTGTGTGAAGAGGTCACTGCACTGATAGACAATACACATTTGCTCATTTCTTACAAACAAGTAGTAGAACTTGACCAACATTTGTTGAATAGTTACATCAAATCCTGTACATCAGGCTTGAGTTTGGACCTTCTGAGGTCTTCCAGGCTGAATGACAGTGTACCTTAGGTTCTCCAGGTAATGCCATCTGATGCCATGACTATAGGGAATATGATGCCTTATTTAAATTAGGTGCTGTTTGTTCCACTCTTTATCTTTTTTTTTCCTCCAGAACTGAGGCTACTTGGTCCTCCCTTGAAAGTTCAGTCCCCCTGAGTAGCTGGGCCCAATCCTGTTTGTACAGTGGAGGGACTCAGGATGCCTCATCCAGTACTCGGAGATGCAAAATGAAGTCTCTAGACCATTGATCTCTGTTCATATCCAAGTCTCCGTTCTGGTCCCAGTCCATGACGGGCCTCCAAAAGTACAACCACAGCCCCAAGAAGTAGTTCCAGTCAAGAGTTAACATCTTTAGCATGATGCAGGGTAAAAAGAATGTATTTCACGGGAGGTGGTAATGGGTCACAGCTGTTTGGCACAGCACAGTAGTGGGACATCCTGGCATAGGAGGTATTCACAGCTAATAGGCAGACAGGGATATAGGAAACTTCAGGAAGATAGCCTGCCAGTGGGTAAAAGAGCCTCAACCACCATTTGTAAATCCATTGTTTTATCAAACTTTTATTATGAATATCCTGAGTGCCAGACACAGTGCTAGGAAGAGAAAGTGTAGAGATAAATAAGACACCATCCCAGCCATCTAGGCCTCTCAGAATCCTGAAAGCCCTCCTTTGAATGAATTCTGTTTACGCTAGGTCCCTCTCTGGGTATGATTGCTGGCACCTATTGTAGTAGTCCAGGTATTTTCCAAACAATGAATGAACCAATCCACAAATGATAGTCTGGCATCTAGCATGTAGTGAGCAAATATATTTCCACACCAATGTCCAAAGTCTTTGGGTGTATAACTGGCAAAATCAAGCTACCAGTTCTGGGAAAATTACAGTATTAGGCAGATAATATATACAGTCTCTACTTTAGCCCTCACTCTTGCCATACCGACACACTGCCTTCCAAGCAAGACAAAGGTGTTGTACAGCTCTGTTGCTGCACTGTTCAACAGTATTTGTATTCTATACACCCCTTTTCAAATTCTTGTCAGACTCTTTGCTTTTGTGATTAAGTAAAAAATAGCATTGTGTCACTCAGCAACTTTAGGATAAACTTTGAGAGAGGATAAACAATTTTTTACTAATCATAAAAGTGAGAAAGAGATCATATTGTCATTGTAGACGGTTCTGGGCAACAACCTGAGGATTGCTGCTAGCACGCATCTCTGTAACCCATTCTCACATGGTATAAGTGCTTTCATTCACTAAATCACAGTTTAGTAAAAGGGACTCAATCTTCTGGATTCACAGAAATGGACAGATTGTGGAGGAATGCTCTTTATCACTACTGTGCTCATGGTGAATTCACAGATACCAAATCCTGGTTATTACGGCAAGAATGGTCGCCCCATCAATGCATTCAAAGACAAGAATAGAAATTTAACTAACTTCTAAATTCTCTGAGAAGTCTTCATATCCAAAATAGAAAGACTCAGTATGATGTTTCTAATTAAAGTATGTGAATGGTGACTGCATGTTTTAAGTGCTTTGGAGTTTGAAATTAAATTCTATTTGTGAAAGCTATTATTTATATATTTTTATACTTAAAATCTCTGTAACCTTTTTCTTTCAATACAACTGAATCCCTCAACAAAATCTTGGCAAAGCCATCAATTTTCTTATGCCCTTTTTTCCACTGCCAAATAGATCACATACCTTTTTAAACAGAATGCTACAGGAATGAAATAGTTTTGTTTAGCTAAATAATTTGGAGAGCTAAATATTGCCACATTTAGAAAGCATTTTCTTATCGTGCTCTTATTCTTTAATATTATATTGTAAACAAATTCCTATGTCATTAAAACTGTTTACAAATATGAATAATATCCCGTAATTTCTATCATTTGCTTATTCATTTCCCTATTCTTAGATATGAAGGTTGTTCCCGTTTTTTTTTTTTAATGTTATAAATGACACTATGATGAATATCATTATAAATCCATACCTGATTATTCTTCAGGAAAAAAGTTGCAGAAATAAAACTGCTAAATAAAAATGAATGAGAGTTTTTAAGGTTTATAACTAAACAGCCAAACTGTTTCCAGGTACCTGTCATTGGGTCAAATCACCTGCTTCCTGTCTTCCTGATATCCTGCTTGTCTCTGATAATTTAGAACCTAATTTTTCTCTTATCTGATTTTCCTTATGACTCCCTCTCCTTGTGGCCTGTTTCTTAGGGTATTTTGTAACTTTGACTCCTGGACTCATGTTTAGTTGAGCAATGTATGGGAACTGCAGGAAACCCAGGCTGAGATTCTATTTCCAAAATGATTTGCTCTGAATTGTGCTGGGTGCCCCATGGTGCTCCAACTAGAACCACTTTCAATTATTAGTTTGGCTTGGCATTTACAGACCTAAACAGGTGGTATAAATTCTAGTGCCAAACCTATATGAGGGTGTGGACTACGGTTATGAATTTTTATGCGAGTGATAGATTTTTGTTTCTAGCTTTTCCTCTTATTGATGGTACAGCCTTTTGTCCGGGTTTATGTGACTCACTTAGGCATTAAGACCCAAGGCCTTCATGCCAATGCCCAGGATTCTGCCTTTTGCCATCCCCATGTATAACTGCAAAAATCAGACTGGGTTCATCTAAGTCATAGGCAAGGGCAGGATAACTTTCTTTCTTTTTAGGGGGTGGGGAGGGGGACAGGGTTCTCATTCTGTCACCCAGGCTGGAGTGCAGTGGCGTGATCACGGCTCACTGCAGCCTTGACTTTCCCAGGCTCAGGTGATCCTCCTGCCTCACCCTCCTGACTAGCTGGGATTATAGGCACACACCACCATGTCCAGCTAATGTTTGTATTTTTTGGTAGAGACAGGGTTTCATCATGTTGCCCAGGCTGGTCTCAAACTCCTAGACTCAAGTGATCCGTATTTGTCATATAGCAATAGATAATTAACACACATATCCATTCATCCTTCCTGCCATTTCTCTTGTTTCAATGGAAAAAGAGCTTCTCCTCCAGGCCACCATCTGAAGAAAAGGTCCCTTCTCACCTTCCCAGGTCTTATTGAATAACCCCCAAACAAGCGCCTTCTCTGAGATCATGCCTGACTGATGGGTTCCTTGTGCTCTTCCATCACACCTGTCCGTTCACCTCCTTCCTTGTCTTGACCTCCCAAAGTGCTGGGATTACAGGCATAAGCCACCACGCCTGGCCAGGAGGATAACTTGATACAGTCATCTTCATACCTCCCAGTCAATTACAGATATCTACAGCGTCTATGCCATAGTCAGAGGAGCAGAAACCAGGTAACCCTCATTCCCTGTCCACACAGAGACTCAAAAACAAGGGTAAAGTTCTAGCAGATGGAGCCAAGCCCTGAGGTTGGCCTTGCCTTCAGTGTCTGCTTATCACCCTGGTGTCCAACTCCCTCTGATTTTGGCCCTGAGGAATTTCCCACAGTTTTCCAAAATGTTTACTAGACATTTAAAGAGTATATCTGTTTTTGAGCTCCTGATTTGTAGGTGTTCTGTAATGGAAGACTTTTTAGGATACCCGGTCTGCTGTGTTGCCAGAAATGGTCCCTCCTGTAATCTCAATACCTCGTGTCACTCCTTCTCCCACCTTGGAAGTTTGAGCACCCAGCTCCCAGTTTACCTCCACCCAGGTTCCCTCAGCATTCTGGGTCACTTCATTTGTGTGGGTGGCCCATCCAAAACCTGAGCCTCTCAATTTCTTCACCTTCTTGTCTTCAGAGACCTTGATCTTCATGTTCCTTCAGCCACCCACACTAGGGATGGCCTGGACCAAGTGACTCTCTTCTTTTATTTTATTTTATTTTATTTTATTTTATTTTATTTTATTTTATTTTATTTTTTTGAGATGGAGTCTTGCTCTGTCCCCAGGCTGGAGTGCAGCGGTATGATAGCTCACTGCAACCTCCGCCTCCTGGGTTCAAGCAATTCTCCTGCCTCAGCCTCCCAAGTAGCTGGGATTACCGCTGAGTGCCATCATGCCCAGCTAATTTTTTGTATTTTTAGTAGAGACAGGGTTTCAGCATGTTAGCCAGGATGGTCTCGATCTCCTGACCTTGTGATCTGCCTGTCTCGGCCTCCCAAAGTGCTGGGATTACAGGCGTGAGCCACTGTGCCCTTCCCCAAGTGACTTCCTTTTAAAGGGATGGGACATCACTTTTGAGACGAGACTACAGAAAGATCATGACTCCCATCTTGCTATCCCTCTCTTGATTTGCTTTCTGGCTCATGCTGAGAGAAGACAGTGGCCATGTTGTGAGCTGCCCTATGGAGAGGCCCACGTGGCAAGAAACTGAGGGTGGGCTTCAAAACAACAGCCCATGGGGGAACTGAGGTCCCAGTCCCACAGCTCACAGAAAACGGAACCCTGCCAACAACTATGTGAGTCAGCTTGGATGCAGCTCCTCCCGGCAGAGCCAGGAGATGACTGCAGCCCTGGCGCATACCTTGATTGCAATCTGGGAGAGATACTGAGCCAGAGGGCCCAGCTAAATGTGCCTGGATTCCTGACCCACAGAAACAATAAATGTATCTCCTAAGCAGCTGCACTGCAGGGTAGTTTTTCATACAGCGATAGATACGGAATACACATACCCACTCATTCTTCCCATCGTTCCTCTTATTGCAGTGGAAAAGGGGCTTCTCCTCCAGGCCACCATCTGCAGAAGAGGCCCCTTCCCCTCACCTTCCCAGGTCTTACTAAGTGACCCCCAAAGAAGCACCTTCTCTGAGATAGTGCCTTATCGGGGGAGTTCCTTGGGCTCTTTCATCACAGCTGTCCACTCGCTTCTTTCCTTGTCTCCCTTATATATGAAAATCTACTTAAAAACTACACACGTAGTAGGGCAATTTGCTAAAATTGGCATTTTTTGCTGGTTTGGGGGATGCTTTGTTGTTGTTCTTGTTGTTTTGTTTTCTACTGAAGACTCATCCTCCCTGCAAAGCAAAATGTTTTCCTTCCTTCCACCAGGACCTTCCTTGGCCCATAAGTCTCCTTTATGCAAATTTTTTGACAATAAAAATAAAAATAGTATTTTATTCCCCCACACTTTCCCTCCTCCAGCAACCCTCAGTACACTTTTCCCCTCTTGTTCCCATAGCAATGTTACAATAAGAAAAAAGTAAGTTTTGGAGCGGGTCACGGTGGATCATGCCTATAATGCCAGCACTTTGGGAGGCCAAGTTGCGGGGGTCACTTGAGCCCAGGAGTTCAAGACCATCCTGGGCAACATGGCAAAATCCCATCTCTACAAAAAACACAAAAATTAGCCAGGGGTGGTGGCGTGCACCTGTAGTCCCAGCTACTCAACAGGCTGAGGCAGGAGGATGGCTTGAACCTTGGAGGCGGAGGTTGCAGTGAGCCATGATCACACCACTGCACTCCAGCCTGGGTGACAGAGCAAGACTCTGTTTCAAAAATAAAATAAAATAAAATAAAATAAAATAAAATAAAATAAAATAAAAAGGTTTGGGGGCAGGATTATGAGGGTAGAGGGGATATGGGTAAAAACACAAATCACAAAAGGCATTTTTGAAAATACATTATTCCACTTGGTCATCGTCTTCTCCCTCATCTTTGAGTTGTTTTCACTTCTGACTCCTTTCTTCTTCACCAAGGTCATCTTCATCTTCTTCACCATCTACTTCTCCATCATTATAACCGTCTTCATCCTCCCCTTCTCCTCCTCCTCCTCCTCCTCATCATCTCCTCATTGTCCAGGCCCTCCATGTAGCCCTCAGCATCCAAGTCAAGAGCAAATTTTTTTAAAAGGTCCTTTTGCTGTTGGCAGGAGTGATTTTGTACCCAGCTTGGCAAGCAGGGTACAGGCTGCATTTTGGTCCCATTCTTTCCCACAGTCAATGTTCTTGAGCACTGAACAACCTACACATCCTTCCACAGCTACCATGCTCAACCCTTCTCACGGGGAAAGCCTAATGCCAGGTATCTGCTCTCTTGACTTCTGGGCTCCCCTGCCTCCCTGAGGAAAGTTAAGGGCCAAGAAGAGTTGAATCAAACCAGATCATCCTGGAAGGGGAAACATGGAGGATGAGGCATTGCACTGACGAAGGGGAACTGCTAAATCTGGCTGTGACTTCCCCATCCTGGACCGTGAGGATGGAGGTCTGGGGACCCCTCTCCAGCTGTCATAGAGTCCTACACTTGACTGCAATGGTTCCTTTGTGAAGGAACAACAGTAAATGAGGCTGCTTCCTTCTTTGCATTTGGACTACGGTTGATTTAATCCATGAGAGGGAAAGGGAGGGGCTTAGTAAGCAAGCTGGCTGTGGAATTCTCACAGGCGTTGGCAAATGAACGGGGAATGGAGTGTCTTAGACCAAATTTAGACTAATCTGGAAAAATAAATAATGAGAACTTACCCACACAGTACATGCTACTATAATGTTGTATCAATAGTCATATTTCTCTCACCATACCTCTCACTATCCCTTGTTTCTGTCTGCGCTTCTTGAACCTTCGGCGAAGCTCTTATTTCATATGTAAGCTACTTAAACAGGTGCTTCACGGCTCTCCTTGTATCTCTCCTTTCTCACTTTTTTTTTCTATAGATGATATGGTTACTAGGTTAATCTCTTTAAATGGTTTTCAGGATCTCACACTGGTACTCAAACATTTTCAACTGTTATCTACTGTTTAGAGACTGTAGTTCAAATGTCTGAGTTTTGTTATTCAAAGCCTTGCACAATAGGGTTCCGCTATATCAATTTGGTTTCATCTCCTCTTCTCCTCACTTGTAATTCCAGCCAAACTGAAAACTCACACGGGACTTTCTCATCTCAATGCCTCTGCTCATCACACTTTTCCTGGTTGGAGTTTTTTCCACACCTTTTTTTGCTAAGTCAAAATCTTACATAATCTTTAATACTATTCAGTGTTTCCATTCTCACAAAGCCTCTCCTGACCCTTTTAACCCCTAGGGTCCTTCTCTCATCTTCTCTATGGCTATTTGGGATAATAATTTTATTTCCCTATGTTAGGTGATATTTTATTTTAAAATACTGATGACCTTGACTGCGAGCATCCAAGGGCAGGGACCAAGGTGGCTACTTTTATGTGTCTTTTTTGTTGCCTGGCACAGGTTTTGGACACAGAGCATGCTAAAATAAAATTTAAAAAGACTGAATCTTCCCTCTACCAGAAGATCCACCACAGCAAAATTCTTGGTGTTCTTAAAAAAAATTGAAAAATGTTTTTTACATTTCATTCAACTTCTCAAAAGAAGTTCACCTAATTATAAAGGTAAAAGGTAAATCACAACCCCCAAAATATATTTCATACAAATTAAAGCACATACATATGTAATCTGACGTAGTAGTTTGTTGTTTTTTGTGTGTGTTAGCATAGAGTTTTAAGTAGCATATACCTACAACACAAGCAGTGTCAGAAAATTTAATCTTCTTCAAATTTTTTTTTTTTTTTTTTTTTTTTTTTTTTTTTTGAGACAGAGTCTCACTCTGTCATCCAGGCTGGAGTGCAGTGGTATGATCTCGGCTCACTGCAACCTTGGCCTCCTGGGTTCAAGTGATTCTCGTGCCTCAACCTACCAAGTAGCTGGGACTACAGGTGTGCACCAGCACGCCCAGCTAATTTTTGTTTTTTTAGTAGAGATGGGACTTTGCCATGTTGGCCAGGCTGGTCTCGAACTTCTGACCTCAAATGATCCACTCACTTCTGCCTCCCAAAGTGCCAGGATTATAGGCATGAGCCACTGCACCCAGCCTCTCTTCGAATAATTTTTAGGCTAACTTTAAAAACCACAAATATTCCCTCTTTCAACTTCTGTTCTAAAACTGAAAAGCTAAATGTTAGAAATAAACTTCCCTTGAAGCCATTTAGGTAGTCATGAACACCATGTTTAAAGTAAATAAATGTAAAATCTGTTAAACTTTTTCTTTTCTTGTATTTTTAAGCACAGCTTCTTTTTGAATTAATGCAATTCAGCAAACTTGCTTTTTCAGGAACAGAAAATCACCCCATGACTTGTAAAATACGTAATCTAGAAAATGCGTGAGAAGAGAGACCTTCCAAAACTATGTCATGAGAGCGGAGCATCTTTTCCAGTTTGTCCCCTGGGTGTTATATAACTCAAAGGTAATTAAAGGATTCAGGCTTGGATCACAAATCTAGCACACAAGGAGTAATCTAATGTGAAGACACAAAGTTCGCAGATGCTCCAAGTTTCCAGCCAAGATAAAGAAATCCCTTTGGTTATGCAGATTATAACATCTACGTTAGTTCTGCTGGACATCAATTTAGAAAAGATTCAGTTTAGTCAAGGACATTGGCTTTGTCTGATATATCTCATTCCAGAAATGTGATTATGCTCTATTGGCTGAAAACAGCAACTCTTAAAAAGTTTCTAAAAAACTTCAAAAATATTTGTTCGAAGAACTGGAACATAGACTTTTTTTTTTTTCTAAATTGAAAACAAATGTCCACTTAGAAAGACTTAATGTACTTAACAATCAATTGTATTCTGCAAACAATTTACCCCAAGAGGGACTGGATTTTTACTTAACAAAACGGTTCAATAAATGTTTTAATAGATTGGAAGATAAATAAACATTAAAAACATTAAATAGTTAAAAACAAAACGTAATTTATCTCATACTGCTTTCAAGGACTTTAGTACTTTACGAGAGAGAACTATTTAAACAATACATTTATAGGTACATCTGTCTTTTCAATGGAAGCTATTAAGCACAAGCATTAAGTCTCCCGTGTCGCACCAATAGTACATTGGCTGATCAGTATGACCACTGCACCATCTAGTGTCCACGCTGTAAAACAGCAGCTAGGGAGCACTTTTTCTCCAAGGCCGTCTTTCTGAATGCCATCCTCTAAACTGGCGTTTTGATAGTTCATCATCAAGAATATAAAGGACAGATCATTCATATAAAGACTAAGTCATATTATAACATTTCCCGGTGTGCTAGAAAATTAAGACATCGTACTTATAAAAAAGTACACAAATTATGTAAAATGATGTTTAAAACCTCTTTACGATAAGTTATTTTTAAAAGACTTTTGTAAAAGAGAAAGCTAAGATATCTCTTAGAACTATGAATCATGGGTAGAAATCATGATGTTCAAAGTCTATGTATAAACAAAACGGAGAAATTAGTTAGCAGATGTAAAGTAAAACATTAAAAATATGAAAATATATGCAAGAAAATAATTTACTGGCTGAAAATGCTTTCAGAGTTTTGATGATTATTTAATTTGCCTATTTTTTGTTTATTATCTGTTAATTATGCTCTAAATGGATTATTTGTTATAATTAACTAGCCAAGTAAATATTGAGAAATCTAATCTGCCAGTCAACATCTAGGCATTCTGCATGAAGGAAAATCTGGCCAAATTTCACAAGTCTACTAATGTGTTAATTTTTACTTTGGGTAAAGGAGTGTAGGAGGTTGTTGTTGTTGTTGTTGTTGTTTTACACTGTGCCTTTAGCTTCTAAAATATGGGGGGAGAGGAGGAGAAGACCAGCTGTTAGATTTAGAACAAAAATGAAATATTTGTAGGAGTCAGTGCTTAGTCCTTCGGGCTCTTGGAAAATATTCACATCAAATTTCCAGCACTACTAACTCAGAGCCACTGCTTTTATTTAATGCCATCAAAAGAACATAAAACTATTTAGAAAAGTTAAACACATCCCGGGGAATCATTTTACCAGTATTTGCAAAACGATTCAACCTAAAGAAAATACAGGTGATCATAAGAAGAAATTTCAAGCAAACTTAATGCCTCTCGTGAGTAGAAAAAAAAAGTAATTATAACTTTACAAATCTAGTTGCCTGTTATGAGAGGTATCAATGTTGACAGACATCAAACCACTTTTATGTTTAAAGAAAGCTCTTTGAACAGAACTTTTAAGGTAGCATGGAGGACAGACCACCAATGCCCATGCCTTTGTACAATCCCTTAGCCTTGAGTGTAGATGAAACTTGTGACTTATTTTTATCGATAGAATGTGTCAAAGGGAACAGGACACCACTCTGTGATTATGTTACATTATCTAAGACTCTGCCTTAGTGAACTAGAGACAAGGATTCTCCTACCTGCCTTAAGGAACTGAGCAGCCACACTGAGGAAGCCCACAGGGAGAGCCTCTAGCAGCTTCCAGTGAACAGCCAGCAAACCAGGGGCACTCAGCCACACAGCTGTATGAATTGAATTCTGCCTGCGGGCGTAATGAGCTTAGAAACAGATTCATCCCCAGTCAGGCTCTAGATGAGAACACAGCCCAGCTGACACCTTGAGTGTGACCTGGCAAGACCCTAAGCAGAGAACCCAGCTGAGCTGCTTGCAGGCTCCTGACCCATGGAACCTGTAACTTGTTTCAGTCACTAGGATTGTGGTAATTTGCTATGCAATGATAGAAAACGAATACAGGTAGTATATTAAATAAAATTCACGATTCCATAAACAGTTATGAAGAACCAGACCCCGTTCTGGGCATGGTGGAAATTAGGCCCTCAGAGTGCAGCTAAATGGAAGGACTAAGCCCTATACAAATATAAGAAAGGCAGGTAAGTGATTCAGTCCACAGTTTCAAGGACACCATAATTTAGTCGAAGAAAAACAGCCACATAATTAAGATAAGTGCCAACACAGGCACAAATAACATGATAGAATGCACAGAAGAAGATCTGTTATCAACAAACTTTTCCAAGCTACAGAAACCGAAATCAAAAATACTTAGGAAAAAAAAAAAGGGAAGGAAAATTCATGGGTTCACAAAACTGGTTTGGAGGTAGGGTTGGCCTCAGGCTTAATTGCATTCATTCTCAAAGCTCAGAAATTCTCTAGGCTCTTCCCTCTTAACCTTCACAGTTGGTCTGGCTCCCATTGATGACAATCATAACAATGTAGCATCCAGGGACCTCCATGGACTAGAGAAGAAACTTCCATAAGCCCTAGTGAAAGTCTCCATGCATTGGATCACGGACACACCCTTAAGCCAAGCACGCAGTCATCACTGATTGGCCAGAGCCAAGTAGAGCCAAGGAACAAAGAATGGGTCAATCTCTGCAAATCATGTGGTTGATAATGTGGGGTAGAGGTGGTTTCCCCACAGGAATATAACACTAAGGCATTTTCAACAGATGTTTACCACAGGACCCTACTAGTTCTGAGTGGGAAGATCATGAATACAATATACAATGAAATGCAATATGTAAGAAAATCATACATATACCTAGAGAAGGGTCTATGAGAACAAAATTATTTCAAATTAGAAAGTAAAAACCATTTCATTTTTTATTTTGGATTCATATCTGATGACAACCAAACTTCCATAGATAAAAAACATTATGCTTTTAGAATTGGATGATAATAGATTCGTAGCAGTAAGATTTGTGAATTTCAAAAGAAAATAAACCACTGTTGGCTGGGTGCAGTGGCTCATGGCTGTAATCCCATGGGAGGCTGAGGCAGGTGGATCGCTTGAGGTCAGGAGTTTGAGACCAGCCTGGCCAACATGGCGAAATCCTGTCTCTACTAAAAATACAGAAATTAGCTGGGCGTGGTGGCATGTGTCTGTAATCCCAGCTACTCAGGAGGCTGAGGCGTGAGAATCGCTTGAACCTGGGAGGTGGAGGTTGCGATGAGCCTAGATCGTGCCACTGCACTCCAGCCTGGGGCAATGGAGCGATTCTGTCTCAAAAACAACAACCACAATGACAAAAAACAAACAAACAAACAAAAACAAATACACAACAAAAAACCACTGTTAGTGTTTGAGTATGAATCAATCTCTATAATAAACACATAGTCACACACACTCACACATGTTCTATTTAGAAAAAAATATATATTTGGGATACATTTGATGGAATCATTAGACTCTAGGTTTGGTCAAGAAACTTTTAGGTCCACCTCAGTGTTGAGGCTATATATATTGATCAGATTGACTGGAAAATTGGCATGAGATCTAGAGAAGCAGAGATGCTATTATCAAGAATTCAGCAAAGAGGGAAAGTGTCAGGACAAAATATGAGGGGAGAATCCAAGCCAGTGAGGAGCTAAAATGCAGAAGATATTTACATGGGGCAAAAAGAATTTCTTAGCAAAAAACAAAGTCTACAAACAACAAAAAATCTAAAAGATATTGGACCTGTAGTTACCTACTAAAAAGAAATATAGAAGCAAGAAAGAGTAAAACAGAGTTTTTGGTAAAAATCCTTATTGTGTGGCTTCCCATTTTTCACCATATGTATCAAAACAGGCTATGCTCCTCATAATCTGACATGTTGGGACCAGTGTTTCATAAGAAATCAGATGTACATGGTAGAAGAATATCTAATATCTCCTATATAGAGATCTCCCATATGGTAAATATTAATTTTCCAAGAACATGAACAGAATGTTATAAACCTAATGTTAAAATAATACCGAAACCAGGGCTCATAGGAGAAAAGACTGATTCTAAAGCAGGGACACAGAAAGCACAAGATGAGTCTGGAATGTCTTGTAGTCCCAGAAAGTAAGGAAATGAATTTTTTTTTTTTTTTTAATGACGGGAGCATGGCAAATGGACACAGGAGTAAACTTGTACCAAACTCTCGATAGCCAATTGTACAACAATTTGGGCAACAAAATGAGTAACGACTGACCGGCTTGGGCAACATAGCGAGACCACATCTCTCTCTATATATATACATATATTTTTTAATTAACCAGGTGTGGCAGTGCACACCTGTAGTCCCAGCTGTTCAGGAGGCTGAGGTGGGAGGATTGTTTGAGCTCAGTCAAGACTTTGAGGCTGCAGTGAGCTATGAGTGCCACCACTGCACCAGCGTGGATGACAGAGCTGGAGGGTCCCTTAAAAAAAAATAATGTAATGAGAGTAATGGATTATAGGATAAAGTAAATATCCATGAGCCCACACTATATAAAGAAATAACTGAATGAATAAATAGCTCAGAAGAGGTAGCTCTTCATTGTAGTAGAATTCCAATTAATAAATGCAGAAGGAGTGTTAACTAAAAGTCACCATCTGGTAAACACTCCAATGATAATTGTTACTAACAATGATAATTGTTAGTGGGATAATTGGCTAAATTTGAATGACAGCTGCAGATTAGTTAGAAGCACTGTACTGTACTGCTCTTTACCTACATTCGCTTCCTGATCTCCATCATAGTACTACAGTTTTGTAAGATATTATCATTTGGGGAGGCCAGGTGAAGAGTACACGAGAACTCCATGTACTAGTTTCACAGCAGCTAAAATTTAAATGATCTTAAATTAGAAAGTTTTTAAAATTTCATGAAAAATAGGAACATAATTTGCCTTTTCGAGTCTCAGGGGCATTTGATAAACATCAACCACCACTTTCAGAGCCATCCCTTAGGTTAGGGAATCAAGGCAATGATCCTCAGCTTGAATTTTGGAAGAACAGGAGGAGTGAGGGAGGGATTTGCAATAAAGCAGCCTCTCCACTGTCAAAAGTGCACTCAATAAGATAGAGGCCCCCTGCCAGAATGAGTCGATGGACCTGCTGCTTCACCACTTGCACATGCACCTTACGCTGGCCATGGCTGCTGTGCAAAGGACTGGTCTTCATAAAAACGTGTGGGGATTAGGGAAGGAGAGCAAGAGGGGAGAAGGAGAGCCCCAGCAGAGTGGGGAGGCGGCTGCCACACCTGGGGTGAGTCGCCCTTCACCTCATCAGGACCAGCTCTGGGAGCTGAACTGAAAAGACACAAAACTGCCAATTGATAGAAAGCGGTTGATAGAACATTTTCATGGCTGTATTTGAAATGCAGTCGATATCATGCCCCAAAAACAATAATATTTACTTTCATGTCACTGGCAAGTTTGTTACTCCTCATCTCACATTTTAATCTCCAGCACAGTGAGAGAAGCGAAGTACAAACCTTGCATAAGATGACCGTGAATACAAAGACATTTGTGATTAGGGCCAGTGGGTGGCTGAATGGAAAAACAAATGGGGCTCCGCCTGTGACTGAGACCAACAGCAACCTTGTTTCTGAATATCAGCAAAGCAAATCATTATTTTTAAAAATGTCATGCATGCAACATTTTAAATTCTTAAATATTATGATGCCATGAATGCTGATCTTTGGTTAAATCTGATTTGAGCCTAACACACTTATGGGAAACAGCATCTCTTAAGGGCAGAGAATAAGGAGAAAAACAATGAAATTGACCTCAAAGGATTGGACTGGGACTTTTATTATTTAGGTTCCCAGATTTAAACATTTTTTAGTAATGTTTACTCATTGACAAACATCTACTGAATCGAATGCTGTGAACTGGTTGTCAAAAACAAAAATCTCCTGGTCTGGTGGAGATTTCTTAAAGACATTCCACCATATAATTCAGCATACACAGCACTTCCCAAATCTTCAGTCGTTTGAACAGCATTTCTCAGACTTTTGCCATACCTGCACACAATTATACTTTTATCTACTGGATATTTCTCCTTAAGTCACTTCATTTTCTCCAATGTTATTGTAAAAAAAAGCACTTATGCAACCACTAAGAATGGGAAAGACACATCACTTGCCATAAGTGGAAGCGAATTATACATGTAAATAAATATTTAAAAAACAGATATGTCTATCTATATTCCACATAAAAATATCTCACATACCACTAGTGGTATGTAGGCCACAGTTTGGAAAATATGGCAATATAATCTAAATAATATAAATACATCAAAATTTTCAGGATGTGCTCTCCACATACAAGAAAGGTTTAAAATCAGAGAACTGAGGCCATTTTAGAGATGGAATGTGTAGTCAGAATAAACACAATTGTACCACTGTCACAAATAAGCCCCAGATCTCATTGGCTTGACATTACAAAAATGGATTTCTCAATTACATAAAGTCTATTGTGGGCCACATAATTCTCCAAGGAGATTGTTGCCATGGTGACTCAGAGTTGAGGCCAATGGCGGCTCCACCATCCTGTGGCTATGATATCCTGAACTTGTGGCCTCCTCAGTTGATGAGGTGACGAAAGAAAGCCTGGAGAATTATGCATGACCTTCTCACTGTCTCAGCCCACAAGTGACACACCTCTTTCCCTCACAGCCCACACTGGCTGGAACCAATCACATAGCCCTGCCTAACTGCAAGGGAGGCCAGAAAGTGCAACACTTTCTCATGGTCATGGGTGAGCACTAAACATCTCTCCAAATATGGGTTGGGAAGATTAAGAGACTCGTCCAGAAGGAAACAGTCTTCAGGGAGAAATCTATGTGGGAATAGGAATCGAGAAAGCAACCAAGAGAGCAGAACTGAGTGGATGAGAGGAATTGTCAGACCACATCTGCAGCTCTGATTAATCAAATCCAAAATGTGCCCATTGATCTATTATTCTGTAGAAATACTGGCATCACCAGCTCAATAGTAAGAGAAATGTAAATAATACCATACTTGCATGAATAATTCTTCTCTGCTCATACCTTCACTCAGGTCAACATAGATCTATCATACTCCTACAGTGTATAAGGGACGTGCTAAACTTGAAGTACATCCATTCTAAAAAATCAAAATACAAAAGCATGGGAAGACTAAGAAAATTTCATAAACCTTCAATAAATTACCAGAAATAGCAGCTGGAGCACAGCCTGAACACACAGGTTCTCCCTCCTTAAGGGTTGGGCTCTAGATTCAAGGTTGAATACCATAGCCTTGATCAGCAGGGAGAACTACCTACTTAGTTTCTACAGCTTTGCTTACTGCCTCTAAAGATAGACATTAACATCTTATTTTTGAATATTAATTTAGAGTTTAAGAGGGCCTTATAACCTTAATTCATCTCATCTCTGTAACAATCCTGTGAAGTAAGAATTATGGTACCCATTTAATGGAGGAGAATAATCGGGGAACTCAAGGGACAGTGCTTTGGTGGTATCTCTAGTTGGTGGCAAAACCAGGCCTGGGATGCAGTTCCCTTAACTCTGAAACTCTGAGTGTCACTGCTCAGTGGTTTTGTCTTTCCAAGGAAGAAGGCCTGGATACTGTAGATCTTTTAAAAATCAAGGTAAAGGAAAACATGTAACAACAGAAAATAAATGTTTATAATATCATGGTGAATTTAGAAAGGGTAAAATTGTGTACGTGAACGTAATTTTGGGAAAAGATGCATAGCAATTATACCAAAATTCTCTCCAGGGCATGCACGACAGAGTAGTGGGAATCGCTGGAACCTTTCTAGTAGTAAAGTTTGACGCTCAATGCTTCCATTGTTTCTGTTTTTAAAACACTTTCTCTTCTCTCCCCAATCTCAGAGCATACCTTAAATCTCGATACATCTAAGGAATACACAGACAGGTCAAAAGTTTCACAGAGTAAACCACAAAGAGGGAAGTTCATTCCTCAACTCAGTACCCCAGCATAGGGAAGGTTCTAGCTGATGCAAACTGGCATTTCAAAATCGAAGACAGGGGGTGGTGGCTCACACCTGTAATCCCAGCTCTTTGAGAGGCCGAGGTGGGTGGATCACCTGAGGTCAGGAGTTCAAGACTAGCCTGACCAATATGGTGAAACCTTGTCTTTATTAAAAATACAAAAATTTGCCAGGCGTGGTGGCCCTGTGCCTGTAGTCCCAGCTACTCAGGAAGCTGAGACAGTAGAATCACTTGAACCTGGGAGGAGGAGGTTGCAGTGAGCCGAGATCATGCCACTGCACTCCAGCCTGGATGACAGAGCAAGACTCTGTCTCAAAATAAATAAATAAATAAATAAATAAATAAATAAATAAATAAAATAAATAAAAATCAAAGGCCAAAGCCTGTATGGAGAAAACTAGAGGAGAAAGTGTCTCTGTTCTCTAAATGAGAGAACAAGGGAGGGAGGGAACCATGAATTTTGCTGCATATCTAGATTTTTGGGGGTTTTCAAAAGCCAAACACACTTAAACCACATCTGCAGCTTTCACAATGACTCCAGAATACTTGGGGTGCTAAAGTCACTTTGGTGCTTCGAGGTAGTGGATTAAAGAAGTGAAAGTGTTACAGCGACAAGAGAGGTCACTGCCCTGGGAAAGACACAGAAAGGAGTGCAACATGTAGATGATGGCGAGCACGGAACTGAGTGTGCGGCTGCTAATGGCTTTAGACGAATCATGTACAGAGACACTTCAAAAGGAAATTCTGAACCAAATGGAAGGGGTCAAACTTATTTGGATCTTGATCCAAACACTCATTGATGAGACAATGGGGGAAATTTGAATGCCGACTGACTAGCTAACGTTATTAATGTTAATTTTTTTTTTAGTATGATAGTGGCATTGTGGTTTTGTTTTTTTTTTTGAAAAGTCCTTATTCTTTAGTATTACATGCTGAAATATTTACAGGAAAAATGATATGATGTCTGGAATTCATTTTAAAATATTCTAGTTGGGGAAGGCAAGCAGATAGGCATGAGGAAGAAACAATTTTGACTATGAGTTAGTAACAGGCACAGGGACTGTGTGCATGAGGGATCATTAGACTATTCTATCTACTTTTGGTTTATATTTAAATTTTACTAAAAAAATGGCTGGACACAGTGGGCTCACATCTGTAATCCCAACCCTTTGGAAAGTCAAGGTAGGAGGATTGCTTGAGGTCAGGAGTTCAACAGCAGCCTGGGCAACATAGTAAGACCCCTGGGTCTACCAAAAAAAAAAAAAAAAAAAAAGGCTGGGCATAGTGGCATATGCCTATAGTCCCAGCTACTTGTGAGGCTGAGGTGGGAGGATGGCTTGAGCCCGGGAGTTGGAGGCTGCAGTGAGCTATGATTGCACCACTGAACTCCAGCCTGGGCAACAGAGTGAGACCCTGTCTCTTAAAAAAATTACAAAATAAGTAAATAAATAATAGTAAAAAAATAAACTGGTCAGATGCAGTGGTTCATGCTTGTAATCCCAGCTGTTTGGGAGCTGAGGCAGGAGGATTGCTTGAGGCCTGAAGTTCAAGGCCAGTTTGGGCAACATAGTGAGATGACATCTCTACAAAAAATAGAAAAACTAGCAGGGCATGATGTTGTGCACCAGAAGGCCTAGATACTCAGAAAGCTAAGGCAGGAGGGTTGCTTGAGCCCAGAAGTTGGAGGCTGGTGATCAGCCCTTCATCATATCTCACTGGAACCTAAGGATAACCCCTCACAAGCCTCTTGACTTCCACCCTGCCCATGCCCCTACCCTCTATTTCCAACACAGCAGCAAAGTGAATGCTTTTTAAAAATTATCTGTAGGTCAGTTCACTCCTCTGCTCCGGACCCTGCGCAGACTCCCCTTCCCGCCCAAAGTGAAAGCCCGCAAGACCCTGCCCTCACTCCACCCTGCAGCAACCACAGACCCAGATCCAGCTTGGCAGGTTCCATTCTGGGGCCTTCCTACCTCCTTTACTCAGAACCCTCTTCCCCCATCATCCATGGGCATTGTGCTCCAGGACTGTTCACTTATCACCATCTCAGCAGAGCTGTCCCTGCCCACCTAATGCTCCTGCCCCATGCCCACCATTTTTTGGTGCTCTTGAATTTCCTCTGCTGCTGTACTTTTTCTTTTTTCTACTTCCTTTTTCCACTTTTTTTTTTTTTTTACCATATTTCTAATATATTTATGTATGATGTGTATCCTTTATTTTCTGTATCTGAGCAGAGAGAATTTAATCTTGGCTAGGCTCACCGATATCCTCCACATACCTAGAACATGCCTGGCATGTAGTAGGTGCTCATTAAAATGAGAAGAATGAGAGAATGGATACATGAAAGCTGATTTTCATTCCATTCCAGCCACTTGCAACCACAAAATTCATCAAACATATGTATTGACTTGAACTGCCGTTCTTCGAAGACTCTGCTGATGGTGATCAATGTTTTACACCACCATTTTATTGGTTTTACTACATTGTAAAACCACTGTTTTACACTTTTTCCTTTGTAGAAAAGTGGAGCATCTCTACTTGTGATCACTATTCGTATATCTGGAGAAAAATACCAATCAATACATTTCCCATTATACTTCCCACATAGAAGGTTTTCATTTTGCTGAGGTTGCAGTTGTTATTTTTAGGGCCTGTTACTGTTTGTGACTCTGCCATTTAGATTCTGCCAAAGGCTCTGTTTCTGATCAGCAGGTCTTCCGAGAACTGCCGTCCGATCAGCCAGCAGCATTTACCAGGCACCTTTTCGGGGTGCTGAGCCCTTACATGATGCAAAGTACAGCGGAGGCCTCGTCAGCAGCTCAGTCATGACATGCTTCACATCCCACACAATTCACCTCTTGCTCTTTAACTGTTTCATAGGAGGGAAATGTTAAATCCAGGCTTCCCCCTCTAATGAGTTCCCATAAACGTGCCTGGGTGTTAAAAATACAAAATCCTAGCAAATGTTTTATATGATATAACAGCAGGCTCCAATCCAGCAAATAAAATAAATAAAATGATGAATCATGTTATAACTGTTTACTTAATTTTTACTCTTGGGTATTATTAATTATTTGTCTCAGCCATGCAAAGTGCTGTGATTACAGGCATGAGCCACTGCACCTGGCCAACTTATTTTATTATTGACTTATTTTTTATTATTTTTTAGAGACAGGGTCTCACTCTGTTGCCAAGGTTAGAGTGCAGTGGTATATGTATACACAGACACACACATACACATATATACACACACATGCACACACACACACATAACTAACACAGATTAAAAACTAAAAGAAGTAAACAGTTTAACAATTTTCTAAAGCATTTCAATAACCCAAGTTTGAGTTCTCTCAGCTCATGTGAAGTAAAATTCCATAGACAGAAGCATAATTTACTTTTAATTATTTATTTATTTCAGACAGGATCTCACTCTGTCACCCAGACTAGAGTGCAGTGATGCGATCTCGGCTCACTGCAGCCTCAACCTCGAGGGTTCCAGCAATCTTCCCACCTCAACCTCCCAAGTAGCTGGTACCACAGTGTGCCCACCACATCCAGCTAATTTTTTGTATTTTTTTTTTTTTTTTTTTGCAGAGACAGGGTTTCACCATGTTGCCCAGGCTGGTCTTGAACTCTTGAACTCAAGTGATCCACCTGCCTTGTCCTCCCAAAGTGCTGGGATTACAGGCATGAGCCACCATGCGCAGCCAGAATAGGTATATTTTAATGTTAAGAAAAAGCACTTGCCGCTGATGATTTTGCAGAAAAATAAGAGAATATGATGCTTATGTTGGTGGAATCTTACTGATTCCCTAAATATGTATCAAGAGAAAGAACACAGGGTTTCTTCTCATTTTTTATTTTAATTTTTATTATTATTTTTTTGAGATGGAGTTTCGCTCTGTCGCCCAGGCTGGAGTGCAGTGGTGCGATCTCGGCTCACTGCAATTTTCACCTCCCAGGCTCAAGTAATTCTCCTGCCTCAACCTCCCGAGTAGCTGGAACTACAGGCATGTGACACCACGCCTGGCTTAATTTTCTGTATTTTTAGTAGAGACGCAGTTTCACCGTGTTCGCCAGGATGGTCTCGATCTCCTGACCTCGTGATCCACCCACCTCGGCCTCCCAAAGTGCTGGGATTACAGGTGTGAGCCCCTGGTTTTCTTCTCTTGATAAAGAGCCTGTAGTGCCGTCTCCCATGTAACTGATCCACATACTTTTGTACTACTCTCTGCATTTGGGTCATTGGAACACTTTACTGCTAAATTTTTTCATTTGTTTCTTCCCTTCTTGTTGCTTTTTTTTTTTTTCAAAGAATTGTGGTAAAAGATACATAAAATAAAATGTACTACACCAAACATTTTTATGTGTACAATTTAGTGGCATTAAATACATTCACCACTAATTCCAGAACTTTTCATCATTCCAAACAGAAACTCCAAACCCGTTAAACAATAACTCCTTTTCTTCCCTTTCCTCCAGCCCCTGGAAGCCTATACTCTATTTTCTGTCTCTAGGAATTTGCCTATTCTAGGTAAATCCTCTATGTGGAATCATACAATATTTGTCCATCTGTGTCTGGCTTATTTCACAGAGCAGAACGTTTTCAAGTCTCATCCTTGTTGCAGCATATGTTCCTCTTTATGGCTGGATAACACTCATGTACATAAATACCATATTTTGTTAATTCAACTACTCATTACCTTTTAGGAATAACTGTGGAAGATCTATTTCCAGTGCCTTAGATATGTCCTTTAATGTGCTTTTTTTCTTTCACAATGAGACTCTGTGACATAAATTGTATATACATAAATTTTAAGACAGGATTATTACCCTTGAAACTCAGAGTCACACTGGAGAGGCAGTCAAGTGATATAGTTTGGATATTTGTTCTCACCCAAATCTCGTGTTAAATTGTAATCCCCAGTGCCGGAGGTGGGGCCTGGTGGGAGGTGTTTGCGTCATGGGAGCGGATTCCTCATGGCTTAGTATCTTTTATTACTGTCTTTGCAATAGTGAGTGAGTTCTTGTGAGATCTGGTCACTTAAAAGTAAGTGGCACCTCCAATCCAGTCTCTGGCTCTCTGGCTCCTGCTCTGGCCATGTGACGGGCCTGCTTCCTCTTTGCCTTCCGCCTCATTGTAAGCTTCCTGAGGCCCGGAAGGCCAAGCAGATGCCAGCACTATGCTTCCTGTACAGCCTGCAGAACTGTGAGCCAAATTAAACCTCTTTTCTTTCTAAATTACCCAGTCTCAGGTATTTATTTATAGCAGTGCAAGAACGGCCTAAAACATCAAGTAAACAGATTATTCCAACACAACAGAGAGCACTGTGACAAGGTTAAGAGGTCACAAAGGGGAGAACAAGGAACTCTGGGTGGTGGCAGAGAGTTTTCAGTGAAGCAACAATATCTTACCAGGGTTTTGAAGAATGAGCAGAAGCTCTGTGTTAGATGAAGAAGAAACAGGAGTCCCTCCAAGCACAGGAACCACTCATGTCAAGATATGGGGCAAAAAGAGAGGACGTATTTGGAGACTAGAGAGTAACTGAAGGCTATCATTCAATCGGTGATAATGCAGGTTAATATCAAAGGCAACCTGAATTTCCTCAGACTTCATGAACTGGCGGTGAAGGGTGAGATCACACAAGCAGTAATAACCCAGCTCTCCCTGGCTCACTGCCTTACTTACTGGACTTCTGGTCCCCAGCAAAGCTGTCCCCACAAATTTGGGAGTCTCCATTCCTGTCCTTCCACTCCCCTCAAACGTCCTTGCATTCAAGGTCACATGGTAACTTGACTCTTCTCACCACTACTTCTGTGGGAATGCGGGGACCAGGCCAGAGCTGTGGGTGCTGCCCTCCCCAGAGACTTCACTATGCCTAGGGAGGACTGACTGGAGGAGGGGACCAGGCATCTCCCCTGCACTCTGGGCCCACAGCAACCCTGTATACCAGCCCGTATTAACCTTACCACTCCTTCCTCCAAAGGGCTGAGACTTCAACCATGGGACCTGGGTGGTGATCACCACAAAACTTCTTCCTGAAAGTTCTTCTCCAACAACTTCTCACATTCAGTTATTCATTCAACAAACATTGAGCAACCACCTAATATTCTGGGCTCTGGAGATCGAGTTCAAAAGAAGACAGCAGGCCTCTGCCCCCGCTTCCTGACAGGTCACTGCATCTTGAGTGCTAAGACTGTCATCACAGAGTGAGGAGGGGAACTGAGCTCAGAGGGGTAGAACCTCCTGAAAGGGCAGAACAGCTCATGCATCCTGCCAAGGTCAGAAGGTCAGTGCCTACTGCATCTTCCTCTCTTCCCATCCCTGATTGTGTTTGAGGTGTGTGGGGCGTGGCCCAGGCTGGCAGCCAGTAAAGCCTAACTGGTCCTAAGACCAATCAGCCCAGCCCAGCAGCCAGCTTCAGGAGTCTGGCCAGTTCATTAAAGTTCCCCAGAGTCCTTGCTTGTTCTAAGCCTAGAACCCCTGTCAACTCTTGACATTACCCTCCCCCAACTCTTCATATCTAACACACACACACATACACACACACCCCTCCACCTTGCATTTTATACCCCAACCCCCTAGGGTTCCTCAATATTTCCCAAAATAAAGTCCCTATATGCCCTCTTGTCTGTGCACCCAAGCTGCTACCCTTGGCTGGAACAAGTTCCTCTCCCTCCCCAGCGAGCACCTACTTGATCCTTCATGACAGCTTAGGTATCCAATACCTCCTCTGGGTGGCCTCTCTTGGCAATACCAGTCTAGGTCACGTCTCCCTTCTACTATAGCCCATATTACATTATGTTGAAATGTAACCCAAATGAACTAGTCAAAGGTCTGTTCACACCGAAATAAGCACCTAGACACAGGAACTAATGATATCTTACTCATTGCTGTCCACATAGTAGAGTCTCATTCAGAGTTGATTGAATGAATGAGTGGGTGAATGGTAGAATCAAAGTGGAAGAGCTCAAGACAGTTGCCACAAACTAGGCTGGATTTCTTGTCATTTTTAACTTGCTACCAGTTAGTCACATGGCTTATGGATGAATTAGACTACTTTAAAGATCCAGAATCAAATACTTGGTTCAGTTTCTAATCAATGAATCGGCTGATTAGATCAATCCATTGCAACCACAGGGCTCTTTCTGTAAACACAGAAATTCTACAATATACTTTTCTTCAAACTCTCTGTCTGTGAGTATTGAGTTATTTAATTAAGGACAAATTTTAATTTTTAAAACCTAGTGAATTATATTTTCATAAATAATACCATACAATCATTACTAAAAATGTTGAAAAAACACCAAGTATCTGTTTTCCTGAAACAACTCCCAAATGTGCAAGAAATTTACAACTTATGTTTTCATAACAATCCTCATAATCCCTAGTCTCAATTTTTGTTTTAGTATTGAAAAATAACAACTGGGCACGGTGGCTCACACCTGTAAACCCAGTCCTTTGGGAGGCCAAGGAAGGTGGATCACCTGAGGTCAGCAGTTCAAGACCAACCTGACCAACATGGAGAAACCCTGTCTCTACTAAAAATGCAAAAATTAGCTGGGTGTGATGGTGCATGCCTGTAATCCCAGCTATTCGGGAGGCTGATGCAGGAGAATTGCTTAAACCCAGGAGGCAGAGGTTGCAGGGAGCCAAGATCGCACCATTGCACTCCAGCCTGGGCAACAAGAGCAAAACTCTGTCTCAAAAAAAAAAGAAAAGAAAAATCACTGGTGTTTTCATTGGTATTTCTAGTATTGGAAAACAACTGGCATACTTAACAATATTTGTTACATGGCAGAGTAAGAGAGGGAAGAGGAGAAGGGGTTATCTTACATGCTCATGAATGAATTATATTCAGTTCCTTCCTTCATTGTCTCTTTCCACTTCAGATCCAGAAAGAATTAGGAGTGGAGGTAGAAGGGAGAGATGTCAGGATAGGGTTACCATTGATATATGTAGCATCACAAACTAATAAATAACTCATAAATCCTCTGCTTCTTCCTCTCCTTCCTTTCTCCTTATATTTCCTCAGTAGGATCAGTGACGATTTTGAAACGGCCTGGTCTCACATCACATTCAGGAGATTCTGCCTCTGAATTCTTAACAGCCTGAGAGATGCAGTTGGGGCTGACCTGCTTGATCATATGCAAATTAAAAGCAGATGCTAGTAATGAGAACATTCCAGCCAAAATCCAAAGCTACCCCAGAGGAGTGGAGCATGAAGACACTTGCTCTATTGGAACAGTCATCTATATATTACAGTAGGGGAAAGCCTTGATCCCATTCCCAGAAATCTTCACGACCATTGAAGATGAGGTGGTTTCTTCTTGGGTACAGCCCAACCACATGGGTGGCAGAGGCCAAAGATGGGCTGAGGGGGCTAAAAGCTACCATATCTGCTTCTGACTGCCAAGTGTCTAGAGAGATCCTTTCAATGGACTTGTAACAGATCTCCCCTCTGACTGCCAAGTGTCTAGAGAGATCCTTTCAATGGACTTGTAACAGATCTCCCCTCCTCCCAGAGAGTGGGGATGGGAGAGGCCTAAGCCATACCCATGCATTCCAGCTGGTCAATCAACAGGGAGGCGTTTAGGGGCCCTCGAGCTACCTAATCACCAGTACTGGTCCACCGTTTGCAGCAAGGTCCTGAAATCCTCCTCAGAGGTCTACAAATCCTAACGTACTTGTACTCAAAGGCCAGCTGGGAAACAAAGAACATGAGCTCAACTTTGTAAAAGGATCTCTATCTCCTCACATTGGAAAAACACATGAATGTACCCTACCACTACAGAAGTCATTTGTACATGCTCCTTACCTTTCTCTATCCAGAATATTACTAAAGAAAATGACAAAGGAGACAGGAATAGGTGAAATAGTGAGCTTTCTGGTCTCCCCGCCATTTAGCCTAAAAAATGAAAATGAACATGGAAACATTTAATTTCATCCTTATAACAGATCTGATACTCAATTTTTTAAAAACCTAGTAGTTTTACTACATATGATTTTAGAAATTTAATATTTATAATGCAAATAGGACATGTTTACATGGTAAAGGGAATGAGGCAGGTGAAAGGGAGATTTGAAGATTTTGAAGCAAAAAAGTAGACATCTTTTTTCTCCTATCATATTTTTATATGTAAATAGAGGGAGATTCTTTCTTAAAACATGACCACAATATTATTTCACACCTAAGAAGGAACACTAATTCTGTAATATCATCAAATATATCCAGGATAACTTTTTTTTCTTACACTTTGAATAAGAATTCAAAGTCCATATATTTTGATTGTGCAGTGTTTCTTATAAATCTCTTTCCATCTACAGGTGCCGGATCCAGGGCAAAAATGAAGACATATGGGACCTTAGGTGACAAGGAAGAAGCTCCCAGGCAGCATGTGGGATGGACCCAAGGAGAACGTCAGAGAGAAAGAGTTCAGTCTGGTGTCTCCTGAAGCAGGTGAGGTACACATGGACATGAAGGATCCCATCCATCCTTCAAGGGTATTGCTGAGGCAGGAATGAGAAAACAAAACAAAGCAAAATGGGAAAAAAGCACAATTCTCATGAAAGATGGTTACAGCTTATTCCATAGAACCCTGGCCTAAATTTACCTTCAAGAACATGACCTGACTTTGCTTCCCACTGACAAGGTGTCACCTTTTACAGTTCTATTCGGGTTCAGGCAAAAGAAACAGCACGCTTGTGTTTCAAAGGTGGCAGCATGCTGACGAAGGAGCGTGGAACTGGTGCCTCCAGGACTCATGACAAGACCTTACGGAGAAAGAAGTCACCCAAGGGCAAATGACTGGAGTGTGGAAGAGTATGGAAGAGCTGGACCAAATCCACATGGTCCGGTCAGTTCTCCAAACATCAAGACCCTGTGCGGTGAGGGTGAGCCATCTCAGCAGAAAGGTATACCTCCCTGCCCATGCCACCTCCAACACTTCCAGACCTTCTCTTCCCTCCTTCCCCAATCCCACCCAAAGCTCCAGTTCCAGCAAATGTGGGAGTGCAACGAATGCAATTAGCTGGGGTGATGGCAGCAGCCCTGAACTTGGACTCAGAAGACCTGGCTTTAAATTTCGGCCCCGCACTTACTGGTTGTATGACCCAAGGAGATTTACCTCCCCCTCCACTTTCCCCATCTGTGAAGTGGGGTAAATAAGAGTCCCACTTGATTCAAAAGGTTATGAGGATGAAATATGGTTGAGAGATGAGAATCCTTTTAAACTTCTCTGCAATACTAATGATGATAATGATTAAAGTAACTTACTTGCAAAATAATGTGAATGACATTACCTGGCCTTTAACCCTTCAGGAAGTGTTTATTCTTTAAAGGGAAAAGTTTGTCAAACCAAATGAATCCTCTTGGTGAACTACACGGATAACATATTTTGGAGAGAGATCGTAGGCCAGCTCCTGTGACCCTCTGTAACTGAGGCTGGGGCTAGGGAGGGAGGCCCTTTCATTCTGGCCTCATTTTTGTTTCAAAGGGAAATGTGGTCTCTCTGAGGGAGGAGGACAGACAGGCAGTATAACTTCTCACGTCTTTGTGCATCATTTTTATTAGTTCCTGGCCCACATTTTTTAAAAAGAATATTTACTCTTAAATGACACACTTTAAAAGCATGCTTTTCTAAATGGCAGCAATTGGACCCCATGGTGTGGCCAGTGCATTCAGTCTGAAAACTCTATGATGACACATCACTGTGGTCCTGTGGAGATGGGTCCTGTGGTGATGTATGTCTTCCTTCTCCTCTAGTTAGCGCCTTGTGAGCTGGGAGATTCAAATCTGATAGCAGCTTGAAAGCTTCAAACCTAGAGTCCTCCAAGCTGGGAAGCTGAATTGCTGCTCTAGGGCTGCGTTTAGATTGATTTTCTGAATGCTGTCACTGCAGAGGAGCTAGTCAACTTTTCTCAAAATATTTTTCTCATCTTTTTCACTTTCCTCTCTCCAGTTTGACATACGGAGTTATAAATGTACTTTCTGGTTTTGTTTTATGCCTCGATTTTTATTTTTGATGATTCTATCTGACTGCCTTCAATGTTTTCTCTATTTAGGAAAATGCACTACTTCCTATATTCCTCACCTCCCTCCACCAGAGATTCACTCTCCTGGCCCACGCTTTGTGCCTGGCACACAGGAGCATTGGAGATGCCCCACACCTAAAATCCATACCTTAATGTCTTGAAATAAATAAATGAATTTAAGGAAGAAACTCTGAAATAAACTGGGGCTGAATTATACAGTAGCTGGCATCACAAAATTCTAATCAAAGCTAGGGAATTTAATAACGATCCCTGCCTAAAGTCCTAAAAGCATGTTCCTTTGTTACTTTGTTAACCATCATGAGTTTTCACTGTCCCTTCTGCTACTGCCTTCAGTGTAACACTACAAATAGATTAATTACTAAGAGTAAAAGGTTTTGTCTCTTTTCTTTCTTTTTGTTCTTTTCTGTTTCTTTTTAAAAAAACTAATTGTGAGATAGCAAATTTAAAAGGATCTTTTTTTAAACAACAGTCTTAAAAAAAAAAAAGCTAAATGTCATAGTGCCCTAAATTCTTTTGTGTCAGTGATTATATTGTATGTCAAGAAACCATCCTGAGGTGATAATTAGATTTTATCTGCAAATGGAGGTGGGAGGATGAGAGTAGGTGGTAGCGTCAACATTTCACCAAAACAATAAGACAATTCACACGACGAGATAGGAAAAACATTACTCAAACAGGAGGTTGGGGCTACTGTGTGATTAAGGGAATTTTGACACTATAATCACCTAGGGTGGGTGTATATTTTATTTGCCTCTCTATGGCCAGATATTTAGGAAGGCAAACTGGAGCAAGAAAAAATAGACTGATAACCAAAATGTAAAATATCTCTGTGTTGATCATCATGGAAGTGAATAAAACAGGCCACAAAGACCCCTTTTTTCCCACAGAACTTTTCAACAGATGGTTATACTAGTTGTTTCAGAATTAATACCAAGGATTGAGGGTTGGAGGCATGTTATTTAGAAGCAGTGCTGGTGTGAAAGTGATAAGGTTTTTGGCTCCAAGTAACACCTCCCAATTTGTACAGCAACCACAAATGTGCTTTAGGCAAGGTGGCGTCCTACATTTTAACTTACCCCCAAGAAAATATCCTGAATTTCACAGGTGTTCTCAGTAATATGACCTGACTGAAAATAGCTTCCATTCTGTATTTTTCCCCAGGTTAAAATTAAGCTCAGCAGGCTCGATGTAAATGTGCAGACAAAGCAAAGCAGGAAGCCTCCCACACTAAAAAGGGAAGATAAGAATCACAGAAGCCGGGATGGTTTTTATTGAAGGGCATTTCAAAGCAAATACAGACATCTACAGCATATTTGTAAATCCTCCGTATGTGTATGGAAACACACACCTTCACACATCAAAACTGGATTTGTTCCTGAGTAACAAAACGTCCTAAGAACAAAACGAAAGCAAACTGAATAGCAGAAAAATACTTCCATCGTATACCACACAGGATTATTTATTAACCTCAACACACCAACAGTTAAGAAAATAATGCAACAGGAACAAAGGGCAATGGATATGTACTGGGAAGACCACAGAGAAAGAAAATGCAAATGGCTAATAATATAAAATATTTCCTAGGTTCTTTAGTAACCAGGGAAAGACAAAATTACACTTTTGACCTCTTAGACTGGCAGTGACAAAGGTTATTTGAGTGACCAAACTTTAGTCAGGCTCCTGGATCTTCTAGGCCCATCTGGGCACTTCCTCATAAAATACAGTTTTAGCAAACGCCCTGCTAAATTGGTTTACCAAGAACTCCTACCCTCAGTGGAGTTCCTTATCTCTTCACCTTTCCTCAGGTGAGGCCTGATCATCCTGGCCTATCTTCAGCAAGAGTGCCCTAACCCTGATGTTTCCTCTTAGTAAATTTCCATCCACTGACACTCACAATTTATAGCCAGGAGCAGGATACACTGCTCCTTGGCTTTAAATTATTTTCCCTGTTATATTCAGAGTTGAGCTCAATCCCTCTCTCCGACTACAAAATCTGATAGCAGTAGTCCCTATACCTATTGTGATGGTCCCAAATAAAACCTGCCTTACTGTGCTTTAACAAGTGTCATTGAATAATTTTGTAACTGCAAATTGTTGGAGGTAAAGACATTTTTAAATGTCTTCAATTAGTTTAGCTACTTCCATGTAATGTTAGAATCTCCATCAATTTGCTAGTTACTGTCCCTTCCTGAAAAGAAGCAGACACCATAGCCCCGCATACTTTGGATTCACTCCTAAGTTGATATTGATATGAATGATATAGTTATCTCCCAAACTTTGCTTTCTACATTTATATCAAAAAAACATGATGCCCCTGTGCCCAGCGCCCCCACCACTGGATCCCCAGCCTCACTCGGAGAAAGTGTCAATGTTATTGCGATGATCTACAGGGTACCAACCCGGGATTCTTTTCTGTTCCTTGGGGCCTTGTTCTTCTCTCTGCCTGGAAGGATCACCCCTTAACTTCTCTCAGGCCTTTCTTCAAATGTCACCTTCTCAGTGGGGCCTGCCTTGGTTGCCATACTTAAGGTTGCAGTCTGCACCCCTTCACCCCAGCACACCCTCTCCCCTTCCTCTGCTTTGTAATCACCATCTAATATTATTTAGTTTGTGTATTGTCTCTCTCTCCCAGCAAAGACTCTCCTCTTGAACAAACTCTAGTCAGCTCCCCTGAGCCCTCTTCTCAACTAGGCCTCAACCTCGGCCTATAGAGGCTTAAATAAAACACGGATACAGTTTCTAACAGCTCAAGGCCACATCTCTAGAATGACCTTAACTCCCCTTAAAGTGCCTTCCTGAGAAAACTCAAAATGTCAGAATAATTTACTGTTTGTTCATCTAACATCTGAAGATGGGGCTCCTGTCTCCAGCCTCTGTGGGAGGGTGGGAGCCTGACTTCCACAAGCACCAGTTAACAAACCCAGATGAGTTTACATGCACCAACTCCCCTCTTCCTGCTTAGGATGATATTTTTACTTCCGTGAATTTACTGAACCTCTGCTCACCTCCCTCTATACTCCCTCATTTTCTCTTTAAAATGCACAGTCACTTCTGCACAAATTAAAGTTGTTCAGTTCACACTGAACAGTTCTCTATGGCAATAGTCTATCACTGATTAAAATCTCTCCTTGCTACTTCAGTGTCCATCCTCACTATAACGCAGTCTCCATGAATTGGATTTTTGTTTTCTCACTGGCACATAATAGAGACTCAGTAAATACTTGCTGAACCTTGTTGATGGGTCCGCAGTGGTGCATGGGTTTTAGCCCCTCAGCCACACTCCTGGGCTGGGATAAGCATGTTTAAGCATCTGGATGAAACATCACTGCTCATTTCACTCCTTAAATACCTGGCAAGTGACAGGCGGCTGGACAATAGACATCATGCTGGTTTTCCTAAAGGTTTCTTCAATTTGTTTTTTGGTTTGTTTGTTTGGTTGGTTAGTTTTTTGCTTTTTTTTTTTTTTTTTTTTTTTTTTGAGATGGAGTCTCTCTCAGTTGCCGAGGCTGGAGTGCAGTGGCACGATCTTGGCTCACCACAACCTCTGCAATTCTCTGGCCTCAGCCTCCTGAACACCTGGGACTACAGGTACCCACCACCATGCCCAGCTCATTTTTGTATTTTTAGTAGAGATGGGATTTCACCATGTTGGCCAGGTTGGTCTCAAACTCCTGACCTCAAGTGATCCATCTGCCTCGGCCTCCCAAAGTGCTGGGATTATAGGTATGAGCTACCACATCTGGCCTTCAATTTGTTTTAAATTCTGGTAGAGCACCATCTACTACATGCTTAATATTATCCATAAACAGACATGTCTGAGCACAGAAGATCATGTTAATGAAAGATTATCGAAAACTACTGGGTGAAGAGTACTTGCTTCACACAAACTTTTCTTATTGGTTGTTGTTATTTCCCCCACTTCCCTTTCCTTTATTTCCATTTGCGATTTTGCTCCTTAAACTTCCTTTCACCTCCAACTCCCTCAGTGATTCTCTGGGTTTTCATTCTTAGAACTTCGTCAAAAATGCTTTTGGCTGTGAATTCCAGTGAGTTCCTTCAGATGCAATCTGAAGATGTCGTTTCAGTTTTTATTCTTTAGGTTCTCTTAGGTGATCTGGGGGCCATTAACCTCCCTCACCACACTCTTTCTTCCCTAGTCTTCTAATTTTTTTTCCCAACTGTGGCTTCTCACCATTTTCAGTTGACTACAAATACTCGCAAGTATGATCAGTCGCTTTCCAACAAATGCTTTATAAGCAACTACTATGGATGAGGCACCATTGAGATTACAAAAGTCTACTACTCAAAGTGAACTTGAAGAGAGGGAGACAGTCTATACTCACATGAAAAGTTGAAGTTTTCTGCCTAGTGCTTGCCCAACAAATTGTTAAGCAAGCACTACGCAGTAAACTAACTTTTCATGTGAACAAAGCTATGTAGGAAAATTCCGGTGATACCCAAGGCAATAATAAATGGTCACATTATTAATCTAACCAGCAAGTCAAAGTTCTCCATTTAGAGCTTAGCCTGCCCCATTATTACATTTCTGTCTTCTACAGGGTATTTTCAATGGGTATTGTAATATCAACCACAGATAACAAAATTAACATATCTTCTTATTGCAGCCTCAACCCTATTTTCCAACATCTTCATAATTATCATTGCCACCACCGACACTCTGATACTAAGGTGTATCTCAGCATCTTTAGTCTCCCTAGAAGGAGGTCCCTATGTTTAACCCATGGAGGCAATAATTCCCAAGGCCTCCCTTCCTTCCTGTTCCTATCATTATAGCCCTGGACTTGGTGTCGAGAAACCCAGGTCATCTGGTTCAGCCTTACCTTTTTCTAGTCTACAAAAGGCATAACAGACACTAAGAAATGAAGAATTAAAAATGCTTCACAACTGTAAAACTTTTGAAAAGTCCACAGTAATCCACACTTATCTGAGGTTTTACTTTCCACAGTGAAGTAGGGTATTTTGAGAGGGAGAGAACACATTCACTTACTTTTTACATTATAATTGCTAGTTATTGTTGTCCTTACTGTACCTAATTTTAAAATTAAACTCTATCATAAGTATGTATGAATAGGAAAAAAAGAAAAAGCAGTGCATAGATTGGGTTTAGCAGGTGCTACCTGCAGGTTTCGGGCACCCACTAGGGGTCTTGGAATGAATACCCCACAGATAAGGGGGGACTGCTGTATATCCATCTTCTACTCTTGTCTTTTCATGTTTTGGGTAATGTCACCTTAAAGAATGGACTTGAGTTTTCAGTGAATAAAATGTTTTAGTCTTTGGGGTTATTTTGTTGTTGTCTTTTTGTTTGTTTGTTGGAGACAGGGTTTCACTTTGTCGCCCAGACTGGAGTGCAGGTGGTGTGATCACGGTTCATGTAGTCTCAGCCTCTCAGGCTCAAGTGATCCTCCTGCCTCAGCTCCCCAAGAGTAGCTGGGACTACAGACACATGCCACCACACCCAGCTAATTTTTGTATTTTTTTTAGAGATGGGATTTCACTATGTTGCTTAGGCTGGTCTCGAACTCCTGGGCTCAAACGATCTGCCAGCCTCGGCCTCCTAAAGTTGCTAAGATTACAGGCGTGAGCCACTGCACCCGCCCGTAATCTCTGTTTTCGTTGTTGTTGTTGTTGTTTGTTTGTTTGTTTTTGCTGCTGTTGTTTTGTTGTTGTTGTTTTATTTTTTAAATCTATTCCCGCCTCTTAATTGTACAGTCCTCTAGACACTGGACACTAGAAGTTTTTCAGAGAAAGTCCCAGAAGCCAATTCATATAGACACTTTTGAAGCAAAATATTTTGTGTAGATAAAAGTTCTAAAGCCATGCTCTCTCTAAATCCTTCAAAGCATGGATTAGTTTAGATACTTCATCAAAAAACTTCATGAAAAAGCATGACACCCTCTGCCCATTATTTACTATATAGATAATATATAGTAAGGTTTGCCAAACATGAAAGCAAGAGTAGAATTTTAAGTAGCATGGAAGTTTCCATGGATGGGATGTTGAGGTACATTAGTGCTATAAGGAATCAGTCCTTAAAATAGTTGACAAGCCTGTTAAAAGCTCTCCATACAGACTTGCTTCCCTTAAAGTGTTGTCTGAGGACCAGCAGCATCAGCAAAACTTAGAAGCCTGTTAGAAAGTGCACAAGTTCAGTTCCCACTCTAAATCTACTGCATTTCAACAAGATCCCCAGGTGATTCATACGTTAGAATGTGTATGAGAAAGTCTACATTAGATATGAGAAATGCTACAGTAGATCATACGACTCTGTCATCTAACTCCTGTGTGAACTCAGAGCGGGAGCTCTGGTCAGGAGGCCATTACATTTGATTTGACTAGTCCACTGATGCATTGAGACATCACTCCAACTCCTACCTAGCAAAAAATGGTAGCCTTGGCGCTTTCTGGTGTGGCTGACCGGGACTCTCGGTTTTCATCCTTTGTGATGTGCCTTTGTTGCCTATTGTCTATTAACAGTGCAGCAAGGTGATCATGGCTGAAAACCACAGCCTAGGATTAAGAGCTTGCTTGTTGAGGACGGGGACCAGCTGAATCATACCGAGACACCCCACCCCCACTCCTAGGCACGACTTTAACACAGGTGAGGGCCTGCAAACATGAACATCAAGGGAAGCCTTAGAAGAAGAAGGCTCAATGAGCAATTGCAGAAGAAGGGAGGAGTGGCAGCCAGGCAGCTCAGGAAGGGGAGGTGGAACAGGGACATTTGCTTACAGATTTTAATGTACAAGGCAGGTTTTTCGGCACCAGAAATTTCAAAACACCTTTCTCCTTCCACAGCTGCTTAGCAGCTGCTGAGTCCCCCCTCCCCCTCCCCAGCATGTTCCTGGGCTTGGGCAAACATTCTCATCTTGCCATTGCCTGTGGCCAGCCTTCTGAGAATATGTCAGCTGCCTAAGGAGCAGTCACCCTCATTAAAAAAAAAAACAAACAATAAATCCAGATCTGGATAATCACATGTGAACTCATGCAAACTCTAAACCCTTGTTGAGAAATGTTTGATCAGATTAGGCCAAAGGAATGCTATCTTGCACCCCCAGCAGGCCTCTGAATCCAGGGTCACCCTTGGGGATGTAATCCCCAGAAAGCAAGGGTTTGAACTGCTCTCACTACTATATTGTTCCATTTGGGAAGAGACCTAGACTGATCTGCCATGTGAGGCTCACTATTAATCTTCCTGAAGGAATGAGGAGATCTGGTTAAATGACCACTGAGGGCTTCCTTGAATGGAAACCAAAGGGGCCCAGACAGCTCTGTGGAAATGTGCACCCTACAGACTGGCATAGTTGCTGGGGAGGAGATCAGGCCCCATGTCAATCTGGGTCAGGGGGAGAGAATGCCTGTCTTCATGGCCAAGTCTTCTTGCCTGTACTCTTTATACTACTCAAGCCACAGGTGCCCTCACCTCACCCCAGCCAATGATTTCCATCATCCTTCCTATTCTTACCTTGTTGTTCCCTAGGAATGTGCTCCATTCTTGCTTGTTTCCCCACAACTCCAAAACACCTACGGTGCAATGAAACATCCACTTTGTTATTTTTAAAAAACACTTCCTCATTTCACATAGTTTTCTTACTCTACTCTTTCCCTTCTTTCTTACCTAAAAGACATTAGGCTTTTCTCTATGACACATATGCTTCCCAGAAGCCCTGGAATTCTTTACCTCCCCAGGCCCTGGGTACAAGGAGGTAATGAATGCTTTTGTTGTGTTTTCCCAGTCCCCCACCTCTTATCAAGGAACTGTGCTCTCCACACCTGCAAGAATACATCCCAGTGGTCTCTGTCCCACAAAACGGATGTAGCTGGTGTCAGGAATGGCTACCTGACCCAGGCTGGTGTGTGGAATTGGGATCCAAGGGCACCCCTCTCTGCTAGGTTTCACAGAAGACATGTAAATTGGGGAACTCTGAGGAGAATACGTGCTCACAGCATCAGAGAAATCTGGGAGGGAGGGAAAGACAGAAGGACGGATGGTTGGATGGATGGAAAGACAGATTTGTTAGGTAGTGTTATGGACTGAATGCTTGTGTCCCTTCAAAATCCAAACCTTAGAACCTTATCCCCTAACATGATGGTATTATGAGGTGGAGTCTTTGGGAGGTAATAAGGATTAGATGAGGTATTGAGGGTGGAACCTTCATGAATGAGATTAGTGTCATTATAGGAGCTCCCAGAGAGCTTTCTTCCTGCCTCCGCCATGTGAGGACACAGCAAGAAGATGGCCATCTATGAACCAGGAAGCAGGCCCTAGCCAAACACTGAATCTGCCGGTGTCTTGATCTTGAACTTCCAGCCTCCAGAACTGTGAGAAATAAATTTCTCTTATGTATAAGCCAACCGGTCTATGACAGTTTGTTAGAGTAGGCCAAAATAAGCTACACATGATGATGATGATGATGATGATGATGAAGAAGAAGAAGAAGAAGAAGAAGAAGATAGATTAATAGATGATGGATGATGAAGGGATAGATAGATAGATAGATAGATAGATAGATAGATAGATAGATAGATACAGCGGGCAAGAGAGAGTTAGATCAATCCCTGGGAGCAAAAAGAGAGTGCCCTCCTTGACCACAGCCAATGTCTCAATGTATCAGTTCCTGGCCGGAAGGTATCACGAAGCCACACTCTCCTTCCTGGTTAATGGGTGCTCTTGTTAACAGCCGAACAAATCTCTTTTCCTTCACTCGACGAAGGGAGTCTCTATTGCTAACTATGGAAATTTATTCATTTTGTTCAAACCCTTGCTGTTACTTAGTAATCCTCTCATTCATATCTGATTGAGTCCCTTCTACAAATGTCACAGTGGCTGTTTCAAAGCTTCTTTACTTTCTGGATCTCACAGTCACTGTGTTAACAGTCCAACTGACCTGCTTGGTTAGCACATATTACCTTGTGTGGTTATATATTTTGGAGGTAGGCAGTGTTACTATAAAGTAATGTGAATGACTTAGCTGTCCAAATGGTTGTTATTCCCACCAAAATAATCATGCTAGTAGATAATAAATGTATTCCTACAGTGTGGCCACTGTTACTGCCATTTATGGAATGCTTTTTCAAATCTTCCTCAGCGACAGTACATCTATGTCACTCAAAGGTAGACATGAATTTTAGAAAGAGTTACAATTGAGCTGTAGTCAGGGCAAGAGGATAAAAACAGGGGTCACATATTTTAGTCACAAAACCTTTGCTGAACACTGTTTTGCCTAATAAGATTATAATGGGAATAAGTATATACACACTCTTCCAATAGGACAACTCTAAAAGATAACACTAATTTGAAGACATAAATTCTATTACATTTACTAACCATAAGCCATATACTTTTTTTTTTTTTTTTAAAGATGGGATCACACTTTGTTACCCAGGCTGGAGTGCAGTGCCGCAATCACAGCTCACTGCAGCATCGAACTCCTGTACTCAAGCAATCTTTCCACTTCAACCTCCTGAGTAGCAAGAACCACAGGTGCACATCAGTTCACCTGGCTAATTTTTTATTTTTTATTTTTTTTGTAGAGATGGGGTCTCACTATATTGCCCAGGCTGGTCTCAAGCTCCTGGACTCAAGCAATCCTTCTGCCTCCACCTCCCAAAGTGTTGGGATTACATGCGTGAGCCCTTGCGCCCAGGCTAAATCACATTTTTTGTCACTATCACATCTTTCTATCTTGTGGTCCAAACCTCTGGAGCAGAAATCAAAGATTTATAATGCCCAGTAGTCTGGAGAAAAGGGGTTTAATATGTTTGTTCTTGATATTTAGGCTACTTGAAGATTATTTAATAGAAATTATACCTCCAAAGAAGATATGCCAAACATTCGGGTAGGTTAAAATATACATAAAACAAAAAAGATCATAAATCAACATTGATGACCTGACTAATGACCACCAATTATTATGTCACACGCTTACAGTATATAAGTTATTGACCCAAAATCAAAGCATTGTACCTCTGACATTCTTGCCCTAGCCACAGTCCAAAGTTCTAGAGAGAGATAACATGCTTTTTTTTTTAAGTCACAAGTTTCTTCCTGTTATGAGGGATAAGCCATAGCTACTCTTTCTCAAGACTTCACAGAGGTATCAAGAAACTGCAAAGTAAGGCATATAAATGTCAAATTTTAGCCAATAGGTCACAAAATAAGTTAGAGCTCAGAAGTCTTTCTAAGGCAAGCTGCTGCAACCTACTTCTCTGTGCAAATTTCAGCAAGTGTGATCAAAGATAATGAGTCACTCAGCATGGTATTTTAAAAACACTAAAGCTGCTTCAATGTTTTTTCCTGAGTTTCACTGTAACTGAAACTACACTTGTACCTTAAGACAAGATATGGCTCTTGGGCATGAATTAAACACATGACTCCAAAACTGAGTTGTTTTAGATTAAAAGAATCCACCTAAGTGAGGATCACCGAAATGTGCTAGCCTGAAAACACAGGCAGAACTCCATCACAAGTAAGTCAAATTTATTCTTTATGCTAGAAAAGTGGTGTTGAATGCACCTTAAAGTAGATAGACAATTGACTGGGGCCTTAGAAGGACTTTTTGATAGAAAGTGATATTTATTCTGATGATCTCTTTCGCAATGCAGAGTAAAACATAATGCAATTTTCCCTCTGTTGGTGAAGATAATCGTGAGTTGTTTCTATAGGGGGTGATAGATATGTACTAGGGTAGTGTAGGGTAAGAAAAGAGTATGCGTTTTGAAGCCATGAAGATTTGAGTCTTGGTTCTATTCTTTCCCTGCTGCCTGAGGGACTTGGGTGGGTTACTCCACCCTTCTGAAACCAGGTTCCTTACTTTAAAAAAGGAGCTGATACACTGTTCTCTCACAGGGTTGCTATAAAGATAGAGTATGATCGTGTGGGGAAATAATGCAGGACTGGGTTAGCATTGAGTACACTTCCTTTTGCCTTCATTTGCCTGCACTCTTGCATCCAATACCCAGCACCAGAATTCCCAGGAGGCTGCAGAGTTCCTGTGGCTGGGGTTCCATCACTACTAGCCTCAGGCTGAACTGACACTTATGACTTCCTTTTCACTCTTCACTTCCATAGGTGTTGCCAAGTGAGGTTTACACACTACCCCCAAGGAAGTTCTAATGATCTCATGGGTGACTGTATAAAAAACAAAAACAGGCCAGGAGCAGTGGCTCATGCCTGTAATCCCAGCACTTTGGGAGGCCTAGGTGGGCGGCTCACTTGAGGTCAGGAGTTGAGACCATCCTGGCCAACATGTTGAAACCCCATCTCTACCAAAAAATACAACAATTAGCCAGGCATGATGGCACATGCCTGTAGTCCCAGCTACTCAGGAGGCTGAGGTGCGAGAATCGCTTGAACCTAGGAGGCAGAGGTTGTAGTGAGCTGAGATGGCACCACTGCATTCCAGTCTGGATGACAGAGTGAGACCTGTCTCAAAGAATAAAAAACCAAAAATCTCTCATTATTTTTAGATTTTAAAACATTTGGAAATACCCATTTTTACCCAATCTTCTATTTACACATTTTTAAAAAATCACTTTAGGCTAATTTTTTATTTATAGATACTTAATGTCAAAAGAACTATTTTTAAAGTAATTCATGCATTAATTCCACAAGTATCTACTGAGCACCTAGTATGTACCAGGCCCTGTAGTAGGTACTGAGAATGCAAACATAAATAAAACACGCTTTCTATCTTCAATTATTTTATGGTGTGGGGAAGGAGACAAATCCATGCATCATTTGAATGCAGCACAGTAAGTCTTATAATGGAAGCATGCAAAGGTGCCACCACTTACCCAGTACTTTAAAGTTCAAAAGCCCTTTTCACACATTTCAGCCTCACAATAATCCTGTGAGCCATGTGTTACTGTTACTAATTATTTCCAGGTCAGATATAAGGAAACCTAGCATAGGGAGGTGACTTAAACCTAGCATAGGGAGGTGACAGGTGTCAATCTGTTCTGACTAAGATTACACAATAGTAACCAGATTCTGTGTATGGGAGAGAAAGGTGTGATACCTTTTCTCACCCATCATAAGGGTCATGGCAACACTCCTACAACACAAGACAGTTTAACAAGAGGAAAGCCTAACAAACTTCTTGAATCAAAGTTTTATTTGATATGCTAGCCAGTCTTCCTTCCTTCCTTCCTTCCTTCCTTCCTTCCTTCCTTCCTTCCTTCCTTCCTTCCTTCCTTCCTTCCTTCCTTCCTCCTTCCCTCCCTCCCTCCCTCCCTCCGTCCCTCCCTCCCTCCCTCCGTCCCTCCCTCCCTCCCTCCGTCCCTCCCTCCCTCCGTCCCTCCTGGAATGAAGGTCTTATGACCTACTCTCACACAAGGCAGGTCAAAGAATGTCTTTATGGCTAGCTCCTACACAAAAAGGCAGGGCAAGGTTAGAGTAACACTCCTAGTTTCTACAATCCACCTCAGGGAAGAGGAATTCTAGTCGCTGTGGCCTGCCTTTTGGGAGAAAGGGGAACAGAAGATAGGAGGTCAAGAGAAGGGCAAGAGAAGGTCAGAGAGAGATTTTACTTCTGAGGCCATTCAATGTCCTTCAGTTAGAAATACTCAGCCCATTAAAGCACCACGCTTTGGGGTATTGTTTTCTGAGCCCTGACAGTCCCAACCTCGGTTGTCTGTGCTCTTTCTACCATTGTCTCTGTCTTTCAGTGTTCATGTCAGAATATACTCAGAATATATCCATATCAAACCTGCAAATGCCTTATAAACATCAACTAAATTGTGTGTCCCAGGAAAAAGGCAAACACAACAACCTCCCATACTCAGTCTCTGCCCAGCTGTCTACTCTCCCTTCTCTCCCAAAAGAACCATGCTCAGAGCCAAAAGCAACTGCTGAGTGTTTTCTGATTATGACAGGTTTTTTCAGGCCTTTGCATGTACTGTTTCCCATCCCCAAACACTCTTGCTCCCCAACCCAACTACATCTTTCAATTCCTCCTTTTGCATAGAGATAGCCCAGGTTTCACCTTTTCCCAGAGGACTTTTCTCCCCAAAACCATTCCCTACAGCTAATCCTCCTAGGTTCTCCCCCACGCCCAGGACAGGGTACTAATCATAGCTTATACTTTATTTCACTGCGGTCTTTGGCTTATTGGCCTGTCTTTCCCCACTAAACTGTGAATTCCTGGGGGATATCTTTGCAACCTCTGTGTTAGCTCATTAGCCATTTGTTGTTTGAATGAAGAAATGAAAAATCAAGATATGCCCTTGCCTACAGCATCTTCAGCAGTAGGTAGGGGCCAGAATAAATCCATAGCTTTAATATCTGTCTCAGAGCTGCCATTGATGTACTGATGCAAACTAGAGCTTAACTAGTTTAAGTAAATTAGTTGTTCATGCATCCTCTGAAAACAAGAACAGTCATCATCATCATCATGTTATTTAGTGAGCATGATGCATGGCCTATACCTTAGATCACCAGAGACACTGCTGTACATGGCCTGCCATACCCTTTCTGAGTGTCCTCTCTGTTTTCAGTTTAACTCCAGAATCACAGAATCACATCTGCTCACCTTTGTATGCCCAGTGCCTGGAACAGTACCTGGCACATAGCAGTCATCAATAAAGACTAAACTGAATGAATGGACGAATGGAAACTGGCCAGGCTCAGTCCCTTCTACATGGCCATGTTGGCACTGTGACTTCATGCTCCACAACTGGTTTGGGCTCCAATGGGTATCTATCTGATCAAAGGCAACCAATCCAGAGGCACCTCTGGGGCATATGATCTCTGTCTTGCTGTATAAAGGTGACTTCACACAATAGGCCTAGAGAATTTGAACTATGAAATATGAAGAAATTTCCCCCAGGTGAACACAAGACAAGAGCTAAAAGGAAACAAAGGAAGATTGTTGTCAGGTAGGTAGGACCCCTGAAGTGCCATTTTAAGTAGATGGATGAGGAAGCACCTATGAAGGAGAGATAATCTGTTTTGATCAGAGAGTAAGAAAGCTGGTCAACAGAGAGACAAACAGAAGCTCAAGTCCACTGAGACCATGCCAGCCTAGGAAAGGGCTAGAGAAAGAGGAATTGGTTGCCTCAATTCCTGACAACTCTCCGGTGTCAGCCCCAGGTCAGGTGCAATCTGACCTAATAAGGGCTTCCTGACTTAACAGGCGAAGCCGATTTTTCAAACGTGCCAAGCTCTGGTACAGAACTGTCGTCAGCTGCCATGGTAACTTGGTGAGAATCAGATAGGAGGTGCCCCCTCTGGAATGAAGGCTGATTGGTGGTCAGGCTCCTGGGTAGGTGAGAAGCCCATGGTCTTTGTGCAAAGAAAAAGGTGCTCTCCGTGGGGGAGAAGGAAGGCACACACGTCCACACCAGGTGCACAGCTTGACCTGGGCAAAGCACAGGCTGGACCTGAGCCCACCAGCACCTGCTCCACCCAGCACCCTCTTGTACTGCCCAAGCTGGCCTGGGCAGGGTGCCTTGCTGTTCACTGACCAGGGAGAGCCAGATAGTAAACTTAGAGCCAGATAGTCTTTGTTTGGAAAAAACTACTCTGAGTTACATAAATGTAAAGCGAGCAGTTGTTCATTGTTCCTGGCCTAGGGCACCTCCAGCTCAGCTCGTGGCTGGGGCTCAGAAGCCTCTCAGGACCCAGCCACCCTTTCTGGGCACAAAGCATCAAATTAAAGAGTTACAATCTTGGAGGTCAGTAGGAAATACAGTAGAAGCACCAGCAAGGGATGAGCAAGCACAAGCTTCCCCCAGCAGCACAGGTGACCCTCAACAGCAGAACTGGTCTTGGACAGTGGCAACTCATGGCAGTGGCCAGGCAGCAGTGGGTATGAACTGACAGAACATCGAGGTATGTGAGATTTCTCACTTCCACTCAGCACTGAACACACCTGGAATTAAAGACTCGAGAAAAGTATCCTGGATTTGCTGTTACCCCATGCCTATATATACCAGGGCATAGGGATACTGAAGAGATGAATCAGAGTAATAAAAAGATGAGATTGTACTTGCATACTAAGCTAATGAAGTGGTCCATACATCTATACTGCTTTTTTTTGGAGGTGGCTTGAATGGATCTCTGATCTATGCAGCCCAATGTGCAATGTGCAAGACTAAGCGTCATCACATGAAAATGAAAACACCTTTCAGTCCTCCCTACAACCCACACAGGTCCAGAACAGCTCCTGGCACCCAGTAGGCCAACAGTCGGTACTTGCAGAATTCGTACGTGGCCTATGCCTTGGGCTGTGTGTCTTCAGATTCTTTACTTACTAAACACTGTGCTTATCAGAACAGCACATCAGAAACCACTAAAGTTATCAAAGCTCCTTAAGACCGACCAGGATTGGTCTAAAACTTAAGAGAATACCATTACAGCACTTTGGGAGGCCGAGGCGGGCGGATCACGAGGTCAGGAGATCAAGACCATCCTGGCTAACATGGTGAAACCCCGTCTCCACTAAAAATACAAAAAATTAGCTGGACATGGTGGTGGGTGCCTGTAGTCCCAGCTACTTGGGAGGCCGAGGCAGGAGAATGGCATGAACCTGGGAGGCGGAGCTTACAGTGAGCCGAGATCCCTCCACTGCACTCCAGCCTCGGAGACAGGGAGACTCTGTCTCAAAAAATAAAGATAAAAACTTAAGAGAATATCTGACCATACACATTATGAGAACCTTGTTTCAAGATTTTACTTTAAAAATTGGGTTAAACATCACTTTGTTTACAAAGAAATACTGGATTTTAAAAATCCGAGGCTGGGAGCAGCAGCTTGTGCCTATAACACCAGCTACTCAGGAGGCTGAGGCAGCAGGATCCCTAGAGCCTCAGGGTTTGAGGCTGCAGTGCACGATGGTTGTGCTGGTGAACAGCCATTATACTCCAGCTTGGACAACACAGCAAGACTCCATCTCAAAAAAAGAAAAATAAATTCAGGACTTTTGTTGAATTCCAGAAGTGTGAGTTCAAAAACCATATGGCAAAATGAATCCACATTTTTATAAACTCAATAAAAGAGTTTATTCATTAATTCCACTGTTATTTCAATTCTATCTTTAAAAATTACTTATTTGAAGATATTTTATTTTCTTAACTTTTTTGTATAGATTTTGAAATATAAAACTAGCTTGGGTTTTTTTTTTGTTTTTTTTTTTTCTGATAAAGCACATGCATTCTTATGTGAAAAATTCCTTAAGCCACAAGTTAAATAAAATCCCTTGAAGTCTGAGATGCTTTTCTTGACAAAAATCTAGTAATAATCTAGCATAGTCAAGGGAAGCTGATTCTCTTGGTGTACCCTTACAGTATCTATCAACACAGTGCTAGCACAGAACAGGTCTTTAAAAATGTATATTTAGTATTAGACTGATTGTTTGCAGCAGTGGGTAAGATTTTAGAGGCTGAGTTCCAAGTTTTTATTATTCTTTCCTGGAAAGAAGGATGGAGGCAGAGCTGTGGGGGAGGCCAGGGTAATGGTTGCAGGTAGCAAGGATGGTCCGGCATTCTGAAGGGAGGCTGTTCTCTGACCACTCTTGGCAAGCTCTCTTTCTTCCCCTTCTTTTCCATTTTAGGCCACTGTCACTGCAAAAGGTGATTTCCTTTTCCCCTCAACACTCTTCTAAGGACTCACAGCAGGGAGTTAACCCATGATTAGAAATTATCCCTTACAAAGAACATTTGAGAACTAGCTGGAATCAAAAATAGGAGTGAGGAAGGCTGCTTGGGAGGCTGCAGTAGTAGAGGAGAGGATGTAGCAATAGGGATGTGAGAAGGTACTAAAACAAATTCTTTAAACTTACACTTGTATCACGGTATCACAAGACATACAGCAGCAAGCCAGGGTGACATATATGGCATAGGACAGCAGTTCTCAAACTTTGCTACTCATTAGCATCAGCTAATGGCCAGGATGCACCTGATGCCAATTAAATCAGAATCCCTAGGTGTGCGACCCAGCCACAAGTTGTTTTGTTGTTAACTCCCCAAGCAATTCCTATGTGTAGCCAAGTTTGAAAAGCAGTGTGGGAGAATAGCACTTCTCAAACTGTAAGGTGTCTGAGAACAACCTGGGGATCTTATTAACATGGAGATTCAGATTAAGCAGGTCCGGGATGGGGCCTGAGATTCTGAGATGAGGCCACAGATACTGGTCCAGGAGCTGTTTTGGCAAAGCTACATATGACCTTGCTCTAGGTGCTGCCTCTGTGTGTGCCCAGAGCTTCTGGGGAAGGACTGTAAATTGGGCTACTATAGTGTTAGGCCAAGAAACGTTTTTACAAGGTGTATAACCTTCTTATTGTGCCTCTGAGATAATTCAGAGATGCCAGTATGGTCATCTTGCTGATTCTCAGATCCATCCTGTATGGCTTACAGAGCCTGCAGAGGCTGTGGGGTATTCTGGAGAAATACTCTGTGTGTCAGTGAAGGACCTGCTCATTCTTTTTCTCTCTGACTCTAAGAGCAGGGAGCTCCTGATCACATTTAGTCTGCTCTTAAAGGGATCCGAGGCTCAGTTCTGAAAATGAAATCAGTCACATGAAAGATGTTCACTCTTCTACATGTGTGCCAGCATCCTGCGGAACAGGGGACAACTGAGCTGAAAGATTTCACTTCCTAGCATCCGTTAAGAGGACACAGAAAAGACAAAGAGTCCTTGGAAGTAAAATAATTTTATAAATTGGAGCCCATGGTTCACATGATGTACACTTTGCACACTTATATTTCAAATGTCTTTGTTGTCCTTTTTCAGCATACAGGCCATAATTTCCATCAATGAAAATGAAAAATGGTGATGCAAGCTATACTTTATCTACAATCACCAACTAGATGAATTCTCAGTGGTCTCTTTAGAGTCTCTGAACAGTTAATCTTTGTAAAAATCAATCAAAATAATCCATGACTCGAGTTCAGTTTGGCCAACACACCAAGAGCAGGTGGTTAAAAACATTCAGACTCGATGCTTTTCGCAATACAAATTCAGAGGAAGAATCTTTGCACAAATCCCATGATCAGCATCCCACTACCTCCAATCTAACAGTTCTGACTTCTTTCATCCAATGCCATCTACAAAGTCCCAACAGCAATGCTTTCGAGGTTTTTCAAGTACACATGTTGGGTGGCAAAAACAATATGACAAGAATAAGAAGACAGAAGGCTACGGTGAGAGAGTTAGCCAGCTGAAGAGGAGTTACAGGCATGGAAATGTGCTCTTTTGAACAGGAAGCTCAGCTTTAGGTGAGGTCGAGTTAGAGCCCAAAGAAGGCCTGATCCCGGAGCACAGAGCCTGAAAACCAGGGCAGTGGCAGCGGGTACTGTGCACATTTGCGCCCCAGCAGGGACTTTTGCTGCTGTGGGTAGTTTTGATGCTAGCTAGCTTCATTTCTAATTTCCCAGCTCCCAGGCATCCTACATAGATTGCACATCAGACAACTGATGGAAACTTGACACATCTGGTGGACTTTTAAAAAACAGTCCTACAGTTCTAAGGCGAATGCTTTGTTCAAAAGCAGTTTAAAATGATTATTTAGTCCACATAACCTCCCGATGTGGTAGTACCATACTATGATTCCCACTCTCAATACTGAGATAGGAGAGACAAGGTTACGTGATTTGCCCAACGTCACACAACACGGCCGGCAACATCGGTCTCAGCTGAGTTCCTGATTTTGTCGGTCCCGGTGCACGGGGCACAGGGCAGCCTCTGAGGACACACGGAATGGTGCTACCGCAGAGGGGCTATGAGGCTTTTATTTATTTATTTATTTTGAAGATGGATTCTCACTTTGTCATTCAGGCTGGAGTGCAGTGGTGCAAACTCCGCCTCCCATCAAGCGATGGGATTCAAGCGATTCTCCTGCCTCAGCCTCCTGAGTAGCTAGGACTACAGGCATGCGCCGCCACGGCAGCTAATTTTTTGTATTTTTAGTAGGTACGAAGTTTCACCATGTTGGCCAGGCTGGTCTCGAACTTCTGACCACAAGTGATCCGCATGCCTTCGGCCTCCCAAAGCGCTGGAATTACAAGCGTGAGCCACAGCGCCTGGCCGAGGCTTTTTCAAAACATGTTAAAGGATGAGAGGCACAAACAGCCCGCCAAACTCTCCCCTGCTCTCCCCATCAACTGCATGGGTTTTGCAAGGAGGAAAAACTCATATCCCGGGTCCTCTTACCAGCAACCCCTAAAAGGCGTCTTTATTTCAGAACTATGAGCAGTTAGTTGGGAAGCCTCCCAAGACCTGCCCTGGCCCCAGCCCACAAAGTGAGGGAACCCCACCCTTCCGAGGGACCAAAGTCGCGCCGAAGACCGAGAAGGTTCTTCTTTCTGATGGAAAAGCCTCGGAAGCCAAGCTGCGGTGCTGCCTGGCGACGTGCAGCCGAGAGGGAGCGCTCCCTACCCCAACCCAGGCTGCACACTGGCCCCGCAAGGCGTGCGCCCACCCGGGCGCAGCAAGCCATCGCCTACTTTTAGCATCTTCCGCCTAGGGTCGCCGAGCCCTGGCGGCCGAGGAGGCGGCGGTGTGGGGAATTCAGCCTCCGCCCTCCCCTTTACCCCACCCCCACCCCGCCGCCAGCCTGACCGGCCAGTACCCGCGGGCGCCCCGGGTTGGCCGTGTCACCCTCGTGGCCACCTGCCCGCGGCCGGCCCTCCGCGGCCAGTGCCCCGAGCCGCCCTTACCTGAGCCGGAGATGTGGACCCGGAGTGGGCGGCCCCTGCTTGAGGACGACGAGAGGTCGCTCTGCGATCGGCCGCGGGGGCTTGGGTCCCCGGGCAGCCAGTGCAGGGCAGGCGCCGGCGGCGGGGCGGGCGCCTCGGACTCGGGGACTGGGACCGCCACCGCCTGTCCGGCCGGATTGACCGGGAACCCCGCGGGGCGCCAACCCGCCTCGGCCATCGGCTCCCCGCGGCGGGGCCGGAGCACCGGGTGCGGCCGGCGCCGAGGGCTGTGCTGCCAGCTGCTGCCCTGCTCTGCCACGCGCACGGCGACCCGGAGGCAGAGAAGGGCGGGGAGGTGGACGCCGGGCGACGAGGAGCCGAGGAGCCGGTGCGGAGGGCGGGAGGAGGAAGAGGACAGAAAAGTTTGCACAGGAAGGAGCCGCCTACAGCCGGCTCTCGCTCCAGCGGGCGAAAGCTGCAGGGCTCAGAGCTGGGCCGCCCTCGGTGCCCGCGAACCTGCCCGGCTGCTCCTCCCCCAAGCCCCGGGCACTGGCCCCTGGCAGGATAGCAACAGGGGGTCCCCTCCGCGGAGCGCTGTTCACCCAGAAAAGCCGAGTTTGGGCTTCAGGAGCTGGGATGCAAGGTCAGAGCTAAAGATATCATTTCCATTGTGGTGGGTGGGGGTGCCATGTACACATACGTGAGCCGCCCTGTGATGGAGCAAGAATGATCATACCCAGTTAACAGATAGGAAACTCCGACGTGAAAATGCATTGCACTTGCCAGGTGGGTTAGGGGCAGATTCTGGAGTCCCTTGTGAAGTGAAGCCTAATGCCCTTCCCCACTCACACCCATACCCCTTGCCCTCAAAGCCCATCTCTACCTCTCACGGTTGCCCACATCCCTGGGTATCTGTCTGCTGGGTGTAGGGAGCAAAAAATAGCTTCCCTCTACCCTTCTAGGTTCTTTGGCTGGTCTATGAATTGAATTGCCATAAGGCAGATTAACAGGACAAAGAAAACCCATTTTAATTACCAACGTTCACAAGGGAGTTTCACAAAATATGAGGCTCAAAGGGTCAGATGATTGAAGCTTGGATAGCATCCTGAGTTACAGAAAAGAACAGGATCTTGGAATGTGAGGGGCAGGCAGGTGACACAAGTTATGGGAGAGTGGGGGGAGGAAGTGGATAAAGAATAAAGGTTGTCTCTTGTGCAAATTTTTAAAAGCTGATCAGGTAATAAGGAGTTGTTTTCTAGCAGAAACATAGGCAATAATCTGTCTGGGCCTGCTGTAATCCCAGATTTTCCCATTCCTGACAGATGAACTCCTATTGGAGGATCTGTCTTTTTTGGGGGCGGGGAGGACGGAGTTTCACTCTTTCGGCCCAGACTGGAGTGCGGTGTCTCTATCTTAGCTCACTGCAACCTCTGCCTCCTGAGTTCAAGTGATTCTCCTGCCTCAGCCTCTTGAGTAGTTGGGATTACAGATGTCCACCACCACACCCAGATAAATTTTGTGTTTTTTCTTGTTGCTGTTGTTGTTTTTGTTTTTAGTAGACACAGGGTTTCACCGCGTTGGCCAGGCTGGTCTCGAACTCCTGACCTCAGGGTGATCCACCTGCCTTGGCCTCCCAAAGTGCTAGGATTACAGGCTGAAAGATCTGTCTTTAGGCAGATGAAAGGAAGTTCAGAGAAAGCTCCTTCTTGCAATTGCTCTTCCCCAAGCACCCTCAGTTTGAAGTAACAAGTCTGCGAAAGCAGCATATTTGGGGGCAGCATTTTCTGAACTCCTTCATAAGTAAATACTCAAAGGTCATGTGTAAAAAGCCAGTCTTCTGAGAACTAAATAAATATCACAGATTTGATGTCTGAGTCAATGCTTTCTAACGGAAAAGCAGCTGCATTGATTAGAAATATCTTAGCTAATGCCACACCTTGTAGGATTTTGCAAAATGAGCAGTGGAGATTATGTTGATTCAGCTGGTGATTTCAAAACCTAAGCTTTATCAGCTTCACAATTAGGCCCCCAAGTTGTGTCTTGCCCAGAATTAAAAGACTGTAAGTCAGGCTCGGGAGTCATCAGTCCTCTGAAAGTTCATGACAAAGGAGGAATGTCCCTTGGTTCACCCACAGACCATAGATAGCCAGTGGGAAGAGATGGAGATATGGGGGGAAAGAAGGTACAGCACTAGCAATTATACCTGTTAACACACAAACCCTGATTCTAGGTGCTATGTCAGGCATTTTGCACATACTATATCATTTAATAAGAGAACAAACCTAATCAAGAAGGTAAGAGAAAAGAGGAACAAAAACCACGAGTACATGCTGCAGAAGTACACTGATACACACAAAGGCCTTAGTAGCAACTAGGTCATGATACACACACACACACACACACACACACAGACAGCTCACCCTTGATCACTTAAAAGGGCTTTCACCTTGAATTCTCACAGGAACTCTGTAGGGAAGATATGATTATTCCATCTTTGCTGCAACAACTGTCCAAATACAGGCCAGACACGGTGGCTCACACCTGTAATCTCAGTATTTTGAGAGGCTGAGGTGGGAGGATCCTTTGAGGCAAAGAGTTCATGTCCAGCCTGGGCAGTACAGCAAGTCCCCATCTCTGCAGAAATTAAAAATAAAAAAAATTTAGTCCAACTGGTGAGGCAAGCCTCTAGTCCTAGCTACTCGGGAGGCTGAGGAAGGAGGATCACCTGAACCCAGGAGTTCAAGGTTACAGGGCACTATGGTCATGCCACGGCACACTAGCCTGGGCAACAGTGCAAGAGCCTGTCTCAAAATAAAATAAAATAACGAAATTAATAAATCAAATCTGTCCAAATACAGGTCCCTTTTTACAAAGTCAGCCAATGTTGCCTGGTCTTGCTCTAAATATTTTCTACTAACAGTCTGTTTAAATTTATAGTACTCCAAATGTTGCCTTACTTTCTTGATATCTTGTGTAGTTTATGATAGGAAAATGATATCTCTGGCTTCAGAGAATTAACTATGGATTAGTTTAGACAATAGGTCATCGAAGAGATTGAGAGTGCACTGAGATAGATTTTAATGTTACCCTGAATAAGCAGCATTAGATTACAATGGCACTTCTCAGCACCGTTTGCTATCTAGTGTATTGTATTACCTGATGATGCTGTCTGTATTCCCTCAGTGAACTTCCTCAGCAGGAAGCTCCCCCTTCGCAAGCTGCCTTCTCTGTGGGGCACACATTCCAGTTGTCTATGCCTGGGTCTCACTCCAATTGTCTCTCCCCATTGCTTACAACATGAATGTTCACATATTCTTCCAGACCGCATGCTTTTTCCTTCTCTGGTTAATCTTCTGTGTCCTTTCTTGTGAAGATACATAAATGAGGAATTAAATGCTTTCAAATACAAGAAGTCTTCTCTGACTCATTTTTCAGTTATTTAGCAATTCATCATTTCAACTTTTATTAGATAATTACATATTTGAGTGCCTTTTTGGACCACGCACTGTCCTAGGCTCACCATATCGTCAAGGAACCTCTCAGCCCTATATTCCTCCATTAATTTTCCCATGACAGTCAATCTTCTAGAGAGAGTAGCATACACTCTAGAGGCTATTCCCAAATTCTTACAGTCCCCCTTCCCTATTCATTCTTCTACCATCTGCATTATGACTACTGCTCGCCCTACTGCATGGAACTGCTTTGGCAAAGATCACGTCTGAGCAGCTCATTGTCAAATGTACCGGGAACCTCTCAGGTCTTACTTAATCTGATGTCCTCTGTCACTTTTAACACTCTCGAACACTCACTCCTTTTGTGAGCTCTGCTTCCCTGATTTCTAGGACACTCATCTCCCCAGGTGTTCCTTCAGCCCCTCTGCTTCCTTGTTACCCTCTTGTCAGGATCTCTTTTTTCCATCTGCCCTTAGGTACTGTTCCCTAGATGTCCAGCATCAGCCCTGTTCTCTTCCCACTTGACATATTTCTCCTGGGAGATCCCAGCTTCAGCTTTGACTTACACGCGAATGACTCTCTCCATCCCAGACCTCTCTCCTGAGCTTCAGATCTCAGCATCTAGTTGCTTCCTGGGCTTCCCTTCTTGATGTTTTATTGGCATTTGGCAGTCAACACTCCCCGAGTTGAACTCCTCCTCATCCGTGAACATGCTCTGTTTATTCTCTTAAATAAGTAAATATCTTAATACCTTAAATAAATATCCTCAGAATCGGTTTCCTCCCTGCTATTCCATTGCCACCTCTTCAGTTTGAGCCTCTATCTTCTGTTCTCTCCTAAAGGGAATCTCTGTTTCTGTACTCACTTTCTTCTACTCTTTCCCCATCCCATTTCAGGAATGATCTTTCCAAAGCACTCACAAGACTTCGCTCCCCTTCCATTTTAATTCCCTCAAAACAAGTGTCTATGAATATACACAGAATAAAGTGTATATTCCTCAGCATGGCATTTCAGGGTTCTATACCTTACCCCAAACTCTTTCCTTGCTGCTATTACACATACTGTGGCAGCTCAGGACACAGCACCTCAAAATATGACCGTAGGAGGCCGAAATATGCCACTCTGGGATATACTTCTTTGGCATATTTTGAGCAGGTTATTCTGAGAAACTGCAGACACAGGAGTAGCTCTGAAAAGCTGTCCTTTGGTAAAAGAAATTTACTTCCGTAAAGGAAAACAATTTTTATAGGACTCTCATCAACCAGGGAAGATCTTATCATAGATAAGATGAGAATGAAGGTTGACACTTTGCCCAGATGGACTTCATCACAGGCTGTTACAGATTCTTCTGATAGGCTACTCTGAAACAACTTTTATTACCCGAGAGAATTTTTATCCACATAATGAGACAACCTTTGTTTGCCACACGTTTCCTCCCCTCACCCTCCCATGATGTGTGTCACCACCACTCCCAGAAGCACCAAGCCCCTCTTGCTTTCTGTAGCTCAGGGATACTAAATGAGCTTCAATCATCTGGCTCTTCTTCCAGTCTCAGATTCTGTGGGACTCCTGTGCATATATATACAATTAAATATGGTTTTATTTTCCTGTTAATCTGCCTACTGTCCATTTTTCATAGACTCAATTATCACACCCTCAGAGGGCAGAAAATCTTCCCTCTCTGCACAATACTCCACTTTCTAGCCATACAGACCAATTCATCATTCTCTGAATGGCACCTCCTCCTCCTCTCGGGGTGCCTTTGGACTCCCGTTTCCTTTGTCTGCAGCATCATGCCCCACCTTCTCTAGCATGACCTAATTGACCAACTGTCATTCATCCTTCAAGCCTCAGGTCAAGCGTCTCCTCATCTGTCTTAGTTTGTTTCCTGTTGCTTCTAATAGAATACCTGAAAGTTTATAACGAAAATGAACTTTTCTTATAGTTATGGAGGCAAAGTCCAAGGTCAAAGGGTCACATCTTGGTGAGGGCCTTCTTGCTGGTGGGAACTCTCTGCAGGGTCCAGAGGTGGAGAAGGGCATCACATGGCAAGAGGGCTGAGTGTATTAGCTCATGTCTCTCTTCCCCCGCTTTTGAAGCCACCAATCCCATTCCCATGATAAACCCATTAATCCATGAATGGATTATTCCATTCATTAGGGCAGAGCCCTCTTGATCCAATCACTTCTTGAAGGTCCCACCTCTCAATACTGCCACGTGGGGGATTAAATTTCAACAAGAGTTTGGAGGGGACAAATGTTCTTTTTTCTTTTTTAAAATGTATTTTGTATTTCAACAGCTTTTGGAGTACAGGTGGTTTTTTGGTTAAATGGATGAATTATATGGTGATGCATTCCGAGATTTTAAGGCACCTGTCACTTGAGTAATATATGTGGGAATGAAAACCGGATATGTAGTTTTTATCCCGTGCTCTCCTCTTACCCTCCCGTTTCTGAGTCTCCAAAGTCCATTATATCACTGTCTCTGACTCTGCAGACTCATAGCTTAGTTCCTACTTGTAAGTAAGAACATACAGTATTTGGTTTTCCATTCTTGAGTGACTTCACTTAGAATAATAGCCTCCAGCTCCATCCAAGTTGCTGCAAAAAACACTATTTTGTTACCTTTTATGGCTGATTAGTATTCCGTGTTGTATATATACCACATTTTGTTTATCTACTCATTGGTCAATGGACACTTAGGTTGGTTCCATATCTTTGGAATTGTGAATTGGGCTGCAATAAACATATACGTGAATGGGTTGTTTTCATGTAGCGACTCCCAGGAGTAGGATTGCTGGATCGAATGGTATATCTACTTTTAGTTCTTTAAGAAACCTCCACACTGTTTTCCAAACAGGTTGTACTAATTTACATTCCCACCAGCAATGTATAGGCATTCTGAAGGGGACAAATATTCAAACCACAGCACCATCCAGGAAGCTTTCCTGACACTTCCCCAACCTCCAAGCCAGGTGAAGTGCCCCTCTTAAACAGCACCATCAGGGTCTTATGTCACTTTTTACACAGGATTGTAATTGCTGGGGTGCTAATCTGTCTCCCCTATTCCCTTTGAGCTATGTTAAGACAGTAAGTACTGATTCTTGCCTTTATTTTCCCAGCACCACTGTGTATCGAATGAACGAATCAACCAATGAAGTCTATTTGGGGAGTAGACATTAACAAATAATTACCTGGCAGTCCATGGCAATTGACAAAACTGAGATTTACGTAGAAGGGCTGAGGAAACTCAGAGGAATAGTCACCTAACCTGCTTGGGGTGGAGAATCAGGTAAGGCTTCACAGAGGATGTGGCATCTGAAATGCAAAGGCACCTCAGGATGAGGAAGGTCATCTGAAAGGACACAGAGACTTGAGGGACTGGGGCTCCTCTGGACACTGTAGTGGAGCACTGCAGAATAGGAACCCTGTGAGGAGTAGCTCAGTTTTGAACCTGACAAGGTGGACAAAAGTGGGCTAGGATTCACTTTTCAAATACCACTAAGTCTATGCAATCCTAAAATGATTAGGCATCCTGTTTATTTGAGGTGTTGTTTATTTCCAGTTTTGTTTATCCTGTCCCACCTATGCTATAAGATTTCTTTTTCCTTAGACGTGTTCCTTGGTATCACGGACAACATTTTGGCCAGCACATAGTAAATGTGCCCATTTGACACTGATTTTTTAAAAAGAGGCATACAATACAGCTTTTCAAAGCAAAATGTTTCTAAACGCTATTAGTTTATTTAGCTATTTTCATTGAATACCATTTCCAAAAGGTTAGGGATAAAAACTGAAGGTGAAATAAGCATAGTTTTAATCACATAACAGTGTTGTAATGCCAAAAGTAAAAACAAAACAAAACAAAACAAAACAAAAACTGCACCTCACTGTTTTACCACTCTCTTTAAAGTGATGACTTACATAAGATTATAAAAGAAATAAATAAAAATTTATCAACTAGCTTGTTCCGCCCATTTGTGCTAGGAACACTGTCTTCAACAGGAGCCCAAATGTGGGCTGGGATCTGTCTCATCTCTGGCCAGTGTCTTCCTCCTCCTTGCTGTGCCAGGAGCCCCTCTTAAAGCCACAGTGCCACTTGAAGGGCCCTTTATACATTGCAGATTCACTCACGGAAGGAGGAATTTTTATTCAAAGACTTTGATACATAATGAAAGGTACCCGCATTTCTTAAATTACACAAGCTAGGGAGCTAAATGACCCTTGTAACTGAATTTGTCCCTGTTTCATCAGTCATCTTTAGATGCATGAATGTGGACTTTTCCTGGTAATGGAAACAGTTGTGACATTCTGGTTAAAATCAAACTTCCTAAAGGCATTCCTTAAGACAATATCCATCCCCTTCTAACTAATTATTTTTATAATTGCAATTTTCTTTTGCTATCTTCCTCATCCCCCTAATATATTAAAAAGTTTTATTTCTCAGAGTTTATATGCAAAACATGCACATAAAAATATGGTATGTTTTCTTATGAAATATTTTCCCAAAATACTTGGCTTTAGAACTAAGTGTCTTTCACTGACAATAGCATTTCCTTAATATAGGCAGATAAAAATCATTGCAAGTTAGATAAAGATCAAAATATTATCTGAAAAGAAAGGGCAGAGATCAAAATTGACCATACAAAATGAAAATGAAATAAAGAAATGCAAGGAATCCAGGTAATAAACAGAGTGAGGATAAATCACCATCTGATAGTGAAAGTAGGCCTGCTTTTAAAGTCACTTAAAAAAAAGAGAGAGAAACAAAAAACAGGAAGTTAGTTTTGATAGTCTCTAAGGCCTCTTCTGTTCTGGAATGTGATGGTTCTATGAAATTTTTTCTTTGTTTTCATTTTAAAATCGAAGATGAAATTATTTCATGAGAGAGGCCAAAGCTGACTCATAGTTTTTGAGCCCACCCTACCATTTCCCTCTAGAGTACCCGGCGGCATTTCCCTCTAGAGGTACTCTAGAGTACCTCCTTTACCATGATCTCTTCCTCCCACTCTTCCTTTCTTCTTCTTACTCTAAGACAAACTCATAGAAGTAGAGTGTAGGATGGTGGTTATCAGAGACTGGGGTGCTCAATAGGTCCAGGGTTTCAGTCCGACAGGGGGAGGCATAAGGTCTGGTGCTGTATTGCAACAGCACAGTGACTATCCTTAATAATGTATATTTTGGAATAATGAAAAGAGAGCATTTTAGGTGTTCTCACCACAAAGAAATGATAAATATTTGGGCTAGGTGCTTATGCCTGTAATCCTAGCATTTTGGGAGGTTGAGACAGACAGATTGCTTGAGCCCACGAGTTCAAGACCAGCCTGGGCAACATGGCAAAACCCCATCACTACAAAAAAGTACATAAAATAACCAGGTGTGGTGATGTGCACCTGTAATTCCAGAGACTCTGGAGTCTGAGGTGGGAGGATCACCTTAGCCCAGGGAGGTTGAGGCTGCAGTAAGCCATGATTGAGTCACTACACTCCAGCCTAGGCAACACAGTGAGACCCCAGCTCAAAAAAAGATAAATATTTGCAGTAATAGATAGGCTAATTATCTTGATTTGATCATTCCACAATCTATACATGCCTTGAAACATCATGCATGCTATAAATATATGCAATTGTTACTTGTCAATTAAAAATACAATAACACATAAATAAATTAAAACAGCTACTATGTCCTAATAGGCTCAGGCTCTGTGCTGGGCACACAGAAGTGAATAGAAATCTCTCTAATCTTGGACTAGCAACATAGGAGACAGGGGTGTACAAATTACAGTGGAGAGATAAAGAAGCGAATAGTTGGCCCTTTTGGGGTGAGTCAGGAAAAGTTTCAGGACGCAAGAAGTGGCTCATACAAGTGAGTAGGGATAAAAAAGAGGAAGAGGTAGGGAAGGCATCCCAGGTAGGGAAACTACCATGCATGCGGGCCCAAGGCAGGAAAATGGAAGCAAAAAGGAGGGAGGTGAGTATGGCTGGAGCCTTGGAGAAAAGCGGTAACGTGCTGGAATGTGAAAGAGGGCTGTAAAAAGATTTAGGCACAAAAGAAACATGATCAGCATCACTATCTTTTGCTTCAGTTTTGATACCTCAATTTGATCCCTAAGTAATGCGTACATTTAATTTGTGGTGGTGTTTTCAGGATTGAAATTCGTGCATATAAAGCACTGGGTGTAATGAATGGCGGGTAGTAGGAGCACAATACAGTGCTAAGACATTCAGGATACACATTCTATTTCTTTGTTTCTATAAATCACAGCTAGCTCAGCTCCTTCTACAAACATTGCCTAAAAGACATTTTCCAGGATGCCTTCCTTGTCTTGAATCAAACAGTAACTTTTGGGCTTATGGGTCTAGGAAGACAGGAGGCGACTGTGTTGATTGTTAGCCTCAGCGACTGCTGCTTCTGCAACTCTAGCTCTCTCATTGAAGGCAAGTGATTCACTAATGACTCCTTCCATCCCTGCTAGACTCAGTCACGGGTTTTTTTTTTTTCTTTTATATTTGTATTTTTTAATTGACACACAATAATTGTGCATATTCGTGGGGTACATAGCGATGTTTCAATACATATAATGTATATGATCACATCAGGGTAATTAGTATATCCCTTATCCCAAACATTTATCATTTCTTTGTGTTGGGAACATTCAATATCCTCCTTCTAGCCATTTGAAACTATATAATATGTTATTGTTAGCTATAGTCATCCTATAATGGTATAGGACACTATAACTTATTTCTTCTGTCTAGCTATAATTTTGTACCCTTTAACAAATCTGTTCCTATTCCTCCCTTCCCTCTACTCTTCCCAGCCTCTAGTATCTTCTGCTCTACTTTTTACTTCTGTGAGATAAACTTTTTTTAGCTTCCACATATAAGTGAGAACATGCGGTGTTTAACTTTCTGTGCCTGGCTTTATTTCACTTAACATAAGGTCCTCCAGTTCCATCCATGTTGCCTCGAATGACAGGATTTCATTCTTTTTATGGCTGAATAGTATTCCATGGTATATATACACTACATTTTCTTTATCTATTTATTTGTTGTTGAACACCTAGGTTTCACAACGTCCTTTGAGTAGATCTCCAAGACAACTCAGAAATCACTCCTTCCATGTCCTCACTCCTCAGAGATTGCTGGGGAGTACTAATGTGCCCGTCACTAAGATGCCAGAGGTCATGACCCCATTCACAGTCGGGAGGTGGGGATGTCAACACAGCTGGGGATTGGGTCCTCCTTAGTCCCACCCTCAAAACACTAAAGTCAATTGTTGGTGGGAATGCAAAAGGGCCCCTTTGGAAACTAGTCTGGCAATTTCTTAGAAAGTGAAAAGTAGATGTAACAAATGATTCAATAAACCCACTCATGGGTATTTACGCAAGGGAAATGAAAACTTATATTCATGTAAAACTCTGAAAGCAAGTGTTTATAGTGGCTTTATTAATAGCCTCCCCAAACTGAAAACAACCCAAATAAGTACATCCAACAATGGAATACTACCCAGCAATGCAAAGTAGGAACTACTGCTACACACAACATGGAAGACTCTCAGGTACTTACACTAAGTGAAAGGAGCCAGGCTCAAGAGACTTCAGACTATATTGTTACATGTAAATGACATTCTGGTAAAGGCAAAACTATAGGGACAGAAAAACAGATCAGTAGTTGCCCGTTATTGGGAGTGGAGGAGGAGATGACTCTTTAGGATAATGGAACTGTTGTAAATCTTGATTGTGGTGGTGATTACATAACTGTATTCTTCAAAAGTCAGAATTTTGTGCCCAAAAGATAGAAATTATGGAGAGAAGCTATGTAACTTCCTTTTGCACATCACAGGTCCCTATAACTCATGTGGAAAGGGTGGCCCCAGAGGGAGATATCAGGCTTTCTGCTGAGAAGGTGGGTGGGTGCTTCAGATAGAATTAATGAAAACATAACATAAAATAAACATGTTGAACAAAATATCAAACTTCAAATAGACAGGATCTGACATCGAACTGGCCTCATTTGCTCAAACCTCATCCCAGCTTTGGCAAAACTTCATGTTTAAAAATAGCTAGGCAGATAGTTATAGTTTGAGTACTTGATTTTTTAAAACACTGTATTGAATTAAAGTTATTATTTATCTTGATTACTGAGTTTTTTTGTGTTTCCTTCTATTTTGTTCCTGGGATGAGAGTCTCACTTGCCTGACTTCAGTCCCTATCTTATTTGAGTGATTATGTGGAAAGGAGGAAATAGAGACCCATTCATTTGAACCCCAAGTGTGCAGAGCAAGCCATGCTTGTTTCAATGATCACAGGTTTCAGATTAGGCCTGGTCCTCCTGCCTTCGGAGTGGCTGCCTTCATTTATACTAGAAGATGATAGACAGATCTGGGCCAGCGGAGACCTCTGAGTGAGCTGCATCTGAACTCTCCCACTCAGAAGACTCTGAGCCTTAGGCATGTTCCTGCATTTCTGAAAAGGGAATGATGCTATCCAACCTACAAGGCTGTTGTAAAGACTAAGACATCATCTGCAGTGCCTAGCATATGGATTGCACAGTAGGAGGCACTTAATAAATAGGAAGTATTTGAATGACTGAGGTGCATTTTGCCAAAGTCACTCATATGATGAAAGGTTCATATTTTACAAAGTAAAGGCAAGCAACACCAACAATAACAATGACAAAAACAAAACAGTATATTATCCACTTGGAGTTACAGGAGCTCCAGAGAAGTAGAGAGGGAGGCAGGGCAGGAACCATGACCAGAAGCTTTGTGGTTTCTCGCTCAGACAGTGTTCCCAGAAAAACAACTCTCTCTGTCTTGCCTAATTCTCTGAACAGGTGGACATTTGCATCTATAACAATATCCACATTCACAATGGGGTTCTAGAGCTCCTAGTTTAGAGAGATCAGAGAGAGCTCAAGTAAGGGGCATCACTGAGGCCCCTCAGACCCCCTGACCTCTTTGCTATGCTTCTCACCTTCTCAGGAATGAGGATTGAATCTCAACCTTCAAAGCCTCCATACGACCCAAGGGTGACAGTTCTGGATCTGGCAGAAGTTCTTCTGTTTTGTGGCATGAGGATGGTCACTTGCTTGGTTCAGAACTGAGGCAGATGTTTCTCTATTTGCAAGATCTGCTGTTACTTCCACTGGAATTTGCTAGGAAAGAACAAGGTGGCTGGGGCCAATCTGCCATCTCACCTAGAAGTGCTCGATTCATGTTCTCTGAGCAAGAGTGTATTAGTCCATTCTTATGATTCTAATAAAGCATACCCAAGCTGGGTAATTTATAAAGGAAAGAGGTTTATTTGACTCACAGTTCCACAGTGCTGGGGAGGCCTCAGGAAACTTACAGTCATGGCAGAAGGGGAAGCAAACATGTACTTCTTCACATGGCAGCAGGAAAGAGAAGTGCAGAGCAATAGGTGGGAAGCCCCATATAAAACCATCAGATCTTGTAAGAACTCACTCACTATTATGAGAACAACAGCAGGGGGGTAACCACCCTCATGATTCATTACCTCCCACTGGCTCTCTCCCATGACACCTGGGGATTATGGGAACTACAATTCAAGATGAGATTTGGATGGGAACACAGCCAAACGATATCAAAGAATATATTATGATCCATGCTGATATTAAGGAAAATTATTCTGCCTTGGTATGAGGTGGATTGTGAAAGAGAAGGACAAGATTTGCTGATTTATTCAAAACATATTTACTGCATGCTTACAATATACTGGCCCTCTTCTAATCAATGACTGTATTGTAGAAAGCAAAGTAGACAAAGGTTTGCTCTCAAGAGACTTAAATTCTAGAAGAGGCAGATTGTGCTGGGCAGAAAATGGCCCCTCAAAGACATCCACATCCTGGGCCAAGTGTGGTGGCTCATGCCTGTAATCTCAGCACGTTGGGAGGCCAAGGCGGGTGGATCACAAGGTCAGGAGTTCAAGATCAGCCTGGCCAACATGGTGAAACCCCGTCTCTACTAAAAATACAAAAATTAGCTAGGCGTGGTGGCGTGCCTGAAATCCAAGCTACTCGGGAGACTGAGGCTTGAACTCGGGAGGCGGAGGTTTCTGTGAGCCGAGATTGTGCCACTGCACTCCCGCCTGGGTGACAGAGCAAGACACCATCTCAAAAAAAAAAAAAAAAAAAAAAAAAAAAGACATCCACATCCTAATCCTTGTAATCCGTAAATATGTTGTTACATGGTGAGGGGGAATTAAAATTGCAGCTAGAATTAAAGTTGCTAATCAGCTAACCTTAAAATAAGATTATCCTGGTTTATCTAGGTGAGCCCAATGTAATCACAAGAGTCCTTGAATGGGGAAGTGGAAGGCAGAAGAGTGAGACCAGAGAGATGGCATCATGAGAAAGACTCAAGCTGCCTTTGCTGGCTTTAAAGATCAAAGGGTCCACAAGATGAGAAATGAGGGCAGCCTCTAGAAGCTGAAAGAGGTAAGGAAACAGATTGTCCCCTGGAGCTTCCAGAAATAATGCAGGCCTGGCCACAGTGACTTTATCTCAGTGAGGCCCATTTCAGATTTCTTTCCTCAAAACTACAAGATGATAAATCTGTGTTTTCAGCCACTAAGTTTATGGCAATTTGCTACTGCAGCAATAGGAAACTAACAGAGAACCAAATAAAATGAATGAATGAATGAATGAATGAATGAATGAATGAATGACATAATGTCAGGAAACAGTAAGTGCTCAGATGAAAACTAAAGCATGGCAAAGAGATGTGTAGTGAAGGGAGTGAGTGATGGGTGATATAACGGAAGTGATGTTTTTGAAAGATGAATGTGAGCTCCAGAGAGGTTAGAAGTGGGGAACTTGGAAACGGAGCCAAGTGATGTAGTCACATGACACGACCGAGACCCCCAGAAGCAGGCAGGGCTGGGCAGGCTCTTTCATGGGTCCCCCAATAGCCAAATCGTGGAGCTGAGTTGGTTGCTTTATGTTCCACACACAATACTCATAAGAAAGGTCTGGAAACAAAATTTAGTGCATAAGAAAAGAGAAATTGACCTAATCTTTTAGGCAAGTCATTTGAGAATCCATTAACTTCTTCCCTTATGCACTTGGTCTAATCCAATACTGAGTCATTTCTTTGATTCATTCTTTTTTTTCTTTACTTATTTGTTGGTTTATTCACTTATTCATTAACTCATCCAATCAATAAGTATTTCCAGAGCACATTACCAAGCCTTGGGAGCACAATGGTGAGAAAAACAAATCTGGGCTCTGCCTTCATGAAGCACACTGTTGATTCTGCTGAAGGTTTAATATAAAAACATTAAACGACCACTAAGTTTGGCATCCACTAATCAAAACTGGCACTGGCCTAGTCTTCCTTAAAATAGCTCTGGTCCATTCTTCTCTCTGCAACTCCACTGCTACAGCCTTCTCTTACCTGGAAGAAACGGTCTCTAAAGGGGGTTTCCCACCTGTGTCCAGACCCTCTGCATCACATCCTCCCTCTGCAACACATCCTCCTGCAACACATCCTCCCTTCCCCACCGGCATCCAGAACCTCTGCAGCACATCCTCCCTAACACAGTCAAAATAGTCTTTTTAAGAAACAGATCTGCCCCATCACTCTTCTGACTACAATCCTTCAATGGCCTCTCATCGTCTACCCTAATTGATCCAAGCCTCCCCACATTGTGACATATTCCTCAGCCTTCTGGTATCCTATCTGCTTGACTCCAGAAGGTGCTTGTGTCTTTCCTGCACTTGCGCCCTTGCCCAAGCTGCCCTCTCTGCTTAAAGTGCTTTGCATTTCTTTCTAGACAGTCTGCTGGACAGTCTGGACAGCAAATGTGTAGTGGTTGAGAGCAGAGAGTTCATAAGCCCAGTGGCCTACGTTCATTTAAATCCTGGTTCTGCCACTCAGTATAGCTGAGTGACTTTGGGCAAGCGAGGCGACCACTCTTTGTCTCAGTCACTCATCTGTAAAATGAGTGTAACAATATGATAATAGAAATGATCACAGGTTGGTGAGGAGCTAATATATGTAAGTAAAGCACTCAGAACACTATCTGGCATACACACAGAAGCAGCTAATAGGAATTAGTTATTCTGTATCTCCCAATGCTCAGCACCTCTACCCTGCACATATTTCAATAATTGTGCTTTTGGTCCTTATTGCATTTATTTATTTTCGTGTTGGCTTGGCTCTACTAGACTGTCAGCTTTTTAAAGTCAAGGATGGCCTCTGATTCATCCTTGAATCTTCTGGACTTGGCACATTTGTTAGTATATGTTAGGTGTTCAAAATTAATTTGTTGAATGAATAAATTTAATAAAACGTGATTTTTAAAAGAACATATGAAATAATTGAAAAAAATCTTGTTATTTTGAGCATGTCACAAGCTATTATGAAGTACATAAATCAAATGGATAAATTTTATGTTTTCTATGTATCCATAAATTTAAGATCGCTTTTTAACATTTTCAACAAAAGAAGGGAAATCTGGGAAATCCTCATGTTTTATGTTGCTCAGTCACTGATTTTAAAAAATTCGATATGGATCTTACCTTCTAAAACAAACAAGGCTGTGCGTGGTGGTGCATTCTGTAATCCCAACTCTTCAGGAGACTGAGGCAGGAGGATCACTTGAGGCCAGGAGTTTGAGATGCAGTGTGCCATGATCACACTTGTGAACAGCCACTGCACTCCAGCCTGGGCAACACAGCGACCTAGTCTCAAAAACAAAACAAAACAAAACAAAACAAATAGCAGTTTTCAAAAAATTGTAATGAACGTTTCATTTTTATGATTCCATTTTGCTTCACACGCTGATGAATAAACTACATGGCTTACTTATTTTTTTTTAACTAATAACAAATAGAAACTTACTTCTGGCAGTTCTGGAGGCTGGGAAGTCCAAGGTCAAGACACCAGCTGATTTAGTGTCTGGTGAGGACCTACTTTCTGGTTCATAGATTGCACCTTCTTGCTGTGTAGTATTTGGGCTGTTTCCTGGGTCCTGCAGAAGCAATATGCTTCCTTAAGGGGGTCTGTGGATTCTCTTGGCTTTCCTAGTATAATCCTGCAGTAGTTCTGGAGCAAAAATCCACAATATGACTCTCCACATGCTGCTCTGTCCCTCTGAGTGTGAGCTGCAATTTCGTCCTGCCTCCTATCTGCCATTTTCCTTCCCTGATTCCATGGTTTACATTTTAATATTTTATTGATAAAAGTAACACATCTCTTTGGAGAAAATTAGGAAAATAAAACACAGAGAATGAATCTTATGCAGATATTTAAGGGAGTCTTACTTTTTTGGGATGAACATTGAGCAGTTCTGTAGTCAGATAATAATATGAGCTTTCCTGATCTTCACAGAATGAATCAAGTTCTTTCTGTTAAGTTCTCAAGAATCAACATGCATGGATACAGAGGGTGTTTTTAAGGCAATGGCATGTGGCCTCCATCTAGAGACTTCAAGAGATTGGAGTCATGTGTATTAAACAGCCTGCCAAAGGGATTCTTTGGACAATTGGAAAAACGGGTCTCTAGCTTGGGACCAGTCTGCAGGGCATGGCTTTTCTTTTCTTTTTTTTTTTTTTTATTTCTGTAAGTTTTATTTCTGAACCTTTAGTAACCCCAAAAGGCATGTGATTGTGTTAGTTTACATAAGTTTCACACATATTTCCTTTGCCCACTTCTCCTTCTGTGATAACCAATGCATATTTGCCAAAAATCGATCACCATTTATTTAAAAATTATCTTTCTAGATACTATTATTATTATTTTTTTTTTGAGACGGAGTCTGGCTCTGTCACCCAGGCTGGAGTGCAGTGGCCGGATCTCTGCTCACCGCAAGCTCCTCCCCCCGGGTTTACGCCATTCTCCTGCCTCAGCCTCCGGAGTAGCTGGGACTACAGGCGCCCGCCACCTCGCCCGACTAGTTTTTTGTACTTTTTAGTAGAGACGGGGTTTCACCGTGTTAGCCAGGATGGTCTCGATCTCCTGACCTCGTGATCCGCCCGTCTCAGCCTCCCAAAGTGCTGGGATTACAGGCTTGAGCCACCGCGCCCGGCCGATACTATTATTTTTACTCAAGCTACAATTAAATGTAAATATGTCATTTATGTTTCTGGTATTTCTTTCTGCCAAAGAAAAATGCCATCAAATTAGAGACTTTGATTTGAATATAGGACTTCAATGAGTAATTGGAGACATTCTAGTAGAAAAGTTAGATGTGCAGACGTAATTGAATTAACCAGTGTATTTCATTTCTATCAGCTTAACCATAGTAGTGTTTTTAGTATAATTTGCTTGCCTTCTTAATACTGAATTCTTTTAGTACTAAACATTTATGAAGGGCACTATTGTTTTTCAGAATGTAATTTATTTGTGTAAAGCAAATGTTAAGTTTGTCTTTTTTTTCTCACCACTGCTCACACTTGCTTCTTTATTTTGACCACTGTGTCAGGATATGATCTTGGATGGCTCCATAGGTCTCATCTATGAAGCCTCACATGGAGCTCACAGCAGTTTCTTCCTTTTTAGTCTGTGTCCACAGTGCTATCTTCAGCTACTCCAGTAAATAGCCCCCAGGGCTCTAAAATGGATAAGATCCTCTGCCTGCCTCTTGGCTTTTCTAGTTTTCCTTACAGATCTCGTCGTACATTGCTTCCATTGACTTGAAGACCACCTCTCTCCTACCAGCACTTTCTCTCCCATTGTTCAAATGCTCCACACATCTGTCTCATGGCAACACTTCATTGCTTGTCTCTATGGGTTTATTCTCTTTTCACATTGGAAGCTTCTTGATGGCTCAGTTTATGTCCTGTGCACCTGACCCATGTTGTTGGCCTCTGCCTGGAACATGCTTGCTCCCACTGTTTGCCTAATACATTAACTAATTATTGAGATCTCATTCAAATTTTAATTCCTCAGGGAAGCTTTCTCTGATGCCCAGATTAGATTGGGATCCCAGTGCTTTGATATAATTCCATGGTTCATGCTATGAAGTCCAGTTCGCAGTGTTATATTTAGGTGGTCATTTGTTTAATGTCCATATTTCCTACTAGAGAGTCAGCCATATAAGGAATAGGGCCGGGTCTGTGTTTCTGCCATTGCAACTGCTGAGCTCAGATCAGTACTTGACACAGAGCAAAGGCTGAATAAATATACTTCAACCTACTGAAATAAAGATGTAATTAACAGGTGGAGTGTCGTGACTCACACCTGTAATCACCTTGGGAGGCCGCAGTGGGAGAATTGGTTGAGTTCAGGAGTTGCAGACCAGCCTGGCAAACATAGCATAACCTTGTCTCTACAAAAATTAGCTTGGCATGGTGGCACACATCTGTAGTCCCAGCTACTTCAGAGGCTGAGATGGCAGAATCTCTTGAGCCCAGGAGGCGGAGGTTGCAGTGAGCTGAAATTGCACCACTGCACTCCAGCCTGGGTGACAGAGCGAGACCTGTTTCTCACATACACTAAGTGAATTGGTAATTAATAACTGAAATAAGGAACTGAAATAATGATCAATGAATGAATGAATATAGTGTTTTCATTCACATAATAACCAGAGTCTAGGCAGCTTTCTTCAGTTTAGCAGGATGGTTAAAAACCTGGGCCCTACACTATTTAACAAGTTATTTAACTCTCTGTGCTTCTTGTCCTTATCTGTAGATTGAGAATAATAAAAGTACATTTGGAGGTACTTTATATACTTGAATGTAGCTTATGAGGACTTAATAAAAGCATATATATATATTATTCAGAACAGCCTAGCATATAGTAAACACTAAACTCAGTAAGTATATGCCAGCACCCTAAAGAAACTACCTTTGCCTTGAATCATGAAATTTCCGTGATCACTGCATCCAATCACTGCTATTTTAATGTACCTACCTTGGCTCACATTGATACAAATATTTAATCGAATCTCTTTGTATATTGTTAGTGGTTATTACTCTGTATCTCTAAGTTCTCCAGAGCTGACTTATCCATCAGGTGTGGCAGGTGCAGTGCTGGCAATACTTGTAGAGACCCACACAAATATTTTAATTCCATCTAAAATCTGAAGGAGAAAAAAAAACCTTGCAAGTCAAAGAAAATGTTTTAATATGTAATATTCATACATTCACCTGTTTACCAACATTGCTGTGGAATATACCTCTATGACTTTTTTTTAAATGGAGGAATAAGAGATCCATGAAGGCAAAGGTGCCCAGGGCCCAGGAAAGTCACAGCACAGTCTGGCAGTTCTCAACCTGCTCCACTGCATCAGAGGCTTCACTCGACAGTGAAATGAAAGAATCAAAACACCAGCGTGACTTTACAACATATATACACCATCAGAATACATCACACGTCATCAGAATACATACATATACATACAGAATACTTACCTACCCATACAGAATACATCATACACCATCAGAATAGTGTATGGCAAGGGCAGACTGATGATTGAGAAAGGACATCTCAGCACTAGATAACCTTTCTATGTGGGTTCTACCCCCTAAAAGTGTGTGCACCCATGAATAATTTGCTAAGTAGTATAGGGCCCAGATTTTTAACCATTCTGCTAAACTGAGGAAAGCTGCCTAGACTCTGGTTATTATGTGAATGAAAACACTGCATTCATTCATTCATTCGTCATTATTTCGGTTCCTTATTTCAGGAGGACTCCACTCTCTTTTTCATCCATATCTTCTTCCCCACTTGTTCTTCAGCCCTTGCCCATCACCTCCCCAACAGATTTCCTGCACTTGCTCGTGCTCACCTTTGCCAGTCCCTCCTTGGTTCCTCCTTCGCTGTCCCCTCCCCTGTGCCCCTGCTGGCATGCCTGCTGTGATGAGCTCAGCCTAATGCTTCTCATATTGCTTTGGTTTGGGGGTTTATTTTAGCATCTTGTTTTGATACTTCCTCTTCTTCCCTCTTCTCTTGTCTTTATTCATTATTTTTGCTTATGGTTTGTCTTTGTGTTTTAGTTTCCTTTTTATTCTAGTTTTGGGACACTCTTGGTTTTGAATTTCTTTGTGTTTGAATCTTTTTTTTTTTTCCCAGCTCCATTCTCTGATGTCCAATCTCTCTCTCTCTCCCCCCCCCCCACTTCTTTCTTTCTCTTTCTTTCTTTCTTTCTTTCTTTCTTTCTTTCTTTCTTTCTTTCTTTCTTTCTTTCTTTCTTTCTTTCTCTTTCTTTCTTTCTTTCTTCCTTCCTTCCTTCCTTCCTTCCTTCCTTCCTTCCTTCCTTCCTTCCTTCCTTCCTTCCTTCCTTCTTTCCTTCTCTCTTTTCTTTCTTTCACTCTCTCTTTCCCTCCCTCCCTCCCTTCCTTCCTTTCTTCCTTCCTCTCTCTCCTCCCTCCCTTCCTTCCTTCCTTCTTTCCCTCTTCCTTCTTTCTTCTTTCTTTTTTCTTTCATCTCCTTTCTCCCTCTTTCCCAGCCCTATCTCAGTTCTTTCAGTTCCTTCTTTCTTTTTGTGCCTCCTCTTCCTCTTAAGGACTTGACCTCTTCCCTCCCACTTCTAACCAGGGTTGTGAAAACTCCACCTTTTCTTCCAACTGGTGCAGCCCAGGGGACACTGTCTCCCTCAGCCATAAGGGCCACTGGAAAGGAGACTCGACGTGTGACTGAGACCTCATCTCCCTGAACTGGGCCTCCATGCACAACCACTCATTAGATCATTCATTTTTCCCTGAAGACATTGGGAAGGAGAGAAGTAGAAGGCAAATGTATCACGTGTTCTGATGCTTAGCTGCATACTAGGGTCATTAAATTACCTGCCACTGATGACCCTGGTGCAGAGAAAAAGTGGCCATTTGTTTTTGTTTCTAGTCACCCTGCTTGCCTCAGCAGACAGCATGCTCTTGTCCCCCATGCACACACTGGGTGGTTGGTGATCAAATTTAAATATTCTACCTGCATTAAACATAGTCAAATCTTGTCAATTAAGCAGCATCTTCAGCAAATATGTAGGCTGTTCTTTGGGTAACAACGCTCAATATTGCAGATGCCCCCCCCTCCCCTGCTGCTCTCTAAGGTGGCGTGGAGTAGGGGCGGGGGTCCTGAGGGGTTCTCCAGGTTCTGCGAAGGAACACGCCATCCCTGCCTTCTCTAGTCCTGGAGTGCTGACACCGGTTCTTTCTTTGTTCCCAGATGAAGCCTGAAGCTGCTCTAATTCAAGATCTGGTCTGTATTGGGCTCCTGCCTCCCCATTCAGTTTCCACAAACAGGCAAGAGTCCTCTGAGGAATGGCTGTGAACCCCAGGTCCTTGGCACAGGAGGCCCTGGCCACAGAAAACCACTCAGGGCAGATTTTCTATTAGATTCTTGGCTAATTTTGGGTCCTGTTTGTGTCACTCGAATATCAAGGTCACGCCAGGAAAGCTAAAAAGCAGCCTCTCCATCTGTCTAACATGACTGTACCTTGCTACACTTGCCAGTTAGCCTGAGTCCTAATCAGGACAGAAATGTCCTGATTCTCATTTAGGACTTCAGACTAAATGGGAATCAGGACAGAAATGCTCCTTCCCATAGGCTCCCCTGAATTGATCTAGCACACACACGATAATACTGGTTCACAGGTAGACTAGGCTTGACGTGGACTTCGCATGATTTAATTCTCACGACACACCTAGGAGGAAGATGTACAATTATCATTCACATTTAATAGGTGAAGAAACTGAGGCACAAAGAGGTTCAATGCCTTCCCCAGGATTACACAGCTCTATGGCAGAGGCTGGAGTAGGGCCACAGTCTGGCGGCTCTTCCCTCTCTGCCGAATCCCAGGGCCTCCTCCCTTTATTCCTCTCTGTTTCTCTTACCTGTCCCCTGGTCTGAAAAAGTTGAGTTTTCTTTTATTTCTGCCACGCCTGCTCTTCTACCGTGAAGCTGGGATATTTACCATATAAAGACTGGATTGGGTTCAGTTCCTTTTGAACCTTTTCTTCTGCATATCCAGAGACTGCATTGATGCCAGCTGCCAGGCAATGTTTCACTTCTTCCACTGTCCACTTCAGAAGAATTCTGGGGACTGCCAAGACTGGCTGGTGGCAGTCATCCAACTCCCATATGGAGATCTATCCAGAATGTGTCCTCGAGAGCCTCGCTCAGATATCAACTCCACCTCAGCAGCTAATCATATCCATGTGGACACACATGGCAAAACTGCTTCCTCTGGCAGCAGCAAGGAATTTGACCAGGGCTGCCCTCTCACCCTCTCCCGCCCGGGCACCCTGAGTATCAGCAGCTGCCCAACATGCGGCTGCTGGCCATGGTGGTTCCAGAAGGAACCATGTCTTCATCTTGTACCCTAAGTAACCTCAGACAAACAGAATCAGAGTTGATAGTGTTCCCCATCAAGACCATAAGTCCTTCAAATGCCTTATATGTGAGCCATGTGCACCAGCAGAACCCAGGGTTTTACTCAGATTTCTGGATCCCCTATCAAAATATTTAAATACAGTTTAAGCCTTATGAGGTATGATTCTATTGCTCAATTAGCAGTAGCTTCAAGTGCAAAGACTAGCTTTGTAAGGCATTACAAATATATAAAATGTGAATGGGATCTACAGCAGGCAGCTCTTTCCATAAAGGACCATGTTCTAAACAACTTCATAGATTTATTTCTTTCAGTCATTTCACAAATATTTTTAAGTAGAATCTCTTTTTCCTCTTCACTTCCAGATAATACTGTTTGCTATTCCTTTCAAATCCTATAGCAATAGTTCCCAACCTGGTATACTAGGATTCTTATGTGTCCTGAAGGGCACTAAGGGAGGTTTTCAACATATTTTCAGTATTTCTTACAGAAAATAGACTTTTATGATAAGGTTGTACTTACCAGTTAAAAACATTTCTCTGCCTTCAAGTGAAATGACAGATGACCCAAGTGGCATCCATGCAGATCTGATTACCACTCTTTAACTGAAATATATGGAAGTGTAAATAATTCATAACATGATAAAAGGACTTCAGGAGATGGGCGTTTCTGCTATGTGGGGTTCACATGGGGAAAGGATGCCCACTTATGAGAGGACAGGGTCCTGCTGCTGCTGCATTGTCACCACAGTCATGTCTACTCTCCCTTTGACAGTTCACAGTATCATTGTCACTGTGAAAATTGTCTTTTGTACTTATTACACAAACTTCTGATTAGAGAGGATGTCAAGGCATAGTGGCTGAGAAGCCCATATTTTTGTTCAAGGGTGCCCCAGGGTTCAATGGCTACCGAGGCCCTAGATCATTCTGGGTTTCACAAACTTGATAATAAAAATTGTCATTCCAGGCACAGTGGCTCATGCTTGTAATCCCAGCATTTTGAGAGGCTGAGGCAGGAGGATGACTTGAGATCAGGGGTTCAAAACCAGCCTTGCCAACATGGTGAAAGTCCATCTCTACTGAAAATACAAAAGTTAGCTGGAGATTGATGCCTGTAATCCCAGCTACTTGGGAGGCTGAGACACGAGAATTGCTTGAATCCCCGGGGGTGGAGGTTGCAGTGAGTCAACACTGTGACACTGCACTCCAGCCTGGGCAACAGAGCGAGACTCTGTCTCAAAAAAAAAAAAAAAAAAAAAGAAAAAGAAAAAGAAAGAAAATTGTCATCTTTATCACAAACTGGAGCTATTGCAATTGGTAATCCATGCTCAGTGGATTCGTTGAGCCCTTTCTTCTAGAACACCCTCATTGTAAAAAAAACAAACAAACAAAACTGGGAACCCTTATGGTGGAGCTGTGGCCCCAGGGGGCCAGCTGGCATGTCATCAAGAGGAAAAATGCCCCTACACCTGCAGTGACAGCGCCCTCTGCTGCTCCCATCTCTCTGCAGAGATGGGATGGGATAATGCAGGCAACAACCACTTAGTGTCAAGTTCTTCACTCAATAATTAGAACCCCAGTTCACTGGAGAGCTTCAACAAACATTTTGAGTGCCGCTTTTCTGCTGTAAATGTAGGCACTACAGAAAAGAAGGTCATTATGAATGCCCTCAAAAAGCTCACAGTCTGATGGGAAATCAGACCTGTACCACCTAGCTACTGGAGGATGCGTGAAATCCTATCTGTGCTTGGAAGGAGGTGTTAGGAAGCAGATCAGGGAAAGTACAACATTCTGGGAGGGGAGGGTGGTGGCAGAAACCTTCACAGAAGAGGTAGTATTTGAATTGGCTCATTGAAGGGTAACAATTTCATGTGGGCAGAAGCAGTTGAGGATTGTGGCTTTACTTTGAAAGCACTTAAGAGGTGGAGGAGAGGCTGGGCTTGGTGGCTCATGCCTGTAATTCTAGCACTTTGGGAGGCTGAGGTGGGCAGATCACCTGAGGTCAAGAGTTTGAGACCAGCTTGTCCAGCATGGTGAAACCCTGTCTCTACTGAAAAAGAAAAAAAAAAAATCAAAAATTAGTATGGCATAGTGGCACATGCCTGTAGTCCCAGCTACTTGGGAGACTGAGACAGGATAATTCTTGGACCCGGAAGGCAGAGGCTGAAGTGAGCCTAGATCACGCTACTGCACTCCCACCTGGGAGACAGAGCAAGGCTCTCAAAAAAAAAAAAAAAAAAGAGGTGGAGGAGATAAACTTCCCAAATGTCCTTTTGATCAATCATTCCAAATTGCTGGCTTTTTCCCCTAAGCTTGGAGGTTTCTTAAACATTCATTCCACTGGTTTCACCTGTCTCAGATCATCTCCTTGTTTAATGCAGTGGTTCTCAGGAAAGTTTGGCCCACCAGCCAGCAACATCAGAATTTTTTTCTTTTTTTTTTCTTTTCTTTTTTTTTCTTTCTTTTTTTTTTTTTTTTGAGACGAAGTCTCACTCTGTAGCCTAGGCTGGAGTGCAGTGGCACCATCTCGGCTCACTGCAACCTCCGCCTCCCAGGTTCAAGCGATTCTCCTGCCTCAGCCTCCGGAGTAGCTGGGATCACAGGCGCCCGCCACCATGCCCGGCTAATTTTTTGTATTTTTAGTAGAGACGGGGTTTCACCATGTTAGCCAGGATGGTCGCGATCGCCTGACCTCGTGATCCGCCCGCCTCGGCCTCCCAAAGTGCTGGAATTACAGGCGTGAGCCACTGCGCCCAGCCCAACATCAGAATCTTCTAGGAACTGGGTAGAAACGCAAATTCTTGGGCCGCACCCTAACTGCTGAATCTGAAGCTCTTGGAATTTCATCTGATACAAATTCAAGGTTGACAGCCACAGTTCTAACATGCAGGATCTTGGGAGCTGATACAGAGGCTGAGAACGATCTAGGTTGCTTTCCATTATGGCGAGACCCGACTGAGGTTCCTGCCTTGACCTTCTCATCCACGCTTCGGACGTGTGGAGCAGCCACCAGGGCGGGCTGGTGGCGTTGTCCTCTTGGGCAGTTTCTTGGGCAAGGTCGTGCCTCCTTGAGGGCAGAGGCGCTGGTCATAGGGCCCTGACTCAGACTCATATTTTCCCCTCAAAGCGAATAGAGCCTTAGCAAAGCCTTCGCAGCTGGCTTTGGGATAATGCTGGCCTCCTTAGTTATGCTGAGCGATGCAGCCCTCCTGGGGTCGTTCGGAACGCCCGGGAGAGTGGCCACTTCCGCCCCTGAGGGGGAAGGGTGGCCGGTTTCCAAGACCGGCTTGGTCAGGTGACAGCGGCGCGGCATACTCAGCAGCAGAAACGGAAGAACAGCGCTCGCGAGGCCGCGGGAGCCTGCAGAGAGGACAGCCGGCCTGCGCGGGGACATGCGGCCCCGGGAGCTCCGCGGGCTCGCGCTCCCGCTGCTGCTGTTGCTGCTGCTGCAGCCGCCGCCGAGCCCTGCCCACAGCTCCACGCGCTTCGACCCCACCTGGGAGTCCCTGGATGCCCGCCAGCTGCCCGCGTGGTTTGACCAGGCCAAGTTCGGCATCTTCATCCACTGGGGCGTGTTTTCCGTACCCAGCTTCGGTAGCGAGTGGTTCTGGTGAGTGCGCTCCTTTCTGACTCCTCTGCCACGCTTTTGTCCCCACCCGCAGTCTCCAGCCACCACCCAGCGGGCCAGGTTCGCCGCCTGGTGCTGCCTGCACCCTCGTCGGTTTCACCTTCCACTGCTTTACCTGCGTTTGGCACTTCCGGGTATCGAATATGTGGTTTCTTTCCTAAGTTCTGCTGATGAACAGAGAATTTTTCTTCCGTGTGACTGTAAGAGTTTTCAGACACACTTGACTCTTCAACTTCTTCATAGTTGCGCATTTTAAGCTGTAGTTATGACACTACAACATCGAGCTACTACAGACATCCATCAGTTTGTGCAGGGGCCTCCCACGAGCGGTGACTCAGGCACAATGGCCCGTGGTTGCTCTGCTGCTCCCTGCCAATTTACAGTCGTTCTGCCATGAAGTTATGGTTAAAACATAGTCATGAGTATGTGAAACGAGTTCATTGAACACCATTGGCTACTTAATGTTAACGTGTTACCCATGTGTGGCTCTAGGAACTTTTTAAAGAGGTTCTAGAATGGTACTCTTAACACAACCCAATTATCGTTTGCCGTATGAAAGGCGCTACACAAATATCTGTGCTTTAGATTTTACTTTGAGATCTATGTGAAAATGTGCATGTAATTTCTTAAACTGTTGCACATGTTTTTTCTAACTAAATGCAACAAGTATTAAGTTCTTCAAAATATAAATATTTTGTGTGCATATATAGATACATACACATAATATACTCTTTTTTTGTCGTTGTTTTCTGAGATGTAGTCTCACTCTGTCGCCCAGGCTGGACTGCAGTGGTACCATCTCGGCTCACTGCAACCTTTGCTGCCCGGGTTCAAACGATTCTGGTGCCTCAGCCTCCCGAGTAGCTGGGACTATAGGCGCACACCACCATGCCTGGCTAATTTTTTGTATTTTTTAGTAGAGACGGGGTTTCAACATGTTGGCCAGGCTGGTCTCAAACTCCTGACCTCAGGTGATCCGCGGTGGCTCATGCCTGTAATTCCAGGACTTTGGGACACATAATATATTCTTAAGTAAAATAAGGGAATCATTAAACAGTCAGTATTTATTTGAATCAACTATATACTACATAAATAGTATACATCCAAATTAACATACTATATTTAGTAGACACAATACAGAGTATGAACTATAAATTATAATAACATTACATAGTATACACTGTACCATGCTCTACTGTAGGGGTAGAAAAATTACACCTCCATTCTGTTACGATCTCTGCTGGGTCCAAGAATTTAATTGACATTGTAGGATTAAATTGTGTGGCGAGGCTTAAAAAATGAATTTTAGCAAGGTCTTTACAGTATTCGACTTCTTGTCTTTGAAGCTTAGGATGTTGCTTTTCCTTCCAGTATAGAGTGCCTTTCATACTGGAATTTCATCTTCTGTCCTAAGAAACAGCACAGAAGTCAAAGTGCTCTTCATGCACCTGCTATTTTTTGAGTTTCTTTACCTTTAATAATATGCCAGAATAGCATATTTTAACCCTTTCATTACAAAGAGATAGACTACCTGGAACCAGTAACCTTTCTTATTGTTAGGTCAGTTTATGTAAAAAATAAAAATGGGTAAGCTATGGAGAATTATTCGTATACTTTAAATAATTCAACTTATAAAACAGAGACTCTTTCTTCTTGTGCCAAAACATAGCTACTTCAGAAAGATGTTACAAATCTTTATTTGCATGTTTTGGGCTATAATGAATCTTGAGTTTATTTTGGAAATGTTTTAAATTAGTGTGGTACATAATTAACACACTTTCTTCCCCCTAAATTGTATCTTATATTATCATTTTGTTCAACCATGAAGATTAGGTGAAGATATATTGGTGCCAGTAGAGGATTTGATATTTGTTAACTGAGACCAGTACTATGCCAAAATAAAACAGCTAGTTTTGAGTCATTTTATTCTTGCTATGAGTAACTTCATTTTCTACAAACAAACCCATGATTGTTTTGACCTGGAACAATAAAGATACTTCTCATACTAAACAAAATAGAGAACACATTCCTGATGATCTGGAAATGCATTAACCCTGTGGAAGATTCTTCAATCATCTGTGGTTTCCCTTTGTATCCTCTGCTCCTCACTCTCAATTTGACTTCTGGGGAATCAACAGTACAGATGAGTATGTGTGACTGTTCTAAATGTCTATTAAAAACCAAATATAAATGATGGACTCTTTACCATAAATGCCTCTTTTCATCTCTCAGCATGAAATTCGAGTCCTGACTGTAGGGGAGAGTGCAGGTTCAAATTAGATGATGCTAGGAGAAATTCCTTATTCTTGTTCAACTTTCTAAATGTCACAGTTTCTCTTTTGCAGTTCAGTTTAAAAGGTAATGTCCATAGTCCCAGCTACTCAGGAGGGTGAGGTGGGAGGATTGCTTGAGCCCAGGAGTTCAAGGCTGTGGTGAGGTATGATCATGCCACTGCACTCCAACCTGGGTGATAGAGCAAGACCTGTCTCAACCAATCAATTAATCAATAATAAATAAATAAATAATAAAAACGCTTCAAGGATTTTAAACCCAAGTAAAAGGTGTAATGATAGGGGCTTATTATCTCACATAACAGGAAATTTAGAGGTAGTTGGTTCATTGATGAAGTCAAAGACATAGGCTCTTTCTGTCAGCCTGGGGACTTGTTCCTTCATGGTCACAGGATGGCAGCCAGGCACCATAACTTCACACAACCTTGGCCAAAGGCAGGAAGGCCAGTGTCTCTTTTCATTAGGAGGGAAACCAGTTCCACAGTCCCCGAAGTGTGGCTTTTCCTCAAGTTCCCTTGGCCAGCATGGATCTCACATCCCTGTCGTAGCTGTAGTGGAAGCTGGGAATTAGGTAAATATGATTTTTGGGCAGGCAAACGTGCCTGCCACATAGTATGCCCTTCAATTATGTCTTCTTAGCAGAAAGAGTCTCCTGATCATCTTGGGAAATACAGTGCTGATTATGGATTTGCTTATCCTGTAGAAGTACTCATATGAAAGAGATAGAAAAAGCAGGAGGTGGGTCGGAAATGGGAGTTGCATCTATTTCATGGGGATAGTTATTGCTGTGTTTATCTAAAATGTGTAGATGTGTTTTTCCTCATGAAGTCTTGCTTACACAGTTTAGGGTCAATATACCATTGCTTAGAATGAATGCATATAGCAAGTAATTGTTGAAGGTTGAGTCCATTTATTAAAATAACAGCATCTTCTTAATTTTACTTTTGCTTCCCTTTCTGTCCTGTGCCTCCAAAGTGTTCTCTACTACTGAATATAATAGATGCATGTTATGTTTTAGGCATGTAGTCTTCCTTTTAGAAGCCCTAGTCGCTTATGTTACAAAGGACAATGTGTAAAGACACATACTACATGTTGTGATTTAAAAGTGAAGTATTAAAAGAGAATGGGGCTGGGCATGGTGACTCATGCCTGTAATCCTAACACTTCGGGAGGCTGAAGCAGGAAGATTGCTTGAGCCCAGGAGTTTAAGACCAGCCTGGGCAACATATGGAAACCACATCTCTACAAAGAAAAAAAAAAAATAGCCAGGTGTGGTGGCACGTGCCTACGGTCCCAGCTACTCGGGAGGCTAAGGCGAGAGGATCGCTTGAGCCCAAGAGGTCGAGGTTGCAGAGAGCCATGATTCCACCACTGCATTCCAACCTGAGTGACAGAGTGAGACCCTGTCTTAAAAAAAAAGAGAGAGAATGGGTAGCTGAGTTGCCTAGAATGCTCTAGTTTATGGGCTGAGTGGATATCACAGGGAGATAGGTGGAAAATGAGAGGGGGTTTTAGTTTGCATAAGCTTTCTTTAAAGCCAAGTCAAATTAATGGGGAAGTGAGAAAGAGAATCTGGGTCCTACTGTATCTACATGATAGGTAAATGGTAAGGGTAGCTGGAGCAGTTCTTTTAAATGTGTGTGTATGTGCTATTTATGCACTCTTTCCTTTCCTCCCCTTAGGTGGTATTGGCAAAAGGAAAAGATACCGAAGTATGTGGAATTTATGAAAGATAATTACCCTCCTAGTTTCAAATATGAAGATTTTGGACCACTATTTACAGCAAAATTTTTTAATGCCAACGAGTGGGCAGATATTTTTCAGGCCTCTGGTGCCAAATACATTGTCTTAACTTCCAAACATCATGAAGGTAAGTCAATCCAGCATATGGAAATTGCTGACAATGGTTAAGAAATGAAAAATTATTTTTTTTGGAAGAAAAAACTAACACAAGGTCTAATTTTCTCTCAGGAGCAACCATAAGTGGTGACTGGCACTTGTTTATAACTAAGGGACTGCACTTTCAACCCAAATTGAGAGATGTTAGGAATACAGAAAGGATCATACCCTCCACATAACAGAGGAAAGATGGTCACATTTTGGCACATGTATTTTGAACAATATTTCCAAGATTTACGTAAAGCTGTTTGTTGAAGGGAGTGTGGGTTGCAAGTCAAAGTTCATCATTGGAATTGCACTCTTTCCTTCCCTTTCTCTGTAATGCATCCTGTGAATGCATCATGGGGGTTATACTGCTATAGTCTTGCATCATTACGGCACACCTGGCTGCACTTTTAGCCAACTCTTAGATGGCCAAATTGTGCAAATAGTGGATGAACTGATAGTGACGAAAGTGACCCAGATCACCTGGAGGGAAAAGGATTGTGGAACTGTAATGGTTCCCAGAATAATCAGAGGTGGTAGAAGAATATCTAAACCCCCACACAGCAGTCCTATTTTAATAGAATGGATTCCACCCATTACCACTGCAGTATTTGTAAGGCCAGGGAAGCATTAACAAATTGTTTTTGTTCCAATTGCTTGTTAATTCATTAGTTTCTTTTGCATGATCATCTTTGCCTTGGTATAAAAAAATTTGCACTGGAGTGGTCGCTAATGCCTGTAATCCCAAAACTTTGGGAGGCCAAGGAAGGAGTATCATTTGAGCCTAGGGGTTTGAGACCAGCTTGGGCAACATAATGAGACCCTGTCTCTACAAAAACAAATAAACAAAACTAAAAAAATTAGCATGGTGGTGTGTCTCTGTAGTCCCAGCTACTCGGGAGGCTTAGGTTGGAGGACTGCTTGAGGCTGTAGTGAGCGGAGATAGGGCCACTACACTCTAGTCTAAGTGGCAGAGCGAGATCCTGTCTCAAAAAAAAAGAAACTTTGCCTTATTGTTTTCTCCAGGGATGGGATGGGAATAGGAGAGGAGAACCAACACAAAAAATCTGGAATGACCATAAGATATTTTCCCTTTGGCCACATTCTGGTAGCTTCATGATTTTCTCCTGTAGATATTTCTCCTGCTGAGATGAATGTCTATCAAGTGTATTTGCTTGAGAACATGCTGATTTCCTGATGTCTAGGAACTTTCCCAAGTTGTATGGCACAAAACAATACATAGTGAGTTTATTTAATAAAAATTATTAGTCAAACTGTGAGGAGAGATGATGTAGCCCACATTTATACATTTTCTGGGACCCATGTTGTCAGATGTTTTCATTGGTTATGGAAAATGCATACTAAGCTCAGGAAGGAGTATCGCTGTGTGAGCTTATGGTGGTGATATTCAAATGAAGACTCATGTGGTTTTAGTACTGTCTGACATTAGGGCCTGTCAAGTTGAATAATTTTGAATATGACTTTAGGTATCAACACTGCTCTGAAGCTTACCATAGACATGACAGGAACAAGAGTGAGCTGTTTTTAAAAGCTTATTAAAATGAATCTAAGGCTAGGTGCAGTATAATCCCAACACTTTGGGAGGCCAAGGAAGGAGGATTGCTTGAGGTCAGGAGTTTGAGACCAGCCTAGGCAGCAAAGTGAGACCCTGTCTCTGAAAAATTAGACAAAATTAGCTGGGCGTGGTGGAGTACACCTGTAATCCTAGCTACTGGAGATGTTGAGGTGGGAGGATCACTTGAACCCAGGAGGTTGAGGATGCAGTGAACCAAGGTCACACCACTGAACTCCAGCCTAGGTGACAGAGCCAGAACCTGTCTCAAAAAAAAAAAAAAAAAAAAAAAATTCCGAAGTATGAGTCAGTCTTAGACTTGTTCTAATTTATCAAGAGTAAAATGTTTCACCAAATGTACCTTATAAATGTCTATTCTCAAAAATTCTTTTAGATTTTAGTGGAATAGTGACAATGTACTTAAGTGTCCAGGCACTGATAAAATTTTTGAGGCTTTCATATTTATTATGTTTTAAGTATTTCAGTTTATATATCTCTTCTAACATTTTTATATAGAACAACCAGTAATCTAAATGCAAATTCCTGTTAAAAACAAACCACTTCTAAGTGTTTGTATAAAAGTATACATTGTTTTTCTTATCTCTAAGATAAGAAAATAGTTGGTAGACTATTTGCTTTTGGGTAATTTTATTAAAGAGGAAAATCCAAGCTTATGATTTTATAGTAGGATGACATTACATGTGGTGAGTATATTTTAAAGTATAGAACAATTGGGAAATAGTAGGGTTTTTTGCCCCTCTGGTTAAATAAATAATCAGGCTAAAAGAGATTTGCTATACAGGGATCACCAGTGTTCTAAGAATCACACTATAATAGAATAAACAATCCTAAAACTAAGCAGCAGACTTCAAACTTTGGTTTAGAAGACACTAAGAATCTTGCAGGAGTGCATCTCAGGGTCTTCATAATAAATAGTAGTAGTCATCATTTAGCATGGTACATGTATATGTTCCCATTTTAGTTGTGGGCTGCTATTGTTGATTGTTTATTTTGTGCTATTCCTTGTGCTAGCAGTTGGCTGAAGACATAGCAGGGAGCACTGCAGACATGATGCGATCCCTCAAGGACCTTACAATCTAAGAGGGAAAATACTGGAGATAGATCAGACCATACAGTAATAAAGCCCAAAAGTTGCTTTTAAAAACCTCAGTCTCACCTTGTTTAAATTCTCACTTCTCATATAAAAGCACGATATATGCCATGAAAAAATGGCCATAAAACAATCATTTGTAGGAGCAGGTATTTATACATCGCATGTACTATGTGATTTGTTTGGGCATTTGTGTGGGTTAAAATTTACTAAAATAGACATGCTTACAAGGGTTTTCACTATAATTTTCTAGGTTTTACCTTGTGGGGTTCAGAGTATTCATGGAACTGGAATGCCATAGATGAGGGGCCCAAGAGGGACATTGTCAAGGAACTTGAGGTAGCCATTAGGAACAGAACTGACCTGCGTTTTGGACTGTACTATTCCCTTTTTGAATGGTTTCATCCGCTCTTCCTTGAGGATGAATCCAGTTCATTCCATAAGCGGCAATTTCCAGTTTCTAAGACATTGCCAGAGCTCTACGAGTTAGTGAACAACTATCAGCCTGAGGTTCTGTGGTCGGATGGTGATGGAGGAGCGCCAGATCAATACTGGAACAGCACAGGCTTCTTGGCCTGGCTATATAATGAAAGGTGTGTATGCTATGAGATTGCTGCAGTTACCCTCCATATTCCTAATATATTTCTAACATTTTCATTCCTTCACCTCTTGAAATATTTCATTTTAAGTCATTGGTGGCATGGGGGGAGAAAATCATTTTAAATAATACTTATTAGATATATTAGTATTTACTCAACATAATCAAGGGTAAATAAATCAGGAGTAAAATACAACTCAGTGGTCTGATTTTAAGATCAGACTAAAAATCATAGGATCAGGAACTTTGAAGGTGTTAATTTTGTGGGGTCCCCCCTTTTTCTTTCCTACCCTGGTCCTTTATGGCCTCTATTCTGGGACAACTCTGTTTCTTCATCACTATTTCCAATTATGTGCTTCCGAATCCCTCTGACTGCTTTTTATCCTCTTACCTTTTGGTCATCGTTGCTGCCCAGCCAACGTCACCCTTGTTTGTCTCCTCTTTTCCTTCATCAGCAGCATTTTCCCTTTCTCCAGTTTTTTCCTATTGTTTCCTGCTATGTTCAAGGCTGCCCTATTAGAACAGGGAGTTCTGATTAAACTCCTCCATTAGGCTTAAACTATATGGACAAAATTTGCATGTACACTAGAAAGCACCGGGTATTGTGCTATTAAGTCAGGCAACCTTCTGCTTGCACTTCCTGGGCCCACAAAGGGCACAAATACAAATATTCTGAAGAACTCTTGATACTGAAAACAGCAATGTGTCCAGGTACTCCTTCCAAGGGAAAAGATGGGGAGCCATCACTTCAATTTGTGACTCAAAACTGTCCCCTCTATGTGGTGTGGATTTCCCTCTAAAATGTGCCACATGCTATGATAAGTAACATTGTGGGGATATTTCACATGACATCAACAGTTGAATTTTCTGAGATTTTTCAATATTAGGCACAATGGTAAGAGAAAGAGAAAGGCTAGACTACATGTATGAGATCACTGAATCATTGAAAAGTGTCTTGGGTATAAATTCAGTTTCGGCTATCATTTACAATATGGAAGGGAGCTTAAAATAATCATAATACTCTTATGAGTGCTATATGTGCTGGGTACCAGGCTAAATGTTTTACATAACTTATTTTTGTTCTAATCATAGATGAGGAAATTCATTATTCAGAGGAGTCAGGTAACTTGCTCTAGGTCTGGGAGCTAGAAAGTGACAAAGTCAGAACTCCAATCAAGCCAGGTCTGTGACTTCAAAACCATGGGCTTTCCACTGTACTATGCCATGGTCCCTTTTCAGAATTATATTTCAATTACAAGTCTTTTCAGTGGACATTTCTTTTTGTATAAAAAGCTTATACCTTTTGTTTTAAAAAACTGTATGTTTCATTTCAGCCCAGTTCGGCATACAGTAGTCACCAATGATCGTTGGGGAGCTGGTAGCATTTGTAAGCACGGTGGCTTCTATACCTGCAGTGATCGTTATAACCCAGGACATCTTTTGCCACATAAATGGGAAAACTGCATGACAATAGACAAATTGTCCTGGGGCTATAGGAGGGAAGCTGGAATCTCTGACTATCTTACAATTGGAGAATTGGTGAAGGTACAGTAAAATGTCTGGTGACTATTAACATAATATTCTTAATAGTGTGATCATATAGGATTTATTTCTTATGTAGCTCAATGGCCTATAAATATAGGACATTGTTCTATCCTGTGTTTGTTCTTCTAGGTAGTCACTATATATAGATGTATAAATATATAAATGCAACATATTAGCACATTAAATATGGAATTATTTTATTTATCTAAACACATTTATTCTTAATTTTGTAGCAACTTGTAGAAACAGTTTCATGTGGAGGAAATCTTTTGATGAATATTGGGCCCACACTAGATGGCACCATTTCTGTAGTTTTTGAGGAGAGACTGAGGCAAATGGGGTCCTGGCTAAAAGTCAATGGAGAAGCTATTTATGAAACCCATACCTGGCGATCCCAGAATGACACTGTCACCCCAGATGTGTGGTAAGTCATTCTTGTTACCAAGTACTCTTTTATAAAGGAAGAGATTTAAAATTTATCACACATATAAAGAAGAGTAGGATAAAAAGAGAAATTGGATGAATTCTTACATATACAAAGCACTTTCCAAACTTAGCTTACTCTAATATAAAGAGAAGAGGAAGAATTTGCATGTTTTTGAACGTTTATTATTTATCAGATTAAGCTTACATCATTTCTAGGTATCTCCCAGTGGTGGACAAATTTTGGCTGAAAGTACTCAGCTTTTAGAAAAATTGTAGGCCGGGCGCGGTGGCTCAAGCCTGTAATCCCAGCACTTTGGGAGGCCGAGACGGGCGGATCACGAGGTCAGAAGATCGAGACCATCCTGGCTAACACGGTGAAACCCCGTCTCTACTAAAAATACAAAAAACTAGCTGGGCGAGGTGGCGGGCGCCTGTAGTCCCAGTTACTCCGGAGGCTGAGGCAGGAGAATGGCGTAAACCCGGGAGGCGGAGCTTGCAGTGAGCTGAGATCCGGCCACTGCAGTCCAGCCCGGGCTACAGAGCAAGACTCCGTCTCAAAAAAAAAAAAAAGAAAAAAAAAAAAAAAAAAAGAAAAATTGTAAGCCGTTCAGACCAATGAAAAAATGCGAATGGTTAGTCTAAAACAGAGACTACTGTTTAATCAGTTCCGTAAATTCTAACTTTTGCAGATGTTGCATCCCATGAAATTTGCAAACAAAGGTACCCAAAGGCAGAGAAAATGTTAGATTAAAAATGAGTCAAAATAGGGAGGGTTCTGGGAAGATGCTTCTCTCTGAGTTTGGGGAGGTTCTGTGTGTCAGGGAGTTGCTGAATCAGATTCCACAAATATGACAGTTTCTGATACGGTTTCTTAACATATATAAAATAAGAGGAGTATTGGTGAAGTTCTAAAAATTCACTTTCAGTTGCCTGATCAAATAGGAACCGAAAAATTAGACTAATTGTTCTTCAATCTACTTGACTTACGACTTAAAACATTAACCCATTGAATAAAATGAAGTAAGGCAATCTGGACAGAGCAAATAATTGTGGAGTTTTAAAATGTTGATCTGGGAGGAGCCATAATGAGAACTCAATACCAAGCTCTCATGTAACAGAGGATAGTGCAAATCTGGTTTTGGAATTTGCTTCTGTACTGACATTTGAATACGAGGGCATCTGATCTAGGACTTCACAATCATTAACCATTATTCCATTGTGTTTATTTCAATAAATAAACATAAAAGCTAAATATTTAATGTGGCTTATAAAGTTGTGAGTCTGGCTCCTACCAACTTCCCCGACGCTGAGTGTTCCTACTCTCCCTCCTCACTGTAGGAGCCTTCTTCCCCCCAGGTTCATCATGCCCATCTTCTTGCAGTCACCTACAGACTCCCAGGTCAACCCTTTAAATCCTTCGAGAGAGTAGCCCTGGCTTGCTGCCCCTGTCCCCAGAACTACTCTTCACATAACTCTTAGTGATTTTAATTTCTATTCACAGTTCTAATTACCTGCACTTCCTGTCTTCTAGGGATCTTGTCTGCTTGACCTTTGTTACCTGTTCCTTTGCATTATCAATATACAAGGTCATATCGGTAATGCAAAGTAGAACTTCTTACTCAACACTTCCACTTGGATGCATAGCATCTTAGACCTGTATGTCCACAGCTGAAGTCCTGAGTTTTAAAATTTTGCTGTAGACTAGCTCCACCCACGGTCTTCCCTATCTCAGTTAATGGCAGCTTTATCCTTTAGGTGGTTGTCAGGCCAAAAGCTTTGGTGTCCTTAACTTCCCTTTCTTTTATAATCATACTTTAGACTTTGCATTACTAATAACTGCACCCCTTCCATGGCTCCAGTTTGAAGCATTCTGCCGTCTACCTACGACTTCTTGTATTTTGGCTCACTCCACACAGCACTTTGGCTTCCAAAGGGATCTATAATCCAGGGATTACACTACCTTTTAATCCTATCATCTTTTCTCTGTCTTTTTCCTTATCCAGAACAGATTCTGTGGCCCGTCACCGTAACTAATCTATTGCATATACCCAACTCCTGAACTCTCGCTCCCTCTGCCATACTCACTTGACAGAACATCAACTTTAAATTAAGATCTACTTATCTATGCCTGCTCCTGGACAGCTAACTATAACTATGGAAACTCACACACACACGCACCCAGACACATACAATGTAGAATTATCTCACCTTTGGTTTTAAGGTCAACACTTGTGTCCTGATCCCATTGCAAATCATCCACCCAAGGATTGTTATGGCAATTCTCCCCTTTCACTCAATTTCACTTGTGTTTCTAGCTACCTTCCCATTTCTCTCCTTTCCTTTGTAGTAAAACATGTTGAAAGAATTTTCACTTGCTATGTCCAATTCCTTGCTACAGTTTTTCTCTTGAACCCACTCTGGTCGAGCTTCCACCCCCACACTCCAAGTTTGCTCTTCTCAAGGCCCACAATAACCTCTGCCTTTCCAATTCCAGTGATGAGTCCCCAGTGCTCATTTTCTTAACTTACTGGCAGCGTCTGCCTCAGTTGATCACTGTCTCTCCTGGTGTTCATTGTACCTGTTGGCTCTTCCTTGTTAGTTAGTTCCTTTCCTGATTTCATCTCATTTTTCCAACCTCTAAATCTTGAAGTGCCCTGAGGTTTAGTCTTCAGATTTCTATTCTTCTTCTTTTTTTTTTTTGAGGGCATTGGCGTGATCTCGGCTCACTGCAACCTCTGTCTCCCAGGTTCAAGCTATTCTCCTGCCTCAGCCTCCTGAGTAGCTGGGATTACAAGTGCCTGCCACCATGCCTGGGTAATTTTTTTGTAATTTTAGTAGAGACAGGATTTCACCATGTTTGGCCAGGCTGGTCTCGAACTCCTGGACCTCAGGTGATCTACTTTCCTCAGCCTCCCAAAGTGCTGGGATTACAGGCATGAGCCACCGCTTTTATCTTAATGTCCCAGGTGATCTTATCCATTTTCATGGCTTTAAATGCCATATTGATGACATCCACATTTCTATTTACAGTGCAGACCTCTTTCTGAACTCCAGCCTCATTAAGTTCCGACTCAATATTTCCACTTGGATGCATAGCCTCTTAGACCTGTACATCCAAAACTGAAGTCCTGAGTTTTCAAATTTTGCTATCAACTAGCTCCACCCATGGTCTTTCCCATCTCAGTTAACAGTAACTTCATCCTTTAGGTGGTTGTCAGGCCCAAAACCTTGAAACCCTTAGTTTCCCTTTCTTTTATAGTCACAGGCAACTCATTAGCAGATATCATCCTCTATCTTTGAAACATATTCAGAATCTGACCCCTTCTCATCCTCTCTGTGGCAACCCTCATCCTTTTAGTTTCCATTGTCTTGTCCCTGTCTGGATTATTTCAGTAGCTTCTTAACAGGTCTCTATTTCTACCCTTTAGCCTATTCACCACAAAGCAATTAGAGTATACTTTTAAATAATAATGCCACTCCCATGCTCACATTTCTCCAATGGCTTCTAGTCTCAGAGAGAAGGCCAGGTCCCATAGATGCTTACAAGGGCCTACAAAATCTGGCTCCTTATCGCCTCTTTGATCTTATCTGCCATCACCCTCCCCCACTTCCTCTCCTTCAGCCACTCTGCCTTCCTTGCTATTGCATCAACAGGCAGAGCACACTTGCACTGGGGCTCCTGCACTTGACATTCTGTCTGAAGGCTTTCTCCAGACTTTCCTGTGGCACTCCTATGGCGCTCCCATGGTTCTCTTCCATGCCACCTCTAAGAGGTCTTCCCTGACTATTCTACTTAAAATAACACTCCCAGGCCCCTCCTTTCCTACCTAGCATGCTCTGTTCTTCTTACCTGGTTTGTCTTCTCCATAGCATTTAATCAACACCTGACATATTTGTTCATTCTAATTTCTCCCACTGGAATGTAACCCCCGTGAGGACAAGGACTTTGTTCAATGCTGTATATTGCTCTAAAACAGTGTTTAGCATTTTAAGATTTCAATAAGTATTTGTTGAGTAGTTGAATAAATGAATGAATTCCATTTTTTTTTTTTTTTTTTTGTCTACAGCATACTTCCCTTACCTTCTTCTTTGTTCCCATTCATCCTCCTTTTAAGTCTCAGATTAAATGTCATGTTCTTGGTGAGGCTTCTTTCTGATGTTCTAATCTAAAGAGATCCTTTTGTTACAATCTCTCAATTTCCTTTTCTTTCATAGTGCTTATCAGAACTCACACTTTCATATTATTTGTGTGATTATTTAGTGTTTGCCTTCCCCACTCTAGTCTAAGCTCCGTAAGAACTATGTGTGTTTTGTTTTTTATTATAACTCTAACACTGAGCACAGTACTAGGCACAGAATTGACACATGCATATCTTGTCTTGTTGAATGGATATAAAAATTTGAATAACACATGAAAAGCCATGAAGCTCTTGCATCCTGCCCCCTTAGCTCATCTGCCTCCCCTTTTCAGATCCATGAGAGCAGTCTGATGAAGAGGAATGCTATCTCAGCAAAATCTTTGTCTTCCAAGAACTTCTTTTTGGTCTTGGGGGAGGAAGGTGCTTTTTTATACCAACATGGGGCTATTTTTCCCTCCCTTCTATTAATGGCGACACTGTGGAAGTATCTCTGTAAAAAAATTCCAGATCGTTCCTGATCCATAAATAATGAGAAACATGGGATGTAACTTGTTACTACACTTTTTATCTTTTTCTTTTAACCAGGTACACATTCAAGCCTAAAGAAAAATTGGTATATGCCATTTTTCTTAAATGGCCCACATCAGGACAGCTGTTCCTTGGCCAGCCCAAAGCTATTCTGGGGTCAACAGTGGTAAGAGGGAACTTTATCTTGTTCCTTTAAATTGCTGATTAGAACATCTTGATGCAAACATAACTTTTAACTTTAAGGGGAGCCTTATATCTGTTTCTCTTATACCTCATAAAAGTAATTATAAATGAGCTCCAGCCAAGCAGTGAGGCTCACACTGTAATTCCAGCACTTTGGGAAGCTGAGGCAGGAGGATGTCTTGAGGCCAGAAGTTTGAGACTAACCTGGGCAACATAGCAAGACCCCTCTTTACAAAATTTTTTTTAAAAGCTAGCTGGGCATAGTGGCATGCACCTGTAGTCCTAGTTACTCAGGAGGCTCAGGCAGGAGGATTGCTTGAACCCAATAAGTCAAGACTACAGTGAGCTATCAGTGTACCACTTCAGCCTGTCTCTGAAAAAATAAAATAAAATAAAATAAAATAAAATAAAATAAAATAAAATAAAATAAAATGAATTTCACCAATGACAGTGTTTGGTCAAAATCTTTGAAACTTTTTGTTTCCCAGAAAACTAAGCTGATAAAGCAGCTACAGTATCTCTATGCATATCACTGTAAAATAGACATTATTCTTTACAGTCATTCTATGTTGTTCAAGTTCATTGCATGCATACAAAATAATTCTTCTCATAAAACTAGAATTCGGATGCTTTCTCTGACACCCCACCCCAGAACGTATCTGAATACAAGATGTCATGACTCTACTATTTTATGTTTATAAAACATTTTGGAGAAAGTTAGAGATTAATCTAACTGTTGTAACCACCACATCTGGCATTGAGTTCATTCTGATATATCTTATAACTTATTTTTTTAAAATAAATTATCCCTTTGGAGGTGAATTGTCCATATGGCTCTCCTTGCATCACCTTTCTGCGTTTCATTTCTAATACGTGTGGTTGATGAGGCAGAAAGAAGATGAGTTCAAATCTAATGTTTAATTACAGCTTAGTAGACCAGGTATGACACTGATTATATTTTTATTTTATCTATGTTCTTTTTGGTGCCAATTAACATCATTATTTAAAAGCTCCTGGGTTTTGTTTTCATATTGATCCACCTAAGAAGCAAAGGTTTTGGTTCAAAATAACCCTAGAATATGTAGAGAACTTATTTGAATTTGCTTAGTATAGTAAGACTAAGGATATAAAATAATTACAGTAATAATTGATCAAATATATGTATTATTGACTATTGGAGGTTATTAGAAAATCTGGGGAACACTGAGTAGATACTTGGGCAGACTCTTGTTTCAGAGCCATTTTCTGCTCCTGATCCTCTCTTTAGCATTTTCTCCACTCTGACACTCCATTCAGCCTTGAAAATTCTCCTTCCCCAACCCCTGCACACTTTTATTTCCCTCTTGAGAGTAAAACAGAAGCAAGAATATAGAGGCAAGATACATATACTTAATTGGATGAGGAGTGATTATGAATCACTAAATAAAGGTAAAAATGAATCTCATCTATATATTTTTTTGAACTACTAATGAGTCCTTCCCAATAGAAAGTGGGTGAGATAAAGAGATAAATTTGGAAATATTTGCATGTATGTTTTTAATTTCAGGTGAAACTACTGGGCCATGGACAGCCACTTAACTGGATTTCTTTGGAGCAAAATGGCATTATGGTAGAACTGCCACAGCTAACCATTCGTCAGATGCCATGTAAATGGGGCTGGGCTCTAGCACTAACTAATGTGATCTAAAGTGCAGCAGAGTGGCTGATGCTGCAAGTTATGTCTAAGACTAGGAACTATCAGGTGTCTATAATTGTAGCACATGGAGAAAGCAAATGTAAAATTGGATAAGAAAATTATTTTGGCAATTCAGCTCTTTCCCTTTTTCCCACTAAATTTTTTCTTAAATTACCATTTTAACTCTCCAGTGCACTTTGCCATTAAAGTCTCTTCACATTGATTTGTTTCCATGTGTGACTCAGAGGTGCGAATTTTTTCACGTTAGAGTAGCAAGGTTGGTGGACTGAACTGAAAATTTTATGTTGAAACCATATCCCCCAACTTGACTATATAGTTATGTATCACTTAACGATGGGGATATTTTCTGGGAAATGCATTGCTAGTCAATTTTTTTTTTTTATGCCAACATCATAGAATATATTTACAAAATCCTAGATGGCATAGCCTACTACACACCTAATGTGTATGGTATAGACTATTGCTCCTAGGCTACAGACATATTCAGCATGTTACTGAATACTGTAGGCAATAGTAACACAGTGGTATTTGTGTATCTAAACATACGGAAACATTGAAAAGGTACAGTAAATATACTGTAAAATAAATGGTGCACCTATACAGGGCACTCACTGTGAATGGAGCTTACAGGACTGGAAGTTGCTCTGGGTGTTAGTGAGTGAATGGCGAGTGAATGTGAAGGCCTAGGACATTATTGAACACTACCAGACTTTATAAATACTGTATGCTTAGGCTACGCTACATTTATAAAAAGTGTTTTTCTTTCTTCAATTAAAAATTAACATAAGCTTACTGACTCTTTACAAAGTTTTTAATTTTTAAAACCTTTTTGGCTCTTTTGTAATAACTTAGCTTCAAACATAAACTCATTGTGCAAATGTACAAAAATATTTTCTTTCTTTATATTCTTATTCTATAAGCTTTTTTTCTATTTTTAAAATTTTTAACATTTTACTTTTACAGAAACACACACATTAGCCTAGGCCTACATGGGGTCAGGATCATCAATGTCACTGTCTTCCATCTCCACATCTTGTCCTGCTTAGAAGGTTTTCAGGGGCAATAATACCCATGGAGCTGTCATCTCCTATAACAATGCCTTCTTCTGAAAAACTTCCTGAAGGACCTGCCTTATGCTGTTTCACATTTTTTTTTTTTTTTTAAGTAGAAATACACTCTAAAATAATGACAAAACATATAGCATAGCAATACATAAACCAGTAACCTACCTGTTTATTATCAAGTATTATATACCTTACATCATTTTATATGCTAGATTTTTATACGACTGGCAGCACAGGTTTGTTTACACCAGCATCACCATAAACAATGTGATTAACGTGTTGTGCTATCTAATGATGGCTATGATGTCACTACGTGATAGGAATTTTTAGCTCCATTATAATCTTATGGCACCACCAATATATATGCAGTCCATTATTGACTGAAAAGTTGTTATGTGGTACATGACTATATTTTGAAATAGGGCCTTTAAAGAGTAACTAAGGTTAAGTGAGGTCATAAAGGTAGGGCCCTCAAGCCAATAGGACTGATGTCCTTATAAGAAGGGGAAGACACACCAGGGATACAAGTGCACAGAAGAAAGGCCGTATAAAGACAGTGAGAAGGTGCCATCTGCAAGTCAAGGAGAGAAGTCTTTGAAGAAACCACATCTGCTGATACCTTGGACTTTCAGCCTCCAGAACTGTGAGAAAATAAATTTCTGTTGTTTAACCTGAGTAGAGGTTGTGTTTTCTATTCCCATTTGCTGCAATGTATGTTTACCAAAGGCTGTTTGAGTTTGTGACTGTAGTGGGTCAAATAGTGTTCCCCAATAATCTATGTCCACCTGGAACCTCAGAATGTATTCTCACTTGGAAATCATGTCTTTGCAGATGTAATAGGTAAGTATTGAGATAAGCTCATATTGGATATGGGTAGGTTCTAAATCCAATGACAGTATCCTTATAAATGACAGAAAAGGACACAGAGACAGAAAAAGGCCATGTGATGACTAGGCAGAGATTGGAGAGGAAGCATGGCCCTGCTGACACCTTGATTTTGGATTTCTAGCCACCAGAAGTGTGAGAACAAATTTCTCGTTTTAAGCCACTTACGGAGTGGTAATTTGTTACAGCAGCTCTAGGAAACTAATAGTTACCAAATAAATTGATTATGCCGGGTGAACTTTTTATGATGATTTTAAGAGCCAATGACGCAAGTGTGAAGAGTTGTAGTTTCCATGAAAGCCAAGTTAAATACTTTGGAAAGACTAGATAAAAGTTTGTTGACTTTAAAAATTAAAAATAATAATAATAATAATAATAAGCTATTGGTTAAGTGTGGGCAAAACTGTTCTAAAAGATTGGGGGAAAATATAGTAAAAATCTTCAAGAATTCTGCATCTCTGGTTCACACCTATGACACTTATGACATTACATGTAGTTTGTACAAGAAAGATAATTAGATTACAAGCTCCAGTTTGTAATCCCAGCTACTTGAGAGGCTGAGGTGGGAGAATCCTTGAGGCCAGGAATTTAAGAAAGATAATTAGAGAACATCTATTAGCAGACTTATATGGGAAAGCAGCTATGCTGTACCACACTATGTCACCAGCAGCCCAATTGAGTAGACCTACACTAAAAAGTTAGAAAAAACCTGGATCCTATAGTAAATAAGTGATAAATATAGAACATTTAAAAGTTAAAATGTCTATATATGTATTTTTATGACATCCTGATTTACATAACTTTTTAGATTAAACAACTAAAGGTTTCTGATGAGAGGGCTCCTGCTATACTATTAGAAAGCAGATATGTACTATCTAAGACCAATTAACTTTATTTTTATATTTATTCATTTTTTTGAGACAGAGTCTCACTCTGTCGCCCAGGCTGGAGTGCAGTGGCATGATCTCAGCTCACTGCAACCTCTGCCTCCCAGGTTCAAGTGATTCTCCTGCCTCGGCCTCCCAAGTAGCTTTACATACATGTGGTTTTTACCTTGTCGTCTCTTCCACTGCCACAATTATACAGATGCGTATGATTCCAGGAGATAATTTGCAGCTGATCAAATTTGTATCTCACAAGGCCACACCTGTTTAGTTTCAAATTTTCCCTGGATGAAATCCTGGGTTAATTTTATTGGAAGAGATGCGTGCCCATTACACACACATTCCCTAATTTCCCAAAATGCTATTTTTCATTTACCCTATTAAAAATGAGAATATCATATTTTGTCAAATTTTGGAAAGAAGCATTTTCCCTCCTCTCCACCTCCACTTTTTTTTTCCAGACACAGTCTCACTCTGTCACCCAGGCTAGAGTGCAGTGGTGCAATCATAGCTCACTGCAGCCTTGACTTACTGGGCTCAAGTGATTCTCTCACCTCATCACTGCAAATAGCTGGGACTATGGGCACATGCCACTGTGCCTAATTTTTTTGTAGACAGAGGATTTTACCATATTGCCCAGGCTGGACCATTATCTTTTTTTTTTTTTTTTAAGTTTTCAATATTTTGCTCAAGGTTTTTTTTTTTTTTTTCAAAGTTAATTATAGCATTTGAAGAAGAGGATCTAATTCCACACAAAATGGAAGACTCTAAAATGTATCCATTAAACTGCTAAAAAATAAATAGAGTGGTGAGAATACCACATAAGCCCAATTTAGATTCTGAGTGCTGTCACCTGTGATTACAATTATACAGACTCTTCCAAGCTTATAGCTAGAGCTCCTGGAAGCTATTTTTTTTTTTTTTTTTTTGAGACGGAGTCTCGTGCTCTCGCCCAGGCTGGAGTGCCGTGGCCGGATCTCAGCTCACTACAAGCTCCGCCTCCCGGGTTTACGCCATTCTCCCGCCTCAGCCTCCCGAGTAGCTGGGACTACAGGCGCCCGCCACCACGCCCGGCTAGTTTTTTGTATTTTTTTAGTAGAGACGGGGTTTCATCGTGTTAGCCAGGATGGTCTCGCTCTCCTGACCTTGTGATCCGCCCGTCTCGGCCTCCCAAAGTGCTGGGATTACAGGCTTGAGCCACCGCGCCCGGCCTGGAAGCTATTTTATACTCTGATGCAAGGACAAAAAAAAACACAACTCAGGAAGGAATTAAGTTCTGAATTATTGGTTTCATCACATCTACCCTCTCTACCCCAAAACTGCACAAAAGAAACAGTGACCACACCCTGTAGATCTTTTTGTGTAAAAGAGGTAATGAAGAACTGGGACGGGAACAAGTCATGAAGATCTGTCTTAAAAAGATCCCTTTCAGGTAAGTTTGTACACACCATCACGCAACGAGCCTCTCAACAATTATGGTTAGGAAACCAGGTTCAATTCTCAGGAAATCCCAATTTCATTCATTTACTCAATATGAATTTACAAGGTGCCTATATATTATCAGCTTCCACTTGCAGCCATTTCTAGATAAAAAAGAAACCTGGCATCTCTACAGGGGCCACCAAGTTCCCCAAATCTACCACTGAAAGGACCTTTTTGGAACTGGGTTTCTTCTGTACCTCTGAAAGGGTAACACCTTAAAGCTGAATCATCTTTAACTTGGAGGTCCAACATGACATTTAGCAATACTTGCAACCCAAACATACATTAAAAGATACACTAAATTCTGAAGGCAGCTATGCTGCAAAATGATTTAAACAATTCTACAGCATTCATTTATGCTTGCAATTCCAGTCCTAGACCAAGTTTGTGGCCACCAGCATAAATGTTCTTGCCACCCAGGAGAGCTGACAGTGTCAGTTTGATACCTGGCTTTAGGCTTTGAGTGTATCCTAAACCTATCAGGCTGGAGTTGTTCACTTTAGTGGAGAAGTGGGCTTTAGGGTCAATCTGATACTTGGCTGCTATTCCGAAGTGAGTGTTACTGTTTCCTGCTATCCCAGAGAAACTGACAGCAGTCTCCAACTTCTTGCTCACCTTCTGGTAATTGGACCTGCCAAACTGTCCTGTCATTCACATTAGTGTGAAGCTAGAATTCAGTCTTGTGGCCAACCGCAAAGTTGCTCTGCGTCACTCAGGACTTCGTGGTCTCAAAATTCACCTGGTAGCTGGCCAGCCAACCCTCATAACCCAGCACTTAGAGCGCCTCGGACTGAAGGCCCAGCAACGTCCAAATCCATGTCGCAGCCCAGGTTAATGCACTCCCGCTTGTATCCTGTCTTGGTTTTAGCATTTTCCCCCCAGTGTCAGGGGAGAAGGATGAATGGAGGGTCAGCTTCAGTCCACATGTTAACTGATCTCCCATAGTAATCTCGGTGCCTAGAGTGTTGTCAGTGTTCCATTTCCTTGTAAATGTCAGGCCATATTCGCTCTATCTGTACGTGGTTTCCAGACTGCCTGTCACTTTGGTGGTCTAAGTGTTGGCTGAGCCTGAGCTTGTAAATTCCAATCCATTCTCAGATTTTGTTTTCAAATCAGGTTTTATTAAGCCAAATCCATATCCCTTGGTGAAGACATGCTTGGCAGATTTGCCAAGATTAGCATATGTGAGTGGCACGGCCACCTTCTGCTCAGAGACAATGCCAGTGGGCTCAGAGGTCTATGTTGAGGGCTATGGCTCCTCTACCTATTTTTAAAAACATTCTAGACACAAACTCCCTAGCAGTCAGCTCCAGGCCTAGCCGGCCTTAGAAGAGACCTCATAATTTATTTTCTACCTTCTACTGTTCAGCTACATGTTATGTTGGAGGAACATAAAACAATGTTACTGAAAATATATGTCAACATACTAATGATACATAACGATTTACTTTTGCCCTAATTACCCTTCTAAATGAAGAATTACAGATGTATTACTAGAGACAATGAATTATTTCTTTTCCAGAAAGTAAAGCTATTTGCTTTTTACTAAATGAACAAGTTAACAACAACAAAAAAGCACCAAGTACACGACCAATTAAAATGAAACTTAAACTAGCATGCTCTCTCTTCCGAAATAATAACAAAAATGCTATGGGATAAGTAAATTAATAGCTGAAAAATATTAACTCAACAAAATAATATTTTACTAAAATAGTTTATTGCAGTAAGATTTTCACTGTATTCAAAATCAATACAAAGTAAGTTTTTAAAATTATATAGGTACATACAAATGATTAAAACTATGTAATTAGGTGAGTAAACAGCATCAACACAATTTTAGCCTCTAAATCAATATGTAACTTTCTAAGTCTTGCTAATAAAACCTTAAAAAATATAGTGAAGAAATAGCAAAGGAAAAATAGTTCATCATAGTTGTTGAAATTTACTACTTCCATAAGAATAAAAAAGTCTTCCATCAAGGTATATTTGAGACAAATAATTTATTATTTTGAAGGGTAGCTAGAGAAAAGTCAGATTCACTTCTGTTTACAGCAGTCTAGGGAACATTATAATTAAACAGCGTATTTTCCCAAAATTCACACATCCTAGACCTATGTCTCCAACAGATATTTTTCCTCAGTGTTAATATGGCAAAGTACACTGAATTTCATATTCATATATATATGTATATAAAATATCTACATTGATTTTTAGTCAGTTTGGAACGAATGTCCATGTGTAACAAATTATTAACAATTCTGATATTTGCACATGTTTACATATATGTGCCCACAAAAACTGGTCTGTTGATGAATCTAAAAAAATATATTAAGATGCCAAATAAATTGATTTCATTATGAAATGAAGACTTTTATTAAGAATATATTTTATCAGACATTTTGATAACAAACTGTTACTCTAAGTATAGGTGATTTACCCAGTGTATTTTAAAAAGTAAACGAATCCCCACTGTAGTTTTTCTTGAAGGAAAAATCATTTCTCCAGTTGCTGAGGGGTACTAAAAGCTTCATACACATTAGCAGCAAAGTCTTTCACTTGCTCCATTGTCAACAGATCCTAGCAAAGATGATAATGTAACATTATAGGTTGCAAAAAGCACACAAAATTTGAATTAATTTCTGCAATCAAGTGATGAATTCAGTTCTAAGTTTTGTGGTAAAGGCCAAGAGGCAAACCATTTAAGAAAATGAGTAGTTTTTCTTGTAATAAATTCTAGAAGATAGTTATTATTTAGGTTCTTATATGAGGGATGATGGTATCATAAGCGTTCAAGTGTGACTTTGAGGGACAAAAACCCCAAATAGTCTTCAAATGAATTTTTGTGTATGTCAAGTGCTAGATAAGTATCTGTTGAATAAATAACTATAGGAGTAAAGGTACTTTTGCTAGAAGCTGACATAACATGGTTAAGGGCATATTACTTTCTAGAAGATCTAACATACGGTATGAATATAGGTAGCAAGTGCATATTTTACATATACACACACATATGAACCACACATACACTATAGCGTAAGGGTTCTTAACACCCTAAGGGATTTGCGAATGTAAAGATAAGAAAAAACTACATCTTCATTTTTATTAACTTCTAACCAAAATCTGGTATCTCTTTCAATTATGAATGTAGGCAACAAACTGTGATGATATTAGCAGGTTGTATGACTTTGTATTCAATAGAAATCACAGGCAGTTTCATGTCATATGACAGTTGTGGAAGTTATCAGAACTCTCATATCTTGGTATTTAATGCATGAATAAAGAAGCAATACTGCTATATCATAAACTTAATTTTAAAAGAAATTTTGAAAACTATATATAATTGGTTTCCTTTAATTATGTATTTTACTATATGCACTTATACATATTGTTCTGAGAAGGGGTCCATAGACTTCACCAGCCTGTGAAAGGGTCCATGACAGAAAAGGTTGAGAACCTCTGAAATGTGAAGGAAACCTGGCCTTAGTGATCTCTATTTCTTAAGTATCAGAAAATCCAAGTGAGGTTTAGACATGTCCTAATCTCAATCAATTCATGGTTAAATTATCTCATCAGAGAATTTGATGTTATTTAGTTTCAAGTATTCTAGGTGTTCAATGAAACAGGTTTAGATCAATGTTTCTCAAACCAGAATTTACAGACATGCTTTCAGGGGCCCAAGATTTGAGGGGAAATTTTGTGTTTTGATTTCTATGAAAATGTAAAGAAAACTCAAGCACGCTCTTGATTATTGAGAAGATAAAACATATAACCTACTGTTGTTCCTGATTTTAGGGCATGTTTATATTTATGCTCTTATTGGCTTTAAGTAACATTACTTTAACTGTCTTGTGCTAATGAGAAAAGAACAGAGGCAGAAAATCTTTCAAATGAAGGCCAAATCATGTAAAACACATGATACAAATGAAGCTTTCAGAATAGTTACAGTAGATTAAAAAAAAATAATAATAATAATAGCAAGTCAGCTTTAGAAAATGCAGGCTGAATGCTCAACAGCATGAACAGCAGCAGACAGGTCCACATTCACTTTGGCACAACAAATTATTAACAGTAGCCATCAGCCATATTATAGAACAATCTGCTTATTTTTCGTAATTTAGATTATACTTGATAATAAAACTGCTTTGGTTTAGAGTTATGAAAAAACTCTAATCTTAAGGATCTTATAGAGTTTTAAATTTATACACTAAAAATGATTTAAACACTGGAGGACTGTGGTATATTTGGGTACATTGTATGTGAGGTGTATGGACAAGTCTCAGAAACACTACCATTGTAGTGCAAAAGCAGCCATAAACAACACATAAACCAATGGGCATGCTGTCACCCAACAAAACTTACAAAAGCTGGTGCTTGGCTGGATTTGGCTCATAGGTCATAGTTAGTTTATACCAGCTTTATAATAAAGCCTTCAATCTGTTCAAATACTGTATCCTGATGCAGCTTCCAGGATGTTTTCAGTAGTCCGAGATAAAAATTATGTATCACAGGGTTGGTTCACATTATAAAAGCTCTTTCCTCATGTTAATCTGAAAGCAATCTGAAATAATTTATCTCCTGCTTATGTTATTTGAAAACTATTTGAAAATAATTTGAAAAAACACCTTTCTCGATTGTTTTCTGATTCTCCCATTCCCTACCTTTACGAACTACCATCCTAGTATCTTCTACCACAGGGGTCAGCAAAGTACAGCCTGTGGGCCAAATCCACTGCTGCCTGTTTTTGTATATAAAGTTTTGTTGAAACAGCCACACTCTTTTGTTCATGTATGTTTCTGACTGCTTTCACACTGCTAGAGCAGATATGAATAGTTTCTGTAGAGAATGTATGTTGCATAAAGTATGTATCATCTGGCCCTGTACAGTTTGCCAACCCCTGTTCTACAGCATTCCCACAATAGGCTCTCCTACACACCACTGTAGTCGAAGTAATAGCAGTAATTTGAAAGGATTAATTTTATGTAAATTAACATTCTAATCAAGGCAAAGAAAGGCTTTACAAAAAGATAAGTGGAAATAGTAGAGCACACGTTAAGAAGACTACTTGGTATTTTAACTCATAAATTATAGTCTAAAAAATTAAACTATAATTGTTATAGCCTTGTCAATCAATGGTCTAGTATATACATTTAATATACATCCAGTTACACTAAAAAACTTTACTAAACATTAGTATCAATGGTGTTTTTACTGTACTGAAACATTTGTTTTTATTATCAATTATATCGATTTTAATTAAAGTGTACTGCATAAAATTTAAGTATTAAGGTTGATGATGCTTTATGCTTGGTTGTCATTTCCACTCATCTGTCAAAATGAACAGCCTACTGGCCAAGTCAGGGACCTCCCCAGAAGAGGACAAAGGTAAAGGTAAAGTTTAAATGCCCCAAGTTATGACCTTTTTCTCACATTGATATAGATGTGAAGCTTAAAATTCAGTAAAATGAGATCAGTCTTATTCACTATTTCTTCTGCAATATGAGTGCCCAGCTCTTATGGGTGAGAAAGAGAACAGAAGCCTGAAGAGTCCACTGCGGGAAAATGTGCGTGTGAAGGACAGGCTGATGACACCACCGTGAAAGGAGGAAACAAACTCTTAGTCTCAGTGCTCTCCACATTATCAGGAGTAAAAAGTCTAGAGAGAGGATACACTAAACTATCTGAGACAAGTTACACTAAGAAGACGTCAGCTTTATTCTTAGGCCATAGGGTCTCTTCTCATTGTACATTATTGAAGCAGTTTGCAATTGGTATTGCAAACAATTTTTTTAACTTATAACACAGTTTTCAAGTTCGCACATGACTCAGAAATTCAAAGTTATTTTGTTTATAATATCTGTCTGACTCAATGAATTAGTGAATTACTCAATGCATTCCAAATGGAAATGAAGAAAGAAGACAGAGTTATAGGCAGTCTGATAAAACATTTAAATGACCCACTGTTTATGGAACTTTTAGTGAGCATATTATTGATGCACTATTAACAGTACATTTTATTAATCACTAAAATGACTTACTTCTCCAAAAATTTTTTTAGTTTTTCTCAAAATGTGTAGAACGGGATCCTTGATCTGCCTCAAGGCTCAATCTTCTTATTAGCACAACTTAATGCAAAACATTCATACTATATAAATTCAACTGACCACTATAATATACCTGGTCTAAAATGTAGTCCCAAAGCGTTGGACTACAACACGGAGAAAGATACTCCAAACTTACACATTCGCTATAATCCATTATTACTCTCATGGGACACTCTACCACACTCTACATGTAGTTCCAAGTTCTGTGTTTTTTTGAAAAAACATCTCAGCAGAGAATGTAAGTTTATCTTAGACACACATGACCACCACCCATGAATACAATTTGCTTTTAATAACACTCCCAAGCTTTCTCCTTACCTGAACAAAATGGCTAGGTGTTTCACTGCAAACTGAATGGATCTGTCCGTTTACTATTGGAATTATCTTAGCTAAAGGCAGGCTGACACTGGAAAGACTGAAAAATCATCACAGTAATGATTATTTTCTGAAATGACCTCATAGGACTTTAACATCTTAATTATAAAAGTAATACATAGCCATTGAAGAATATTTTTGGAAATCTATTAAAAAGGAAAAAAACCCCACAATTCTATCGCTTAGAAATAACAACTCTAATTGACATCATGACCAATTTCTTCTGGCTTTTTTTTTACACGTCTTTGTTTTGTTGTGTCTACCAAAAACCTCTAACCTCCTAAGCATACTGTTTTTGCATTTTTATTGTTATGAGTTTTTTCCATCTTATTAAAAGTTCTAAAGTGTTTGTCTGATTGTTTTTTAATGACTATACAGTAATCTGTCCTCTAGCTGTGACAATTTATATCATGAGCTCCCTAGAGTTGGGTATTTCAGTTTTTGCCTAAATTTTCTTAATCTAAATAACTTTTTGTATAAACATGAAATCACTGGGTCAAAGGGTATGACTGTATCTGCTCCATTATGCCTTCTTTCAACATCCAACATTACCCTTTTCTTTAATCTTTCTACATCTGATAGGTGAAAATGGTATCTTACAGGTTAAATATGCATTTCTCTTAATTACTAACAATGTTGGGTATTTCCCCCCTACTCCAGTGAACCACACCATTATCTATCAGGCTCTAGAAGCAGAAAATATGGGCATTATCCCTGGCACTTCTTTCTCTTGTCTGTATCCAATCAGATATTCTAAAGATTTCTCAAAAGAAATCTTTTAATGATCTTAAAATCTTTTGAAAATCCTTGTCACTTCTTTCTCTTGCCTATATCCAAATAAAGAAGTGCCAAGAATTCTTCCCATTGCCAAAGAGATTCCAAGCTGAGCAATTATCTCTTGCCTGGACTACAGCAACAACTTTTTAACTTGTTAGAGCACAACATTTGTTGGATGCATAAATGAATACATGTACGTATCACTGTATGTATGTGATATAATGACTTAAACAACAGGACTCATTTTTGTGTTGGGCTTGTATATTTAGTCTTATTAAATATGACATCTCATACATTTCAACCTAGGGCTGCACTAGAAATTTCCTGTTAAATATCATGCAAGTGCCGAAGCTAGGGTGTACAACCAGTGTGCTATGCTGAGATTTGAGGCAATGCTTAAAAAAGAATAATGGATGTGGGAAGATTTATGTATTCCTGAGGGAAGCAGGCATTATTTTTTTCATGGTACCTTTGTATATTTTTTTCATGGTACCTTTGTAGCATTTCTCAAAATCTATCATGATTTTGATTACTTGATTGCTCTGTCTCCCCCTCACTATCATGGAAGCTCCATGAGGTTACATACCATGTCTATCTTATGCACTGTATTGTCCCAGCACATAGTAAAGGGTCTTGTGTACAGCGGACATCCAATACATACTTGTTGAATTGATTAATAAGTCTTCATTCATCCACTGCTGTGTCTTGCCCCAATCCCTGTTTCCCCAATTCCTTCTCCACAAAGCAGTCAAAGAAATCATACAATGTAATTACATCACTTTCCTGCTCAAAACTCTCCAGTGGCCTTCCAGTGTTCTCAGATGACAGCCATATCTGTATGTGCTGCGTTTTCCAGCTTTGTCTGACACCACTCTTCTTCTAGTTCTAGAAGTGTTCAGCTACCATGCCAGCCTCTTTACAGGTCTTAAAACGTACTTAGGTGGCTTCGAAATCTTTGCCGTGTGGCTTCTGCCCAGAATGTCAACTGCCCCACTGCTGTCTAGGGTCATATTTAATCGCTTCCAATCTTAGTTCTCAGTTCAAATTATTTCCTCAGGAAAACTGCTTGACTGTCCACTTTTGTTTAAATTTTTCTATTATATGTTCAGTGTTCTTCTCCTTTATAACACTTCTCATAGTTTATACGATTATATTTACTATTTCCCCAACTAGACTGTAAGATCCATGGGAACACAAACCTAATACAGTGCCTGATTCATAGCATGTGTTCAATAAATCTTAGATTAACAAATTGGCCATTTCCATCTGCTCTTTTGTGAATTATCTGTGCCTTTGATGCACATTTTCTACGAAAGAAAATTTGTCTTTCCTTAGGTGTTTGCTCCCTTAATTGATGTGCAAAAGTTCTGCATATAACGTCATTACACTCATGTATTATATACATATATATACACACACACACAGAGCAAACATTTCCTCCTATATATTATTTGCATTTAATATTGATGAAAAGCTTATAAAAGCTTGTTTGATCTATAAGTTTTAAAAATTACACAGTCAAACCTATCCTTATTTTATATAAAGTTCTTTACTTTCATTCTTAGAAATACCTTCTCCGTCTTGAGGTCACATAAAGATTCACCTGTTTTCGATCAGTTCATTTGATTTTACTTAGTATATTTAAAGGTTTAAACCTCCTGAATTTTATTAGTCATTGTAAAATGACTAATTGTTATTTGTCTTACTAACGTACATTTTGCCCACAATCATTACTAACATCCTACATATTTTAGGGCTACTTCTGGATTTTATATTCTATTTCACTGACTTACCTATTATTTTATGAGTAACATTAATAATTATACCTGATATTATATATTATACAGGAAAAGCATATTCATTGCTCTTCTTTTCCAGTAATTGTTTAAACATTCTCACTCCATTATTCCTCCAGACTACCTTTATTATCATTTGTCAGGTTTAAGATGAAAAAAATCAACCATCCTCTAATCTCCAATAGAATTTTGATAATATTTTGATTACAGATTAATTTTGGAGGCTAATTTTACACTTTTTAGTTGATTCTCTTGGGTTTCTAAGTATAAAGTCTGTCACCTTCATGTAACAATAGCATTTTCTTCTCCCTTTTCAAAGTTGATATCATTTTTAAAGATAGCATGAGTTTAACTTAGAAAACCAACAGTCAACTAAGAGTTTATTAAAATGGTAAGAACACTCAGTAAATTGTCTATTTTCCTTCTTTTTTCACTATCCAACAGTAAAAGTTACCTATTTTCAAGATATAAGTATAGAAAAAAATCAGTTGCTTTCCTTAATTGGATCTCAACATTGGTCTTCTCCTAGCCTTACTCCATTAGATAGAATAATAGAATGACGCTGAATAATCTGTCAATAGTGACCATCTTTATACTGTTTTTGAACTTAATGGAAATCATTCTAGTTTTACTATTAAGTATATTAGCTTTTGATTTCAAATACTCTTTTTTATTTTTTACTTTTAAGAGACAGGGTCTTGTTCTGTCACTCAGACTGGAGTACAGTGGCATGATCATAGCTCACTGTGGCCTTGAACTCTGGGGCTCAAGCAATCCTCTTGATGGTTTTTAAAATTTTTGTAGAGACGGGCGTCTTGCTATGTTCCACAGGCTGGTCTTGAACTCCTAGCCTCAAGCAATCTTCCTGCCTTGGCCTCCAAAAGCATCGGGATTACAGATGTGAGCTATCACACCTGACTCAAATATTATTTTATTACATAAAAATGTATTTTTTATTTCTAGTAAGAGGTTTTATTCATAATAAATGTTGTTTTATTGAATGTCTTTTCAGCAACACTGAAGATAATGTTTTTTTATCTTATTAGCTTATTAATGTTATGGATTACCAAAACAGCTTTTCTAGTTTTAACTCTCCTTTTATTCTTAAACCTTAATTAATCATAGTGTTGGAGAGTAATTAAAATTAAAAATCTATCTCAGATAGACATTATTGAACACCTGGCTTTACCACTTGACCTGAAGTAATTTAATTTTTCTGTGTCTTAGTCTCCTCACCTGGAAAATGAAGAATACTAGCATGTATTTCCTAGGATTATTGTAAGAATTCAATGAGATATATTCCGAAAAATACCTATCATCAAACTAGCACACGGAAAAAGTATTAGCTGCCATTATTATTGTAATATACCTCTGGTATATTACACTTTTGACTTTTAAATATCCATTATACATTATATTATATGCATATGTAATACATATAAGTTGCATATTTTTATATACATAAATATAAAAAATCAAAGCCTTTATTAGTTTACTTCATTTTTCAGTTGATTCTCTTCAGAGTTCTGGCTTATTAACCATAATACACATAAATAATGTACTTTGTGTCTTTGCCAATAGTTAAAAACCTTACTTCTGTCTTTTTTTTTTGGCGGGGGGTTCTCACTCCTTTGTCCAGGCTGCAGTGCAGCAGCACCATCACGACTCATTGCAGCCTTGACTTCCTGGGCTCAGGTGATTCTCCCACTTCAGCCTTCCAATTAGCTGGGACCACAGGCATGTGCCACGTGCCCAGCTAATTTTTATAGTTTTTGTAGAGATAGGGTCTCTCCCTATGTTTCCCAGGCTGGTCTTGAACTCCTGGGCTAGTGTAATCCGCCCATCTCAGCCTCCCAAGGTGCTGGGATTACAGGCCTTAGCCATTTGTTTTTTCTTTACTTACTATGATGGCTAGACTTTCACAACATATTAAACAATGATGGCAATAGGCTTGATGGAAATGTTTCTAGCGTTCAATCATGGAGCATGAAGTTGATTATTGAAATGAAATAGAAAAACTTATATAGAAAATATCTGAGTGCCTTGTATGAGTAAAGAGATATGAAATGGCACAAGACAGTCTTTGACTTTTGAGAGGAGGCTTAAAATGTAATTGAGGAATAAAACTCCAATTCAAGGTAGCACATGTAAGTTGCATATGAAAGTGTAGATAATGAATTCTATAGCTCAGAAAACAAACACCATCATGGCTGATGTGGCTGTAGTATAATTTTTACAATTCTTCAGTGTACAAAATCACGTATGTGCTTATGTTAAAATAACTATTATAATTACGTATCACCACTTGCAAAATAACGAATATCTTGCTATATACGGTTATAGTGAAATTTTATTAATTGAGCACCTTGATTTATACAATATATAGGATTGGTCTTGAGCCGAAATTTATTTTTGTATAACTTAAACATTTTTTTAAGACTTTAGATTGATATTTAAATTACTTCAGAAAACAAACTTTATGTCTGTAAGCATTCCAAATGCTTAATGTCAATGTCAAATTTTTTCTGTACAATAAAGAAGGGTCTCAGAGAATCGGGTAAATAACTTCTGGCCCTATGCATTTAAGAATTAAATTGGATATCGCACATACATATTGCCTATCAATTACTGTGTCCCCAATCAAAAAAAAAAATTTTAAAGCTACTTCAAAGAATGTGTCTCAAATTTTAATGAATGAGTTTACAGTCAGTCAACATTAATTTAGTACCCGTTATATTCTGAGTTTTGATATAAAAAACGGCAAAATAGAAATCCTTAAAGAATGTAAATTCTAATATGAGACCAAAAATACTTGTGTTGGGATAATAAAGATAAAAAAAACCGTAAGATACCTTCTGGCATACAGAAGTCCATGATTTAGTAATAGTTACGATTAAAATCACTAACAGTTGCACTAACTAAATCACTAACAGTTCCTAATTCTATAATAAGGACTGGAATGAATATATTTAAGTATTTGTAGAACTATAGGAGCTAATTCATCAAATGAGAATCTACACCAACAATGCTCGGTTATTATAAGGACCAAAGTATTGAATTTTGCAGACCAAAATGGCCTGCAGTAATGGAATAACATTAGAGAATGCATTAAAATTAAAATACATTGTGAGTTTTGTATTCTAAAGTGTTAAAAAAAAAAAACAATAATTGGAATTCAACTTATAGAAAGGTAATTTCACAACTTAAGTACTTCAATATAGTGGAAAAGTTTTTGGAAGACTGCAAGTTTTAATACTGAAACCAAGAAGGAGCTTCTGCTAGTGAAGAAGTTGTTGGTTTAACAGAGTTTAATTTGTTAAAAAATGAGGCACTTGAATTTACTAGGTTTGTTGTTATCTGGAACAAAAAGGCAAAGCACCATTTTTTTAGAGCATTCATTAGTATAACATTTTTATACATCATCTTACCTATTCATAGAGTTACCATGTTGCAGGTCCTGTTCAGTAGGTCGAAAGAACTCAGCCATATTGTCTAGAAGTCTACTAAAACCTCGGTTTAAACAGGTATTCAAAACTGTACTAAAATCTGGGCTATACAAAATAGAAGTACAAGTTACTTTTTAGATTCTGAATGGAAGAAGAAAACAAATTCAATAATAATGTGGTTACCTTTGAAAGCCACCAACGTTTTTAGTCATAATCTAATACTGTAAAAATATATCAAGGAGTCAACCTTTAAAAAGTAAGTATTTAAAAATGAGCTTATTTAGCACAACATAAGGAGAATATTCATCCACTTCCGATTTTTTTATACTAGTCAGCACTTTGTACAATGAATTTTTTAAAAAATATCAATACTAGTACTACTAATTTTGAGGAAACTCTTAAATTTCCTTATAGTCATAGATTGGTTGGCTTTACATCCTCTACCATGATATTTCAGTGAGACAGAAAATATTATTATCGTGTACAGATGAGGAACTGATACTTGAAGGAAGAAGAAACTTGACTAAAGGCATGTGATAAGTAAATTGGGGAGCTTGAATATGAGACCAGGGCTTCTTGATCTTAATTATATGCTCTTAGTTCCTCACAAAACTCTTTAATATAAAGAATAATATATAAAGATGCTACGAAAGCTAGAAAATACCTAGTTATGTTCAAGTTTCTTGACTAGAGTGTGCATGTGTATGTGTGTATCTTTTATCTTTTTTCCTTAGTCGTCTCTCTTTTTAAAAGCATTTTAACGGCTTTATTGAAGTAGGACTTAGAGGGCATAAAATTTACCCATTTTAAATGCACAAGTCAATGATTTTTAGTAAATTTGCATAATTGTGTGACTATCGCTACAATTCAATTTTCGAACATTTTTGTCACCCATTAGGCCCATTTCCAGCCAATCCTCATCTCACTCTTAACTCTAGGTAACTATTAATCTACTTTTGGTCTATACAGTTTTCTGGACATTTCATAGAAACAGTCATACACACGTGGTCTTTCGTGTCTGGCTTCTTTCACTTAGCATAATGTTTTGAAGGTTCTTCTATACTGCAGCACGTATCAATGGCTTGTTCCCCTTTTTTGCTACATAGGGCTCCACTGTATGAATACATCACATTTTATACTTTCGTTAGTTAATAGAAATACAGATTGTTTCTACTTTTTGGCTATTGTGAGTAATGGTGTTACGAAATTTCTTAACAAGTTTTTGTCTAGAGATGTTTTCATTCTTTTGGGTGGATACCTAGGAGTGGAATTGCTGGGTTGTATGGTAATTTGGGCTGAACTTTGTTCTTTTAAAGGTAATATGGTAAGGTTCCAAGAAGAAAAATGATTAAGGGGATGGAAGCTGAAGAAATGGAAACTGAAGAAAAGATCATCATAGTACCTACCTCCTAGGGTTACTGTAAGGTTTAAGTGAGTTAAGATAGGTAAAGCAGTATAGAACAGTGCTTTGCTGCATAAGCACTCAAAAATGTTAATTTTTATTCTTCCTAATGAATTGAATGCATTTAGGCCAGTGAAAGAAATGAGAAATAGGTAAGCTTGCTTCCCATTTCACACACATAAAAACAGAAGCAAAGAGAACTTCTACATACTTGTCCCACCCATCTACCCACTTACATGCATCTGACCTATCCTCAGTCGTCCCTACCTGACTCCTAAACTATTTTACTGTGTATTGAATCTCATTCCTTTCCCCTATTCGAAGTTCTTTGTTCTTAAAATTACCCTGCTTTCCTACATCAATTTCTCCCTCTCCTATCAATTCAGTAAATACTTACTGAGCATCTACTACATGCAAGGCACTGTTCTAAGAGCTGAACATACATTGGTGAACTAAACAGACAAAAATTAGTCATCTCATGGAGTTTAGTAGAAAGGTGTATATAAAAAAATGTTAAAGTCAAAATCTCCTGGCTCCCATATTCCCCTTAAATGCTGTTCTATTTCTCAGAATCTCTCAAAGCAAAATGTTGAAACAGTTGTCTGTGCTTGGTCTCTGCTAAACTCTAATTCTTTTGAATTAGCTTATCTCCACCACTGCTCCTCTGAAACTTCTCAACAAGATCACTTAACAACTCCATCTAATGTTATTTCTCTGTCTTTATCTCCTTTGGCCTTTCAGGATCATTAGACCCAATTAATCAGTCTCCTTAAAACATTTCTTCAATTGTCTTCCAAAATACCTCATTATTTTGGTGTTTCTTTTCTTTCGCTGGCTCAACAACTCCATCTAATGTTATTTCTCTGTCTTTACCTCCTTTGGCCTTTCAGGAGCATTAGACCCAATTAATCAGTCTCCTTAAAACATTTTGTCAATTGTCTTCCAAAATACCTCATTATTTTGGTGTTTCTTTTCTTTCGCTGGCAGCTCCTGCTCAGTCTCCTTTGCTGGCTCTTCCCCCATCCCAAACTCTAAATGTTGGAGTGCTCTATGACTCAGTTGTCTTCTAGTCTCTATCTGTTCCTATCCCCATTACTTTAAATACCATATGCAAAGTGATTACTCCCTGCTGGGAGCAAGCCGCCCCCCCTCCCCCCCGCAAAATCTGGCCATAAACTGGCGCCATAAACAAAATCTCTGCAGCACTGTAACATGTTCATAACGGCCCTAACACCTGAGCTGGGAGGTTGTGGGTTTATGGGAATGAGGGCAAGGAACACCTGGCCCGCCCAGGGCGGAAAACCGCTTAAAGGCATTCTTAAGCCACAAACAACAGCATGACCGATCTGTGCCTTAAGGGCGTGTTCCTGCTGCAGTTAACTAGCCCAACCTATTCCTTTAATTCGGCCCATCCCTTCGTTTCCCATAAGGGATACTTTTAGTTAATTTAATATCCATAGAAACAATGCTAATGACTGGTTTGCTCTTAATAAATATGTGGGTAAATCTCTGTTCAGGGCTCTCAGCTCTGAAGGCTGTGAGATCCCTGATTTCCCACTTCAGGCACCTCTATATTTCTGTGTGTGTGTCTTTAATTCCTCTAGCGCCGCTGGGTTAGGGTCTCCCCGACCAAGCTGGTCTAGCAACCCCCAATGTTGTATTTGTAAACTAACTCTTTAATTCCAGACTTGCATATTCAATTGCCAACAGGCATATAACCACTTGGATATGCTTAACACTGCCAAAATGTAAATAGCAACTCCTATTTCCTCAAATGCTCAGCCCCAATACCTACGAGTTATCCTTGTCTCCTCTTTCATAACCCACACCAAATAATTCCGCAAGTACTAGTGGTTCAATCTAAAAAATAAATCTATTATTTAGCCTCTTGTTATTGCCACCAATGCTACCATCCAGTCCTAACTACAACTGTTTCTTGATTAGAATCCTTCAACTCTTGAAACTGGTTCCCTCCTTCTATTCTTATGTCTTTATAGTCAACTTACCATAGAGAAATGAGGTCTTTTATAAACACAGATGATGTCATTGCCCTGCTTAAAATTCTCCAATGGCTTCCCATACATCAAGAACAAAAAACAAATTTCTTATCATGGATTACAAGGTTCAACATACTCCGGAGTTTCCATCTATGTCTCCAATCTCCCTTCCCTATTGCTTTTCTCATTCACTGTGCTCCAGCCAACAATGGCCTCCTTGCTATTCCTTGAACAGGCCAAGCATTAGGATCACTGCAACTGTTCTTCTGCCTTGAACTGTATTCTTCTGGGTTATAAGGTTAACTTCCACAGTATATATTCAGGTCTCTGCTCAAATGGCATCTCCTCAAAGAGGCCTTTTCTGATAAACCTAATACAAACAGCATCCCTGGTCACTCTCTAACCCCTTAACCTGCTTTGTGTTTCATCAATAAAGTTTTACATACTTGACATTATATCAGATTTATTAGTTTATTATTTTTCTCTCCCACTAACATACAAATTCCAATAGGGATGAAGACCTAGCATTTAGAATAGTACCTAATATACCACAGACAGTCAATACATAGTTAATGAATAATTCAATGAAATAAATGAATTAACTGAATGAACAAATTATTTCTATCTATGAAATGTAGAAATTTCAATCCAAACAAGCTCCTGAGGGTGGAGGACTAGGGCAATACATTTGCCTATAACTGCTAGCATAGTAAAGTAATGGGAGTATAAATCATTGCCTGGGAGGCAGTTGCCAATGAAGTAAGAACAAATACCTGGGAAACATTGATGGCTTTTTTTGTTTTGTTTGTTTGAGACAGGATCTTACTCTGTTGCCCAGGCTGGAGTACAGTGGCATAATTACGGCTCACCATAGCCTCAACCTGCCAGAGCTCAGGTGATCCTTCTACCTAAGCCTCCTGAGTTAACTGGAACCACACGTGTGCACCACGATGCCTGGCTAATTTTTTTTTCTTTTGTCTAAGATGGGGTTTCTGCTATGTTACCCAGGCTGGTCTTGAACTCCCAGGCCCAAGCAATCTACCCACCTTGGCCACCCAAAGTGCTGGGATTACAGGCATGAGTCACTGCACCAGGTTGGAAACACTGATATTTAAAGGAAAGACAGAGATAGAAAAATCTAAGAAATGATCTGAGAGGTAGGAGAAAAATACAGATTATACTGTCATGAAAGTCATGTGAGCAAAGAATTTCAAGAAAGGCAGTGTCAAGTATCAGAGAAAGGTCAAGTAAGATGAACATTACAGATGCATTGTAATTCATTCATTTATACAATGATATGGCAAAAGACCACTGATGACCTTCTCCAGAGCTTCATGAAATGATGTGGCGAAAATCTGAATAAGAAAAAAGTGGACATTCCTACTGTAGAAAAACAAAAGACTGGAACTCGATAAATTCAGATAGTAGAGTTAGTAGCTGAGTTACCCTAAGAAATCCCTGCTTCCCTCCAGTTTGAGTAGGAAATCCTATCTAAAGGCTGGAGAACAGAGTCAAAAATTTAATTTTAATATCATATTATACTGACTATATTGTTCAAGAAAAACTAAAAAATGGTCTCAAGTACATTCAACTTACACACATATTTTTCCTGTTACATGAAGTATACATACCTTTCCAACATGTCTCTAGTTTCATTGAGAAGTTTAATAGTGGTAATGTCTCGAGGAGAAAGTCCACAGGCCTATAGAATTAAAATGTCACACTTCAGGTTTTCAAACATTAGCATGGGGTTATGATGAAACTAATCACATTCATAAAATAAAGAGTTCAGGAAATCTAAAAGTCTATGTTCTATCAACAATAAAAAAAGTTAGATCTCCCTTCCCCCCCAAAAAAACCTGTAATGGTTTATGTGCGCAAATAAGTAGAATTTAAGACATGAGTAAAAGTAAATTACACTTAGTAAAATCTTTGTTTATCTGGCCCTTCTTGGATAGATTTCTAGCATAGTTAGACAAAGAAGAAATAGGTTTTGAGTTTGCAGAGGTCTGGGTTTGTTCTTTTTAAAATTGAATTTCATTATTATTATTTTTTTGAGACAGGGTCTCACTCTGTCATCCAGGTTGGAGTCCAGTGGCATGATCATAGCTTAAGTAACCTTGAACTCCTGGGCTCCAGTGATCCTCCTGCCTCAGCTTCCTAAGTAGCAGTTAGGCTACAGGCACACGCCACCATGCTAATTTTTCATTTATTTTTTGTAGGGGTAGTGTCTTGTTATGTTTCCCAGGCTGGTCTCGAACTCCTGGCCTCAAGTTATCCTCTTGCCTTGGCCTCCCAAAGCATTTTTTTTTTTTTTAAGAGACAGACTGGCATTGCCCAGTCTGGAGTACAATGGTGCAACCAAAGCACACCACAGACTCAAACTCCTGAGCTTAAAAATTCCTCCCTCCTCAGCCTCCTGAGTAGCTGGGACTATAGCTGTGCACCACTATGCCAATCTGGCTTATTTTTAAATTTTTAATTTTTTTTTTTTTTTTTTGAGACGGAGTCTGGCTCTGTGGCCCCGGCTGGAGTGCAGTGGCCGGATCTCAGCTCACTGCAAGCTCCGCCTCCTGGGTTTACGCCATTCTCCTGCCTCAGCCTCCCGAGTAGCTGGGACTACAGGCGCCCGCCATCTCGCCTGGCTAGTTTTTTTTATTTTTTTAGTAGAGACGAGGTTTCACCGGGTTGGTCTCGATCTCCTGACCTCGTGATCCGCCCGTCTCGGCCTCCCAAAGTGCTGGGATTACAGGCTTGAGCCACCGCGCCCGGCCTAAATTTTTAATTTTTAGAGACAAGATCTCGCAATGTTGCCCGGGCTGGTCCCGAACTCCTGGACTCAAGTGATCCTCCCCGTCAACCTCCTATGTTTTTTTCCTTCATCAGTAAGAGATTTTATCAAGATATGTGTGTGTGTCTTTTTACATCAATCTAGTCTGAGACTCTATGTGTCTTTTCAACCTTAATTTTGAGGTTTTAATTCAGTTCAGTAAGATCTGGTCCATCATTTCTCTCTTCATCTATTCTTTTGAATTGTTTTCTTTTTGGTCCTGTTTTGAATTTTAAAAACTGTAAATTACTTTAGAGTCCTAAAAAGATTTTTTAACACTCTTATTGCATCTCCTTGAGATTCTATTTTGTAAGCTGTCTCCTGTTTCATTAATTCTGTTCCATCTGTTCTGTTTGATCAGTTTAGTCTCTATCTTTCAAGTTACTGGGTTTCCTTAAATGGGGTGCAACATTTTTTTTTGGCCTACTCATGAATATAGGATCTCTCAGCACCTAAACAGGTTCATCTTTGGGGTCTCTGGGAATGGGAAATGCTGCAGGCAATGGGAACTCCTGCAGGCAATGTAAACAAGGCATTCTGTTCTAACAGGTCCTCTACGCTGAGGTATGGCATAGGGGGCCTCTCTGTTCTAAGGCTTTTCCAGTTGTCAAGAGCGAGCTGTTCTCCCAATTACAAAGAATGAGTGCAAACCAGCAGACAAATGAAAAACTAGTAATTTAGGAAATGAGCCATATAACCTGCAATCTGGCATTTTTAGTATTCTTAATCAATGAATAACTTATATAACAACTATCCAGGACACACCAGGGTTTAGCAACACTATGGTTGATAATTTTTGGATTAGACCTTGTTGTTTCTCAAGTGGATGACTATAACCTCCTCAGTCCATTTTTGTACTTTCATCATTAACTTTTTTAAAAAGCAAAGGTGATTGTGTTACTGGACTGGTTAAAATCTACCTTTCTTTGTCTACAAATTGGAGTTCAGACTCCTTATCTTGGCATACAAAGCTCTTTATAATCTTGCCCCAACCTTCAGCTCTATGTTCTGCTACTTGATCTGATACAAAAATACGCTGTAGCCCACTAATTGAATTTGTATCTTCAGTTCCCCAGGTGTAATAAACATGCCTTACTCATTTTACATCCCCAGCATACATCACAGTATGTACTGTCACATACCTGATAATAAAAATGTACTAAATAGCTAAAATTGTTAAGTGCTTCTAACTAGAAATCGCTCATAATGGCTATTTATTTTCTACGGGGTTTTACTTCAATTATTGAAATATATACCTTTCAATCACTTACCTTTCAAGAGACTCAGAAATCAAAATTTCAAGAGAGAGTAAAATTTTAAAAGTATAGAGTAACTGGCTTGGTTAAATGGTTATGAATTAAGCACCTGCACTGCTAATGGAGTTTCTTCATCTGGCATCATATAATGGCATAATAAAGATTTGGATCCATCTTTATTAATCCAAGAAGAAGACTTATGCTGCTCAACGAGATTTCTGATTTCTTTTAGTTTTTGCTCCAAGTCCAAAAGGGACAAAGAATGTTTAAGAGAAACACTAGAAACAGAGAAAAGGGAATTGGGATAAATCGAAACTATACAACACATCCTACATACACTCGTTTCTTAACAGGCTACTATCTAAAATCTTGCTTCTTCTGCTCACACCTGTACCTGCTGACTGGAATAGAATGGATTAAGAAATCAGCCACCAGTTAAGGGCCATTACTACAGAGCCAAGAAAAGTATTTCTCTGGATTTCATAAGAGAATTCCTACTGTAATTATAGATATTACTAGTATAAGTGGGAGGAAAAAGCCTCAGAGGCAGATTTTAAAGTAGGTCTTTTATCTCATGACCCAGATATTTCTGAATTGTATGAAATCAATCAATTAACAATGAAATATTAAAACTTTCCCCTCTGTATAAAAAGGTTGATTCTGACAAAGAAAATGGATCCCATAACGCAATATCCCAGGAAGGTATCTGATTAGATTGCAAAGAGTTTCACAAATCACCATTTGTCAAGTCACTGGCTTCACTAGAACAATTCTAATTTTCTTTCATTCATCAGAATCAGGAAGTCAGAAAAGTCAAAGAAAAATGCCTTACCTTCCTAAAATCTTCTGCACAGCTTGTTTAATGACAGTGATCAATTCTGTCAGGCCTATTAAAGAAAAAACAAACCTAAAAGCCTTGCTTAAAAATTCCTCAAAAATACAAATAAATGAATTAAAATTAGTATAAAAGTCACAAATAAGAATCTTACCATCTCCAAGGAGGTGTTGAATACTTGATAAATATTGCTGTTGGACATCTGGGGGAGCAAGAATTGTCTGTACAAAATAGAAATACAGTTAAATTATCCAAGTTTTAAACTGGTAAGTAATGTTTTCAATATAACTGTAGGTGAGATTTTTCAAGATCTGAAGTGATAGGAAAAACAATATTTTTTAACATACCAAAAATTCTAGTTTCAAAGTATAAAAATTATTCATAATACTAAAAGTTCATAATCACATGAAATATAAACATATTTATTTCACAGAAATTGTTACCAGGATAAATAAGCTAAACTTTGAACCGCTTGAGGGAAAGGACAATGTCTGTTTAAGTCTATTAAACTTACAGTGCCATTTTTGCCAACTGCTGCATTATCCAGGTAAATATATCCACCAATTATGTTTAACTGGACCCGCAAAAGAACAACCAGCATACAAGTACTGTATACAGCCACGATACTTCTTGTGAAACCTTCATAGAGAAAAGAAAACCATTTGGTACTGTGATTAATACAAATGTGTAAACTCATGAACCATCCCTATGGTTATTTTTTCATAAGATGATTTTTAAAAACGTATTTACAGTTGTTTCTAATATAAAAATATATCAATTCAAAATATTTCAGTCTCTCCTTACAAGTTGTTTAATAAAAATTAGGTATGATCCCTTAATTGAAACAATGACCAATAAAATATATTAGGTGAAAGAGGTATATATTATTAGCTTAGAAAGGAAAACAAGGAAAAGTCTGGGAAGCACAAAGAATTGCAGCTTCAGAACTCTTAGTTGTCAGTTGTCAGTGGAGCTATTTTCAAGTAAGAGAAGAGGGCTGAGTGTGGAAGAACTCTAGCCTTCAATAGCAGCTCGAGGAGGATGAGCCTGTTTAAGGGTTTAAGGACTACAGGAAGGTACAGAAAGGCTGGGGAAGCTTGGTAAGACAGGCTTCCCAGTAGCCAAGGACAGGGTGTTCAAAAAAGAGGAGAGAGTGAAAGTGTTGACTGCTGCTGAGAGTCCTAGCAGGAGGAAAATGTCCAGTAGATTTGGCAACACAGAAGTTGTTACTGACGCTTGAGAGACCTGCTTGGGTGGAGACACAAGTGGTGGAAGCCAGGCTGTAGTACATCAAAGCATGAGTGGGAGTGAAAAAGAGAAGAAGGGGAATGTAGAAATCTTGGTCATAAGGATTATAAGAAAGAATAGGCCGGGAACAGTGGCTTACGCCTGTAATCCCAGCACTTTGGGAGGCTGAGGCAGGCGGATCACAAGGTCAAGAGATCGAGACCATCCAGGCCAACACGGTAAAACCCCGTCTCTACTAAAAATGCAAAAATTAGCTGGGCATGGTGGCGCACACCTGTAGTCCCAGCTACTCGGGGGGCTGAGGCAGGAGAATTGCCTGAACTCGGGAGGCAGAGATTGCAATGAGCCAAGATAGTACCACTGCACTTCAGTCTGGCGATAGAGCAAGACTCCGTCTCACTAAAAAAAAAAAAAAAAAAAAAAAAAGTATAAAAGCTGAAAGGAAATATAGGCAACTAGAGAGGTTTAATTTGTTTTCAAATAGGCAAGGCTTAAGCATCATTCTGTTGACAAGGATTAGCTGAATGGAAGGGAAAACAGGAATAACAGTTCTGAGACAAGCAGATACGTATGTAGGCCCTGGTTTAGCTTTTTGTTTCAATTTTTTATCACTAACAAAAGTTTACAATAAATATCAAAGTAAATCTATGATCTGGATTGGAATAAAAACTTCCTTTAAAGTACATTAGAGATATCAGTACCTAATAAAGGCATATGTAGTCTAGGACAATTTTACCTATCATCATCATCATCATCATCATCATCATAACAATAGCACTACCACTAACATTTACTGAATGCTTTCTATGTCCAGACATTGATCTACTTGCTTTACCTGTAGTATATTATTTAAAACTAATAACAAATTCTAAAAGGCAGGTAAAGGAGTCATCCTAATAGAATGCAAACATTTCCCTTTATAAATATTTTAAGGATGTGCTGTCACACAGAATATGCAGGCTTACTTATTATCTTCAGATCCTCCCATATTTCTAGCTTGTTTGAAGGCCTAAAGGACAAAATAAAAAAAAAACGAAAATAATAATCTAGATAGTCTAATAGAAAACTCTGAATTTTATAGATCTATATTTATTTCAAAAAATTAAAAGCAACACAGCATAACTGCAGAAAAGCAAACCCACGAAATACAGTAAAAAAAAAAAAAAATGTAATTCCAGTAATCAATAACAACCACTTTCACTGGTATATGTTCTTACAATCTTTTTCTCCTTGAGTGCTATGTATAGATACATTACAAAATCACATAGGAAAAGCAGAGGAAATGTTTCTTTCTTTCTCTAATTTGCTGTTTTAGAAATAATGAAGTAGGTCCTATAATCCTTCAAAGGTAAATATGAAGTATTTTTTTGTTTTACGATCATAAACACATGAATTTGCACATATATTTCATGTGTATCAATCCACTGCAGTTATTATCTCTATCAATGTTCAAATTGCCCATCTTTCACTTCTGGAAGACTATTCACATTGGCTCCTGAATCCTTTTGATTTATATGATCTTTTATTAGTCTTTTACAGAATCCACAGTTTCTGACATGAAAACTTGTTCTGGGTTCATCTCATTCAATTCTTGCTGCAGACTTGAAATCACCAATTTCACTGGGTCCTGTTTTCTCATAGCAGGAAATGGTAGAGACCAAAACCTTTGGTTAAGAATGTTCATTGCTACTGGGTAGGTCATTATTTCTAGGATTTTTCCAGTGAACTAAGCTAATAAATGTTTGTTTGTTTATTTATTTATTTATTTTTGCATATAATCAAACAGGTAATATACATCATGAATTCATACTGGTATTTCTAAATTAGTCAAAATTTAGAAAATTAGTCAAAAGGTTTTTAGCTTAATCTCATTGATTTTGCATTTGTATTTCTTTTTGTCCACACTAAAAACAGGTGAAACCAACATAATTACTAATTTGCTTCATCCCTCACTGTATTCACAACCGTCTCAGTGTAAAAGAGTTTAAGGTTTCTGTTTTTCCAATTCTTTGTGTGTGAAGAGTATATGGCCTACTAAGGATATACAGTCAAATTTCTGTTTCAGAGCAATTTAGCACAGTTTCTATCTTTGTAATTATACCACCAACTAGAATCATATATAGGTTAATTTGATTTATGGTACTATATAGTTTTGGACATTATTTTTTAAGCACTGTAGTTTTATAATATTAATATGATTCCCAAATCAAATTTATATAATACAGTGCATTCAAAAAAGTCTGTTCCTATCCCCCTTAATTTTCTCCCTTCTTCATAGGTGACTATTTAAAAAATGCTTAAACTTTCCATTGTTTTGTTTTATATAAGCAAATACGTATATATACATTTATATCTGCCCCCTTAGATAAGTGAAACATATTATACACATTTTTCTTTACCTTTTAAAAAATACAGCAATATATCTTGTGGAGATCATTCCACAGTACTACAGTAGTCCTTTCTTATCAACTTGGGGGATACGTTCCAAGACCCTCAGTAGATGCCTGAAACTGAAGATAGTACCAACCCCCTACATATACTATGTTTTATCCTATACATATGTACCTATGATAAAGTTTAATTTATAAACTAGGCACAGTAAAAAATAACAACAACTCACAATAAAATAGCACAACCGTAATATGCCAGTATAATTACTCTGGCACTTTGGGGCCATTATTAAGTAAAATAAGGGTTCCTTAAACACAAGCAGTGTGATACCTCAATATCCAATCTGATGGCCAAGATGGATACTAAGTGACTAACAGGTAGATAGCATCTACAGCATGGATCTGCTGGACAAAGGGAGATTTCATTATGTTATTCACAATGGCACACAACTGAAAGCCTAAAAATTATTTATTTCTGGAATTTTCCTTTAAATATTTTTAGACCATGGTTGACCATGGCTAACTGAAACCTTGGAAAGTCAAACCTTGGATAAAGTGGATGGGACTACTGTATAAAAATGGTAGCCACTTTCCTCTTCTAACCAAAGGATAGTACACCATATGTGGAGGTAGTTTAGAGCTTTTCAAACCACTAGTGGAATGATCAGTTTTTTTTTTCCTTTTCCTTTACAATGTCACAGACCAGTGCTTTTGCTAAATACAATAAATTACTAGAAAACATGAAATAAAAAAACCATAGATATAAAAAACACAAGTCCATATTCTTTACTATTATTTTCAGACCTAAATTTGCATTGCAAGAAGAAATTGAGTTACTATTACAATTGTAAGGATACTACTAGCTTCTTGTCTTTCTTTGCCAATGAGCAGACTGTATAGTTTCAGTTACCTCTTTCCTAGATGGCACAGGTTAAGAAAATGTGTTGAGTAACTCATGCAAGACACTGCTTCAACCTTAATCTAATCTAGTGTTCAAGACTCATGGCAGAATGTCATATGTATTCTGATTAAACTGGGAATCAACCACAATTCAAAGGTGAGGTATTTAATGTATCATAAGTAACTCATATCTCTTTTTGAATGTTCCCTCAGAAAAATTTCTAAGTACTTCTTATAAAAATTCTAAATGAAAAAAGATAAGAAAACAGTGATTCCGAAAATTTAAATATAGAAACTGCTTAGTAGTGAGCCATGACTGTGACACTGTACTTCAGCTTGGGCAACAGAGTAAGACTCTGTCTAAAAAAAAACCCAAAACCAAACGAACAAAAAACTGTATTTTATTTGGGATGATTTTGGTGGGAGAAGACAGTTATAGTTACCCAGGACATTTCTTCATGTTTACACTGAACATTATTAGACCTTAAAAGTAGATTTTTAAATACTGACACTAACTTTTAAAAAAAACTCCAAAATCTACATAAAAGATTCCAAATCTATGCAGAAGAACAGAGAAAAGTGCTTTCAACGCAAATACTCCTTTCAAATGATTCGTCTAATGTTAATCAACTGCAAGTTAAATACAACCAGACTCTTTAATGTCACTAAAATATTCATAATAATTCTTAAACTTTAGGCCTTCATGAAGAAATAAAAAAAAAAAAGAGAGAGAATTAAACGAATCCTTTCAAAGTGTTCTACTTCTCTTATGATGGAGGATGTTTACGATTTTTTTTTTTTTTTGCATTGAAACTTCATTGCCAATTATCAGTCTAACAAGAGCGCCAAATATCAAAAACAGTGATAACTGTTTATTTGCTATTGTGAAGTTCGCAGAATAAGACTATCAAATCATCTACTTATTTCTGATTAGTTATTATCAAAAATAGTTTAAAGGAAAAAAAAAAAAAAACTTGCTCAACAGGCTTATATGAGACCAGAGTCTCATATAAAACTAATATAAAAGCAGTCGTAAGATTGGAGGCCTTATTTAATCACACTTTGTAAGGGATCAAGCCCTTATTTATGCAAATATTTTTCAAATGGATATTACCCTTCTCCCCCCACCAAATTACAAATAGTAATTTCAAATCAAAAGAAAGCCAAGAAAAAGTAACATTGAGATATTTAAAGACGAAACTGTGAATGAGGACAACTGTGGCCCATCTTAAATTCTCCAGAATTTAAGAAATTCTCCTCCTGTGTACCAACAAAGAAAAAGAGAATTACATCTTTTCTTTAAAGCTGTCCAGGATTATCCATCAAAATTAATCCCTTGGTTTTTTTGATACTCCTATATTTTCCTTTTACTTTTTGTCATTGCACTTAGTATGTCTGGAACTATGATAATTTATTTAGTCTACTTCCTCCTTTGGATGAAAAGGTCTTAAAGAGACTTTATCTTAATTATTAAATCCCCTTTTAAAGCACATGGAACATAGGGCCTTGCAGGAAACAGATTCACCAAGAAGGAAGAATGCCATCATGATTATTTTACCTGTATTATGTTGCTTTTACAAAAATGCTATTCACTGATTTAATTTGCCTTGCCTTCTCATCATGACAAAATGTAAGGAAATTAAAATCTACTTCTTTTCATTCCTACCTATGTACATACAAACGTAACAATTTATTTGATCAAAAGCAATCTGCTTATATGTTTCTTCATAAAACTGTATGAACTAATTTATAAGCTAAACCTTGTATCTATAAGAAGGAAGGAAGGTCTGTCTACCTCTAAGAATGAAGAAATTTAAAACAGAAAACCCCTCATTACTAGCATTCTGTTTTAATCAGATATAAGAAATCTCAAGTACACAAATCCATTGTTATTTTGGGAAGTATTCTCTAACTATAGTAAGTGTTTTAAATAAAATTCCCCACTTGTTATGTAGCCTGTCTGAGCACTCAATTCCTATTGCAAAATGAATAATAGTAACTGCCTCACAGGGATATTTGTGTAAATTAAGTGGGAGCATATACAAAAGGTACGTAGCACCAGGGCTAGCACAGTGAGACAGTTTAGAAACAGAACTACTATTCCCTTGGCTATTTAGAGGGTGATTAAAGGCAAGTGATTATTTTAGGAAGGCTATAATAATTAACATTTATTTAGTGAAATCATTTCCCTGCCCACTCTCCCATCATTGTCATTAAAATAAGAACACATTTCCTGCTGGAAGTCTTCTCAAACTAATACAGTATCATACTGAATTACAATAACCCAACACATGCAACATGCAGTATACAAGGTTACATATGGGAAAGTGCTTTTGGAAACAGCAAACTGCCATGGCAATGTCAATTATTAGTATTGTATGCTCATGTTACGTTTGTATTTCATTTTGTTAGCAATTTAAAATATAAGTCCTGTATACCTCATTTAAAATGTATGTTCACATGCTTTGTTACACTGTAAGCTCTTTCAGAAGCACGATATTTAACATAACTTTGTTAGTTTCACAGCATCTGGTTCAGGAACACATTTCACAAGCACTCCAATAATTAAATTTATGAACAATTTTGAAGTGCTATAAGGTCTATTTATATGAAAAACAATACATAAAAATATCATTGCCTTGAATGCTTTGTGCAAAAAAGTAGAGCATAGACAAAATTAAATATGGATTAAATGATATAGTTAATATTTTTCTTACTGAGCCTATATAAGCTTTAATTAGACAGAAAAATAACAAAGATATTTGAAAAGGATATCAGTTCATTCTATAAACTTTAAGTGCAGTGCATGAACAGAAAATGCTGTAACTTGCATTTACCTGTTTTTTAGCAGAGCTGTGAGACTCTCGGAATTCAGTTGCTGCATTAAGGCCTCTCTCAGTGTTGGAAGCATGGACAGCACTGTAATACAAAAAATAAAATAAAAAAGGTCACAAGTGATATGACTGCCCTCACTAAGAAATACACATTGTTTTAGGCTATATGATAGGGCTAGCAACTAGAAAGAGTCAGAAAGGAAAGTCAGGGCTAGACAATTCAAATTATTATTATTATTATAAAACTATTATATCCTAACAAATCATTTATCTGCTAATGTAATTTAACAAAATTATATAAACATTACAATCACAGCAACACAAACACGTACACACAGAAGAAAGAATAGAAAGAATTATTCTCAGATTTTAACAGTGGTGGTCTTTGAGCTACGGATTATGAACAATTCCTTTTTTTCTTTTCCATACTCTTCAAATTTTTTACAATGTGTTTACTTCTGATATAATGGCAATGATCAAAAACATTTTTATATTCAGCTATACCTTTTGCTTCATTTTTCACTTCTAATTTTTAAAAAAGTTTATTTATTAAATAATACAAGGCAACAAACATTTATTATAACCTAGACAAAAGCATACTGGGTTAGGAACTAAGAGTTGCTGAGTTTTAGTTTGTCAGTGGGTATTATTTGTTACTGTTTATTGTAAATATTTACTGTTTGTAATACTACAAAGCAATAAACATTTATTATAACATAGATAAAAGTACACTAGGTTAGAAACTAAGAGTTGCTGAGTTTTAGTTTTGTCAGTGGCTGCTGTTTATTGTTTGTTACTCCCAGGAATAATGTGAAGATGAAATGAGACTAGCAATCTATGGGAAAACAACTTCATGTGATTTTTAGGAGTTTATTTGTGGCTCTACATGTGGAATAAGAAATGTAGGAGAATAAGAATCTGTCATGGGATCAGAGAAAAAAAAGAAATGGAGAAATACACACATAAAAATGTAAAATGAGTTTCTAAATCCTAAATAAGTAATGATAACAAAATGAAAAAATATGACGACTACCACGTTCCTTCTTTTTTTTTTTTTGAGACAGAATCTCACACTGTCACCCAGGCTGGAGTGCAGTGGTGCAATCATGGCTCACTGCAGCCTTGACCTCCTGGGCTCAAGCAATCCTCCTGCCTCAGACTCCCGAGTAGCAAGGACTACAGGCGTGGGCCTCCATGTCCAGTTAATTTTTAAAATTTTTGGTACAGATGAGGTCTCACTATGTTGCCCAAGCTTGTCTTGAACTTCTGGGCTCAAGCATTCCTCCCACCTTGGCCTCCCAAAGTGCTGGGATTACAGGTGTGAGCCACCACACCTGGCTATGAACATCGCATTCTAAAAGCAAAAACTTCTTAGGTAAGAAAACTAGTTATATTTACCCCAAAGCACTCATTTTTTTCTAGTATATCAATTATGTCTTATCCAAAAGAATAGAAATTTGATCATATTATTTGTAACCCCATTATCAATGTTCATGTTATGCATTGTACAAAAAAATGCAGAACATGCAGAAAGCTAATTTGGAAAGTTTTCATTGAACCTATATTTTGGCTCGTAGAGATCAAATATTTTACTTTTAATTGCCTATAGTCAGCTATTTGTTCATCTTAGGGTTGCGTCATGGAAATGTGTGACCCCTATCTTTTGTTGGAGGAGCATAGTTAATTGACAACCCCAGCTGCCACTCCTCTGGATCCATTACCATGTTTGCACTGCTCCCAGCCAATGACAGTGCTTGGACGGGGACACTAAAGCAGGCCCATTTCTGCAGGTGTCCTCTACCAGAAACTGTGGCTTGCAGACTCCTCATTGGTCTCCCAACACTTTCTTAGAACTGTGCTGTAGTCTGAGACTCTTCTTGCCTAATCTTTCTTCCTTCCTTGTCTTCTTCCCTGCACAAGCGTCAGACCTGCACTGTGGCCCAAACGCTTCACCTGCCTTCTTCTGCCTCCCTTACTCTTTATTCTTTACAGGCATTTCTACTAGTAGACCTCTGGGACATCTAATCCCATCCTAGCATCTGCTTCCCAGGGGACCCAAATGGACACAAGGGTCCATGTCAAACTGAGATGTATTTTAAGACCCCAGCAGCTACATTTTACTTTTCTTTTTGAGATGGAGTTTCTCACTCTTGTTGCCCAGGCTGGAGTGCAATGGCATGATCTTGGCTCACCACAACTTCCACCTAGCGGGTTCAAGCAATTCTCCTGCCTCGGCCTCCCAAGTAGCTGGGATTACAGGCATGCGCCACTATGCCCGGCTAATTTTGTCTTTTTAGTGGAGATGGGGTTTCTCCATGTTGGTCAGGCTGGTCTCAAATTCCTAACCTCAGGTGATCCACCAGCCTCGGCCTCCCAAAGTGCTTGGATTACAGGCATGAGCCACTGCGCCTGGCCCATTTTACTATTTTTTGAAAATTCAAATAATAACCAGAAATGGACCATTCTCTAAAAATTCATTAAAATGTCCTAGGCAGTGCCAATACATTGAAGGGTGAATGTCAATTTAAATAATTTCATAATTTTTAAGAAGTTATTATTTACCGAGTATTTATTATACATCAAGCACTTTATAGGCATTACCTCATCATGGCCTCATAAAACATTTTTGAAGTGGCTTTTATAATATTCATTTTACTCTCAGAATTGTTATGTATAGTATTTATGATTACTATTTGCTTTGCAGAATGAAGGTATTTTTCTGAGTATTACTACTTCAAATACTAAAAATCATACTCTAGTTGTAATTTTGAATGTGTCTCTTACCCTTCTTAGTCTCAGCCTCAAGTAAAATGAGGTAAGTAAACTAATAATAGAGGCCTTTAATGCTAAAAAATTTCTACTTTTAAAATTAAATAAGGAGAATGTACCTTTACAAATTCTTTCTAAATTAATTGTTCTTGAAAGAATGTTAGAGAAATGAATAAGCCTTAAACAATAAAAAAGAAAAACAGGCTTTGCATGGATTTGAGAACTAGTTCTTCAACAGTTATGCCAGTTAGAAGACACTACATGCGCAGGTTGATTTTGTGATGCATTCACCCAGGACTATGTTTCTAGCTGTGGAGGTTAAATTATTGCCATTAATTAACATCGCCTGAGTGTATACTACTGGAGCTGACTCACAGGTCTATTGTTGCCTACTGTAAATTTAATAAACGTAATGACTCTTTCCTATGGCCCACATGCCCAGTGGGATCAAGCCTACTTCTGCAGCCTTTTTCCTATCACTGCCATTTTCATTCTGCTCTAGCTACATGGCCTTTTTGCTGTGTCCTGAAAATACCAAGCTTGTTCCCGCCTCAAGCATTTTGCATGGCTCCCTCCATTGTAACATTTGGTTTCTGCTCAAATGTTACCTCAAAGAAACCTGACTGTACTGATCCCCTGTCTTACAGAACTTCTCAGTCCTCACATGGCTTTATGTTCCACCTGGCAGCCATCACTGCCTAAAGTTACTTATTTGTTGTTTATCATCTTTTCCTCTCCCTAGAATATAAACTCCAAACGTCAGGGGCTTTTTGTTGTTGTTGCTCACTTCCTGCTTCCCCAGGCCTGGATACAAGCATTTGCTAAATGAATTTAGTATTTGCTAAATAAAATGAATGAACTTAAAAGGAGCTGGGCGCATTCCTCTAGCCCCGGGCTCAAGACTCCCTGAACCTAGTACAAACACATTCCATCCTCCCATCCCACCACATATCGCCATATATCTCTCAAACTCCCTGAGCCCAGTATAAACACCACCTGGAAAGCCTCCGATAAGGAGACAGCCGTTCAAGGTTCCACTGAAAGCGCAGGAGCCAAAAGAATTTCTTTGTTCCCCTGTAACTTTCGGGCTATAAAAAGCAAACGCTCGCATTGTTCGGGGCCCTCTCTTGTATGCTGTAGAATGGAGGGACCAGGTTCGAACTTGTAATAAAGATCCTTGCCGCTTGGCTTTGACATTGGACTCTGGTGGTCTTCTTTGGGGAACAAACGGTCTGGGCATAACAAACTGATTTTTTAAATTCATATTAAAATGATGTAATACAGTTAAATCATTCAAATACTTGCTAGATTTATCATCCTTTCTTTGCCTTTTCCTCTAAATTTGATCCTGGTGATATGCAAATTAATACAAATCATCAAACAACTTTACCCTTGTATAAATATTTCTCTGTCTTACCTGTCATATTGCAAGTCCTCTGGTTACTTTCAAAATGATACTGTCGTCGCGCTTGGGCAATGTATTCTGCAGCCTCCCTTTCCTGTATTTCTCTGATTTTCTTCTGCCCATATTTCCCCAGAATATATACTCCTACAATCATTTAAAAAAGTACTATATTAATTAGAGTACCAAAAATTCTACACAGTATTTTTAACCTACTTTATCCAATTATAAGTTTTACATTAGTGGATACCTAAAATTACAACATTTTAAAACCTAAATAAAGAATTGTGTAAGACTGGCCCAAAGCATTTTTACAGTCAATGACAGAGGAAATGATGGGCACATAAGGACTAGGTTTGAAGAAGGGAAAGGAATTAAATCTAAAAAGTCTGGCAGTGCCTTTACTAGTAGACTAGAGATATTCTAAATGTCCAGCAATGGAGAATTGTTTAAATAAATGATAGTCTAGTCATACAATGAAATCTTATGCAGGTATTAAAAACCACATTGCTAAATAAATAATGACTCAAGGAAATATCCACGTTACATTGTTAGGTGATAAAATAAGATCCCAGAAGTTTTTACTTTTTTTTGACGGAAACACATACAAAAAATAGGTGAGTTTTAATTTCTAAAATATAATAAGCAATGATCATTGCTGAATGGTGGGATAATAGGTCATTTTGTCCTCTATATTTTCAATTAACACAAAATACATTTTAAAAATATAAGAAAATTTTTAAAAGGAACAATGAAAGAAAGGTAGTTAGTCAGATAGAAGTCTCTTTATCCATCCATGTGTTAGAAAAATCTCTTTGAGATAAGGACAGGAAATATAACTCACCTAAAAATTAGTAACTTGATTGGAAAAAAAGAGGAAAGAGGGTACAGAAACTCCTAAATTGTAACACCACGGGATAAGAATATAGGTAGTGTCATGCGGCCTGTAATTTAACAGATTTCAGCATAGGCAGTATGATATAAATGTGTACATTTTGGTCTATATCTGAGGGGCAGTCAGTTTTCCTAGCTGGGAATGTGAACATTCCAGAGTGGTTAGTTAGCCACACTTGATCAAAAGCCACATTCCAAGTTAAGCTCTTCAACTAGCTTTTATCACTGATCAGCACCAAATATCTTTTAATTAGCATAATGAGTATCAGGAATGGATTTTCATAGATTAAATTAATGGTTTTCAAGATACTGGACTAGCTAAAACAGTTTAGTCATATTCATATGAACCAGAATATATGAATCCAGCAAGTCCTTCACCTTTACCTGAGATCCTTAGTTGCTAGTTCAAAGGATTCTTAGTCAAGTGAGTTAACCAGGTAGCCAACAGAATCCTACAGCTAGAATACTGTTGCATTTTCTTCAGGTAGATCTTGTATAAGCAGTTCTGTGGTAGCATGAAACAAGGACAGAACACTGGGACTTCAACAAGCTTACAGAACAGGTTGTGTTAACTTTTCATCTCTGTTTGCCAGTAGATGTTTTTAAATGTGCCAGAACTTGGTTTCATTATAACCTGAGAGCAAGGTTGTAAGGAATTAAGTAATGCTCACTTACCTCCCACTGCCTGTGACCTCCAGTATCTACTAAAAATAACCTAAGAATTGTGCATGACCTAAGTAATTAGATTTGGTTTGTCACAGGTAGAAAGTGAACTGCAAAGCAGATACATATCCTGAATTTATTTTCACTAATACAGGTGTTATAGGTGAACTGATAAGATATTACATATTCTTAAAAATAGTAGTTCAGTAAAAGGGTATGTGCTAAAAACAATTAGAACTACAGTATGATTGTTGTTGCTATATTTATATGCAAATTAATGTATTATAACCAAGCTTAAAGAAGAAATGAGAGTTCATATTAAGTGCCTTCATGGCTACCTTTCCTGTACTCCATTCTAAAGAAACTGATGATAGTGCGACAATACCAACAAAGGAAATTGACTTATATTTCACAAAGTTACTCTATGACAGGCAACTCTGACATAATAGATCTGAAGGAATTGTTTGTATCTTATCTGCACAACAGCTTACTGAAAGTTACATGTAAAATGATTATATCTCAAATTATACTGTAAAATCAAACACTAAGATGACACTTTTTCCACAGGTAAGAATTTTTTTCTTCAATAATAGTAAATTTGATTGGTGTGTTTTTCTGGGGAGAAGGTCCACTGCTTTAATCAGAGTCTCAACAAATCTGATAATTTTTTTTAGGAACTGTTATTTAATACATTTCAGCATAGGCAGTATGATATAAGTGTGTACATTTTGGTCTATATATGAGGGGAAGTCAGTTTTCCTGTGTGAAATTTTCCTGAATGTGAAATGAGAACGTGAACATTATAGAGTGGTTAGTTAGCCACACTTTGATATTCTAACTAAACTAAAAAAGAAAATGAATTGTTATGGGTTGAATTGTGTTAACCCCCAAATTCATATGTTGAAGCTCCAACACGTCAGAATGTGACCTTATTTGGAAATAGAATCTTTACAGTGGTAATCAAGTTAAAATGAGGTCATTAGGATGGGTCCTAATTCAACAAGACTGTTGTCCTTATAAAAGGAAACTTGGACATCAACAATTGCAGAGGGAAGATGAAGCAAAAACAGAGGAGATGACCATCCATGAGTCATGGTGAGAGGGTTAGAACAGATCTTTCCCTTATACTCTACAGAAGGAACCAATCCTGATCTTAGACTTCTAAACTTCAGGATTGTAAGATAATAAATTTCGGTTGCTTAAGCCACCCATTTTGTGGTACTTTGAAATGAGGCTACAATCACACAATCCATTATTTTTCTTGAGTTTAGCACTGAACTAAGTTCTTATACAAGGTCTAATTCACCTAGGCTCGTAAATTCTGATTTTGTCAGATTTGTCCCCCTAGAAAAATAAGAATGAGGACAGGTAATTCATTAGCTAAAACATGGAGCTCATGACTATCTACATACTTGACTGGCAGTCTAGCCTGGAAAACAGGAGATATTGACGGCTCTGGTATCAAATAGTTAGGTGACTTTTGAGAAAGTCCCTTCCTCCCTCTGTGTCTAAATTTCTTCATTCATAAAATGAAAGACTGGGATTATATGAGCTTTAATGTTTCTTTTGTAGCTATGATTTTACGTATTAACAATGAAAATATTTACTAAATACCTTAAAAAATAAATGTCAAATGCTTTGAGTTTTCCTTTAATAACATTACTAGTAAAATAAGACTTCTAGTCTTTCCACAAGTCAGTTGTTTTAAAACCACCTCGTAGTATTCTCTTTCTGGATGAAAATCCCTACAATGCAACTATTTCACAAGGTGAATAATTTCAAAAAGAGTTTGAAAATAACCTATTAACATTGTTCCCAATCCAACAGATCACCAAATCCTACTACAGTATTCTGATTCTATTTCAGACATATTTTCTAAATCTTGCCAATTATCTACAACTTCTTTATCAGTGTCTTCACTTAGACCCTAAAAATTAATGCTCTTGAACTGCTTCAATAGTTCCCTAACTCTTCAGTTTCTGGTCACACACCTGTTTAGCCCATCTTATACATGCAAAGTGATTTTTTAAAAACATAAATCTGATTATATCACTCATGCTTTTAGAATCCTTCAGCATCTTGCCATCATTTCTTAATGTGGTTTCCCTGTTCCACTCATATCAGAATTACTTGGAACAATTTAAAATGTAGCCTTAAAGGACACTCCTTGAAAATACCCCCAAATGTCTTATTTTGCATGATGCTGCACCCCCAGTACATAAACTCTGACTGGGATTCAGTCAGAATTCAATAAATATTTGCTGAATTAAGGAATTCTTGAACTGCATTCTAAACCTAAAGAATCAGAATCTGGAATAAAGGATCCTACGTTTTATTAAACTCCTTAAGTGATTTTTTTAATCCATACTAAACTCCAGGAAGCACCAATACAAAGGATAATATCCAAATTATGTAGAATGGCTTCATAAGGCCCTTAACAATCTGTACTCTAGTTGCTTTTCCAAGTTAATCTTTTGCCACTTCTCATTTGCACAGCCATAGTGAAATATAGTTTCATTCATAAAAGCAATGTTGCTGAACCTTTTGAATAGCTCTTTTTCTTGCTGTGTCCTTTCTCCTTTGCTAGTTTTAAAACTTAAGTAGAAATTCTTCCTTATGAAGCTTTGCCTGACATCTTCACACTTTCTTCTCCTCTATGCTCCCACAAGACCCTGCTCTATTTTCATACTATACTATCATACTACTTTTGTTTATTTCCATTTCTGTACCATGAGTTCAAAGTCAGGATCTGTCTTATTCCTTTGTATTTCCAGAGTAAAGTACAGTGAGAACAGACACTTACTCTCATTCAAATGTTTGTTCAATGACAGAATGAATGAATGAATAAACGAATAAAAAATGTGAAGAGGCCAGAGATTACAGGATTTAAGGTATAAATCCAAGTCAATATTCTGAGTTTTTTAGAAACCAGCAAGTCAATAAATATGAATCTGGTTGCTCTTTGTTCTCCAAAACTTTTTCCAGTGCAATGGTTCTCAAAGTGTGGCATGGGCACCCCTGGGGTCTTTAAGACCATTTCAGGTGGTTTATAAAATCAAAACTGTTTTTGTAATAATACTAAAATGTTATTTTACTTTTTCATTCTCATTCTCTCTCATACTCATACTCTCTCATGAGTATACAGTGGAGTAATTCAGAGGTTACATGCTGTGTGATATCACAACTGACAGAATATAGAAAGATGAGAATCTAGCTTTCAATTAAGTCAAACATTAAAAAGATTTTCAAAATGTAAAACAATGACACTCACTAATTTTTTGAAAATGTTATTTATGTTAATATGTAATAGGTTTTTTAAAAATGAATTAATATTTAAATTTTCATTTTCATTTTGAATATCATAACTATTAATACATATAAAATTTAGAAAGCTTTTGAGGGTCCTTAATTTTTCAGAGTAAAAAGGAGACCTTAGACCAAAAAGTTTGGGAGTCAATTCTCTAGCCTTTTCACAAACTGGTCAAATTATGCCAGGCTCAGTGGCTCAGGCCTGTAATTCCAGTGCTTTAGGAGGCTGAGGCAGGACGACTGCTTGAAGCCTGGAGTTCAAGACCAGTCTGAGCAATGTAGTGAGACCCCCATCTCTACAAAATAATTAAAAATTAGCCAAGCCTGATGGTGCACACCTGTAGTCCTAGCTACTTGGGGGGCTGAGGTGAGAGGATCACATGAGTGAGGAAAGTGTGAAGATGTCAGGTAAATCTTCATAAGGAAGCCTTTCTACTTGCCTTACATTGTAAAGCTAGCAAAGGAGAAATCAAGGCTGTAGTGAGCTATGATCACACCATTGTATTTTAGCTTGGGTAAAGAGCAAGACCCTGTCTGAAAAAAAAAACAAAAACAAAAACAAAAACCGAACACACCCAAACACCCAAAACTGGTCAAATTATACAAACTGGTGTAAACCAATTAGTTACCCATCTAAAATTCAAGGAAACAGAAATTGTTACTTAAGAAGGCCTGCTACTCAAGGTTTTACTTACTTATTTCCCCCACTACTGAATGGCCAAACTTCTCTAAGCATGCCTGTTGATATACTGTCCAGCTTTCGAGCCTGTCAAAATGTGTCTCTTTTTCCATGAAGTTCTTCCTGATTTTTCACAACTGTATATGCTACCTCCCAGTGTGATCTGTACAGTATTTTTTCACCTCTCTTGTTTTTCTGTATCTTAATTACATGTACACTTGCTTTTCCTTCCTATCAGACCATAAAGACCATGGAAGCACAGTGATATAATGTGGAAAGAGAATGTGCTTTGGGGTCCAACACACCTGGGTTTGAATTCCAGTTTTCCTTCACTAATTCTGAGACCTGAGGCAAGTTTCTTAAATTCTTAGGGCTCTTGTTGCCACATTTTTGAATGGGGATAATAATAACTGCCTTCTTGTCATTCTGCCTAAATAGGAAGAGCTTAGCACAATGCCCAGTGTAAAGTGGGCTCCCAATAAATAGTAGCTGTTACTATTAAAAATCTATAAATCTTGTATTTCCATACATACTACTTTCAGCACTACAGGTACTTGATAAATATTTCTTAAGTCAGATTAATTAAAATCTAACATACTGTAGAACTTTCTGCCTGAAGCAGAAAGAATACGAGGCTCAAACAAATGCCAACCATGGTCATCTACTCTTCCTTTCTTTTCAGACTGACTCCTTTATTGATATAAAACACTAGGATTATTTTCTCTTTCTGTCCATCTGAACTTTTTTTGCATTCCTCTTATTCTGTAACTATAAGGCTCTTGTTAGACTTTTTTTTTAAAATTATAAATTTCTTTTAAGTATACTCTTTTGCTTCCCCTGTGATTATTTCTAATTTACCACAAGGTTGTTCCATAAGCTGAAGGAGTATGCCTTCGGAGATTGTTAAAGAGATAATTTTCCTTCCTTCGGTAAAGGCAAAAATACTTTATTTGTATTTCTTCAATCACACATCTATTTTTAGCTTTTATAAATAAAATGGACTCGGTAGTCTTAGGATAATTTAAATATACATTAGATACTAGAGAATGAAGATATCAGAAAATACCTTTTATATATAAAGGCTTTCTCAAAGATGTTCAAAATTTACACATGCTTATTATTGATCTGTGATAGATGTAAGAGGCATGCAAAACACCATCCTTGGCTCAGCAACAAGAACTCTGTTTCAAACTTTGAAGCATCACCAAAATCTGAACTATTGATGCTAAAGGTATTGTTAATTGCAAATTGTTTGGGGAGAACAGAATACAATCTAAGAAGTATTGTTAATTTCAAATTGTTTGGGGAGAACAGAATACAATCTAATATGTATTGTTAATTTCAAATTGTTTGGGGAGAACAGAATACAATCTAATACTAAGAGAAAAGCCAACCAAATTCTTTGGGAACCTCTGTTCTTTAAGTACTTTTGTAAACACAGCACGTAATAAGTGATAAGAATATTTCTCAAAAACTCAAGTTACAACAAATTTCCTCTTTTAAAGTTCCTAGATGTTCTTTTCATATAATTCACAAAGCTTTTTATTCCCTCCTTCAAATCCCTGAATATTATCACATGAGCATTGTATGAGGGAAAAGGGTCTCAAGATTTTTACCTTATCTCTTTCTAAATCTCCTCTGGGCCCGTGCAACTCAGCTATGTCAGTTAGATTACAATGATCCCAACCTTGAAGAGCCTGAGGAAGATTGCGCAACATCCCTCAAGCATTTTTCTTATTGCCACAGTTTGTATTCTAAAATGGCAGAAACAGAGCTAAAATATTGATTTGTTTTTCTTTATCTAATCCATATCTTTCAGTCCTTCAGGACAACTGCGCTGTTTTCAAAAATTCAAATCGACTTTAACCACCACCTAGATTATTATTAAACTCCCTCCCCTAGATTATTATTAAACTCCTGAGAGTTTATTATTATTTATTTATTTATCATTTATTATTAAACCACCTCCCCTAGATTATTATTAAACTCCTGAGAAGGGTGAGAGCCATAGTGCCAAGAGTGCCAAGGAGAAATGAAGAATCTCACAGGAAAGCAGAATTTTTTTAAAAAGTTCCTGTAACAGAAACTTAAACTGTACTGAATTCTCCAAAGGTCCGTGAGAAAAAAGGATAGGTGAGAAACAGTTAAGAGGCGGTGACAGGGCAAAGGGCACAGAGGCATTTCTCAACTGCAGAGATGGGAGAACCCTTGAGGTTGGCCACCTCCCTTTCCATCCCATGGTTGATCGAATCCCCTCTACAGATCCCAGACTAGGCTCGCCTCGGCCTGTTCTTATTTTAGAAAAAGTCACCTCTCCCACTCCCTTCTCCCAATGCCCCCTTTCAAGAACGTTGTCACCCACCTCCAAGGACCGTGCCCAGGAAGATGCATTTCTTTTTGTGGCGTTTCAGAAAATTCCATACGGACCTCAGCATCTTTAGGCCCTAGGGGTGTGCGCTGACTATGAGTGAGGGGCTGCTTCACCGGGAAACTGTTTCTTCGTCACCTGGCCCAGATGACCAAGCAAGAGCGCCGTCGTCCCGCTCTGCGCTCTCCCGAAATCACAAACGTGGCTTTCCGCAGACTGTCACCGGAGCGGCAAGGGGGCGTGGACTAGAGCAAAGCAGCTGCGCTTTCTGCTGCTGCCGCGGCCCAGCCGCCGCTGCTCACTGGTCCGACACGCCCAGGTCCGTTCAGAAATCGCTCCCGAGTGCCTTTCCATTCGACTCCCCCGGAAACGGGGGCCCGGGCCCGCCGCGTTCCGCTGCCCGCGTTTCTCCTCCGCGGCGGCCTTTGGCGCTGAGTGGTGGCCGGGTATGGAGGCGAAGGCGGCGCCCAAGTCGGCCGCAGGCGGCGCGTGCTCGGTGTCGGCAGAGGAGACCGAAAAGTGGATGGAGGAGGCAATGCACATGGTGAGGAGCCCGGGAGGTGAATGCTGCGGGGTGGGACCTTTCTCCAGCCCTCACCCCAACCCCGGCATTTGAGCAAACGTTCTTTCTCGTCACCATAATTTTTATGGCAGTCAGATGTTCTGGGTGAACTACTGGCTTTACTGCCTCGAAACTTTCTGTAACCCATTCTCACAGTGACTCTGGGCGAAGGAAAGGGAGGAAATACAGAAATTATTTGTTTCATTGGGGTGGAGTATGCTGCAGACTTAGTATTCTGTCGCTGGCTGGCACGTGCTGCCTCCCTTTCCTTTCTGTGGTCACACTCTCCAATCTACAAAGTCACATTATTTGAGGTTTTGGCCCCTGGACCATGTCCAGCGGAAGGAAGGAAACTGAGAACGTTTCTGGTAGAGAGCAGTATGGAAACAAGTCCCTGTAGAATCGGTGTCTCGCATTCATTCATTCTTTCCTCTGCCCTTTTACTTCCTTCCCTCACTCCCTTCGGGTCTGCGGAGTAAAGGGGGCTTTCAACAGAATGGTGTGTGCTAGCGAGCTTCTTAACTGGGAAAATAGTTTGTTTGCAAATATGTGTATTTACATTTTAATAACTGTACATACAGCCACGTGCCACATAATGACCTGTCGGTAAAGGTCCTGGAGCATTAAATCTGCTCACCTTAGCCCTATTGTCCCATCCAAGTACTAACCAGACCTGACCCTGCTCAGCGTCTGAGACTAGGGGACGTTCAGGGTGGTATGGAGGTAGACTACACTAGTCTCTATGTAGACTTCTGGGCTAAACATTTTTGCTACCTTTTAGGTTGACCTTGGGCTAGCACAAGTAAATACATTTACATACGTTTACAAACAAACTGTTATCCCAGTTAAGAAGCTCGCTAGCACTTTTCGGCTCCTTTATAATCTATAGGACCACATATACAGCGGTGATCTTATAGGATTATAACGGAGCTGAAAAGTTCCTATTGCCTAGTGACATGTAGCCCTCCTAACAAGTACTTTTTTTCCTTTAAGACCTTGAAGAAACATGTATGTGCCAAAACCCAAGAAGCAGCTGCCTCCTTAATCTTGTGTAGGAGAAGGTAAACTATGGAATCACATCCCTAGGTGTTTATAATACAATTAAGAGACAAAAATTTCAAAGCCAGAGAGGTCTAGAAATTCTTTGAAAACATCTACATGTTTAAAAAGATAAGATACAAAGTATCATGGCCAGATGCAGTGGCTTATGCCTATAATCCCAACACTTCGGAAGGCAGAAGCAAGAGGATCTCTTGATCTCAAAAGTTGAAGAACAGCCTGGGCAACATAGCGAGACCCTGTCACTACTAAACAAAAATTTAAAAATTAGTAGGGCATGGTGGCATGTGCCTGCAGTCCCAGCTACTCAGGAGGCTGAGGCAGGAGGATTGCTTCAGCCTTGGAGATTGAGGCTCTAGTGAGCCATGACTGTGCCACTGTACTCCAGCCTGGGAGACAGAACCAGACCCTGTCTCAAAAAAGAAAAAAAAGATACAAAGTAAAGGAAATCGCAAAGAAGGAAAATATTTGCGACATATATAAAAGGACAGGTTTAATAACCGTAACATAGAATTTATATAAAATCTAAGTACTTTCCGAAGTAAGAGGAAATATGTATACCCTAATACTGAAAAGGTCAAAGGATATGAATATATTTCTTTTTAAAATTTCCTTTTATTTTTAAAAGTGTTTTTTTTGTTTAGACAGGGTCTCTGTGTTGCCCAAGCTGGTCTTGAACTCCTGGGCCCAGGCAATCATCCCACTTCAGCCTCCCAAAGTGCTGGGATTACAGGTGTGAGTCACCACACCTCACCTGAACATGATATTTCTAAAAGAAGTGACAAGTAGCCAGCAAATGAATGAATACACAATTTCACTATTAATGAAATTCAAATTAAAATGATACACAATTTTTCACCTGTTAAATTGGCAAACGTGAAAGCAATTTTAATGCTTGGCGATAATAAGGATGTGCATGTTTGAGGTGTTTGTTGGTTGGGAGGAACTGAATTTAGAACACCCTTTTATTAGGACAATTTGGCTAGGTAGATATAAAAGGCCTTAAAAGTGGGCTTATCCTTTGGTCCATTAATGCCCCCCCCTTTTTTTTTCCCAAAGTGAAAATATTTTAATGTTTTCTTTTTCTGATTATGTAAATATTATTCATGGTCATAAAAAATTCAAACTATAAAAAAGGGTTAACAAATTATGTAAAAATTACCTGACAATCCTATCATTATAGATAATACTATTAGTGTTTTGGGAGCATCCTTCCATATCTCTCTGTCCATATGTAAACAGCCATATGTACTTTTGCATAAATGGATTTACATGTTCTCTTTTTGATTATCAGCACATTTTTTTGGTATTCTTAATATATTAATCACTCCTCCCTACCTCATGGTATTTCTGTTGCTATGGAGTGACTATCAAAAATGGGACAAAGGATGTATGTGCATTGAAATTATATAGATACTCCTGTATTGCCTTCTAGAACCATGATGCCCAATATCGTAGTCACTAACCATGCGTAGCTATTTAACTTTAAATTAATTAAAGCGAAATAAAATAAAATCCAGCTCCTCAGTTGTGTTAGCCACATTTCAAGTAGTCAGAAGCCACATATGACCACTGGCTACCATATTGGACAGTGCAGATCAAAGGATATTTCCATAACTACAAAAGGATTTGTTGGATAGCATATAAAGTTATCAACTTTACTACTTGTTAGGTTTCTTTCTGAGAGCTAAGCATAGCATCATCATAGGTTATTGTTTTAATCATCATAGCATGTTCAGCATAGCATTCTAAAGATAGGCTTGGAAAAAAAAAGTATGACTAAGTAATAGTGTTGCACTCTTGGTGTGTTCCAGATACTATGCTATGCACAGTGTTTTCATGTGGGCCATGTCATAGGCCCCACAGCAGCCCTATCAGGTGAGTATTATTGTGGTCCTCATTTTCAGATGGGGATATTGAAACTGAGAAAGTTCAGTAACTTTCCCAAAGTTAGAGAGCTGGTAAGGATGGGGCTGTGACTTGAGCCCTGTCGTCTGCTGTCAAATACTGGCCTAGCCTGCCTCTTAGTGTTAGGTAGCTCACTGCTTGCCAACATATCCTCTGCTCTCTTTCTTCCTTTTCAGTTTCCTTACCCTGAATACTGTATATCTACTGTGTAATTTAATTGGACATTTAGATTTTTTTGTGTGTGAATTGTTGAGGCATATACTTTGCCCAATTTTACTAATAGTTTGATTTAAAAAATCGCACTGTAGGAGCTCTTTGTATTTTACAGCTGTTTCTAGGAATAATTCACAAGGAAGCCATAGAAATATTTATATGGAGATGTTCTTATTTATAATAGTGAAGAATTTGAATCACTTAAATGTCAAATAATAGGAAACTAGTTAGTTGAATCAAATATGTTCATAAGGAGAAATACTGTACAACCTTTACAAAATCATGTGATGAAAAAGTATTACCCAATGTAGGGAAAGGTTAACAGTACATTTCTAAATGAAAAAGGCAGACTGCTGAACTGTATATATAGTGTAAATCTATTTGACTTTTTAAAAACTATCAATATGTGTATGCAGGACCTAGGGAAAAAAACAGAAAAAACCTCCGTTGCCTCAGAATAACAGGGATTATATTTTCGGGTATTGGGATTCCTAGTGTATTTTTTTTTTTTTTTTTTTTTTTTATATATGAGGTTTTTTGTAATCCCTAAGTTCACCTTGAACATATCTTACTTTACAATTAGGAAAAAAGAAAGATTGACTATATATATATGTATAGAAAAAAATGTTGCAAGTTTTCTAGAAAAAAAGTCAATTGTATTTTTTTGTGGTATGCATTTTTGGGGCAGTTGGTATTAATATAACATTATGCTAGGCTCTGAGGGAAATTCAAAAAGAAAACAAACACCGCAGATACCATTTCAACAAATGTGGTATGATTACCATTTCAACAAATGTGGTATGATTAAGTTTTTGCTATGTGTTAGACCTCATGCTGGGTGCACAGGCTGCAGAGGTGAGCAAGAGAAGCTTCACAGTGCCTGGATCTAGTGCTTGCCTTCCAGGAACATACTGTTTAATTGATGAAATTAAGCCATGCACAGATGAAAAGGTTGGTAAGGAACATATCCAATGACCACAAGAGACAGATATAAAGTGCTGTCACATAACAGCTGGCAAGGTCCTACAGCATGTCAGTTGAGATATATGGTAGAATTCCTTGTAAATTTTAAGGCACCAAAAGGATGTGGGCTGGCTGAAAGGAAAGGTTGATCCAAGCAAAGATACTGTCATGTACAAAGAAATCAAGAACTTTGTTTTGGGTTAGAAGGAGATCTAGCTATCTGTCTAGAACAGGGCTCCCTAACCTCGGGCTTAGGTTTAGGGGGATCTGTGAACCCTGAAACTATATATAAAATGTTATGCACATGTGCCTTTTTCAAGTGGGACAGTCCATAACTTTCATCAGAGTCTAAAAGGGGATTTCGGCTCTGAAAAGGTTAATAACCTAAATGAATAATGAAAAGTTAGGTTGGTTTGGCTGGCCAATGAGAGGATGGGTGGTAGTTGGGAGACCTTCAGTGCCATATTGAAGAATTTAAAGTTGATGGAGTGAAAACATCATCACTTTGTAAACCCCTGAAGTTAAACTATATAACTGTTTCTGCTATTTACTCAGAGCGTAATCACTCAGAAGAGAGTAATTAGCAGAAACAGTTATGTAGTTTAACCTTTTGGACATGATGATGTTCTACCTGAGAGTTGTTCTGGCTAACTTGTTTGTTTCCCCTAATTTTTTGTCTTTATAGGAAATATTTCTTTGAGGACTCATCAGAGTCTGTGCAAACAAAGTCTGTCTCCATTTCTCCCCCTTTTATCATGACATCACTGGAAAGCAGTTTATAGTAGTAATGTCTTTGGTGAAAATAATAAATTATGAAGTCTCTTCCATCTAGGTGCTTTCATTATGTGTAACTGGGCAGGCCCTGACTAAAGAAAAAAAAGAGATTACATTCAAAGACAAAATAGAGACCAGTGTTTGGGCTGGGAAGAACAGAGATTTTATTCTTTAATTTTGAAGGTTGATCTTTTGTTACTTTACGCAAGGCGTAGTCGCAATTTTTAAATATTATCTGACCTTGTTCTTTCCCTCTGAAAAAGGCTACCTGCACAAATTTCAGACCCATTTTGTCTGAGCTTTTTTGCATTTGTGAAGAAGTGATCAGACTCGACAGTAGAATTGGTGGGAGTGTTTGAAAGTATGATATGGGTACGGTGTGAAATTGATTTCCAGCTTAATTAAATCTATTGTGAACTTGTTAGTGAAGCAAATCTATGTGTTAATTGTTGACAAGGAGTTCCCCTCAGCTCACTTTCATGGGGCTTTATGTTATTCTCACTGCCCCCTCCCTTGCCTAGCATTCTAGTTGCTTACCCCCTCATCCTCAGCATGGCAGGCTCGGCCATTCCTCATCAATGACGTTATTTATCCTTTTAAAATATTCCAATCGCTCGTATTTGCTCTCTGTTTTGTACAGCAATGGAAAGAATTTCAGGAAAAAAAATGTGTTACTTAAAATAAACATGAAGACAGTATTGAGAGGAGTAAAATGAAATAAATTTGCTAGAAGGAAAAAGAGAAAAATGCAAAGGAAGGAATGGAAGGCACAAGCCCAGTAACGTGGTGGCACAGGTGCTATCTCCAGGTGAACAAGAAAGAACTTGTAGGTAACAGGGAATCTCACTCTCATCCCACCCATATCCTTTCCACTCGGCCCTGCATTCTCTTCTGCAGGTTTGAAGTGGCCCACATAGCCAATGTAGAGCTCTTCAGGAGATATTTTTACAGAAAATCCTCATCACATGGCCTCCGTTTGTTTATTCTCCTGCAGTTTTTTTTGGTTTTTTTTTTTTTTTTTTTTTTTTTTTTTTTTTTTTTTAAAGACAGAGTCTCACTTTGTCACCCAGGCTGTAATGCAATGAATGGCACACTCTCGGCTTACTGCAACCTCCGCCTCCTGGGTTCAAGTGCTTCTCATGCCTAAGCCTCCCGAGTAGCTGGGATTATAGGCACCCACCCCCATGCCCAGCTAATTTTTGTATTTTTAGTAGAGATGGGGTTTCACAGTGTTGGCCAGGCTGGTCTCAAACTCCTGACCTCAGATGATCCGCTTGCCTCGGCCTCCTAAAGTGCTGGCATTAGTGGCATGAGCCACTGTGCTCAGCCTATTTTTTTACTTTTTTTAGAGATGGAGTCTCGCTGTGTTACCCAGGCTGGAGTGTAGTGGCATGATCTTAGCTCACTACAGCCTTGAACTCCTCTTGCCATTTTTTTATCCTTAAAATTTCCATGTCTCACTCTCTTGCCAACTGTTCTCTCTCATTTGGTCCCTTGATTGACTCTAAACTCAAACTCTGATAAAGCAGCGGATCAATGAAGTGTCTGTGGTTACTAAAGTAGAAGTTAGAGGCAGAACGGTGGCAGAGAGCCCTGGAATCTGGCCCTTGGTAGGTGCTCCACAAATGTTCGTTGAACAAATGAATAAGTGGAGCCAGGTTGTCTGTGCCCTAGTCCCAGCTCTCTCACATGCACTAGTGTTATATATATGTGTGTGTGTGTGTGTCACACACACACATATATATAAATCTCCCTATGCCTCAGTTTACTCATCTGTAAAATGGGGAAGATCATTATAGGCTTGTAAATGAAATGAATTAATACTTACAAAATGCTTAAATTAGTCCTGGATCAAAGTAAGCTTTCAATAAATTGTAAGCTCTTATTTTCAAGCTCTCAGAACCAGAATACTTGAGATGTGGACAAAACATTACCTCTTAAGAGGTTTGTTAGGGAAAGTATAGCTGGAGTTAAAAATTTAACCTCTTAGAAAAGTCACTGTTCAAGCTACTGGTTTTCATCTCCACCATTCCCCCTAAACTGCCATTGCTTTGCTGAATTAGACACACTTGACCACCTTCCTTCTTGGCCTAGTTTTTTTCTGGGGTCATCCGTAACACCAAATATTTCTCTAAACTCACTAAGCATCTCTTCTTAATCTCCATTGCAAAATCCTTTTTGTTTACCTGTACTTATTTTTTTACTTTCATTTTGAAATAATTATAAGTTCACGAGAAATTGCAATAATAATATAATGGGAGGGCCCAAGTATCTAGTGTCCTTCAATGGTAACATCTTGCGTAGCTATAGTTCAGTATCAAAACCAGGAAAAATGCATTGGGAAAACTGCAGAGCTTATTAAGATGTCATCAGTTTTATTTGTACGTGTGTGTGTGCGTGTGTGCCTATGCAATTTTGTCATGTTTAGCTCTGTATAACCATCACTGGAACTGTTTCACTACCACATGGCTCCCTGTGCCACCTCTTTATAGCTGCAGTTTCTAATCTGTTCTCTATCTCTATAATTTTATAATTCAAAAATGTTGTCCACATGAATCTGTAACCATTTGGCTTGGCTTTCTCCATTCAGCATGATTCCCATGAGATCCATCCAAGTTGTTGAGATTATCGATAGTCCGTTCCTTGTTATTGCTGCATTGCGTCCCATGGTACAGGTGTAGCATAGTTTGTTTAGCAGTTCACCCACTGAAGGGCATTTGAGTTGTTTCCGGTTTTTGGCTATTATGAATAAAGCTGTTATGAACATTTGTGCACACAGACATATATTGTGTGAACATAGGTTTTCATTTCTCTGGGGTAAATGCCCAAGAGTGGAATTGTTGGGTCATATGTTAAATGCATGTTTAGCTTTTTAAGAAACTGCCAAACTATCTTCCAGTGTAGCTGTACCATTTTATATTCCGACCAGCAGTATATGAGTAATATCATTTCTCCACAGCCTTGCCAGCATTTGGTGTTGATTTTACGTTTCACTTTAGTCATACTGATGGGTATGTAGTGATATCTCATTGTGGTTTTAGTTCGCATTTCTCTACTGGCTAATGATGTAAAAACATCTTTTGGTGTACTTGTTTGCTATCTGTATTGTCTTCTTTGGTGAAATGTCTGTCTTTTGCCTTCTCATATAGTTTGGATATTTGTTGCCTCCAAATTTCACGTTGAAATTGAATCCCTGGTATTAGTAGCAGGGCCTGGTGGGAAGTTTGGATCATGGGGAGGATGCCTCATAAATCATTTTTATAGTAGCAAGTTCTCACTATATTATTATTATGAGAATATACCATCCCCTCCTTGCTTTCTTCTCTTACTGTGTGATGCCTGCTCCCATTGCCTTCTGCCACGAGTGGAAGCTTCCTGAGGCCCTCACTGGAAGCAGATGCTGATACCATGCTTCTTGTACAGTCTGGAGAACTGTGAGCCAAATCAACTTCTTTACTTTATAAATTACCCAGCTTCAGGTATTCCTTTATTGCAGCACAAATGGATGAAAACAGTCTTTTTCTAATGGGATTATTATTTTACTGTTGAGTTTTAAGAGTCCTTTATATAGTCTAAATACTAGAGTTTTGCCAGAGATGTGGTTTGTAAGTACTTTTTGTTCCCATTTTTAGCATGTTATTCTTCCTCTTTGCTGCATGTATTAGTTTCCTATGGCTGCTATAACAAGTTATCACAAACATGGTGGCTAAAAACAACACAAGTTTATTCTCTTATAGTTCTGGAGGCCAGAAGTCTGAAATTTTAGTGAGCCCCAATCAAGGTTTTGGCAGGACTGAATAACTTCTGGAATCTTGCCTTTTCCAGGTACTGAAGTGACATTTATGACCCATTCCTCCATCTTCAAAGCCAATAGTGCAGCATTTTCAAATCTCTCTCTCTCTCCTTCCATTATCACTTCGCCTCTTGCCTTCTGTGTCAGACATCTCTCTTAGGAGGACATTTGTGATTACATTTGGGGCCCACCTGGATAATTTGGGATAATCTCTCTGTCTCAAGATCCTCGACAAATATTTTTTGCATTAATAAATGAGTTGTCTCTTCTGTGTACCTGGATCTCTGTGTAATTCTACACTTACCTTAAATAAAATTATCAGTATAATAATTGCCGTAGCTACACTGGTAGTTAGCGTCTCCATCCTCCTTAACTGTCCATCTTCTTTCTGACTTTCTTCTCTGTAGTAGCCTATGGTGCATTTGTCTATATTAACCAAACCTTGGGACTCTTCAAGCCTTTTGAACTTGCATAAACTGGACGTGCTTTAACCACTATCACAGAACTGGGACCCAACCAGCCTGTGGATAGTTCATAAAACAGTTCTGAATGCAGTCTTATTGCATCAGATACTGTCTCCTCACATCTCTCCGTGCCCCATCTCTGACCCACCAACCAGGTGGAGAAAAGAGAGGTCCAGTTTGCTCCTGCTGTGGGCTTCTTTCTCCTGTAATGGCCAAACGAAGAATAAGTGTCCTTTGAGCGTGGTTGGAGTAACTGAGGAAATCCTGTATGCCTTATGATAGGAAGTTGTCACTAATTAAATAAAGTAGAACTGGAAGTAAGAGACTAGTGCAGGAGACAGAAGCCACTGTTTTAACAATGCCTTCAACTTTGCGCTTTGTATGCCCTATAATGTGTATAAGTACCTGCACTTAAGTGAGATTCAAATCTTCCAAAGTGTCTTCAGGGCTGCCACAGTAAGGAATACCTTGCCTTTCCGGAAACAGCTGTACAGCAGTTATATTCTTTTGACTGCATTGAGTTGGAAATGAATGTACACTAGTCCAAGGGTTGTACTCTTCCCTTATTCTGATTCTCAGAGGCAGTATCAGGTTATACCAAGGCGTAACCTGCCTGCTTAAGCTCTCCGCCTGAAGGTAGAGTTAATTTTCCTAGGGCCCAGAGCTGCTATCATAGGGCAAGAAGAAAAATGAATGAATGGCCTGTGATAAAGGAAACTTTGAGAATATAATAATTGGTTTGCCATTCCTGGGATGGTAGTCATGGAAGTGTTCCTAAACTTGTTTTTCTCATTGATTTTTTTCAGTTGAGGTATACTTTATATACAGTGAGATGCACAGGTTGTAAATGTATCCTTCAATCCATTTTGAATAATGCAAACAGCTCTGTAATCCATGTCTTTATCAAGATCCAGAAAGTTTTCACCACCTCAGAAAATTTTTTTGTGTACCTCCCCAATCAATCTGCACATCCTCCTCCATGAAGCAACCACTGTTCCAGTTTCTGTCATTGTAGTTTAATCTGTTGTAGTACTTTGTGCAAAAGGAATCATATAGTATGTGTGCTTTTGTGTGTGACTTCCTTTACTTAGCATGTCTATGAGGCTCATCCATGTTGTCACAGTATCAGTAGTTCCTTTTTATTGCCGACTAGTATTCCATTATATGAATAGGACACAGTTTGTTTATCCATTTTCTTGTTGATGGCCACCTGTGCAGTTTCAGGTTTTGGCTATTAACATTCTTTTTAAGATTTTGGTTCTTTTTTAAGCTTTTTATTTTTTTTTAATTTTAATTTTTATTTTTTGTGGACACATATTCCCTTCTTTAAATACCCAGGAGTGGAATTTTGTTATAGACTGTGTGTGTGTTTACTTTTTAAATAAATTTTCGAAATGTTTCTCATAATGATTGTGCCATTTTACATAGAGTACTTCTAAACTCTTATTGTCTCACATAGAGTAGAAATTGTGGGACAGGGCAACATCCAGTCTGGTTACCTTTAGCTATTGGGACTCTAGAGGATAATTTCTATACTTTTTAAGAGAAGCAAAGGAATTTCAATGAGGAAAGAATTGTAATAAAGGATTTATAAATATTATTTATTCCCTACCTTTTTGCAAATACGTATTCTATCTCTGAAAAGACACATAGACCCTGGCACTTTAAGTCAGTCACAGTCTCCTTTGATCGCATCTATTTCCAGTGAGAAGAAATCAGGGGCTCTGGACCTATGAAGGGGATTTTTTTTTGAGTCTCCCTTAACATGGACACAACACAGAACACCGGCACTAAATACCGTAATGGAACTATATTCCAGAAAAGGGAAAGCTACACTTCTTTGTTTTAGTCTTTGTACATATGTATCCTGTTCATGCTGCATCTCTTTCTTTCCTATACTCTTTTCAAGTATGAAGTATTACATCTTACAATTTCCACTTTGTGTTTCAGGCCAAAGAAGCCCTCGAAAATACTGAAGTTCCTGTTGGTTGCCTTATGGTCTACAACAATGAAGTTGTAGGGAAGGGGAGAAATGAAGTTAACCAAACCAAAAATGTATGTGAGTTGAGCAGTATAATTGCAAACATACAGTAGTGATGGGTGGACTGGAGAGAACTGACCACAGTTGGTGTGAAGATGAGACTGAATATAGTCCCATAACTGCCAGTGGTGGGTAGCTTTTCTTAACGTCTCTCTTTTTCAGTATCATTTTCTTCCTGATTTTGAAAGTGATACATGTTGATTTTTTTTATTGTGGAAAATTTCAGAACAATTTAATGAAGCCATAAAATCTTAGTGAATAATTTTCTGTTTCATAGAGTTTTACTCTAATGCTTGAGTGAAACCCAAGAGGGGATTTTATTTCATCAGAATATCATCATGGAAGAAACAAGTCTGTCTCTACTTTAAGCCAATCTAATATATGAAATTTTCATTTTACAAAATAGGTCAATTTAACTCATATTGCACTCCTTTTTTAGTACCTTTAAATAATATTTTCATCTTAGTACATTAAAAAAGTATCCACAAATTACAGCTTTGGAGGGAGGTATGAAGATTATATAAAGGAAGCTATTTCTGTATCAGATAATTCAACAAACTAGGGTCTTCCACACCAGCTGCCTCTGTAGCTACATGTAGTATGTACATTTTAATAGCTTGTATGACTTTTATTACAGTTAGGTTGGGAAGTTCATGGTTCAAGGCAGTGCTTCTTAAACGTGGTATCACAACAATGTGTCATGGTAAGTATACTTGGGAAGTATAAGTAAACTACTAAATTTTGTGATTACAAAAATTCCTAGGTGGACTCAAAGATCACTTATACCTGTAATGCCATTCACACAGACTTTTGTCTTGTCGTGTGATTTTGGGAGCCAGAGAATAAGCTGGTGTTGATACCAGTGCTATGAGAACTTTAAAGTTCATCTGTCAGTCACATCTGTTGAAAAGAAAACTGATATTTAGCAAAACACATGTAAGATAGGAATCCAGATTCGCAAATCTTTTATTATTTATTTTTGACCATAAAACAACAGGATTATATTTTAATATATAACTTGTGTACAACCAAAAAAATAAAACACCACAGTAAAACAAACAGGAATAAACATGGTATTTCATTTGCAGTGCTTGACAAAATGCTCACATCCTTAATCAGAAATGAGCTCTTAGAAATCAGTAACAAAGAGACTAATATTACAAGGGAAGTGAAAATAAAAGGAACAGATGAAAATGAAATAACAAGTAACCAATAAGGCTATACAAAGCTGATCTAGCTTAACTTAACAGAAGAAAAAAGCAATTTCTTTGCAACATTACATTATCTGTGATTTAAAATAGTGATATCTAATGTTTGAACAGTTTTAGGAAATGGGAAACATTCAAACACTGGGAAAGCTTACACTGATTATAGGAAATTTACTTAAAATGTAGATTTTGCGTATACTTCGCTCCAGCAGTTCCAATCAATAGGAACTGTTCCGACAAAGTAGTTGGACATTCGGATTTACATATAACCATGTTCACTGCATAGAAAATCTGTAGTTAATATGTCAGCCCCCCAAAAAACTTTTTTATCAATTTGCTTATGAAAAATAGTAGATTGAAGTGTAGAATTAGAAAGAAAAAAGGCACTTAAATAAAAATATAGTATTTCACAAAATTCTTTTTCCTTTGAATTCTTGAAAAAGACAGCTTTTTAATCAATCAGTTTTAAATGTACCCTGTGATAAGTGAGAAGCATGAATATATGCAAGTCATACTTTTTATTTTTATTTATTTATTTACTATGGAAATGCTTTGATAGAGGTAAACATGGAGTGAGAACAGCAAGTGGCCACACGGACATGGCTATCACAGAACACATTGTGCATAAATGAAGAATTCATACCGCCCCCACCCTTAACCCAGTAACAGAAGGCTCTAGGCCCCCTTTTCCTCAGTCCACTCCTCAAACTCTCCCTCCTCCTCAGCAGTGGCATCCTGGGACTATTGGTACTCGGATACCAGGTCATTCATGTTGCTCTCGGCCTCAGAGAATTCCATCTCATTCCTGCCCTCGCCTGTGTACCAGTGCAGGAAGGCCTTGCACCTGAACATGGCTGTGAACTGCTCTGAGATGTGCCTGAGCAACTCCTGGATGGCCATGTTGTTTCTGACAAAGGTGGTGGACATTTTTAGCCCTGGGGATGGGATGTCCCAGAAAGCTCTTTTCCCATTGTAGGGGATTCAGTCAGCAAAGTAGCTGCTGTTATTAAGCAGCTTGGTTTGGATATTAAGCATTTGCTCCTCTACCTCCCTCATGGACATGCAGCCCCTGAAAATGGCAGCCTCCGTTAGGTAGAGGCCATATTGGGGGCCATAGGCAGCCATCATGTTCTTGGCATCAAACATCTGCTGGGGGAGTTCAGCCACTGTCAGGACCTTCTTTGTTGTTTAAATGCTCATTTTGAAATACCTTTTTAAAATTTCAAATACAGAAAGTAGAAGCAGTTCTATTCTCATTTCTCTATGCAGGACTATTAAAATTTTGCCATATTCTTCCAGACAGTTTTCTTTCATATAAATCATATAACAATATACACATATATACAGTCTTTTAATTTTAACTCACATGTATAATAATTTCAAACAATGTTAAAATAATTACCATTATCATAACACTGAGCAGTATTATTTAACTGTCAGGATAGTCATTCCCATGTAGAATTAACATTTTTAAATTAGCCATTACCATTTTAGTTAGAAAAAACAGAAGCATGTACACATACCTCTGCAATTAGTTGATGTTTGTTGAAAAATGACATAATTTTAAATATCAATTTAAAATACTGTAAAACATACAAAATTTTTTTTTGAAAAAATGTTTTGAAGAATTTTTAAAAATGTTTTAATTACATTCATGTTGACTCACAAAGCAGTTATTAAGAGGATATTAAAACATATAAGTAATAAACATAATACAGCAATTAATTAATGTATAGATACTTATTTAGGAGTAGAATTCTGCATTTTAAATCATGGTCATATTTTCCAGTTTGCATTTTGTGTACGATATCTTTAAGATGAGAACTTTGAATGTCCTAACAATATCCATCTAACCCCATCCAGTGACCTGGGTTTCTTCTATATGCTGAAATTAACCTGGGTTTATTTTGTTATTCTGCGTCATAAAGAAGATTACTCTATAACTATAGCGTAGAAAGACTCTTGACCCCAAGTGAGAAGACCTGAGTTCTGCGTTTGGATCTGATACCACCACCACCACCCCATTGCCACCACCACCTCCTCTCCCAGCTGTGTGTGATTAACACATGCCAGCTTGGCTTAGTTTCTTTTTCTTTAGTAGCAAAAGAGAGAGTTGCCTGAGATGATTGAGTTCAGCAATTGTTTATTGAGAGCTGTAGGGAGATTTGATTCCATAATTTAAATCTGATTTTTTGAAAGCACCTAAGTTGGGGAAACCTTTTTTTTTTAAAACTCTCCATTTAGTTTTGGTGTGCAGCCAGGTTTGGGAACCTCTTCTCTAAAGTACCTTCCATCTCTGGTAATCAATTCTGTGATTCACCCATGTAGCCCCTTGGCCAGCTCTGCTCCCATCTGCCTGTAGCTTCTGTGGCATCTTGGGCCACTGTGCTAGCACTTTTCATACCCTGCCCTATCACACAGGTAAATGAGCCCCACCAGATTTTACGCTTGTTGAGGACAGAGACTTTTTATCCTACACAGAATTTATGTAGCCCAGTGACTTGTACATAGTTAGCACTCAGTGTAAATTATTGATAAATGCTATTGTCATGAATATTACAAATAATTATTCCATATAGAATCTATGATTCATTTTAAGCTATTTTAGTAAGGGAGAAAGAAAAGGAGACAAGAGCTAGCAGAGTACATGTATAGTATTATGTGGCACCATGCTTCATGTAATTCAGATTTATAAGGTGTATAAGTATAGATACCAGTGTATACCATTTTACATATGGGAAATCTAGACTTACAGAAGTTAAGTAACTTGCCTAAGTCCACATAATTAGTAATGTCACTGTCAAGATTCAAATTTAAATGTAGTCAGTTCTTCATGCTTTGTGATCTCTCCCATCCTGTACTGCTTCCCATGAAGTGTCTGAAACCAATACCAAATCTCTTCTTCTCTAGAGTCTTCCAGTATATAAAACCTCATTCCCCAAAAGTGTAAGAGGTGACATTCCAGTAAACTTAATGTAGATTTGCTTGGAGTGAGATCAGTGGCAGCCTTGAACATATATTTGAAATTAGAGCACAAGCTTTTGAAAATTTTGCTTCCCCTGAAATATTCAGAAACCATACACTTTTTTTCTTTGCTTTTTAGACTTACCTTCTCCGTGGCATTTTAATTGAAAGAGTTTCCCCTAAGATACTTAGGTACTTAACTAAAAATGCAGCATGATTCCTTTGGCATCTCTGATTAGATATCTTTCGCAAGTGAGGTTATGGTACTTGAACTGGGGAATACATTGTGCCCTGCTAAGGGTGTCTTGAAACTGTATTCGTTAAAATATTGGCAGAAAGGATAGGTGCATATTTTGTACTTATTTTTTGTATATTTGTAAAATGGTAGTCACTTGAAGCAAACAACATCAGTGCAAGCCCCTTTCTCTTTTCAGGCTACTCGACATGCAGAAATGGTGGCCATTGATCAGGTCCTCGATTGGTGTCGTCGAAGTGGCAAGAGTCCCTCTGAAGTATTTGAACACACTGTGTTATATGTCACTGTGGAGCCGTGCATTATGTGTGCAGCTGCTCTCCGCCTGATGAGTATCCTTTGACTTCATGAGTTAATGTCTTGTACCATTCATGTGAACAAGAGAGTGGCCTAAATATGAAAACACGGACTTAGGAAACACCTTGTAAAACGTAACGTAGTGTCTCTTACAAAAAAAGGAAAGCTTTTTAAATAGTAAAATGACCTATTTCTTTTCATATCAATAAACGTAGAATGATTACACAAATAATTTAGAGAAATAAAATGTTAGAACTATCTTAAGTAGTTATATAAAGATAAATCATAAATTAAGTTGAAGTGGATTATAAAACAGTTTGCAAAGGAAAAGTGCTAAAGAATATGCAGCTAAGTTTTGTCTTTGGATAATGGATTGTGAGTGATTTAAATTTTTTTCTGTTTATCTGTTGGTTTGTTTGCCATGAATACCTATTACAATGTACCAAACATTATCAGTAAAAAGTAAATGCGAAGTAAAAAATCCTTTATGATATTCTAATTGTAAATGGAAAATGAGTAGTTACTGCTCTTTGGATTGTCTTGCATGGATTAAGCAACTTAAATAGTTCAGAGACACTGCAGGGACTTCTAAAGATCTTTTTAAAAAATTATTTGAAAATTGAAAAACTCAGTTTTTTAGTTGCTTATTTTTTATATACTTATTTTACTATTTATGGATAGATAATTTTAACACTTCAAAAATAATACAGAAGTTTTTGGGTATGATAAAATGTACAGTCTCTATAAAAGGGTTATTATGGGCAACTTAGAATTCTCTCCTCATCCTGCCTTACAAAATAGCTAAGTTTTAGTCTATTTTATATTAGGGCATAGGTTATATTTTATTTGGGGCAAGAACAGGGAAGAATCTGTTATTTTTAAAAGGTGAAAATCCCTGGATTACATTTCTGCATCCTTTCTGGCTCTGACTCCCTGGTGATTCTGAAAAAGTGATTTAGGAAAGAGCAGAGAGAGCCCTGAACTGTGAACATTAAGCAACCACATACTCAGTTTTCATTCTGTTTGCAGTTGTTAAATATCAGTTTCTCAAACTTTAAACCCTTTTCTTCTGTGTAACTGGATTGTATGGTTTATAAGACTAATCCTAAGCTTCATTGTTTTGAAGAGTAGCATGAGCTTTCCTCTCCAGGATGGCTAGTATAAACATACTCTGATTTTGTCATGATGCATACTTGAACTGTACATTCTATGCAGGACCTTAATTCTGTGTTATAAATCCCACTGGTTGTATATGGCTGTCAGAATGAACGATTTGGTGGTTGTGGCTCTGTTCTAAATATTGCCTCTGCTGACCTACCAAACACTGGGAGACCGTTTCAGGTAATACAAACTGCTTATGCTTTTTCTTTCTTGCTAATTATTTTCATCTCTTTATGCGCTTGTGAATAACTAGTGTGTGGCCAGTATATGAAGAAACCACAATAGAATCAGACATCTTGGATCTCAGAACCTCTGGTGGAGTTCATTTATGCCTCACTATAAGATGACAGGGAAGAGTTTCTAAATGAGTGCCTACCTGTCTTCATTCACAGACTCCCTCCTGAAGGAGAGTCCCCACCCTTCCCAGCTGACTCCGAACACTCTTCACCAACACTGTTAGGTATGCCTGAAGACACTCTCGCTGTTGGAGTTTTTATTCAATGAATGTTACCAGCTCTGTGCCCTACCAAGTTTGGTGATGCTTGGCCTGTGTCAGTGATGCTAGAGACTATTTACAGCACACACAATATTTTTGCACAAATTTAATCATTTTGCTTGATTGCCACATCCTACTTTTAGTATCTAGCAATCACTGTATTTTCGTGTTTTTTTCCCTCTGTCTTTGTAATGTTGAAATTTCCCCCAGACCTAGGAATCCATGTCTTTAGTCTCTTAGAAATTCCCTTTTCCCTTTAATCTTGCCACTTCTCCCAAAGTTTTTATGGGTCAGACTATAAGCAATAGCAATTTGTATTTCAGAGTTTGGACTGTGACTATACTCCTGCTTTCATTAACTGGTTTGATTGTTTTTCTCTCTAAGATGTAAGGTTAATGTAAAAGTATTATGCTTTAAAAAGAAAAAACTTTAACAAATGCTGGATATGGATGGGTAGTTCACTTCAAAAACTTCAGGTGTTCCTAGAATACTTTAAGGACCTATGAAGGACTAAATTTGGCTGAGTCTCACTGAGAACGAGTTTTTAAAACGTTCTTGAGTTTTCTAGCTGAACATTAGCTTTCCTATCAACTTCTGTACATTTGAGAATAGATACTGTTTAACATTACATCAGAAAAGAAATTGTAATACAACGATGGAGAGTGAAGGATACAATTGGCTTGATCATTAAAGATATTTAGAAAGTGATTTGATTTTTTCCAATCACTTCTCTTAGTAGCTCAAATTTGGCTTACATAACTCTTTGCAAATGAATTGCTGACTCTGTATTTCCTTTATGAGAATGATCTAAATAATTTTTCAGTTTCTGGGCAGAACAAAGATGAGCCTTTTGATGTCAGACATGGGAGGAATATTTCTCTCCAATGTGTCAGTGACATAGGGCACAAACACAAGTCCTTTCTCACACATCTTCGTCATCGATGCAGCAGAACCGAAACAAGTTCATTTGCAGTGTGTATACCTAGCCACATTGGCTCAGCTGCAAATCAATGACTGTGGCTTGCAGCCGTATCTCCAGGCTTAATGCCAAATTATGGTTTTTTTAAAGGTGCTTTTAGATTCTAAGGAAAACAGTGGTGCCCCAGGCTCTGAATGCTGGGTATTCTTTTTTTGTTTGTTTGTCTGGGCTTGGGAGGCAGCAGCTGATTGGGAGGTGGGATACTGTTTCTTACTGCAGAATTACAGATTCTTTCATATGATATTATAAGCAGCATTAAAGTTTGTAGAGGCCGATAGAACTATTCTTTTCAAAGAAGATGGTGATTAATTATAATACCTGTTTGTTTTTTAAAATTTTTATTTTATGACTGGGTGCAGAGTCTCATGCCTGTAATCCCAGCACTTTAGGTTTCTGAAGGTGGGTGGATCACGAGGTCAGGAGATCAAGACCATCCTGGCTAACACGGTGAAACCCTGTCTCTACTAAAAATAAAAAAAATTAGCTGAGTATGGTGGTGGGCGTCTGTAGTCCCAGCTACTTGGGAGGCTGAGGCAGGAGAATGGCGTGAAACCAGTAGGCGAAGCTTGCAATGATCCGAGATTGTGCTCCAGCCTGGGTGACAGAGTGAGACTCCGTCTCAAAAAAAAAAAATTATTTTATTATTAATGTGTGCTTTTTATTAATGCCACAAATTTGTCGCTGTAATGGATACTTGAAAATATAAATAATAAATTATCTTGGTGTGTTAGAGTGGTGCAGTTTCCTTCAAGGCCTGTAACTCAGCAGTTCTCATTCCTGACTGCCCTTTAGAATCTCCTGGAGGCTTCTACGCCTGACTCTGCTCAGCCCTGCCCCAGACCCTGCTCAGCCCTGCCCCAGACCATCTGAATCAGAAGGCAGGGGGCCAACAGTGCTGTGTTTCCAGACAGCTCCAGGCGGTTCTCCTGAGCAGTCATGGTTGAGAACCACTGCTCTCATCCCACGTGAGAGGAGAGGGCTCTGAGTGTGCGAGTGGAGGGCGACTCCTGGAGAGCCCCAGCACTTAACGCAGCAGGAAGCAGAGGGCATCTGTGACGGGACTGGCCGGCAGTGGTTAGGATGGTGAAACGCTGAGAAGCCAAGGGAGGCAAAGAGCGGTCAGATGGAGCACGGTGGCCAGTTGCCTCCAGGACTGCAGAGTTGGGGAAGCTGAAAGGAGACCAGTGTTTTGGTCAGTAGGGACCTGGGGATTTCTGAGAGGGCAGATATCGAGGGAAACCCCACCCCTGATATTCAACATGGGTTCTTTTCTATTTCCCTAAGTGTAGGCTGGTCTGAGAAATAAAGGAAAAGAGTGCAAAAGAGAGAAATTTTAAAGCTGGGTGTCTGGGGGAGACATCACGTCGGCAGGTTCCACGATGCTCCCTGAGCTGTAAAACCAGCAAGTTTTTATTAGCGATTTTCAAAAGGGGAGGGAGTGTACGAATAGGGTGTAGGTCACAGAGATCACATGTTTCACAAGGTAATAAAATATCACAGAGCAAATGGAGGCAGGGTGAGATCATAGGACCACAGGACAGGGTGAAATTAAAATTGCTAATGAAGTTTTGGGCACGCATTGTCATTGATGGCATCTTATCAGGAGACAGGGTTTGAAAGCAGACAACCGGTCTGAACAAAATTTACTAGTCGGGAATTTCCTCGTCCTAATAAGCCTGGGAGTGCTATTTCATCCCTTTGTCTTCAACCGTAAAAGACAGCTGCCCTCAAAGCGGCCATTTTAGAGGCCTACCACAGGGGTGCATTCTCTTTCTTAGGGATGTTCCTTGCTGAGAAAAAGAATTCAGTGATATTTATCCTGTTTGCTTTAGAAAGAAGAGAAATGTGACTCTGTTCCGCCCGGCTTACCGGCAGTCAAAGTTTAAGGTTATCTCTCTTGTTCCCTGAACATTGCTGCCATCCTGTTCTTTTTTCAGGTTGCCCAGATTTCATATTGTTCAAACACACATGCTCTACAAACAATTTGTGCAGTTAATGCAATCATCACAGGGTCCTGAGGTGATATACATCCTCCTCACGAAGATGACAGCATTAAGAGATTAAAGTAAAGACAGGCATAGGAAATCACAAGGGTATTGATTGGGGAAGTGCTAAGTGTCCATGAAATCTTCACAGTTTATGTTCTTCTGCCATGGCTTCAGCCAGTCCCTCCGTTTGGGGTCCCTGACTTCCTGCAACAGGCAGATTCAGTGAAGCGCTGGGAGCTCAAGCCAGTAAAGATGAGGCCACTGAGGAGTGAAGGCAGGAGCAGGGTGTCAGCCTTTGATGGGGCAGGGTGGACGGAAGGTTATTTGTTATGGCAAAGGTTTATACAGGTGTGGGAGGCCCAGGCAAGGGCAGACTGAAGACACAGGAGAATGGGAGGTTCGTTCTGAACAGCATCTTGCAGTAGGTGGTCGTCCTGTCCCCTGTGCCTGTGCTTTCTGGCACCTTCCTTCCAGATGCTCATTTTGTCATTTCACGCCCTTCAGAAGGGTGCATGGTTTTAAGTCCAAACTCTTCTGACAAACTTTCCAAGCCATACATACTTTTTATCCCATTTTTTGTCTTTCTTTTCTTATGCTTCCTTAATAATCACCTCCTCGTCTATCAGCTGATTTCCTCATACACTACCCAGGCTGCTTCTTGCCCTTTCCCTGAAATGCTCTGCTTAGCCTCTTTAAATATTCTCTATCTCTAAGGTAAGTTCAAGTTTCGTGCCTTCAGGTAATATTTCATATGGTAACACTCCTTACTGATAACACAATTTCTTATTTGTTCTTTCACATGTTATAATTTCTTTTCCCCAGTTAGATGCTAAAGATAGAACAAGCTGAATTTTATTTTTTAAAAGCCTCTATAGCAAGGGTTGATAAGCTTTTTCTGCAAAGGGTTAGCTAGTAAATATTTCACCCTTTTTGAGCCACTTCTGTCTCTGTCACTTAGTCTTTTTTTTTCTTTAACAAAACTTTTAAGATATAAGAACCATTCTTAGCTCACAGTTCTCAGCTTTGTAACGGATTTGGTCCACCAAGTATAATTTGCCAACCCTAGCTCTATAGCATCAAATGCTTAATGGGCCACTAGTAAATAGGAGCAGGTAAAAATAATGCTTAATGAGCACTTATGATGTGCCAGGTATTTAACAGGTATTATCTCACTTAATCCTCACAAAATCCCACTGAAGTAAATGCTGTTATTGCCAACGTCTGATAAATAAGGCATGGAAAGTTTAAGTGCCGAACCCGAGATCACTAAGCTGGTAACTTCTACAATAGTTGATGGATGAGTAACAGCTGATGGGGGGTGAAGCCTCACTGAGGCCGTATATCAAACGTCTTTTGGAAGTGTGCCTCCTTACCTATGTTACTAATATCCCCAAAGTTTATTAGCATATGAAATCTGTTTACATGATCACATATATATTGTTGTTTTTGTGGGATGCAACACACATTTTCATAGGCCTATGTTCATTCTCAGCTTTCTCATTCCATCAGTGTATCCCTGGATATCGGGCTGAGGAAGCAGTGGAAATGTTAAAGACCTTCTACAAACAAGAAAATCCAAATGGTCAGTTTTCTATTGTAAATAATGTACTTCCCTTAAATCTATACAAAGAGAGTCTGCTATGAGCTTACCTCTTCACTTTCTTTTTCTTTTCTATTCTTTTCACAGCCCCAAAATCAAAAGTTCGGAAAAAGGAATGTCAGAAATCTTGAATATGTTCTGATGAAAGAACCAAGTGACCCAAAGTGACTTGGACAAGATTCCTACACTGAAAGCTGTTGACATCGTTGAATCATATGTTTATATATTGTTTTTAATCTGTGGGAAAATGGTGTCTCTCATCATTTGCTCTGTTAAGGGAACAAATTAGCACTTTTTAGAAGTCTGACAATTGTAAACAATTGTTAGCTTTTCCACAAGCTGATTCCCATTTTGAGATGGGGGTAAAATTAAGTTTGAGGTTTTAGAAATTAGCAAGTAGTGCGTACCGTTCCAGCTACAAGTGCCCAGTCCAGGCAAGTGCTGACTTTTTAGAGAATGTGTGGCCAGACCCAGGGGCCTGGAGTGTGTCTGAACTGCATACAGTGTGCCACCCTGAGAACACCTTCTCCAGGACTGCCATTTCAGAGTCAGATTCTTCGTTTTTTGCAGCTACGATGTTCTCCCAGGTCAATGAGGGGCTGTGACTTCTCTCTAAATTGTATGTAAGTTGTGTATATAGAGACCATAATTATATGGTTCTTAAAAAGACTTTGCTTTTATAAAGCATTTAGAGAACATGCATAGTTTTAAAACAAGTGCTTGGGTTGTCACTTAAATTATAGCGTATTGCTATAATAAAACCTAATTTATGTCTTATTTGAAGATGAATAGTCTTCAAAGATAAAGACTAAATGGGACAATTGTTATTGAGCAAAAAACCAAATTATCCTGCCCTCATGGAGCTTATATTCTAGCGAGGGGAGATAGATATGATAGATAACACAGTTTATTGGAGGACAATAAGAGTTACGGCAAAAAGCAAAAGGAACACAGGGTAAAGGGGATGGGGGCCAGTCGGTGGTGAGAATGCTGACTGAAAAATAGATTGGTCAATTTAATCTGAAACAAACGGTTATTTCTTTAAAAATCCATAAACAAATTTAAAATCTAAAATGTAAAACTTTGAACACAACACTAGAAAGGGTATCCACAGCACGAAGTCCCCAGTTCACCTACCTCCCTGACTATAGGGCAGCTTTGCACAGCCCCACTGGGCGCACTGTGTGCTTCTGCCCAGAAGGGGGCCTCGCCGTTCCACCAGAAGCTCAGCTCCAGGCCCTGGAGGGGCTGCTGCTCCTCAGTTGCATTTCTTCAGTAGATTCATTTCCTTGATGCAAAGCATCTGTATTTGTTGGTTCTGTCATTTGAGCGATGTCTCTGACTTGTTTGTTTTGAATTACATTACAGGCTGGAATGTAATTGTGGTGAAAGTATTTTTATATTGCTGAGAGTAGCAGCTAATCACAGTTACATGCTTCAGAGGATTTATAATTGCTTGGTTTTGTGTGTGTGTGTGTGTGTGTGTGTGTGTTTAACTGCATTTGAAAAGTTTTATGAAGAATATGCATGATTTTAAATCTGTGATAATGTTACATGCACCTTCAATTTCATCCACTTTAAAAATTATCTTCTTATTAAATTTTAGTGCTTTGACTAGTTTGTTCCTTTTTGCAGTTGGTCGTAATTCATTTCTGGCTTCTTATGCTTTTCTGCAAGCAGATTTCATTGCACTTATTGTGTTCATATCATTTTCTTGGGGATTATTTGTAGGACAACCAACCTGTAGTTTTGTCTCTGTGGAGTACCACCCGGTAAGTCTGGCTTAGCATCTTATGTCCAGTAGGTACTTAGTAAACATTTGCTAAATGAAATTACTCCTTGAAATTTGGGGAAAAGTGAATAAGACTATCTAGGACAAAAAGTCAAAGCCAAAAATAGTATATGAGTATTCTAGCCCAGAGACAGTTGCTACTGAAAGAATCAAGGAAATAATAAAATGATAGACAGGGAAGGATAGAAAAGACTTAACAATATACGTATGTTCTGTCTTTGCTGTTTTGGAGAATGGTGGATAAGTAGTGTTTCCTGATTCTGAAGCATTGCTGAGCAGTTTGTGATTTACCATCTTTTTGGTTCCCTCTTCAGTGATTGACCTATCGAAAAGTCTGTCCTAAATTTTTGGACTGGGGCACAGTTCCATCCATCACTTTGGGGGAAAATCATTAATATGGCATACTGCAGATCAGAGGGCAGGACCATTGAGGGTGTCATAGACATTAGCTCTGTGGAATTCTGCTAGCAATTTCCAAGTGATGATGAGGACTTGTGAGTATATGTTGAGATCATTCAGCTTCCTGAGTACCACATTCCCCAGCTACTTAGACCTGGGTTAAAATATTAAGATGTCCTAGTTCAAAAGCTTGAATTCAATTGATTGATACTGATAGTGCTGTCCAAGTGACCAACTGAAAGACTTGTTTTGTGTATGAAATAGTTCTGAAAGTGGTGAGATACAAAAAGGTTTTAGAATCACTGCCCTATTGAGAGAAATTAGGGGGAAATGATTACATTTAAAGCTGCTAGAGTTATCCAGTGTTTGCTGGTCTTTGCAACAAACTGTGGAGAATGGGCGGTATGTAATGCTTTGGCAGCCTTCAATCACTGATAAAAGATCATGTTAAAATATCTTTATACTTTCTTGTTATTTGGCACAGTCATCTCTTCCTGTGTTGTATTTAGAGTATCTTGGAGAGAAAATAGGTGGCCAAGAGCTTCAGTGTAGGCAAGAACTCTTAATTTTTTTTTAAACTTTTTACTGGGAAAGTATACACACACACACACACACACACACACACCCACCCACCATGGCCCTTTACCCCGAAATGCTTCAGTATAGTTATTGACTTAAGTAAATTTAACATTGATAGACTTGAATCCATCATTTGTATTCCAGTTTTGTCAGCTGACCCAGTAATGTCCTTTAAAGAAGTTCTCCCACTGCCCTATAATCCCAGGTCCAGTCTAGGGTCCAGCATTACATTTACTTGTCTTGAATCCAGCTTTTTTTTTTTTTTTTTTTTTTTGATGGTGGGGGTTGGTGGGTAGGTCTCACTCTGTCGTCCAGTGGCATGATCACAGCTCACTGCAGCCTCAACCTGGCTCAAGCAATCCTTCCCCCTCAGCCTCCTGAGTAGCTGGAACCACAGTCTCATGTCACCATACCTAATTTTTTTTTTTTTGTAGGGACAAGGTCTCACTATGTTGCCCAGGCTAAGTCTCGAACTCCTAGGCTGAAGCAATCCCTGCTTCCTTGGCCTCCCAAAGCACTGGGATTATAGGTGTGAGCCACTGCACCTACCTGCCTTTAGCTTCTTTTAGTCTAGAACATTTTCACTGGCTTTCTTTGTCTTTTATGACATTGACATTTTAAAATAATACCGTCATTTTGCCTCCTCTCCCTCTTCTTCTTCTTTTTAAAATAATAGAATGGTCCTTGTTTTAAATTTATTTGATGTTTTCTCATGATTAGATTCAGGTTCTGGGTGATGTTAAGTTCCTCACAGGATATCACATCTGGAGGCACACACAGGCCATCACACTAAGGTGATGTCAGTTTTGGTCATCTGGTCAAGGTATTGTCCTATTTCTTCATTATATAATTACTTTTTTTCTCTGTTGCAATGAATAAGCAGTCTATGGGAAGAGGAGCTGTTACATTTTAAACAGAAAATGTATTTGACACTGATGGAAAGGAGAGAAGGAAAATTAATGACATAAATTTCAAAGCAGCTATTAAATTATTTGATTGCATTCCTCCTCTTTTACTATGTCTGCCAAAATTGATAAAAAAATTTTTCTAATAAGAATGTTTTAAATAGTGATATCTTAATAAGCATCAGAATTAAGCCTGATAAATAAATTATTTCCTTCTTAATTTCCTCCTCGGCAAAAGTAATAGTTGTATAAATTTCATTATGCCTGATAAGATAGGGTTTTGGAAAAACAGACCTAAGGTGTTTCTGATACTGCAGATGACCTATGGTGATCCAATGGGATAAAGACTCTAGGTAGGTTGTCATTTGGTCATAAAATATGAGTTATCTTGGGTTTCCATAGAGACATCTAGACTTAAAATGTTGTAAGCACTGCTTCTTTCAAAACGTCAGTAAAAACAGCAGAAGCCAAAGCTCTTGAAAAAATTACTTAAATCTTTTTTTAAAAGTAGTATAGCGCCTTGTTAAAAATCTGTGGTGAAGCCAAAGCTTGTCTTTCCCAGTGGTCCTACATGAACTGGCCTTGAATAGCCCCAGGGAAAAGAGACACCAGGAACTGGTTTCTCTGCCTTTTGGCAAAGGAATAAGACTACATTAACTTCATCTATGAAGACAACAGCCAACTATTTCCTTTGTAAATTGCTAATTTTGTGTAGTGAGGAAAGGAGTGATGGGCGATGTGATTTTTACGGGTAAGACTGGTATAAGTTCTGCTGAAAGTTTGACATCTTTAGGATCTTACATTTTCTTCAAGTTGAACTAATAAAAACAGGCTTGTGACGATTATTTCTAACCTGATTTCTAAGTGGATATTGGGTTGAACACCACGTGTCCATGACTATTAAGGAGGCTTCATGGTGTAGTTTGACAAAGGCTCCCTCCTTGACCAAACTTTAGTCAGGCCCTGAGTCTTCTTTTCAACCAGGACTCCACCTTGGTCCCCATACGTGATGGACCTATATAGCCCAGCTTTAGCAAGAATCCTGCTAAGTCAGTTTAGAGAGAATCCCCCATCCTCAATATCTATGAAATTTTTCATCCTCTACTTTTGATGTGTAAGTTCTCAGCCCCCCTTCAACGAGAAGCCTATTAAGTTCATTTTGCAAGAACTCATCTACTCTTGATATCTCCTCTTAGTAATTTTCTAATCACTGACCCCCTCACTCTGCCCATTAGTTTTAAACCCCCACATGTTCAGGTTGTATTCAGAGTTGAGCCTGATCTCTTCCTCTGTTGCGATAGTTTTAAAACCTATCACTGTAGTCCTGAATAAAGTCTTCCTAACCTTAGCAAGTGTCAAAATAAATTTTTATTTAATCTGTTGAAACATGAACTTGAGAATCTAGAGTAGGAGGCCACAAAGTATGGCCCGTGGGCCATATCCAGCCCTCTGCCTGTTTTGGTACCACTCATGACTTAAAAATGGGTCTTACAATTCTGAGTGATTGAAAAAAAATCAAAAGAAGGATAATATTTAGTGACCCATGAACCTTATATGGCAATCAAATTTCAGTGTCCATAAATAAAGTTACATTGGATGACAGCCATGCCCATTTGTTTCTGTGTTGTCTGTGGCTGCTCTTGTGCTGCAATGGCAGAGTCAAGCAGTGGTGACAAACCATGTGACTCACAAAGCCTAAAGTATTTAGCATCTGGCCCTTTGAGAAAATGTTAGCTGCTCCTGGTCTAGAGTAGGTAAAAGGCTGAGATTGGAAGCTGCTTGTTCAAATTCTGTGACTTTGGAACTGAATAATATGGCTCATTGTGAATTGTTTCAGTACCATGGTTTTGTTTTTTCCTTTTGAAAAGCTGGTTCAGAAATGTAAAGGAAAAATCCAAGACAACAAAACATGTTTTCTGGCTTAGAATGTTTTATTTCCTTATATACATTTTAAGAGAGTGGCAAGGATAAAAGAAAATGTACCATTTTTTTGGGTTTAGAATAAATAATACATTTTATTTATGATCATCATGTTTAAAATATTATTTTCTGTTACTGTCTCTGTTTTACATCAAGTAAGCTGAGGCACAGGGACATTATGTAACTTGCCCAAGGTCACAGAGTGCTAAGTGACCACATCACTCAGAAGGAGCTAGTTAAACCAGTGTAACAGCCTTCAAGTTTTAGTGGCTTAGAACAAAAGCTTATTTTTCTCATGCCTTGCTTCTTGTCTGTCTCAGGTCAGGCCAGGAGCCTAGTCTAAAGGAAACTCTACCACCGGGGACATCAGCTGCTGTGGCCAGAGAAGAGAACATGGTGAATAATGCTTCATACCTTAGGGCAGAGCTTCTCAAATTTAAACGTGCATAGGCATCTCCTGGGGAGCTTATTAAATCCACATTCTGATTCAGGAGGTCCTGGTGGGCCTGAGATGCCATGTTTCTATCAACCTTCTAGGTGATGCCTATAGTGCTGGACCATGGGCCACACTTAGAGTAAGGTGGACTTTCTGGCTTTTGCCCAGAAGTGACACATCACTTTTGCTCTCAAAATAAATAAAGCAAGTCACATGGCCATGCCCAACTTCAAGGCAGCAGATAATGTAATCCATCATCTACATCAGGAAGAAGAGAATTGGAATTTTTGTGAACAGCTCCAGTGAAGAGCAAACAATGTGAAGCTAGGATCTGAATTCAGGCAGGCTGGCCCCAGAGTCTGTGCTCTTAACTATAACTATATACAGTCATGGGTGTTGGTTCAGTCTCTATAAAGAGAATACTTGCCAGGCAGACAGCCAGTCGGGGAGTTAGAGTTGACTTGTGTGACTTAGACAGCTTTAGAGTTCAGTGCAGCAATTCTCAGCATGGTGCTACAACTCTGAAGTGTTTCAATTCATTTTTGTATCTTAATAAATTATTTTTAAATTAAAAACATAGCTGGGAGCAGTGGCTCACCCCTGTAATCCCAGCCAATCCACTTGGCAGGTGGATTGCTTGAGCTTCTGAGTTCGAAACCAGCTGAAGCAACGTGGTGAGACCTTGTCTTTATAAAAAATAGAAAAAATTAGCCAGGCCTGGTAGCACACTCCTGTAGTCCCAGCTACTTGGAAGGCTGAGGTAGGAGGATTGCTTGACCCCAGGAGACAGAGATTACAATGAGTACCTCTGTACTCCTGCCTGGGTAACAGCAAGGCCATATCTCAAAAAAAAAAAAAAAAATTAATTATTTTTAAAAACATACCTTCTAGTAGAATCAAGCCTCTATACTCTCTCGTCTAACATTCTGCTATGCTTTCTTGTTCTGGAGAAGGGGAAGGGTTAAAGGCTGGAGCTGCTGGTCTGGAAGAGTCCTAGGCTTGTAGTCAGCACAACAAACTCAATTCCCAGATGCTGTTGGCTGAGAATATGCAGATATGAACCTGCTGCCTGTACCCATAACTGGGAACTTCTAATATGGTCATAAACTACTGAGTATTGTGTGTGGGAGTGGTGGGTCTCAGGCCCACATTAAAGTCTTCGATAGTGAAAAATGGACTGGGTTACCGTCAGCAGGGTGCTGAGTGACTATTACATCTCCCTTGATTGACCTTTTGATGCCTACAGAAAGCCCACATCCAGTGCCTACAGCACCCACTTTGCTGTCAGTTCCCAGGCTGAAATGAGGAGGGACTGTTCAGAAACATCGGACTGAGCAAGGTCTCTGTCTACCTCATGGAAAACCTGATCTGGAAGTGACACTTGGAATAAAATACGATTACTCTTCCATTAAAAGGAAATCCACCCAAAAGAGAGAAATAGTGGTATATTTCAGTTTTACATGATTTCTTGAGATAAGACAACCCATTGCGTTGCTTGATTCAGTTAGCAATTTAGCTAAGTGTGTGAGAGAACATGGGCCTTGACTTTTTTTCTTTCGGAAAATCAAGTTTGCCATATTGAAAAATGCTGTCAGCTCTGCCCACCAGTTCTGTCATTAGTCATGGGAAGAACTGATCAGGTTTTTATTGTTTCTCCAGAGGCATTTTTGTCATATAATGCATCTATTCAATTAAAATATGCAGAAGAATGCAAAGTTAATAATTAAGGGAAATAAAAAAGTTGCCATTGCCATTAATTACTTAAACTAAAACTTACAGTGTGATTTTTAAAAATTAATGGAACAGATAGAATTTTACTGTTTGCTACTTTTAATCCTAATCTCAGAAGGTATTGCCAGTTATCTCTCTTGGCTGTTCGTGCCCTTTGGAAATGACCTATTACTAACTCCACCAGTAATCCTGACTTCATATGTGAATGCTGTCAGCTCTTAATCTAGCTTGGGCTGGCATTGGTAGAAAGTCATTTCTTTCAATGATATTTCTATATTGAAGGCCTGAATAAATCAAGGATGTCTGATTTTTATGTCAGCAACATCACCATCATGATTCAAATGCTAAAGAATTTCAGAAAAGATTAAATTTCCTCTTGACCTGAGAGGAATCCCATCCTCTTAGTGATGAGTTCCACAGGTAAGCCTGATACACTGCCTTGGGTCCTCTGATCCTAAGCACATTTATCAGCTTCATAGACCTCAAGGATCATGTTACTTTCCCCCTCAGCGTTCCACAATCTCTATGAAATCTTTCCCAATTACTCCAGCCCACAATGATAGTTTTCTTCAAACTCCTACTTAGTGTCACATAGTTTAATACTCAATTGATCTCTAATTACAGTACTTAGATTGTAAGCTCCTCAAAAGCAAGGATTTAGCCCAATGATAGGCCCAGAGGCAGTTTATGTAAATGCTGAGTGATGGATTTGCAGTTCTGGACAGTTTCCAGTAAGCAGGACAAATGGGTGAATTGGCACCACCAAGAGGACACTGTCGTGGATTACTGAGTGGGCCCTCTGTTTATCGGGGGCTTTGCAAAGGTCATAGCTGCCAGACAGTTGGCCAGCCACAGTGGCTCAGCTTAGGCCCCCAGATGTTTTCCTCCAGCCCATTTCTGCCCATTGGAAACCAACATTTTGGACTAGGGCTTGCAATTATTCAAATTCGGTATTGAGAAGTCAGAGAGAACAAGCAGTAGAGAGGCAGGAAGGTAAGGTAATTTTTTTTTTTTTTTTTTTTTGACAGTGTCTCACTCCATTGCCCAGGCTGGAGTGCGGTGGCGTGATCACGGCTCACTGCAAGCTCTGCCTCCCGGGTTCACGCCATTCTCCTGCCTCAGCCTCCTGAGTAGCTGAGACTACAGGCGCCCGCCACCACGCCTGGCTAATTTTTTGTATTTTTAGTAGAGATAGGGTTTCACCGTGTTAGCCAGGATGGTTCTCGATCTCCTGACCTCGTGATCCACCCGCCTTAGCCTCCTAAAGTCCTGGGATTACAGGCGTGAGCCACCGCCTGGCCAGGAAGGTAAAATTTTTGTATCTGCTTTGCTAGGAGCTAACTTAACTGTGGAGTCGTAAAAAATGAAAGGGAGGACATGTTACATATTTAACAGCAAGTGCTGTGCTGTGTAGAAATTTATATAACTCTCTTGCTAGGTTAGTCCAGAAGCTGGATTAATATTTTAATCATATTCTCTTGAGAGGAAAAAGCAGCTGGTGAAATTGTTGGAGGTGACATGCCAGTCTACATAGAAACCAAGTGCGGTTTGGAGACCACCATGGAAATAATAACTTCAGTCATTAAGTGGAGAATGAAAGGAAGAAAGAAACCAGATAAGTTTTCCAGGATCAAGAAGTTATTTTTATTATAAACTAACCTTAGGGAGACCATAAGCTTTATTATTATTTCAACATTTAAATTCAAATACTGATGGCTCTGTCTCTTCACTAGTGATTGCTCTTGGCGGTAGCAGAGTTAGCAATGAGTGCAATAGAACATCTTTATTCATCTTTATTTTTAAGTTGCCATTTTAATAGTGGATATAAACTTGTTATGTAGGCAAAGTACAGCAAGGAGTACACAACACGATTCCTACAGGCTTTCTCCTGTGAACTTGACTACCCACGGCCTGAATTTTAACAGTTGGCATAAGTTCACTGGCATCCTGAAATCTAAAGGAAAAGGCCCTTCTCTTTTTTTGTTTCCTGCAGACATAGATAACACAAAATCTTTGCAATGGTCTGTAACTGGCACTAGCAACAAGCGTCTGGAGTATAACATGGGTTAGGCTCTGGGAAAGTTATCTTTTGCTTGGGAACACCCATCCAATGGAAATTGATGTTTATATTATTAACTGGAAATTTGTTTGTGCTTCTGAATTTTGTGGGATTAAGACTGGTGCTATGATATTCTCATGTGTTCTGTTGACCCTTAGGTATTTTAGAAAAGAGGAAACTGAGAGTCTTAGGGTTGAAATAATCAAACTTTGGAGGTGCTAAGGCGCTATTCCAATTATATTGGCAGATGGCCCAGGGTGCAGCTGCTGAAGAAGGATCCCAGACTCTACCCAGATCCCCAAATACCATCTCTTCTGCCTGTAACTGAGCCAGTAAAAGGAAAAAGGTAGAGCAGAACTTTGGACTGAGATTTCTCTGTGGGAGCAACAGATTGAATTGATAATGGGAAAATGTTTGTATTGTTAACTTTTATAAGGTGGCAGTAAACTTCAAGAATTTTATAGCGCTGGCATATTATTTGGGTCATATTTTCATCTGGTGCTCTTTGTTCACCCTGCTTGGTCGTGTAGCATAGCTGAGCAGGATTCGAGATGAGCAAGATAATTGGGGCTCATCCTGGCATTGTGCCTGATGTAATCAGTGTCCTGATCTGTTTCAGCAGCTTCTGGGGGCCACAACAAAGGCACATTGATAAAGGCCCTCTTTAACATCAGGAGGATATGGAGGAAGAGAGGTAAGGACTGAGGAGGTGGTTCCATGAAGGAAGGACAGGATATTTTTGAATTCTCCCCTGATCTTCTTACCCGAGGAGGACAGCAGCACTGAGGGTAGACTACGGCTCCAGTGGTTAATTTCACCGGATTAAGAAGAGACATAGCCAAAAAAGGAAGAATATTGGTGTGTAAGGGAGGGACAGTCACTTCTTTGTTCATGCTGTTAGTTGATTAGGTAAACATCATTTGATTTGTCTTTGTGCTAGTGGGCAGAACTACAGTGTAAAGTTGAAAGTCATTTTGGACTCCCTTTTCTCATAAGAGGCAGCATGAGATGGCTTGGAAGTAGGCTGAGAAACGTTATTCTTGACAGTTGTCCAAACTCTCTGCCTCATAGGAGGCATGGATGTGGTTTTTCCTCACATTTGGGTATGAAATCTGAGATTCCATTTCTGATCTCTACTTAGGATGGCCATAGGTAGTTCAGTACTAGTGACCTGTTTTGAATCAAGGCCTATTAGGCTCACCTAGCTTAGATAGGAGCATGGTCCACAAAATCTAGGCTAGCTAGAAATGGAGCTGACAGAAGGCAGACTCGTCTGTTAGAATAACTAGTAATAGGTAAGGCTTATTGCTATTGTGTGCCAGGCATGACTCTAAGGACTTTGCAGCTATAGTTTTATATAATCCTTGCAGTAACCTTGTGAGGTTACTGTTCTTATCTCCATTTAAGGAGTGAGGAAAGGGAGCTTTATGGAGTTTAACTTGCTCATAGCACAAAACTACTGAGTAGCAGAACCAGAATTTTAACTCCAGAGCTCACATTTCCTAACCATCATACTAAACTATTTCAAGAAGTTTATCCAAACAGGAAAAGAACAGAAAGGACGGTGATGAGTGTCATTTTCTGTCTAGTCCTCCAGGGGAACAAAACCTCATAAGTAGGATTTTTGTTTTTAAGGCAGAGTCTCACTCTGTCGCCCAGGCTGGAATGCAATGGTGCGATCTCAGCTCACTGCAACCTCTGCCTCCTGGGTTGAAGCAATTCTCCTGCCTCAGCCTCCTGAGTAGCTGGGATTACAGACATTCACCACCATGCCCAACTAATTTTTTTGTATTTCTAGTAGAGACAGGGTTTTGCCATGTTGGCCAAGATGGTCTCAAACTCCTGGCCTCAAGTGACCTGCCCGCCTTGGCCTCCCAAAGTGATGGGATTACAGGCGTGAGGTGCCGTGCCTGGCCATAACTTGAGTTTATTCAGGAGGCTAGCCTTTAGCTTCTCTCAGCAGGCTGTAATTTTGAATGTCTTTCTCTACTCTGTGTTGGGGGCGTGGGGGTGGAATTTTTTTTTTTTTTTCAATTTTAGCAAAGTAAATCTTCTAGAGGGAAAAGAACTCTTTTACTTATGAGAACAGGTCCCAGGATACTTAAACTTATAGCTTAAAAAAAACACAATTGGGTCAACATCTTGGTCCTTTACAAAAACTGGAAGTAAAATTTCATGATTTTGTAAAAATTTTCAATGAGACAGGTCTTGTTCAGAATCCACAGATGAATTTCTAATACTTTTGCATATTCTATAATTGTTTCTCCAAAAGAACAGAACATATTATCATTGTTTTTGCTGTTATGGTTAGCATTAGGTACTGTTCTAAGTGATTTACATGTATTTTCCCACTTAAATTGAAATGCATATGAGAGATACTACCATCACGTATTACTTATCTATAATGTTAATACATATAATAGCATTGCTGTGTAACAAAAAATGCATAAAACCTCAGTGGCATACAAGATAACTGCTTATTGCTTACACAGCTGTCATGATTGGCTAAAGAGATCTTGGCCTGTCTTGATGGTGCTGGCTCATGACAAGTAGAGTTCGGCTCACTGAAGACTGATCTAGCCTGGTCTTAGTTGGGATGAATGGGGCAATTCAGCTCCCCCATGTGTCTCTCATCCTCCAATAGGCTGGGCTGATTATATTCTGTTGGTGATTGCAGAGCTACAAACTCTGATCACAAGCTCCAGAGGAGCCTAATTGCATAAATCCATTTCAACCTCTGCTGGCAACCTGTCTGTCTGGCTAAGACTAAAGATGTGGCTTTCCTCCCTTAATGGACTCTATCCATCCCTTGAGAGAGCACTGGAAAATGGCATGGCAGAAAGTCTGGATATAGAGAATGGTGAACAGTTGGGCCCACTGCTGCAATCTATGAAAGATTGAGGATCTTTCATATGAATCTATGAGGATATTTCATTTTACATATAGAGAAACTAAGGCCTAGATAATAAGTGGCTTCCCTAGGGTCACATAGATATTAAGTGACAGAGCTAGAATTTCAACCCGGGTTTGTCTTTCCTCAAAGCTGAAGCTCTTAAAGATGTACTATAAGGGCAAGATTTAGAAACTAGCTCTGTCTCAAACTCCTTTCCATATATGAACAAACTTTTTTTTTCTTTTTTTTTTTGAAACAGAGTCTCGGTCTGTCGCCCAGGCTGGACTGCAGTGGCGCCATCTCGGCTCACTGCAAGCTGCACCTCCTGGGTTCACGCCATTCTCCTGCCTCAGCCTCCTGAGTAGCTGGGACTACAGGTGCCCACCACCACGCCTGGCTAATTTTTTATATTTTTAGTAGAGACGGGGTTTCACTGTGTTAGCCAGGATGGTCTCGATCTCCTGATCTCATGATCCACCTACCTCGACCTCCCAAAGTGCTGGGATTACAGGCATGAGCCAATGAAAAAACTTTTTACTCCCTTTTTATGCATTTTCACCAGTGAAGACAAAATGCAGCTCTTGATATTAGCTAATGTGAATGCTGTGAAGAGTAATTAATGTTAGCAAATTCTCTGAAAAACTATTGATATTATGATCAAAGAAATATATACTTTTAAATCACTGACCTCCTTTTACACTTTGTATTCTTTTAGAGCTCTCTCATTTGCCATAGTTTAGAAATGTAATGACTGTAAAATCTCTTTGTAAAAAAATTTTTAAAAACTTTTTTAGAGATGGGGGTCTCACTGTGTTGCCCAAGTACCCCTTTAACAGATGTGTCCCAGCCTAATTTTGCTTTGTAACTGACTTGCTACTGTTGTTATTCCTTTTTCCTGTTAAGTCAATTTCATGGCACATGTTTTGAAGAAAGTTGACTTTATATACTTCTGTTGACCCTAGAAGAAAAATAGCATAAGGGCACATTCAGACACACTGCTTGCCAAAACCATTCCCAAAGGATAATTTCTTTGGGGTGCCCTTTTGGCTCGTGACCTGTCCTGGACCATTGACAATATAACAGAGACAGCTTTCTGCTTCTCAAGAAAGGATTTATTTTTTACATCATCAGAAAGCATCAAGTGAATCAAGAAAGAAATTTTTTTATAGAGCTCTAAGGACCACTGAAGATCCATGAGGATCTTTGTGAATGCTCTGCAGATGAAAAAGGTATTGGGGATCACTTTGAAATATGGAGTTAGGGAGGCAAACTATGAAGAAAAAAGAAAAAAACTTGGAGAGAAGGAATACCTTGAAGATGAAGACATTACATCTAGAATGAAGGGTAAGAAAAAAGCTGATATGTTTCAATCAGTGTACAAGTGATTGGAGCAGACTGAGAAATTCAATTCAGATTCTTTGTGAACATAAAATTTTGGGAACTTGAGTATATGCTGTATCTTCTCATCCTAGTTTCCCACATTAGGTGGCTCTGACCTGCTCTCCCACAAGACTCTAAATTCAGCAAGGGTAGGGGCTATACGTGTCTTGACTGGGGTTATTGTCCGGGGTAGCCCAATGTGTTATGTTTGGCATGCACTACATAAATATTTGTTAGCCAAATGTACCAGTAACCAACTAATACTTATGGTGTTTTCCTCTGGTAGGAACTCAGAAACTGCCTTTACCTTGTACAACAAGAGAAAAACCCATGAGTTGGGTGTAAAGCAGAAATTAAATAAAATATAATTCCAGTATTTAATTGTGTCCCAAAGGAAATGTATCTTATTATAGTGGAGAGGGAAGAAAGGAACATCACTGTAAATCAAACGACCTGTCTTCTTTTAGCTCTGGTTTTGATCTTAGTCATGTGACCTAACAGCAGTTTTCCCCTGTATGCAGTAGGAATAATAAATGATGTGTCATATATGAAAATGCTTCAGGAAAAAAAAAGTGCCAAATTAATCCTGGGTACTACCATTATAAAAGGCATAAGTTAAACTGGTAAGAGGAATACCAGATAAATCAATTGTGCTGAAGCCAGAGCCAGTATCAGGTCTTTTTCATCTTATCCACAACTTCAGTGCCTAATACGGTGCATGGTCAATAGCTGACACTCAGAATGTCTTTACAGAATTAATGACTGATCCTTCACTACAATACAGAATCAAAGATAGTCTCAGATAATTATTCTAGTTCCTTTGTTTTACAGAGGAAGATTTTCATATGTATCTATTATCATGCAGTTACAGAAGCTACATAAAATAAATATTCAAATTTTAAAGAAATTTTTTTTTTGCTGAAACAATAAAGGAAGTAGTGGTATTTGTTGATTCAGTGAAAATTTTGAGCCTGATTACAGTGTACATAAGTGGTGTAAGATATATAGGGTCATAAGACTTAAACTTCCTATCCCTTTGTTTCCCAAGACATCGTCAGCCCGCTGCCTCAAATTAAACAGTAATAAACGGCAATAGGAGAGTCCTAGTTGAGTTTTTTTTTGGATGTAAGGGACAGACATCTGGCTGACTTTAGGGGGGAAAATGTGTGGCTCACAGAAATGAAGGAAATCTGGGGAGCCAAGTGCAGGAAAGACAAGGTTCTGTACCTAAAAGGACTGAGCAGTAGGGCCTTCAAGTCAGGTTTACCAGGACCCTGCGCCCAGAATGCTTTAGCTCTATCCATTTCCTTCTTTGTTCACCTCATTCAAGATTCACATTCCTGGGAGAGAAAGTCCAATTGGCATGGCTAGGGATACGTGGCTCACTCCTTGGCCAGGGAAGAAGAGCTAGGCAAGATTGATGAAACGGGGATTGTGTAGTTCCCCAAAGCACAATTGGAGTACAACTAGGAGATGCAGTGGATCCTCCCAACAGTTAGTATTCTTAAAGTACAGAGAAGGGAGATGCTGGTGAGACTTTATAGGTGAGAAGGGGCTTCAGCTAGACCTTTGAGGATGAGTAAGAATGAAATAAATGAGGAGGAGGGAAGATTTCAGGTGGTGCTAAATGAGGCGCAAAGGCTTATAGTTAAGATTGAGTCAGATGTCCCCACTAGAGTCAGAAGTGGCAAAGATGAAGAAGAAGATGATTATTCCTTGGAATTGCGTCAATAGGAAAGTAAGGATAATGCTAAGTTTAAAGGGACAGATAATTCTGGCAGAGAAACTGCAAGTATAGAGATAACTAAATAGCAAATGTTTGGGGAAAGCTTAAAGGAGACCTATGTACTTTTGAAAGAAAATCCAGAATAAAGGATATGCTGGAAGAACTTTCTAGACATGATATTGAGAACCCAAGTTGGGGGGTGAATCGTGAGGAAGGGTAGAGTCCCTGCTTGTTCAGAGGCAAGAGGATAGGCTGGGGAGCTGGATGAATGTTGAGGTATCAGCACAATGATTTGGATGACACTTATTCTAGAAATACCAGATCTTACCAATACAAGGTAGAAGTCACTGCCAAGGGAAGGAGTACAGTGTTGGATGAAGACTCAGAGGTGAAGGTGTTTTGGGATCTCTACTGTAGTCAGATTGCATAGGGATCAACAAGAAGTCAGTAAAAGATGACAAAACAGGCCAGGCATGGTGGCTCACACCTGTATCTCAGCACTTAGGAGGCTGAGGTGGCCAGATTACTTGAGGTCAGGGGTTCAAGACAAGCCTGGCCAACATGCCTGGCCAATTTTTAGGAGAGATGAAATCCCATCTCTACTAAAATGCAAAAATTAGCTGAGCATGGTCTCACGCACTTGGGAGGCTGAGGCACAAAAGTCACTTGAACCCAGGAGGCAGAGGTTGCAGTGAGCTGAGATCTGCCACTGTACTCCAGCCTGGGCAACAGATTGAAACTTCAAAAAAAAAAAAAAAAAAAAAAGATGACAAAACAACATCTCTGTCTAAGTTAAAATTAGCATTAATTTCAGTTGCTTTTCCAAATGACTGGATGGAAACACTTTTTGGTTAATATTCAAAAGCTAGGGTTTCCAAAACTTTGGAGCAGATTATAAAGATAAGATAATTTATTCAGGAATTTAGCCTTTGTTCCTAGACTTAAAGGATTATTGGAAATATTTGGAAAACAGCAGAGTGGCATATTTTATTTGTGATATTTTGTATCCCTTATATAAATGGAGAAGTTGCCACAGAAGTGTCTTGATTTTATATTCTTTTCATAAAATAAATGCATTACTAGAAACACCAGACATTGCAGTGTTTTACTGAAATAGGATCCTGTTTAGCTATACTCACCCTTTTTCTCTGTTTGCCCATTATTTTTCCTGGAGTTATCTCAAAAAAATGGATTAAAAGAAAAAGCATGAACCTACAAGCAATCTTTAACCTCAAATATTTGATCTATGTCATCACATTTAAGTAGCTCAGAATCTGTTTGGAAAAGACAAACGCGAGACTTTGGCTTCTCTTTGCCCCTTTGAAAGAATCAACATTGTTAAGGCTTATTATTAAGCCAGATTTTTCCCATGCCTAAGTCACCCAGCAGTGGCCCTTTCTCAGTCTGCCTAAGGCAATATAGAAACAATTGTTTTGTTTTATGTCATAGTTCTGTTTCCACAAAATTAAAAGGAAACCAAATGCTACTTGCTGCAAAAGAGGCATAAATTATGTTTTAATAAAAATAATCACCCACTATTTATCTGTTTTGTAAGTTTAAAATTTCATGGCCTGGATTTACTTAAAATGAGCTATATCAAACCTTTAGAAACATAACCTATGGGGTATCTGCCTGGCCTTAAATAGGGCCTTCAATGCATAGTATATAGTTTGTTCAAGGAGAAGTGAACTAGTCATTGATGTGGCTCATTACAACAACCACAATAACAACTATTTATTAGTCTATTTTCACACTGCTGTAATGAAATACCAGAGACTAGATAATTTATTTAAAAAGGAGGTTTGATTGACTCAGGGTTCTGCATGGCTGGTGAGGCCTCAGGAAACTTACAATCATGGTGGAAGGGGAAGCAGGCACCTTCTTCACAAGGTAGCAGGAGAGAGTGATTGCTTGTGAAGGAGGAATTATCAAACAGTTGTAAAACCATCAGATCTCGTGAGAACTCATGCACTATCATGAGAACAGCATGGGGAAACCACCCCCATGATCCAATCATCCCCCACCAGGTCCCTCCCTCAACATATAGGGATTATGGGGATTTCAATTCAAGATGAGATTTGGGTGGGGACACAGCCAAACAATATCAAACTACCATGAATTCTGCTGGTTGGGTTTGTAGTAAGTTCTTTACAAATATCATCTATTGAATATAGATAATCATAATATAAATAGAGATAATTGCAATAAATCATATAAAGCAGGTATTATTATGATGACCCATTTTTCAGGTGAGGAAACTGAGGCTTAGGGAAATTAGGTAACTAGCCTAGCATCACACAGTTAGTAAGTTACAAGGTCAGAGTCAAATCCACATCTGGATGGTTCCAAAGCCCACATGTTCACCATGCATTGCTATTTTTTTTTTTTACTTAATAAATGCCCCCACATGTGACATTATGCTAGATTCTCAGCTAGAAGACTGTACTCTTACTTTTTAAAATCGTTTTTACATTAAAAACTTACATTTTTTATTTGAAATGTATTTTAAACTTAAAAAACTTTTACAAATAGTACAAAGAATCTTTGTATGCCCGGATTCCTCATATACTAACATCTTACATAGTACAATGATCAAAATCAGGAAATTAACACGGATACAATTCATACTTCGCCAGTTTTCCCCCTAATAGCTGGGATGACTAGGATGATACAATTCAGACTTCACCAGTTTTCCCATAAAACTAGGATGACATGTTGCATTTAACTGCCATGTCACCTTGGTCTCCATTAGGGACAATCCTATACTTGCATGACCCTAAGAGTGGGAGTCTTTTTAACTCTGTACCCTCACTGCTTTACTTGCTCCCTCCCAGTCTCTTGAATCTAAAACAGTCTCAGCCTTACTTCAAAAAGTACTGGCCAGTTATTTCTGCATAATGTTCCTCAATTTGGGTTTGTTTGTTGTTTCTTTATAAATAAATTTGAGTTGTGCATTTTTAGTAGAAAATATTACGAAGTTACATTGTGCCCTTCTCAGTCCTTCATACCAAGAGGCACCTGATGTTAATTTGTCTAATCACAGCTGACATTAACTTTGATCTTTTCATTAAGGTGATATCTGCCAGATTTCTCCACTGTAAAGTATTTTCCCTTTGTAATGAATAAGTATGTTGTAGGGGAGATACTTTGAGGCTATGTCAGTATCTCATTTCTCATCATGCTTTTGCCCATTAAGTTAATCATTCATTGATAATTCTTATTTAAACAATTATTATAGTATTTGAAAATGGTGACATTTTCACCATCATTATTTCTACAGTTATTAGTTGGAATTCTATTGCAAGGAAAAGCTTTTTTTCTTTCCTATTTATTAATTTATTCAATAATTTATTTATAACAGTGTAAATAAATTTTATCCTCATGGATTCTCATATTCCATGGCTATTGTCTATTACTATTCTTATTTATTTTATTCATTCAAATTGTCCCATATTTAGCCAAGAAAGCCCCTTCAAGTTGGCTCCTGTATCCTTTTGACATGTCCATGTCCTTTTTTAAAAGCACATCTTTACTTTCTAGCAACACAAGAAGTTCCAGGATCATCTTGTACTTTCCCTGCCTGTCTCTGTTATCAGCCATTTCTCCATGGAGCCCTGGTTTTTTGTTGTTGTTGTTAGAGAATGGTATTTAGAAGCCAAGATCTGGGAGTTGGGTATACTCATTGCTACTGCAGTAGCATTGCTTCTCGTCTCTCTTAGTGGAGAGAGCTAAAAATGTATGTGTGTACACACAAATGCTTATTTTATATATATTTGCATATCTGTCTCCTGAATATATATTATATATATTAAAATCACTTCATAGTGATAACCTCCAATTCCAATCCATCTCGCAAAGCTTATTTTAGACTCTGTTTATAACTCCTTTCTCTGACAGTGAAAAAACCAGAATCTCATTTGCTCCAATATATTCACTTATTTGCTCAGTACTGGAATTCACAGAAAGTAGTTTACTCCTATAAGTACATTTGTACATGGTTCATTTTATCTTTCATCTTAGTGTACATTGTCAAAACACCGTTTTTCAAAGTAACCTAGGTTAGTTCCTTCTTCTCCTTCCCTTTCTGCCTCGTTATATTATTCATTCGTTACTTTATAGTTAGGTTTATTTGTTTGTATTCTCTGCCAGTTATCCATTTATTGCCCCTTATCTCCACATTCACCCTTTGTTACTTACTCTGCAATAATGGAGCTGGATCCTTTAAGTATTTCTCTGCAGTGAGCACGATGTTACAATTGGTCAGCAAAGAGCACTGAGGGCTGTTGTAGGAGAAAGGGGCTTCTTTCCCTTGTTCTGATGTGCTGCTGTTTTTTGTTTTTTGTTTTTGTTTTGTTTTGTTTTGTTTTTTGAGACAGAGTCTCGCTCTGTCGCCCAGGCTGGAGTGCAGTGGTGCAATCTCGGCTCACTGCAAGCTCCACCTCCCGGGCTCACGCCATTCTCCTGCCTCAGCCTCCAGAGTAGCTGGGACTACAGGCGCCCGCCACCACGCCCGGCTAATTTTTTATTTTATTTTAATTATTTTATTTTGTGTGTGTGTATTTTTAGTAGAGACAGGGTTTCACCATGTTAGCCATGATGATCTCAATTTCCTGACCTCCTGATCCTCCCGCCTCGGCCTCTCAAAGTGCTGGGATAACAGGCGTGAGCCACCACGCCTAGCCCTGATGTGCTGCCGTTTTGTCTCTTTACTCCTGCCATACGGTGGCCAGCAGTGTGTAGAAAAAATTTAGTGCTGCTTTGTCCCAGCTGCTTGTTCAGACCACATGATCCTTTGGTGAGCTCATAGCTCTGGCCTTGGCCTGGTGACTACCTCGATGTGACCCTCCTAAAGTAGACAACGCACACCTCAGGTCTCATGCTGCCCTGCTGATGAGTGGGCTCTTAATGTGCTGAGTCATTCTCTATGCCCTTCTGCCAGTCTTGACTACTTGCACTCCAGAGGGGTGCTTTTGGCTTGCTGGCCCTGGCTGCAATTTCTTCCTGCCAGCTTTGGCATGCCTACCAGAGGGTTTATTTCTTGCTTGCCTGATGACTGTGGTATAGCTCTGGGACCAGAGAACCCATTACTTTTTAGTATTTATTGAGTATCTCCATCATCTCACATGAGAGCTCAATGGCATCCTTGGAGAGGGGCCCCTTCCAAGTTTGTTCATTATTTTTGTACTCTCTCTCAACTCTAGAATATTCTTTAGGGCTGTCTTTACACCTTCATAGTTATTTCCCTGCTCATATTGAACTTCTGTATTCAAATTACTGCATGACTTGTGCCTCCTGGCTTGGACTCTTGACTGATGCAAATTCCATTTTGGATTTTCTTCATCATCCCTGTTGATTTTGAATATCTATATATCTTGAGCACATGAATCACTACTATGGTTGCCAAAAGTAAGAATTTTTTAAGAAGGGTTACTCAGAAAAGAGTCACTCCTCTGCCCGCCACTATCCATTCTATCCTGCTCTCATTTTTCCATCCTTTCCAACCCAATTCTACCTATTTATTGTATGTAACTAGGAGTCATTCCCTTCTCCTTATATGTAGCTAGTCATTAGTTTCTGGTTTATCTTTTCTCTATTTATTTTGCACTATTGAGCAGATATGTGTATAATTTCTCATTTCCTTTTTTCTTACACAAAAGATAGCAGGCTTTTTTTTTTTTTTTCCCACATTTTGCTTCTTTCACTTCACAGTATACCCTAGCAAGCACAGCATATCAGTTCATAGAGATCCCTTATCACTCATTTTTTACAGCTGCATAGTACTCCACTGAGTGTACTATAGTTTATTCACCTACTCTCTTAAGTATTCAAACTCTTTCCAGCCAATATCATAATAAATAACCTGTATATATGTATTTTTGTACTTTTGGAGATGTATATTTAGGGTGGATTCCTAGAAGTAGGACTGCTCAATTGAAAAGTAAGTGGATGAATCATTTTGTTAGTCATCACCAAATCCCCCTCTAAAAGGATTGTGCCAATCTGTATTCCCACCGGCAATGCATGAGAGTACCTGTTTCCCTCTATTCTTGCAAACAGAATGTGTTGTCATACTTTTAAATTTTTCCTTATCTGATAGGTGAGAAATGCAATTGTTTTAACTTGCATGTCTTTAATTATGGGCTGTTTGAATATCTTCTCATAAGTTCACATGCCATATATATGCTTTTAAATGAGTTGTCCATGTCTTTTTTCTGTTTTTCAGGTTATTTTAATCATTTCCCTCACTAAGAATTCTTTGACTATTGAGGATATTAACCCCTTATCTGTGTTATAAATTATACATATTTTTCCCTTTTGAGTTCATGTATGGTTCTCCTGCAATAAAAATGTTTTAATTGTTTTATGTAGACACATTTATCAATATTTAATTTTTCTGGATTTTAAGTCCCTATATCAAGGTCAAAGAAAAAGTCACCCATATTTGCTTCTTGTATTTGCACAATTTAAATGTTTACATTTGGATCCCTGATCCATTTGGAGTTTGTTCTTATATATGGTATGCGATACAGATTTTATCATTTTCCAAAGGCTACCTGATTTTCCCCATCTTTGCCCTAGCAATACCTATGTAAGATACACTACATTTCCATATGTCTTGGGTCTCTTTGGGGCCTTTTAATTCTATCCCACTGGCCTATTTTTCTATTCCTGTGGTCAGGCCTAAACTGTTTTAATAGAGGCTTTCTAGTACGTTTCAGTGCGTACCAGAACATTTCTCTTCACGATTGTTATTTTAATTGCTTTCCTGGATATTCTTGCATGTTTACCTTTCCATATTCACATTAATAACAACTCGTCCTTGATAGTTAATTTTATGTGATACCAAATTGAGGAAGCAATTCAGGGACCCAGGGATACATGCCCATTAACAATGAATAATTCAGCCAATGGGAGATCATGCAGAGACCTGGGCCCCAGAAGAAGATTGAGGACCAAGCACCAGTAGCCCAGATGGGGTGAAGAAAATTATAGAGGTAGGAGGCAAACCCCAGGTAAGTACATATCTGGAGTCACGGTTGGGTGGAACATCAAGATAAGAAGGTGAGAAGTAGTGGCCATGCCCAGAAGAGATAGCGGAACCATAGCCTTACACCATGGTGAGAAAGGGCCAGCAAAGTTGATGTGGGAGCCCATTTGTCCTAAGTCCTCAGGTGAAGTGAATTTATATTATTCATTAAGAAGAAAATATTCCCAGCCCTCTGTTCACATAGTTAATATGGCTTTCAAGAGTGTTAAGTGTATTTATGTTACACATCTCTGATGTAAGGTTTACTTTATTTTATCCCTAGAAAAATCTAAGTTTTTTTCTTGGAGGGTTTAATAATTTGAAACTAAAAATTTTAAAAGCATTTCAAACAGCCCCTTTACCTCCTCTGCCCACGCATTTACCAAAATAAATAAGGCCACCCTGCAAGCCACTCTCTGATTTGCATGGCAGTGAGATCTGATGCAAATTCTCACATTTTAGGCTATTTTGGGGTTTGTGAAAATGGCAAAGGGTTCCTTTCTTTAAATAGTCCTGGGCATGATACCCTTGTCCAGGGGATTTTGGCAGTACTGTTACTGCAAATTAAAAACATTTCAGGAAATAAAATGTTAATGATAAAAGAAAAATTTGGGGTGGTATCAGCTTTGGTTTTTGCTGTAAGAAAACATCTCAGTCTTGAGTGGAGAGTTAGAACTTGTGGCCTGGCTGTCGACTGTGGCTCACACCTCACTCCCATCCTGCTGCCTGCCATAGAGGGCTACACTGTTCCTAACCGCCCCCCCAACAACCCCACACACATTTCACTTCTTCCTCCTCCCAACTCCCACTGCCCCACAAAGAAATCAGGATTGGATGCCGCTTTGCACCCCTCCGAATTCTTTAAAAGCATATAAAAGGTACGTGTCATGCTCGAGGGCTTTGAATGTTTAGTGTTTATACAGAATCCAGCACTGCATCTGTTCATAAACAGGTAGTATATGATAACCCCTGGTTCACCCCACCTGGTGAGAAGATTCTGCAGGAAGCACCATTTGTCACGTCCTCACCCTTTGCTCATCACCATGCACCATCTCATCCTGCCCCACTGCCCGGAGCAGCCAAGGTCCCCATTCTGTGTTCCAGGTGGTGGACACTGTTTAGTTAATGAGGATTAATAATGACACATTAACTATTAGAGGGAATTGGAAGAAATGGAGAGGGAATTCATAGTTACAGAGCACCAACTTTGTCCAAGGCAAAAGTGCTTGAAATACTGTGTTTCATGTAATTATCATAGCTCTCTATGAACTGGGCATTTTTATCCTCATTTTTCATAGAGTCATTTGTGAGTCAGGAATTTTCTCAGCTCTCCCTGGCCCATAGGCTGTGCTGAGTTATGGTACGTTTGATTTCCTGGCCAGTGTGTAGTAAGTGCTCAAGAATCTTTGGTTATTTGTAGCTTAATCATGGACTTTCAAAAATTCAAAGCCTGACCCCCATATAATTATTTTCAAAGTTTCAGGCACCAGCCGGGATATTTTGGTGGATTATCTCTGTCACGCAATGTAGAAAGAAGACTGCCTTGTCCGACCCTGAGGAAGGTTTCTCCGACTTCTCTGATTTTGTTTCTTCTCTTTTCCATGCATTTGACTGACCCCAAATTTAGAAAACCTCATAACATAATTTGGCTCTCTAGATTTTCTGAAAAGTAAGTCTGTCCCTCATGACCGAGCTTACTCTACATTGCCAAAATGCCAGCAAACTCTGACCTCAAAAGGACGGAGTGTGCTTCTCCCCAGTTGAGAATGTCATTCACATTCCCTTTAAGGATTATTCCCAGTACAAGGGGCTGCTTCTGAACGCAGCGAAACGCAAATGATCAGTCAATATATGTAAATCTGCTTGACCTCACTAATCATCAGAGAAATGCTAACTAAACATAAGAGAAGCCATTTTTCAAAGTCCAACGGATTACTCCAAATTCAAAAGATGGATACTATCCCCAAGTCAGCATGGATGTAAGAAAACTCTCATATATTTTGACGGAAATGAATGTTGACGCACATCTTTAGATACCCAATCATCAGTGTTGATCAAAATTTGAAATGTGCATATTTGTTAGTTCACTTTTAGTTGTTTTCTGTCGTTCTATAATCGCTTTTCTGAATTTTTGTCTCCTTTTTTCTTCTTTCTTTTCTTTCCTTTTTTTTTTTGCTAGAACTCTTACTGGCTGAAGTGTCTTTCCTTGTGATGCACGTCCTTCACCTGCTTTCACTTATGCTCAGTTTATTCCTGCTTGCTTAATTTGAGAGAGGGAAGCACATATAACCAGGTTGTTTTTTATTTAAGGGAATTTCCTGAGTGCCGCCCTCATTCTTCAGGCCCAAAAATAAATGGGAGATGTGTCTTCAAGAAAAGGAATGAGCAGCTGTTGTGAGAGGCCTCCAGCAGAGGCTGACTCTGTGCCATTCTGGGGGTGTGGAACTGGGTCACCACATGGATAGTTCACTTTTTCATCCATGGCCTGCCCAGCTCCTGGATCTCCTCTCCCTAACTGAAGAGCCAGGGCTGCCATTAGCCCACTTGGGGTCTAGTGTGAATTACAAGGCCTCCTCTTTAGATGAAAGCACCCCTCTGGCCAGTACTTAGTGAGCAGATGGGTGTCTGTGTGATTTGTCTTAGCTTTGTTTAGAAAGGCAGGGGCTCTATCCCAGCCTCTTTTATTCACCCTCTGGGCCAGGCATGCTTTAGCAGGGCAACACCTGTGCAACCTTACCTGGGGGTCCTGCAAGGATGCTGGGCTGTCTTGCAGAGCCAATGAGAAATTGGCACTTTGCCTGACCTGTAATATGGGCCTCAGCCTCCTTGCCCACCTGAGACCAGGCTTTAGCATTTTTGGTGGATATGTTCGGTAGTTTTGTTCAGAGTATGACCATTTCTTTGTTTCATTAAAAACAGTTTTCTTCCATGAGTTTTAAGAGAGAGGAGTAAAGTAAAATCCCTGTTTATCCAGAAGCTTAATTTCAGAAACAGAACATTGTAACTTATTTGAAATTGCCTTTCATTTTACACTTTTCTTTGGATGCCTGCACACTCATAACTGACTTCTATCAGTCACACGCACTTATTGCAGAGAAAACGTACTTAGATTTCTAGTTACATGGTATTGTTCAAAAATAATTTTTTGCTTGACTTTCGTGCCAGTCAAATGCTGCCTCATCATCTTTGGTTCCTAGACTGTCTTCAATGCTTTTTTGCAGTTTTCCCAAGAATGCTGCTGTCTGGAGAGGTAAACAAAAGGGTTCAACATTTTAATTATGGCATATTTCACTTATTTTCAGTACACAGACCCCAGGTTACTTAGTTTCAGAATTCCAGTGGACTGTGATGACAATTTTAGCTAAACCTATCAGCCTATTGCAGGCTTGGTGGAGTGGTTTGAATTAGGCTATGGCTATTTGTGTGTCTACCTTACAGGAGAAGAAAAAGAAACAGCTATTTAATAAGGAAAGGCCAATTCTGTTGATGTTGAGCTTCTTTTTTTTTTTTGTTTTTTCCTGGTTGTTTTTACTTTGTTTTATTGGGTTGTTCCCTCCAGCAAGAAAAAGACCCGCTTATATTTGGCCACATAGGTGAAAAGTGGAATATGGAATCCACATTAATTGGTGGCAATTTTTTTCCTGATTCATTCTGTTCTCTTAGGGATTGCCACCCTGGGCAGCTGGACTTGTTTGTGGGCAGCCACTAGTGAAGAGAACTCTTCAGCCCTTTCTTCCTAAGTTCTATGTTTTTGACATTAGAAAAGACTCAATTTCTGACTATATTCATGACTTTCCTGTAAGACCACTCCAACAGGAGTTGTTGGAGCCAGGATGGAGGCTCCTTCTCTTGTGGGAGGCAGCTTCTCCTGCATACTTAGATTTTGTGACCTGGTTTCTGGATTTGAACAACAGTCTATTTGTAAATAGCTTCAAAAGAACACTCAAGTGTCCCCAGGATCATACTGAGCCATTATTTCCTATTTTGTAACTTTGGTGGGTGGGACAACTTTTTCCTCTGGAGAGAATCTTTTATTTTCTTTTTTCTTTATTTAATAATGTTCTCCGGGTTCCAAGTACATTTTTATGAGGAGGAGTCACAAAAATATACTGGGAGGAGAGGGGTAAAGACAACATAAAAGTAATGCATGCTTTAATATAGCTGAGTTGACTGAAAATCAGAAATAAAATTTTAAGCCCCTCAACTGTCTGAATGGATGCCTGTCTCAGCCAAGGACATTCCAAAGTTAACCTGAAAAATTAGTTCAGGCCAGGATGGGAAGTGGGATTTGGACATGCCTCATTATACACTCCTCCCTTTTTGGAATTTGGGCGCAGCTGACCGGCATTAACATCAACACAGACACCTAAGACCAACAGAACAAACTCTAAGTCTGATAAGAAATATTTACAAGCTGGCCAGGCGTGGTGGCTTACGCCTGTATTCCCAGCACTTTGGGAGGCTGAGGCGGGTGGACCATCTGAGGTCAGACGTTTGAGACCAGCCTGGTCAACATGGTGAAACCCAGTCTCTACTAAAAATACAAAAATTAGCCAGGTATAGTGGCGGGCACCTGTATTGCCAGCTACTCAGAAGGCTGAGGTAGCAGAATCATTTGAACCCGGGAGGTGGAGGTTGCAATGACCCACGACCACGCCACTGCACTCCAGCCTAAGTGAGCAACAAGAGCGAAACACTGTCGCAAAAAAAGAAGAAAGAAAAAGAAAGAAGGAAGAAAGAAAAGAAGAGATTGATTTACAATCTATTCTCTCTGAAGCCTGCTACTTGGAAGTTTCATCTGCATTATAAAACCTTATTCTCCACAATCCCTTATCATAACCCAGACATTCCTTTCTGTTGATTCCAGGTCTTTAGATAATAACTCTTTCAACCAGTTGTCAATCCGAAAATCTTTGAATCTGCCTATGAGTTGGAAGTCTCCTCTTTCCCCCACTTTCCAGTTGTCCTGCCTTTTCGGACCATTCCAGTGAACATCTTACATGTATTGATTGATGTCTTATGTCTCCCTAAAGTGGTATAAAACCAAACTATAGCCTGGCCACCTTGAACACATGTTCTCAGGACCTCCTGGGGCTGTGTCATAGGCCATTAGTCACTTAAATTGGAGCAGAATAAATCTCTTTAAATATTTTAGAGTTTGACTTTTTTTGTCAACATGACAATGGCTTAGTCTAACCAGCATGTTCTAGGACACTGTAAAATTTAAAAAAACCCAAGTACCAAACAAATCACTCTTCAAGGGGAACAAGCTGACAGTAATGGGTACAAAAGGTGGCTGGTTTAGGTGGAAAAGTAAAAGAATCAGCCACCCCCTTTAGGGTTTTGCTGAGTGTTGTAGATAGAGCTAGGATTGCAGTGAACAACACCTTAAAAATGCTTAAGGCCCAGGTCGTTGGGAATTTGCATTCAGATGTAATTGAAGCTAAGATGTTTTCCAAAACTATTAACATTTCTTGGCTTAAAAATTGGGGAACTAGCACACTGGGCTGCCTAGGGCTGTTTGTACAGGGAAGGCCTCAGAAACACCAGAATCATCTGAAGCCCCTGGGGGTTTTACATAGCTGAGGAGTTTTACTTGTTCATTTGTGTTTACACCCTTGAGACAATACAATCTAAACAGTAATAGCCCTGTTAAGTGGTAGTCATGCCAATCTTGCTAATATATATCACAGTTCTCTGTTTCTTCAAACATGATGACCAAAAGAAAACTTTTTCTGGATATTTAAGTCAGGGATAGCTTTAAAAACCTGCATGGCTGCCATGCACTATTGATGGAGTTTGCTCCTGGGCCTGTGGAGGTTTGTAAGCTAGCCTGGAAATGCTCCTTTAAAAACTCTGCCTGCTTTTCGTGCTTTCTTTGTGTTGTTTCTTTTCTGACTGTGTGCGGGGCCTTGTCGGTGCTCTGAGGGTCTGGCCTCTGGTTCCTGGCCCATAGAAACTTTTTTTCTTTTTATATCTTGGCAGCTCTCAGGCTCCTGGAAGATTGCAAACCCTGCAAACAAACTTGTTAAGGTTTTAAACATGAATCAGAGACATCAGCAAAGGCCAAATGGGACATCTTGCAATCTTTACTGTGGACCACAAGAAGCTATTTTTTCACTATAGGTACCTTTCTTGCTTACTTCCTGATTTCTGGCTTTGCTTTATGTGGATGAGGTTTTGGGATATTAATTTAAGATAAACTAGGAATCACCATAATTTCAAAGAAGAAGAAAAAAGTATGGTAAAAGCAATATTGTGTTTTTTATTCAGAGCTTGTGTTATATCCTGTTCACAGTAATAGAGAGTTCCCTTTACTGCTATGATGCCAAGGGGTTGGGCATTAGGAGAATTGTGGCCGAGTCTTGTGGGTGGGGAAATCTAAAACAGCCACTTCAGATAGCTTTGGATTGGGAGAACTTGGTAGACGGAAATGTGACTTCCTGTCCTGGTTTTGTTGCTGCCTCAAAAAAATTACCCATTTACTCTAGATCTGTTTCCTAAATTGTAAGTTGAAAGATTTAGAAGAGAAAATAAGATTCTTTTAGCTTAACACTTTGATTTGTGTGTTTCTACCTAAAGATCTTTAAAATACAGGACTCCTGGCACATGGCCAAATGGTAAATACCAGATCGAATGCCATCCTGAGATCAGATATCAGGACAAGAGCAAGAGAACAAGTTACCTGGGTCTCTCTCATCAACTCTGACTTGACAGAACAAGGCAGGCAAGATTAGAGACAAGCACCACCTTCCTGGCACTGTAACCTTTTCATCAGCATCCATTAGACAATGCAGGATGAAGTGACTACTCTGTTGCGGCCCAGAATCCATCAGAATTGATGACTAGGAATAATTATGACACACTCCTGGCCAGTTAGGCTTTGGCTGGTATTTGTTTTGCTGCCTGAATTTTATAATCCTCTTTCTGGTCTTAAAAATATTAAATCTCATTCTGTGTGTTCCACGTTTAATAATTTTCTGTCCCTTGAGACTTTGCCGTCTGCATGCTGAGTATAAAGGGCTATCTTATTCTGAAAATTTCTAGCAGCTTTTGTGTTTAGCAAAACTGCAAAATTCATAAATTGTAAAAGGAAGTTAGGAGGGGCGAGGAAGCACATTTCACTTTCAACATATTGTCAGAAATGAGTGAGCTACAGTCTGGGGACAAAATCTTGGCCATGAAATGATGACTTGATACCCATCATTCTGATCTGTCACAGTGATGAGAGCAGGCAGATTGGTTCTTCTTGAGAGTGTGGGGGCCTCCTGAGGATGGTGACTGGTTTGGAAGAAGAGTGGAGATTTTCCTATCTCCCTTTCAGACTATATTCGCACATGCTCACCAGAAACGGTGTCTTAGAAGAGCCACTGAGAAAACCGTATGCAATATGCAGAATGCATTGTATTTTAAATTTGGATGTCATTCACAATCACACACTTGCTTAGGAAATGTTATTTAGATATTCATGGCACAGTATGTATACTTGGGAAAATGTATGTGTGGAAGGTTTTAAAGTCTGGTAAGATTTGAAATTCCTGTATGGATCTGTCTGCCTTGTAAATCTCAGGCACATATCTGATTTCTAGTCAGTTGTCATCCATTTACTAATATCGCAGGTATTCTGAGAGATTCTAGGATTATTCACTAGGGTCTAATTCATAATTGTGTCTCCATGTTGAATTATAATAAGCCTACTCAACCTACATTCTTGCTTTCCTATTACAGATAAAGTCCAATTCCTTGCTATCAGTTACAAGGGCCCTTATGATCTGGCCTCTGCCTATCCCTACAGCGTCCACTTCTATACCTTTCCCTTCCTGTCATTCCTTCTGTCACACTGGCCTTCCTTCTGTTCTTAGAACACACCGATCTCATTCTCATTTCCCAGGACCTCTGCTGTCGCTCTTCCCTCTGCCTGGAATGCACATCTCACTTGGCAAGGTTGGCTGCTTCTGTGATTTAGGTTTCTGCTCATGTGTCACAACTTCGGAAAGGTCTTTTTGAACTTCCCTGTTGAATGTTACTCCCTCCCCACCACTTCATCACACACATGTTTTATTTTTCTCTAAGTACTCATCACTCTGAGAACTGATCTTTGTTTCACTGATTTCCTATTTGTCTGTTTCCCAGGCAGAAATGCAAGCTCCATAGCAGTAGGGACATTGCCAGTGTTTTCCAGGTACCTGGCACAGGGCAGTGGCTGAGTCCACATTTGTGGACTCAGTGGCTGCACATGTGCTTTCTGTAAAGCCAGCGTTAGGTCGTGAGAGTCAGAATGACAACAACAAACTAAACCACAAAAAAAGTTATGTCAAACAGTGGTCCCTACCAAGTTATAAATCTGTGCTTCCTAGGGGATTCACAGCACTGGCTCTTGGAGAGATGAAAACATAAAACTCTATTACCTTATGGAATTTTCCACATCCGCTTGTTTGCTCCCATCCTTGTCCCGTTGTGACCCACTCTCTCCCTCCAGATGGTGAATGCTACTGGTATCTCCTAAAGCCTGACTCAGGAGCCGCCTGCCTGAGGAAGCCCTTCTCAGAAGCCTCCTCTCCTGCCTCCCTTCACACCTCTCCCCTGCATGTCTTCTACACTCTGATAGCATCCTGACTTATATTTGGCTGACATTCTTTTCTAGGGAAGCTACTTTTTCTTTTGGTGCATTGGTAGGGAGGAGGGGGATAGGCAAGGATACTTTTTTTTTTTTTTTTTTTTTGAGACAGTGTCTTGTTGTGTCGCCGAGGCTGGAGTATAGTGGTGCAGTCTTGGCTCACGGCAACCTCCGCCTCCCTGATTCAGATGATTCTCCTGACTCAGCCTCTCAAGTAGCTGGCATTACAGGTGTGTGCCACCACGCTTGGCTAATTTTTGTATTTTGAGTAAAGATGGGATTTCACCATGTTGCCCAGGCTGGTCTTGAACTCCTGACTTCAGGTGATCCGCCCACCTCGGCCCCCCAAAGTGTTGGGATTACAGGTGTGAGCCACTGTGCCTGGCCTGTTTTTTCTTTCTTAACTGAAGCCACCTGTGTGTCTTCTATTAAGTGTGCCTGCTGTCATCTTCAGAAAGTAATTTGTTTCACGAGAAAAGCAACAAAGGAATGTTTGTCTACTGCCTACATTTAAAAATGCCCAATAAGAGTGTATCCATTCAGAATGGCCTGCCCTCTCCAGTGATGACAGCCTGCAGTTCCATGGTTTTCAATGAAGTCACTGACTATTGTGAATCTTAGAGTTGGAAGGGCTGCGGAGGTCTTGTCTGGCAAACTCCCACCACAGGCAAGATGCTGTGAACTCTTTCAACACAGTAGCAGAATTATAGAGTAGAATAATAGGGTTAGTCATTTCATCTTTTTCCCTGCCTTGGGCAGGGACAAAGCTAAAGCACCCTAAGCAAATAGAGAGATTTCACACCATCCCCGCAGATTTGTTCTTTGCAGGACCCTCTCTTTGGTGTTTCCAAAGGCAAAACCATGGTGTCGAGGTGTAAACTGACAACACAGGAAATCGGTGGTGGGGCCAAGCCAATCTAGATGCTCAGTCCCCAGTTCCAGGCTCCTAGACCAGACCACATTCCTGCCGTTTCCATGGGACCCAAATGTTTGTGTGGGTGTAGTAATTTCCAGGAGGAGCTGATTACAAGGCAGCTGCCTCACCTCTACTGGTGCCAGGAAAATGAACCCAGTGACCTCAGGCAGCAGGCATTTCCCCACATCCTCTACCTGATGTTCTGGACCTTGAGGTTTCACAACCCAACTTGACTCAGTGTAGGGTGTTATTTAATTACACAATAAAACAGGGCTACATAGTTTGCTGTGTTCACACCTGTGGGATGTTGAGCTACAAAAAGCAGAAAAGGCGAAAGAGTGGAGGCCAACGAAACTCTATAAATCATTTTCATTTCCCACCACCCCTGTGTCTGATGCTCAGGTGGTTTCTTTCTTCTGTCAATTTCTCTTGAGTCCCTGCCGCTCAATTAGAAAACAAGCAAGGAAAGAAACCAAAGAGCATGATCCAGGAGAAACATTTTCTGGGAGGTTGGGAGACCTCAGACGCAACTCAGGCTTCCTGTGTTGGTCCCACTGGGGTCCCTCTGCCTCTGTCCTGTGGGAAAATACACTGCACACAGGCCAGCAGCTTGCATCTACGCTGAGCAAGTCCGCCCCCGGGGTTGGTGGTTCTATGTATGCGTGTGCATGAGTGTGTGTGCAGAGAGGAGGCTGTGGGATAGAGAAGCTGTGAAAAGGCTTAAAATTTAACCTCCAAAGAGGATGCTTTAGTTCCAGAGAGTCCCCACTAAAGAATCCTAGCACAAAATTAGGGATGTATGCATCCTTCTGTCAAAAGGTGTTGCCAAGAAACACGTCAAATACTTGTACTTTTTGTTCAAACTCAGAGTTAAGTCACAGTTAATGCACTCATCAAGACTGTTAAATAAAGATTCCAGTCAGAACAGAAATATCTAGAGCTCCACAAGAAATCTGCTGGTGCAGACTGTCACCGGCTTTGAGATGCCTGGCTCTGCTGATGTCACTGTGTCCTGAGTTTCTCTCTGTGCTTGTTATTACCCATGTTTACATTGCCTCTCCATTCCCCACCCCTAACAGTCATTTTATTTGAACAACCTCTCCTATATCTCTTTCTTCCAAACAACAACAAAAGGGGAGGTGTTGCCAGTGGTCTCTGATGGAGACTCAGGGATTCATGGCTGTGACATCTAAATAGCTGCTCAACAGAGCCAAGGTTCTTCCTGCTTTGCTAAGTGACCAGAAGGGCACACAAATGACTTTCTCTGAACTTCCAGCTGTTCTGCACTTGCTTTTTGGGCCAGATTACTCAGAATTATGAAGATTTTATAGCACATTGGAAAAGTGATTGCCAGGTCATTTTCTAAAGCCTGAGTTTTCCTGCATTTTATCCCCAGCTCAGCTTTTACCTGGTAGAATAGAATTTTTTTGGTTTCCCCACGTAAGAGGAGGAATAAAAGAAATGGGCCTTCAGAGCCATTTTTAACAGTTTAGAAATGAACACAACTGCTTTTTCTGTTTCTTGGCTGGTTTGACAGAGAACAGGGTTTCTCATTCTAAGATGGGGAGTTCCAGAGGGATGAGGACCCCTACAGCTCTGGATGTCCTCAGCCAGGGTTTACAGGCAACCCAGGTCTCAGTGGGATGGATGGCTAAGCCTCAGTTTAAATTACATGTGGTGGTGGCAGGTAGCATGGGAACTCAAGGTGTGCTTAGAACAACCTCTGGAATGGAACACGTGGGGTTCCAGTTCCAGCTCCTCCATTTACTTACTGGTGGTGTGACCTTGGTCAAGTAACCCAATGTCATTATGTATCATAATGATAAATGACATCATTCCACGATCCAGAGTGGCTACCTCACAGGATTATTGGAAGGGTTAAAGGAACTTATATTTACTTGGGTTATTATTCTGGTGTATAGTAATTGTAGGGCAAAAAGAAGAGATTTGTTAATCACTGAGAGATAGGGAGGTGAAAAGGTTAAAGAAATCTGAAAACTATTGGAAGAGGGCATAAATTTGTGGAATTGACATTTCATTTTTATTTGATGAAAGTTCTTTGGAGTTTTTGTAAATGTAGATGTGTCTCACCTTCTCTGCCACCCTGACACTTAGGCTACATCAATACAGCTTCCCCAAGGACCGTATTTTTGTCGTCTAAAAGTTGGTTATATTGGGGTCACATTTATTACGTTTAAAAAGAATGTGACCCATTTTTGAGCTCTTGGATTATACTTAACTATTTTAAAAGATTAGAGGAAGTTCTTACAGAAACTACCTTAGTGAATTCTGGAATTACAGATATTTTTCCCAAAATACATCCAAAGAACCAATTACTGATTTTACTACAAATCATTGGAACAAATGGTTACACATCATCTCAAATGGAGAAAGGTCTCTTCTTTGACGAAGAGGAAGGAATTTCTTTTTCTCACTTCTTTCTTCGACTCTCAATGGAACTCCAAATCAAAATTGTTTAAATTCTCAAATATCCTTAACAGAGTGATCCCCTAATGCTGTAATCAGCTATGTTGCCATGTTCAAACACGGTGCAATGCTTTTTGTTCATCTGTTATCAAGCTTCTTTCTCTTTAATTCCTCTCAAGAAAATGGAAATTCAGTGACGAGAAATGTACCTGCGTATTAGTTCTCCCTGTGTCCAAGGTCTGCAAGGATGCAAACTTGAAAGATGCTTCCACTCCGTGGGGCAAAGGTGTCTCATCTTTGTCAGCTTCTAGGAGGGACTCTCAGACCAGCGGGGCAGGTGCCCAGGGTGGGCAAGTCTTGCCTGGCCCTAGGACCAGGGGAGTAGCCTTGGGGGCCAGCGGTTCGTGGCTACATCACCATACGCCATGTGGCAGGCCGGGGTCAGGGGACCATAGCCCCTGTCGCAACGTTCTTTTCCAGAATCATCCTCCTCTTCTTTTCCCTCACCTGTCCTGCCTTCCACCTCCCTGGTCTGGCTCTTTCTGCCCAGTGGGGACCTTTCTCTCCACACTTAATGGAGCAGCACCAAGCATAGTGTTGGGGGTGAACTCAGGACAGACTTATTACCATAATTCTGAATTTCCTAGCTTTTGTCAGTGTAAGCCAGATGCTTAATGCTATTTTAATGCAGTTGTTTTGCGTGTGAATAATATGCTCATTTTGCCAAACCTCAAGCCCTGGAACTAAGATCTCATAAAAATGCCTAGAGTCCAAAGCTAATAACTGTTATTCAGCTGTTACAGGGTAAGGCCTCAAATGTTTCAGATTGATGTTCTCACCAGGGCAGAGAGTGACATGCACCTTCTGAGGGGTGGCTGAGGCTCTAGATGCTTGAGGAGTAGGAAGAGCTGTGTCCCATCAGGTCGTTCCAGTTTGCCCCTCCACGTGGAGGTCTCTGGTATAGAGGTTTAAAGTTTATTCTCTCCTCATTCCCTAGAGACAGCTTTCTCTTTGGTGGTCCTCTACTTAGCGAATACCCTCACCTCCAACCCAAGCTGAAAGTTTTGGAAGTCATCTTTGATGCTTGTCCCCATCCCCCAGTCTGCATCCCCCCACCATTTTCATCATATATATCCAATCATCACTGACATTCATTCAACAAGTATTTATCAAGGCCCTATTGTGTGCCAGGTACTCTTGTGGGTGTGACAATAAAATGATGAGCTACTCTTAAGAAGCAGTGTAGGGTCATGGTTAAGAGTATGAACTGTGGCCCAGAGCAGTGGCTCATGCCTGTAATCCTAACACTTCGGGAGGCAGAGGTGGGGGAATGACTTGAGCCCGGGAACTCAAGATCACCCTGGGCAACGTAGGGAGACTCTGTCTCTACAAAAATTTTCTTAAAAATTTGCTGGGCATGATGGCATGGGCCTATGTCCCAGTTACTAGAGAAGTTGAGGTGGGAAGACCACTTGGGCCCCGGAGGTCAAGGCTTCAGTGAGCCAAGATCATGCCACTGCACTCGGGCATAGGCAACAGAGTGAGACCCTGCCTCAAAAAAAAAAAAAAAAAAAAAAAAAAAGTATTAACTGTGAAGCCAGGCAGCCAGGTTCACATCCTGGCACTGTCACCTGTTAACTCTGTGACCTTGGGCAAGGTCTTCCTCCCATTGTACAGTGGATTAATAACAGTGCCTCCCAGTACCTCCTTCATAGTTACTTTCTGGTACATAATGAATTAGCATTTCTAAGGCACTCAGTGCCTGGCATGTATTAAATACCATGCAAGTATTTGAAAAATAAAACATAGGAGGGAGGACATGAGTGTCAAACTGGCACACAGACATGGGAGGCCCTGGGAGCTCTCAGATGGCTGGGTTGGGATCTGCAAGACCAGTGGGCAGCAAAGTCCCATGAGCTCCATCTCCTGCTACTCTCCTAGTTCAGGCCTCTGCTGTCTCTCATCTGGAGTGCAGAGGCATCCCTCTAAGTGGTCTTCCTTCCTTCTTCTCCTCCTCTCCAGGCTCAGACAGTGGGGCTTTTCTAAAATGTAATCTTATCATGTCATTTCGTAAATGACATTCTTCAGTGGCTCCCAAGGGCCCTTGCATTTCTGCCATACTCCTCAGTGGACTTACTGAGTCTGCATCATTCTTCTTCCAGTGTCTCTCTGGTGCTCTTTTCCTTCTCTCTTCAACGTCTGAGACACACATGCATGTGCTATTGCTTCAACCCCACAGAACTGCTGTCTGTTCACCCTGCATGCCACCGTCTCTCTCCCCACTGGCCTTGGCACTTTGAGTTGCCTCCACCTGGAAGATCTGTCTGCTCTACCCCACTTTTCCCTGGTAAACTCCTATCTTCCTTTAGACTTCAGGCTTTCAACCTCACTTGCTCAGGGCAACCTCCCCTGGTCTCCACTGTGGGGTTCTTTGCTTCTCCTCTGGTCTCCCACAGTCCCTCTCAGGGCCCTATCACAGCATATTGGTTAGTTTTTTGATTGTGTCATTTTTCTCTTTACTCTCAAATAACATGATGGAGAGTAGCAACTGCCTTTCTTGTTCAAGAGTGCACCCCCAGAGCTAGGCACAGTGCCTGGCATGCAGTAGGCTTATAGGACATATGTTATGGGTTGAATTGTATCCCCCCCAACAAATGGATATGTTGAAATCTCAATCCCCAGCACCACAGAATATGGTCTGATTTGGAAATAGGGGTGTTGCAGATAGAGTTAGTTAAGATGAGGTCATACTGGAATAGGGTAGGCCCCTGATTGAATATGACTGGTGTTTATAAGAACACCATGGCCAGGCACGGTGGCTCCCACCTGTAATCCCAGCACTTTGGGAGGCCGAGGCAGGTGGATCATGAGGTCAAGAGATTGAGACCATCTTGGCCAACATGGTGAAACCCCACCTCTAATAAAAATACAAAAATTAGCTGGGTATGGTGGTGCGTGCCTGTAGCCCCAGCTACTCGGGAGGCTGAGGCAGGAGAATCGCTTGAATCCAGGAGGTGGAAGTTGCAGTGAGCTGAGATTTTGCCACTGCACTCCAGCCTGGCAACAGCAAGACTCTGTCAAAAAAAAAAAAAAAAAAAAAAAAAAAAAAAAAGAGAGAGAGAACGTCATGTGAAATTAAAGACACACGCATACAGGGAAGGTGATATGAAGATCTGAAGATATGCTGGGAGAAGATAGCTGTGTTAGGCTGTTCTTGCATTGCAATGAAGGAATACCTGAGGCTGGGTAATTTATAAAGAAAAGAGGTTTAATTGGCTCATGGTTTGCAGGCTGTAGAGAAAGCATAGCACTAGCATCTGCTTAGCTTCTGAGGAGGCTTCAGGAAGCTTCCAATCATGGCAGAAGGGGACACGGGAGCAGAAATCTCACTTGGCAAAAGCAGGAGCAATGGGGTGAGAGGTGCCACACGCTTTTAAACAACCGGATCTCATGAGACCTTACTCACTGTGGTGAGAACAGCACTAAGCCATGAGGGATCCACCCCCATGACCCAAACAGCTCCCACTAGGCCCACCTCCAATACTGGGGATTACATTTCAGTGTGAGATTTGAGTGGGGACAAATATCCAAAGTATATCAATAGCCATCTACAAGCCAAGAAGACAGTCCTGGAATAGACCCTTCCCTCACAGCCCTCAGAAGAAACTATCCCTGCTGACACCTTGATCTTGGACTGCTAACCTCTAGAACTGTGAAATAAATTTCTATTGTTTAAGCCGTCCAATGTTATGGAAATTTGTTATGGCAGCCCTTGCAAACTAATATTACATGTTTTTTCAAAGACTGGATTTCCGACACTTTTAAATGTGCTCCTATAAGTAAAGACTTAGCACATGCACAAATATACCCCAAACAGCTCCGTATTCCACAAATAGATGGACCCACAAGAATGGCAAGCGCAGGTGGCTCTTAGTCATCATGGCAAGCAGCCAGTTTTAGCTTCCAACGACCCCCTCTCCCTGGGTATTCCAGGAACTTCACCCGAGTGGGCAGGGGAGGTGACCCTCTCTGTGAGCCCCCATAGGGGGAATGTGAGCTGGTGGGCCAGCAGGTGCTTGTTTTTCCCTCCCAGTCAGAAGAAGCAACTGAGAAAAAGCCAGAAGAGATGGAGGTGGGACAAAGATCAAGGAAGAAGAGAAATAACAGCAGGAATGCAGAGCCAGTGTGTGTTCATTCGGCCTCCAGAACCACACCACAGGATGTCAGGTTAGGTTGTACAGAAGCCAAGATGTCAGGCGGGAATTTCCACCCTTCTTAAAAAAAAGTTCTCCTCTTCCATTTGATTGCAGCCTCTAATAAGCAATTCTTCCAAATTTCTTCTGACTTCAGAAGTTCAGAGCATGTTGAGCTGAAGAAACACCAGGATCATAATTATGGTTATTATAGGGAGCTGTGTGCCCATCACCACAGCATCTGGCTGTAATCACATACTTAATGGAAGGCGAGATGATCTGTTGCTCATAATGGGCAGTTTCTGAGCCAGGCAGCCACCAAGCACCCACCCTACCACTTGGAGGCCCAGCAGAACAGATGTTTGTAGAAAGAAGAGATGTCTTATGTCTGTCTGGAGGGCCAGTGACTTCAGAAACAGTGTCAGGGAAAGCAAGTTCCGTAACTGGGTCATAGTGCATGTATGGCTCAGACCAGCCAGTAAGGATGAGAAACGGGCTTTCCCTCCACTCTGGGTGACAGGGAAAGCGTGGAGTGGGGGCACATCTCATTGTCCTCTCACAGATGGTGAAGTGGAAAGCTGTGACTGTGGGACATGAACCAACATTTATTCCCATTAGTATCAAGTACCTTGCCTCATTCTTCAGCAACTGAGATGCCCAACGCACTGAAAAGGCAGAGGGAAAATCCCTCTAGCCAAAGAAATCCTTTGAAGCGTGATTATCTTGGTCTGCTCAAGCTCCTGTAACAAAAAATACCATAGACTGGGTGGTTTAAGGAGCAGAAACTGATTTATCACAGTTCTAGAGTCTGAGGAGTCCAAGGTGGAGGTGCCAGCAGATGCGGTGAGGACCCCTTCCCTGTCTTGCAGATAACCACCTTCAGCATCTTCTGCTGTGTTCTCACATGGCAGAGAAAGGAGGCTCTGTGTCCCTTCCTCTTACAGGAGCACTAATATTATCATGGGGACTCCACCCTCTTGACACATCCTAACCTAATCACTCCCACAGACCCCACCTCCTAGTACCATCATATTGGGGATTAGGGCTTTGACCTATGAATTTTATGGGGACACAAACGTGCGGTGCACAATAATTAAACTTATTCTGTAAATTGTGTGTGTGTATGTGTGCATGCCCATGCCATTCACTTCTTTTTTAGACTTCAGGTTGGAAAGCTGAGAAACCTAGTGCCTGAGCAGGCCTCATTACCTACAGAGAGGGCCTGTGACCCCCTCAGGCCTCACCCTGTCTCAATCTACACCACAGTACTTACCTTGTGCCCTGCACTTGCTGCACGAGGTCTTGACTATAGTAGAGTCAGCTCATTCATCAGTGAAGCCCTTTAGATTGGCACTATTAGAAACCCTGAAGCCGTGTGATTCCACTGTTTGCCACAGATTCCGGGTACTTTAGTCAACATCCTTAAACATAAAATCCTACAGTTGTCTAACCTCTCTTGGATGACCATGCCCATGGTTTCTATACTTCTCCCTTATTCCAGTCTTCTGCTGCTGCTTGCCTTCTGTGGTTCCAGTGAAAATAAACTTCCTTATTTCCTTAAGCAGTTTTATATCCAAAAATCTTCTGTGTGTCCCCAAAGGCATCTCAAACTCAACATGGTCAACAGGGAATTTTTTTAAATAAAATTTCCTTTTAACTTTTAATAAGAATTTTTTTTTGCACGTTTAAAAATTGTAATTTTCAGGATATGTAAGAAAAATATTTTTTGAAATAAGCATACCTTTGACATAGAAATCACACTATGTGTGTGATCTTTAACTAAAAAAATTAATCAAGAACTATAACCTCATATGCTACACAAGACTATCTGCCCATCCATCTGTCCTTTTTCATAGCCCCATTGTGGGGCTTTAGGATATAGTTCTGTACACATCTCCATATCTACAAAGAATTAAGATGCTATATCAAAGATATCCAGAAGTTATATTTGGTAGAGAATTAATTGGCTTAATTGTTGATGCATAACGCAGACCACTAAAAAGTAACATAAGATATAGGACAAGTAAAATAGAACATTGTCACTAAGGTCAGATAATGGAAAAACAATCACATCCTTTAAATTTGATGCATTGAAAACAAAGTCACTTCTTCAGAATTATTACATAAACAACTTACAAAACTCCAAAAGTAATAGCACAGAGCCATGATTTTGATAAGGCACTTTAAAGACAGCAATCAAACATATAAAAATATCAAATATAAAAAATATTAAAAGCGGTAACCATAAAACTAAACAGGAGAAAATATTGTATTAACCTGTTGTCATATTGCTATAAAGAAATATTTGAGACTGGGTAATTTATAAAGAAAAAAGGTTTCATCGGCTCATGGTTCTGCAGGCTGTACAGGAAGCGTGAGGCTGCTTGGCTTTGGTAGGGGGCCTCAGGAAACTTTCAATCGTAGTGGAAAGCAAAGGGGAAGCAAGCATCTTCACATGACCAAAGCAGAAGGAAGAGAGAGATAGGAGAAGTGCCACACACTTGTAAACCACCAGATCTTGTGAGAACTCACTCATTATAGAGTACCATGGGGGGATGGTGCTAAACCATTTATGAAAACTCCACCCCCATGATCCAATCACCTCCTACCAGGCCCCACGTCCAACATTGGGGGTTATAATTGACCATGAGATTTGGGTGGGACACAGATCCAAACCATATCAAATATGCATTCCTGGCCAGGTGCGGTGGCTCATGCCTGTAATCCCAGCACTTTGGGAGGCTGAGGCAGGCGAATCACCAGGTCAAGAGATCAGGATCATCCCAGCCAACATAGTGAAATGTCATCTCTACTAAAAATACAAAAATTAGCTGGGCATGGTGGCATGCATCTGTAGTCTCAACTACTCGGGAGGCTGAGGCAGGAGAATCGCCTGAACCCGAGAGGCGGAGGTTGCAGTGAGCCGAGATTACGCCATTGCACTGCAACCTGGTGACAGAGTGAGGCTCCGTCTAAAAAAAAAAAAAAAGAAGCATTCCTTCTAGACAGTCTTTTATTTTATGAAGTAAAGACGTTAAAAAAATTATATAAGGGTAAAAATTATTTATCGTATATATTTTAAAGCTACCATCAAAGTTCAAGTCTCCATAAAAAAGAGAGTGTTTTCCTTCAAGTCAATGAAGTTGTGATTTATACATTTTTCTAGAGAAATAATTATAGTCTTCATGCTAAGTATAGGAAGAAAAAATATGTTTGTCAATTCTTTTATTCAACATTTAATAAGCATTATGTGACACTGTTTTAGATGCTGAAGACAGAGAAGTAAATAAGACACAGTCATGGGTTCTAGAGAACTTAGCCTAATGGAGGTGGATGTACCATTGGCAATCTTAAAGTTACCTCCTTTGGTCCATAAGATTAAGCTCTCTTTCAAACTCTGGCATGCTTGGAATCTTGTTGCAAAACAAATAACAGTGTACCTAGTTTGTTACTCGTAGCACCATGACACTATTAATATTAACTATCTACTGATTAACTCTCATAAAGGATTCTATAAAAGCTTAGAGGGCAGAATGTATTTAAGGGTAAACAAGTACTGGTCAGCTTCAAAAATAGCATCAGAATTCTGCTTTCTCCAAAGTCAAGAAAACCAAGAAAAAATTCATTCTGAGTATATACAAAACTGCTGGAAAGAGATCATCCTATACATTTCACACATGTGCAAATATCATATATGAGGAAGTATGAATTATTGCACCATCATTATTAAACAATGAAGCATGCCAAATCAGCTGTCAGGTTTTGAAGAAGAACCATAGCCCTCTTTCAAGAGATCCCACCACATTTTCAGGAAATGAGCATTTTCTGTAGACAAGCTGAAGGCAACCTCTTCCACTTGAGCTGATGCTACAAATGGGGCTTCAAGAAGTTTTGTTCATAGTGCTCTTCTCAATAGCAAAGACATGGAATCAACCTAGATGCCTACGAGTGGTGGACTGGATAAAGAAAATGTGGTACATATATACCACGGAATACTACACAGCCATAAAAAGGAATGAGATCCTGGTCTTTGCAGCAACAACGATGCAGTTGGCCGCCATTATCCTAAGTCTACAATCCTAAGTGAATTAAAGCAGAAACAGAAAACCACATACCACATGTTCTCACTTAGAAGTGGGAACAAAACATTGAGTACATGTGGACATAAAGAAGGAAGCAATAGGTACTGGGGCCTATTTAAGGGTGAAGGTGGGTGGGAGGAGAGTGAGGACTGAAAAACCAACTCTCAGGTATTAGGCTGATTACCTGGGTGACAAAATTGTTTGGATGACCCAAACACCCACAGCATGCAATTCATCAAACAAACCTGAACATTGACCCCTTCAACCTAATATAAAAGTTGAAAACAAAAAAGTGTACTTAATGAAAATGCATCTCCAATCTTCAGCTCCTGTTCCTCCGATGGATACTGTCCCTGCTTGGAACCGGCCAGCCCAAATTCACGGGATCACTCAGGGAAGATGCCGAAGAGAAGTCTGAAGATGAGGGAGAAATGGGAGGCAGCAGGGGTGGTAAAGAAACCTGCAACTCCTCAGGGTCAGCCATGGGGAAGGGCTGGGATGGCAGAGCCAACCAGAGCAGCCAAACCGATACTGTCTTTCAACTACTTGCCAGCAGTGAGTTTTTAATATCCCTTTGCCCACACCCCCACCTGTGAAACTATGTCTCTGCCATTGGCTAGTTCAGTTGGTAATACCACCACCTACTTACCTGACTTATCCTCCTCCCTTACTCGACATCCTACCCACCTATCAAGTCCTGCAGGGTTTACTCTCAAAATACTGCATATGTCAAAATATAAGGGAACCTGGCATTCAGAGTAGAGCCCCGTGGTGGTTTTTTTTTTTTTTTTTTTTTTTTTTTTCCAATTAGAAGATCCTCTCCATAAATCTCAACATTTTTTGAGGGGAGCTAATTTAATTGATAGTCAAATGTCTACCTAGCTATATTTAAATGATTAATTTAGCTATACATGCATACTTAACATAAAATATAAGATACTAATTTAGAATTTAATATCATCACTCACATTTCATCAAACAGTTCCATTTAAATTCCTCACATGCAATTTTGACAGCAGGGGCTTTGTCATCTCTGGAACCTCCTGTAGAATTAATACTGTTTTCTAGAGCAAATCACGGTCAGTTCTGTGGTGTTTAAGGCACTGTACTTTTGGAGTCCAGATGTGATTGTGTCTCTGGAAATATTTTCAAAAGTCACAAGAACCCATAGAACAGCTGTTTTTTCAGCTGCAAATGGTAAGGCTCACTATGTAATTACTTATATCTTCATTTTAAAGTCATCTTTCAAACATTTGTTTATAACACCATCCAACACTTGCATTGGTGAGGTCATAATCTTAGGGAAAATATTTCTTGAAGTCCCACTTTTTCTTGTCAGTTTCCAAATGATTTCAGTAAGAACCTCCTATGTTCGGCATTCTTTTACGTATCAAGCTAGGAAAGATAGTAATTTGCTGCTAATTGAAGAGATCCTAAGAAGCAATATTGAAGAGTTCAGGTCTCCCTTCATTCCCCTTAGAGCAGGCTTTCTAGAACCCTGACTCAGGTATGTTTAAGTATCAGAGGGAGTGCTCCCCTCAGATGAGCTGATTCACTGGGGTCCAGGGCCCAGGCTCTAAGCCGGACTTCAGTTGAAATCACTGTGTGCCAGAAATGTCTCACCCCAGCTCTAGCCTGGCTGGACTGTGCTTCTCTTCAAACAGGGCTTTCTGTCTCGAGACTTTGGCATGCTCCTCTTCCTCCTGCTAGATGCTGTTCTCTCTCACTCCCCATGTTTCCATATTTCAACCTACTCATCCTTTGCAGTTCAGCTTCTAAAATGATCCCAAATCCTGGTTAGCCATTTCACACTTTGGATGAGAAGATATGAATAATTCAGCCCAGTCCATCACTATTGTAAAAGCAGCTGAAGATCAAGTTCCATCAAGGTGGAGCCAACAATATCTTTCCTTACATTTTCAGAGGAAAGCAAGCATATCTTCAGAATAGTGATGAAATCTGCCATGTAGGCCTCTGAACATTCTCTTGTGTATTTTCTGTGGCCCATTATGGTAATGTCTTCTCCTCTTTACCTTTTTTTGTAACTGGGTGATTATACTGCCAATCCCTGGGTACTATAATTTGCATTGCAATATGAGGCTTCCATTTAATGCTTGCAAATTATGGGACCAAGGCTGAAACTCCAATGTGGGAGTTGCTTCCACATAAGTCAGAAGAAGTTACATATACATGAGTGTGGCTCTGGGAATAAAGAACGTCTTTTCATAATCACAATTTAATATTTAAAAATAAAATCTCAGTTAACAGAAAAATAATAGGAGCAGGATTACCACAAAAGGCAGAGCAGAACTGAAATGAAGTGCTCTCATGAAAGTTTCATAAAATACAACCACACACATATTACACACTTGGGAGAAATCCCATAAAAGTTCTACACAGGAAGAGGCAATGTTCTTTCTGCCGCCCTTCCATTTTAGCAAGGATTTGTTCTGAATTCTGAAGTCCCTACAGGTGAGTGCTCACAGGCATTGCAGCATTTCAAAGGAAAGAAGTTACTATCACTGGGCTGGGAAGATGGGGAAGAAGAATGAGCTCTATCCCGGGAAATCACAGGTGATTGCTATCAGAGAACAAGGATCTTCATATAGATGTGTTCTAATTCAGGTTTTTTTTTAGAAGACATAGTTTTGTTTTTTTTTTTGTTTTTTTGTGATCTCAAATTCAGGGGAAAGCATGGTGTTTTGAAGGAGGACAATTTTCCTAGAGGTAAGAAGACCTGGATTCTAGTCCCATTTCACCTCCTAACTATCAAGTAACCCCTTAGTAAGACCTTGACTTTGTTATCTATTTATCATGGAGATTGAATGAGAACATCTTGAACATTTAACGCTCTAATCCGGCTATCTAGTGCTCATTGGTGTGTGAAGACTAGTGTAGCAGGTTCATAGTCTATAGCCACCAGGGCAAAATCTTTACCTGGAGTGTGTTACTCCAGCACTGAGATACACAAAGGAGTTAGTGGGACACCAGATCTGGAGCCTGATAGTTGGCTTGTCTCTGATTTGTTGGTCTGGCAAAATGCATTCTATTCTGCACAACAATCTTCCATGGAGTTAATTTTTCTGTGGAAGGTGTGCACGCAGGGGCGTGTGTGTGTGTGTGTGAGAGAGAGAGAGAGCCAGACAAAGACACACACACACACACACACAGAGAGAGAGAGAGAGAGAGAGAGAGAGAGAGAGCCAGCTATGCTCCAAGAAGTGCAAAGTTAAAATACATGGAATTAACAAAACCAAGGACAGAGAGGTGAAAATGAAAATGAGACAGTCCTGAGCCAGATTCTGTTAGAAAAATAGCAACAGAAAAGTACCAGTACTTATAAATAATGCTCAAATAATACTTTGTTCTCTGCAGTTTAGCTGTATGTCCTTATTTAGGTAAGATTTTTTTTTTAACTTCCCACGGTACACTGATGTATAAATAAGATTTATTATATGTAGTAAAGCAGTTTCAGGTTCTATGAAATTCCTTAAGTAAAATTATTTATTTAAAAATACTCATATTAGATATGATAAATATTTTCCAGTTTTCAATTAAGGTCTGCTTATTTCAAGAAATATCTAATATAATAAACCAAGATACAAATTCCAAGGCTGCTACCCTACAACAAAAAGATACAGCTGTTCTTTTGCGCTTTGTTGTTATAAAATTGGACACATATGGAATGGTTCATAATTGTTCACATAGTAGGAAAAATGTATAGTGACAATTATGAACCTAAATCTTTTTTTCTAGTCATTTGACCTATTTGGAGGCAGCATGGTAGAATGCAAAGAATAAAAGCTTTGTCAATTCTGGACTCAAATCCTGGCATTGCCACTTCTTGTAGGATCTCGAGTGAGTTCCATAATCTATCTAAGCTTCAGGTTCCTCTCCTATAAAAAAAAAGGTGGTATTTTAGGAGATGGTTTTGAAAATTAGAGATGATGTATTTAAGTACACAGCAAATGGCACTTGATAGGAGCTCTATGATAGCAGCTATTTGCAATGGACTGAATGTTTGTGTCTCCTCAAAATTTTATGTTGAAAGCCTAATCCCAATGTGACGGTATTTGAAGATGGATCCATTAGAAGGTGATTAGGTCATGAGGATGGCACACTGTTGGTGGGACTGTAAACTAGTTCGACCATTGTGGAAGACAGTGTGGCGATTCCTCAAAGATCTGAAACTAGAAATACCATTTGACCCAGTCATCCCATTATTGGGTATATACCCAAAGGATTATAAATCATGCTGCTATAAAGACACATGCACACGTATGTTTATTGCAGCACTATTCACAATAGCAAAGACTTGGAACCAACCCAAATGTCCATCAATGATAGACTGGATTAAGAAAATTTGGCACATATACACCATGGAATACTATGCAGCCATAAAAAAGGATGAGTTCATGTCCTTTGTAGGGACGTGGATGAAGCTGGAAACCATCATTCTCAGCAAACTATCGCAAGGACAAAAAACCACCACATCGCATGTTCTCACTCATAGGTGGGAATTGAACAATGAGAACACTTGGACACAGGAAGGGGAACATCACACACTGGGGCCTGTCGTGGGGTGAGAGGAGGGGCGTGGGATAGCATTAGGAGATATACCTAATGTAAATGATGAGTTAATGGGTGCAGCACACCAACATGGCACATGTATACATGTGTAACAAACCTGCACGTTGTGCACACGTACCCTAGAACTTAAAGTATAATTTAAAAAAAAAAGTGCCCTTATAAGAAAAGGCCAGAGAGCTAGCTAACTGTCTTTCTACCATGTGAAGACACAGCAAGAAGTCCATAGTCCGCCACTCAGAAGAGGACCCTCACCAGAACCTGACCATGCTAGCAGCTTGATCTTGGACTTCCAGCCTCCAGAACTGTAAGAAATGTTTCTGTTGTTCGTTAACCACTCAGCCTATGGCACTTTATTACAGCAGCCTGAGTTGACTAAGACACTGTTGTTATTCCATTCTATTGACCTGGCCTGTTGCAACACTCCCAGTTACATGTCTACATGTCGGATGAGAAAGAACTGGTATATCCACGATGTGGACATGAAAATAAGTTCTCTCTTCATTGAGATGGAGGGTCATGGAGGAAGCCCTGCTAATATGAATATACATGAAAACTACTCTCTGGCGGTCACCCCTGATTTTCCATGCTCACAATCATGGGGATAGAATGGGCTCTCTCATTCTCATCCTAGACACACCATCATTGTAAAAAATTGTGCTCCCATTGGAAGTTCCAATTTTTTGTGCTCTCATTGGAAGGTCTAATAACCACACTCCCAGCCACATACAGAATTTAAGGAGAACCTAATCTGGAAGAAGCGTTAAGGAAAAGTGCACACACAAAAAGCTTGGCAGCTGAAAAGAAGTCCTGTCACTCCAACAGTTTCTCATCATTTAAAAAGAAGTACACACACACACACACACACACACACACACACACACACACACACAGAGAAATGAAAATGTCTCAGGGTGGTCTGTGCAGATCTAGCCCCTGACTACAACTTTTCCCACAATTTTTTCCTCCCTCTGCTTTGGCTGCTCTGGTCTAGCTTCAGGCCTGCACTCCTATTCTCTCTGCCTGGAAAGCCCTTCTCCCTGATCTTTGCGTGGCTCAGACCCTCATTATGCACAGGTATCTGCTCGAAGAGAAGGACTTCCTGACCCTCTCTGGATAAGAGAGTGCCCGCCCCATCTTTCTCTTCCTCCATCCCGCATTTTTTTTCCTTTTTCCCCTTCGTTCCTATCTTTCCCTAACCACTACTCTGCCTTCTTCTTTTTTTTTTCTTCATGCATTTAACGTGACTGGAAAATTATTTATTCACTTTTTCTTGTTTTCCTATGTCTGTCTTTAACACTGAAATTTAAGTATCATCAGAGTGAGGAATTTGTACTTACAATGCTGGTATGCGGTAGGCACTCAGTATTTGCAACATAAATGAATAAACAGAGAAGCAGGAGACTGGATTGTCTCTTCGAGTAGGTAATGACTTTCCAACTCCATGATTCTGCAAGTATTTTCCAAATGCAATTAGATTGGGAGCATTAATGAATTTCTATTTTCAGTTTACACAAGGTCATAACTATTTAAACCAGTTCCTATTTAGTAGCTATTCAAGTAACTAATTCAAGTAACGGTAAGTAATTCAAGTGACTGTACTCAAAGTTAAGCCAGTGCATCTTTAGGTTGGAGGTGAAATCTGCCATACAGGCCTCTGAGTGTTCTCTTGTGTGTGGTCTCTGACCCATTACACAATTGGATAAGTCTTAGAACTTCAGAAGTGTTTGCGTTCTCCACTACAACAAAACCAACAGTACTGTTTATAAGCAATATTTAGACTCAACACTGTAAGCTCAAGGAGGACAGGAAGCACATTTTTTTCTCTCACTGTTTCATACTCCGAATCTAGCACAATACTGGGCACATCATTTGATGAGGAGCTTAAGAAATGCCATTAAATAAATAGATATTCAAGTTTTATTTCTCCTAGTGACTTTAGCATTGTAAACAGCTAATGAGACTATTGATCATACTCTGGCCTTTGCATCTAAATACCCACCCAGTACAGTTACTGGGGTGCTGACCCCCCGATCCTTTCTCCTTCCTTCTGATGAAATGGCACCTCATTCTCTTTGGTAATCATTTTCCTGCTGCTTGTTGGTTTTTGTTGCATTTGGTGCTTGTTGGCCTCATTCAGTGGATGTTGCTTTTATAGCTACCTCTGTTTGTATCTTTGTCCCCACCTGTTTCTCCTCTGTGCTTGCTGTTTGGCTGTAGCCACCACAACCTTCTGAAGATGAAGCATAGTTATGTCACAACTCATGGACAAGGCTTTCTCAGTTCGACCCTGAGTGGGTGACAGTGTCATCCTCAGAATAATCAGAGGTCTTTTGTACTAGAAGATGAAGGAAAGGCATGTGACTCTTTCTGACCCCACATGAATATTCCCAATAGCTTACATCTTTTGATTTTCTTATCAAAAGAGAATCAAACTCTTTCGATTCTCTTATCAAAAGGTGTTAAGATAAAAACACCTTAGGATGTTTTCAACATCTTCCCCACCTGGGACAACCTTATCTTACCCATGAATGCTGGGCAGCCCTTTTCTCCCCTTCTGGTCTGAAAAGTTCTTCTTTAGCATCCACTCTTAATGCCCCAGGAGCACTCCTGCAAATGAGTTACCAGTAGGGGCAAATTAAGTCCCTACTTGAATTTTTGTTACATACTTAATTTAGTTGACCAATATCCAAAAACAGAAAAAGATAAAAGAAAAGTAGAGAGCTTTATTTTAATTTTAACAACCATTTTCCAAACCTTTCTAACTTGATATTTACTTATTTAAAAAATATTTTCAGGTTCTCCTCTCCTTAAAGGAGTAAATTTTGCTCTGTTGTCATTAGCTTTACACATCATCAAAACCCTGAAATTCCATAAAGCATCCTTAATTTTAACTTTATTTCATGTTTTTATTTTTTAGAATAAGAGTTCAATGACTGACCCCCACTGCCCCTCTAAGGGTAGAGATTACCACTCCCAAATTCACAAAGTCTATCTCAGTGAAGGACATCTCTGTCCATCAGCAGAAGACCCAAATTCCTTATAGAATATGAGCCCTTTTAACTTTTTTTTTTTTTATGATACAGGACCAAATATACAATTTTATTAACATGTAGGCTAAATTTTTCCTGTTCAGTATAAGCAGTGGACCTCAGGGAAAAAAATAGAGCATATAAGCCCTAAAATGTTTTAATGAGAAATTTCTTTTATTGATACCTATTATGTATCTGAGAAAGTGTTAAATATTGTTGATGCAAAGAAGAATGAGCCATGTTCTACGCCCTTAAGGCGCACAGTCTCCATTCCTTCAGAGATCTGAAATATATCAATTATATATTTCAGGAGATGACAATTGGTGATAGATGTCAACAAATCTTTAGGATCAAGAAAGGAGATTAACTAATTGGTGACTGATGGCAGAGTATGAACAACTGAAATCTAACAATCTGCAGAAAGAGAATATGAAAGAAACAGTTGATGCATGCTACAGAGCTTTGGGAAGGCTCAGAAGTAAGGACTTCCCACAGTGGTATGCTGGTTAAGAAACTCTAGCAAAACAAGAAAATCTTTGATTTGTAGTGTTTGTTGATTTCTGGTTGCACATCCTCCCATTATAAGCAATTTCAAGCAACCAACTGCTCTAGTGCAACAGTGAGCCAGGTATCTTAGAAGGTGGAGCAAGAAATGAAACTGACAACAGCAGGATTGATCAGAAGTCTTTAAATTCTAAAACATTTTTAGATTCAGAGGGTACATGTGGAAGTTTTTTACATGGATATATTGCATGATGGTGAGGTTTGGGCTTCTAGTGTACCCAACACCCAAATAGTGAACCTTTTACCCAATAGGTAATTTTTCAACCCTTCTACTCTTTTGGAGTATCCAGTGTCTATTTTTTCCAGCTTTATGTCTATGTGTACCATTGTTTAGCTTCTACTTATAAGCAAGAACATGTGGTATTTGATTTTCTGTGACTGAGTTATCTCACTTACGATAATGGCCTCCAGCTCCATCTGAGTTGCTGCAAAGGACATTATTTATTCTTTTTCTATAGCTGCATAGTATTCCATGGTGTATACATGCTACATTTCCTTTACCCAATCAACTACTGATGGACACCTATGTTGATTTTATGACCTTGCTCTTGTAAATAGTGTTGCAATAAACATAGGAGTACAGGTGTCTTTTTGATACAATGATTCCTTTTCATTTGCGTAGATACCCACTGGTGGGATTGCTGGATTGAATGGTAGTTCTATTTTTAGTTCTTTGAGAAATCTCTATACTGTTTTCCATAGGGGTTGAACGAATTTACATTCCCACCAACAGTGTATAAGAGTTCCCTTTTCTCCACATCCTTGCCAACATCTTTTTTTTTTTTTTTTTTTTTTTTAAACATTATAATACTAGGCATTCTGACTGGTGTGAGGTGGTATCTCACTGTGGTTTTAATTTGCATTTCTCTGATGCTTAGTGACGTTCAGCATTTTTTCATGTTTATTGGCAAGTTGTATGTCTGGTTAGAAGTCCTTTTAAGTAGGAGTTAAATTCATTCTACAGAGAACTTCCATGACCTCAGTCAGAGACAAAATTTATTCTTGGAGATAATGAACCAGGGCCATTTAGCCTTCAGGCACAGCAGAAGAAGAGTGAGTGTAGTACTGAAACTGTAAAAGATGAGTGTATTAGTCTGTTCTCACACTGCTAATAAAGACATACCTGAGACTGGGTAATTTACAAAGGAAAGTGACTTAATGGACTCACAGTTCCACATGTCTGGGGAGGCATCACAATTATGGCAGAAGGTGAATGAGGAGCAAAGTCACATCTTATGTGGCAGCAGACTAGAGAGTGTGTGAAGGGAAACTGCCCTTTTATAAAACCATCAATTCTCGTGAGACTTATTCACTATTCCAAGAACAGCATGGGAAACGCCTGCCCCCATAATTCGATTACCTCCCACCGGGTCCCTTCCACAACACATGGGGATTATGGAAAGCTGCAGTTCAAGATGATACTTGGATGGGAAAGAGCCAAATCATGTCAATTAGCATAGGAGTTTTAATGTCTAATGGCTTTTCAGAGAGCAAGGGGAGAGGATGCAGAGAGAGACAGAATGAGAGAAAGAGTAGGAGAAAGAGAGCAGAGGAAGTGGGAAAAATATTACAGAAATAATGTAAGAAAACTTCTGAGAACTGGCTGACATATATTTTCAGATTGTAAAGGCCTAACAATGCTCAGTCCATTGAATTTAAAAGACTCACACCAGGACACATTGTGAAATTTAATAACACTGGGGATAAAGAGACAAGTCAAAAAGTTTTGAGAGAGAGAGACAGAGACAGACAGAAACATAAAGAGAACAGCAGATAAAGAAATGGGGATTATAATAAGTATTAGGCTGCTCAGAATCAACTCAAGAAGCTCAAAAACAGTGAAGCACAGTTTTAAATATGAGTGGAAATTATCTCTCTTTTTTTTTTTTTTTTTTTTTTTGAGACAGAGTCTCGCTCTGCCGCCCAGGCTGGAGTGCAGTGGCCGGATCTCAGCTCACTGCAAGCTCCGCCTCCCGGGTTTACCATTCTCCTGCCTCAGCCTCCCGAGTAGCTGGGACTACAGGCGTCCGCTGCGTCGCCCGGCTAGTTTTTGTATTTTTTAGTAGAGACGGGGTTTCGCCGGGTTAGCCAGGATGATCTCGATCTCCTGACCTCGTGATCCGCCCGTCTCGGCCTCCCACAGTGCTGGGATTACAGGCTTGAGCCACCGCACCCGGCCTTGAGTGGAAATTATTTCTAACCTGGAATTGTGTCCTTATTCATGGACCATGAAGATAGAATAAAGACACATCCAGACATGTAACAAGTAAAGAAACCAAAAACAAACAAACAAACAAACAAACAAACAAAAACCAACTTCCCATGTATTCTCTCTTAGAAAATCTTTGGAGGCACCTCCCTCCCTCCCTCCCTCCCTTCCTTCCTTCCTTCCTTCCTTCCTTCCTTCCTTCCTTCCTTCCTTCCTTCCTTCCTTCCTTCCTTCCTTCCCTTTCTCTATTCCTTTCTTTTACTGAGACAGCGATTTGTGCTGTTGCATAGGTCAGTGTACAGTGGTGTCATCATAGCTCACTGAAACCACCAGCTCCTGGGCTCAAGCAATCCTCCCAGCTCAGTCTCCCAGGTAGCTGGGACTACAGGTGCGTGCCACCACCCTGGCTAATTTTTTAAATTTTTGTAGAGGTAGGATCTCATTTTGTTGCCTAGGTGGGTCTCAAACTCCTGGCATCAAGCATTCCTCCTGCCTCTGGCCTTCTAAGCTGTTGGGATTATAGCTGTGAACCACCACACTCAGCTCTGAGGTTTTTCTTATGTAAATAAAGAATAAACCAAGAAAGAGGAAGACATGGAGTCCCCAAAACAATGGCTCAAACTTGGGAGAGAAGAAAAGGGAGTTTCCAGGTGGATGGAGACAGCAAGTCTCAGGATGTCACCCATGGAGCAGGCCAAGCAGCCTGGGCACATGGAGCAAAAGGAAGGAAGGCTCCCAGAGAGAACCATTCAAGTAAAATGATGAGATGGATAGATGGCCTGATGTGTTTGATCCTATTGAAAGGGACTTCATGCTTCCGATGGAAAGTTTGGGTAAGGATTAGTAACAGTGACATTAAAAAATTAAGTAAGCAAGCAAACACGTGAGGCTATTATTATAATAGCCTCAGAAAGTAAAAGTTGTGTGAGAAAGTATTTGTAATCATAGACATCACCTGGCTCTATGGTACAGCTGTTAGAGCATCAAACTCCACAGCGTGATGTAATTTGTTATATGAATTGAGATTTGATGTGATCAAGGAAAACCAGAGATATGGCAGTTGCCTGGGAAGGTTTTGATTTGTAACTATCATAGTTTTTCAGCGGTTTCCCCTTGTCATTCTCTTGGGGTGTTATTTTCCCCCCCAACAGAATTCTGCCTTCTTCTCTAGGATCCTATGATCAATGAAAATAAGTAACACTCTGGAGCAATTCCTGTCTTTATTTAAGCAGGTGCTAAATAATTATAGACATCGTTAACATTTAAAGAGTGTATTTCCTTTTAAGTCCTTAAAGTACATGTTCACCTTCATGTTTCCTATGAAAAGTAAATTTCAACGAGGAGAAGAAACAAAATGGCAAAGCAGTTTGAAAAGCCCAAATCTTGACTGGTTCTGGTAAACAGAAATGTGACAGGTGGTTTCACCTTCCTGAAATCACTGTTTTATTCTGAAAAGAATGGAAGTAACTCTGGCTTAGAATCCCTTTAGAAATGATGGGGACTTTGAACTCTTCTTTTGTAAGGTGCAGTTGTGAGTTACATATACTTTCTAGGGAGTCATATGCAATTGACTGATGTGTTGACATCCAGAGATCAGTTGTGCCATGTATCTATTTTCCAGGCTTATTCATTTAAAATAGCTCCACAATGAAAATAAGTGTTGACACTGAGGGTTACTAGACACTGAGGGGTTTTGTTTTTTTGTTTTTTTTTTTTTCTTTCTGGAGTTATTGTTCTTATGTCCTGGAATATACTTTCTTGAAAGTCTTTTAAAACTATGATAGTATCTCATATTTCCCCAGTGGTTCTGCCTGAAGGCAGAGAAACAGATTTCAATGACCTCTCAAGACCCCCTTTGAGTCTTAATATATCTGAGTTTGCCACCTGTCCTGCAGGCCACCAGAAGGTGTCAACCATTAACCACAGGAAGTTCTATGGCCCCATGAAAATAGTGATTAATAAGAGAGGAATACCCAAAGCTGACCTGCCATCCATGACCTGATTTTCTCCTTGGATATCGTAAAGGTGTTAGAGTTAAGATGAGAGATCTCCATAACACCCAGAGAATAGATCTACAAAAGAATTTTAAAAGATACTATTTTCTCTCATCATTTTAGTGATACAGTTTGTAATGAAGGTAAACCTGTGAAGATCCATTGCTGTGATTTTAAAAACTGTGATTGCAGAAACTTAAACCTCCTTAATCTGGAATTTGGACTGAAAACCACCACTAAACGAAGAGACTGCCAATACTCCTTCTTTTAACCATACAGACGAAATACAATCTCACTAGAGCTTTTCTTAGAACCCATCTGGAAGCCTGGGAAAAGTAATATGAAGAATTCAAAATTTTCCTAGGCATATAAAATAATGAGCATGTTTTAATATGTTTCAACTCAGTGAAAAATTTTTACTCCATGAGTGTGAAAGTAAGATGTGATCTGGAAAAGATTTCTGTATTATATTAGGACTAGTTTTTCTTTTTTTTTTTTTTTCCAGATAAAGCTGTATCATTTTACAAAGTGCAACTGTATGAAGATATAGAGAACTGAAACTTACTTTACAGTAAAATCTGAGCAATTTTATGATTAAACAGTATCCTTCTTCCCTAGAGACATGTGAATAATAAAAACTGCCCCAGAATTATGTAATTTAATCTTTGTTCATTCAGATGTTCACTCAACACTTCTTCCTTGTGGTTGTGTTTATTACGTTAATGGATTATTTATATTTTCCTAATTTTTCTTTTCTGTCTCCCTCTTTCATTTATAAGAGTGCTGGTGGTTACATTGGGTCCAGCAGGATAATACAGGATAATCTCCCTATCTCCCCAAATCTGATTAGCAACCTTAATTCCATCTGCAAACTTAACTCTCCTTTGCCATGAGATATAACACATTCAGAGGTTCCAGGGATGAAGAGATAGACATTATGCTGCTTACAACATCATGTCAATTCTCACCACAGTAGTCTCAGGCTGATCCATTAAAAAACATGCTAGCTGGGTGCGGTGGCTCACACCTGTAATCCCAACACTTTGAGAAACCAAGGCGAGAGGATGACTTAAGCTGAGGACTTGGAGGCTGCAGTGAGCTATGATCACATCACTGCACCCCAACCTGGGCAACAGAGAGAAACCAAGTCTGTAAAAAAACAACAAATAACATGCTGGATAACATCACAACTCTATTTGAAACCTTCCAATAACTTTTTATGTCTGTTAGGGTAAAAACCAAAGTCCTTTTAATAATACTTCCCATGCCTCTTATGGTTTGACTCCCTGCTCCATCCCTGACTTCTAGCTTGCTCAGCCCCAGCCAGTCCGAAATACACCCCACCCCTGCAAAAAAAACCTTGCCTCAGGGCCTTTTCCTTAAGTATTCACATTGCGGATTCCATTAGCTGCAAAAATATAATCAAAAATCACCTTATCAGTGACTTTCTTGATAAAATAACTTCTCTCATTCCTCTGGCAATTGTTATCACCTTTATTCAATTTTATTTTCGCTGTAGTACTTATCTTTATATGACCTGCTATATATTTATTGTTGTTGTGTTAATGTTCTGTCTAACACATGTCCACTAGCGAGGCTGCGTGTAGAAATGAGAGTAGGACTTTTGTTCTTATTGTTCACTGTTGTATCTCCAGTTCTAAGAAAAGTGCCTGGCACACAGAATACTTTAGTGAATGAAATAAATGGATGGATGGATGGATGGATGGATGAATGGATGAATGGATTGGATGGATGGATGGATGGATGGATGGACAAACGGATGGACGGATGAATGGACGGATGGGGGGACGGAGTGCTCTTGCTTTACACAGGGCAGAGTTTATGATGTGAGGGAAAATGACCCGTGTTAAGTAGAGTGCTTGGATTTATCACAAAATGGTTTTTGAATAAAAGGAACTTTCTTAGCTTTATCACTAAGAGAAGAGGTACAGAGAGTTCCTAAGTCAACATGACTAATTTTTCCTAGAATTATAAGAATTTGCTCTAAAAACTCTTTGGGAGAGGGCAGAATGCCCAGGAGCACACCCAGTTTGTGGCAGGGGCCATGTGGAGCCTGCGCCCAGGAAACTGCACCCAGGTCCAGGGAGCCTGACAGCCTCAGACAAAAAGAGAAGCTCAGCTTAAAGTCTACATGTGTTTAAATTTGTTTGTAAATTCTTCATTTACAAGGGTGAAAATGGGGCACAGTGGCTCAGGCCTGTAATCCCAGCACTTTGGAAGGCCAAGGCGGATGAATCACTTGAGGTCAGGAGTTTGAGACCAGTCTGGCCCACATGGTGAAACCCTGTCTTGACTAAGAATACAAAGTTAACCGGGTGTGGTGGCACATGCCTGTAATCCCAGCTTCTTGGGAGGCTGAGAAAGGAGAATCACTTGAACCCTGGAGGTGGAAGTTACAGTGATCTGAGATCGCGCCACTGCACTCCAGTCTGGGCGACAAGAGCAAGACTCCATCAAGAAAGAAAAGAAAAGAAAAAAGGAAAAGAAAAGGTGAAAATAGACCAGGCATGGTGGTGCCCACCTGTGATTGCAGTGCTCTGGAAGGCTGAGGTGGGAGGAACACTTGAGCCCAGAATTTCATGACCAGCCTGGGCAACATAGGAAGACCCCGTTTCTGCAAAAAATGAAAACAAATTAGCCAGATGTGGTGGCGTGCACCTGTAGTCCCAGCTACTGCAGAGGCTGAGGTGGGAGGATCGCTGGGTCCCAGGACTTCAAGGCTGCAGCGGGTCGTGATGGTGCCACTGCACTCCAGCTTGGGCAACAAGGGGAGACCTTGTTTCTTAAAAAAAAGGTTGTGTGTGTGTTGGGTGGGGGGGGGGGGGGGCAGGGGTGAGAGAGAAAATTCTCCATTAAATTTCTGCCAAATTGTTGTCTATTTCTCAGAAATATTGAAAATAGTTAACTTACCCATGTTAGCACACGTGTGTTTCAGACAGAAATACACTGATACACCAATTTTAAGTGGTAAAATGTGTAAACTGAAAACAAAATACAAAAAAGCAGTACATACAGAAGATTTTTAATCTCGGTGAAATTTTCAAGGACAATGGAACTTAATGGTAATTTATTGGATGTAACCCAAATTTCATGCGAAAAATTCTTCAGGAAGAGTTGACAGCACTTCCCTTGAGGCAAAAGAAGAACCATGGTACAGAAACTGCTTCATTCTTTTCTGTGCCCTGAATCCATTTCTGAATTTCTTACTTTCCATTCCCATTCTAAAACTTTTGCTTTAGCTGTATGGTTCCTTATATAATGTTGAAATTGCAAAAAATAAACAAAAATGGCATAAGGTTTTGTGGAGTTTTATTGCTACATTTTCATCCTTAAAGCAGACAGAGAAATAGCTGATAAAATTCAGAGTCCTTCCATATTTATCCAATATCTGCTTTTCAGGTGCATTAATTTTATATAAACTTTTGGGAGTGATGGATATACTCACTATCTCGACTGTGGTCATGATTTCATGGTATATACCTACATCAAAACTTCAGAATGTGTGTTTTAGGTGTGGGCAATTTATGCCAACTGTACCTCAGTGAAGATATTTTTTAAATTTTAGAAATGCACACACACACCTTCTAAAGCTACACTATTCAGTGAACTCCCATGGTTATTTAACTTAATTAAAATAAAATAAAGTTAGAAATTAAGTTCCTTCGTTGTACTAGACACACCTCGAATGCTCAATAGCTTCATATGGCTAGTGGCTATCCTATTAGACAGTGCAGACACAGGACATTCCCAGCATTGCAGGAAGTTCTATCGGACAGCATTGCTGTAAATAATTCTCCGACTTAGCCCTCATTTTCATTTCTATGCCTTTACTTTATGATTTTATTAAAGCTGAGGTCTCCTGCTTTTAGCCTCCACATAGAAACTGGGGCAATCTTTCTAAAATGCAAATCTGCCCTAGTTACTTACTGCTCAAAATCCCACAAATTTCCCCATAAGATGAAACCCAAACTTGCAAATGGAAGCTAAGGGAAGGACCTTTCCATCCTCCTTGTCTGCTCTGTCTCTTTAGTTCTTTATTTGGTCTCTGTTCTCTAGAAACATTAGCGAATTTGCCCCTCATCTTTGCTAAGGAAGCTCACTGTTTGCATCTGTACTGGGTGCATTTATGCTTACACTTTTAAATTTTGAAAATGATTTTACCTATGAAGTCTTCCAACTCTCCTTGGATTTTTTTTTTTTTTTTTTTTTTTTTTTTTTTTTTTTTTTAAGAGATGGGGTCTCACTCACCTAGGCTGGAGTGTAATGGCACAATCATAGCTTGCTGCAGTCTCAAACTCCTGTACTCAAGTGATCCTCCCGCCTAAGCCTCCTGTGTAGATAGGACTACGTTGGTGTACCACTATACCTGGTAAAGTTTAAATATATTTTTAGAGATGGAATCTCACTAAGTTGCCCAGGTTGGTCTCAAAACCTGGACCTCAAAAGTGATCCTCTCTCCTGGGCCTCCCAAAGTGTTGGGGTTCCAGGTGCAAGCTACTATGCCTGGCTTTTTAGACAATTAAGTGGTAAAGTTTGCCCCATGACATCTGCACATGAGTCTATTTATTTTAGGAATCTATTGAGACTTTCTTTGTGGGTTAATGTATGTCTATTTTTATGCGTGTTCTATGTGGACTTGTAAAAGAAGGTACAATTTCTGTTTATAGAGTAGGAGGTTTGATGTGTATATTTTACATCATCCCATGGATGGCATTTTGATACATGAACTATATTTTCTATGCTTATACATACTCTAGAATATTATATATTTTTTATTAAACATATAATCGTATTTTAAATATTTTTTTAAAGGATTTAAGCCTAATTTTCTTGGTCATAATAAAATGTGTACATTCATGCACCACTCAACGATGGGGGTACATTTAGAGAAATGTACCATTAGGTGATTTTGTCATTGTTTGAACATCATAAAGTGCATTTCCACAAACGTAGATGGTACAGCCTACCACACATCTAGGTTATATGCTATGGCTTATTGCTTCTATGCTAGAAAATTACAACATGTTATTGTACTGAATAATTTAGGCAATTGTAACACAATGAGAAGTATTTGTGTATCTTAACATATTAAATGTAGAAAAGGTACAGTAAAAATATAGTATAATCTTATCGGACCACTGTCATATATGTGATTCATTACAGAAACATTATGCAGTGCATGACTGTACTTGAATTATCTTAGTCGAAGACAAATAATTTCATACAATTTTAGTCTCCCTCCATTCTCCTCCAAACACTTCACCATTTTTAAACTCTGAGGTTTCAGGCTAGGCAATAATAATTGTGGAGAGGGTTATGAGGTTGCTCATCCCTGTCTCATGATCTTAGATATCTTGTAGGGATGGTCAACCACTGATCATACCAGTTTCTATTACCCATCTTTTTACATGTCATCGTTTGAAAATCAGAAAGTGCATTAGGTAATTATGTGACTTATTCTCTCTCTGTCATCTCTACAACTATGCAGAGTATATACACACATCACACAAACCTATGAAACTAAATTCGCTGTGCTGACACATTGCCTCCTCTGAGGTCTCTTCCCTATTTGACTGCTGGAACACTGATAACTGGGCCTTGGACCATCCAATCCTCCAGGCAGGAGTTTGAAAGAGCCTTCACAGAGTATCTCATAAACCCAACAAGAAGGACATACAGATAATAAAACTGGATAGCATCAAACTGTGCAGATAAATCCGCTAATGTGAAGTGTTTAGTGGACAATTCCTCCCACCTACTTAGAGTTACATATTGATTTTTTAGTGTTCCTCTCTTAAATCTGAAGAGACAGCCAAGAACTCTCTCACTTCTGAGGAAAGTTCCTAAAATGAAAAAGAGACAAGAAAGGAAACAAGCAGCAAAAGTAACCTGCAGAAAAAAAAGCTATGCCGAAAGAAAGAATGTATTTAAAACTTTACTGATATCCTCAAGAAACAAAAGAAGACATTGTAGACAGAAAGCAAGAACAGGATGCTGTATGATGGGAACATCCAAGAAACCAGAAAAGAGCCTTTGGAAATTAAAAAACTGTTAGCAGTTGAAGAACTCAATTGAAGAATTAGAAGATAAAATCAAGAAATTTCCAAGAAAGTAGAGCAAAAAGGCAAAGAGATTTTAAAAAGATTAGAGGAACAACGACTACTGTTTGTTAACCAAATTTTATGTGTATTAATGTGTGAAATAATTAATAATAATAAATTTATTTGAGGAAAAAAAATTTTTTTATCACGTGACCTGGATTGGTCCTTGCAGGCAACATAAGAGTTGAGGACATGGTGCTATGGAATGTCCAAAAGGTGACCTTGACTTGTGGTTGATTAGTTTGAAGAACACCTAAAAGAGATGGGTAATAGGAGCTGGTATTATCAGTGGTTGACCATCCCTACAAGTTGTCTAAGATCATGGGATGGGGCAAGCAACCTTATAACCCCCTTCAAAATAATCTTTTTAACAGTTTATTCCAGTTTTCTCTTTTGATATGACTCCTATAGCTATTAGGGCAAAAGACTAAGACTCAGGCCAATTTTAATACGTGTAGTCATAGATTTAATCCTTCAAAATCTTATGTAATTTCCCACTACCTCCAAACTTTAAGGATGATGAACACTGCGTAGGAATTGTTTACATTAAAAATTACTATTTTTTTAAAGTTAAAAAATTATTTGCCCTTTATAGCATCTTGACTTCCTCCCTCAGTGTTCACAAATTTCTCTTGTCTCAGAACCCTGACCATAACTATCATTTATAACACTAATGTTTTCTTTTTGTTGTTGTAATTAAAAAGATTTACATTCAGGTTTTATTTTTCATTAATTAGAGACAAGTGGACAATTTCTCTTTGGGGTAATTTATAGATGTGGCATGTTGGAAAAACACTGATCTTTTCTTGAATTACATTGTTGTTTATCTTTCCTTTGTGTTCCATTTCTTCAGTTGCATTGTGAACTCATGAAGGTCAGCAAATTACCTTACACTTTGAATTCGCCCTTTAGTTCCAACCACATTACATTGAAAAAGTAACACTGGCTTCTATCTCTTGAATTCTTATTAGAAGTGAGGCCATCTTCACAGCCAGCTCTTTGAATGTTTACAATAGCTCTGCGAAGAAGGACATTATTATCTCCACTTTCTGTATGAGAAAACTGAGGTTTATAGAGGTTAGTAACAGGGTCCCCCAGCCAGTGAATGGCAGAAGTGGGAATCAAAGCCATACCTGTCTGGATCTACAGCTGGAGTTCCTAAGAACTACGCTGTTTGAACTGACTATTCATTTCCTTTTGTTTCAGAAAGATTAGTTTTCTTTCAGCTTCAGGAAGGCAAGCTTGGGAATATGTCACAAAAGGCAATGAACGGTGTTATTCTGTTCATTTCTCCCTTTTCTTGTCTCTGCTGTTTCTTACGATTGCCCCTTTCCACTAACTGAAGGGGCCATGGCTGGGACAGTGACAGAAATAAGGGAATGTTGGAGGATGTTGGGGACAGAGTTTTGGGGTCTCTGGCAATCATCAATATGCTAATCACTTAACAATCCTTAAACAATTTAACAGTAGAATGTCCAATGTCCAGGAACAAATTATTTCCATTGCCATCCCGTATGGTGGGGAGCACAAAAGAATACTGTTCAGGTTAGCAGGGGGGCTGGCAGAATCCCAGGTCCACTCTGAACCCACACCCACACCCTTGTCTCAGGCCCCCTCGCCTGTCATTCCTCCAGAGAAAAGCAGTCAAGCCTCTCAGCGGTGGGGAATGACCACGACTTTCAGTGCAGGCTGTGAAACCCACGGTCTCAAAGGAAAAAGAATGTGAGTAGTGAGGAAGGGAGTGTTGTGGACAAGAATAAAGAGAGGGGACTGAAGCCTAGTAAATGGGCAAAAATAATGAGTTGAGAAACAGCTTGCTAGAAAATGGCTAGAAATCCGTGAGAAGAAGGAGAGTCCCTGAGGAGAAGGGGAGGGGACAGGAGAAAGAGAAGGGGTCCCACTGAGAAGAGGAAATTGTGTACAGCCACCATTAGCTTGGGATCCATTCCAGAGCCATCCTGAAGTTATTTTTCTTGTACTGTCTTTCAAAATGTAGAATTTTATACATGTAAAGGAATATATATATAAAGTATGTTATAGACACACACACACACACACACACACACGCAGTAATTTTTACATTGTTACAATTTCGTGCCTAAATAAAGTGTGAGAAAGCACATGGTAGGTAAAACAGGTTCTACTCCTTGGTGACCATGCAAGAAAGGAGATATATTTTTACCTGGAGTATGGGATGATAATTTTTTCTCCTTTGCTATTTGAAAGGGTGTATTGCAGGTAAAAAAAAAATTTAACGTTTGGGGATGCAAATAGCTTTTCCCAGTGTCCAGGGCTTACACCCTTGTCTCCTACGTAGCTGAATTGGAAAGGTCCTTTAAGCTCAGGCCCTCCAGCGAGGAAACGGTCTTTTCTCCTGGTCATAGTTTCAATTGATATTAAAGTTATAGAGCACTTTGTGCCCTCCAAATAACTTTTTATTAGATTGTGTGGCAAGAAGTTAACTTAATGATCTGCAAAAATTAAATAACTCCAAAATTTTGAGGGACACCTATCAAGAGAGATCTGTCCCAAAAAACAAGCCTGACTGGGAATCTAGTTCCACTGGGTTGTGGCACTTCGTGGGTGACTTAACCCAGATATTTCCCACTCCTGTTTATTGAATTTCTTCCCTTGTTCTCTGAGACTCTGTCCCAGCTCAGATAACAAGGTTGAAGGCACACAGAACTTGAGGACAAGAATGTCAAAAGTCCTCAGCCCAAATGTGAGGAAGGAGTGATTTAGGAGAAGATGCAGTAGGCTATCACTGCTCCCTGTCACAACCAGAAGAAGAGCCTCTAAGCTGGAAGGGAAGAGAATTGGCATAGAACTAAGAGAGTTAGACAATGGAAGAGGGTGCCTTGCAGCTTACTCTGGGTTGAGTCTATTTCTTGGTGGGATATAGCAGGAAGAGAGAAATACCACACAATTTGGAGGTTGCTCACATAGAGGCATTCCATAACTTGCTTTTGATATGGAATTCTCTCTTGCAGAGATATAATTGATAATGCGGTATATTCAAATATAAATGCACCATTTATTTTCCTTTTGGTGGGAATTGTGGAAATAGAGTTTATACAGATCTCTGTTTATAGGGCACAAACCATACAGATAGCCCATTTGTGTGTGAATTTGCATGTTTTATGAATCCTGTCAATAAAAAAGCATTTGACTATGCCAGAAAAAATTAAATTATCTTTCTATTTTCTCTATTGAAAATCATAATATAAAGCCAATAAAACATACACAACCCCAACTCCAACAAAAAAGAAAGGCAAGGAAAAAGTAGCATAGAGGTGTGGCAGGCACTCAATGAATGAGAATATTTGTTACTGTTCTGGATTTTCTTTATTTTTTTTCAAACAGAGTCTCACTCTGTCACCCAGGCTGGAGGTCAGTGGCACCATCTTGGCTCACTGCAACCTCCACCTCCCAGGTTCATGCGATTCTCATGCCTCAGCCTCCCGAGTAGCTGGGACTACAGGCGTGCGTCACCATGCCTGGCTAATTTTTTTGTATTTTAAGTAGAGACGGGGTTTCACCATGTTGGCAAGCCTAGTCTCAAACTCTTGACCTCAGGTGATCTGCCTGCCTTGGCCTCTCAATGTGCTGGGATTACAGGCGTGAGCCACCACACCCTGCCTCTGTTCTGGATTTTTGCGTGTGGCATTTGTCAGCTTTGTAAAATTAATAATTTTTTGAAGAAATGTTCATGTTATTTCATATTATATTTTTTCTTAAATAGGGCCTCCAACATAGTTAAATCTGCTGCCCTACAACACTGTATCTGCTCCTGATTCAGTTAAAGAAAAAAAATTAATTTTGGCACATTTATTTCATCTCTCAAAAATATACCCATGAATATCTCAATATAGAAAATAAATATTATTTTATTCTTAGTGGAAATAGCATTTCAATGTTTTATTTTTTTCCTAATAGTACTAAATGCAGTTTCACTCTATGAACTCAGTCATTCTTTATATGGAGATACTGTGGTATAGGGAAACAGATGCTCTGGGGACACACAGGAAAACAGTGAATCCTAGCACTGCCACTGACTGCAGTGGGCTCTTCAGAATGTCACTAGTCCTCCAATCTCAGTCCCCTCAGTTTCTGGAAGATATGTGACAGACATACCATTATGAATCTATCTCACCCTAGGATCAGGCCTGTCTCTATTTCAGAAGGCCCCAGTGTCTGCCAGACAGAAAACACCTTCATGAATAGATACTTAATTTCATCAAATGCTTTTTCTGCATCTGTTGAGATTATCATATGGTTTTCTTTTTTATTCAACTAATATGGTAAATTGATTTATTTTATGACACTAAACAAACCATGTATTACTGGGATAAACTCTACTTGTTTGTGATGTATTTTTTTTTTTTTATATTGCTGGAGTCAACTTGCTAATGTTTTGTTAAGAATTTTCGTGTTTATGATCTTGAGGTATGCCGGTCTGTAGGTTTCTTTTTTGTTTGATTTGTTTGGTTTTGATATTAGCAGGAAGGTCCCTAAAGTATGTAGGGCTTCAGACAAATATTTTTTGCCAGGCCTTTGTCTATATAAACAATTTGATATAAAACATAGTACAAAATTCATGGGCCTATGTGAGGTCTAGTAAAGATTTAGAAAAATGGGTGGAGAAGAAGTACTTATCCATTTGTTTATTGTCTAATTATTGTTCATAAAGGCTTATTTTGGTAGTATCTATTGCTATTTAGGTCCAGAAACTATCTCCTCCAGTTGTTTATTATCAAAGGCATAGTTTCTGGCTTTGTTCTGTCTCCCACTTTGAGAAAATGTAGCAATGCTCTTATTCCTCACAATGCTGGAACCTGTTTGTGTTGAAACAGCATAGATCTTCTTACCTTTGTAATTCCCTAATACCACTTCTTTAATATTCGTTACATCGCTACTCATGATGCCACATCAACCATCTGCTACCCATGAATATTAGCTTTCAAAGACTCACAGTCAAAGTTGTTACTGTTCTTTGTTGGTGATGGCCACAAACACAGGTCTTACCCAGAAAGTGCAGAAAAAATATGAGTGATATTTTGTGTTCTGGTCATGTTACATTTACTGTTTGGGATTTTGTAGCATACATGTTGGACTTTTTAGACTGTAACCGGTGCGTTTCTAGAATGTGATCTCTTTCAATGTTGACTGTGCTGTTGCCGTCTACACACTGCCACGAGGGGCCCGTGGGTAGGGTAAGAGGGACAGTCCCATTTGTGCAAGAAGTGTCCATTCCTCATCTGGTGTGACTTAAAAACATCCTGGGAGAGCACAACCACACCAATCAGAGGCAAGAGAGAACATCAATCAGAAGGCCAATTGATGCTGCAAGGCAATGCTCTCAAAGGCCCCCCAGCGGGAACAGGTACAGTAGCTTCCAGGGGACTGCCTGGCATATCTTATGAAGCTTATGGAAGGGGCCAAGTGACCAACTTGGGTGTTAAAAGTGAGAGTGTACAGGGCAAAGGATTCTTGCTACCATGGACAAAAGACATCTGCCGCCTTTAGGTGCTGTGATCGTGGGCAGCACTGCAGTCAGAATGTAGATGGGTGAGAGTTCAGGCATGGGTCCAAACATGTGACTCAAACCCAAGGCTTGGCAGTGACTTCTTGGTAGGCCAGAGTCCTGAACTTGCTCTGTGTCTGACATAAGTGAGAATCGCTCAACATCAGCAGTTTTTCAGCATCATTCTGGGAGACCAATCTTGCATGATCCTACAAGAGCAATATTATGTTGCCCGGAGGGAACAATCTGCTTGCCAAGCCTCCCTCCTGGAGTTGGATCTTTGCCATGGGATCCTGGGATAACCCCAGAGATGTGAGTCTCTGAGTTCCTTGGGCATCTGGTTGATACTGTGTGCAGTGTAGAGGGTCAGAGGCGGGAGAATCTGGGCCCAGGGCCCGTTAGAGTCCCAGTCCAACCTCAAGGCACCCTGCCCAGATGACATTGCCAACCCCAACAGATTCCAGGCAGCAGAGGGTGACTTAGAACATCTTGAGGAGGGCATGCCAAGTGGGGTTTCTGAAGCATAAGGGCATGGAGCAGAGGCCAGTTTTTTTGAATCCAAGGGCAGTGCTGGATATCAGGGGAATGTAGGCCTTATAGAATGAGTTGGGGAGTTTCCCCTTCTCCTCTGCAGTCTGTGTTTGTATGGGATTTGTGCTATTCCTTTAAATATTTGATAGAATTCACCAGTGAAGACATCCGGGCCTAGAGTTAACTTTGTGAAAATCAAATTAGGAATTAAATTTCTTCAGTTTTTATAGGTCTATTCAAGTTTTCTTTCTTCTTGAGTTAATTTTGGCGTTTTTTGCTTTTCAAGGAATTTGTCTATTTTATCTAAGTTAAAATTACTGGCATAAAATAATTCATAATATTTCCTTATTACATTGTTAATGCCTATAGGATTTATTATGCAGTTTAGTATTTCTCCTCTTTTATTTCTGATATTGGCAAATATTTGCCTTCTTACTTTCTTGACCAGTCTAGCTACAAGTTTATCAATTATTTTCAAAGAAACTGCTTTTGGTTTCATTGGTTTTCTCTATTGTTTGGCTGTTTGCTATTTTATTCATTCTTGCTCTTATCCATATTATCTTCTTTCTTCTTCTACTTCAAGTTTACTTGTATTCTTTTTTCTACTTTCTTAAGGGGAAAGATTATTTTAGTCCTACTTTTCTAAAATAAGCATCTACAACTATGCATTTGCTTCTAAGCACCCCTTTAGCTGCAGCACACAAATTTTGATATGTTGAATTTTCAATTTTACTTAGTTTAATTTAATTCCATTGTAGTTGAATAATATATTTAGTATGGTTACAGTGTATTACAATATATCTGTGGAACATTACATATGTAATTGGACATGCACAAAAGGAGGAGAAAAAAGGAGAGTCAGAAAAAATATTTTTTAAAATTTCAAGACTTGTTTTATGGCTCAGTGTCTTTTTAAATATTTTGAGGCTTGTTTTATGGCTCAGTGTAGGGTCTATCCTGATGTATATCCCATGTGCATTTGAAAAGCATGTGTATTCTGTAGTTGTTAGGTGGAGTGTTCTATAAATGACAATTAGGTCAAGCTGGTGGATGGTGTTATTTAAGCTTTCTATATCTTTATTGATTTCTTCTAATTACTCTATCAATTACTGAGAGAAAAGTTTGAAATATCCAATTATAATTATGGATTTGCCTATTTCTCTTTCAAAACTACTTTTTTTTGGTTCATATATCTTGAAATTCATTCATTTAAATGTGCACGCACATTTAAAATTGTTATGTCTTCAGGAAGAATTAAGTCTTTTGTCATTATAACATGTTCATCTTTATTCCTGGTAATATTCTTTGTTGTAAAGTTTACTTTGCCTATAATTAGTATAGCTATTCCACCTTTCTTGTGCCTAGTGGTATATTGTCTATATTTTTAATTCTTTTACTTTTAACCTGTGTCTTTATTTTTAAAATAAATTTCTTATAGATAGAATATGGTTTTGTCTTGCCTTTGCACTCTTTCATAGAGTTTCTGTCTCTTATTGAATAGTTCAGATTATTTACATTTAATGTAATTATCAAGTAGGTTTAAATATAAAATCTTCTGATTTATTTTCTTTGTCCCATCTGTTTTACGTTTCCTTTTTTTTTTTTTTGCTTTCCATTAGATTTTTTTATTAACTTCATTGAGAAAATATTTATTTACAATAAACTGTGTCTTCTTAAAGTGTATACTTTGTTGAGTTTTGACAGTTGTAAACTCACATGGAATCACCAACATAATCAAGATACAGAACACCACAATAATAGAATAGTTTTAGTATTCCATCTTATCTCCACTATTAGTTTATTAGCTATACCTACCTTTTTTAGTAGTTGCCTTGGAGTTTACAAATTGTATCCTTAATTTATAATAGTTAACTTTCAAACAGTATCATACCAATTAAGAAGTAACGAAGAAACAGCTATACACGTTCATTTTCTCCCTCCCATACTTTGTGCTATATATAAGTTTTCAGATATTTTACTTCTAAATATATTTTAAACCCCACAACATATTGTTTTATTTTTTGTTTTAAACACTCACTAACTTTTAAAGAGTTTATAAGATGAAAAGAATGACTTGTGTGTAACCACAAATTTGCCATTTTTTATGTTCTTCATTTTGTGTAGAGATCCAAGTTTCCATCTGGTTGCATTTACCTTCTGCCTATAGCACAAGTTCGTTGACAAGAGAGTCAACTTCTGTTTGTCTGTAAAAATCTTTTGTCTTAATTTTTGAAAAATATTTCTCTGGGTATGTAATTCTAGGTTGACAGGTTTTTTTTCAGCACTTTAAAGATACTGTTCCATTTCTTTGGGCTTGCATAATTTCTGATAAGAAATATATAATAATTTTTATCTTTGTTCCTCTCTAAGTGTACCTTTTTTTCTATGGATTCTTCAAAGATTTTTTCTTTATTCCTTGTTTTCAGCAATATCATTATTATTTCTCTTGAAGTTTTCTTGGTTTTTTATTCTGCATGGGGTTTGTTGAGCTTTTTAGATTTGTGGGTTTATAGTTTTCAACCAATGTGAAAAATTTTCTGCCATTATTTCTTCATATTTTTTTCCTTCTTCTCCCCTTTTTCTCTCTTTTGTGGGTGCCCAGTTACATACATATTGTTCCGCAGATCACTGAGGCTATGTTCAATTTTTTTCGCCTTTTTATTCTCTGTGCATCAGTGTGAATAGTTCCTATTGCAATGTCTTCATGTTCACTGATTCTTTCCCCCCTGCAGTTTCTAATCTGTTAATCCAGTTCAGTGTAGTTTTCATATGTAAAAGTTCTATTTGCATTTTTTATATCTTCTATTTGTCTCCAAGTCATGTTAATTTCTCCCTCTGCCTTGTCATATGAAGTATATTTATAAAAGCTGTTTTAATGTCTTTGTCTGCTAATTTCATCTCCTTTATCAATTCTGTGTCTATTTCTATTGATTAATTTTCTCCCTGTTTTTGGGTCAAGTTCTCCTGCATCTTGGCATGTCTAGAAATTTGATTGGATGCCAGGCATAAATTTTATGTCTTGAGTGTTGGAATTTTTTTTTTTTTTTTTTTTTTTTTTGGTCTTCCTTAAAGAAGAATTGTGATTTATTCTGGCAGGAGGTTAAATTGCTAAAGATTAGTTTAATAATTTTGAGGCTTCTTTCAAAGCTTTTTAAGAGTGGGTCTAGAGTAACTTTTACTCAAGATTTGTAACAAACATCTGACTCTTCCAGGGTCTTTACTGAACGCCTTGTATGTTCAATGAGGCCTCTTCACTCTGGCTAGTGGCAACTTGAATGGTTTCTGGTCTTATGGGAACTCTTCTATTTATTCAGCTTATGGTGACTCAGCAACTGTTCTTTCCCTGAAATTGTAGAGTTTTACCTAATTCATGTGCAGACTGAGTCAGTCAAAGACTAGAAGGGAGGCCATGCAGATTTCTGGAGCTCTTTCTCTTCTCCACAAATTTGAGTCACTTCAGTCTCCCTGAACTCTGGTCTCCTTAACCCAGTGAGACCACCAGGCTTTGTTTGGGATTCTCCTCTTAGTGCTGTAATCTGGGAATTGCCTCTAGGCAAAAAGCCAGTGCTCACAGAGGGCTCACATCCTTTATTTCCCTTTCTTCAGAGATCACAGGCCTAAACAGTTCTGCTGATTAATGTCTGAAAATCGTTTTTTATTATATTTTACCACTTTTCTAGTTATTTATAGTCGTGTATGTGTGCACGCGCGTGTGTGTGTGTGTGTGTGTGTGTGTGTGGTGATCCAGACCCAAGTATTTGGCAGGAATTACATGGAAGCAGAAATTCCCCAGATACAATATACTTTGAACTTTGCCTCAATATTCTTTGAGTGAGAAAAAAATGCTGCAGATTGCTAGGATCTCTTATAAATGAAAAACTGTTTAGTCGTAGACATCCCCCCCTTATCTATACTACTACTTCTGGTTCTCAGAAAACTTTTTATCCCAGAGCTTTAGTTGGAGATTTGAAATCAATATAGTGATCTCCCAAGTTATAACTTAATTAGTGCCAAGATTATGGTCTCAAGTTGAATTAGTTTAAATGGAAAACTTAGTTCTTAGAGGCAAAGTGTTGTACATTGGGGATCTGTCTTTGGAAAACCGTTTTGCAATATAAAAATTCAAAAATTAATGACTACTGTAGTATGAAATTAATATTTTTAAGAAGTGATAAATTGGTCATGAGGGACATTTGTGCTTTCCTGGAACAGCCAGCTAGAGTCCACAGTTGAGGATAAAACTTGCCAAATATCTCACCTTTCAAGGGCAGAGAAATGGGTTCTTAATGCCAGTCCTCCAATGTAGGATTTACTAGCAGAAGGCATTTAGCAGAACCAGTTTCTTAAGCCCCACTCCTTTGGTTTTTATAAAATAAAGGACACAGAGAGGGCAAGGATATGGGAGCACTGAAGGAAGGAGATTCCATAAAGCATGAACAATGCCTTTTCCCTCCTCTTGCTTTGGTGGAGAGACTGGAGGCAGGGAGTAAGGAAATTTCAATATGTTCAACCCTCTTGTGATGAAATCTGTGTTCTCCAATTTCCCTATACCCCCAGGAAGAACTGTGAGAGTGGGAGTCTGGGGGATGCCACTGAGCTGGCAGAACAGTTGATGCTATTGTTGCTGAAACTGTGAGCGTGCCCTAGGGCAGCCTGTGATACTCCCTTGGCTTGGCAATAAGGGATGAGTAAATGCCATGGAAGGTAGTCTGGTTTATCAGAAGCAGAGACTTTTGGGTGGATTGCTTGTTGCCATGGTGTTAAGGGAGAAGAGGACAGAAGGACGGTGCAAGGGTGGGCCCCCATGGAGTTCCCTAAAGACTAACAATTTCATCATCCCCACTTGAAAGACATTGCTAGCACTTGATGTTGGTCCCTTTGTATTGGACTGAGAGGCAGAGAAGGAACTCACCACCTCTGATATCATTTGCTATGAAAGTGTAAGTCATTCTCCTTCTCCAGGGACCAAGGGGAAAGAGAAGGGAGAGGGAGTTTTGGAAGTTTGATTTCAAAAAACCCAAGATTAAATATTAAACCTGAGTGGGATAAAGAAATAAGATGTCTGGCCTAGTCAGAATGCAGGGCTGTGGGCCCAGAATATTTTGTGCTGTTTGAAAATAAGTAGCTTCATTCTTACATACATCTATGTTGAGACAGTTTCATTAAACATTAATATGGTTATGCAATATGTGAAACCAAACATAGCATTCAGACAGCTTTTCTGTTGTGTTTGGTTTTACATGCTTGTGAAATTCCTTTGAGAGGATTTTAATGCATGGACTGTTTTGACTGAGCTTTTAAAAATATATATTTTTCAGAAAGCTTGGACATAAGATAACTCTCTATTCCTGGCAAATCTCCCTGTAGTAAGCATAGGCATTTGTCATTACTTTAAAATTCTTTGATCTGTACTCAAAATTATGATCATTTGTCCCGAAAATTTTCATTACTTCTTCATGATGAGTAGTCATGAAAGCATCTAAATATCTTTGAATGGCAAATGCTGTTTCCATGGTACTTCTTCAATGATCCTCGGTGCTTCCATTTCAATCAATCACATACATGAATTTGAATGCTTTTGACTGGCTTGTCAGCACTGGGTAATTGCTTTGGCTTAATGAGGGACAACAGTGTTGGCCACCCAATTATTAGAAAATCACAATCATCAGTTTTAGATATTACCATACAGTTATTACTATATGTAATATATTCAGCATAGTACAAGAATTGCCTACATAAATAAGTAAAAATTCTTATACATTAGTTCCATTACTGCTATTAAAACATTATCACAAACTTAGTGTCTTAAAATACACATTTATTACTTAACATTTCTGGAGGTCAGAAGTCCTCAAATCAAAGTGTCAATAGGGTGGTACTCCTTTTGGGGTTCTAAGGGAGAATCCATTTTGCTTCCTCTGCAAGTTCCTAGAAGCTACTTGTATTCTTTGGCTTGTGGCCCCTTCCTTTCATCACTCTGATTTCTGCTACCATCATCACATTTCTTTCTCTCACTCTGACCCTCCCACCTCCCTCTTATAAGGACCTTTGTAACTACACTGGAACCACTGGATATTTCAGGATAACTTCTCCATCTTAAGATCTTTAATTCATTAATTATTAATTTTCTTTTTCCAGAGGTGAGGCTAGAAGCACATTTCCCCCTATGATTGCAGACTGCAGATTAGTCTTTACATACAGGCACAGAGAGAGAGAGAAAGAGAGAGAGAGAGTAAAGCACAAACATTCTCCTGAGAACTAGTTGGGGGAAACAGGAGACTCCAAGGCAAAGAGGTTTTTTGGTCTCACCACACAGTGATTTTAGAGCAGTAGGTAGAGTCATCCTGATGGGCTATGCTGCTGGGCAAGCCAAGTTGCTGTGATGGGTCAGCTGGTGCATTAGCCCAGCTAGACTGGGTGGGTGTGTCTTAGTGCCTTCCTAGCACCTGCAGAGACAGTGCTGGGCATGCTGCCAGAAGCATGGCCGGGGTTCAGGGTCTGGGGTTCCCAAAGCAAACTAACCCACCATGAGGAGAAAAAAAAAAAAAAAAACTAGACAAAACAAAGCAAAGCCTCAAGTCTAATGACATATTATATTTTCAATAGAGCAGTGGTGCATACATTTAAATTGTTGCACTGTAAGTTGAATCAGTTTTATATCTAAAGCTTATAAGTGTCAACTTCTGTAGATGTCAATGTAGTGGTCAAATAAAAAAGTTATTTGCTGGGGGAGGGGTAGTCACAGGGCCTCAGAGGAATTGTACCAGAAACTTCTTAAAAATAATCTACTCCTTGGGCTTTCCTCCTCTGTGAGTCATCTGGAGATGTGATTGCCTCCTAAATATTGGTTTTGCTTCCTTCTTGCTTTTTCTTACATTTAATTTTCTATTTCATTAATAATTTCAATTCTATGGTTACATAAGACTTTTTTTAAAAACATAAACATTTTTAGAGAACACTGAAATTCAGCAGGGAAGTGGCAGTGAACTTCTGAGGCACAGAAGGAGAGAAAAGCAAAGAAGCAGCTGGCACAGCCAGGATCAGCTCAAAGCCAGAAGGAACTCTACATTGGGGGGCAAAGCTAAATAAAGCATATGGCTACTACACTACTATGGCCGCCAAGAATCAAAGCCAAAACATCCTACCAAAGCAACACTATAGCTACACCCACAAGAAAAAGTTGTACCCTACCAAAGTCAATCCATAAAATTGGAAGAAGAGACTGTAAAGTGACTTTTACATCAGAAGTGCAGATATGAATGTAAGGACACAAGAAACATGAAAAAGAAACGAAACATGATACCTCCAAAGGGACATAATAATTCATCAGTAACAGATCCCTAAGAAAAAGAAATTATGAAATGCCAGAAAAAATTTAAAATAATGATCTTAAGAAAACTCAGCTAGATATAAAAGAACACAGACAAATGATGCAAAGAAATTAGGAAAACAATTTATGATTGGAATGGGAAATTGAACAAATAGATAAATATCATAAATAAGAACCAAACAGAAATCCTGGAACTGAAAGATTCCATGAATGAAAAAAGTACAATCAAGATCTTCAACAATAAACTAGATCTAGCAGAAGAAAGAATTTCTGAACTTGAAGACAGGTCTTTTGAAATAACCCATTCAGACAAAAAGAGGAAAGAAAAAGAATAAAAAATTAAAAAGAATGAAGAAAACCTGTGTGACATACGGGACACCATAATGTGAACAAATATTTAATGTTTGGGAGTTAAGAAGAGGAATAAAGGGGCCAAGGCAAAGAAAACCTATTAAATAAAATAATAACTGAAAACTTCCCAAGTCTTGCAAGAGATACAGACATTTAGATACAGGAAGCTCAAAATTCCCAAGTAGATTAAATCCAAAAAGGTTTTCTCATGTATATTATAGTCCAGAGGCCAAAAGTCAAAGACAAAAAGAAAATTCTAAAAACACCAAGAGAAAAGTGTCCCCATCAGGCTAATGGTGAATTTCTCAGCAGAAACTTTATATGCCAGGAAAGAATGGGATGACATAACAAAAGTACTTAAAGAAAAAAATTGCCAGGCAAAATACTATACCCAGCAAAGCTATCCTTCAGAAATAAAAGAAAAACAAAGTATTTCCCAGACAAATAAAAATGGAGGAAATTCATGATTACTAAACTAGTTCTTCAAGAAATGGTAAGGGATTCCTACATCTGAAAGCAAAAGGACAATATCTACTTTTGTGAAAAAATATGAGGATATAAAACTCACTGATAGAGAAGATAAACAAAGAGAAAGACAAAAGAATCATATATTAACTCTGCAAGTCCCCACCAAATCGTAAAAGTAAACATTAAAAGAGGGGAAAAAAGAATCAAAGTCTATATAAAACAACTAGAAAAAAATTAACAAAATGACTGGAGTTTGTTCTCACATAACAGTAACAACTTTGAATGTAAATGGTTTAAATTGCCAAATTAGAATACATAGGATAGATGAATGGATTTTTTAAAAAGACCCAACTATATGCTACCTGCCAGAAATTAATATCACCTGAAAACACATAGACTGACAGTGAAGAAGTGGTAAAACTTTTCCTAGCAATTAGAAACCAAAAGCATGCAGTCAGAGCTATACTTACACCAGAAAAACACATACTTTGGGTCAAAAAACATAAAAAGAGATGAAGAAGGCCATTCTATAATAATCAAGTGATCCATTCAGCAAGAGGATATGACAATTATAAATATATGTGAACTCAATATCAGAGAACCCAGATATAGATAATGCATATTACTAGAGCTAAAGAGAGAAAGAGAGAGACACAATTCCATAATGGTTGGGGACTTCAACACCCCACTCTTAACACTAGATAGATTAATCTTGTCAGAAAATCAACAAAGAAACAGATTTAATCTACACTTTAGACCAAATGGACCTAACAGACATTTACAGAACATTTTATCCAACAGCTGCAGAATATATATTCTTCTCATCAGCACGCGGAACATTATTCAGGATAGACCACACGTTAGGCCACAAAACAACTCTCAACAAATTGAAAAGAAGTGAAATTATATCAAGTATTTCTCAGCCCATTGTGGACTGAGAAATAAAAGTGGGCAAAGGATATGAACAGACATTTCTCAAAAGAAGACATTTATGTGGTCAACAAACATAAAAAAAAGCTCATCATCACTGGTCATTAGAGAAATGCAAATCAAAACCACAACGAGATACCATCTCACACCAGTTAGAATAGCGATCATTAAAGTCTGGAAACAAAAGATGCTGGTGAGGATGTGGAGAAATAGGAACACTTTTACACTGTTCATGGGAGTGTAAATTAGTTCAACCATTGTGGAAGTCTGTGTGGTGATTCCTCAAGGATCTAGAACCAGAAATACCATTTGACCCAACCATCTCATCACTGGGTATATACCCAAAGGGTTTATAAATCATTGACCACACAGAATGAAAGCCAAAACATCCTACCAAAGCAACACTATAGTTACATCCACAAAAAAAAGTCTTACCTTACCAAAGCCAATCCAAAGGATTATAAATCATTCTACTATAAAGACACATGCACACATATGTTTACTGCAGCACTATTTACAATAGCAAAGACTTGGAACCAACCCAAATGCCTATCAATGATAGACTGGATAAAGAAAATGTGGCACATATACACCATGGAATACTATGCAGCCATTAAAAAAAAAGAGTTCATGCCCTTTTCAGGGACATGGATAAAGCTGGAAACCATCATCCTCAGCAAACTAACACAGGAACAGAAAACCAAACACCGCATGTTCTCACTCATAATTGGGAGCTGAACAACAAGAACACATGGACACAGGGAGGGGAACATCACACACTGGGGCCTGTAGGGAGGTGGAGGGAAAGGCGAGGGAAAGCATTAGGACAAATTACTAATGCATATGGGGTTTAAAACCTAGGTGACAGGTTGATAGGTGCAACAAACCACTATGGCACGTGTATACCTATGTAACAAACCTGTACGTTCAGCTCATCTGTCCCAGAACTTAAAGTAAAAAAAAAAAAAGTCTCAACAAAGAGGCCTAGAAGGAACATACCTCAACATATACAGGCCATATATTACTATCCCACAGCCAGCATCATACTGAATGGGAAAAAGCTGAAAGCCTTTCCTCTAAGAACTGGAACAAGACAAGGATGGCCATTTTAACCACTCTTGTTCAATATGCGACTGCAAATCCTAGCCAGAGAAATTAGGTGAGAGAAAGAAAGAAAATGCAGCCAAATTGGAAAAGAGGAAGTAAAATTGTCCCCATTTTTAGATGACCTAATCTTATTTATAGAAAACCATAAAGACTCTACCAAAGAACTCTTAGAGCTGATAAACAAATTCTGTAAAGTTGTGTGATACAAAATCAACATGAAAAATCAATAGCATTTCTATGATATTGTTGATAGCATTGTTATTCTATCAATAACAGACTAACTAAAAAAGATGTCAAGAAAGCAATCCCATTTATAATGACTACAAAAAATAAAATACATAGGAATAAATTTAAACAAGGAAGTAAAAAACTCCACAGCAAAAACTACAAAACACTATTGAAAGAAATTAAAAGGGATATAAACAAATGGAAATTTTATACTTATGAATTAGATAAATTAATATTGTTAAAATGATCATACTACCCAAAGCAATGTATAGAATCAATGCAATCTTTATCAAAATACTAATGATACTCTTCATAGAAATAGATTTTAAAAAACCTCCTAAAATTCATGTGGAACCACAAGAGACCCTAAATAGCCAAAGCAATAGTGAATGAAAAGAACGAAGCTGGAGCCATCACGCTACCTGAGTTCAAAATATCTTACAAAGCTATAATGACCAAAAGAGCATTGTATTGGTACAAAACCAGACACGCAGACCAATGGAACAGACTAGAGAACCCAGAAATACACATATTTACCAGCCAATTGATTTTCAATAGAGGCACCAAGAACATACACTGGGGAAAGAACACCCTCTTAAATAAACAGTGCTAGGAAAACTGGACATTCATATGCAGAAGAATGATGCTAGGCTCTTATCTCTTACCTATACAAAAATCAACTAAAATTAAAGACATAGGTGAAATGCTTCAGGACATTGATTTAGGTAAAGATTTTATGCTTAAGGCTTCATAAACACATGCAACAAGAGCAGAAATAGGCAAATGAGATTATATTAAACTAAAAAGCTCTGCACAACAAAGAAAACAACAGAGTGAAGAGACAATTTGTAGAATGTGAGATGTTTGCAAACTGTTTTCATGACTATGGGCTAATATCCAGATTATACAGTGAACTCATAAACTCAAACAACTCAGCACCAGAAACAAATAATCTGATTAAAAAGTGGGCGAAGGAACTGAATAGACATTTCTCTAAAGAAGATATACAAATGGGCAACAAACATGAAAAAGTGCTCAACATCACTAATCATTAGGAAAATACAAATCAAACCCACAATGAAATATCATCTCACCCTAGTTAGAAATGACTACTATCAAACAGACAAAAATAAGTGCTGGCAAGGATGTGGAGTAAAGGTAACTCTTTTTTTTTTTTTTTTTTTTTTGAGACGGAGTCTCACTCTGTCGCCCAGGCTGGAGTGCAGTGACCGGATCTCGACTCCCGGGTTCACGCCATTCTCCTCCCTCAGCCTCCTGAGTAGCTGGGACTACAGGCGCCCGCCACCACGCCCGGCTAATATTTTGTATTTTTTAGTAGAGACTGGGTTTCACCGTGTTAGCCAGGATGGTCTTGATCTCCTGACCTTGTGATCCGCCCATCTTGGCCTCCCAAAGTGCTGGGATTACAGGCTTGAGCCACCGCGCCCAGCCTAAAGGTAACTCTTATACATGGTTGGTGAGAATGTAAATTAGTACAGACATTATCGAAAATAGTATGGAGGTATCTCAAAAAACTAAGAATAAACTACCATATGAGACAGCAATCCCAGTATTGGGCACTTAGCTGAAGGAAAGAAAATCAGTATATTGAAGGGATACCTGCACCCCTATATTTATTGCAGCACTATTTACAATAGCTAAGATATGAAAGTAACCTAAAGGTCCATCAACAGATGAGTGGATAAAGAAAATATGGTGTACACACACACACACACACACACACACACACACACACAAGTGAATACTATTCAGCCACAAAAATTGAAATCCTGACATCTGTGCACCTTAAATGAGCCTATAGGACATTAAGTGAAATAGGCACAGAAAGAGAAATACTGCGTGTTCTCACTCATATGTAGGAGCTACAAAAAAATTCAGCTCATGGAAGAAAAGAGTTAGAATTATGGATACCAGAGGTTGGGAAGGGTAGAGGGAGGGGAGGGTGGGGAGAGGTTAGTTAACAGATACAAAATTACAGCTAGACATGGGAAATGAATTCTGGTGCTCTGAAGCTCTACAGCATGAATATAGTTAACTATAATTTATTGTATATTTTTGAAAAGCCAGAAGAGGGGATTTTGAATGTTCACAACACAGAGAAATGATAAATGTTTGAGGTCATGAATATGCCAGTTTCCCTGATTTGATCATTAGACATGGTATACATGTATCAAAATGTCACACTGTATCCCATAAATATACACAATTATTACATGTCAATTAAAAAGGGAAAAATGTAGCTTCATTGAAGGTAAAAATATAACTCATTTGAATCTAGATCTGACATTCCCAACTCCTCAGAAAAATAAGAACAATAACAGTGTTGTGGATATTTTGTCTCATTTCTGACTTTAAATGGGAAAGTCTTCGGTGTTTTAGATGGCTATTCCTTATAATGATATGGAATGTTTTTATATTTTTCTTTCACTAATATTATCATAAATCAATGTTAAATTTTCTCAAATGTCCTAGAACAACTGTAGAGAATATCGTGATTTTTTTCTTTTGTGCATCATTGAGATAGTAGTGTTAATGAAAATTCTACTATTAAGCCATCCTTGAACTTTTAGAATAGAACTACTTAGTCATGAAAACATATTTAGTGTTGAATTTATGTTGCCAATATTTTAGTTAAAGCAAGTACATTTTTTTCTTTGTTGGCTTTTACAAGGATTATATTAACTTTGAAAACTAATTTGGGAAGTGTTTCATCATTCTGCAATTTTGGAACATTTAAAATAACACAAGAATTGTTGTTTGAAAGATTTTTTAAGGACTTGCTCATAAAATGATCTGGACTCAATTCCTTTTTTGGAGATAGTTAATGAAAAATTGAAATGTCTTCCCTAAATGTAAGCTTATTAAAGCTTTCTAATTTTTATTGAATCAATTTTCCCTGAAAATTGTACATTTTATTGAGGTCTAATAATTTGTGTCCATAAAGCTAAAAAATGTTTTAAAATTAAAAATTTTCTTTCCATCCTTGCTTATATTGTCAAGTATTCGTGTTTCTCTCTCTCTTTCTTTCCAGTTACCATGTCATTAGTTTGCATATTTATTGATACTTTTACAGGTGAGATACTGTATTTATTAATCAATTTATCAATTTTGCTGTTTTTCTGCTTAACTTCTGCTTTTATTTTTATTATTTCCTCATATATCTCTATGATTTGATTTTGTTTTCTACTTCTTCTGCTGAATATGTAGTTTGTTTCCTTCATTTAGTTTTGTGTAAAAATAAAATCAAAGGCTATATATTTTTTCTGTGTATAGCTTTGGCCACATTCATTAAGTTTAATTATGAGATATTGTGCCATTATTTCCTGAATAAATTGTAGTCCCTTTTAAATTTTCCTCTTTAACATACTTTTCCTTCTTCAAAGAGTTAGTTTAAAATTATTAACTACCTTTTTTAGAACAGGTAATATAATTTTTTCAAAAATAAAAAAATAACATGCATAATGAACAATCTCCCACCAATTCTATTTCCATTTTATCAGTCCTGTTTTCCCCTGTACCATTTAAATGGACAACTTTTTACACTTTTATGTATCCTTCTAAAGTTTTCTTATGTGCATACAAGCAAAAATCCATTCTTTTATCTCCCCCCACCCTTTTTGAAAAGTGGCATGCTATACACACTATTCAACATATTTCTTTTTAGAATTTAAAGTTGATTTTTAGAAAATTTTCGAGATCAGTGCACAGAATGTCATCATTTCTTTTCTCCCTTCTTCCTTCTTTTTACAGCTCCTCCTTTTTATGGTAGTCATTAAGTGGAGGCATCATAATTTCTAAAAGCAGTTTCCTATTATTAACATTTCAATTGTTTCCATTTTTTCCTATTACAAACTTTGCTGCAATTAATAAGCTTAACATATGTGGAAATATGAGTTAGCATAAGTTCTGAGTAATAGAACTGCTAGGTTAAATGGTTTGTGCATTTGTAATTTTAAAAGATGTAGATAAATTCCTTTCTATAAGGATTGTGCCTGTTTGTACTTCCACAAGCAATTATGAAAGTGTCTATACTCTTATTCAGTAGAACGTGTGGTGAAAGGCTAGAAGTTTTGTCAAGCCAATAGATATAAATGATATTCAGTGTGGCTTTAATATGTACTTTTTCTTATTATGATTGAAGTTGCATTCTTTTCATTTGTTTAAGAGATACTTTGTTTTACTCTGAATTATTCGTGTTTTCTTGCCATTATTTTTTTATTAGGTTGTTGTTTTCTTCCTTTTTTAAGGATCTCTATATATATTAGGAAGATAAACTGTTTGTAAAAATATGTCAGGGTAAAAGATGCAAGATATAGATCCAACTTTTTTTATCCAGATCACTTTCCAGTTGTCCTAATGATATTGAATAACCTATCCTTCCTCGCTGATTTGAGGTACAACTTCTATTATATTCCAAATTCCTACATGTATTCATTTCTATTATTGTTCTTCCTATTTTGTTCTATTAGTTGGTGTATTCATAGTCAATTTCCTACTGCTTTATTAAATGAGGCCTTTATAATATGTTTTAATACTTGGTTGGGCTAGTCTTCTAGTTCTTTCTCATTGCTTTTTTAACTCAGAGCTTTCCTATCAATTCTTGCTTGTTAATTTTTATCTATGACCTTAAAGATTAACTTGTCTAGTTTCAAAAATAAGCATATAAATAAAAAACAAAGGTTTGTATTTTTGAATAATAAATTAACCTGGAACTTGGTATCTATGATACACTCTTGCTTTAAGTACATGGTATGTGTTTCCATTTCTTCAAACCTTCTTTTGCATCATTTAATAGTTTCAAAATTTTTTTCATAAAGCTGTTGCTATTACAAAGGGTCCTTTTCTTCCATTATATCCCATTACATCTTATGTATAATAAAACTATGGATTTTCATGTATTTGTACTCTATAATCTTATTATCTTAATTTCAAAGTCAGCTTTCAGTTTATTGTTTTGGATGTGTGTAACAGATTGTAGTTTCCAAATCTAGCCACCAATATCTGGTCATCACATATATTCTTTCTACAATGTAACATTGATCGTTTCCCATCAAGACATGGGGATCTATATTCCCTTTCCTTGACTTTAGGCCAGACTATGACTGCAGCAGAAGTGATACTATGTGACTTCTGACTCTAAATCATATTAAATAAAAACTTTTCATTGGGCCTGCTAAGATCCAGGCACCACATTGTGATAAGGCCAAGCAACCACATGGAAAAGACACACAGTCACATGGGGTGAAGCCGAGAAGCAATGTGGAGAGGCCACATATCATTGTTCCAATCACAGCCTTAGCTGAGGCCTCAGTCAACCACCAGTAGCAATCACTGGGCATATAAATGAGCAAAACTTCAGAGGATTCTAGCCACCAGCCTTCAAGTCACCCCAGCAGATAACCAGCGGCACATAGACAAGATCAGGCCACCAAGTCCTGCCCGTTGCAAATTCATTTGCAAAATAAATTTTCTAAGCAACTAAGTTTTGAGATGGTTTTTTGGCAGTAATAATGTGGATCACAAGGTCAGGAGTTTGAGACCAGCCTGTTCAACATACTGAAACCCCGTCTCTACTAAAAATACAAAAAATTAGCTGAGTGTGGTCGTGGGCGCCTGTAATCCCAGCTACTTGGCAGGCTGAGGCAGGAGAATCGCTTGGATCTGGGAGGGGGAGGTTGCAGTGAGCCAAGATTGCACCACTGCACTCCAGCCTGGGCGACACTGTGAGACTCTGTCTCAAAAAAAAAAAAAAAAAAAAAAAAAATCATTCATCAGCAAATTGTAATGATTTTAGATTTTTCGTTATAATTTTTATAACTCTAATTTTTTTCTGGTTGTGATCTAGGGATAAGAACAGCACACTCAATGCGACATATGCTTCCTTCAAAATCTAATAAGACATACCAAGCAATGTGCCTCTTTCATAGTAGTAATGCATGCAAAATGAAACAATTTGATTTTACTTTAGAGGGTATATATTGACATGTCTCATTCAGATCACTGGAGCCCTAGAAGCTTCACAAAGGTAGATGGCCCAGTTTTTTTGAAAGGGGGCCATTTATCTATTGCCCTCTAGCATGCTTGTGTCTTCTCAAGTTATCTAGGGTACTTGCTGAATTCTTCAAGCAGTGTGATATAATCAATGTAATAAAAACTTGATTTCCCATGGGACAGTTAGACAAACAAGGTCACTGTGGACTAAATCATGATATAAAGCCATGATTGAAATAACCTTCAGAAGGCAATCCTAAACAAAAAGAATAAAGCTAGAAGCATCATGCTACCTGACTTCAAACTATACCACAGGGTTGCAGTAACCAAAATAGCATGGTACTGACAAAAACAGACACATAGACCAATGGAACAGAATACAGAATGCAGAAGTAAGACCACATGTCTGCAATTATCTGATCTTCGACAAACCTGACAAAAAAACAAGCAATGGGGAAAGGATTTTCTATTCAATAAATGGTGCTGGGATTACTGGCAAGCCATATGCAGAAGACTGAAACCAGACCTCTTCCTTACACTATATAGAAAAATTAACTCAAGATGGACTAAAGACTTAAATGAAAAACCCCAAACTACAAAAACCCTGGAAGACAATGGATGCAATACCATTCTGGGCATAGGACTGGGCAAACATTTCATGATGAATACACCAAAAGCAACTGCAACAAAAGTAAAAACTGACAAATGGGATCAAATTAAACTAAAGAACTTCTGCACAGCAAAGGAAACTGTCAACAGACTGAGCAGACAACCTAGAGAATTGGAGAAAACATTTGCAAACTATGCATCTGACAAAGGTCTAATATCCGGCACCTATAAGGAACTTAAATAAATTTATAAGAAGCAAACAACCCCATTAAAAAGTGGCCAAAGGACATGAACAGACTGTTTTCAAAAGAAGACATACATTTGGTCAACAATCTTATGAGAAAAAGCTCAGTGTCACAGATCATTAGAGAAATGCACATCAAAGCCACAGTGAGATAGATACAATTTCACACCAGTCAGAATGGGTATTATTAAAAAATCAAAAAATAACAGGTGCTGATGAGGTTGTGGAGAAACAGGAACGCTTCTACACTGTTGGTGGGAACGTAAATTAGTCAAGTATTTCAGAAGACAGTGCGGTGATTCCTCAAAGGCCTAAAAACAGAAATACCATTCTACCCAGCAATTCCATTACTGGGTGTATCACCAAAGGAATAGAAATAATTCTATTATAAAGACACATGCATGTATATGTTCAATGCAGCCCTATTCACAATAGCAAAGACATGGACTCAACCTAAATGCCCATTAATAGTAGACTAGATAAGAAAATGTGGTGCATATACACCATGAAATACTATGTGGCCATAAAAAAAGAATGAGATCATGTCTTTTGCAGGAACAGGGATGAAGCTGGAGGCCATTATCCTTAGCAAACTAATGAAGGAACAGAAAAATCAAATACTGCATATTCTCACTTACAAATGGGAGCTAAATGATGAGAACACATGGACACATAGAGCGGAACAACATATACTGGGACCATTCAGAGGGTGGAGAGTGGGAGGAGGGAGAGGATCATTTTATATTTGTTGTTTATTTATTATTTATTTATTAAAACAACTAATGAGTACTGGTCTTAATACCTGGGTGACAAAATAATCCACAGAACAAGCCCCCATGATACAAGTTTACCTATAAAACAAACATGTACGTGTACTTCTGAACTTAAAAGTTAAAATAAAATAATAAAAATATGTATAACACTTGCAGACACACACATACACACACACACACACACACACACACACACACACAGAGAAATAGCCTTGAGAAAATATAGTGAGGGCGTTATGCTATCCTTGCAAGGTAAAAGAAATTTATTTTTATTTTTACTTTTTTATTTTTTACAAACTAGATGTAAACCTTGATTTCACAACTGTGTCATATTCACTTTCTGAAAAGCCATGGACCGGGGGACACAACTGAAAACACTGGGAGGCCAGATGCTGGCGTCTTCCAGGTGGGAGCACAGCCGTGATCACTCTAGGGCCAATGTCTCCTGGGGCTCTCAGGCAGCACAAGCCAGAGGCACCAGCACTGTGCAATCCCAGTTTTACTTAGAGCCACCTCTTTTTTGTGGGGTGGTGGGGGGGGGGCATTAGTCCTTATTTCATGCCAGATTTTCAGTAGAGGCTCCCTGTTCTTCCACATCAGTTCAGGACTGTAAGTAACATACCATATTCCAAAGACAGCTCCCCCAAGATGTGCTGCATAATCAAAAAATTTCCATCCCAGGATCATTCCTGCCGTATCCATGGCATTAATGGCTTTTAGGGCATTTCCTGCCGTGAATGTGAATATTGGAAGAAAATAATGGCAAGCCTCCCTTCTGGGATCTTAGTGTGGACGGCTGCAAGGATCATCACGGTGGCGCGAGATGCATCATGTCACTGTCCATATCTTTGTTTGGCCAACTTTACACACATAATTGACAAAATTGGAAATAACATCTGCAGATAGGTACACTGCCATGAACTGCTCTTGACCCAAAATGTTCACTATACTGGAAGAGAAGCTCCACAAAACATACATATTTGCTGCCATGTGAAATAAAGAGAAATGATTAATGTTGACAGCAACATTGGAGAACAACGGACCTTTGAGGCTGGATTAGATGTGAAATATCTGATCACTGTCCACTGCAGAGAAGGTACTCTCTATAAACAGAAAACAAGGACATTTGCAGCTATGATACCTGAGTCCGCTGGCCATTACTTAGGTTATTCCACCCCTTGTTCATCTCTTTTCTGAAGTCTCCTTTTTGTGGTCTTATGCTATCCAACCAATCAGCTTTTATGCCATCGAAATAACTCTGGACCCTGGATTTCAGTAATTCATATTGCCAAATAGCAGCTGATCCAAATGCACAGCCTGTAAACCCAACAGTAAAAAAATAAAGGTTTTAGGAGAGTCCTTATAGGACAGGGAGAAAGATAAAAGACATGTTTCTTCCACCAGAGGAATCAAAGCACTTCTTTTGTATCCTTCACCACTTGTCCCGTGTCTGATCTTCGGGGTTCAACCTTACTGGGTTCTTTTCTGAATCCACATTTTTTCCTGAATTAATTAGTTAAAGCTGCGTCTGAGCAGCTGCGGCTGGGCTAGGGCCTCAGTGAGCTCCTCGAAGCTGCTGCTGCCCACCAGTGGAGCCCACACTGGACCACAGCCCCAGCCTCTCTGCGCCCAGCCTCGCCACTCCATTTTTCCACTGAAAGAAAATTTTAGGCCAGGCACAGTGGCTCACGCTTGCAATCCTAGCACCTTGAGAGGCCAAGGTGGGTAGATCACCTGAAGTTGGGAGTTTGAGACCAGCCTGATCAACATGGAGAAACCCCATATCTACTAAAAATACAAAATTAGCAGGGCATGGTGGTGCATGCCTGCAATCTCAGCTACTCGGGAGGCTGAGGCAGGAGAATCGTTTGAACATGGGAGGCAGGGTTGCAGTGAGCCGAGATGGTGCCTCTGCACTCCAGCCTGGGCAACAAGAGCAAAATTCCATTTCAAAGAAAAAAAAAAAAAAAAGAAAGGAAATTTTAGCGCCTTCATCCGATATCCCAGGGATTGTATTTTTGTGTGTGTGTGTGTGGTTTTTGTATTGTTTTGTATTGCCTTCTGTTTCCAGAAGGCAAAAAGATTTCTGGAAACACTGATATCAGTGGAGCCACCGCCTAAGTAAGCTTACAATAATTTATCATTCTCCAAAATTCATCCATCTTTTGTACATAGATCATATTAATTTGCTGTTACTGACATAGCAAAATGTCAGTCCACTGACTGGTGGCTTAAACCATATGAATTTATTTTCTCAAAGTTCTGGTGGCTAGAAGTCCAAGATCAAGGCATCGGCAGCTTTGGGTCCTCTGAGTCCTCTCTCCTTGGCTTGCAGTTGGCCACCTTCTTCCCATGCCCTCACATGGTCTTTCCTCAGTGTGTGGACATTCCTGATGTCCCTTTGTGTGTCCAAATTCCCCCTTTTTACAAAGACCCTACTCAGATTGGATTAGGGCCCATTTTAATGGCCTCATTTTAACTTAATCCCCTCTTTAAAGGCCCTGTCTCCCAAAACAGTCCTATTAAGGCACTAGGGGGTTAGGGGCTCAATATATAAATTTTAGGGGGACACAATACCACAGTGTAACCCATAATAGAGGTCAGACAGGTAAGATATGTGTAGTTGTGATGGAAACCAACTCTGGATCCTTCAAGTCTTTGATCCTGCACTAATTGCAGCAGTCATTCCAAGGGTGTGGTATTGCTGTGCTTTTCTGTTTTGGTGGATTTCTGCTTGACTTTTCCTACTTAACAGTTCCAACTCCATGAGTTAGGAAACTAACATGGTAACGCTGCTAGATGTATTCTATATTTCTATCAATTATGCTTTTAGAAATGGGGCATATAGAGTGAATGTGTGTGGGAGAGAGACAGAGAGAAGGAAGGAAGAGAGATTTTTAGCATTTGATTACATTTAAATGTAACTGTAATTTTTAATTAAATTTTTTGAGTTTAAATTTTTTTCAAATTAAAGTTTAATGTTTTTCATTTTTTAATTTTAAAATTTAATTCTAATTTTGGAGTGAATGGTTTTATATCATTTGTTGATCTCTCTCAACATTGGGCAATCAATACTTATATTTGTGTTAAGTAACATTTTATAATTTATATAACATTATATTTTTCATCTTAAAAATAATTATGGTCAAAGACTTTGTAAAATAGTTTTTTTAAAACAATTTTGTGGCCGGGCGTGGTGGCTCATGCCTGTAATCCCAGCACTTTGGGAGGCTGAGGTGGGTGGGTCACGAGGTCAGGAGATCGAGACCATCCTGGCTAACACGGTGAAACCCCGTCTCTACTAAAAATACAAAAAATTAGCCAGGCGTGGTGGGGGGTGCCTGTAGTCCCAGCTACTCGGGAGGCTGAGGCAGGAGAATGACATGAACTCGGGAAGCGGAGCTTGCAGTGAGCCGAGATTGCGCCACTGCACTCCAGCCTGGGCAACAGAGCGAGACTCTGAAAAAAAAAAAAGAAAAAAAATTGTTTTGGAGTTATCAAAAAGATTCACATTTTTTAAAATCCGAAAATTATAGGAAAGAACCACGTTCAGTAAACCCATTTTCAACAGGTAATAAAAACAAAAAGGAGACACCAATGCTGTTAGGATTTTGAGATGCACCATGCAGACGTCAGGTTCAGAGTGGCTTCGTCTTTATTAAAGTCAGAATTTGCATCTAAGAAAAGTTTCACATGATTAAATCAAGAGATGCAATACACTCAGGCTTTTCATGAAATTGACATCATTATTACAAATAGTGCTCATTTGAGGCAACTGTGACATTATTGCAATGAGAAACATCTGTCCCCTTTCCTCTCAGGTCCCTATGGTGGCTTAGGTTCATGATTACAGCCACCTTTAGGACTAAATACACAAAAGCCTTACTCTACATCTGCCCCTTTGACTTTAACATAGTTCTCAAAAAGAAGTGCAATAAACTTTTATTCTTTCTTGATTAGATGGAGTTACAATTGCCAAAATAAAAATCCAAGTTCCAATTTTGGTTTTAAAACTAGAAAAGGAAAAAATGTTATTATCAATAATGACTTTGAGAAGAATTCTTTAAAACACAGTGAGGGTGAGTTCTTTTGAAAACAACTGTATTCTATGTTTATACATATTTATATATAAAAGGTGTCCTCATTGGGGGCGGGGGGTGCTGATGCCACCAGTTCCTTTGAAGCCTTTTCTCCCCCACTGCCAATGCCGGAGGGGAATGAGTCTTCAATGGCGGCTCAATCTAGCTCTTGCGTTTAGGTTTGGATCTCATTCCAATTTAGGTTTTTCTTTCTCTTCTTCCATACCTAGAAATACAGGCAAAGTGTTTTATTTGAGCATCAGATTAAACTATGAGCAGTTTGTTTAATCTGGTTTGCTAACACTACTCACACATCCACTCATCTGCCCTCACTTCTCCCATTCACTCTCCTGACACACCCCCGTTTCCCTCCTAGCTAAGAAGGAAAGCCATGCACAACTTTCTCCAGAAACATCCTCTCTGACCTCTCTTCCCCACCCTTTCCACAGAATCAGGACACAGCATCTCTGGGACACACCCAGCTCCTATGGCCTCTGGGAGAAAAGCCTGCAAGTTGATTCATGACTTGCTGAGTTTGCGTGGAAACCCCAGCTAGACTGCTTTTTAAACTAGCTTCTGGCAACATGAGGTGTGCAACTCATGAGTTTCAAACAGACTTCATTTATTTTTACTTTAGTCCTGTCCCTTCCCAAGGCAAGGACTTTGGATTTTAAAAAGCCATGTTTTTTTTTTTTGTTGTTGTTTTTTAAAGGTCCTAGAGAGTTTATTAGACAGAAGAACTGTTTATTTCCATACTCATGAATCTTAAGCTGCAGTTCTCTCTCTATTCAACCCAATCCTGGTAGAATCATGTTTTTCTTCCTGAAGGACTTGTACGTACTGGACCAGTAAGACCCTTTGCCTATCGTCTGTAGAGAATAGTCAATGATGTTTCATGTTCCTGAAGATGAAAATGTTCATCATTTTTAGGAATTACAGTTAAATCTGGCAAGTGCTTCTTGCTTTTTTCTTTTTCTTGTACCTAAACATTTTTTGAATCTTACCAAATTCTCAGTTTCTTTGTTTCAATAGCAAAAATGAAACAAAATAACTTAAAATACCGCTTTGCAGGTTTTGTTAGTATTCTTTCATAAATTGCAAGCTTTCTGAGGGTAGGGCCCTTCCCTGTTTTGTTCCTGATTATATCCCCAGCACCTAACATAGGGTGTATGTCTCATTGCAGGAGCTCAATTAATCTTTGTTGAATAAAATTAATAAGCAGTGAACACAGAGAAGACTTCAGAAGCCTGGACTAGTGGAAAGCAGTAAAACAAAATATTGGACTCCACAATATGAAAATTATGAAATTTAACCCCAGAGGGTCATAATGTTAGGGCTTACAATAGGAAGGGCTTCCCCACCACATAACCCCCAGCTCCTGGTATATGTTTTGTGCTGTCAGAGTAGTGGTGGTGGAATGTGGGTAACGTGCTCTGAACGAATGTCCCCAGATGGTCTTTTATGTTTGATTTTCATGGCTAAGGAACTGGCAGAGATCTGGAGCACTTTTTCCAAAGTCCTTCTCAGAAATCCTATGAAGGAAAACTTAAAGTTGAGGAGTAAGGACATCTGACGGGAGGAGGAACAGTGTTGAAGGCAAGAAGGTACAACACGCCTTCGTTGTTGGGTAACCACGGAAAAAAGAAAATAGCACAGATTCAGCTCAAACAGCACATGTGTCTTGAACCTCAGCTCTGTCCATATTCCCTCTCCTGTGGAGAGGCTATCAGGGGCTAAGAGCAATTTGCTTCTCTTTTTAAAGTCTGTTTTTTCCAAAGCGTTCTGCTGCAGATGGGTTGACTTGGCAGCAGTGCTGGAATCTTCAAAAGCGCGGGTGGAGAACGGGGGTTATTCACTGACCTAGAGAGGGAAAATGGCTTCCCACCTACTTTAGTTTGGCAGCTGTGAGGTAGAGAGAAAAAATTAGACAGCTGTAAATAATGTCTGCAAGAACCAGAGATAAAATTTCCACGCAAAAGGCAGGAAGAAATCTCTCACAAAGCAGAGGCAGGATACACTTTTGGGACCAGAGGAGACAAGATTGCAGGGCGCTGAGGGAGTCAAGTCACATGCCCTTCCTGCAGCCCGTGGGGAGGGCTCCACCAGGGGGCAGTGCTGGGACATTGCTAGGCCTGGGTGGGCCTGGGTGGAAATGACGTGTACGGGCAGCGGGAGGCGAAGAGGTGCAGGTTTCTGCACACATAGACCTCTCCTGTCTCCCGGCTAGCCTACTTTCTCTGTCCTCACACCAAACTTTTGGTTTTGAAAAGACTCATTTCTGGTCTTACAAAATGTAGCTTTAATAAGACTGGTCAGATATACCAAAATTGGGATAAAATCTTAGCTTAAGTACAGAAATATTTCAGCTGTGAATTGTGTCCGAACCGCCCTTCCCCAAACTGCTACATTGAAGTACTTAACCCTCAGTACCTCAGATTGGGAGAGAATGCCAAGGGTGTGGCTGGACAGCCATGTGCTAATGAAATTAGGTACGTGACTCACAGATCCAATCAACCTCCACAGCAGATGCCAAAAATAGAGAGGTGGTTATGTGAAAAAGATCCACGGAGTGCCCTCTTGTCTGACTGCTTGGACCCCCATGACTTGCATGGGAGGCCAACACGGTTTTTGAGAATTTTATACCAGCAGAAACATTGACAGGGTGGACTGAAAGGGAGGGAGAGAGGATGAAATGAAGGACCAATGGCTTCAAAGATGGTTCAGCGACTGGTTCCTCCTTGGTTGTAGAGGGTGGAACTATTGCCCAGGGCTGTGGGGGTGGGGCTCCTGTGACCCTGCGCATGGAAGGCAGGGCTATGTGTCCCCTCCCCTGTGAGCCCTGAGGACAGAGCATCTAGCCAAAGAGGATTATTTTCAAGCCTTAAAATGGAATGGAATTTCCCCCGCTAGCTTCAGACTTGCTTGGGAACCATGATTCTTTGTTTTTCCCCTGTAACTTCTCCCTTACAGAATGGGAATGTATATTCTATGCCTGTCCCACCATTCTGTTTTGGAAGCAGATAACTTTTTGCTGGTTTCCCGGGTTCACACACAGCTAGAGAACAATTTTGCTTCAGGATGACTCATACCCTGAGTCTCATGCATACCCAATTTTATGATATTTAAGATGAGATTTTGGACTTGAGAGTTGATGTTTGAAAGACGTTTGGGGTTGTTGGGATGGCATATTTTCATGGGGTGAAGGACATGTATTCTGGTGGGGGGGAGTGAAGTATTATGAACTGAACTGTGTCCCCCGCTCCCAAATTCATATGTTGAAATCCTAACCCCCAGGATCTCAGAATATTACTTTACTTGGAGACAGGGTATTTACAAATGAGGTCATCAGGGTGGGCCCTAATCGAATACAACTGATATCCTTATACAAAGGGGAAACTTGGAGACTGGACTGAACATCAGTTAGAAGGCACTGGCTCTGCCATCACCTATTCTGGAGGGTCACTTAAGATTTTGGGGCCTCAGTTACCTTTGGTGAAAGGAAAGGGTCGGTTTCAATGATTTCCAATCTCTCAGCTGTAAGATTCTGCAATAATGTGAATTTTATCTTGAAGTTGTAGCTAACATAAGCTACCCAAGTAGGCGGAGTTGAGCTATTAAAAACCATTATAGAAAAAGGAGGGTGGCTCCAATGCAAACTTTCTTCTTCTTGGGGGATTGTATGGTAACTGATGTGAAATAATCAGGATTGTAGTACTGTACTCCCATGTCCTCAATTCATCCTAACATGCTTCTTTTGGTGAGTAGTTTTCAACTGAACAGCTAACAGAACCAGCAGCTAATGTGACTGAGTAAAGTGGCCAGGTGAGAACGAGGGAAAGTTACTCATCTAAAGCAGATAACTGATACTCAATTCTTTTTTCTTTTCTTTTGTTTTTGAGACATAGTTTCACTCTGTGGCTCAGGAGGATGGAGTGTGGTGGCATGATCTCGGTGCATTGCAACCTCTGCCTCCAGGTTGAAGCGGTTCTCGTGCCTTAGCCTCCCAAGTAGCTGAGATTACAGGTGTGAATGCCGGCTCATTTTTGTAGTTTTAGTAGAGATGGAGTTTCACAAGGTTGGCCAGACTGGTCTTGAACTTCTGGCCTCAAGTGATCCGCCCACCTTAGCCTCCCAAAGTTCTGGGATTGCAGGTGTGAGTCACCGTGTCCAGCCAAGGGATAACTGATACTCTATTCTAAACCATTGTCACCAGAAGAGAACAATGGTCTCTGTGTTTCCAGATCTTAAAATATTTGCTAAGAAGGTGAAAATCTGGCCTTTATGTCAAATCTCCCAATTTTTATTTATTTATTTTTTTTGAGATGGAGTCTTGCTCTGTTGCCAGGCTGGGGTGCAGTGGTGCGATCTCAGCTCACTGCAACCTCTGCCACCTGGGTTCAAGCAGTTCTCCTGCCTCACCGAGTAGCTGGGACTACAGGCACACGCCACCATGCCCGGCTAATTTTTGTATTTTTAGTAGAGACGGGATTTCACCATGTTGGCCAGGATGGTCTTGATCTCTTGATCTCATGATCCACCTGCATCCGTCTCCCAGAGTGCCGGGATTACAGGCGTGAGCCACAGCGCCCAGCCGAAATCACCCAATTTTAAAATACTGATTCAAAACCAAAAATTCCACCATGTACGCCTAACAGAACTTGTTAGGTAGAAGTTGGGGGAGGCCATCAGTTTGTGATCCCTCTTGTAAATGAGGATGATACCTACTTGGCACAAAACATCTGTCTCTGTGGAACTAACTAGATGGTCCTAGGTACATAAAGTTAATTTTCATATCTAAAATGAATTTTTAAAAAGTTAGTCAATCTTATGTTACTTAAGAGAATGGCATAAATCAAACAAATCATTAAAAAACCCTTTATTTCATTATTCATTTTTAACTCTTCATTCAAAACTGCTAAAAAGCAGTATTCTATTAATGTAGAGTGGATATTTCTCTCTACTGGTTTTCAGGTCATCCTCTCATAGAAGTAGCAGAACTGTGGCCAAATGACTGTCAAATCAATCAATTCAAGAGTAAACAGGTGCTTAAATACTTCCTGAAAAACATATTGGACACATTCATTTAAGTTTAAATATAGCCTTTCTCCCAAGAAGCTGAGAAAGGTTTATACTTTGTTCTCAAAATATTTTTGTCAAGTAACTAAATACTTCTGTATATTAATGGAGAAAGATTGATATTTCCATTGAACAGGTGGAACATTATTAAAAGATTAGTTACTGGTTCCCAAGCTGTGGCCTGAACAGAATTAAAAATGTTGATACTTTTTCTAATAGAACATTGATTAAAATCAAAAGCTGCTGAGAAAAGAAACCCTCAAATTCCCCTGGACCATTTAACCTTGGCTAATACCCTGACACGTACAATCTTAGAGGATCCACACACACAAAAGTCCGATTCAGTAACCACACACAGTAACCATGCACTCACTGTGCTTTATTTGTCTGATTCGATTGAGCTCCTGGCAGGGTGTCTGGCACAAAGCAGGGTTCTCAATGTCTGTGTCACAGAGTCCATTTACTGCGGATGTCTAGAATGCTGTGATTGTGTCAGAGGAAAGAGCCAGGGATTCCTAAAATCTCCAAACCATCTTGCCTTTGGATGTATTTTCATGCAGGACTCAGTCACTACATGTCTATGCTGGCGCTTTTTCCACCTTTCAATTTTTATGTTATTTTACATACACTTTGGACAGGTTTTGCACAGCTTGGATAAGATTACGTGCCTTGCCAAGATAGAGGCTCTGCCATAAATGGAAACAAATGAGAAATCAAATCACAGATTAAGAGTTTTTGCAGCCATGAAATATTATCTTTTACTGCTTGTAGCTCTTTGCCACTTTCAGACCTTCCATATGACAACCACTGGTGAGTCAAGGTGGCTGGAGCATCGCACACTGCTTAGATAGAGCTCTAGCAGAATGGCAGTGAGACCTTTCCCAGGTGATTGCACCCACATAGAAAGTGGAGATCTGGGTGACTTTAAAGGAGACTGGTTATATTTAATAATGTATCTATTTAATTTGGGGTCCCTTTAGCTAACTAAGGCAGTATTGTGTTGTTAATGAGGACAAATTTCCCTAATATGTGTTTTTTGTTAACACTACATTTTTCCCTATAAAATTTTATAGACATGCCTCTTTCCTCTTTAGATTTGGATGTTTTACTAGCTAATAAGACCAAGTGACTAGTAAACCTTTCTGGTAACTGTCAGAAGCTCTTAAATTCATATTGTAGTTATAAAAATGGAGCTCTTTACAGGAGATCCTGTGTGAAGGCTAAAAGAAGAGGCTACAGTGGAATTTTCCCTCAGTCTCTGCACAGACTCTTGTCGGCAGTAATTCTCTTGTTTTATGTTCCCTCAGACAATACTTACTTCTCTGTGTATCCCAGATATAGTTGTTCAGAACTTCTCCCAGCAGGTACAGGAAGTTCATTAAGATGGTTGTAGACCCAAAGAAGATGATTCTGGCTCCTGGGCCAATGTGTTCCAGGAAAGGGTACACCCACATGCCAGTTACATGATGCACCCAGCACACCCTGCAAAGGAATCGGAAAGGAGACAAGGACAGGAGTCACTCTTATGGCAGGCATCAAAGCTGCTGTGATGCAAATATATACTCCCTCACTCTCATCATGCTTCAGCATTTGCCAGTCTCAAGTTCGCTTCTGATACTCAGCAGCTACCAGAAATTTGGTTGTTGTTTTATTTTACTTTTTATTCTTAAGTAATTATAGACTCACAGAAGAAGCACAACACACTCACCTTCCCCTCATGCTAACATCTTGTATAATCCTGGGACAATTAACTAAAATTAAAAAATTAACATTGATATGACAGTACTAAATGATAGGCTTTATTCAGAATTTCCCAGTGTTCCTGTGAACCTCCTTTCTCTGTTCCAGGATCCAATCCAGGACCCCATGTGGTCTTCAGTCGTCACATCTCAGTCTCATACTCTGGCAGTTCCTCAGTCTCTCCTTGTCTTTGATGACATTTGAAGGGCATTTGAAGTTGTTGACTTTATTAACACTGTTCAACAATCTTTTAAATCTCTTCTTTACAGAAAGAGACAATATGGCGTTGGGCAACCACAAGAGAATAAGACCTAGGTGAGTGTGTGCCACATACCTTGCCATATGGCCTTCCAACTAGACACCAACACTCCTGCCATATGGTGGCACAACCATGCACACCCTAGCAGGTACCAGCTTCCCACTCCTCTGATCTTCAGATGTGACACTGATTTCATTTTTTTCCTATTTTACTTACTTAATCATTCTCTTTGTGTTCCAGAAATATTTTTGACTCAGTGGGAATAGTAACATCATGAATTGCCACCGCTTTCAAAAGTTTAGTTAGAATATCGGCTCCCTTAGCTTGGATCCTGACATGACTGCTTACAGCTGTTTTCCAAACATTCTTGAGTTCATTCCTTTATAAACTGTTGGTAATTATGAAGACTAAATAAAATACAGATAACTCGATTGCATTGGGAATAAAGATGACTTTTCATACTCATGTGTTCTGAGGTCATTTTCCTTATCCATGGCTTCACTCTAAGTAGCTTATCTACACATAAACATTACTGGCAGGGCGCAGTGGCTCATGCCTGTAATCTCAGCACTTTAGGAGGCTGAGGAGGGTGGATCACCTGAGGTCAGGAGTTCAAGACCAGCCTGGCCAATGTGGCGAAATCCTGTCTCTACTAAAAATACAAAAATTAGCCGGGCATGGTGGTGCGCGCCTGTAATCCCAGCTACTCGGGAGGCTGAGGCACAAGCATCACTTGACCCTGGGAGGCAGAGGTTGCAATGAGCTGAGATCACGCCACTACACTCCAGCCTAGGTGACAAAGTGAGACTTGGTCTCAAAAATAATAATAATAATAAACATTACCTACACATGTACCTCATTTTTGGCAGGAAACCTGGGAATCTATACCTGAGAACCTGCATTATCAATGAGGGTGATACCCTCCCTTCTCTTGCAGGTGAAAATTCATTCTGGGGTTGGTGGTAAAACAATTTTACACTATTTATGTAGAAAGCACAGATATACACACACATATATATACACACACAGATGTACATATATGCATAGAGAAACACATCAATAGGTGAACAAATAATCAAATGTGGTATATCCATGCAATGGAATATTACTCAGCCATAAAGAGGAGTAAAATGTTGATACATGCTACAACATGGATGGACCTTGAAAACATTATGCTAAGCAAAATAAGCCAGACACAGGTCACATATTGTATGTGATTCCACTTACATGAGGTACCTAGAATAGGCAATTTCATGGAGACAGAAAGCATGGTATCTGTCAGTTACCAGGGGCTCGGGGGAGTGGGGAATAGGGAGTTATTGTTTAATGGGAACAGAGTTTATGTAGGGGATGATGAGAAAATTTTGGGTATAGATACTGGTGATGGTTACACAATGTTGTAAATACATTTAAGGACATTAAATAGTATACTTGCAAATAGCTAAAATGATAAATATTATATTATATATTTTAGCACAATAAAAAATGTTCCTGTGGTGGAAATTAGGAAAAAAAATATGTCTACAAAGGTTCCTTGGTAGATGGAAGCAGTAATGAAAGAAAGCTTGAGGAACAATCTTACAGCAAAGAGGCATTCTCTAGGTCTGTCCAGGTCAGCCTGAATCACTGTCCAAATGAAAATATTTGCATCAAAAAAAGAGGCCATATTCGTCCAAAGATTCTGTTAGAAAAGCTGAAGCAGTTGTGAGAATCAGCAGAAATTAAATGGTTAGAACTATCCTGTGGGATTCCGAGAAGTCATATTCTTTGTCCATAAATTAGAAGCAGTTTCATCATTCTGACATTGTCTTAAATAATGTAAGGAAGGTGCTGTGTACCCATCAAGTGGTTTATTAATTTCCATGGAGAGAATATGCAATATTCCCCCAATTTAATACCATTTAGCTGTAGTTGATGTTGCAAATCAACTTATAAAATTTTAATCAGTCTGTGCTACAGGGTGTTTGCGCTGGAGCAGCTGGATGGATCTGGATTAAATGTGAGTCAGGCCATGCCACTGTTCTGCTCAAAACTTGCTTCCTCTCCTACTCAGAGTAAAAGCCAGAGTCCCTAGATGGTTCTTGAAAGCCCTACCCAACACTCTTCTGATTTAATCTCCTGTTATTCTCCCCATCGTTCCCTGCCACTCCAGCCCATTGACTCCTTGGTGTTCCTCGAACACTCTAAGCTCTCTCTGTCTCCGAGCTTTTGTATTTTTCCCCTGCCTGGGACAATACTCCTCACCACCCCCACAGCACCTCCCTGGACTCCTTTGTGTCCTTCAGGTTTTCATTCAAATGTCATCTTTCCAGTGATGTCTCCCCTGGCCACTGCATCTAAAAATTGCAACTTCTATCCTCAAAATGTCTGTTCTCGCTCCCTTTATTTTTTCTCCCAGCCATATAATATACTCTACTTATTTTTATTTGTCTGTTTATTATCTGTTCAATGAGCAAAGGAATTTTGTGCAATTATGTTCATTGCTCTATTCTGTGGTTCTTGGAGCAGTATCTGGCGAGTATGCACTCAATAACTATTTGTTGAATTAATAACCTAATTAAGGAATATAAACAGCAACATCCATTTATTGAGCCATTACTATAGTGCAGACACTTCGCCAATAACTTACAAATTTTTTTAATCTCAAAAAAATCCCTAAAATCTTTATGCTTTTTGTCACTATATTTAATTTAAGTCAGGAGTAGGGAAACCTTTTCTGTAAGGAACCAGATAGTAAATATTCCCATATGGTCTCAATCACAACTACTCAACTCTGCCATTGTAGTGCAAAAGCAACCATAGACAATATGTAAACAAGTGAGTGTGGACGTGTTCCAATAAAACTTTATTTATAGACACTGAAATTTGAATTTGATGTATTTTCACATCATGAAATATTCATCTTTTGATTTTTTCAACTATTTAAAAATGTAAAAACCATTCTTAGCTTTTGAGTCATAAAACAAACAAACAAAAATCCAGGTGGTGGGCTGGATTTGGCACATGGGCTGTCATCTGCTGACTACTCGTTTAAGTAGTTTTTTGTATTTCACAAAGCTCCTTCAGCACACTATGTCATCTAGTCTTCTCAGCAATTATAGATATAGCATGGCATTCTCATTGTACTATTGTATGAATCAGAGCTTATGGGGTATAAATAAGACTATGTCAGAACTGCCAATGCAATGTGAAATTCTCAGGTTTGCAACCTACAAGGCAGAGAAGCAGACAGCTATTCTGAGTGTGGTGCTCATAAACATGATATGTAATCTCCTTTACTTTATACAACCACCCTATTAGGTATGATTATTCTCTTTAAACAGGTAAAGAAACTGAGATCAGACAAAAGAACTTATCATAAAACTGGCAAAGCTGGGAAAGAAGTGCACATCTGATTTCTTTTTTGCTGCATTGACTTGCTTCCCTAAATGAGGCATTCAATATTGTCTCCAAAATGGAATTGAGCGTTTCTTGTTTGGTTTGGTTTGGTTTTCTTAACTTGGTAGGTCATCAAACAATCTCAGATAAAGAAATCCTGTTATTTGGGGTTTCACCTGGATCAGTGTGAATGATGCATCCACTTGTCTTAACAAGTTGTTCTTTCACCATTTGTTTCCTTGATTTTTATCAGGGCTCAATTCTCTGCACAAAGATGACTCATGGCCTTGCCCATCTATCTGGAGAGTTCCTAGTTCTTGGCTGACTTTTAATTTCTCTCCTTCTAAGGTCTTCTTGTCTTAGTGCTCAAATAATGTATGCTTATGGTCATGGTACCAATTTTAATTTTAGCCTAAGAAGTCAATAACCATGATATGTGTGCATGCATATATATGCACATATTAGTATAACAAGATTTTTTGACTGTTTTATTAAATGTACCTCCAATTTCATTCACTTTAATGTACAATTTAAAAAATAACGTTTATTCATGCCTCCTATCTCAGTGCTTTGCTATTCACAAATGATACAAAGTAAACAGGTTACATGAATGAATTAAATTACACATGTACCTTGAAACCGTGTACACCTATATTGCATCAATGAAAAAAAGTAAATGAGGCAGAGCTAATTCCTGTCCTCATGGAGTACAATGTAATGAGAAATACAGATAATTAAGAATTACAAGTGTAGTCAGAATTAAGAAAGGGTAAGTGTAGGGGTGCCATGGGTACACAGGGATTAGTCCCCAACTTTTTTTAAACCTCCCACTTGCCTTTAGTCTTTCTTATTTATTTATTTATTTATTATTATTATTATACTTTAAGTTCTAGGGTACATGTGCATAACGTGCAGGTTTGTTACATATGTATACTTGTGCCATGTTGGTGTGCTGCACCCGCCTTTAGTCTTTCTTTCTCTTGTGTATTTAACTTTCTTTCAAATTGGTGTTTTTCATAGCTGATGAATGTGTTCAAATGCCTCTCATTAAAGCACAACCAAAAGTTCCCAAATATTTCACAAGTACTACTCAGGTCTCTCCTCTTCAAAGGCAAACTTCTCTAATAAGTGGTCCAGATTCACTGACACCCTATCTGTACATTGTACTCACTTTCACCCACAGCAGTCTGGTGTCTCTTCTTGCTATTCGACCAAAAGATACTGGTCTTTGACATCAGCTTCTCCTGGTTTTCCTCCTACCACTTGGCTATTCCTCTTCCCTTTGTCAGTGCACCCTTCACTACCCTACCACTAATTTTTGGATTTGCTTAAATCTTGGTTTCCAGACTGTTTTCTCTTATACATTCTCAGTTGATGAGTTCATTCAGGGCTATGGCATCATGTTCACTATCTATACACAGGTATTTTACAAACTGATATCCTAACCCAGATCTCTCCTCTATTCTAGGCAGTTTATCAAACTGTTCTTAAGACATCTCATTTTGCTCATCTTAAGCAGACAGTACTATGACTCATTCAGTTTTGTAACTCAAACATCGCAAGTCATCCTTGATACTTCCCTCTCTTTCATAGCGTTTAGTTAATCCATTATTATTATTATATTATTTTACAATTTTATAACTTTATTTGATGTATTTGATGATCAGCAGTTAGTTCTCATCCACATTGACTGTCTGTAGATTTTTTAAAGTGGTAACAGGTACATAGGTAATGGAAGTATAGAACTTATCTGGTGAATCTTCATCCTCAGAACATTTTCTAGACAACCACACATGGACACAGTATGGGACATTCCTTATTCCTTTGGCCCAGACAGTTTTGTTGGGCCTGGTATCAATGCACACATCTGGAGTTCCCATCTCCTTCGTGGCAAATTTCCAGATCTCTTTGAGTGCCCAAGGGGCAGACTTCTTGAAGCCCACTCCATGGACGTGCTTGTGAATGTTGATGGTGTATCATCAATGAGGTCACCACCTTGTTAATGGCAGAATGGCCCTTTTTGTCTCACCACCCTTCTTTGTGAGAGCCATTCTGCCAGGCCCAAGTTGGAAAGGAAGAGTGTGAGTAACTGTCCAATCCATTATCTTGTCTTATCAAGGTTACCCCCTACATCTCTCTAATATGTTGATTTTTTCCCACGTGCATCACCAGCATCTTAATTTGTGTTAGAAGCATTTCTGTTTGGAGGACTGTGATAGTTCCTAATTTGTCTCTACATCTATTTTTTCCCCCTTCCATGTCATTCTCACTGCTGCCAGAGTGATGTTTCCAAACCAGAATTATGAACACACCATATCCCTGCTTTCAACATGTCAAAGGCCTCCCACTGGTTTTTTGTTAGAGACTCAAAGTTTTAACAAAGTCTAGAGTGCTCTTCATAGAGTGGCTTCTATCTGTCTCTTTGGCTCCATCTCATATCTTGCTCCTGTTCCTCTTTGCATTCCTGTCACACTGGCTTTCATTTGGTTCCTGGATCTTGTCATGTTCCCTCCTGCAATGTGGGTTTTCATATATTCTTCTTTCTGCCTGTACTGTTAGTTAGCCACCCCTTAGACTAATTAGGTTATATGTATCCTTTCTATATTAGCTCGACTGGTACAATTGATCAATTATCACCTACTCAGGTAAAGTCTCCCCTGATCTATCAGATTAGGACAGATTTTTGTAAGTTCTTACAGAACTAGGGCTTAAATTTGAATATCTTTATTTAAATAATATGTTTCTCCCCCTCTACAGTGTAAGTTCTGTGGGGTGAGGCATTGTGTTTATTTTTACCTCTCCTTGGATCCTCAGCACTTATCAGAATGCCTGTCACACACTAGAAGAATGAATGAATGAATAAAGTAGCATTTAAACTGTGATAGAAAGGATAAGAATTCATTGAGTAAAGATAGGAGGGAAGAACTTTCTAGCCAAAAAAAAGGGCATGTCTAAAGAACCGAGAACAAGAAGATGAGAACACTTTTGTTGTGATTAAGGAAGAGAGGGCAGAAGGATCAGGCAGGTACCAAAACATGGGTTGATTTTTAATCCATGGTAAGAATTGTAGACTCCAGCCTAGTGTGCAAATAGAAAGTCTTTGAAGATATGAAATAAATCTGAAATAGCTCAGATTGAACTGAACCAATCGTATCAGAAATGATAGTGGCTAGGAGAGGAACAACAGCACTGGCAATGAAAATTAGCCAAAAGATTTAAGAACACTTAGATCAGTGCCTCTCAAACTGTTGAGTTATGAGTGTGGCATGCTGGAGATTGTCATGAGAACTGGTTGTTAAATCTTTAGGTGGTTTGCAAGCTGGTTGGTTGGTACCTTGAATTCAACCATGGTGGGAGTATTCACACCAAGGATATGGGCAAATGCTACACATTAGGTATTCCCTCCCTTGCCTCCAGAAGAGCTAACTGGTTGTTAAACATTTGATAGTAACTCACTGGTTACTAGCATTTTGAAACAGTAACAGATGTCAACAGAAGAGAAAATATTACACGGCCTTGCATATAATGATGATAAGAATTATTTTGTGAAACTTCTATTTCAGTTATGTGTGTTTTAGTTTACAGTAAAAGAAATTTGACAGGCACTGATTTAACAAATAGAATTAAGATAACATGGTGATTGATTAGATTTAGGCAGTGAGGGAACCGAGATGAGTTAAGGATTAATCACAGATTCCTGACTTGATTAGTAGGGTGGAAACAGTTGCCATTTCCTGAGAGAGGGAATGCTATAAGGGAGACTGTTTGAAGGGATGATGAGTTCAGTCTGGACATGTTGAGTTTGAGGTACCTGTAAAATATCCAAGGGGAGATGTTTTGAAGGCAGTCAGTTGTATGGATTTGGACTTTGAAGAAAGGACTTATTTGGCAATACAGGTATCAAGTTCATTGGCAAAATAAAAGAAGATCATGGTTGAAACTATCAGGACAGACTGAGACCCAGGAAGAGTAGAGGGTCTGAAGGAAGTGGGCCCATGAAAGGTCCTTGGAAAAGGTTAAGATTTAAGTGATAAGGTCAAGGAGGATGTGCCTAAAAAGGACATCAAGAAAGATGGGCTAGTCACAGGGAAGCAAAATAGAAAACTGTGATGTTGTAAAGCCAAGGGACAAGTGGTTCAAAGATAGACAGCATCTATTAGCACAAGGTCTTCATTGACAATTATTAGAAAAGTGCCTTTCCACCAATAAAGTGGAAGGGAAAACATTTTCAGATTCCAAGTGGTATGTACAACATTCAAATCTACTTTGGATGTTGACTGAGTATAAATGATATATAGTCAGTTCAAAAAATGACATTGTCAAGCTCATGGCTCTTTTTGCTACATGGCCAAATTTCATCCTATTCTGTCATGAGTTGGGGTGGTCACTGGAGCCCTTGAGGAGTGCAGTGAGGTCGATATGTCATCCCTTTCTCTTCTAGCTATGCCACCTTTCTATTTTTGAGATTATTTTAAAGAGGATTTAAAAACTTTCTCTATTATTCACATTTAGATAAGGAATTAGGTTGTTTGAGATCTAGGCTATTAGCACCGAAGACACAGACTCATATGGCAATAAGAGCTAATTAACTAACCACACTGAATGGACATGTGCTAAAGGTTATATGAGCAGCTCTTTGGAGAAGGTATTGTATTACTACCATTTTACAGATGAGGACACTGAGGCCTAGAGAGATTAAGTGGAGAATCTGAGATACACACTTCAGCAGTTTAGTGTTCAGCCTGGATGCCAGGCTCCTGTACTGCTCTGAAGGCTAGATGGCGATGGATGGGGACAGGGCTCTGGAAAGCTTTTCTTTTAATGTTTTGCTCAGAACCAAAAAATGATCTAAGTATAAAATCTCCCTGTAAAGTTTTTCTTTTTCCCACTGACTATAAAAGTAATTCATGCTCATTATAGAAAATGTGTGAGATACAGAAATGTTGCAAGATGCAAGATAAATCACTGTGGGTGAAGTTTTAACACAAGACTAAGTGTCTTATAAAACGCAGAGCTCAGAATTTTACAACTTCCCCTGAGGAGGGGCAAGAAACGCTGCAGACATAAAGTAATAAACACTTCCTTCAGAGAAGGCACTGACTTACCTCTTAAGAAACAGTTACATCACATGTGCATTTAACCTACTGGAATTTACTGCACAGCTTGGCAGGCAATGAGCATGTGCCCCAGGGTGAGATAAGATATGGGATGTGCATCAGCTTCTCACCCAGTAGGTTTCTGTGAGCCTCTCATGGTACCTCCAACCTGAAGCTCCTGAAGGACTTTTCAAGGACAGGTTTGACTTTTGGCTCAAATGCTGATTTTAGACCTGGCCCTCTCTTGAGAGCTAATGGTCTAATTTTAGAACCATTCTATAGGTCCCTTGGACCATTGCCCGAATATTGATTGCATGGAGACTGCTTCTTGCTCCATTTTAAAAAATCTGAAATTCTGCTGCAGTTTCCTAGAGTTCATGCACTCATTCATTTATTCAATGAATGTTTCTTGAGTCTTCACTCTGTGTCAGGGGGGTGAGCAGCAGTGGGGATTGCGTGGCTGTGAGGGGCTCACGGTGTGTGTGGGGGTCTGCTGAGATTCCTGATGAACAGCCTGTAGGTCTCAGAAATAGGACAAAGGACATCAGCTTAGATGGAAACAGAGCTCAAAATGGTCTCCTCAGTGAAGTGTATGGTAAAGCCAAAAAATTAATGCATCCATTCACAGGTAAATATCAAATAGAAGGAGCCAATCCGAAATGATATTGAAATAATCTCTAACTCAGTTACAAGTATCATTGTAGAAGTCCATTTTTGACATTCAGAGGGTTTAACAGTATTTTTCAAGGCAATATTTTAAGGCATAATCATAGTTTAATATTCATCAAAGCTGTCCCAATTCTTTTCAGTGGAGCTAGCCCAAATGTACAGAATCTGGGAGGCATCCACATATGGGGCAGGCTTATGCATTTGTATTCTGTGCAGTTACACAGGGTGTTGTGCTCAGAAGGGGATCACACTTGTTTTAAGGATCTGCTGTCACCATCTTGAAAGTCTTACATCATTTTTGAACAAGAGGCTCCACATTTTTATTTTGCACTGGGCGTCACAAATTTAACTGGTCCTGCCTATGCAGTTATGTCATCTATATTTGGGATCAACTCTGAGCTCATCCACAAATTTGTTAGTTCACCTTGGATACTATCCACTGAGCCTCAGCTTCCCTTTTGGTAAAGTGCTATAAACCATACTGCCTACCCTAGAGATGTGGTCATCAGATAATGTAGTTTTTGGCATAGTCAACTTATGTTAGATTAAAAAAAAAAAGCAAACAGAACAAACAAACAAAAACTTTCCACTGCTTCTCCTTATGCAGAAATATATAATGTTTTTCTGTACTTCTTACATGCAAGAATGTTTTCAAGGTTACAAGTCCCTCCGCCCATCCCTGGGGAAAGAGGCAAATTGTGAATGCCTCCCAGAACGAATTCCTGTAATGAGGTAATGTGCTTTCTTCCTGATTCTAAATCACAAATATCAGAGTGATTAATCCATAAAGGAGGCCAATAATCCACTTCAGAACATTTTCCTCCAACACATCTCCTGGCACACGTCGGCAGTGATTTTAAGTGATGTGCTTCCATGCAGTCCCACTTTCTAAAGTCTACCTGGTTTTATGGTGATGTTTCCCTGGAGAGAATTCAATTCGAATTCCCCTTAATAACATTCATGACCTGTTTGCTTAACTGGAATCATTTGGAGCTACTCAAGGCACATAGATGCCAAACATTAAGTAGACACATTGAACATTGTAGGGAACGTGTTTTTTCAGAAGGGAGGCGGGGAATGTGGTTAGCAAGGCACTGTGACTGCCCAAGCAATCATCAAAATATGGCAGAACTGCTAGCTCTGGAAGGGGAGGAGGAAGAACATCTGAAATTCCACAACAGAAAAATCATAATTTTCCATATTTTGCAGAAATTATCTTCAGCGTCTCTCTCTGGCATCGTTTAAGTCCCTCCTTCCACTAGATGCTTATTTTTAGTACTGCAAACAATGTTCTGATATCCCAGCCATGATAATGTCTTCCTTGATCTCGCTCCCTCCTTGGACTACCAACCTCTCTCTCTCTCACTGAGAGGTGACAATGTGCTAGCAGCCCTCGCTCGCCCTCAGTGGCTCCTTGGCCTGGGTGTCCACTCTGGTGGCGCTTGAGGAGCCCTTCAGCCCACCGCTGCCCTGCGGGAGCCTCTCTCCAGGCGGGCGGAGGCCAGAGCCTGGCTCCCTCTGCTTGCAGGGAGGTGTGGAGGGAGAGGCGCGGGCGGGAACCGGCTGCCTGCGCACTTGCGGGCCAGCGCGAGTTCCAGGTGGGCACGCGCTTGGCGGGCCCCGCACTCGGAGCTGCCCGCCGGCCCAGCTGGCCAGGGCAGTGAGGGCCTTAGCACCCAGGCCAGCAGCTGCGGAGGGTGCGCCAAGTCCCCCAGTATTGCAGGCGCCCAAAACCTCGCAGGGCTTCAGCCGCCTCCCCGCCAGACAGGGCTCAGGACCTGCAGCCCGCCATGCCCGAGGCCCCCCACCGCCCCCGCTCCCGCCTGGCCGGAGCCTCCCTGGCCTCCCAGACCACCCCCGGCCGCTCCACAGCGGCGGGGCCCATCCACCACCCAAGGGCTGAGGAGTGCCAGGTGTGCTGCCCGGAAATGGTGGGCAACTCCCCTTGCAGGCCCTGCCTAGGATCCACTAGGTGAACCCAGCTGGGCTCCTGACTAGGGTAGGGATTTGGAGAACTTTTATGTCTAGTTGGAGGGGTGGGGGACTTGGAGAACTTTTATGTGTAGCTAAAGGTTTGTAAATGCACCAATCAGCACTTCGTGTCTAGCTCAAGGTTTGTAAATGCACCAATCAGTGCTCTGTGGCTAGCTAATCTAGTGGGGACTTGGGGAACTTTCTAGCTAAAGGATTGTAAATGCACCAATCAGCACTCTGTGTCTAGCTAAAGGATTGTAAACTCACCAATCAGCACTCTGTCAAAACGGACCAATCAGCTCTCTGTAAAATGGACCAATCAACTGTCTATAAAATGGACCAATTACCTCTCTGTAAAATAATGGGCCAATCAGCAGGATGTGGGTGGGGCCAGATAAGGGAATAAAAGCAGGCTGCGGGAGCCACCTGCTGCAACCCACTCAGGTATCCTTCAGCACAGTGGAAGCTTTATTGTTTTTCTCTTTGCAATAAATCTTGCTGCTATTGGCGCATTGGGTCTGCACTACATTTATGAGCTGTAACACTGACTGCTAAGGTCTGTGGGTTTACTCCTGAAATCAGCAAGACCACGAACCCGCCAGAATGAAGAAACTGGACACATCTGAACATCTGAAGGAACAAACTCTGGACACACCATCTTTAAGAACTGAAACACTCACTGCAAGGGTCCACGGCTTCGTTCTTGAAGTCAGTGAGACCAAGAATCCACCAACCCCGGACGCAGCATCACCAATCTTTAATAAAGAGCAAAATTCTACATCTTTCTGAACTCCTGCTGTGTGCCAGTGCCTGATGTCAAACTACAGTACAACTCTCACTGTATCTTTTGTCACATTTGTCCTCTGGGGGCTGCTTCTACCACTGTGAAATGTTTTACACATTTTTTTCAGTCAACAAATATGTATTGGTGCCTAGAAAGTGCCAGACCTGTGAATACAGCAGTCTGTAAAGATGTGATCCCTGCCCTTGTGACAGAGCTCCTAGTGTATAGCAACACAGACATTAGATGACACCGCAGTATTACACCCTCACTTGTGCAAGGGAGGGGTGGTGGTGTCAGGTTTTTTTCCCAGTTGTGTTGTAGTGTTCCCTTTTAAAGTTTATTTCAATGTTTATCAGAATGAAACCATCAAAAGTTCTAAAATTTTATACTAAAAAAGTAGAAACTCCCTGCCCCACCAACTGCCCTTTAGTTTTCTCTTCATGCCCTGTTCTGCTCCCAGACGAAGCCACATTCAACTCTTTCAGTGGTTTCTTCTAGATTTCATTTCATTTCAATTTTTTTTTTTTTTTTTTTTTTTTTTTTTAATAGAGAGTCTTGTGCGTGTCACCCAGGCTGGACGACAAGTGACCTCGCCTCACTGCAAACTTCGCCTCCCAGGTTCAAGCGATTCTCTGCCTCAGCCTCCTGAGTAGCTGGGATTACAGGTCCACACCACCACATCTGGCTAATTTTTGTATTTTTAGTAGAGACAGGGTTTCACCATGTTGGCCAGACTGGTCTTGAACTCCTGGCCTCAAGTGATCCACCGGCCTTGGCCTCCCAAAGTGCTGGGATTACAAGTGTGAGCCACTGTGCCTGGCCTAATTCATTTTTTTAAAATTGAAGTATGATTTATATACAAAAAGGTATACATAATATACACATGTTGATGAGTTTGCAGGCGAGTATAAGTCCATTGAAACCATCACCATAAACAGTGCCATAAACATAACCATCACCTGTAAAACCTTTGTCTCTCCGTTTTTTTGGTGATACAAACATTTAACGTAAGATCTACTCGCTTAAGTTTTAAGTACACACTAGAATATTGTTAATTATGGCTTTTATGCTGTATAGTAGATCTCAAGGACTTACCTTGTATAATTGAAATGTACCCTTTGACCAACACCTCCTTGAGTCCCTTCCCAGCCCCAGGTAACCACCGTTCTACTCTCTGCTTCTATGTCTTTGGCTATTTTATATTCTTGATATGGGATCATGTAGTCTGGTTTATTTCACTTAGAATAATGTCATTTCAGCCGAATCCACATTTTAGCAAATGGAAGGATTTATTCCTTTTTAAGGGCTTAATAATATTCCATTCTATGTATATACACCTTTTATTTATCACTCATTTCTCATTGGACATTTAGGTTGTTTCCATGTCTTTACCACAGTGAATAATGCTGCAAAAACATGGGAATGCTGATGCCTCTTTGAGACCCTGATTGCAACTCTTTTGGATATATACCTAGAATCCTGGATCATATGGTAGTTCTGTTTTCTGCTTTTGAGGATCCTCCATACTGTTTTCCATAGTGGCTGCACCAATTAACATTCCCATCAACAGTGTACAAGGGTTTCCTTTTGTCCACATCCTTGCATACACTCATCCTTTTTTTTTTTTTTTAAATAGCCATTTTAACTTGTGTGAGGTGATATCTTATTGTAGCTTTAATTTGCATTTCCCTAATGATTAGTGAAGGTGAGCACCTTTTTGTATGTTTACTGGCCATATGCATGTGTCTTTTTTGAAGAAATGTCATTTCAAGTCGTTTGACCTTTTTTTTAAAAATCAGGTTATTTTTGTTTTTTTGCTATTGCATTGGATGATTTCCTTAGAGATTTTAGATATTAATTCTTTATAAGATATAATTTACAAATACTTTCTCCCATGCCAGGGGTTGCCTGTTCACTTTGTTGATTTGTTTTGCTATGCAGAAGCTTTTTAATTTGATGCAGTCTCATTTGTCTATTATTGCTTTTGTTGCTTGTTTTTTTGGCATATAACGTTCATAATAATCCCTTAAAATCTTTTCATTTTATTGCTTCAGTTGTAATGTTTCCTCTTTCATGTCTGATTTTATTTATTTGAGTCTTCTCTTTTTAAAAAGGTAATCTAGTTAGGGGCTTGTTGATATTGTTTATCTTTTCAAAAAAATCAACCCTTAGCTTAGTTGTTATCTTCTTTTAACAATTATTATTATTTTTCATTTCAATCATTTTTGAGGAGTAGGTGGTATTTAATTACATGGATAAGTTTTTTTGTGGTGATTTCTAAGATTTTGTTGTATCGATCACCCGAGCAGTGCGCATTGTACTCAATGTGTAGTTTTTTATTCCTCATTCCCCTAAATACTCTCCCTGGCGTCCCCAAAGTCCACTGTATCATTCTTATGCCTTTGTGTCCTCATAGCTTAGCTCCCACTTACGAGTGAGAACATATGATGTTTGGTTTTCCATTCCTGCATTACTTCACTTAGAATAATGGTCTACCATTCCATCTAAGTTGCTGTGAATGCCATTATTTCATTCCTTTTTATGGCTGAGTAGTATTCCATGGTGTATATATACCAAATTTTCTTTATCCACTTGTTGATTGATGGCATTTAGGCTGGTTTCATATTTTTGCAGTTGTGAATTGTGCTGCTATAAACATGCACGTGCAAGTGTCTTTTTCATACAATGACTTCTTTTCCTCTGGGTAGATACCCAGGAGTGGGATTGCTGGATCAAATGGTAGACCTACTTTTAGTTCTTTAAAATAATCTCCACAAGGTTTTCCATAGTGGTTGTACTAGTTTACATTCCCATCAGCAGTGTAAAGGTGTTCGTTTTTCACCACATCCATGCCAACATCTATTATTTTTTATTTTTTGATTATGGCCATTCTTGCATGAGTAAGGTGGTATCACATTTGGTTTTGATTTTCATTTCCCTGATCATTAGTGATGTTGAGCATTTTTTCATGTTTGTTGGTCATTTGTATATCTTAATTTGAGCATTGTCTATCTATGTCCTTAGCCCAGGTTTTAATGGGATTAGTTTTTTTCTTGCTGATTTCTTTGAGTTTCTTGTAGATTCTGTATATTAGTCCTTTGTCAGATGTATAGATTCTGAAGATTTTCTCCCACTCTGTTGGCTGGCTGTTTACTCTGCTGATTGTTTCTTTTGCTGTACAGAAGCTTTTCAGTTTAAGTTCCATCTATTTATCTTTGTTTTTGTTGCATTTGCTTTTGGGTTCTTGGTGATGAAGTCTTTGCCTAAGCCAGTATCTAGAAGGATTTTTTTTTTTTATGTTTTCTTCTAAAATTTTTATGGTTTCAGGTCTTGGATTTAAGTCTTTGATCCATCTTGAGTTAATTTCTGTATAAGTTGAGAGATGAGGATCCAGTTTCATTCTTCTACATGTAGCTTGCCAATTATCCCAGCACCATTTGTTGAATAGGGTGCTCTTCCCCCCTTTGTGTTTTTGATTGCTTTATTGAAGATCAGTGGCTGTAAGTATTTGGCTTTATTTCTGGGATCTCCATTCTGTTCCATTGGTCCATGTGCCTGTTTTTATACCAGTACCATGTTGTTTTGGTGACTATGGCCTTACAGTATAGTTTGAAGTCTGGTAATGTGATGCCTCCAGATTTGTTCTTTATGTTTAGTCTTGCGTTTTTTAGTTTCATATGAATTTTAGGATTGTATTTTCTAATTCTGTGAATAACGATGGTGGTATTTTGATGGAAATTGCATTAAATTTGTAGATTGCTTTTGGCAGTATGGTCATTTTCACAATATTGATTCTACCTATCCATGAGCATGGGATGTGTTTCCATTTGTTTTTGTAGTCTATAATTTCTTTCAGCAGTATTTTGGAGTTTTCCTTGTAGATGTCTTTCACCGCCTTGGTTAGTTATATTTCTAAGTATTTTATTTTATTTTTTTGCAGCTATTGTAAAAGGGGTTGAGTTCTTGATTTGATTCTCAGCTTGGTCACTGTTGGTGTATAACAAAGCTACTGATTTGTGTAGATTGATTTTGTATCCTGAAACTTTGCTGAATTCATTTATTAGTTCTAGGAGCTTTCTGGAGGAGTCTTTAGGGTTTTCTAGGCACACGATCATATCATCAGCAAACAGTGACAGTTTGACTTCCTCTATACCAATTTGGATGCCCTTTGTTTCTTTCTCTTGTCTGATTTCTCTGGCTAGGACTTCCAGTATTATGTTGACTAGAAGTAGTGAGAGTGGGCATCCTTGTCTTGTTCCAGTTCTCAGAGGGAATGTTTTCAACTTCTTCCTGTTTGGTATTATATTGGCTGTGGGTTTGTTGTAGATGGTTTTGTTACATTAAGGTATGTCCCTTCAGTGCCGACTTTGCTGAGGGTTTTAATCACAAAGCAATGCTGGATTTTGTCTAATGCTTTTTCTTCATCTATTGAGATGATCATGTGATTTTTGTTTTTAATTCTGTTTATGTGGGGTATCACATTTATTGATGTGTGTACGTTAAACCATCTTGGCATCCCTGGTATAAAACCCACTTGATCATGGTGTATTATCTTTTTGATATGCTGTTGGATTTGGTAGGCTAGTATTTTATTGAGGATTTTTGCTTCTATGTTCATCAGGGATATTGGTCTGTAGTTTTCCTTTTTTGTTGTTATGTCCATTCCTGGTTTTGGTACTAGGGTGATACTGGCTTCATAGAATGACTTAGGGAGGACTCTGCCTTTCTCTACTTTTTTGAATAGTGTCAATAGGAATGGTATCAATTATTCTTTGCATGTCTGATAGAATTCAGCTGTGAATCCACCTGGTCCTGGACTTTTTTTTGGTTGGCAATTTAAAAATTACCATTTCAGTCTCACTGCTTGTTACTGGTCTGTTCAGCATTTCTATTTGTTCCTGGTTTAATCTAGGAGGGTTGTATATTTCCAGAAATGTATCCATCTCCTCTAGGTTTTCTAATTTGTGTGCATAACAGTATTCACAGTGGCCTTGAATGAACTCTTGTATTTCTGTGGTATCAGTTGTAATATCTCCCATTTCTTTTCTAATTGAGCTTATTTGGATCTTCCCTATTCTTTTCTTGGTTAATCTCGCTAATGGTATATCAACTTTATTTATCTTTTCAAAGAACCAGCTTTTTGTTTCACTTACCTTTTGTATTTTTTTTTTGTTGTTTGTTTGTTTCAATCTCATTTAGTTCAGCTCTGACCTTTGTTACTTCTTTTCTTGTGCGGGGTTTGGGTTTGGTTTGTTCTTCTTTCTCTAGTTCCTTGAGGTGTGGTCTTAGATTGTCTCTTTGTGCTCAGAGTTTTTGATGTAGGCATTTAATACTATGAACTTTCCTCTTAGCACTGCTTTTGCTGTATCCCCTTTTACTGTCACAGATTAACAGCAGATTTCTCAGCAGAAACTTTACAAGCTAGAAGGGATTGGTGTTATATCTTTAGCCTCCTTAAACAAAACAATTATCAGCCAAAAATTTTGTTTCCAGTGAAACTAAGTTTCGTAAGTGAAACTCCCTATGGGAGAAATTGTGGGCAAAGGGGATCTTTCTTGGTACTGTGCTGTGGTAGCTTAGGGGAAGCGTAAATCTGATAGAGTGAAACTACTCATCGTATCCTTTTAAATGCAGCTTTTCTCAGACATTTTGCATCATTGGTGTGCTGCAACCTTTTTCTTGGGTTCCCTAAATCTCACAAAGGCAATCTTGTTTATGAATAGTTGCTTAATCAGTGTTTATTTGGGGGTAATGGCCAAGACTGGAGACTTCCTATTCTGCCATCTTGCTGATGTCAACCTCTTTCTAGGTTTTATACCCATATGTCTTAACAATATCTATATACTGCTATTTCTTGATTTATCAATTTTATATATCATCTGATTTCCTAAAATAAAAGATATGGCTTCAGTACTCTTACAATCCCTCCCCTTTTTTCCCCCCTATTTTTTATCAACTGTTTAGTTTTATCATATTTTGAGAAACTAAATCAGTATTCAGTACTTATGATTATTATGATTATGTAAACTTTGCTCATGGCTGAGTCAAGTGGATTATTATTGTTTTCTCATGCCTTTGGTGTTGTATCTAAGAATTTTATGTCAACTCAAATTCCCTATATTTTCTTCTAGAATTTTTATAAGTATTGACTTTTACATTTAAGTCTATGATCCATTTGGGTTAAATTTTATGAAAGGTATAAGATTTATGTCTTGATTCAGCTTTTTACCACATGGACTTCCAATTGCTGCAGTGCCATTTGTTAAAAAGATGTCCTTTCTCTCTTGAATTGCCTTTGCTCCTTTGTCAAATATCAGTTGCCTACATTTGTGAGAGTCTATTTCTAGCTCTTTATTTGGTTCCATTGGTTTATGTGTTTATTTTTTTGCCAACTCCACAATGTCTTGATTAACTGTAGCTTTATAGTAAGTTTTGAAGTCAGGTAGTGCCAGTTCTCCTACTTTGCTCTTCTTCAACATTGCACTGGCTGTTTGGGGCCTTTTGACTTGCAACATAAACTTTAGAATCAATTTTTGCTATCTACAGAATAACTTACTGGGATTTTTGGTTAGGCTTACATTAAACCCTTTGCCCATTTGCCCCGAGAATACGTGCTGCCAGTGCTTGCAGCTGTAGCATTTACCCCGAGATACTTTTGCCACGAAATATCTCCCTTTTATTATTATTTTTTGCATTGCTCTAGTATGTCAACTTTGGAAACAAAAGACATCATTCTATTTATAGTATCCTGCATTCTGTTTTTAGTAGTGGTATTTCCACTTAGAAAATATAGTAATTCACAGTCACTGAAAATGTAAAATTCTAGAAAATGCGGCATTCCTACATGTGATATTAACATCATTCTCCAACAGTTGTTGGCCGAAGATTCATTTGACGAATCTAGTTTTTCCAAAATAGACGATTCTGATGATTCAGACAATTCTGATGTTAGTTTTGTTTAGAAGTAACTCTAAGAACAGTTTTTATATTTTATTTTCACACTGAAAACAAATCAGATTTGCTTTGTCCTCAAAGAGTGTGTTTATGTAAAATTAAATGAGTGCTGGTAGTGAGTTGCACTTTTTTTTTTTTCTAAATGTCAGTTCTCCTCCAGCTTAAATCTATAGATTAAGATTTTGAGTATTGCCATGCATGAACACAGAATGTTGTTCTACTTATTCACATCTACTTTCTTTTGTGAGAGTTCTATAGTTTATTGCATATAGATCCTGTGCATATTTTATTAGATATTATCTAAGTATTTAATTTTTGGTGCTATTGTAAATGGTATTGTTCACATTTCAAATTCTAACTCTTTACTGTAGTTATAGGAAAGCAGTTGATTTCTGCATATTAACATTGTATTCTTCAATATTTTTATAATTACTTACAAGTTTCAGAAATTTTTGTTGTTAATTCTTTGGGAATGTCTGTATAGATAATCATGTCATCTGTATATAAACACAGTTCTTTCTCCTCTCTTTCTCTCTTTCTTACAGGGTCTCACTCTTTCACCCAGGCTGGAGTGCAGTAGTAGGATCATAGCTCAACTCCTGGGCTCAAGTGATCCTCCTGCCTCAGTCTCCTGAGTAGCTGGGACTATAACCATGGGCTACCTCACTCAGCTACTTAAACATTTTTCTTCTCTTTTTTTTTTTTTTTTTTAGAGATGGGGTCCTGCTTTGTTGCCCAGGCTCATCTTGAACTCCTGCAGTTTTGGCCTTCTAAAGTGCTGGGATTACAGTTGTGAACCACTGTGCCCAGCCCAGTTTTTTCTTTCTTCCCAATTTGTATTTACATTTTATTTTCTCTACTTGTCTTATTGCAATAAGTAGGATTTCCTATATGATATTGAATAGGAGTTGTGAGAGGGAATATCCTTGCCTTGTTCGCAGTCTTAGGAGATAAGTATCCAGCTTCTTTCTTTAAATATGTTATCTGTAGGGCTTTTTAATTTTAATTTTCAATTAATTTTTTTTAATTTTTAATTTTTGTGGGTTCATAGTAGGTGTATATATTTATGGGTTACATGAGATATTTGGATACAGGTGTATAATATGTAATAATCATATCAGGGTAAATGGGGTATCCATCATCTCAAGCGTTTATCCTTTGTGTTGCAAACATTCCAATTATACTCTTTTAGTTATCTTTAAATGTTATTGACTGTGATTACCCTTTTATTGATATCAAATACTAGATCTTATACATTCTTTTAATTGTTGTACCCTTTAATCATCCCCACTTACCCTCATTGCCACCATTTAACTTTTCATGCCTCTGGTTCCCATCCTTCCACTATCTATCTCCATAAGTTCAACTGTTTTCCTATTTAACATCCACAAATAAGTGAGAACATGTGAAGTTTGTCTTTCTGCGCCTGGCTTATTTCACTTAACATAATGACTTCCGGTTCCATCCATGTTGTTGCAAATGGTAGAACCTCCTTTTCATGGCTGAGTAGTATTCCATTGTGTATATGTACCACATTTTTCTTTATCCATTCATCTGTTTTTTGACACTTAGATTGTTTCCAAAACTTGGCTATTGTGAATAGTGTTGCAATAAACATGGGAGTGCAGACGTCTCTTCAATATACTGATTTCCTTTCTTTTGGGGTCCCTAGCAGTGGGATTCCTGGATCATATGGTAGATCTAGTTTCAGTTTTTTGAAGAGCTTCCAAACTGTTTTCCATAGTGGTTGTACTAATTTACATTCCCATCAATGGCGAACAAGGGTTCCCTTTTCTCCACATCCTCCCCAACATTTGTTATTGCCTGTCTTTGGATAAAAGCCATTTTTACTGGGTTGAGATGATATCTCACTGTAGTTTTGATTTGCACTTCTCTAATTATTGATGATGTTGAACACCTTTTTCTATACTGGTTAGCCACTTGTATGTCTTCTTTTGAGGTCTATTCAGATTTTTTGCCAGTTTTTGAATCAAATTATTATTGTTTTTTTTCCCCTATAGAATTGTTTGAGCTCCTTGTATATTCTAGTTATTAATCCCTTGGCAGATAGGTAGTTTTCAAGCATTTTTTTTCCCCAATCTGTGGGTTGTCTCTTCACTTTATTGTTTCCTTTGTTGTGCAGAAGGTTTTTAACTTGATGTGATCCCATTTGTCAATTTTTTGCTTTGGTTGCTTGTGCTTGTAGGGTATCTCAAGAAATCTTTGCCCGGTCCAATGTCCTGGAGAATTTCCCCAATGTTTTCTCATAGTGGTTTCATAGTTTGAGGTCTCAGATTTAAGTCTTTAATCCATTTTGATTTGATTTTTCCATGTAGCAAGAGATAGTGGTCTAGTTTCTATCTTGTATATATGGATATCCAGTTTTCCCAGCAACATTTATTGAAGAGACTGTCCTTTCCCTAATGTATGTTTTTGGCACCTTTGTGAAAAATGAGTTTATTGCAGTTCTTTGGATTTGTTTCTGGGTTCTCTCTTCTGTTTCATTGATCTGTGTCAGCTTTTATGCCAGTACCACGCTGTTTTCATTAATATATCTCTGTAGTATAATTTGAAGTCATGTAATGTGATTGTTTCAGTTCTGTTCTTTTTGCTCAGGATAGCTTTGGCTATTCTGGGTCTTTTGTAGTTCCATATAAATTTTAGCTTTTTTTTTTTTTTTTTTTTTTCTATTTCTGTGAAGAATACCATTGGTATTTCGATAGGGATTGAATTGAATCTGTAAATTGCTTTAGGTAATATGAACATTTTAACAACATTTATTCAATATTTATTCATGGTCATCCATGACCATGGAATATCCTTCATTTTTTGCATGTCGTCTTTGATTTCTTTCACCATTTTTTATAGTTTTCATTGTAGAGCTCTTTCACGTCTTTGTTAAGTTGATTACTAGTTATTTAATTTTACTTGTAGTTATTGTAAAGGGGGTTACTTTTTGACTTCTTTTTCAGATTCTTCAATGTTGGCATATTGAAATGCTATGGATTTTTTTATGTTGATTTTGTATCCTGCAACTTTACTGAATTTGTTTATCACTTCTAACAGTTTTTTTGGTGGAGTTTTTAGGTTTTTCCAAACATAAGATCATACAAACAGGGATAATTTGACTTCTTCCTTTCCAATTTGGATGTTCTCTATTTCTTTCTCTTGTCTGATTGCTCTAGCTAGGACTTCCAGCTATATATTTTTAATAGATGTTCTTTATCAACTTGAGGAAGTTCTCTTCTATTTATACTCTTCTGAGAGGTTTTTTTCCTTTAAATCACAAGTGGATGTTGGATTTTATCAAAGTCTTCTTGTGCATCTTTTAGTACGATCATATGATTCTTCTTTAGCTTACTGATGTTGTGGATTATATCAATTGGTATTTGAATTTTGACCATTCTTGCATGCCTACAACACATTCCACCTGGTTTTGGTGATTAATTCTTTTAAATCTATTTTATTTTAAAATTGATACACAATATTTATACATATTTATGGGGTACATGCAATATTTTGTTATATGCATAGACTGTATGCATATACTTGATGCATGATCAAGTCAGGGTATTTGGGGGTCTCCATCATCTTGAGTATTTATCATTTCCATGTGTTGAGAAAATTTCAAATCCTCTCATCCAGCTATTTTGGAATAATTGTTTTTATACATTGTTCAATTTGATTTGCAAACATTTTTGAGGATTTTTTGCATCTATGTTCATGAGAGATACGTGTCTGTAAGTTCTCTTTCTTGTAATGTCTTTCTCTAGTTGTTTTGATATTAAGGCAATGGCTGGCCACAGAGAATGAGTTAGTAGATATTCTCTCTGCTTCCATTATCTGAAAGAAATCGTGAAGAATTGGTATCATTTCTTCCTTAAATGTTTGGTAGGATTTGCTAGTGAAGCCATCTGGGTCTAGTGTTTTCTGTTTTAAAAGGTTACTAATTATTCATTCAGTTTCTTTAATAGAGATAGGTCTATTAAGATTATCTTTCTCTTTGCATGAGTTTTGGTGATCGTTTCTTTCCAGGAATTGATCCATTTTATCTAGATTATCAAATTTGTGGGCATAGAGTTGTTCATAATATTTCTTTATTATTCTTTTAATGACCATAGGATCAGTAGTGAGATTCCTCTTTCATTTATTATATTAGTAATTTGTATATTCTTTCTTTTTTTCTTGGTGAGCCTGTCTGGAGTTTTATAATTTTATCAGTCTATTATAATAATCAGCTTTTGCTTTTATTTTTTTAAATTTTATTTCTTCTTTAATTTTTATTATTTCATTTCTCCTTACTTTTGACTTAAATTGTTCCTTCTCTAGTCTTAGATTAAAAACTTATAATATATGCATATAATGTTAAATTAACCTCTAAGCACTGCTTTCCTTGCATCTCAAAAATTTTGGTGACTTGTATTTTCATTTTCTTGTAGTACAAAGTATTTGTAAATTTCTCTTGACACTTCTTATTTGAACCATGGGTTATTTATTAGTGTGCTATTTAATTTCCAAATACTTTGGACTTTTCTAGCCATTTTTTCTTTTATTGATTTCTAGTTTAACTCCCTTGTTGACTGTGACATACTTTGTATGACTTACACACTTTGTATGACTTCTATTTTTTTTAACTTTGTTAAGATATGTTTTTTTAAAGCCCAGAATAGGGTTGATGTTGGTGAATGTCCTGCATAAGCTTGAGTGGAATATGTAGTCTACTTTTGTTGAATAAAATATTCTATAGATGTCAATTAGATCAAGCTGATTGATGGTACTGCTCAGGTCAACTATATCCGTATGAATTTTTTGCCTGCTTGATCTAACAATTGCTAAGAGAGGGGTGTTGAAGTCTCCAATTATAATAGTGGATATGCCTATGTTTCCTGGAAGTTTCTATCAGTTTTGTCTCATGTATTTTTATGCTCTGTTATGTGTATATACATTAAAGATTATGTCCCCTTGGTGAATTAATCCCTTCATTATTATGTAATATTCCTGTTTATCTCTGATAATTTTCCTTGCTCAAAGTATGCTTTGTCTGAAATTAATATAGCTAACATCAGCTTTATTTTGATTACTGTTAGCATAGTCTATCTTTCTTCATCATTTTACTCTTAGCCCAGCTGTGCCTTTATGTTTAAAGTGAGTTTCCTGTAGGAAACATGCATAATATTTTAGTCTTGTTATTTTTATCTACTGTAATAATCTTTGTCTTTTAATTGGTGTATTAGGCTATTGACATTTAAAGTGATTATTGATATAGTTGGATTAATAACTACCATATTTTAACTGCTTTCTATTCATTGCACTGGGCATCTGTTTCTTTTTCTATGCCCCCCCCCTTTCTGTTTTCTTTGGTTTAATTGAGTATTTTATATGATTCTGCTTTCTCTTCTCTCTTAGAATACTTCTGATTCTTAAAAGTATTTCTTTTATAATTTTCTATACTATAATCACCTAATAAGTTGTTGCCTTTGTAACATTAAAAAACACTTCTCTAATGCCTCACTTAAAAAGAAAAATCACATATTTTCTTTGATGATTATTTATTCCTTATTCTATGCTCTTCTTTATTTAGTGTAGATCCATGTTTCTGAACTTTATTTTTCTTCTCCTTGAAGAACATCTTTTAATATTTCTTCTAGGGTAGGTCTGTGGATGATGAATTCTTTCCATGTTTGCTTGTCTGAAAAAATATTTCTTCTTTACTTTTGAAAGATAATTTCCCTAGATATATATTTCTAGGTTGACGGCTTTTGTCTTTCAATACTCAATACTTTTCCATTCTCCTCTTGCTTGCATGATTTCTGATGAGAAGTATATTATAATTCTTATCCTTGTTCTTCTATAAGTAAAAGGAAGCCCCCCATTCTGCCACCCCCCACCACCAGCTTCTTTCAAGATTTTCTCTTTGGCTTTGGTATTTGTAGTTTTTCTTTTAAATATATTTTTAGAATATATTTTATATATGGTAGAAACTTTACACACCCCTATGGATGTTACACTCAGACTCTTTATGATGAAGGCTAAAAATACAAGGGAAAGCCATACAATGCTTTGTGGAAATTTCACAGATTAAAGTAGCTAAAATGGAGGCACTAATGACTTACTCATTCATAAATGTTTTCAGGTATCCTATAGGAAGGAGAAAGGAAAATTAAGAGTTACAGCTTTTACTCTTTCCTGAGAAAGTGGCAGAAATGATATTTTGGTAGGACTGAATACCAGAAAGATGTTAAGTCTGAGTACATTATTCTCTTTATTTGAATGACTGAGTACTAGTTGACTTCCCTGTTGACCTCAGAACAAGCCAGCCAGCATAATAAAACCCCCATGTGCTGCTATGAACTCAAATAATCAATTCACAATCAAAGAGAAGTGACACTTACCAGAATGCATTTATTTTAGACAATAGAGAAATGAGCAAGCCCAGGTGTTGAGTCACTGGGAAAAATGAGGACACACAAACCAACACAAATCCAAAGCTGTTTTCATTCCTCGATGTTATCCTTACACCTTAAAAAGTAGAATTCTCTTTCCTTCCATAGTTTTTATTAGTGTGCAATCACAAAGTTGTCTTTCATAAGATTCAGCACTAATGAAACGATTCTAGTCACCATTGGGTTCTATTTGTCTCCAGGGCAATAATATAAGACAACTGAGGGTTATTAACATGTAATAAGATCAAAGGCATACTAGTCCTGCTTAGCGGACAGTTGCTTAAAAGAAAACCTTGGTAGACATCATGCCTTGCCTTGTTGTCACACCCAGAGACCAAGTTCTTGACTCTACTGGCATTATCAATATTCTATTTATTTTCATTAAGCAGTGACATGGTGAGTATTTGGATACTGTCTGATATGGTTTAGCTCTGTGTTCCCACCCAAATCTCACCTTGAATTGTAATAATCCCCATATCTCAAGGGAGGGACCAGGTACAGATAATTGAATCATAGGGGTAGTTTTCCCCATGCTGTTCTTGTGATAGTAAGTTCTCATGAGATCTGACATTTTTATAAAGGGCCTTTCCCACACCTTTGCTCTGCACTTCTTGCTGCCGCCATGTGAAGAAGAATGTGTTTGCTTGCCCTTCCACCATGACTGTAAGTTTCCTGAGGCCTCCCCAGTGCTGCAAAACTGTGAGTCAATTAAATTTAAGTCTTTATAAATGACTCCATCTTGAATATTTCTTCACAGCAGCATGAGAATGGCCCAACACCACGTGTAAGCTGCCAAGGCTTGGGACTTGCACCCAGTCTATGTCACCAAGGTGAATAACAAAAGAAAGACTGCTACTATGGAAACCTACTTGATGGCCTATGTGGTGAGTTCCTTGCTACTTGAATACTAGCAAATGCCACACAATAAAGGGCTGATCAATATTAGGCATAAAGCTTCCATACAAGAGCACTGATTATTAACTTTAATGACTGCCTTGAACATTGCAATCCGAGGCAGCATTATTCTTGTCCAAACTCATTAGAAAAGCACAGGGGAACTTGTTTAAAGATATACTTTGGTTTGCAAAGCAAGAGTCAATTTAAGGCCATCTCCCAATATTTGTCTCTTATAAAAGCTACACAGTTAGTTTAAAGATACATGAACTTAAAAATAAACTATTAACTTGCAGTGATCTGAGATTGCGCCACTGCACTCCAGCCTGGGTGACAGAGCAAGACTCCATCTCAAAAATAAATAAATAAAATAAATATAAAAATAAATAAATAAACTATTAAAAGTGAACTAAGAAGCTGAATCACTGCCAGCTACATTTCAGTAGTTTGTCCTCACCTCATTTGTATGTGTCAGATATTTCTTCTTCTCCATGATGCCTTCTTCATGGAAAATTCATTCAAAGGCTTACAGTATACAATTTAAAACACGTAGCTCTATTTTCTGTGTGTGGCTATATTGAAGAATTTATTTGGTCAATTCAAGCAATATCCCTATTAACTTAATATGCTATAAAAATCAAGACTTTCCTTAACTTAGTAATTTTTTGAAGTATACATGGTCAAAATTTTAATTAACAAAAATAATTTAAAAGGTCTTTGAAAGCAATGGTTAGGGAAGGCATATCACTAGTAGTTTTTAATTTTTTCTTTTGAAAAGGGACTTACACCCTCTTCTGATGTCTATCAGGGGTTATCTCTAATGCTAGATTACACTGGAAATCCTGGCTGGTAACTTATTCTTTTCTGTCTGTGTGCAACTGAGTAAATAGCCTCTTGCCTCTTTCCAGTTGTGTTCTAGAAACCATCATTCAAGAGTGGAACGCCAAATGTGGACAAAGAAAACGGAAGAATTGCAAAGCTAATATTTCTGAAAGATTTATTTTTAACTTTGATAAAAACTTGTCCAGAAATACAAACAAGTATGTTTTGACAGACATTAATTACTCTAGTTCTCAATTATTTTTAAAAGTGCAGAAATTCATCTCTGAAGAATTTCAGCTGCCAGTGTGTTGGAGAGACGTGCTCATTACTACACCAAGTCCTAGTTCTCAGCATCTTTAACCCTCATGGATCCATGTTTTTGAAAGCATCCACCACTCATTCACTGATTTATTCCTTTAAAATTTATTGAGCCCCTCTTAGGCAGCAGGCATCATGCCAGACATGGGGGCTCATCTGGTGAATGTCACAGTGCTTGCCCATAAGATTCTAGCCTAGTGGTGGTACAGGGTGGATGGGTCACAGCAGGGTCAGAAATGCCATGATGGGGTGGATGGAGGGTGCCACTTAAAAGGGGCAAGTGACACTGACTCAGAATGTCAGGGAAAGCTTCTGGATGATGTGACATCTGATCTCAGACTCAAGGTTAGATTGGGAATGGCAATGAGACCTGGAAGGAAATGGTCAAGGCAAAGAGAACACTGCAAATCCCAGAGGTGAGTTCGTGGAACTACAAGCAGTTTAGTAGAGCTGAAGTGTGGCATTCTGGGAAGAGGCAGAGCTTACTGCTGACGAGTTTTGTGTGTCATAAATTACATGACTGTGCAGCATCACACTGTGGTTTTCAAATTCAACCAGACCCTCTCAGTGGCCTGAAATTCCTCTGCTACTCATTTCTCTCTTTAAGCATATGGGTACTTCATAACTTCAAACTTCCATATTTATCCAAAAAGTAGAAACAAACCAAATGTCCATCAATTGATGACACCTGTAACAGGCTCTGTTTGACACCTTCAGTAGCCCAGCTACGTGTGTTGCTATTCCAGCCATGCTGTTCCTGTAATGCTTCTGGTCATATACTGCTGGTAGACTTAGGTGATGGTGGCACTCACACAATGCCCTTCTATGACACTTACACCTGCCCTATGTCATGCTATTTCTCGACTCTGCTAGCTGAGACTTGGAAGAGTATTCTTAAGGACTGTGAGAAGAAGAGGTTAAAGCAGAGAAGAAATTGTACATGATGCCAAGGAGAAGTGGTGCTGCTCTGTCCTGGATGTCAAACAGGAACCACCATTGCTTACCATCTACCCTGGAGAAGAGCACTAAGCTCCCTCACAGTCAGTTGACCACCTCTGTCAAGGAGAGAGTCATGGACCTGGAAGTTCTTTCTAGCCATCCTCCTCAGGTATGAAAGCAGTGGCACTCAAGATAGCACTTCCATGTCACCCTTGAGATGTGATGCTTATATTAGAAAAGATCTATATGCCAACACAACACATCCCATCTGGTCTGGTAGTACTACCATGTGTCCTGCTATTACTGGCTTTAGAACACAGACAGATGTCATAGCCTTGGGAAAAAAACACAATAAAAATTAAGATTGCCCTTCTTCTGAGTGCATATACTGTGTCTGGTGACTGTCTTCACCTTCCAGCAGATGTGGAATAGCAAGCAAGAGTCTGATGAGTTTGACCTGCCCATTGCCCACTGCAATTTTAGAGAGTCTTGCTCTGTTGCCCAGGGTGGAGTACAGTGGCACAAGCATAGTACACTACAGCCTCAAGTTCCCGAGCTCAAGCAATCCTCCCACCTCAGCCTTCTGATTAGCTGGGACTATTAGCTAGCTATGTTGCCCACGCTGGGTTTTGAACTCCTGGGCCCAGGTGAGCCTCCTGACTAAGGTTACAGACATGAGTCACCACACCTGGCTACTTTTAAATGGACAGCATCTTATATTAGACTTATGTACTTGGAAGATGCCTTTTTAAAAAGACACCTGTCTTTGTCTGACAGGCAAATAGCACTATTTCAACTTGTATTCATATTAACTATTTCTTTATAATACATTTTCTAAAATTCTTTACATATCTTTAGTTTAAAGTTTAGCATGTGTGGCTAGACACTTTGTGTGGCAAAGGGAGAATAAGGGGAACATGTTTATAGAGGGCACTTGGCCTGATGTGATGGGTCTTTGGCTGCCTGACAATTTCTTTCAAGTTGTTCACTCCTCTAGGGCCTGATCATATCTCCACAGAGTATAAATGACAATTCCTGGATTTCTCCAGAGGCTGGCAAGAATTTATGAATGAATTGTCATTTCTTTGTTGCAGTCTTCCAGCAGAGGTAGAAAACGTATGTAAACCTGGCCCTAGGACTCCATTTTCTTTCTTATCCAATTTTTTTTTTTTTTTTGCAGCAGAATATCACAGGGCTAAATTAGTCATTCTAGTTGCAAAATGATTTGTATTTTTACCTGTAAATTTATGCATCATTTTAGTTTATGTAAGATTTTTGTACATAATTCTCAGCTTTATGGATGACTTACACATCTTGTTTTTCTACTGTTGTGTGAGAGTATCACAGCCCAAGGATACGTCATTGTGCAAGAAAAAATAAAAGTGCTACCAGAAAGAAAAAAAATACCCAAACTGGAAAAAATAAACTATTGAAGAGTTTTAAGTAGGAGGATTGACAGAATAAAATTTGCATTTAAAAAAAACTCTCTGGCTGAGACATGAAAATTGGAGGAGAGGCAGTGTATGAAAGCCTGCCAGAAGGGCTACAGCATCAGGGAGTGTGAAGAATGGGGCCTCCCAAGGAGGCTGAGTAGGAGCAGTGTTACAGGAAATGGGCAAACCAACCACTCTACCAACCAATCACCCAACTAAGCAACCACCCACCCAACCAACCACCCAACCATCCAACAACCCAACCATCCGACCACCCAACCATCCATCCAACCACCCAAGCAACCATCCAACCAACCAACCAATCATCCAAATAACCACCCACCTACCCACCCAGTCACGAAATAATCAGTTCAAAGAAGGATGCTGTAGAAAGGAAAAATGAAAATGGTTTTGGTGGGGAGAGTCGAGGTGGAATATATATTGCAGTGACAGGAGGAGGGCAAAATGTCAATGGCTCCAGGTGCACTGAACTGCTTTGGCTCCCTGACTATGGTTTCCTCTCTGTTGCTTCTAGGCCATCTCCTTTTTCTGCCTGGGACACTTTTATCCTGGACCTTCATAAAGCTAACTCTTATTTACCCTCCAAGAGGCAGCTTACATGTCATTTCCTCTGGGAAGCCCTTTAGGACTTTCTAAGTCTGGGTTAGAGAACCTTCCTGTAGACTCTATTTTTTCTGTTGCAAGTAGCAGTTATCAACTTGATGACTATTGCTTTTTAGTTCCCTGTATCCTTCAATAGACGGTAAGCTCCTTGAGGACACAGCTGAAGCTTCTTCCATAGTCTACCTCCTGCACCTGGTAGACACCTGGTAGGCACTCAATAAGTGCTTATTTGAGAGCGTTAATGAACTTTGTCACTAGTCAAGATGTACCCAGATCTTTCAGAATATTAGAGAATTAAAATATTATAATAATAATAAGCCAGTCGCTTATCTTACTTTGAAAATTATTAGGGAAATGGGTCTACTTACATGTACAAAGTCAAAGTTTTATATGGTTATTTTAGATCAAGTTTCTCTTGCCATTTCCATCACATCACAAGCAAATGGTCTTTTGGGCTATAAATTTCTGTTGACTCTTGGGGTATACGCTCATCTCTGCCACAGATAACTCTTCATTGGAATTGTTTACTTTTAACCAGATTTTAATGTGCGCCTCTGTTTGGTGCTGTGGGAGATACAAATGCCTGGGGACTGGTTTCCTCTCAGTTTCTGTCAGCTGTGGAAACCATCTGCTAAAGGTGGGACTGGGCAGGACAGGGGTCCCTGTGAAGAGGCTCACATACATGTATCCTCCCATGCAGCCCACAACAGAATATGTTCTGAGCCTTCAAAATGCTCTCATACTCTCAAAGACACCAAGAAGGCACCCCTGAGGGAAATGAAGAGGTTATGATTTTGCTAATTAATGAATCTTTCCTCTATGTGGAATGTTTTTATTGCCTGAACTGGGTCATCTCTCCTATAGGATGTGAGTCACTCTGGCAAGGAGCGCAGTCTGTGAGGTTTCTGCTACAACTTTATCAGCTTCAGTTGGCAATTTAAATGAATCAGGTAGGTGGGAGAAGAAACAATAAAGCTGAAATTCAATATTGGAGAAATGGATGGCAGGGGTGTCGTAAATATTTTATATGGTTACCATTGAACTAAATGTAAGAGACGTAGGGGTGTGTGTGTATGTGTGTGTGTGTGTGGGGGGGGGTGCGTGTGTGTATGTGTAATATATATTCATTTTCCCTATTTGCTTGCATTTAAAACTCACTGTTGCAATTTCTCTTATTAATGTCTATCTTAAACATATTTTCTGTGATATTTTATTGATGTAATGTCTAAAGAAAATGTGCTTGGATTAACTCTTAGAATACTGGAGACAAGGAAGCCTTCTTTATTTTCTTTAAGGTAATTTCAAGTGCTAATCTTTTTTTTGCTCTAGATAGTGAAGGGAGGGGATTTTGGGGGCAGACTTTGGAGAAAGAGTTAATCAAATAACCACAAAACTTCAACTATTTTTAAAATCCCCTAGCAGAAATCAACAGAAGATTATAGTAGTGTAGCACAGAGAAGCTGAACCAAGTCTGGAGAATCAGAGAGGGCTTCCCCAAGAGAGAGAGTTAAGTTGAGGCCTCAAAGAGGAGCAGGATTTGAAACTAACACTGGTGCGAGACATGACGTGGGGACAGGTGGGATTTGTTGGTGGCACAAAGAAAGTGAAAGCTTTGAAGTGGACGAAGCTTATTGTTTTTGACAATCAGAGAAGATCACTGTGGCTGAAGCTAGCAAGGAAAAGGGAAGGAGGAATATGATGAGGCCAGAGGTCAGCAGGGGTCAGGTAATGCAGGGCCCCCTAAACCATGTAAAGGAATTTTGGTTCTTATCTTGAGGAGCAATGGGAAGTCATCCACAGTCTTGGAGCAAGGGAGTAGCATGATGACATTTGTTTATAAAAGATCACTCAGGGATCCTTTGGATAGACAGGAGTTGGCGGGGGGGATGCCAGTTCTAGCAGTGGTTGAGGGGAGAGATAACTGAGGCTGGGACCATAGTGTTGGCAGCGGAGATGGAGCAAAGGATAAAGATTCTGAAAGTACATCGGAGGTACAGAAGTCTGAAATTGGTGAACAACTGCCTGGAGTGGGCCTAAAAGAGATAGGTTAAGGATGTCTCATAGATTTCTGGCATGAACGACTAGTTTCAGGATGATGACAAGAGGATGCAGGTGTGTGGGTGGGATGCAGACATCTGGCATGGCATGAGGTTGGTTTGCAATTGCTAAATGAATAGATATGGAGTAGGTTCAGGAGAGAGGTATGGGATGGAGTTTGGAAATGGAGGCATTGCAAACACATGTAGATGGGTTTACCTAGGGAGAGTGGGTAGTAAAACAAGAGGACCTGGAAGTGAGCTCTGAAGAATTCCAACACTGAGGCTTGGGGGGAGTGGAAAGAGCCAGTAAATGAGGCTGAGAGGGATCATCTTCAGAATGGAGGGAAAATAAATGTTTACAACACCTAAATCAGAGGAAGAGAACATATCAGGAAGTGGGGGTGTGTTTTAGTATCAAACTGCTGAAGTGTCAATTGAGAAGAGGTCTACAGAGCATTCCATAAATGCAGCAAAAGAGAAGTCACCAGTGACATCAGCCAAAGTTTTGCTAAAGTAATGACAGCTGAAGCCACACTGGCGTGGGTTAATAATAATAATATTAACATAGTACATTCTCTGTGTGATTTACTGTCCTGTGCGTTTTACATATACTAAAGACTAGTATTAGTTTAATGGTAATGCCAATCTGATGAGAGAGTTATTATTATTCCATTCTACAGATGAGAAAACCAAGAAACAGGTTAAGTGACTTGGCCCTGTTCATATGGCAGAAGCAGAATACAGGCTTAGGCAGTCTGGCTCATGAATTCACTCTCTCAACCATTACACCACCTTGTCTCTTAAGCCTTTGCTGTGTGAGAGTAGAGACAATGGAGACAACTCTTTGAAGGCAAGGCACTCAGCTGTGAGTAGGGAAATAGGGAAGCAGCTAGAGGTACAGGGGCTGGTCCTAGAAGAGCAATGTTGTAAGGTGGAGACTGGGACTACAATGTGTTTAGATGCAGATTGAAAGGATCCAGCAGTGAGAATGAAGTTACAGGAGAATGAAGTGATGAGCACGAATGGGGTCCCAGGAGAGCTGGAAGGGTATGAAGCCAGAGTCCAGAAGGAAGGATTGCTTGCTGAAAGACATAGAGACCGTTTTCCTATTGTCTCAGGAGCTGAAGAGAGGATGGGTGCAGAAATGATGTTTGCAGGGGGAGATCGAAGGAGTCCCTGTTTAGAGTCTTTTATCTTCTCTGTGAAATAAAAGGCCAGGCCATCTGCTGGGAGGACTGGGAGAGTGAGGTGGAGGCAGAGGGAGTGAATACAGATGGCTGGAGAAATCCACAGGAAAATTGCCAAGTAGCATCAAGGGCACAAGCAGCATCACACTGGTGATCTGAGCAGACTATGGGGAAAAGAAGCAGCGGTGTGGGCATGGCTGTAGGGAAGCTAGGGAGTGTGGGAACGATCATAACCACATAAAACATGACTTCAGGGTGGGGCAAGGTTAATAGCACATGGGGAATTCTAGTTGTTCATGTACTCCCAGAATGTCTAAGAACCAGCTGTTGGGGTAGAAGAACAAAAAACGCAGAATAATAAATACTGGGGATTGAGATAGATTATATACATAAGCCTTTTCTATACAGATGCAGGTCTAAAAAGTCGATTTGACCAACACCCAAGTGGACATTCTCAGGGGCCAAGGGCAAGACACACTCTCTGTTGTCAGGCTTTCAACTGCCCAGATAGACTTTTCCTTACAAGATGAGAAAATAGTGCATTCTCAGCAACGTGCTTGTACAAATACGCAGATTGGAATAATGGGAAAGTAATGACATTCTCAAATCTCATGGGAAAAGCAGAGCTCCGGAAATAACTTAATATATGAACCATAAGAAAATTTCAGAAAACTATTTAACATTCTTAATAGGTTATGAAGAGCCACACATCCTGTAAAGTAGGACCAAAACTTGTATGAAGAACAGAGAATAAAAAGAAAGTAAAGTAAGGGTCGTGGGGAAGAGAGAGAGAGAAAAAGAAAATGAGCCTTTCTCCTAGGGTCTCTGCAGGCATTCAGGAATTTTGTTGCCTAGGAGGAAGGAAAGATGTTCTCATTTCCTGAGCATCCCTATGGACTCTCTAATCCTCACAACTCTCTGAGGCAGGCGTTCTTTCCCATTTTAAAGGTGGTAGCAATGAGGCTAAGAGAGGATAAGTAATTTGCTCAAAGACCCCAGGAAGAGGGGAACTAAACAAGGAGCATCTAACTTCAAAGATCTGGACTTCTGCCTTCCAGGGTAAGGTTCATGAGGGAAAAAAGTTGCAGAAAGAGCTAAGCTGAGGCTTTCTGAGGATGGAGTATTCCTAGCGTGTAAACAGAATAATAATGGCCACTGGAACTGAGTGCCAGTTAGGTGCTGAACATTGTATACTCATTTTTCTGATTCTCACAGCAATCCTGCCTGATCACTATCATCATCCTTTTTTTTTTTTTTTTTTCAGATAAGGAAATTGAGGCCCATAGAGATTAAGTGATTTGTTCAAGTATTCGTTTTTTTCCTGCTACTATGACACATTGCCATAGACTTGTGGCTTAAAACAACACACATTCATCGGAGAATTCTACAGGTTAGAAGTATAACAGGTCTTATTGAGCTAAAATTAAGGTGTCAGCAGGGCTGAGTTCCTTTCTGGAAGCTCTATGGGGAGAATCCCTTTCCTTGCCTTTTTCCGCTTCTAGAGGGGGTCCTTGTTCAGTGCTCACAGCCCCTTCCTCTGTCTTCAAAGCCAGCAATGGCAGTTCGAGTCCTTTTTCCACTGCATCTTTCTAACTGTCCTTCTGCAGTCATGTCTCTCTGACCACAGTTGTGAATGGCTCTCTACTCTTAAGGGTTCACAGGATTAGACTGGGTCCACCTGGACAAAGCAGGCTAACCTGCCCATCACAAGGTCCTTACCTTAATCACACCTGCAAAGTCCCTTTTAACATGTGCCATGTCCAAAAGTTCTGGGGATTTTAGGATGTGGATATCTTTGGGGGTTTGTGGTGGGCATTATTTTGCCTTCCATACCAAGGTTAAACATTATTAAAGGGGCTGAGTCCAGAGTTTAATTTAAACTTGGCCAGGAAATCCTGTTGACTCTACCTTCAAAATATATCCAGAATCCTATTAACGCCATTTCTACCACCAGGGTCCAGGCCACTTCATCTCTTAGCAGGATTTCTTCTATAGCCTTCCTTTCTCTTCTCCTTGTTCTACCCTTGCCTTCAATCCACTCTTAACACATTGGCCAAAGTGATTCCTTAGAAATGTCTCAGTTCATGTCAAGTCTCTGTCCAAACCTTCCAATGACTCCCAATTTGAATTAAGGGCAGTCTTTTCAGTGGCCTATAACGCTCTCCTTCCCTCACCCTAGGAGCTCTGTGCACTCTCCCCGTCACTCTGTTTCCACACACAGTGGCCTTCTGCTTTCCTTGAACACACCAGGCTTATTCCTGGAACCCTGAATGGGAGGGGGTTTACTTCTTTATTCCATGTACTCCAAGACCCTGAAGTAGAAGAGGGGGACATGGCCTGGTTCTGAGATGCCTCTTTCCTTTCTGGTGGGGGAAAGGGAACAAGGATGAATATCTTCTGACTTCACTGCCTGTGCTTGTGCGAGGCACTTTCCCTGTGGTTGGCAAATCCCTGCTTCCCACTGATCAGTGCTGTGAGGCTGAAGTCCAGGTGCCCACCTCTGCATCGGTGCATATGTGTGAGGTTTGCAGGGGTCTCTGAAGGGTTTCTGCAATGAAGAGCTTCCTTATGTGGGGGATCTGGCTGGCTCCAGCTAGACCTCTTTAACACCCCCTGGTTCCTGTCCAGGGTAGCACACCCCATGGTTTCCTGCTGCTGGAAAACCCTTGCCCAGGAGCCATTCTTTCTTGGGTGGGCTACCATCAAGACAGCTCAACTCCAGCAACCTTCCTCTATGTCAAACCAGATCTACAAGAAACTTTGACACTTACAATGATGGGACCACAGGCCGCTTTACAGCTTCCCTTCCCTCTGCCCTGCCATATCTTTCCAAGACTCTTTTCCTTGCTTAAATAGGAGACATAAGGAAGGCTAACAAGTCAGCTTCCTAAATTCCTGCCTCATCGCTATTATTTATCAGGGATTCCCTTAGAGATTCACACTTGGCTTTGGTCAGTATGGAGAGGCCTTTCCTTCCCCCAATGGCTCCCCTAGATCCAAAACTCAAGACTGCAAAGACCCTGTCCCTCTTCCCCAACTTGGGAAGAGGGTGGGGAAGACGGGCATGATGGAGCATGGATGGACTTGGTGATAGTGAGTGAGAAGAGTCCTTTGTCTGTCTCTTATAAGCCCCAGAATGTGAGATACTTATTGCTGCAGTAGGTAGTTAGTCAGACATGAAAGGGCAGGAGAGCATTCCCCCACTACCTCCCTACAAACAAGAATGTCAGGCAACTATCAGGTGATGGTCAGTCAGTTGTTGTTAAAACTGCCTCTTTAAAATAATAATTGGTTGCAGTTGGCACCAGGGAAAGGCAGTCTCCCAATGGAGAAAGACACCTAAAGTTCATGATCAACAGCTTCCTGATAAGATCTCAGGAGTTGGGTGAGTGTGCTCAAGCATGCACACTAAGAGGCAAAATGGTGGAGTTTAATTGGTATATGACCTTCTAGGAGCATTCAACTGGTAAGGGAAGAATGCTGCAAGTGAGCATGCACGCAACTCCAATAAACACACTGAGCATGCGGCCCCTGCCAAGTGCTGGTAGGCCACTGTGCATGTGGGCAGCCCACTCCAAGGAAAGAATCAGGGGGAAAGGAACACAAGACCCCGAAAGCATGCCAACACATAAAACACCAAGTCAGAAGGTCAAACTGCACACTTGATCTCCCAAGTTGCCCACTTGACCCTCTTCCAAGGGTTCTTTTCTTCCTTTCATTCATGCTCTAAAGCTTTTAAATAAACTTTCACTCCTGTTCTAAAACTTGCCTCAGTCTCACCCTGCCTTATGCCCCTTGGTCAAATTCTTTCTTCTGAGGAGGCAAGAAATGAGGTTGCTGCAGACCCATACGTATATGCCACCAGTAACATTATCAACTTCATTCATCTTGGACTCGGTTCTCTAATGCCAGAAAATCAGAAAAATGTACACAAACCATTACAGATATAAAAGTCAACAGCTATGGTGGAGTGAAAGAGTCAAGTTGAACTGAGAAAAATGTCATCTGCTGGTCAAATAACACATGTCGGCCAGATTTGTTTAACTGGTGAAGAAACATCTGATTAAATGGAAGGAATTGAATGTGGTCTAAAATTTCATTTTCTTAGTAAAGAGGGTACAAATTTTTTCCTAAAAATTTTACTCATTCATAGCTAAATATTCTAAGACTTTAAAATTTGAGTACACTCTTATTTTTATTTTTGAGAACTTTTTCTCTGGCTTACAAATACTGTATGTAAATAAAAAGTAATGTATGTTTCCAGCAGAAACTTGAGATACAAAAACATTTCAACAAGAAGCCAAAAAATCATCCAAAATTGCCCAGTTGAGAGACAATCAAATTTGTGGAAGATAGAATTCTGACATGAAATAATTTAGAAATGATCGTAAAAGAATGAACACACTTCATTCTGTAAACCAAAAATAAAATCCTAAGCCTCTCAACCAACTGAATGGACCCCCTCTGGGCCAACGGGACCCTAGAGAAACCTGAAGAATGGAATTCGCAGCCATTAGGGGAAGGCAGGTTAGACATGCCTAATTGTACCCTCTCCTTTTTGGAGTTTAGGCATAACCGACCAGGATTAACTTGAAAATAGAGATCATAAGACTAACAAAACAGACACTTCATGGCAATAAGATTCCAAATTTCAACCTGATTTTGATGTAGCATCACATAACAGATGGTAGGTTTTGAAGGAAATAAAACATATCTTAGCCCAAAATATATTTCTTTGACATATTTTGAAATGGCTCTGCAGAGCCATCTTTTGTGGGGGATCTTTGCATTTGTAGAAAGTCTCCATTAATACAGCCAGGACATTCCTGGATCCAGAAGAGATTAACCAAGAGCCTGATGCCATTTAGGGTCTGAAAAGAGACATTTACCATCCATTCTCTCTGAAGGCTGCCACCTATGAGGCTTCATCTACATAACAAGAAACTTGGTCTCCACAATCTCCTTTATCTTAACTCAAGCATTTATTTCTACTGACTTAAAGTCTTTAGACAAAGCTTAACTCTTTCAAACAACTCCCAATCAGAAAAATCTTTGAATCCACCTATGACTTGTAACCACCCACTACTTCTTTGAGACATCCTGCCTTTTAAGGTCAAACCAATGCATACCTTACATGTATAGATTCACATCTTTGCTTGTAACTTCTGTCCCTCTAAAATGTATAAAATCAAACTGTAAACCAACAGTCTTGGGCACACTTTCTCAGGACCTCTTGATACTGTTCTCTGGGCTATGCTCACTCATGTTTGCTCAGAATAAACCTCTTTAAATATTTTACAGAGTTTGCTTTTTCCATTAACAATTCTGATTTTACTTTGCTTTATTTTCTGAGTTGGAAAGTTATTCAATGAACACATTTGGGAAATGAGATTTGGAATATGGAATTTGTTTAAAACCACTAGGGCCCAGAGACAACAGACATCTCTATTTTGCCTTAAATACACTCACAGCAGTTGACAAGGAATATTTATACTTAAGTGGAAACACCCAGGATCCATTTCGTCCCCTTCACTAACGCCTACTTGTTCTTGATGTGTCCTGGGTTGAGAGATCAACATGTGTTATACATGGCTTCTGACATCTCACATGGGCTCCGACTGAATGAGAAACCCCTGAAGGAGGGGAGAATAGCCAGGGGCTGGAAGAAGACTCCTCAGGACAGAGACTACTCTTGAAGTCTTGAGGATGTACATTTCCTAGGGTCTGAGTTGGTTTCCTCTTTCTGTATCTTGCAGATTGAAAGGCAGAGCAATGAGAAGCAGCAGAACTGCAGAGAGACAAGGATTCCAGGTGCTTGGAAGTGAGGGTGGAGGCAGCCTGGGAAAAGATTCAGCCCCAGACGACTGCACAAGGTGGAGCAAAGATGTCTTCTCTTTTATAAATGTCAACCAGAAGGCAACAAGAGTCAGGAGTCCATGATTTTACAGCTCCCTGTTGTTACCCAGTACCCCTGTAAGATTTCCTAATCATTCTTTTATAATTAAAAAATATATATTTTCATATCCCTTAGAGTTGTTTATGACTACTAAAATTGTTTTTGATTTTGTGCAAATGATCCACCAGAATGAGTAAAAAGAAAACATTTATGGTAACTAAAATTCTCAAGCCTTGAAAAGAAAACATTACTGTTTATACTACTATTTGTTGAGGAGCATTTCAGAACTGATAAATAGCAAATATAGGTTTTTTTTTTTTTTTTTTACTGTGAGTCAGGCATTGTTCTATGGACTTTATATGCAGTAACAGTGTCTTTCCAACTACGAGGTACATTCTGTCCTCCTCCCTGTTTTACTTCTGAGAAAGCTAAAGTCTAGAAATGTTTCCAACCCAGAAAGTGGCCTCAGCTACCAGGCTTGGCTGGTTCTTATGTATTTCTTCTCAACAAAATAAAAAACTCAGTATGTTCATTCATAGAGTTACTCTTCACACAGCAAGGGCAGTGGAGGGTCCAGTTAACAGACTACAATCTGGAGCCACACACTGGGGCTTATACCGTAGTTCTGGCAATAGTCCAGTGGCTCATCCTGGGCAAGTCATGTACTCTCTCTAAACTTCAGCATGCTTCCCTGTAAAAATGGGCAAGATATCATGCCTATCTTTAAGGACTGTTTGGGCAACCAAATAATATTTGAACTGAACTTGGCACAGTGTCTGGCTCAAAGGAGTGGTACCCATTATGATTCCTGATACTTAAACTCTTACATCAGACACCAAGGAGACCTCCGTATGTATCCAGAATGCTATAAATAAGGGTCCTCTCAATGATTGGGGAAAATCTCACAAACAGGTGCAGAGAAATGCGTGTTGTGGGGGATGATGATCAGGGGAGTGCCCAGGAAAGGAGTTAAGAGCTCCCCACAAATGGACAGGTGATGTTTGGGCTGGGGGAAAGAGAAACATGACAAAGAGGCAGAAGTTGTCATGGAAGGAGATTGGGATGGCCTTTAGATGCTAAGCCTGGGGAGGACTGCAACGGGGCTGGGAAACAGAGCCACCAAGAATGGGAGCTCAATGGGAACCAGTCAATGGGGAAAGTCCAGGTCCCTCACTTTCTCTACTCTCACTATCCAAACCTGGGAAGAGAATAGATTCAGATGAGGAGGGCCAGCTGAGTCTAACTGGACAGTAAGTTAGAGTCCCAGCAAAACAGCCAGCCAGCCTGGCCAGCAGCCCCTGAGGTATAGATTTAGCTCAACCTTACTCAGTATTGCACAGTCCATCTATTTCTTTTATAATTAGCATGTGATGAGAGGAATGCTTTCTTTCATCTTGGCATGGGGCTCTGGAATGTCCGGTTACAACCCTGGTATGCTATCAAAAGATTTCATATCCCAAACCTTTGGCTGTTGTGTCACTGGTATGTTGGCCCTAACATAGTCTGAAAGGAAGCAAAAGCCAGTACCCTTTTGATAACAATTAAAATCTTGGATTTACATAATGTGACATGACGTGAGGGCCATTGTTTAGCTTTTGGCATAGTTATGAATGGCCAGGGCAGAACACCAAAGGACAAAGTCTACTTTGAATGCTTTCTCAGAACAAATCTGAGAGAATTCACTGGTTAATGTAAATACATGTCCAAACAAGTACTGGTTTGCTTAGGGAGTATGCAGAGCTGGCAAGCCTCACTTGGCACACAGAGCATAAGTAATGCTTCATTTTCATGAGGGATCTTGGGGGTCTATAATGAGGACTATGTGGCATTTCCCATGTGTCTCTTTGGAACGTGGACTGATTCTACCCACAACGGAAGACAGGCCATCAGAAAGTACATAGTTCCTGAAATCTCTGGGGCTCTACAAGATGCAGATAATTTAATAGCATATAAATGAATTTGCAGAAATATACCCAGAGTTCCCAGAGTAAAGAACTTGCCTTTTCCACAGGTAAGCAAATAGGAGTGCAAAGTAATGAGACCGTATTTGGGGTAGGGGTGGGAAGTGAGACTGATTTTTAAACTATGGCTATAGGCAGTTCCAGGTATGTTTTAAACATCATGGCATCCCTGGAATAATTGTGCAGCCTCCCTACTTGACTCTTCTGAAAGATAACACTCCTTTGAATGTAAGTTCATATGTATAAAGCACATAAATCCATTTTTAAGACATAACTTTAGTCATATTGCAGGTATGAGTTCTGATCATTTGGACATTTTCTATCAGAGAAACTTAAGGTTTAGGATGAGGGAAAAAGCTTAGAAAGTAATTAGGAAAACAAACACTTCCCTAGTCCTTGCAAGTGGTCTTTACTAGTTGAAGGAGGGGCCAATGGGAGGAGCTTATTTATTTATCTATTTATTTATTTATTTTTGAGACACAGTCTTGTTTTGTTGCCTAGGGTGGAGTGCAGTTGTGCGATCTCGGCTTGCTGCAACTTCTGCCTCCCGGGTTCAAGAGATTCTTACACCTCAGCCTCCCGAGTAGGTGGGATTACAGATGCCCACCACCACACCTGGCTAATTTTTTATATTTTTAGTAGAGATGGGGTTTCACCATGTTGGCAAGACTGGTCTTGAACTCCTGGTCTCAAGTGATCTGTCTGCCTGGGCCTCCCAAAGTGCTGGGATTACAAGCGTGAACCACCACGCCCAGCTGGGAGGACCACATGGTCGTAAAGTTCCTCCCAGCTGGACGCAGTGGCTCATGCTTGTCCATATGGACATCCTCTGGATGTCTCCTTATATCCAGCCAGAGGGTGGGACTTCCTGAAGCAAATCTCCTTTCTGCTCAGATTTGGGGCATCATGCAATTATGCAAAGTGTGTCATGTACTGTAGCATCCTTTATTTTATATTTCAACTCCAGCTGGAGCAAGATGCTCCATGGAGACAGGGCCTCCCAAAGAGCTCTAGGATTTGGGGGGATTAAGTACAGTTGAGGGGTGTTTGGAAGAACATTATCCAGTCCTTCAGGCTTAAAGGAGGGGATGGTGACCCAGAACTCAGGACAGAAGAGTCCCAAGAGGCAGAAATGCTGGCAGGAGGGAACTCCTCTGTGCGTGTTAATATGTCAAAGAGGACTTGGAATTATAAAGAGAAATAAGAAATTCTCTATGTTAAGATAAATAATTTTTGAAGTGTTAAAAACCTGATAAGAACTGAAATTAATGTGAGGTAGACTCGCCAGGCAAAAATTCTTTTATCAGATAAATTTGGCACCTCACACTTCGATCTGAACTGTGCACAATAGATCAAATGAAGATTTCTTGTGTTTTATTTACCCCAATATTTAAAAACAAAACAATTTAATGCATTCTCCATGTAACAGCTAATTCTGGAGTACGTTTTAAATGCACCAGGGAAAATGTACAATTTTCACTTGTTTCCTAGTAAGTTTAAAGTCATTGCTCTAAGAGGTCACTTCTGTTCTCATCTGTGTTTGCTGCAACTCCCCTTCCCCCCAACGAAAGCAACAACAAAATCCCAAAGCAAAAAAGCCCTTAAGCAATAAAACCGGTGTCCAAGAAAAACATTTAGTTTGAAAAAGAGTTGAAAAATGTAGCCTTGGAAGAACCACTGCTTACATGGGATTGTTCAACAAATTCCTGTTGTGTGAGGTTTGGCATATACTTTCTAAAAATATAAGCATCTGGGGAAACGAGACAAAGCACAGGTCTTGGACCAAATGAGGCACACAGTGTGAATCTGTTAGTGATTATATCCATAATGAAATATGTGCCCAAATTTAGCAGTGCAGAATCTAATACAATAGGAAAGCCCAGCAGGCATGGTCCTTACCATAATATATAGCCAACAGAGAAGGTACATATGGCGGTGAGTCCGCTGCTCCTGCTGGGATACTGATGGTGCGATGTCCTCATCTCGATTAATATAAAGGGCAGAACCGTGGTGTGCTGGAAAATAACAGAGACTAGGTGACACAGATTCTTATCATTGTCTTTCTGTAGTTGTTTTTTCTCCGGTAGGAGAATGCACACTATAAATTCCTAGGAAAGTGTCAGGCAGAAAGAAGTCTACGGCTCGCCAAAGAAGTAGAATGGACATAAAACCACATAGTGCCTTGATTGCTCCATTAATATTTTTCTTCTGTATCTTAATTTTTGAAATTTTATTTTAGTTTTTGCTCATTACAGAGAATTTTGATAACATAGAAAAATGTCTAAGAAAAAACTGGAACAAAAGAAAGGAGTAACAATAACCACTGTTAACATTTTGGTGTATGTCCCATTTTTTCTTTCCCTGTTCATATTACTTATACATAGTTAATATCATACTGTGTGTGAAATTTTGTTTTGGATTTTTATCATAATATTGCAGCATGAGAATTTCTGATATGGCATTTTAGAAATTCTTCTAGAAAATCGGTCTTGACCATAGCTTTGGAGAACTCCATTATATGGCTATACCAAGATTTATTTAACCAATTCTTGTTCCTGGATATCAAGATGTAAAAGATTTTCAACCTTTCATTTATTAAAAACATCATGATGAACATCTTTCATAGAACTCTTTGTCTGAATGTTCAATTATGTTTCTGTTGTCAAAGGCTATACAGATTTTAAGGCTGTTGATAAATAATGCCAAATTATGTGTGCGCGAGCAGCAGGTTAGCAAACAACGCCAAATTAGCTTCCAGAAAGGGTGTGCCAGTTTGGACCAGCAGTGCATGAATTTAGATATGATGTCTGAAGGCAGAATTCCAAGAAGCTGAGTAGAACATCTTTTTGTTTTTCTGATCCAGTGGTTACTCTAGACACTAAGTTTATTGGAACAGGATGGAGATGAAATTTATCCCATCTATAGGTAAGAAGAAAGGAAACTAAAATTCTTAAACCTTTCAAATGTTCAGATGCCCTCGGTTTTGATATTTAGTGGACAGATATGAGGAACAAAGAGTTTCTAAGATAAAAGTGGGTCAGGATATATATTTACCTTCCAATATTGGAGACTTTCTCAAGAGTATAAAGATGGCAGAACTGAAAACTGACCCATCAGCAGGTTTAAATTCTATTTAGTACTTCCTAAACAGCCGTGAAAGAATCGTTGCCTTGCTCTTCCTGTATTATTTGTGTATTCAAGGCAAAGGCAGGAAATTGAATATTATGATTTTCAAAGTCTAATAAGTATTTTAGTAAAATGGAACCAGGTGGCAAGTGGGCCTTGGCAGGCAAAAGGCATGTTGGGGATATCTAAATGAATATCTTTGGAGCAACCTGTTGTTTATATTCTTAGAAAAAAATAGAAAGGCATGATTTTTAAGAAATATTAAGACAGTGGACAATCTTTGCCTTAAGCATTCTCCTTTAGATAACTGTGCTGACTGCCAATATATTAGTAATTAGAGTGTGGCGTTCTGAGAAAATCAGGTGAGTGATTCCACAGTTGGGTAGCTTTATATTTATCTTTTATCTTCTTCATTACTATTTTTTAAAAACAGTATAATTAGCTCTGAAGAAAGTCATGCAAGCCAATGTATATGTGTGCTAATACAGAGACAGTATGCATTTTAAAGATTGATTGATTTTTCATTATAGTTACCTCAGATGACATCCGCCTGGAATGTCGCCAACAGTTTGAGATGGCAACAGTAGTTTTCAATGGTGCATTCATGTAAAATTCAAATGTACACCTGGCAATAAGGCTATGTCTTATCAAATCTTACACAGAAGAAAAATACCTGCAGATCAAACCTTTATACTGATGATAATGCTGACCCTGAGGGCCTGTGTGGGTTATAAATGACAATGACATTACTTTTGGATCACTGATATTAATGCATTTCTTAAGTTCTACCCTTCATTCATTGCTCCAAATAAAGTAGAAAATCCTCCATTTTTTAATAAATAAATATTGGTTGTATAAATAACCAATCAGAATATGCTTATTCAGTTGTCATTATTTTATCAAGGAAAGTGATAAAATGTATGCCTATCTTCCAGATAGGACATCTGATAGTTGCTGATGATCAGATGTATCTGGGAAAATCAGCATGTACTGTAATCATTCCAGGAAGAAAATCAATTTGAAAAAGGAATATCTTTCTAGATCACTTCATCATTGGCGTCATCACCACTAAACAGGAGCAACTTGTCCCATCAGTGACATAACCACAGACAAAAGATCTTTTTGTGGCTAGCTGCGTATGTGCAGGTTTGTCCAGTGACAAATCTTAGTAGGTTTTTCTATGTCAAGGTAACAGCTTATCATTTGGAATTTTCATGCACTAAAGACTGTGGATCTCCCTGTCTAGAAATTTATAATGTAAGTTATGCTTATTTATACATAGTATATATTAACAAACATAAATTAGTGTAAAATATTTGCTGCAAATATAAACGTTGCCTTACAGTTAACTAAAGTTTTGTGAACTAAAAGAATGGTAAAAAACTATGAATGGTCCTGCTGAATAAGTAACCTTTAGCAGTTGAGTTATAACTTAAAATCCATAGCAGCAAGAGAGATAATTATTTTAGAACTACAGGTACGTGAAATCCAGTTCTAATCCATTCTCAGGCAATACTCTGCTTCAATGACTTAAGAACCAGAAGGGAAATATTTAACTCCAGTTAAAATCATCACTGCATAAGAACAGCACTCTTACATTTTGCTCACTGTGGTATCTGCAGCACTTAGAAAAGAGCATGGCACAAGAGAGGTACTCAGTCAACGTTTTTTCACATAATTTAATCTTCAAAACAACATCCTATATGGATATTATCAACTCTATTCCGTAGATGGGGCAAAAAAGGCTCAGAAAGGTTAATTATTTTGCCTAAGATCACAGAGCTAGTAGGTCTAGAGGTAGGATAGAAAACCAGTTCTGGGCCGGGCGCAGTGGCTCACGCCTGTAATCTCAGCATTTTGGGAGGCCGAGGCGGGCGGATCACAAGGTCAGGAGATCGAGACCACGGTGAAACCCCGTCTCTACTAAAAATACAAAAACTTAGCTGGGCGCGGTGGCGGGCACCTGTAGTCCCAGCTACTCAGGAGGCTGAGGCAGGAGAATGGCGTGAACCCGGGCGGCGGAGCTTGCAGTGAGCCGAGATCGGGCCACTGCACTCCAGCCAGGGGGACAGAGCGAGACTCCGTCTCAAAAAAAAAAAAGAAAACCAGTTCTGTATGCCTCCAGATCTCATGCTCTTTCTTTCTGCATTAGAATTATATTTTTACAAGATATCACAGTTGAATAATGTTTGAATCAATAAACCTGTAGGAGTGCATAATTGCAGATCACTTACATTATCTCCCAACAGATTGGAATTAGTTTTTGGTTGGGCCTCAAAACAAATAAAAAGGTCTTCACTGTAAAAAATGATTTTTGCTAAATATGTTTTTCCTGTGGTATATTATCATATGAATAATAATAAACAATAACATTAGCTAGCATAGAGTCAGAACTTTTTTTTAACTTTTATTTTAGATTTGGGGGTACATGTGAAGGTTTGTTATATAGGTAACCACACGTCATGGGGGTTCGTTGTACATACTATCTCATCACCCAGGTTTTAAGCCCAGTACCCAATCATTATCCTTTCTGCTCCTCTCCTTCCTCCCAACCTCCCCCCTCAAGTAGACCCCAGTGTCTGTTATTTCTTTCTTTATGTTCATAAATTCTTATCATTTAGCTTCCACTTATAAGTGAGAACATGCAGTGTTTGGTTTTCTGTTCCTGCATTAGTTTACTAAGGATAACAGTCTCCAGCTCCATCCATGTTCCTGCAAAAGATGTGATCTCATTCTTTGTTATGGCTGCATAGTATTCTGTGGTATACAAGTACCACATTTTCTTTATCCAATCTGTCACTGATGGGCATTTAGGTTGATTCCATGCCTTTGCTATTGTGAGTGGTGCTGCAATGAACATTTGTGTGCATATACCTTTATGGTAGAATGATTTCTATTCTTCTGGGTATGTGCCCAGTGATGGGATTGCTGGGTCTAATGGTAGTTCTACTTTTATCTCTTTGAGGAGTTGTCATGCTGTTTTTGACAATGGGCTGAATTACACTCCCACCAACAGTGTATAAGTGTTCCCTTTTCTTCGCAACCTCACCAGGATCTGTTACTTTTTGAAAGTCAGAACTTTCTAGTGGTATGATGACACTTACAGATGGCTGGAAGTGAACTGAAGCATGATCTGTTTCTGTTTCCCCAAACACAAATACCATTTACAACTTATAGTATTTTCAGGTAGATGTAGGTCCATCTTGGATAAATGAGAAGGTTACAAAGTCTGGTCACCAGAGGTGGCTCTTGGCTCTTAAGAATTGTTTGGACTGTTCTCTGCAGTACGTGGTCAACAGAACCATTCCCCAGGAGCTGAGTTAAAAACAAGGCTTGACTTGTTTGAAGGGCTAGGTAAAATGAAGCATTGACAGCCCAAGGAGTAAACCTTTGGTCTTCCATATAAACTCCAACGTAGAAAGTGCTGGTCTAGGATATCAGTGGTGAACCTATCCCAAGCTCTATCATCCATTTTAGCTAGTTTTAATGAGGAGCTATAATTTGGAAGATTGTGTCCAAAAACCAAGCCTAAATCTATCCTGATTTGTTGCATCATTTGTGTTTTTCTTACTGGGGTCTTGGTGGGTCCCCCGTGATGCAGCGGAGTGAACTGACTCCACTGCCATGGATGCTGTGAACCGACCGGCCTCCCGTGACAAAGGTCTATCTGCAGAAGAGATCCACAAGGGGTGTCACCTCCACACAGAGCAGTCCTCACACCTGAGATGGGGCTGGATTCACTCAAGGACCCATGATTAATTCTGATGTGAAGACCCTGAAGCAGATGGGACAAGAAAAAGGGCTTTTGCGGAAGAGGCTCAAAGGAAGACAGCAGTGTAATGAAGTGGAAAGATTAGGAGGCTGGCCTCCGAGATCTAGTTCTGATTTTGTCCTTGCTCACTCTCAGACTCACAGGTTTTCACACGTGTGTGAAGCTTAGTATTATTCTTTGTAAAATGAGGTAGCTGGATTAAATTAGGCTTCTCATGAAGAGCTAAGGAGTTTTGCTATAACACATGCCAGAGCTGACCCACATATGCTTTAGGGACAGTAGACACAGTGCCAGGGCCCATGAAAATGTCTTAGTTTCTTTTAGAATCAGAAGAAAAAATGAACTTTCAGAGTTGAAGATTATATTCATTTGTATACCAATGCCATCATAAAACATCATATACATATACTTACACACATACACACGAATGTAAGAAGGGACTCACTAATACAAAGTGCTTAAAATCTACAAAAGCCACACTGTGGCCCTGTTCATGCTACTTGATTTTTTTTTAAAAGTTCTCAACCAATTCACATTTTTCTTAAATAAATGTACTTAAAGAAAAACTGTATGTAAACTCTCATAAATGGAATATCACTTGCCATAAATAGAAGATAACCACAAAACCAAATACAATAAAAATGAATTAATCTTAATAAATATTTGTTAGATTATTTTGAGGCCTGCCCTATCTGTGTTAAATAAGGACGTTAGTAAATATTAGAGGGACGTTAAAGATATACTGGCATAAGGCTGGACACAATGGCTCACGCCTGTTATCCCAGCAGTTTGGGAGGCTGAGGCGGGTGGATCACCTGAGGTCAGGGGTTTGAGACCAGCCCGGTCAACATGGCGAAATCCTGTCTCTACTAAAAATACAAAAATTAGCCAGTCGTGGTGGCAGGCGCCTGTAACCCTAGCTAGTTGGGACGCTGAGGCAGGAGAATCACTTGAATCTGGGAGGCAGAGGTTGCAGTGAGCCGAGATTGCGCCATCATACTCCAGCATGGGTGACAGAGCAAGACTCAGTCTCAAAAAAAAAAAAAAAAAAAAAAAAGAAAACAAAAGAAAAAAGATATTCTGGCATAAAAGACAGACTCTCCTAAACAGAATGAGAAGGACTGAAAGATAATTCAGAGGGAATAAACTTTTCAGTATGTAATTCAATATGATTCAATGTCAGGTCCCTGTGCTACATAAATTATCTTGCAAAACACCAGAGCTATACAGTCTACATACTGGGGTATACTGGAATAGATTATGTATAAGTTGTAGTTGTACCTTCTAACTACTAGATTATTTGATTTATGTCCCTTCACCAGGAAACTGGAAAGATGGATGAGTTGGAAGTTTAGGTTCTGACAGAAGAATGTAACGGTATTAAAGGAAAAAAGTTCACATTACACAAGAAGGATCTGGACTGGCTCCTGGGGAAAAGTTTGGACTATCTGTGATGGCAATGAGTGACCTATAAACTCCAGAGAAGTTTTGGAATAACCTTCGCTGTGGATTAATAGAAGGACAAAAATTATGCTGCATGACGGTATAAATCCAGGCAAGTCAGACGGATGAATTAGGGGCCTCTCAAGATTATTGTAGATCTGTAGAATTGAGGGTTATAATCAGAGTGTACAACAGACAAATTAATAGGCAATATTTGAAGACTATGTTCAACTGCCATTTCTCTCATCTTTCTCCTTCTCTCCAAAATATTTTTTAATAGGAGGGCACTACTCCCATATCATATGAACACCAGGCAAAAATCGTTTCTTCCTCAGAAGTAAAACCAGCTTTTGAACGTGAGGTGTGGCCAACCTCATTGGGTCATAAAAGACCTGGCAATCCCATCCGCTATTGGCACCTGTAGGATACAGGCAGGCCTCTGGAAGTGTTTGCACAGTTAGGTGTGCATCAAATCGCTAGAGGAGCTTATTCTTGCCTTCATGTTTTCTCATACCCCAATGACAACTTTGAATCTTAAATAAAAACATGGCAGTGTGCATGTGCCTGTGTGTTGCACACTTAATAAAGACATGCATATCTTTGCAATGTACATATCTTTGTGTTACTGTGCACCTGTATTCTTATGAGCACCTAGACTGCAGGCAGGGCCAGCAATGTGACTGGACTTGCCTACGAAGATGGGATAAGGAAGGTCCAGTAAGTTTACAGCTATATTGTAAATAACAATAATATGAAAAACTATCCTAAGATACAAAAAGTGTGCACTCTAGATTGTAACTTGAATATTTTGTTTATTTTTTCCTGTTTCCTCTCACCCTGCATAGAACAAAAGGGTATTAAAAATGAGAAAATTTTTATCCTGAAATAAAGCAAGAGGAAATTTCCAGGTTTGAAAATAAAGCCCCATTGCATTAGTAAAACATGATCTAAAACAACAGAAAGGGAACATGCGCAAAACTGAGAAAAATCACCAAACTCTTACTGATCGTAATCTTTGGCGAAGCTTCTAGGCTTCCCAAATAAGTCAAATGTTTGAAGAATACAGGAAAATGCAGCATTAGTGAGGGCATGAGGAGAATCAGCGTGGATCTTCCCTTGGGGCCACTGTACAGTGTTAGCTGGATGAGATGTTTCTCCTCTTCAAGGGAGATAGAAATGACATCCCAAGTAGCTTGGAAACAAAACTGATGCGGGCTCCAAAAAAATCCCCCGAATTTTTACCTTGGGAAATCTGACAAAATGTTTTATCTTGAAACTATCATTTTTAATTTTGCTAATTGGTCAGCTCAATTTCTGTCACCCTTCCTCCCTTCCTTCCTCCCTCCCTCCCTTCCTAGTAGAGATATTGTAGTGTTTTGAATGATGAGGAACTGCCAGTCTCAGTCACTATACTTTTTGTTTCTCCAGAAGTCAAACAGAACTTCCTCTTGTCATGGGTCTCCCTCTCCCCAGGACCCGGTGCTGGCTTTAGTTTGGTGCTGCCTATAAGTATGGCATAGAATCTCTCTCCAGAAACTGCCAGGGTATTTTTAAACTGTGCCTTTTTGGCGTAGGTTGGATACCTGTTCCTGCCGGCTGTCAAATCAGGCTGAGATGCTCTTACACTGGAACAACCTCATGTTCAAAATCAGGTTAGAAACAGTGACCCAAGGTGAAAACCTCAGGTTCAGACAGAACAACACTTACTGAGTGCCAGTATGTTCTGGGCACTTCCAAAACTCTTTATAGGCTAAGGACTAAATTTGGAATTTACTCACTTCTAACATTAGCCCCAACAACTCTTAGGATATGGTTTTAATAATTACGCCAAATAAAACAGTGCTGCACACTTAATAAAGACATGCATATCTTTGCAATTAAGAGCAACTATATGTCATAGGAACCATTACACTAGGACAGTGACATGTTTTACTGGGCTATTATTTTTGCATTTAAAGATTTTAAATATGACTTGAGGCAGTAACTATCTCTTGCTGAATCCTCCTAATGAGGACACCTAGGAGGTGCTAAGGGGCCATGGCATTACCAGGAGGCTGCAGCGTGATGTGTATTTTCTCTTTGCTTTTCAGCCCAGCAGCCTGTGGGCCACCAATTAAAGAATTCTTTTTGCAAGTGGGATGCTATAGAACACCCATTTTTATGTGACCTAGTGTTTGCTTTCTTCTACAAAGAATTCCCAATTAGTATGTGTAGTTCTCACAGAATAGCACCTCTAATGAATACCCTCAAACAAGCAAACCACTATACTATGATGAGCTGTATGCAGACTTGCAGACAGTCAACAATGGCGCAAAGGCCAGAGCAATTTGCTCAGCTTGGTTATGTCAAGGAAAGACCTCACATAATGGTGGACATTTGAACTGAATTTTTAAGTGTGACTAGGGGTTGACAAGCAGAAGAAAGGGTAAAGGAAAGTGTTCATTCACATGGCCAAGGAGAAGAAAAAGTATGTAAAGGTAGAGCACAGTCCACTAAGGGCACTATTACCACTGCAAGACGTGAAAGAGGATGAAAAGCTGGGTCTGCATGGGTGAGGGTGGGGGAGGTGTCTGCCAAACCCTAGAGGGTTTTGAGCTGAAGTCTGCCCTGCAGGAAGCAGACGTTCCTCTATAGGTTCAGACATCTTCCATGGAGTTTAAGATCTAGAGAAGTAGGAGAAACAAATTTGGATATTAATAGTAGAAAGATTAAGCTGGAGAAAGAGTGAAGAAGAGAGTGAAAAGAGGAGAGATTTATCTGCCAAGTCGCTCCTCTCTCCTGCCTGGCTTCTATTCTGCTGGCTTTTCAAGGAAGGGACTTTCCGTGACTTTATTCTAGGCCACCTCCTCAGCCTCACACCTCTTCCTCACATCTCTGCAGCCTCCTCACCTACAATTTCCCCCTTTCTACTCTTCTTTTTCTCCTTTGCTTTAATAAGTTCTACAGTACTGAAAACAACATAAGGTAAAGAACAAAAAGAAAGCTAGTCTAACTTTGTAAATGTCAATTTGACAGGTAAACAAAGAAAATACTTTTTTTCATCCCTCTGTGTTTATGCTGCTTCTCCTATTATTAACTGGATGTGCAGAAATATGGAATAACAATAATAATAGCAACCATTTACTGAGTTCCTAATATATGCTGAGTTTATACTAGACATTTCCCGTTATTATCATATTTAATTCTCACAACAATCCTAATGCAGTAGTTATCTTCTTCATTTTATACATGACAAAATGTAGGAACAGAGGGGTTCACTTATCAAAGGTAGTGTAGAACTCATGAATGGTGTAGCCAATATTTGATTCCAGATCTTCCTGACTCTAAAACATGCTCTTTTACTGACACACGCTGCTTCCCATGCTTGTTAGTTCATTCATTCATTCAACAAATACTATATTCCTACTATGCACCAGTCATCCTTGCCTCCAATGGACTGTTGTTCTAGGAAATGTGTCTCAATTAGGCGAATAAAAATTTAAAGTCTCTCACCTTGGAAAAGATCTCATTCACTGGGGTTGCATGTATAGGATCTTGGAGTAGAAGTGGATCACATAACACATGCAAATAATTGAAGTTATTCTGTGAGATCTATTTATTGCATGCCATGGATTAAAGCTCATTTAATTCTCAAGATAATGCCTCAAGGTATATGTCGTTATCATCATCAATTCCATTTTACAGAGACTGAGGCACAAGAACTTAAGAAAGTTGCACAAGTTTATCCAACTGGAAGGTGGCGAGTTTGTGCTCAGACTTGGGCAGTTTGGCTCCCGATGCTCCACGGCTTATGGAGCACTGGGACAACCGAAGGATAAAAGAATGGCCAGGGGAAGATCTCATAAGAGGGAAGGGGAGCTGACTGTGTCATGGCTGTGTCTGGGAGAAGGAACCTGAAATAATCTCTCGTCATCCCATCATTCAGCTTCTTAAGATTCCGGGGTCTGAGGGACAACAGGTCAGTCTTTATGCCCATGTTGGAGGGTAAATCGCATAGGTAGCAAGGGCCTCATGGAGGTAGAGGGGAAGAAGGGAGAGTAACTCCAAGCCACTGTCACAGAGAGGCATTCTCTTTCTGAGATTTGTGCTACCTTTCTTGTGTTTTTGGTGGCCTATTCTCCTTAAAAGTATTTTGGAAACTGATATGGTTTGGCTGTGTCCTCACCCAAATCTCATCCTGAATTGTAGCTCCCATAATTGCCCCGTGTTGTAGGAGGGTCTTGGTGGGAGAAAACTGAATCATGGGGGCGGTTTCCCTTATACTGTTGTCATGATAGTGAATAAGTCTCACAAGATCTGATGGTTTTATAAGGGGTTTCCCCTTTTGTTTGGCTCTCATGCTCTCTTGCCTGCCACCGTGTAAGACATGCCTTTTGCTTTCCACCATGATTATGAGGCCTCTGTAGTCATGTGGAACTGTGAGTCCATTAAACCTCTTTTTCTATACAAATTACCCAGTCTTGGGTATGTCTTCATCAGCAGCGTGAAAAAGGACTAATACAGAAACATTTTGGGGAGTGAGGTGAAGAATGGGGGAAGAGAGAGCAATGGGGGACACGGCAGAGGTGGACAGCAAGGGAAAAGTGAAACTCAAGTAGGTGTTCCTGCAGTCAGTAAAATTTAAAGCACGGAAGTATTTTCTTAAAGATCATGAAAAAAGTGACAAGTTTGGGGAGCAACTAGAGAAAACTGAAACATCATTCACAACATTCTGAAATTTAACAAAAGGAACCTTGAAAAACAATAACCTAGGGTTTTAAAATTATTCACCTGCTTTTCAGATATTTTCTCAGTAGAATCCACTTATTCATAGATATCAGCATCCTCCAATGTCAGAGTATGGCTTTAAAAAGACAATTCTGACTATGTGGTTCTCTTCATTAAAATCTTCCTTTTTTTTTTTTTTTTGAGTTGGAGTCTCACTCTGTTGCCCAGACTGGAGTGCAATGGCGTGATCCCATCTCACTTCAACCTCGCTCTCCCGGGTTCAAGCAATTCTCCTGCCTCAGCCTCCCAAGTAGCTGGGATAACAGGCACCCACCACTATGCCTGGGTAATTTTTGTATTTTTAGTAGAAACGGGGTTTCACCATGTTGGTCAGGCTGGTCTTGAACTCCTCACCTCGTGATTCACCCACTTCAGCCTCCCAAAGTGCTGGGATTACAGGTGTGAGCCACTGCGCCTGGCCAAAATCGTCCCACTATCTTCAAGTAAAGTCCAAGTTTCTTGGCATTGCCTTCAAAGGCCCTTACTATGTGATTCAACCTACTTTTCTAGATTAATCTTATACCACTCTGGACTGGCAACTGTTATTGTTCCACTAAAAGACCTCAAACTTTCATGTCTTTATTCACCTTCTTCTTTCTGACTGCAATCCCTTAATATTTGGGATTTTATCCTTGGTATATACATATCGCAGAGTCCTTTTCCTCCCATCAAAGAATCAGCCTCACATTTTTATGCATCCTCAGTTAGGCGGGGCTGCAGAAGGCTCTAGTCCTGGCAACGGGCCTATTATTAACAGAAGGGATGTGGACACTCCTAGGTCAGTGCATTTAAAAGCTAGTGTGTGTTCACTCTCTCTCTTCTCTACCATAGTGACTTGAGAGCCACATGTTAAGACCATAGATGGAAGAGTTCTGGATGCCTGCATTATAACCTAGAAGAAAGCTGCTCTGGAGGGTCAACTGGATAACAATACACTTTGTGTGAATGAGAAACTTTGTAGGGTTAATCTACAGAGAATGAAGTTACTATCTTTGGGTAAGTTAGCCTATTCTGACTAATACACTATTCCACAAGGTCAGCTCTGTCTTGGGGGGAGTTAATTCCTCTTTTTCGTGTTCCCACTGCATACCTACATGATGGAACTTAATGACTATACTGAGATCTATCTCAGTATAATCCTATAGAAATAGTATACACATGCGGTATAGAAATAGTGTAGTAATATACCACATAATGCTATAATTACCATGAGGGAAGGTGATCCTGATGCATTGGAAGTACTTTAGGGAGAAGGAACAAACCAGTTGAGCATTGTATGCTAAGCTTTTGTTGAAGGAACCTATTAGTATGACTTCCCCTTAAGCAAATCTTCTGTTTCCATTGACTTTCATTAGAGAAAAAAAAAAAAAATCCTTGCAATTTAAGAGGAATAAGAAATAAGTTCCTGAATGCAATTTATAGATAAATTGAAAGATACATTCATCTTTACAGGACAAAATGATAATTTCCTATTATGTTAAGAAAGGGAGCTATTTTGCCCCAAATCATAATCATAAGGGAATAAGCCACCAAACTTAAGCCGTGTACTCACAAAATACGTAGAGGCATTAATTTTTCGAAGTGAAAATAGTAACACATTTCCATCGACTTTTATAATTTCATCACGCTCCCCTATCACAGTGAGGAAGCAAATTTCAATGACACTAAAGATGCTTCTTCACTAAGTTTTCATATACAATGATTTCAAGTGGTTTTAATTTACCCTTGTTTATGATGAAAATAAATGTTATTTTGATTGATTGGCAAACGTCTACTAGCAGCAATAAGAGCAATTATGTTTGACATGGAGACATTATAAAATCTATAACCCAAACCTTTAAAGCCTGATTTAAAATGTCAAATTTGACTTATGAGAACCAGTTATAATGCTGCTTCATGTAAAAAGCATTAGGTTAATGCTGGAGCAAAGTACTCTTGCCAAGCATGCACTGGCATAATTAATCAGGGATATTTCAGAAATGAATCATCTCCAAGGGGTTATTGATTTACTGTCATGACACGTTTTTCTTATGGGCTGTGATGGTGCTCTGGAGCTGGGATGCACTGGCATGTATTTTTCAGTGACTAAGCCTTGATCTGTCCTCCTGGATACCTGCCATCTCTGCACTGACATCTGCAAACACTCACATTTGACAGCCTCATGCCTGAGTGTGGTGGCTTCCAAGTTGATTAGAATTAGTTCAGAGGGGTTTTGGACTAGTCTGAGTGTAATCGAAAGCAGAGAACCATGAGTCTCAAGAGGGTGGCAAGCACCCTGCAAATGGCATCATATTAATAGAGAATGTGCCTGTGCATATGCACACACACATGCCAGCATACACAAGCACACACCCATGCACACGAACACACATGCCAGTATACACAAGCACACACCCATGCATACACACATGCAAAATACTAGTACAGATTGATGCATTTGCACACATGCAAACACATACACTCATTCATGCACACACAAGCACACACACCCATGTGCACACACACAAATGTGCACACACACATATTAACACACTTAAAGAATGAAGAATATTTCAGCTTTAATCTTCAAGGTCATCTCTATCACCTATTAAATGAAATTAAAGCTCTTAGAGAAATACTATTTTATTTAAACACATATAAAGTATTTATAACTTAGCTCTTTTTCACAATGATTCCATGACATAAGGTAACGCTGTCAAAATGGGCCTTTAAAGCCCAGTATAGTCTAGAGTTCTCCCAGAGATTAAAGGAAGAAGCCAATGGAGAAAAAGGCAATTTAGCTCACAGTTCAAAACCTTTTCTTCATAGTCTTCGGCTTTGCAAAAAGAAAACGACACATTTTCAACACAAAGCAATGTGGATAGTTACAGAAGTGTGGGTGGGAAGGCAGTAGGTAATAGGTGGAGAAAGTCCTCTAAGAAATGGATAACATTTCTGTTACATCAAATTCCTATGCCCTTTGCAGGTCTTTGCTCATGTTATATTACCCTGTACATTCCATATCTTGCTTAGGCTGCCTGGAAGATTCTGTGATCAACGCTGAGCTCAGATGAATGGAGACTCTAGTGACCACACCCGCTCTGCTAAGTGTGGGAAGAGGGGGAAAGGATGGGGCCAGGAAGTCTTTCACCATTAGCTGGCTATGTAACTTTGAGTCAATTGGAGCCCTTCTCGACCTCAGGCTCGTCATCTGTAGGAGTCTGCAGTACTGGACAGTAGGAGTCCTGTTTGAATCTTGGGAATTTTTGTCTATATCCTTGATGACACATTTTTGTATCCAGGGTTTACATCTGCCCTTCCTTTTCCTTCCTTCACTATATAAACTCTGAGTTTAAATACTATACCGTATCCCAGAGAAGTGCACAAAGTGAGTGTCCAGAAAAATCAACGAATGTTCCTAAAGTGAACTGACTCCAGTAACCAGCACTTGGATCAAAAACAGCTTTGCAAGTCTCCCAGAATGTCCTCTTCACACTTCTTCTTGTCACAATGAATCTCCACAAAGGCAACCACCATTCTGACTTCAAATACCATAAATCATTTTGCCGATGTTTACATTTGTATAAATGGAATCATATGTTATATTTTCTTTTGTGTCTGACTGCTTTTGCTCAATATTACATTTGTGATATTCATCTGTATTGCCTTGTGGAGCTGCAGTTTTCCTTCTCATTGCTGCATAGTACTCCGTTGTGTGAATACAATACGATGTATTTATTCATTCTGTTATTGATGACACTATGGTTCTCTCCAGTTTGGTGCATTTGGGAAGAGTGCTGCTATGCCCATTCGTGTGCATTCTTCTTTTGGTGGTCATGTTTGCATTTTTCTTAGGCATATATACTGAGGAGAGAAACTGCTAGCTCATAGGACATGATCACTGATATTCAGCTTTAACAGACAGTGTCAAAGAGTTTTCCAAAGTTATTGTACCAATTTACCCTCCCGTCAGCAGTGTATGAGAGTTCCACTTATTCTGTATCATTGTCAACACTTGATATTGTCTTTTTCATTTGAGTCATTCTCATGCTTGCCCTTTAAATTTCAGTGCTTTATTTCTAACTTATCACCTTCTGACTCAAGTCATCCAGATTGTCATACTGTTGCTGGTCAGGTTCCCTGTGTGGCAGATTCTGAGATGGAAATCAGCATGCAGAAGTTTATTAGGGAAGTGTTCTAGGAACAACACCTGTCCAGGGAAAATAAGAAAGTATGATCTAGGCAAGGAAGGTGTGGCCTTGTGATGCAGTCTGAACAAGGGCCTGAGCCCACCCTACTAGGAGCTGCAAAGTTGTGAAGGCCCTGCCTTTCAGAGTTGCCCCTAACAGAGGAAGTGGGTCAGGTCTTTAAAGCCCAGCATGGACCAGTTATGGGATGAGGGCTGTCACAAGGAAGGTGGTCTGAACTTAGTAAGGCTGCTCTCTTCACATGAGGGCAGTTCTGGAGACAGCTGAGAGCAGAGGGCTGAAACTGAGAGCACTCCCACCTGCTGGGGAAGTAAGTCCGATCCCCAAAGGGGACCTGTGTGGCACATCCTGACATCCACCAAACATGGTTAACACCACACCAAATAATACAGCTAGTCTGAACCTCTGATTTTAAAATCCATAGGTGGAATAGCTACAATGAAGAGATTCTGACAATCCACAATTGCACTGCAGGGTTATGAATTTGCCGACATCGGCATTTATGGGGACTTAGTGCTCTTATGAAACAAGAAATTGGTCAGTACATGATTAAATTCCTTACCACCACTTAATCTGGGTGCTATAAAGTCAGCCCCTATAGTTTTATATATGGTCATGCACAGCTAATAAGCCTCCTTGACGTATAACTGGCTTTCTTACTAGCCAGGGCATAGTTGGCACTTGATGCTCTTTAAAACTTGTTATCAATTTGTAGCTATTCAACACCTTATTCAGCTGAATAAGGCACATGTTAGGCCATCCAGCTGTGGTTCCTGTAGACTTGAGGCTCAGGGAACAATGCCATTCGTACAGACAGTATCAAGTGCTTATTCCCTCGTGAGGCAGAGCACCAGGGAAGGGAGCCGGAGGAAGAAACATGCTCTGAGCTCCACATGTAGATCACACAACTAATCTTTGGTTTCATTCCTCCTTATGGCCCTATGTTTTGTCATTTTCACACACAGACCAATATTTTAAATGGCTTTATTTCCCAAACTGTGTATATCAAGTCATAACCCTCCCTGTTTCTGTTATAATTAATCATGGATATATATTTTGGCCAGCTTCAGATCAGCATGAGATCAACAATATTACAACATTGTGCTCACAGAGTTCAGCCAAATCAAAGAAACCTGACATTTTCATCAGCCTCTGCAGCCTAATTCTGGGTAGAGGCACATTTTTAAAGCTTAAACACAGTTGTAGATCCTTCCCTGTACCAAATTTGGTTGACCCCGAGGAGTCAGGTTTCCATTCTGTGACTATCTCAGGTAAACAGAAAAGTCCCCAGTGTACACAGTGATGAGTGGCATTTCTATCTCTTCACCGGGAGCCTCCCTCATGAACAGAGACTGGACCTTCAAAAACTGCTCATCAGCTTTTGTCTTCAGGTCCAACCCTTGCTCCAGCCAATATATCTCCCTGACTCCATATTCTTCTTGCTTCGATAGTCATAAGTCTATGATATCTGGTAGTCACTGAAGAAGGAATCAAGATGAGGGCAGGGCTAAGTTGGAGCCTTGAGAATCTTTTCAGTTTCAAGAATCAGAAAGGATGAAGGGGAAAAAGACGGGAGAAAGACTGTTCAAAAGGTACAGAATGTGCAACTTTTTGGGTTGCATGAACTAGATATAATGGCCAGTTCCTGGATTACTGGGGCTAGGAATTGAGTGAGTTGAGGATGATAAAAATAGCTGTGTGCTGTGCTATACGAGGACAGACAGCTTATGGATTATGAAAGTAGAACACACTAAAAGTAAAAATCAATTCAGTAAGTGTTTTGGTAAGTGGGTGAATATGATCAAGGAATGAAGAATGACTAGGAAAAGCTAGGTTGCATGAAGAATATCAGGTGTTCTTGTAACAAAGGGAAGTCCAACAAACCCTTCTCCAACACGACTTGAGAGGACCCTTTCCTCTGGCCTCAACTCACCTGGGTTCTGATCCTCACTGGCAATCACCTCAGTCTGGGGGAAGCACCATGGCTTCCAGAATTTGAACAAAAATGTTTAAATCCTTCAAGTCCTTGAGCAGGAGATGTTTTACAAACAGAGATGAGGATTAGGAAAAGGAAAAGAAAGAGAGAGAAGCAGGACTGGGTCCCTTTTCTGATTCATGTGCATATTCTTTGAGGTCAGGTCCTTCCACTGGCTCTGCTTAAATTGGCTCTAGATCATATTATTGTCCTTAATGAATTCTTACCCAGAATGGAGTGCCATGGTGTGATCATAGCTCACAGCAGCCTTGAAATCCTGGTCTTTAGCAATCCTTCCACTTCAGCCTCCTGTGTAGGGCTAAACTACAAGTGTGTTCCACCATGCCCAGCTGATTTATTTTTTATTTTTTGTAGAGATGAGGTCTCATCATGTTGCCCAAGCTGATCTCAAACTCCTGCCCTCAAGTGATCCTCTTGCCTTGGCCTCCCAAAGCACTGGGATTGTAGGTGTGAGCCACCATGCCCAGCCCTTCCTGGCCATTTTTTTTTTTTTTTTTTTTTTTTTTTTAGTTTTACTGGGTTATAATTGACAAACAGAAATTGTATATATTTAAAGTGTACAACTTGGGGTTCTGATATATGGATACATTGTTAAATGATTACCACAATCAAGTTAATTAATATATCCAACACCTCACATAGTTATATGTGTGTGTGTGTGTGTGTGTGTGTGTGTTAACACTTAGGGTCTACCCTCTTAGTTTCAAGGACATAATACCGTAAGTATCCCTGATTAATTCTTGACAGCTGATCTCAGGCAATTTCCATCTAACACCTGCAATGAATGGGCCATATTATTATTTTTATTATTTTTTGAGACAGAGTCTCACTCTATTGTCCAGGCTGGAGTGCAATGGCATGATCTCGACTCACTGCAATCTCTGCCTCCCAGGTTCTCCTGCCTCAGCCTCCCAAGTAGCTGGGATTACAGGCACTCGCCACCACACTCAGCTAATTTTTGTATTTTAGTAGAGATGGGGTTTCACCATGTTGGCCAGGCTGGTCTTGAACTCCTGATCTTGTATCCACCTGCCTCGGCCTCCCAAAGTGCTGGGATTACAGATGTGAGCCACCGTGCCCAGCTTATGGGCCATATTATTCTTACTGCCCTCCAAATCATCGCCTGTGACACACTACAGATAAGCAGGATTCTAAATCAAGAGTAACGAAGAGAAATGCCACTGAATGACATTTGAATGCCTGTGGCATGGTAGGGGCTAGAGACTGGGCAAATGAAATGCACCTTGAAGGAACAGCTGGGAAGGAATGTGCACACAGCGTTTCCAGTTAGTAGGTGCTTAATACATGTTTATGGAATGAGGGAATGAGTGAGGATTTTGCAGAAACACTGTGGATACCAAAGGCATTACCAGGTTACTTTTTGTCACTTTAGGTTCACAGGAAGGATGAGGGGGTGTTTAGTTCTTTCTATCAGGGTCTCTCTCAGAAATCTTTCTCCTCCTAGTGAGGTATATTGTGTTTAGCTCTTGCCAAACTTAAATTGCATCCATGTTAAAGAGGAAAAAGGCTTTAGCACATTCCTTTGGGGAATGGAAACAATTTATTTTGTTTGTTTCTAATGGAGCGGGTTAGCTCCAAAATCTCACTGTGAGGTCTGAGAATCTGAGTTGAGGACCGCCAGGCAGCTAGAGGGGCAGAGAGAGGGGGGAGGAAGGAAGAGAAGGAGAGAAAGACTGAGACCTTATCAGGTGACTGAGATAGCAGCAGCAGCCAGGGATCAAGGCAATGCATAAAACAGAGTTCCTGGATTCATATCAGGAATACATATTTAGCCAAATATTGTAAGAATATAAATGCTTCCATGACGATTATTTAACAAAGAAATGCTAGTTTTTATTTTAAAATTACAATCTTCCCCTGCAGCTCAGCACAACCAACTTCAGTATCTTTGGGGGTGGGGCAGAATGGAGTGGCTTTTGTTTGTCGGTTTTCCCTCCTTGCTATTCAGAATAATGAAACTGCCAAGCTTGTAGTTCATCTTCCTTTGCAGGAGGAAAGGAGAAGGGCATAAATGCAAATGACCTGGACGATAACAAGTAATGAGATTTTGGAAAGACTCTCCGATTTCTCAACACAAACTAGATGACGAGAAACATAAGCATGATTTCTCATCTGCTGGTACCCCTTGAAAGCTTATTTTATAATATAATTTATTTCCAAAGGGTGGGCTTGGTCTCCTAACAAGAGTGGAGTGTTGTCATTGCGAAGCTGCAAATATCAGTACACAGCCTCAAGGAAAACGCATTCTTCTCAGAGTTCCCAAGCCTGTAATAAGACTTGCTGGCGTGTTCCGTGATATATGGTCTTTTTATTTTCAGCAGAGAGCAGTATGCTTTGGGTCTTCAAAATATTGTTTAATTGCTTTACAGAAACCAATCAATAACACGCAGGTAAAGTTTTCGGTAAGACACATAAATCCTAGCATGGGGAGACCAGCTGTTGTGAGATTCTGGCTCGGTGCCAGTTTCCAACTGGGGCGTCTCAAGGAAATGATCCTGAATCTGGGGCTTTGTTTGAATTTCAATGGAACATAATCGGGCGACATCTGGTCCCCCACCTTGTGCTGGCTTGGCCACACTTCATCCACCATGGCTCTGGGCACCTCCTACGGGGCTTCTTGCGAGCGCCAGGCACCCGTGCCTTGCCCATCACCAGATGCCAATCAGTTTTTCACAGTGGGGGACAAAAAGAGAACTTGGGGCCTTGAAGATGCCTGCTAAGAACATCTCATAAAAAAGATCTTAAAATGCAATTTGGGTCCCACTGCCCCACAAGTTACTGGACACCAGACAAAAGAGAATGCAAAAGTAACTTTGAGGGGAGGAAAAGTGAGCAGGAGCGAATAAGGATAAGCACTGGAAATCCGCAGTGTGGGCACAAGATAAAGTAAAGGTAAAAAGGGCGAAAAAAATCAATGAATAAAGGCCAATAATAAATACCCAGGCATATATGCACTCATACTAATAAAATAAACAGGTATAATCAAGTTAAAAAACCATTTACACATACTAAATTAGCAAACTTTTCTTATAAAATAAGAATCTGTCATGTTGCAAGAATACAGTGAAAAGCACCTCTCTTGAATACTGGACAGAAAATATAACTCAACCACTGTTGTGGAAGCAAACTGTCCCCACTAACAAGGAATATAGTTGGGTTTCTGGGAATCTATGCTAAAGAAATAATAACCAGCCTAAATAAAAGAAATAAACACAAGATAAAACACGTTCTCCTTCAGTTTGATAAATAAAGATATGTTCCCTAACCCTACTTACAGTAGCAAAATAATTTAAAATAATCTTAATAATCTACTATCAGGGAATGGTTTGTCAACTAAGATATATCCACTCAGTGGAATATTACGCAACCATTAAAAACATCTAAAATACTTATATATCATATTTAGACGTCAAAGAACATCAAAACATATTTATATTATCATATTTAGTTTCATAAATATTACATGGAAAAATCTAAAAAGAGCACATCATAATGTTAACACCGATTCCTTTGTCTGAAGAACCATGAGTGATCTTTCTTGTTTCTACATTTTTATATTTTTTAGAATGTTCTTTAATTTGTGTGTATTACCTTGTTATTAAAGTCACATTCATAAAAATTTTTTAAAGCATACATTAAAGAAAATGTGTATGTACAGGAAAGTATTTGAATAAAGTGTTTCCAAGAAAACACAGAAATATGAAGAACCAGGGCAGGGCTTACAATAAGCTAAGCAGATGAGCAGGAGAAAGGACAAATGGGTATGTTCCTGACATCAGAAATAAGAGTGAGAAGGAAGTAGAAGCTTAAGTAAGTTATAAGAAAGAAAGGAAGGAAGAAAGAAAGAAAGAAAGAAAGAGAGTGAGAGAGAGAGAGAAAGAAAGAAAGAAAGAAAGAAAGAAAGAAAGAAAGAAAGAAAGAAAGAAAGAAAGAAAGAAAGAAAGAAAGAGAACGAACGAACAAAGGACCAGGATATAGAAAACAAAGAGGGGAAGCTATCAAATAAAAGTGGTATTGCTGAATACTGATGACTTTTGCTTTGCTAGGGAACCATTTAAAAATGCTTGTTCACCATAAGCAATACTGGGGAAAGGCCATATGAATTTACAATGCAGAAAAGTCAAAGACAACTGGGGGGAGTAAAGGTGATGTACTAATCCGATCTTCCTTATATATAATCATGACCAAAAGAGTCATTTCAAGCTTTCAAGTCAGTCCTCTGCGACATCAGTGCCCTAACAAATACTACTTGTGGCTCTCTCCTGTCAATCCACTCATCTGTGGTGTTAATTTTATGAATAATATTTCAGGCTGGCTATGCAGATTTATTTGAGGAGGAATGTAAAGGGGAGAAAATTAGAAAGCATTGTAATAACAACGCATATGAGAACTTTTGAAAAACTGACCATTATTTTGGCAGAAAGTGTAAAATGCATGATTCATCTGTGGTCCCCCTAATGATTTTCTATCCGTGGATTGGCCCTTTGGGAAACTCTACTAGATAACATAAGTCTTTTTAATATCTTCCCTTGCTAGACTGTAAACCTTAATTTTTTTCTAATGAGTCTTCAATTTTTAGTTCTGTTTTGATGCATATTGCCTCCCTCTACCTTTTTCTTATCCTACGTAAAACCCCTTTCACTATTGTAGGAATCTGTAAGAATCCCTATTTCTTAAACCTGTATTTATCAAGTAGTAAGTTGATGTGATTCTTGGCAGCACCTTCCATCATTTGAAGAGCATGGCTTCTCAGAATTTTCTTAGTTTCTTTGCCTCTGTTCCCCTATTTGCTTTGCAGCTTGAAAAAGTGAAATAATGTAGGGGAGTTCTCGTTTCCCAGCTGCACAATCAATGTAAGGCAGAGCTGTATGTTAGAGTTTCTCCCACAGAAAATAATTTTTCCTACTTCTTACTTGCGGATGGAGCCTTCAATTTTCTGGAGAAAAAAGTACCGTGGAAATGATGTCACCCTGTTTTAACAACATGAAGTATTTAATATTTCCTATGCTACTTGGATTATGTAAGCCCATTTACCTTCCCTCCCCTGGCACAGTTTAAATTTACAAGTGGTTTTAATATAGAGATGATTTTGCTAAGCAATATAAAAACACTTCCTCTTGCAAATTCTTAGACTGCTTTCTGTTATTTATTTCACTGAACATTCATGGACTGAGCTGCAGCAATGCTGAAAGCGTCTTTGCAGCAGCACCTTGAATATGTCTTCCAATTCTATTTATTAACAGCAAAGGATACGTTAGATACTCTCTCTCATAACTCAAACGTTTTCTGAAAGATAATCATCAAGAGAAATTGCTGTAAACTAACCATTTGCTTTTTCAAGGGTGCAAGGATTATCAGCCAACTTAAATTTAATGCACCAAAATCAATGAGGAAAAAGACATCAAGAAGTTCCCTAAATCACTACAAACTAGAGTTGTTTGTTTAGAATATCTTTAACTAGAGCCTTTTTTTTTTTTTTTTTGGTCTTGTGAAGCAATGGTAACTATGAGGTAACTCTAATTTTCCATCTTTATGAACTTAACCCATTGGTGGAGGGTAGGCTGGTGTTGATTCAATTTCTCCAGGTGTGGTGAAAAGCTTTAGACTCAAACATTTAAAAAAATTGCATAGAGGAAAGGTAAGGGTCATAATTTATATTTATATATGATTAATTTTTTTTTTTTTTTTTTTTTTTTTTTTTTGAGACGTAGTCTTGCTCTGTCGCCCAGGCTGGAGTGCAGTGGCGCAATCTCGGCTCACTGCAAGCTCCGCCTCCCAGGTTCACGCCATTCTCCTGCCTCAGCCTCCAGAGTAGCTGGGACCACAGGCACCCCCCACCACGCCTGGCTAATTTTTTGTATTTTTAGTAGAGACGGGATTTCACCGTGTTAGCCAGGATGGTCTCGATCTCCTGACCTCGTGATCCACCCACCTCGGTCTCCCAAAGTGCTGGGATTACAGGTGTGAGCCACCGCGCCCGGCCTATATATGCTTTTTAGTAGATTTTTTGGCACATAAATTCTGACATTTAATCAAAGTTACTTTTCAGGGTGAAGCTTTTGCCTGCTTAGGCCAAGGCCACCAGTATCCGTACACCTCCCCCAAATTCAGCCTTGCAGGGGCTGGAAAATGCCAACACCAAAGAGCTACATGTGGCCAGGCACATTGGCTCACATCTGTAATAGCAGCACTTTGAGAGGCCGAGGTGGGTGGATCACCTGAGGTCAGGAGTTTGAGACCAGCTTGACCAACATGCTGTAACCTCGTCTCTACTAAAAATACAAAAATTACCCATGCATGGTGGTGCATGCCTGGAATGCCAGCTAGTTGAGAGGCTGAGACAGGAGAATCGCCTCAACCCCGGGAGGTGGAGATTGCAGTGAGCTGAGATCGTACACTCCAGTCTGGGTGACAGAGGGAGACTGTCTCAAAAGGAAAAAAAAAGAGATACTCATGCTTTCCTTCTTCCTTCCCCATTCCTCTGCAACATCTGATGTTTGTGGAAGATGACTCAAATCATCTCCAGGCTGTTGCTTGTGGGTTTGAAACTCTGGGAGTCTCCTTTCTTTTAATTTCTCTTTCTCTTCCTACCAGCTAAAGAGCTGAAACCAAAGAGAAAGACATTCTTTTTGTTCGTTAATTTTAATGAGTAAAGGGATGGTGGGGCGGAGGTGAAGGGGAATTAGGGCTTCTTTAAGCAAAATATACTGTTAAATGAATTGCAGGGTTTTGCAGTTGTGGGATGGGAAGCCCAGTGGTTACTGAAGTTACACCTGGGTTGGAATTCTAGCTTTGCACTTAATAGCTTTGTGACCTTGGGGAAGACATTTAACTTATTTAAGCCTCAATTCACACAGCTGTAAAATGGGCTTAAAAAGGAATAACGACCTAATGATGTGGTGCTGGAGTAAACCAGGCAATGCATGTAAAGCAGTCACTATAGTACCTGACACAAAGTAAGTGCTCAGTCAATGTTTGTGTTATCATTTTATTGTTCCAGCTGTAGTCTTTTCCTGATTCTTTCTTGTGACCACAGCACCCCAAAGTTTTTGAGTTATCTTGGACCTGACTGGACCCAGCAGGGAATCTATTATCATGGATAAATGAAAAAAATGAATGAATAAAATTTACTGGTTTCCAAAGGAAAGCAGAGAATAGATTCAAATTTCAATTATTTAATAAACACCAAACACAACAATATACACTGAACCAAAGAAGTTGGATGGGATAAGGGGAGGTGTCTTTAAGAAGCAGAAGACCCTCACTGTCTTCATTACTCCCTTCTCCAATGCAGCTCTGGCCACATACTCTACAGAATTTTTTCCCTTGGCTCCCACTATATTCAAATCTTATGATACTAAAACTTTTAGGCAGCTCAAAGGCAGTAAGTCCAAAACTAAATTCATGATCAGCTATTGTGCCCTGCCACTGCTCTCCTAGTGCTCCCTATCAACTACCCAACTAATTGCTCAAAAGAAACATTGAGAGTCATTCCTGACTTCGCTTTGGGTTCCTGGCTGGTAAAACTGGACAGGGAACACCAGCAGTGAACTAAGTTTGGGGGTACATTCCCAATTTTGGTTATGAGCACTCAAAAAATGAGAAAACCTTTTGATGTTCAACTTAATGGGAATCTGGAGCTTGCAAAAGAATTCTTAGCTAGGTGATAAATGCAGCTATAATTGTGAATATGCTCATTTAAAAGAAAGGCATACATATATATTAAGACCAGAAGAGGGCCCAAGAATAAACCTTGAAGGACTCCATGTTTAATGGCTGGATGGCAGAAGAGATGTGCCTGCAATGCATAGTAGAGAAAGTAGCCAAAGAAATGAAAGGAAAACCAGAAAGTGTATCAGGGAAGCCAAGGGGAAGAAAATAAAAGGAGAGAGAGGTGTATGGCATTTAATGCTGCTGAAAAGGCAAAATTGGGACTAAAAAATGTCTATGGATGTTCTGGCAAATGCAGGTTGTCTTAGTCTGTTTTGTGTTTCTATAATATAATACTCAAGGCTGAGTAATTTATAAAGAAAAGAGGTTTATTTGGCTCACAATTCTGGTGGCTGGAAAAGTCCAAAATTGGGCAGCTGCATCTGATAAGGGCCTCGTGCTGCCTTCACTCATGGCAGAAAGCAGAAGTGGAAGTGGATGTGTGCAAAGAGATCACATGAAGAGAGAGGAAATCTTAAATTCTAGTCCCAAGAGTTTAGGTTGGATATATGGGCTAAGAGGATCCACTGCACTTTTATCTTCTGCCCCCATCATCTCCTGGAAAAGGTTTTGCCAAGGTTTCTGTTGACCTCTGCTATGGTTTGGATGTGGTTCCCATGATAGCAGATTGTTAAAAAGAGTCTGACTGCTGTCATGGTAACTAATCCATTCCTGCACAAGGGCATCCATCTATTCATGAGGGATCCACCCCCATAACCCAGACACCTCCCATTAGACCACATCTTCCAACATCAACACAGGGGGGATCAAATTTCAACATGAGTTTGGACAGGGGGTGGGTCTAGAATATAAAACTCTTTCACAATTGTTCCTCAAATTATTTTCAAGTTAAGCTTTCATTTATATTCTTCAAAATGTCTCTGCCTCAACTGTGCTAGTTCCTTCCTTGGTTTCTTTCTCTATTCTACTTCATACCCCTCCTTGATTCTCTCTCTGCCAATCATGCCCATGAAATACCTTCATTAGCTGGGAGAGGCTGCAGTCAGAAGCATTTGCAAGAAGAAAAATCTTTAAACCAAAATTTTATGAGTTTTGCAAAAGGATATGGGTGAGAATGGAAGATATTGCTCTCTTTAGTCTTAGCGGTGGTTAAGAAGAAATTTTTGCATTGGGATCACATATAATCAGCACTGCTGAATCAGTACAAACAATTCTATTGATGATTTGAATCATAATATGCTGGTGGTTGTTCACAAAATTCATGAAGAGGCTGAATGAACTCGAGCTCATTTGAATTTGTTCAGCCACAATCAATAGTCTCCCATTTAGTGACAGATGAAACAGGGTGGAAGGCTTTTGTCTTCATTTTACAGATGAGGAAACTGGGGACTGCTCTTCTTTAGCATTTTATAGAAATGGTTAATTCTAGTGAGAAATGTCCGGCCTTTGTCACTAAGGATACCTAGATTAAAATACTATTGATACCATGGATTCAACTGGAGGACTCTGGGGGTCAGGTTGACTTATAACAGGTATTCAGTAGTTATTCGTTTCTGTTCCCTTCCCTTCCTCCTCTTTAACTTTTGAAATCCCAGTTAGAAAAAACAACCGGCCACTGTGCAGGGATATGCTGAGCCCGAGAGTGGCAGGAAGTGACAAACTTTAGGGGGGTCTCAGCCTCTCACTCAAACGCATACTTTTAGAACTGTCTCTATCTTCCACATATAGTATTGAAAAAAAGTGAGAATTAGAACTCATGACTTATATTTCTGTCTCCAGGGCCCTTAGCATAGCACCCAGAACTTGACGGATGACCCAAGACCCAAAGGTTAAAAGAGCAGATTAAAAACACCCCGGCTAAAACCCTCTGCATGACCTGAGACAAATAACAGAAAACATGGCAACTGTATTTGCTGAGCCATTTAGGGCTGGAAATGTTGTAAGAACTAAAATAAAACAAAACAAAGAACCAAAACCAAATCAAACAAACAAGAAACCAAAAAAAGTAGGCATAAAGCCTTCTGTAAAAATATAAATGCTTAACTGTAACCGTTCAAACACATATACACATACAAAAATTCACTGTGTATTTCCACTGAAAACCCTAAAGATTCACAAGTGTTTATTTGTACTAATTTCAGAAATTTAATTTGATTTTTAAAGATTTCTTCATTTTTTTGAGAAGGTCACTAAATAAAGATTTTTTTTTTTTTTTTCAAAGTTATGCTACCTGGAAATATTTAAGATCACTCTAAATAGTAAACACCACATTTCAAACCTCATTTTATTTTAGTGATTCAGGTGTTCTTGACTCCAGGAACAAATGAGACCACAGGATCTTGGAGTGCACCCTGAAAGCCATCGGGCATGGACGGAGGCAGTGGGAGCCGCCAGCTGCCTTTGCAATTGACACGGTGACTTCAGCAAAAATGACATGGGAGCCTTGGCGTGATACTTTCAGAAATGGTCATTCACTGGAAAGCCATAAGATATCTTAAGTGTGTAGGTTCTGTGACTCTAGCTGCATGCTTTACGGACAAATGAGACTAAAGCTTAAAAATGCTTCCAAAGCCAATTATATCATTTAAGATTTCTAGCCTCCTCCTCACCACTGTCATAAAATGAAGAAAGGGACTTAATTTTTGCATCCCCTACTGACATTTTTACCCTACTGACATTTTTACAAGAGTCAGAGAAAATAAGTATCTTCCAGTTAATTTGGATTGTTTTTAAAAGAATGTAAGTTTCTTTTTTCTTCTAATATGTCAAGATCTGGAGAGTGTCGAACAAAGAAAACAAGAATCTGCTACAAACTGCCGATGAAGTGGGGAATCATAGATATGAAGTATACATTGGATTAGGTAAATGCCATATTGATAATATATGGTTATTTCAGTAAGATCCTTTTCCACCCTATTTCAGCTATAACAGTTCCATTTTTATCTGCTCGACGTCCATGGAAGATTTTGTTTGGATTTCGGGTTCAATAACTAAAGAAACATTTGAAAATCACTGTGCAAGAAAAATGTCTAAACCTACCAAAATAAAATTTACTGATGGCAAATGAACAGCCAACGTTTGGGTTGAAGAAGTCAGTAGCATAATGTACAGTAAAAATTGTAGCCCCAGAAACCAGCCTATGATATGACCTAAATAAAACTGTAGACTTAGAAGGGAAGGAGAGAAAACAAGGGGTTGGGGGAACTTTTAAAGTACCATGGATTTTTTTTTTCCACTTAAGAAATCCTAATTTTCCTTAGATTTTAATCATAGTATCCATTTCCCGCCAGTTGTTTTCACTGCTTTCCTCTACACTTTATATAGACTTATTGGGAAGTTTACTTCTGTTTATTTTAATTTATTTTTGTCCTACAATTTATCTCAGTTCCTTTTGAATTTGGATTCTGTTTATCTAGCTCAGATATTTGATTTATAAAGCTTTATGTATTTGCTCAAGCATCTAAGCCACCATTTGTAAAGGAAGACTCCAAAACTGTATAATAATGAAAATAACCATGTCATAATTTTAGACAACTCAGGATACAAAACATGCTCTTCAACTACTCCTTAATTTTTTGAAAGATTAATGATTTGTAAAACAGATATTCTGCAAAAGAGAGTATCTCAAAATTGAGAGAGGACATAGCAACAGGGTTATAAGATCTAAGACTCTTTGTGGAAGGATTAGTATATAACATCACACCTAGAAAAATAATGAAATTAATATAAACTTATATTTCTTATCTTTTAGAATCCCCTCAAATTTCCATAGTGTGGTCCCTCTCTCCAGAAAAATCTATATAGGCACATACTCTCATACACACATTTTCAGAAAATATTTATGACCTCCAATCCACCCACAGATAATGTGGGTGACCCCATATTATGAACTGAATTGTGTTCCCCAAAATTCATATGGTGAAGCATTAACCCCCAAAGTGACTGTATTTGGAGACAGAACCTTTAAAAAAGCAATTCACCTTAGGCAAGGTCATAAGGGTGGAGCCCTAATGCAGTAGGGCTGGTAACCTTATAGGAGACAGAGACACCAGGGGCATGCTTGCACAAAGAAGAGGCCACATGAGGACACGAGAAGACACCATCTGCTAGCCAAGAATCGAGGCCTCAGGAGAGACCAAACCTGCTGACACCTTGATCTTGGGCTTCCAGCCTCCAGATATGTGGGAAAACAAGTTTCTGTTGTTTAAGCCACCTAGTCTGTGGTCTTTTGTTATGGCAGCCTTAGCAGAACGATATACCTCATAACTGAAAGAACCATTTTCATATATAGAGAAGAGGGTGGTCAATTGTTGCTAACTGCAGGCCCCTGCTGTTCCACACCTGAACTGTTCTGTATAACAAAACAACGTAAGGGGCTCTTCCATGCAGTCATGCTGGGTGATGTTCTTATGTGAGAGTTTACCTAAGATCACAGAATCAGAAACTTCTAGAGTGAGGAGAATAGTTTGGGACAGGTTCTCACTGTCACCCAGGCTGGAGTGCAGCAGAAGGATCATGGCTCACTGCCGCCTTGACCTCCTGGGGCTCAGGTGATCCTCCCACCTCAGCCTCCCAGTAGCTGGGACTACGGCTGTTGTAGTTCCACCACAACATACCACCAAGCCTGGCTAATTATTACTACTATTATTATTTGTAGAGACGGGGTGTTGCCCAGGCTGGTCTCAGACTCCTGGGCTGAAGCAATCTGCCTGTCTTGGCCACCACGCTTGCTGGGACTACAAGCATGAGCCACTGTGCCTGGTCAAGAAGAGCCTATTTTTAAGTGCCTCACACAGCATCACAACTCTAACAATATCTTCCTTAGGAAACAAAATAATAAACACTTCATTAGAGTTACAATTGTATATTATCTAAGTCAGTGACTTAAATTGGAGGGGGGTGGGCAGAATCAACTCAATAGTCTACGAGTCAATATCTAAAAACAAAACAAAACAAAAGATGGAAAAGAAGAAAAAGAAGTTCGTGCTTCAGGTTGTGTTTGCAGATAAAACAAAGCAGAGACACCCTCACGATGTCCAGGACTTTCCCTCATGGTGGGATCTAACTGTTCAAGTACCCAGGGAAGAGTCTCATTTAAATAACTTAAGTTGTTTTAAATTTGTCATGATGCCTCTAGGATGCCCACCTGGGCCAACATGTCCACCTGAGGAGGGACCACTTTGGATGCCCCTCTCTGCTTCTGGCAGGTTACAGAAAGCTTCAGTACAACTGAGAATCAAGCACGTTCAACACCCTTTCCTCTAAGTCATGTTGCAAAGTGGCTTTCTTTGCTTTCCACATTTTCCCCAGATCTCTCGGTAATTACCAAGAACTGCTACTGCTACTTATTATTATTTTTGTTTATTGCTGTGTACTCCAACAGACCCACAAAAGGCAGGAACCCACCACTTTGAAAAGGCGCTTTCTCCCTGCACAGAAGGGAGCAAGCCTTTGAAGAGGAAACAGTCTGTGGGAGCTGAGTTCAAAGCACTCCCTGATAGTTAGGAAGTGAGAGAAGACTTCAAAAAGAGGAAGGGTCAGTCTTTGATGAATCTAAAAATTCAAAAGAATTTCTACTGCCAGCCTAACAGGGAGATTCTTTCACATTGTGCTGTAGGGAGAGGAGGTGGCATTTTTACTAACCCATGAGATTCAATGTAAACAAACCAAGACCAGTAACTTCGTGATAGGGGATTAAGTGTTGTTGGAGTGGAAGTTTCTGTTTAGTTTTAAGAATTTAAAAACAGTTTGAAATGCTTCCTTGAATTACACATTCTGAAAAACTGAAAATGATTTACTCTCCCTGTTTAAACATTTAGATTTTCAGTGCAAAAACTGAGGACTTCATAGAATAACTACACAGTAAATGCGTCCTTGGTGACCATCAGCTTATGATACATATTTTGTTTAGGAATAATCTGTTTATATGCACTGTGGGAGACAGTTAATGAGTTACTCATAGAGGAGGTATAAAACTCCTAACTTCTCTGCATGGCTATGCTGAAGACCAATTAACTGAAACATTTGTGCCAGGACCCCACCTTGAAATTTGGAAAGCATTTTTCATAGAATAACAATGGAATAAATAAATGTTGGTTAGAGGGATTTGGTTAGCATGATATTTGATATATTTTGGGTAAAATGGGTCTTACCGAGGTGGTAAGGTCAGAAACCTAACTTCATTGTTTGTATAAAGAAAATCATACTGAGTTCTTAGTTCCAACTGAGCAGGAAATTTTTAGAACATGACCCATTCAATACTTAGGAAATACCTATGGTTGTTACCAGGTGTGACAGACAGATTCTAAGACGCTTTCCAATGATTCCAAGTACTCGGTATTCATGCCCTCGAATGTGGCCTGGCCTAGCGACTTGCTTCTAACCTACAGAACATGGTAAAAGGGACAGGATGTCACTTCTACATTTAGGCTAGATAAGATTGTAGCTTCTGTTTTGCTAGCAAGTGTCCTCCCTTGGCTTTGATGAAGCAAACAGCCATGTGGGGAGGCCCACATAGCAAGAACTGAAGGGGCATCCTCTGGCCAAAAGCCAGCTAGAAACTGAGGCCCTCGATCCAACAGCCTTTGAAGAGCTGAAACCTGCCAACAGCCATGTGCACTTGGAAGCAGATCTTTCCCCGTTCAAACCCTCAGATAAGATGCCAATCCTGGCTGGTACTTTGATTGTACTTTGAAAGGCTCTAAAACAGAAGACCTAGCTAGGCCTGTCTGAAATCCCAATCTACAGAAATTGTGAAATGATAAATGTGTGTTGTTTTAGCTGCTAAATTTGTGGTGATTTGTTATGGAGCAAAACAGAAAACGATCTAACCAAATATAGATCATCTAACCATTCTGATCTTACTCATACATGTTTGGGTTAGCCCACAACCAGCTCAACAGGGCCCCTAATGTTGTTTCAGAGGAATTTTATGTACCTTCTTAACTTCTTAGCACATGAAGGAATTGGTGAAAAATTTCCCCACTCTTGGCCTCCCCCATATCCTCATTTTCCATTTATTCAATTACCCAGTATTTTGGATTCCTATGCTGCTGGCTGTTCCTGTACTGTGCATTAAGAGAAACTTGGACCCTCACGTCTGTAATCCCAGTACTTTGGGAGGCCAAGGCGGGTGGATCACCTGAGGTCAGGAGTTTGAGACCAGCCTGGCCAACATGGTGAAACCCCATATCTACTAAAAATACAAACAATTAGCTGGGTGTGGTGGCACACACCTGTAATCCCAGCTATTCGGGAGATTGAGGCGGGAGAATCACTTGAACCCAGGAGGTGGAGGTTGCAGTGAGCCGAGATCGCGCCATTGCACTCTAGCCTGGGCAACATGAGTGAAACGCTGTCTCAAAATAAAAACAAAATGAAACAAAACAAAAAAGACAAGAGACCCAGTGGTAAGACCACCCTCAAGTCTGGCAGAATGGATGGTACTCACATAAATATCTGCTTTCCAAGAGACAAATAAGTGATACACAAAAGGGGCAAAGCGGCATGAAAATTCTGAAAGGAAGAATTACTATCTGGGGCATGGAGTTTGACAAAGCTTTGGAGATGAAGAAATGGAGCATATCAATGGAGAGAAGATGTAATGGGATTTATTTGGGAAACAATAGTTTGCTTCATTTAAAGCAAACAAAAGGGAAGGCAGATTGCCTTTCTTATCCAGTGTGTAGATGTAGATGGTGGGAGGAAGAACAGTGAAAAGAATGATAAAAGGTCAAGAACCAGGATAGGACTCAAAAATGGCCAGAAAAGTTGTAGCTTGAAAGTGCAGTGCCATTTGGGGCCAGAGGAATCTAGGTACACAGAACCCGAAAAAAACAGCAGGCCAGTGAATGTATTTATTCATTCAGCAAATAGGTATTAAGCACCTGTAATAGGCAGCACAGTGCTGTTCTCACAGAGCTTACAGCCCAGTGATCTCAGAAGGCTAAGCCATGCTATCCCAGGCCCAAATTTGAAGAGTTCAATTTAGTTTGCAAACAGTGTCAGGTGCGCTTGTTCTCAAGATAAGAGCTCTGGAGACTTCTATGGGTCAGTTAAGTAAGTATGTGAATTAATTTCTTAGGGCTGTTCTAAAGATGACCACAGCTTGGGTCACTTAAAACAACTATCGGCTGGGCGCGGTCGCTCACTCCTGTAATCCCAGCACTTTGGGAGGCTGAGGCAGGCAGACCACCTGAGGTCGGGAGTTCGAGACCAGCCTGGCCAACATGGAGAAACCCCATCTCTACTAAAAATACAAAATTAGCTGGGCATGGTGGCACATACCTGTAATCTCAGCTACTCAGGAGGCTGAGGCAAAAGAATTGCTTGAACCCAGGAGGCAGAGGTTGCCGTGAGCCAAGATTTCACCATTGCACTCTAGCCTGGGTGACAAAGCAAGACTCCATCTCAAAAACAACAACAACAACAACAATCAATCAATCAATCAATCAATCAATGTATTCTGTCACAGTTCTGGAAGATAAAAACATGAAATTAAGGTGTTGGCAGGGCTGCAGTCCCTCCGAAGTCTCCAGGGGGAGAATTCTTGCTTGCCTCTTCCAGCATCTAGAGCAGAGGTGTCTAATCTTTTGTCTTCCCTGGGCCACACTGGAAAAAGGATTGTCTTAGGCCACACATAAAATACACTAACGGTTGCCGATGAGAAAAAAATAAATTGCATAAAAACAACCTCTCATGATATTTTAAGAAAGCATACAAATTTGTGTTGGGGTGCATTCAAAGCTGTCCTGGGCTGCACGTGGCCCATGGGCTGTGGGTTGGACAAGCTTGATCTAGAGGCTGCTGGAAGTCTTTGGCTTGTAGCCACGTCACTCCAATCTCTGTCTCTGTGGTCATCCTGCCTCTTCCCCTGCTCAATGTGTGTCTAACTTCTCTCTGCCTTTCTCATACAAAGACACCTGTGATGGCATTTGGGGCCCACCCAGGTAATCCAGAATAAACTCCTCTCAAAATCCTGAACTTAACTGTATCTTTTTGCCACATATGTGAATAATCACTCTTTTGCCATAATAGGTTATATTTATAGGTTCTGGAGATTTACATGTGGACATATTTTTTATTAAAAATGTTTAGATTTCAATATAAACTACTCATAGGAAATCCTTTGAGATTTATAACTTGCCCATTGTCATTTTAGTTATCCCATGCTCAGATCAGAGTAACTGGCATGAAAACATTTAAAACGTAAAAATCATGTAATTCTTTCAGGAGATTCCAAAGAAGAAAGGTGTGGAATAACATAAAGAGCTGCTTCCTATTCCAGGGCCAGGCTTGAGAAGGAAAAAAGACACAGGTGATCACAATCATGGAGAATAGCGATTGAGCCTTAGGGCCCATGCACCTGCTGGGCCAAGACAGGGGACCATGCCTGGGCTCAACCAGCAGGGGTGCCGATGTGGTCTGCCTTGCTCCAGACAGGCCACCACACTTAGAGGCCCCATGATGCCTGCCACACATGCAGTTTCCTTTTTCTAGATTTCTTATGCATGGCTTGCCATGGCTGTACATCTCAGTGTTCCACTTTCCTGGTCAAAGCCAGCTGGACAAAGAGCCAGGACTTGATCCAAAGACAGCCTTCTGTAGGCAGGCAGCGGCCCCTAGGGTGACCTGTTTGAATCACTACATGCCCAATGGAGGTGCATAATATGGAATTATGACTGGTGACCCAAATAACATTCTTTTGTTTAGAGGCTTTACATATGAAACACACATAGGGCATCAGCAAACATAGGGGGGTTGAAGCAAAAGACATAAGAAGGAAGTAGACACAGAAGCCAGGAGATAGTAGAGGCTCTGAGTAACACAAACTATGCAGGGGAGGGGTTGTCTGTAACAGTGGAGAAACCATGTACTGGTAGTGCAGTAGGAAGTCCATTCTGGAAGAGAAAGGAGCAGAGATGGGAGAGCTAAGTGTTGAACTGGGGAGGCTATCAGAATTGCTATTCCGTTTCCAGGTCTACTGTTAGATGAAAGGAACTACTGTCCTGTCCTGGCCATGACAATGAACAATGTTCACCTCTCCACAAGGCCTGGCTCTGAGGTGCCTGGCTGGTTTCATGTCCATGCATCCCCCTAATAGGTTCATATTAACTTCAGTAACCCAAGCTTCTTTCTTTCCCACAACATGAAAGGACTTAAAACCCAGACAGCATATCCAGTATTGTCGTCGAGGAATGCTTAATCACTGATGATTCCATCACTATGTTACTGACAGTGTATTGAGGAAAGAGCTTCAAACCAACCTTTTGTCCCCACAGAAGATGTACAAGTCAAAGGACAACTCCATACCTGGATGTAGCTTTAGGATTTTCTTCTGCTGTGGTCATTAACATCTCAGGTGAAAACACTGTAAAAACTGCAATGTATTTACAAGTGACAATCAAATTACTTTGTGGTAAACTTACTCTAATTTTTAACATATTCATCCTACATAATTATATACTTTACTTTTAATTAACACAAACGGCCCCTCTTACAAATCGAAATTAAATATAAGTGGGGGTTGGTCATTTCATTTCCCTCTGAAGAATGAACCTGCCCACAATGCTGAAAACTAGTATAAGGTGACAGGGTTGTTTTGTTTCAATTTTTTTGAAAAATGTTTAAAATGGCATAATTTCTGATTTATTATGTTCTTGACATTTGCTGTGCTTCAAGATCTCCTGTGGGACTTTTAAAAATATGGTTGCTCATGCCTTACTCTGAGATTCTGATGAAGGAGAAATTCAGCTAACTGATGGGGTTGCATAGGAAGTGGAGGACGAAGCACACCTAATTTTTGCCTTGATTCAATAAGTATTCAGGCAACTGAATTCATAGAGCTTGACTCCTGGCTCAGGATGAGCTGGCCTTTTACATCAGCAAAGCCGATCTGTGGGTGGGAGATGTCCGCCCCTTTGGGTTTCATCAATGGTCCCTCTCTGTTTGCAGTGGTTACCCAGAAAAGCTGTTCTCTGAGGGTGGTGGTGATGGGGGTGTTAATCTCCTCCCACTACTGGCAAAACCATCGAGGCCTGACGAGCAACTGAGACATGGTCTTCAAAGCAACAAGCTATAGCTTGGTGTCTCTAATTACACCCTATATTTGAGGGTACTGGAGACAGCCTCCTGAGACATAAAACCGTGCCTTCAAAAATATGGGAGGAAGCAAGGCCCTTATGTGTTCCATTGTGACGTAGTCTATGCAAACAGTGGCAAACCCTAGCTCTATTTCCATACTTAGGGCACATGACTATCAATATCCTCCATTGTCTTTAAATTTACTTGCAGATATTGGTATGTACTGGTAGGAGTTTTCTGTTTTTTCCCTGCAGAAATAATGCAGAATTATTAGCCCCATGGATAATATTATTTTCAAGGTTCATAAAAACTCCATTGACTCTCAATAGTCATAAGACACTCCCAGGAGACCACAAAGGAGTACTTTTGAGATAGATACTGATGCTCAGCATGGCTCAGTTTGCCAGAGGCAGAATCCAACATGGGTTATTAGCACTTCATCCATGAGAAGCAAGAGCCTTTTAGACAGTGTTCAGTGAGGATCTCATGTTTTTGTAAGGAAAAACCAGACGAAAATGGAAAGATGAAGACCTCCTGAACCATATCCACCCAGATTCAAACCAGGTCCTAACATTTACCAGCAGTTAGTCTGATTTCAGCAGAGTCAATGAACCTATTTTTAGGCAGCAAGGATAAATGTTTAGAGATCCCAGAGAAGGGCTGCCTGGTTTAGAATCCTGGCTCTCTCATGTACCAGCAAGGAGTTCTTAGGCAAGTTTCTTAACCTTTCTGTGCTTCAGTTTCTTCCTCTATCAAATGGGAATAATATTAACAGTGAAGAATAAACTTGCCCAAGGTGATGTCTGGCCATTTCCCTTGGCTACTGGAAGGTTCCCTATAGGCCCTTAGAATGTCCTGGCTGGTAGAAGTGTCTTTGTTTGCTAGGGCTTTAGCCACCAGACAGTCTTAACAGTGATTTATGATGGGGGCTTTAAACCAAGAGGTATTAGTTCTGCCTCCAGACATAACTGGAGACTAAAAGTCAGCGATGTGGGTAGTATGTGATCAAGTCCCCCTAAAAATTTTGGACACCCTTTGGGAGGCCGAGGCGGGCAGATCACGAGGTCAGGAGATCGAGAGCATCCTGGCCAACATGGTGAAACCCCGTCTCTACTAAAATACAAAAAATTAGCTGGGCATGGTGGTATGCACCTGTAGTCCCACCTACTCAGGAGGCTGAGGCAGAGGAATCACCTGAACCCGGGAGGCAGAGGTTGTGGTGAGCTTGCCCCACTGCACTTGAGCCATGCGACAGAGCGAGACTCCATCTAAAAAAAAATAATAAAAAATAAAATAAAATAAGATCTTGGACACCAAAGCCCAGGTGAGCTTCCCTGGTTGGTGATATTCCATCCATATTATCACACAGAGTCACAGAGAGGAGTTAATGCCATATAACTCCATGGAGACAGGACAACTGGAAGCACCACATCCGAGCCCCTTCCAGGCTCTGCTGTATGAGCCTCTTCCCTTGGCTGACATTATTCTGTATCCTTTTCCTGTCATAAACCATAGCCATGAATATAACAGCTTCCAGTGGGTTCTATGAGTCCTTTTTTTCTATTATATCTTTGAAGCTGAGAGTGTTTTTGGGAACCCCTGAATTAGCAATTGGTGTGAAGTGAGGACATTATTCCTTCTAATTTCACAGTTGGTTCTTTTGTTCATAGTTGGCTAAACCTTTTGCGTTCTCTCACTGGCTGTTGAGAGGATTACATGAGTTTTTATATGTAAAACACATAGAACATTACATGGTATGTAAGTGCTCAGTAAATGTTGGCTATTATTTTTATGAACTCCACACACAAACATTTACTTATTCAATGCAAATTTCTGTGGTGAATGGCTCAGGCAGATTGTCTCATTTAATTCTTGACGTGGTTTGGCTGTGTCTCCACCTAAATTTCATCTTAAATTCCCACGTGTTGTGGGAGGGACCCGGTGGGAGGTGATTGGATCATGGTGGCAGGTCTTTCCCGTGCTGTTCTTGTGATAGTGAATGGGTCTCATGAGATCTGATACTCGTTTATAAGAGGGAGTTTCCCTGCACAGGCTCTCTTCTTGCCTGCTGCCACCCATCTAAGATGTGACTTATTCCTCCTTGTCTTCCAGGATGATTGTGAGGCCTTCCTAGCCACGTGGAACTGTAAGTCCATTAAACCTGTTTCTTTTGTAAATTGCCTGGTCTCAGGTATGTCTTTATCAGCAGTGTGAAAACAAATGAATACAATTCCTAACTAACTGTAAGAGGAAACTGAGTGAAACTTAGAGGGCTTCAGTAGTTTACCTAAGTTGAGTCAATTAGAAGCAGAAGTGAGGCCCTGAACCAAGCCTGTCCCACCCACAACCCAGGATGGCTTTGAATGTGACCCAAAGTGAATTTGTAAACTTTCTTAAAACGTAAGGAGATTTGTTTTGCAACTTTTTTTTTTTTAAAGTTCAACAGCTATTGTTAGTGTTATTGTATTTTATATGTGGCCCAAGATAATTCTTCTTCCAATGCGGCCCAGGGAAGTCAAAAGATGGGACAACTGTGCCCTAAACCCTGATCTCTGTGACCTGAACACACACCCATATGTCTTCAAAGCCTCTGCTTTTAGCTGATAAGCTACACTGCCTCATGAAATACCTCTGCTGAAGGAATTCACCAACTATGCATTGCTGTAAGGATTACAGATGATGTTTGCAAGCTCCCAAGGAAAGTGTTCAATAAATGAGAGCAAAAGTCATCAAGTTTCCAGTGTTTTTCCCTGCAGGATAGAAACACTGAAATGATTCTGTAGGAAAAAGCTGGATGAAGAACCTCACTTTTGGGACTACTTCAGCACCCTCATCCCAAACTTGTTTATTTCTTTTCAAAGCAATTATCATTCTGTATGACTGCAGCTTTGGGAGGTGCAATATTTATTCTTGATTGGATTTTTGTACTGACATATGAAATGAATAAACATTTCAGTTTCTGAATTAGAGTGTATCAAATTCCATTATAGTATCAATAAAATGAAAGAAGCAGTAAATTTAGTGCAGAGCCTCAGGGGAAAAAAATCAAATCACCATGAAACTCTACACACTCAAAATCTTCTCTGGAAGCTGTGTTGCTTTTTCCTTTTGTATACTTCTGTATTTGTTAAAAAAGAAAATCAGACTTTGGATAGTGGTAGCACTTTCCACTGAAATAAACTGAATAATACCTTTCCATCTACCTTGAATGGTTGTTGTAAGTATCAAATGATATAATGTATGTGAGAGAAAGTGTTTTGCCAACTGTACTCTACTAATATAAGAGATTATTATAATATTAACTTGGGTAATGTTCAATGTTTTCCTGAATAAACGGAGAAACCTTGTTCATTAAATGGGCTTTGAGAAGGCTGACCCACCCTTTCCCAACTAAAAGAGACAATGGCTGCTGATCCTTAATGATGCTAATTTAGTGACAGGGATATTACAGATTTGTTTTTCTTCTTAGAAGGTTAAACTGTTATTCAAATGAAGGATTGAGCATAGTTCCTTCTTAGAGTAGCTATTTAAATATAATGACCTCTCAGAGAGTGAAGGTAAGTTCAAGTGCTTTGGGTTGTGAGAAAGGCTTTAGTGGTAACATAGCTTTGAGCTTGTGAACTCCAAGCTGAATTTATATATTTTTCAAAAAGAGAGGAATTAACTTGATAATATAACATATCATAAAACATCTGAGAAGACACTGAGATCCCAGCACTCTTCTAAAGAGCCTGCACAGGCAGCACCTCTTTGCAGCTAAATCAGCTCTCCAGCCTATACACTGATGCTCACAGTGTTTTGTTTATGAAACTTCAGAGCAAACCATTGGAGGTGAAAGCCTTCTCTTTGCTGTATCTTCTGCTACAAGTATATGGTGCATTCTCAGCACTGACATTATTAAAGCCCATACCCATGTGATCCATTTAGTACATTATCAGAGCCTACTCAGTGTGCTGTGAATTCATGCAGCCCTTGGAATAATCTCATGGCCCCCAAGGGGTCTACATACCTCAGACAGAATTTTTCTGAAGAAAAATCCTTAACTTCTTACCTAGCAATCAAAGAGGTCAATGTCTTGACCTGAGGCTGCCCCCTCAACCTCTTGCTGTTCCTCCACTCAACCCCTAGGCTGGGGAAGCACCTGCAGTCTGTGCCAATTACAGCCTCCACCCCTTGTCCACCTTGATTGATAAGTGAACGCCCTCATCCTTCCAATCTCATCCATGTTCATTTCCTCCGGGAAACACTCCATACCTCCTTCAGGAACAGAGAGTTATTCCTCCTTCTGTCTTCCAGTACCATTTAACATATACACTCTATCATTTTATCTCACAATGTGATAACTGCTACTGGGTACGATTCCCTCAACTACCTGTCAGCTATTTGAGGGCAGTTGTTATGCGTACTCATCTTTGCATTACTAGTGCTGACCAGAGAAAGTAAATAGGTTTCAACTCTTGACCCAGCTGACATGGCTTGAGAGGACCTGCCTGAAACACTGAGGTGAGGATTTTGATGGCAAATCCAGGCCTGGCAGGAAAGAGTGCTGTGATGGATTAGCTACGTCTGTATTGGGAGCAGGAGGGGAGATGAGGTATGAGTGACGCATCTGCAGTCTTCCCATAGAGATACGTGCTTGATAATGTTAGGATATGTTTTCCTATTTCACTCTCAGTGGTAGTATGGCAGTTCAGGGCAATACTTCCGAACCATAACCAGGTGACAACACAGAGTTCCTTTTCTTCTTGATCAATTCATCAAAAGTCTCCTTCCTCTACTGTCCTATATATAGCAATTCTTTAACACTACCTATGTTACCACTGTCTACTGCCAAATAAAATGTACAAGTTAATGTGGGGTGACTTAAGATCAGATATCTTGAAAGATGAGATGTCACCTGGTAAAAAGATTCCGGGCATTTTTTGTAGTCTAGGATACTTTATCGGGTTATTTTTAACTGGGAGGCTATTCAATGAAAAAAATAAAAGGCTAGGGTTCCAAGCAAGTGTATAATTACGGGAAGCACCTTGCTAATTCCAAGAATGTATGGGCTTCCTTTTTTTTTTTTTTTTGAAACTTCTCTTAGTGTTATTTTCATAATTTCATTTGGCATAGAAAGAATATCACTCCTGATGATGCATCCTAGAATTATTTGTCTTTTATTGCCTTCTTGAATTGTTTTAGATAAGTGGTGAATGTCTTAGTATAATCCACCTCTGCATGGAATAAGGTTTTAGCACCTACATACACAGCTGCAAATGTTCCCACATCATCAACTGATTATTTATCAAGTACTGGAAAGAAGCTGGACCAAGGATTTTTTTTTCTAAAAGGAAGAGACTGAATTTATATAAGCCTCGTGGAGTATGAAAAATACCTTCTAGCCTGATCTCAGGAACCAGCTCTATCTGCCCACAAACATTTTGTAGATCTAGGATGGAAATAATGTTGGCAGAACCCAATAACTCTAGTGGGTCATTCATATAGGCCATCAGATAGGCACTAGGCTCAGTAACAGCACTTCACCTTTTACAACCACATGCAACCTGGGATAAGGGAGACAAATACCCCAGGACCAGCAAGGGCTGTCCGTAGGGGCATATCCGCAGCCATGAGTAGCATGCACTTCCTGCAGAGATTCATGAAACATTATTATTTGTATAAAATGGAAGTGTTCCGTGTCAGGCTAATGGATGCTAAGTTTATCTTTCTTGGATTTTCCAAGCTTAAAAAAAAAAACTAATTTAGATTTATCTGTAGGTGTCATCTTTCTAAGACTTCTTGGACACATGGTATGGTGACTTAGCATGTGGATTTAGGATTCTCCTAAGCACCTCCATAATGGCATCGGGTCACTAACTCTAACAACGTGGCTGCATCAAAACAAGCCATGATTTAGAATTAGGCAGAAATGGATGTCGATTCTGGCTCTGCCAATCACTAGCTATGAGATTATGGTCAAGTGATTTTACCTCTTTGAACTTTGATTAACTTTTTCCATCTGAAAAATGGGGATAATTCCCCCTTCCCCATATAGTTGTGGGCATTAAACAAAGTTACATATAAAAACTGCCATACAGTAGAATTTCAAAAAGCACAGCTATTTTATTATTATGGTTATTGATATAAATATGTTATCATGTCCATTAATTTGAGCTTGGTCATGAAATATAAGTGGCTTGGGTTCTATTTTCCTCATATTACATAGCAACCGTACCACTCAGTCTTCAGTTTGTTTTCTCTTGACAATGATTAGAATCCCTTGTGTTGTTCCTAAAATTTGGCTGCGTTCTTGCTTCTCCTGGCCTGAGGATAACTTCTCCTTACACTGCTATTGCTCATGCTCATTCTAAGCCCTTCTCCCTACTACTTTTCCTCTTTATCCTGGAGTAGGAGATGTGTCAAAGAGATCAAAACACAGTTGTGTGACTTAGGGATACACAGGTTGAGTATCACTTATCCAAAATGCTTGGGACCATAAGCAATTTGAATTCTGGAGTATTTACATGCACCTAATATCTTGGCAATGGGACCCAAATCTAAACATGAAATTCATTTATTTTTTATATATGCCTTATACACATAGCCTGAAGGTAATTTTACATGATATTTTAAACAATTTTGTGCATAAAACAAAGTTTGTATTAGGTACCTCCATGTGAAATTTTCCACTTGGGGTATCCTATCAGTTCTCAAAAAGTTTTGGGTTTGGGAGCATTTCAGATTTTAGGTTTTCAGATTAGGGTTGCTACTTACATTGCTTAAATGCTCTGTGCTTTTGTTTCCTCACCTATAAAATAGGGAGGAAAACAGAACCTACCCATAGGGTTGTCCTGAGTATTAAATGAGTTGATGTTTGCAAATTCCTTAGAACAGTGCCTGACACACAGTGAGCACAGTGGAAGTGTTAAATAAAAATGAAATGAAATACAAAGTGAAGCTTTTGATCGGAAGTGTAACAGTAGGGCTGCATGGAAATGAACTCTTTCCCTAGCTACTTTCCTTCTATCTCTTAATGCCTCGTCACAGAAGTGGTAAGATGATGACAGCCAAGTCTGAGTTTGGACCTGAGGGAAAAGTTGTCAGGAAAGTCTGGGTTGAGTCAGGGATATAGGCCAAGGGGCAAAAGGGCTCCACACAAGTCTAAAACAGTTCAGTCTTGCTCACCAGGGTCAGGGTTTTCACATAGGGGTTTGGGATAGTTGTTCGCTGAAACAGCATTTCTCAAGGACTCCCAGGGCTTGTTTCTTTTAGGGGCTGTCTTGAGCCTTTGTTAAAAGTGACTTTAACATTTAACTTGTGCCCAGCACAGGATCAATTGTAAAGGCTATGTTTTATGGCTTTATTTGTTGTCGTTGATTTTTTTTTTTTTAGTCAGACCACTTTCCTAATGCCCTCTGCTGATGGATAGAGATTCTCCAGCTAGCCTCACAAACATCAGGTCAATGTTTGTAAAGGAAAATCTATAGAAATCTGAGAACTTCTCCACAAGCTAAGAGCAAACAGGAATGTGTATCATTTCCATCTGAGGAGTAACTAACTCTTCATGATGGTCCTTTAAGTCAGATACTCATAGAGTATGGTCTGCAGACTGGTGGCTGGCCATTGGTGTAGATTCACGGAAAGGTAAGTACAGGAATTGAGAGTAAACACTTGAAGGATTTTTAAAGCCACTTTCCTATTGAATCCAATAAAAAATGTTGGCCCTGAATATTGTTTGGTTTTTTAAAAGATTTATTTTCCTAGTAATTAATTTTTTATTATATTTGGTAAAAATTTTGGTTCATGACAGACTGAAAATTTTTTAAAAACCAAAAAACCCAAATACAAACAAATGCTCCTTTACCAGTGATAACGTTAATTGTTGGGAAAATTCCACTAGTCATTGGTCCAGAGGGAAGGAGCAAAGATTGCATGATGTGCTCGATCTATGATCTTATACCTTCATGATCCTAGGCAGAACAGGGTGGCTATGGTTTATATGTTTTATGTAGAAATATGAAAAAATCCTTTTAGAAGTCCCAGCTATTATCTTGCCATGTTAAGATCAACAGACTTGCCACATGTAACTTCTCCAAGCTAAACTTTCGTCATATGTAACATAAAAAAGTTATACTTAATTTCTAGGGTTCTTCTGAAACTCAAGTAGTCAGCACTTGTATAGCACTCTCTATTTGCCAGGGCTTATTGTAATGTGAAACTACACCACCTATACTCATTTCATCCTTACAACAATCCTTAGAGATATTCACTATTTTAATTCCTATTCTGTAGATGAGGAAACTAGGGCATAGAGGGGTTAAGTGACTTGCCCAAAGTAAAACAGTCAGGAAGCAATGCAGCTGAGATTTAAACCTAGGAGGTCTGGCTGAAGAGTCTGTTCCTTCACTGCCTATGTCATACTCTTTTTCATAAACGGTTTCAATAAATGTTTGCTCTCGGCTCATTTATTCTCTTTGTCCATTTTAGATGGGCTTAGGTAATAGTGAAATTCTACCTGGAACCTCTAGTGTTCAATATATCTAATTACAGGGAGATATTTCGCCTCTGCTTTTCTGCCTGTTGCCACATTTCACAAGTTCCAGTCAGGTAAAACATCCTGAGCCAGATGTGGTTAATATAATGAAACCAGGAGACTACGGGATGAGTCTTAATTGTCTATGTGGCCAACACATAGGCCACCCTCTGCCAAACTCCTCACTTCATTTATTTGATCACCCAATTATCCACAATCCACATTTTGAACGTGGGCCATGTATCAGGTCTTGTGATAGGGCACATGAAAGATCAAGACACACATCTTAATGTAAAGAGGGAGAAGTTTACTAGGTAAGGTAGACTTATAAACATGGATGTGGAAGTGGGAAGATGAGAGGGAAACAAGATTGTGTGGTGAAAGAGGTGGGAGAGAGAACACACGGTCCTTCCTACATTCTTTAGGGGCTGCTGTTCCAGCCAGTGGTGGCCCCTCGGCTCATCGACAAGCAGCCGGATACAAGTATCCACCATCTCCTCATTCTGAAGCCACAGCCACAGTCTCATCCAACAAAGGAAATGAGCACAAGATTTTTGAGTGGCAGTGTTAGCATGGGTTCTGTGGGTCCTGAACGTTTTACCACTAATATCTGCTCAAAAACATTCAGAGGACTTTCACTTCTGTTATGAAATTTCACAGGACTTGAGTGCCCTTTTCTTACATTTCAATTCTGAATGCCTCTTTTCTTCCTTCAGGGGCCACACCAAATGTCATTTCCCCTATACATCCTCCCCTCATCACCACCTGCCCCACTCCAAGCAATGTTGCCAGTCTCTCTGCACACCCTTGGCAAAGCACATATGCTGCAGTTACAGCTGGAAATTCATCAATACCTAAAAATTCTGCCATGAGTGGACTGTGTCTTAGTCATCTTTGTTTCATAGTGGCCAGTTCAGTAAAGACTTTTGGATGACTGAGCTTCTTTTAGGCTGCCCCAGTGTCAATCTATCCTGGTAATTATGTCTACAGTAAGATGAAAGGGAAGTTGTAATTGGTTCTCCTCCATCTCAAATACAAGCTAGTCATACAGATTTCATAGGAGTCTCTTAGTGGCAATCTTATCCCCTACCTTTCCCTTTTAGAGACAAAATCTTTTTAATAACAAAGGTTTTGCTGCAGGATCTATCTTTTCTAGCATTCACATGTTAGGCATTCCCACTCATTACAGTTCCTTTAAATGTTCCAGCTTTTCTAGGGCCAAATAGCCATTGCTAGAGTGTCTGTTTCCACCCGATTCTATGACAGACACTGTTAATTGTCTATTCACTTTCTTTCTTGCAAATCAAACTCAGATTTTTTTAAAGCTGGTGGAGATCCCATGACCTCAGAGAAAACAGAACCCCTTTCCCAGACCCAAAGGACAAATTATGATTGGATTAGGGCTCAACATATGACCCAGTTCTAGCCAATGAGATAAAAAGAAAAGTTGGCTGGGGAAGGGCTCCCTCTCTAGAGTAAAAACTGAAACAAAAATAAATATAATAGTGGGAAGAAAGTCTTTCTCTACAATGGCTTCCTTTCTGCTTGGGTTGTTGTTATGAGAAAATAATTCTGGGCACAACAGGAGCCATCTTATGGACAGGAGATCATAACTTTGAGGATGAAAGGCCAACACTAAGGGTGGTGATAAGAAGCCTGAAAAGAAAATGGGGCCGGGTGCAGTGGCTCACACCTGTAATCCTAGCACTTTGGGAGCCTGAGGTGGGCAGATCACCTCAGGTCAGGAGTTCAAGACCAGCCTGGCCAACATGGTGAAAACCCGTCTCTACTAAAAATACAAAAATTAGCCAGGCATGGTGGTGGGCACCTGTAATCCCAGCTACTCGGGAGACTGAAGGATGGGAATTGCTTGAAACCAGGAGGCAGGGGTTGTGGTGAGCTGAGATTGTGCCACTGCACTCTAGCCTGGGTGACAGAGAGTGAGACCTCCATCTCAAAAAAAAAAAAAAAAAAAAAAAGGTCTTTGGTGACACTGTTGAGCAATGGAAGTAACACAAGAAATACCCTTTGACTTCTTTTTATGGGAGAAAACAGACTTCTAAGTTTTCAAGCTTTTGGTCATATTTTCTCTTACTTGTAGCCAAAAGCTTCCTAGCTGATACACTTCATAATTTCTTTTTCCTGCTTCTCTCATGAACTCAGACTCAGCTCTTTTCTCTTTTCCTACATTTCTAATAGAAAAGTTCCTTCCAAGCTAGGTTCGGTTAGAGTAGAAATTGTTTTTCCAGAGCTGGTGGTAACCTTAATGTTACCTACTGAATAGATGAAGAAACTAAGGGAGAGAGAAGTTCAACGATTTGGCCAGGACATGCATACTAAATATTGGGCATGCATACTAAATATCCCGCTTTTCTGATTTAAAGTTTAATCATGAGTTTATCATATATTAGTTGACAGAGATGGTATCTTTCTTGACTTTATAGCCCCAGCCCCTAATACAATGCCTGCACACTATATGTTCCTTATAAAGGTTTATTAAATGAATAAATTGTAGCCTCAACTACATTATAAGCTTCATGAGACAAGACTTCTTCATGACACATTATAGATTAAATTGCAGCCCCAACTACATTATAAGCTTCAAGAGACAAGGGTCCAGCATGGTACAGGGCACACAACAAATGCTCAAAAATATATGTTGGATAGATAAATAGATGGGGTTTGCTAATGGATGTGTGACACTATATTTAAGAGCTGAAAAATTAATTAGTTAAAGGCATTGAACTTCAATGCATTAGATGATTAATGTCAAGGGGATGGGGGCAGTATACAAAATAGTTCAACTCTTGCATTCTACAGCCAGGCAGTGGGGTTTAGATTTAGATGCCTTGCTTGCTGGTAGCATTGCTCATTGTAAGTTATTTAACTTGTCTGAGCCCCAATCTCCTTACATGTAAAAAAATCAAGATAGTGACAATTATCTCCTTCGTTGGGTTTCTGTGAGAATAAAATGGAATCATGAACATAAAACATGTAGCACAGTGCTTGGTGTGTAGAAAAAATACAATTGCTATTATGATTGTCTATTTTTCTGGTGAAAAAATTTCTTAAGGAAGTGTAGACATTCTTTTATACATGTGGTTTAGAGCAAACAAAGCAGTGTCATTTAGGTTGACTTGATGCAAATGTGTTTTAGTTGGGGGGTGGCTTTTTTGGTTTAGGTAGCTCATTTTGCTTACAGTTTGAAGAAGAAAAAAGCTAAGCAGATGGCATGGTGACACAAAGGACTGGAGCCTACTGTTGCTAGAGGTTGTAAAAGTGGAACCCCATGGTTGCCAGCTTGGCTGGACTTCAAACAAGTCCCATAAAGAGTGTGACTCGCTCAAAAGGGGGCAGGAACTTGGTGTGAAGCTCTCTAAAATGCAAAGAACAACATCATTATATCCACAGTAGCTTGACTCAGTGCTGGGCTCTGGCCATAGGCCGGATGGCAAGAGGGCATCAGAAAATCACAGGCAGTGCACCTGTGGAGGGACTCCAAAGACTGAATCCTTTGAAAACGCCTGACTCCAGAACAACGACAAATTACCAACAGATGGCGTGAGTCACAGACTCCGAGTCCGAATGAGGCATCTGCAAACTCACGGCAGAGGCCCTGCCCCGCTGGGCTGAGCTGGACAGACACAGGCCCCGGCCCAGATGGCTGCGAAGGTCACCAGGAGGGACACCAGCCGTATGCGCTCAACTCATGAGAACTGGCACAACTCATAAGGCCCAAGGAGGCTTCCCAGGATTAAAGGAAACAGAAACCAGATATCATGGTCAAATAAAACCTCACATGTCATTTTGGGGGTTTATTAAATACAAGAAAATAAAAATGTGATGGGGTTCAGCACATATACTCGAAAATATTTTAAGCTGAAGGAACTTGGGAAAATGGCAGAAGTAGGAAGGTCTTCTCACCTCCTCCCTTCCCCGCCCTGCCTTCCTTGAAGCAAACCTTGGGAGACCCTCACTGGAGAGGTGCCCTCCCTAGATTCAGAGGAAAGAAGCATCTTTATCTCTGAAGAGAAGAATTGTAACAAACAGGATTTCCTCCAGTTTATTATCAGTAGATCACACTTTTTAGTCCAATTACACTTCATAACTATCCACTTCTGTGTTAAACCTAGCATAAAAAATAATGGGTTTCCCTGTTTCTTTAGGTCTTCCTTTGCCTTAGGAAGGCATTCACGTCACGTAAAACCTAAATACATCTGTAACATTTTCTCTTGTTTATCTATCTTTGTTATAGGGGCTTTGGCCAGGAACCTAGATTTTTTTTTTCTTCCTCTACAAATGGATCTGGGAGAAGAGAGTGACATGGGGAGCCTCGGAACATGGCATGCCAGGGAGGCATTTAGCAGAAAAAGGCCACCATTTTCCACTCCAGAAGCTTATTTGATGTACTTCCTTTCTCGTGCACAGGTTTAGCTTCAGGTCAGAAAAGTCAGGTAGATATTTACATTTCCCACATACCTTCCCTGCCATTATTCTATAAAATATGACCACATGCCACAAAACAAAAATGTAACCATACAGATTTCAGATGTTTTTCCTTTTTCCACTGTTACAGACACATATATGTTCTCATAGAGACCAGCAATGATTAAAGGAAATACTAAATTCTATTTAGTTAAAATAAAAAAAACAAAAACTTGCATGGAATTAAGTCCTCAAAGCATCTCATTTGAAGAAAAATCCTATCTTCTGGGTTTCCACAGCACCCAGGGCATAGCCTACCACCTTACATTGCATGTCACCATTCTCCACTCTGCCACTAGAATTTCAGCTCCTCATCTGCTGTTCATCTTTAAATCCCTACCTCCTACCGCACCATCTAACTTTCAGTGGGCCCTCAATGAATGACAGATGAATGAATGAATGAATACATGCAGGCATGCAGGGCTATGGAGTAATGATTAGGCCTCCCCTCCTCCCCCCGCACCCACCGCCGGGAAAGGAAGTGCATTTGAACTCAAGGGAATAAGTGCCACATAAGGGAATAATGTGCACCTTTGCCACATTCCAAGACAATCTGATTGGAGTTCATTTCATCCTCACCTCCCAAGTACTGTTTGCTCATGTAATGTATCATGGAATATCCACCACGAGTCATGAAAGGCCACTTTCTAAATTAAAGGTCCAAACATTTTTGTTCCATTTTATTATCAATGGTGTTGGTTTAGGTTCCTGAGTCTAACTCTGATCCATTCTTTTTTGATAGAAGTATCCTAATCAGCATCTGTGTGAGGAATCCTCACTTACCTGGAAAAAGGAAGCCCCAGTGAGGCAACACTGGATGGATGGGTTCTTTTTTCCCCTTCCTACTTATTTCTCCAATAATTAAACTATTTTTTTTTCCAAAAAAAGACAACAACTCCTAATCAGTTCTCAATCAATATTTTCTTCTCCTTTGAAGCAAAGCTCCTGAAAGGAATTTGATGCTCCCAACCAGGTGGGGGAACTCTGAACTCTGAAGGATTTTCTCTTTTCTTTGGGGAACCCCCTTAGGATATTCATGGCATTCTCACTCATCATTCTATTTCTGAAAGAAGGCAATTGACAAAAGCAACAGGAGTCAATCTCATTGTTGCAATTTTCCTGAGCAACATTACTTTTTCTTCTTTTATGAGTGGGTGTGTGTGTTCGTGTGACAAGAGATTATAAAAAGAAATCTTTTACCTTTGAAAAGGCTAACTGCCTAAGGTTTTACTTAACAGTGGGAAAAACTGTCAAAGTCCAAGTCTTCCTCTCCTCACAGCAACACAGTCCCCCCACCGCCGACCCCCGACCAGGATGGGCGGGCAAAGGTATGTTTAGGTGGGTCTTTGTAATTTTCAGAGTTTCACTGCCTGCCGTTCAAGCACCATGGATAGATGCCAGACAGGCAATGGAGCTGGCTTCCCTGTGGCATCTCACTCAAAGTACAGGTTCTTTTTTTTAAAAGAAAGAAAAAAGACTTTCTTAATTTACTAACTTGGCAAACTATGTACATGCTAGAGAAAAAAATAACAATTATTCACATGTGGCATAGCAAAGTGAAGGCAATTCCCCATTCATACTGTTAAATTAAGTTTAGCCTAAAGCTACTGCTTACATACTTGAAATTCACCCTAAAGAGTTTTCTGTACATAGTGAACTGTAACCTAACTGAATGTGTAAACAGATTGTAACCTACTCTTCTACCAATCACGGAGTTTAGGCCAATCAAACGTGGCCAACTATTCAAACCACATTCAAATAAGACCAATGCCAAACTGTAAGCAATCTGACCAATCTGGCTATTTCTATATCTCACTTCTGTTTTCTACACATCAGCTTTTTTCTTTTTTTTTTTTTTGGTCCATAAATCTTCTTTGACCACATGGCAGGGCCAGAGTCTCTCTGAACCTACTCTGGTTTGGGGGCTCTCTAGTTCACAAATAATTCTTTACTTAATCAAAGTCTGTTAAATTTAACTTGTCTACGGTTTTCCTTTTAACAATACATAAGCAGGGTTCATTTCCCTGTTCTTTATCTCATCAAAGCACCAAACATTTCCGAATTTCCTGGGTCCTAATTTGAGCAAAATAAATTAATCACCCAAGGTCATGTAATCTCAGGACTTGGTTTTGAAATGTAAAACATTTTATATTTAAAAATTTGGGTTTTAAATTTCAGATTTAAAAAATGGCTGCAGTACCACGCAGAGCCAACCCTCATGGTCCATGCCCCCAAGGTGATGGCCATGAGAATCCCCTCATGCTTCAACCCCTTTCTGGACATCTGGGACAAGAGGGTTCGGTGTTACCTAGAGTGGGGGCAGACCCCAGGGGTCCAGGAGTGATACTCTTGGACTCCAACTCCACCAGAGAGGGCAATAAATCCTCTGGTGGTGGCCTCCAAGCTTGCTGACTGCTTCAAGTACATGTTAGTTGTCATTATTTGGCTCAGGGGTACTAGCATAGGCCCGGGAGCTTCCACAACAGAAGAAACAGGAGGCATGGCCAGCATGACTCTGAAAGGACCTTGCTTTAAGTGTCCATGCCAATTTGCACCACCTTCCACACATAAACATGTATTGACAGGCAGAATTTTGGATTAGAGGCCAATGGAGCCAATATGGTGTCATGGAGCAAAATTGCCAGAAAGGTAAAATAAAACGAAGAAGAAAGGATCCTGTGAAGTAGACAATCTTGCGGGGAAAAATGAATTTGGGAAGTTTGTATTCTGCCATAAAGGGAAAAGGGAAGCAAACAGCTCAGTTATTAGCAGGTTATAGTGATAAAAATATGTAACCTACTTAAGACATTTGCCTCTTTAGAAAAGATGGCAAAAAAATCAATTTTTAACTCAAAGGAAGGATTATTATCTAGAGTTTAGGGGTAAGAAGCATCTTGGCAAAGAAGGTGTTTGGGGGATGGTGGATAGTTCCCTTTGATGTATACCTTACAATTATGGACAGCTGGCCTGCACACATGCATTTGGTGATGGGATACTGCCTGTGTGCCATGGTTTGATGGAGGACAGTGTCTATTTGACTAAGAACCGCACTTCATGGGCTGCTCAGCCTGAGCCTCAGGGTGTCCACACGCCGGACTTTCTCTCTTACCACCTGATATTCTTAGCGCCGCTTCCACCGTACCCTTAATTCTCATGAAGTCCTGGAGTATAATAAAAACTCAGAAAACACTGCTAATTCGGAAGGGCTGCCTGTCTACTAATTGCTGGGGTTTATATGAAAATTCCATTAAGCACAGAGAAACAGAGAAATACCTCCAATTTTCTTTGCACTGTGGTCCCCCCAACTGATCCTTCATACAGTTGCCAGAGTAATCTTTCGAAACCTCAGATCGGATCTATATAAAATCTTTCAAAAGTGGCAGAGCCTCCACAGTGCCTTTATGATTAAATGGAGAGATCCCTTAACTTGGTATCTAAGGTCTTCATGCTCTCATAGCTGACTACATTTCCCTTTCATCTTCCACCAGTCTTCATCTAGAACCTGCGCAGGAGGCATATCAAAGAACTCACAGTTTATTTAGTATTCTGGGCTTTTCCTCCATCATCTATACGTATGCTGTCAAATACAGTAGCTACAACAGGCATGTGGCTATTAAGTCCTTGAAATATGATTAGCCTAAACTGACATGTGCTGTAAGTGTAAATGCCAGATTTTGAAGATTTATTTGAGCATAAAATAAAGACTGTAAAATATCTTTATAACTTAAAAATACTGGTTACCTGTTAAATGGTAATATTTAGTATTTGTTGAATTAAATAAGATATACTATTAAAGTTAACATCACACTTTCTTTGAACTTCTGTTTAATCTGGTTTGCATTTGTGGCTTGCGTTGTATTTCTGCTGGACATTACTGGTCTACAGCTATGCCCATGCTCCCTCAGCCAAGAGAGAGAGCCCTTTTTCACTCTGTTCATGAGATAGCTCCTCTCCACCTTGTAAGATGCAACTTCAGCATCACCTCTTCTGGGAAGATTTCCCAGCTGAGTCAATGCGCCTCATCTTATCTCTATTTTAAAAATTAGCATAATACCTTATTTGTAATTACCTCTTTAGGAGTCAGTCTCCTTCGCTATCTTGAAGGAAAAGATCCTTCCTCCACTATTTCGGCATTAGGTACTGCCATTCTGTGAATGCTTGCTTAACGAAATAAATGCCATTTCAAACCTGAACATCAGTGGTATGCATTCATTTATTCTCTAACACATGTGTAATGAACACTTGTTATGCACTGTAAGAGATGTGAAGATAAAGTATTATAATCTCTTATAGCTGTATAATTTACTACAGTTTACACAATACTATTATATCCAGTAACTTTAAGGAACTTTTGCTGGGTGGCAGTTCATTTATTTTTATGCCTATTTGTTAGATGAGGAAACTAAAGCCAAAGAGTGTAACTGACTTTCCCAAGGTCATCCATATGTGATGTGATTAAGTCAACATTTTGATTCAAGAATGGAAGGTGTGAAAGTTAATTGTACATTTAAGAAGCAACAAATGGTTCTGAAGGCTGAAATAAAGAGGGGCAAGATGTAAAACTACATTTTTACTAATACATAGTAAAATAAATATAATAAGTTTGTATAAGTAGCAAAATCATTCACCACTAAAATCATTTCATGTACCAATAGCAATATCATACCTTCCATTGGGAAACTGCTAGGGACATTAGCAAACCATTAAAGGATCTTAAACTTTCACAGGTTAGAATTTAATTACATTTTAAACATAATCGGGTTGCTATTTTAGACTTATAGAAGCCAATCTCCTCGTTTGAGAGTAAATGGAAAGACAATGATGAGATATTAGCTCTAGTCAACTGTAAGTTAGGAATGTTCTCTGAGCTCAGGATCACATTTTTGATTACTTTTAAAATAAAAGACACTAAGGTCATGAAATGTTCCATCGAATCTTGATGTGATGTCATTTTCTCTCACTGAATGATGAAGCCTTATAAATGGGACAGGTTGCAGATGAAATAGTACCACAGAAACCCACAAATTTCATCCTTGACTCTGGTCAAAGATCATTTTTTTTTTCTGAGAGTCCAGAAATGAGAGGCATTAAAAATGAAATTATTACAAAAGAATTAAGAAAAAAACAACTAAATGGCATTGCCTTGGTCATCTTTTTCTGTGGAGGGTGGTCTGTGTGGGGTGCTATCTGCTGAAAGAAGAATGATGAGTTGTCACTGTCATGGTGGTTCGACTCATTTGAGACACAAGCAATGACATCATAGCAGTCTCCTGGTAAATGAGGGTGTGGTCTACATGCTCTGGTGAGTTGGAAAGCATTAAATTGCAAATGTGAAAATGTCCATTACATGATAAAATATACACTTTTCCCAACAAGCTGCGCCTGCCTGTTTGTGATAGAACTCCAGAGAGGGTAGAAGGGAATGGACAACAGGTTGCAGGAATGCATTGTTGGGATTCCCAGTTTGGGATATATTAGAAGTGAATGTGTCTTTCACCAAAAAAGAAACTAAAAGGTTAAAAAACTGCAATACAATTACACACTAAGGTAGTGTCAAAGCTAGAATTATAACTTAAATCTCTTCAAACCAATTCCATTTTGGAGGCAAAGGTCTTCATATATGAGTAGTAAGTACAAATTGTTTCCTGTGCTTTGTTCAAATGGCAGGAAACAGAGCTGCTGTCTTCACACTGCCTTAAGGTCAAGTCCAAGGGTACTCCTGGAGTCAGGTCTTACCCCTACTGAAGCACAGGATCCACTTAGGGCCATATTCTGCCTCCTTTGGCTTGGAGAGTCACAGTTCCTCCTACTGGCCCCAAATCTGGGTTTCCATCACGGCAATGGCATGATCCGGCACTGCCAAAAAGATCTTAGCCAGGCATCCCTCAAAGCAATGTCTCATGTGGCCACAAAAGCAACCTTTGCCTTTTATAGAGAATAAGAATTGAACTCTTAAATTTGAAGTGAGTTGGCGTTTTATACTTGACATCTTGGAAATGAAAAGAACGCATTTTTTAAAAACTAGCTCCACACCTACACAAAAGGAGCAGATGAAGGTTACTTTTATTTTCCCTGTTCCCCAGACCACACCCACCTTGGGGCCAATTCATCACTTTTGCAACAACCATTTCTTCATTTGGTTTTGAGCTTTCAATAGTCCCAAAGTCGAAGCCCCCTGAGTGCCTCTTGTTTGTCCAAGTAAATGTGGTCCCACCCCTCTAATGGTGACTCAAATCCTCTTTCCTGCTCCTCTGCTGTTCTCTCCCTCATGTGGGCCTGTGGCTGTTTGATGCTGTTGCCTGCCTGTAGACTCTCCTGGTTTTGGTGTTGGGACACTTGCTCCACCTGCACATGGCAGTCGTGGTGTCTGTCCCACACAGAGTCCTGCAGAGGGCCACCATGTTGCTCAGCCCCTGCTATAGAGATAGCCTTACCTAGCCACATTTTGTACTCCACCCTCGCCTTGGCCACAACTGACTGTCAGAGGCAGATGCTTCATTCAAGAATAGTCTAGTCTGTATGTAAAGAGGCCTGGTGCGAAAAAACCAAAATACAGCCCCTTGGGGGCCTCAGGTAGGTCATTGTAGGTCATGAAGAACAGTTAACTATAAGAGAACCAAATTTAAGAGGGCAGGGCAGAGATTTTCAAAGTATGTTCCAAGGTGCCTTTGGGGTTCTATGGGGGTAACGCAGGGCCTGGTACAGGGATGAGGGGAGGTCCGAATGGGAGGGGCTGAGCCGACTGCCACTTTGCAGTTCAGTTTTTATTAGCTTTAAATATAAGATGTTACTTAAAGAAAGAGTTTCAGACTTAAAAGTGTTTGAAATCACTATAGAGAAAGATAAAATAGAAAGAGAGGAGGTTAAGGGAGGTAGATAATAGATACCTAACAGATAAAGAGGAATGCAGTGAGCTCTGGGGGAAGTACTGGTCACATTAAGGACCACGAGGTGACGGCCCATGCTCTTCCACTCTTCCTGCAGCTCAGCCCTTCGGCGGCCCCAGTTCCTCCTGGCCTGTCCTGGGTCCCTATGCATGTGCACCCTGATAGTTGATGCTGCCAGCCCACCCCTAGGTCCTCCAAGACCCAACCCCTATGGCCACTAAATCTTTGTTTTTTTGCATCAAAAGAACCCTGTTGAAAGAACCCTAAAATATCAGTCAGGGCTTTCCATGCTGAAAAAAAAAATTTACCCCAAAGAGATCAAGCTCTTTTGTCCTACATTTGGAGGACATGACTCTGCAAGCTTATAGGAATATTTTAGGCCCTAAAAGTCTGTTTTCGTGCTTTTGCTTTTTCAATTTTACAGTCTCTTAGATCCAAGAGTTTAGAACTTTCCAGTCCCCAGGCTGGAGGACACTTAAAGATTCTCTCTCATTGGTGCTTTCTGAAACCTTCCTCCTGATGCCAATAGGGCCAAATGGGGATGAAGGAGGGGCACGGGGCAGGGGCACGGGGCAGTCGTAATGGCTCCTCTCCACCAGACAGCGTACTCCACGCAGAACCCTGCTGGGCTGTTTCCAACCCCATTCTCAACACTTTGTCCAGGGCCTAGGACGTAACAAGCACTGACTAAGCATCTGTTGACAGGGTGACTGACTGGCTACAGGTAAAATTCTTGCTTTTTGGGACAACCTTCTGATTTCCAAGAAGTCTTTTCTCTTTGTTCAAGAGACTTAATTTGATGATAAAAGTTCAGACGGTGAATTATCTTCTTTAGGACAGGGGTGTCCAATCATTTGGCTTCTTTGGGCCACATTGAAAGAGAATTGTCTTGGGCCACACATAAACTATACTATAACACTAACGACAGCTGATGAACTAAAAAAAAAAAAAAAAAATCACAAAAAACTCAATGTTTTCAGAAAGTGTATAAATTTGTGTTGGGCAGCTCTCAAAGCTATCCTGAGCTGCATGTGCTGCGGACCACAGGCTGGACAAGCTTGCTTTAGAGCACTAGGTTCCTTAGAAAAATAAGATCCTTGGTGGCCTGCCCTGACATCCCAGAGTTCCCTGAGAGAGGATGGGAATTAGCTACCCCTTGCTAACTCCATTCATTTTTTAATGGCCAGCTGTGTAGATTCTACACAATTGTCACAAAATTATGCTAATTCTGAGGCCTACCTATTTAAAAGTCAATAAAAATTAACTGCCTATATTTTCACTTCCAAAAACACACACTGAGATGAAAGTCTGGTAAAAATATTTGTAGCAGCTAACAGAATTATTTGGGGAATTATGTAATCAAAGAAAAAGATCTCTTGATTTAAAAAGTTAAGAAGAGGCCGGGTATGGTGGCTCAGAATCGTAATCCCAGCACTTTGGGAGGCCGAGGCGGGTGGATCATGAGGTCAAGAGATCAAGACCATCCTGGCCAACATGGTGAAACCCCATCTCTACTTAAAAAAAAAAATACAAAAATTAGCTGGGCATGGTGGGGCATGCCTGTTGTTGCAGCTACTTGGGAGGCTGAGGCAGGAGAATTGCTTGAACCTGGGAGGCAGAAGCTTCACTGAGCTGAGATCACGCCACTGCACTACAGCCTGGCGACAGAGTGAGACTCCATCTCAAAAAAAAAAAAAAAAGTTAAGAGGAGTGGAATGTGTAACTGCCATTTTAAGGCAAGCCTGAACAGGTGACTCTTGTCATTATACCTGAGCACTTTTGTAAGACAAACCAGTGGATAAATGTTGAAACAGAAGAAGTCAGAGAACAATGATGACTGGTTTTCTCTACCACCATTACACAAGATTCACCAGCAATTACAAATGATCTCTTTGCAAATGAGCAGCTTTCTCTTAAAGAGATCTGGAGCATTTTTTTTTTTTAAATTTGCTAAAACCTATTCCCTTAATCACAGATGTGCTCTTTAAAAAAAGTGTATGTGTTATTGACTATAAAACAATTATAAAAACAAATATGCCAAAAGAGAGACTAGAGGCATATTACAAGAAAATACATACAAATTTGCCTCTAAAATTCTGCCAATTCCCTTGACAGAAACAAGGGAAAAGCAAGACAAAGTTGCCCCATACAGTTTGGAGTTTGGGGAGAGGCAGTCAATGAGACAAATTGTGTTTTCCAATACCTGAGTTATAAGCAGATTCTGACTTTCACTTTATGATATGTAAAATTCGCTTCTTGGAGCTATGGTTTTTTTTTTCTTCTAATTATTAAATAAGCTGCTTCCTTTAGGCAAATAAAGCTAATAACATCAACATGAAGATGCAGGAAAAAGTTATTTGTAGTTTTCGAATCTTTACTCTCAGTGACAGTAAAGATTTCAATCTCTAAGTTCTTAAAAGAAGCAAAATAAATAAGAATACCTGGCTTATGTTTTAGGAACTTTTGCTTTCTCAAAGAGAAAGCAATGGCAGTATTTAATTATTGAAGGCAAAAATGACTTTCAGTCAGTCATTTATTCATTCTACAAGCATTTTCTGAATTCCTCTCATGTGTGAATTATCTGAGGCAAAGAGGCTTGAACTGCCTCCCACTCCCTTTCCTTGTGGGATGTCTAAGACAGGAGCCTGAGATTAACTACAATATAAAACAGAGAGGGATATGAATAAAACATTGTTAAGATAATTTAGGGAGGGGGAGAGCTTCTCAATGGGCAGACAAGGGAAGGCTTTCTGGAAGAGGCCACACTTCAGCATAAAGGACAGTGGATTTGAACAGGCAGAGACAGAAGGGAAGACTACAGCAGTCAGGGAAGGCAAGGATGTTGGGAAATAGTGGAGTTTGCCAAGAACCTGGTATAGACAAAGGACAGTGCTTGGAATTAAGTCTGAGAAAAGCTACTGGACTCCAAGCAGGAAGACGTTTAAATACCATATTGGAGAGTTTTAACTTTATTAACTGGGCAATGGGCACTCGTTAAGGGGCCTTGAGGCAGAGAATGGTTTAAGAGATGTGGTTTCAGAAGATTAATCTGGCAAATGTACAAGGAATCTATTAGAGGGGAAAAATGGAAGGCAAGGAACCTGGCTGGGAGAACATCACAATGGTCTTAGTGTCAGGGACTGAGGACAGCTGTAGGAGCAGGAGGGATGGAAACCACGGGTAGATTCAGAAAACACTGAAGACAAACATTGTTATGGCAGGAAGGAAGGGAAAGGGAACATGTATTAATTGAGGACCTACTACATTACTCACAGCACCAAACATGTAGAATGAAGATACATCTTGTTTTGCTTGGTGTAGTTTAAGATTTTGCCTTTTTTGGAGGGTCATGGAATTTATTATTATTTATTAACAATAGCCATGTTCACTCTCAATGTGCTCTAGTTTGGATAATATATTACATAACCGAATTTTAATATACTTTTCCTCTCTTATTTCTCCAAACAATTCTGTTTATACATGAAGAAGCTGAAGATCTGAGAAGTGAGTTACCTAATGGCACCTGACCAAGAGGTGGCCAACCTGGATTTGAATCCAGACCTACATAGTTCCAAACCCCAGAATCTCCTACTATTCCTGGTTTCCTGCCCTCAACTTAATGGCAGGTCATGGGGGTCATTGAGGTGGAAATGCCCATTAAAGGAAATAGGGATGTTGGGAAGAGGAAAGGGAGGGTAAAAGATGAGGAGTTCCGGTTTGGATATGTGGTCTTAAGGCACTGGAAGGACACTGAAGCAGTTGGTGACATTGGCTGCAACTCAGGAGCAAAATCACACTCTAGTTACAGATTTGTGTGCCTTCCAAGTCAACAGATGCAGGAGTTGAAACCCTGGGACCGAATGACATCACCAAGCATGAGACTGCAGGACAAAGGTCACAGCTCAGACGCCTGCAGTGGCCAGGCAGGTAACACAGACGAGGCAGGGCAGGCAGGAGACGTTCAGGAGGAGGAGGAGGAGGTCTTATGAGGACTATCTTAATTTCCCCTAAAAATTATTTGCAATTTTAAATGGCAACACTACAGCCCTTACGATGGTAGTCTATTTCTTAATTAAGGCTGGTGACTCGACTGATTTCCAGTAATTTAATTTAAAATAAATCACAATTTATTTATAAAAAATAGTTATTCTGTTAAAGAGAAGCCTCATTGGTAGAATAGAACATTATAAATTATAGTCATTCAATTTTTGTCCACCTTTTCATCATAAGAGGAACTTCAAGTGAGAGTCTTTTTTAAAAAAATGCAATTACTTTTGATCAAAATTACTAGCTACGTTCAAGTACATTAAACCAAACTGCAGTGCATTTTCACTGTCTTAAAAATAGACAAATATAATTCAGACCCTGTTGCCATAAGCATGAAGTGGGGCTGGGGAGGGAGATGGGAAGAGAGGGACAAAGCCTTGGAGGAGAGAGCTTTTCAAAAAGCAATACCCCCAAATTTCAAATTATTTTTTCAAATTATTTACATTTGAAAAAAAATTAATTCACTAATAAAAACTTGAGTTACTAGTCTTGTCCTTGTTTCAAACTCTCGATTACAAGGCAATAAACACCTGTAGCCTTCACAGGCCTAAACCAGTGGTTTGCAAACTTTCCTCAGTATCAGAAGTACTTAGACTTGTTTACCTGGAGGACTCATTACAGCACAGATTGGGAGGCCACATTTTGGAACGTTCTGATTTTGTAGGTCTGGGATGGACTGTGAGAATTTGCATCTCTAACCAGTTGCCAGTAGATGCTGATGCTGCTGGCACAGGGACCACACTTTGAGAACCACTTGCTCAACACACCAGTGGGTCTGCTAGACAGAGGCTGGCTGGCTTCTGCCTTTTTCAGAATTACTGTGGAGCACAAACATCCACCAAGGCTGTTTCTCATGGCACTCTGGAAAATGATTCAATGACACTGCTTCGAACAGAGGTCCAGCTTTTTGCCTCATTGTCTGTGTTCTGAATCCAACCTAGTTTAATATTTTGGAAAATGTTACCCTTTTCTGTACTGAGCAAAGTAAATATTTTGTCAGTTGTTAAGGATGAGCTGCAGAATAAGACCTAAGGATGTATCCAAATTCAGCAGGAAGGCTTGGAGCTGCTTTGGAACTTTTTCCAGATTGTAATTTGCAATGTATTTCAGAAGCCAGCCGAAATACCAACCACTTGATCTATTAAGAAAAGGCTGAATGAACCTTTTCACAGCAGAATATATTTTTCCACACCAACTCTCATTACACTTGGCAAAAAAAAAAAAAAAAAAAAAAAAAAAGGAGAAAGAAGAGACAAACTGCTTTTCTGTCAGTAGGATTTCATATGAGTATTGTTCTTATATAAAGAAATTGGTAGCAGAGAGTTTTTAAACTGCAAGAAATTGTTAGCAATCCTCTAGTTTGTCAGCTGCTAAAACTAAGGCCCAGGGAAGGTCAATGCCATTTGCTAGAAAACCAGACAGTGGCAGAGCTGAAATGAAATTCACAGGCTCTGGACTCTGGGGCCAGCACTGTTCTTTTCACACCACACTACTTCCCTTGCAATAAGAATTAGAACGAATTGACATTTAAAAAAAAAAAAAAAAAGCCAAATACTACCAATGGTGCATTTCACACTGCCTTTCCTGATAATTCCTAACCCCATTAGTTACTGATGGCTTCACCTGCTAGTGAGTGCGATGGGGGAACAGACAGAAGGGAGTCCTGGAGGGTCCTTTTTGGATGTTCCTTACTAACCCAGCATTTGCTGAAGATTCTTACACTATGGTGCTTTGGGGTCTCTTTAACGTACTATGTGAGCTGAGACTATAGAAATATAATCCTCATTATGGTGCAATTCACATTCTGTCAAGGAAGGTTCACATGAGGTAAGGGATCTCAGAGATCACTAGGTTCACATATCTCATGTTTAAATGAGGAATCAAAGCTCTCAGGAGTTGAGGAACTGCTGGGGTGTTCACAACCTGTGAAAGTACAGGGCTAAAGCCTGACCCCAGATCTCTTGCCCTGCAGCATGTTGCTATTTCTACCTTATCATCCTGTCGACTGTAGTACAGTGTGTTGATTTAAGTCAGAAAATTGCATGCTCCACTGTGAATCTAGATCCAAAAATACTGAATCTGTTCAGCATCAAGAAAGAAATACAGTAATCACAACAGCTATGATTTCTTGAGTGCTAAGTCTCTCCCAGGCACTGCTATAAGCACGTTACATGAATTATTGCATTGAATCAGTCATATCACTGAGGAACATGGAATATCATAAAATTGGAAATTGAAATTAAGGATGAAATGATGAAAATGCATGAAATGCATTACATGAAAACAGGGCCTATGCTATTTTCCCAGAATATAATATTGTCTATTAAATGCAATAATCTAAGTAAAAGATTCAGAACAATTCTTGGCTCACAGTACATACTAAATATTAGCTGCTATTATCATATTTTCCCTATTTCTTTGTGTGGAACAGAACAGAAAATTTGGACCTACATAAAAGTTATGAGCCATACAAGATCCCCAGCTGCCACCAGCAAAGACCACAGAGAACACTGTGTAGTTTGGACTAAAATGCTCTCAAAAGCCAAAACTGAAGCCAGAGACCACAAAATTAAACAGGTCTGTATTGGGCCTTGGTTTTAAGGAGCTCAGAGGGTTTACCTGGTTCCTCCTCATCAATCTTTATCATATGCAATTGGAGGGGGGAATGGATATAATATGAAAACCTTTTCCTATGAAGACAGCTTGCATAGGCAAAACAAATTACTCAAAGCCAGTGGTGACAACCCAATTTCCTTAATAAGAGTGTGCTGATCTACTAGCTAAGAAAAAGAATATGACCATTAATTAAGATGAAACTACAATAATAATACTCATTAAAGCACCCATGGCAGGTAAACTGCCTTGTAAATTACCCACCTGGGAATGCTTGACTTACTAGGTATTTGCAAATTGGTTAAACAACAACAACAACAAAAACTAGTGATATCCAGACCCCAAGTCCATTCTTTGGCCACCTACTTTCTCTACCTGGAGCTACAAGAGATTCACTGTGTTTGTAATAGAGGGATAAACTGAGATCAGCCGGTGAAAGATGCATAACGGTAGATTTTGGCTCAAGATAAGAAAGAACTTTCAAAAAAATTAGAGGAAACCAGTAACAAATGTGCTGCCAGCTGAGGTGATGTGCGCTCTGCACATGATCAAGGAGAGGCCCAATAAACACTTGAAGCGTGAGTAGTTATTGGTATCACAATTTTCATTGTCATTGTAATCATTATCTTATTAGCATCCTATCAGGTAGATGTAAACATTGATGAGAGTTGAAAATGGTTCCACTTAGAGAGGCCAAATACCAGAGTCAAGATTTGCTCTTAGGTCAAAGTTGAGTTTGAATCTAGAATCAGTTGCTTACCAGTGATGAAGCTTCAGAGTTGGCAATCAAACCTAAGTCTCGGTTTCTGCATCTGTATGATGGAGATTATAATAACAACGTCTCCTGTTCGTTTTTTCATTCACAAGTTACTCACAAAGCATCTACTCTGGACCATGCACTTTTCTGGATGCTGGGGGATGGACAAGACAGATAAGATCTCTCTTTTCTATGGGTTCACATTTCAGTGTGTGTAGACAGATTCAAGTAAACGTAAATATAACAAACTAAATACATATGTACATAGTAATAAATGTTATGAATTCAATAAAACAGGATGTCCAGGGTATCTTTAATTAGGATGGTCAAAGAAGACTTCTCTCAGAAGGTGACATACAAGTTGGAACCTGAAATAAGAGAAGGGACCAGCTTTGACAAGCTCCAGCAGAGGAAGCAGCCAAGACCCTATGACCTGACCCTAGCCCCCTAAGCTAGATTGGCGTGTTGGCATGAGCAGCTCAAGATGAGGCTAGTGGTGAGAATTCCAGGTAAGGTGGGAGGATCTGCAGCACAGTTCACAGGACAAAGGAAGTACCTGGCAAAAAGAACAGTTGGGTCATTATTCATATTCTGAAAACTCTATGACATAGTAATGCCCTTGTGTAGTGAAGGCAGACAGAGGTCATGGCTTCTCTGTCTGGTGACACCCCAAAATGCCCAGGCCTGGGCACAGGGACAGGTTTCCATGCTACTCTGCTAATCTAACCTACTCAATCTCAAAGCACAATCTACATTTTAACCATGGGAGAGTAGAGAATTTTAGAGCTGGAGAATAACTGGGCCTGCTCATATATCAACAGTCATGATAAGGAATAATCTGAGGCTTTCTTGAAGCCCTGAGGAGTAGAAGAGTTAAGAGGGTGGGATTCTAGACCACCGGCCCTTATTCCAACCAGAGGATTTCTACCGGCATCTGTTCTTTTGTTATATTTTTCACTTGAAAACTGAGTTGTGTTGCTAAAAACAACTCCAAGGCTTGAAAATCATCAGTTGACTCCAGTTTTGTTTTGTTTTGTTTTTGGACATAGGAGCTCAATCTGTCACCCAGGCAAGAGTGCAGTGGCACGATCATAGATCACGGCAGCCTCGACCTCCTGGGCTCAAGTGATCCTCCCACCTCAGCCTCCCAAGTAGCTGGGACTACAGGCATGCACCCCTCACCTGGCCTGACTGCAGTTTCATAGATAAGGAACCTGAGCCTCAAACTGAGCCCGAAGGTCATTAGCTAATTAGCAGCAACCTGGGGCTAGGGTCCCTCTCTTGACTTCTGATTTAATGTTTCCTATCTGCTTTATTACATTAGAACACTTATTCTGATCTTTACAGATATGGCATTTGCTTCTCTTCAGCTCTAGGTCAACCAGTATGTGTTCCCTTTCATATAAGTGTGTATCTGAGTTCTGATGCTCTAATGAGTTCTGCTATTTTGGAAAGTAACTCTTCTATTTAATTAATTTTGAACAACGAATACAGGACCAGTTTTCAGTATATTTTCAGTTCACAGAGGTTTCCTCAGAACCAAAAGATGTTTCAGCTAGGGTCTAGGAGTGAGGTTTGAGGGGAAGAGGATTAAAGCAACAATTTCTGAAAGGATTATAAAAATGTCGAATTGCTCTGTGCTACCTGAGGGAAAACTAAAGCTGAAAATTGGTTAAAGAGAAAACTGTGGAATCAGGGGTCAGAAAGTAGCAGAGATTCAGGAAGATAATAAAAGACACAATTTTCAAAATGTTGAGAATGAAGAAGGGTCCTTCATTGTTACCTTTTTGCCAAGGGCTTCCTTTGTGCTGTGATGCCTATTTTTAAGAATCGCCATCTTAGATCATGAGAATGGTTTATGTTCTATCTCAACTCAAGTTTTTGTGGTGGAGGATACCATCTGGATACTTTAAACCATTAGAAGCTGGTTTAGTGGAAGCAAGAAATCTGTAAAGATTTGTAAAGGGATATGTCAAACCCTTGCTTCAGGGACAGCAAGTTGGGCTGGAGATTTGGCTTAAATAGCAACGAATTTCCTATTTGGAAAAGAACAGTAACGATGGGGAACATATGATATTTTATTCTATTTTTGACCATGGAAAGCAATCCTGGCATGTAGGGAAAGGTATCTAAAGTGTTCCCAGATTAGCTGACAGTAGTGGGTAAGATGCCTTCCTTTGGTTAATTAATGCTGGCAGCTAGGGCAGGTGACCCAAGCATTTTCACAGGGTTGGAAATTTGCAGAGTTCAAGGTTTTGGAAGAAGTTAAACAGGATTCTCTTCAAAGAAGAGTAAAGATGTTCCCCAAATATCCCACAACTAAATGGAAGAACAAATCCTAAGTGAGGACAATATTAACAGTTAGTATAAGTTAATATCTTCGCTCTTTATGGAGTTCATTTAGGTTGCAAAAGACAAGTAAGTGAATTCACAAATGAGATGATGCAATTAGCAACACGCAAATGAGAAAGCATTCACACTAAAATAACAATGAGCTGTTGTACTTCCTTCTATTGCATGAGTGCTGACAGAGTTTTAGGGAAACTGGTGATCTCAAGCATGGCAGGGGGCATGGTAAATCATTATAGCCCTTCTGGAAAGCAGGTTGGTAATACATATTGAGCCATAAACATGATCCTACCATGTGATCAGTAATCCCACTCTTGAGAATCTATCCTAAGTAATCAAAAATATGTGGAAAGTGGCCGAGCGTGATGGCTCACGCCTGTAATCCCAGCACTTTGGGAGGCCAAGGTGGGCAGATCACTTGAGATCAGAAGTCCCAGATGAGCCTGGCCAATATGGTGAGACCTTGTCTCTACTAAAAATACAAAAATTAGCTGGGTGTGGTGGCAGGGGCCTGTAATCCCAGCTACCTGGGAGGCTAAGGGAAGAGAATCGCTTGGACCTGGGAGGCAGAGGTTGCAGTGAGCAGAGATCACACCACTCCACTCCAGCCTGGGCAACAGAGCGAGACTGTTTCAAAAAAAATAAATAAATAAAAAGTAGAAAGCTATAACCATAAAGACGTTTGTTGAAATAGTGTTTAAAAGAACACAAATTTAGAATAGGTGAGAAATTTCAATTCAACAAATGATAATTGAATATCTACTATGAGTGGGGTGTACTAAGGCAGAGTTCCATCCCTCAATAATTTATAATCACAATTTAATGACTGTACTCTTTGGAATATTATGCAACCATCATATCAATCCAAGTTTTTGACTGTAGGCAATAGAAACTAACCCTGAACATCATTAACACAACAACAACAAAAAAACACAATGTTTGGAAGGCAATTGGGGTTCACAAAATTAAATGGAGTCTGAAGGATCAGGCTGGTAAAATGCCAGCAACAAGAGCTCTAGAAGTTTTGTTGTCGGAACACCAATAAGCTGGTTCTAGTTCTATGTTAGAAATAAATTATGAAAACTTAACGAAAAGCATAAAAATTTCTCAATTGAATATGTCAAGTATTGTGTAATGAAGAATACTACTGTTGACTTCTAACAGTGGTTTTGCTACTAACTAGTCATAGAACCCTGTGTGACTTATTTTACATTTCCCAGCCCTAATATTACAGCCATGTGTAAAATGAAGAACCAGATTAGAGATTATTTAAATGATGGTGCTCTGCTAGCTTCCTTGTCGCTTGAGTCTATATCAAGAGAGGCAACGTGTTTGAGATTCCTCCTTTCCTTTAACTGCTCTCATGCAGCTGGGGAAGACACTGTAGAGAAGCATAGACCACTTCTGTTTAAACCTGGACGCAGCCACATAATCTGTCTCAATACAAAGTTCCAGCTATGTACTGCCCATCAGTTGGAGTTTGCATGGAAGGAGAAATCAATTTGCCATTCCTGGTCTGTACTATGTTGTTCTGTATTCACAGGATAAGTTAAACCAGAAAAGCCAAGACATCCTAGCAGCAACAAGTCAAGTCTCTGCTGAACAGAATCTCCAAGAGTAGCTCTTGTCCTGCTGCTAAACATCAATTCAGCTTGTGCAATCTCCCTGGTAACAGAGTACAATAAGCTATCATCCAGGCAGCCTGAAAGTTTTGTCATATAATTCAAACAGATTTTAGGAGCTCTCAGCATGGTGTTCTTCATTCAGTTCCTACAGGCCTTGCCTTTTGTCCTCCATCCTCCCTATCCATATACCTGATGACTGTCCCATTTATATTCTGCTGGAATCCTCCAAACTGAACATAATGGAACTTAGAAACCTAGAAAAGCCCTGGATCATCCGGTCTTAATAATCAAAAGAGTCTGGAAACAGAAATGTCAGAACTTTATATAATCAAATAAGGATCAGTTAAGGGAGAAGGAGTCTACTGAAGGGAACACTTTTTAAAATGAAACAAGAGTCTTGACAGTTTCTCTCTTTCAAATCAAGTTTCATCTCACCAATAAGATATAGGGTGAGATTTAGCTATATATATCACACGGACTCAAAATCACAGTGCCTCAGAGCAGGGATCAGTAGGCTACAGTCTATGAATCAAATTCAGCCTGCCACCTGTTTTTGTAATTAAAATTTTATTCCAACGTAGTCACTCATTTGTTTATGTATTGTCTGTGGCTGATTTTGAATTATGACAGCAGAGTTGAGGAGCTGTGACCGAGACTGTATGGACTACAAAGCCTAAAATGTCTATTTTCTGGCCTTTTACAAAAATGGTTTACTAACCACTTCCTTAGAGTGTTCATTCATTACTCTCTTATGTAAAGAAGTCTAGAGGCTGGGACTGTAGGGTTAATAGTGCCATCAGAGAACCAACCCATTGCATCTTTTTGCTTTGACATCCTAGCACACGGGTGCTAGGATCCTCTAGGTTAATAGTGCCATCAGAGAACCAACCCATTGCATCTTTTTGCTTTGACATCCTAGCACACGGGTGCTAGGATCCTCTAGGTCATCTCATGGTCCAAAGTGCTGCTGGGACTCAGCCGCCATATCTAAATATGTCAAATCCAGGTCTGAAGAAAGAGGAAAAGAAGACACTGGTGAAGGAGGGTTCCTCCTTGATGAGTCAGCTCTCATTAAGCAGTCCTCTTGATAGTTCCACAAAACACTCCACTTCTATTTCATTTGCCAGAACTTAGTTGTTTGCCATATCTACCTTCAAGGCACACTGGAAAATACTGTTTTTTTGTTTGTTTGTTTGTTTTATTGTTGGTGACCACATACCCAGATAAAAATAAGAGTCCATTGTTCTGGAGAAAGGGGAAAGTGGATGCTGAGTTAGGATAGCACCAGTCTTTGCTAAAAAACACTATTATTTAGTGACCTCATGAGTATCAGGATTCACAGCTCATCCATACCTTTTTCCATTGTGGGGGTGGAAATGTTTAAAGAATGAAGAATTTGCATTCTGACATCATAAATACAATTTATTTTGTCTTATGTTTAATCAGTTGGTGTGCATATTAGCCAATTATTAATCGGTCAGTGATAGATCAATTCATTCATTCAACAAGACCTACTGAGCACTTACAATGTTACAGGCTGAGAGTGAAGCAAAGGGATCTGAAGTGCAATAAACCCAATCTCTGCCCCCAAGAAGTCCCAGGTCAATGAAGGAGAAAGACAAGTAAATGGACAATGGCCATTCAGGGTGGGAAATTTCCCACACCACCATATATTTGTACACCACGGAAAGCACACAGGAAAGGCTTACAATTTGAGATGCATGCTGACAAACCAGTTGGGAGGAGTTTGTGGGAGAAACAGGAGCACAGCTATTTCAATATGAGGGATTAGCAGGTGCCAAGACACAGAGGGCAAAGGGAGAGAACAGGCATGGAGAGGTTGGTGCAGCACAGGTGTGCAGGGGGAGGAAGGTAGACAAAAATCACACCCAGAACAGAAGGGACCATGGCACCAAGATGTTGGGTTTTATCCAGAGTAGGCACTGAAGAGTTCCCTTAGAAGCAACAGGACTAATCTGTGTTTCATAAGGATGAAACTCTGGCTACAATGAGGAGGATTTGGATGACATGTGAAGGCAGGAAGACGGGAGAAAACCTCTATTTACCCCATCACATATTCTGCAATGGTGCTTAGGTTAAAGTATGACCTTGTATTATTGCACAAGAAGATCCACTCACCCAATAGCTAATTAGCAAAGAGGCCTAATAATAATAACCTGGAATTCATTTAATCCTCACAGCCATCCTGGGAAGCCTCATCTTATAGAAGAGGTAACTGAGGCTCAGAAAGGTTAAATGGCTTGTGTAAAATGTCACAGCTATGAGTAACAGAGTGGGACTTGCATTGAGGTTTTCTGATCTCAAGTCCAGTTCTCTTTCTGCTGCATGAGAGCAATGAGCATTCCAGACTCAACCAGTCACCCTAAATTCAGTCCAGGCAGGACTATCTGCATGTTTTGGCAGGAACATATCTTGATGGCATTAAATGTAGGAAAACACGGAGGCATTTCCCTTCTGTTACTTTATGAGGCAAGTTATCAAGAGTATTTTACTAGGCTTTGGCAAAGTCTCTTAATAGGAAAAATCAAGCATATGTTTTATTATACTTTTGTTCAATGTTGTGGCAATTATTCAGAAATTACTCATGAAAGATCTGTTTCTTTAGCATTCCAGCTTTCTATTTGATTATAGTCCGTCTTGCATCATTTATGTGGAGAGCCACAAGAATTATCAAAATAGACATATTAAAGTCTCAAGTCAACTACATTTAATAAATTTTAATCTTTTAACTTGTTGTCATAGATTGTTGTCTTCTCAGAAAGAACTTCCCAGGCCAGGCGTAGTGGCTCACCCCTGTAATCCCAGCACTTTGGGAGCCTGAGGCAGGTGGGTCACCTGAGGTCAGGAGTTTGGGACCAGCCTGGCCAACATGGTGAAACCCTGTCTCTACTAAAAACGTAAAAATCAGCCAGGTGTGGTGGTGGGTGCCTGTAATCCCAGCTACTTGGGAGGCTGAGGCAGGAGGATCACTTGAACCCAGGAGGCAGAGGTTGCAGTGAGCTGAGATGCAGTGGAGTTCCACTGAACTCCAGACTGGGTGATAGAGTGAGACTCTGTCTCAAAAAAAGAAAAAGAAAAAAGAGAAAAGAAAAGAAAGAAAGAAAAAGAGAAAACTTTCCAGACACCTGTGCTCCTCTCCCAACCTTCATGTTTGAGTTAGATGCTGCCCCTCATTTATTATACTATCCAATGTGCATTCAAGGAGCTTAGAAACCTGCTTCATGATTGTCAGCTTCCTCGTCTGTTTCTCACTTCAAAGATGGTAAGATCCTTGAAGTCAGCAACAGGATATTTATTTGTCTTTATATATCCAGCGTCTGGCACAGTGATTGCCATTTAATAGTTCACAATGATTATTTGTAGACTAATTAATAAAATTAAGCAACAATGTATATTTAAAATGATACTGTATCAAAATCCTTAGCACATTAAAACGATTTTTACTTTCTCTGTAATTTTACTGCCAAAAAAACACAAAAGCTCTAAGAACAACTTCAGAGTATTTCAAGGGGCTATTAGGGGTGCATTTTGATATTTGTTAAGATTGAAGATCACAATGCTTTTTCAGAAGCTGATCCAGAGATGGCTGCATTGTGGTTCCATTTTTTTTCTCCCTCTGTCGTATCTCCCACAATAAGCACAGGCTTTGCAGATTAACTCTGCCTCGGTTTAAAATCGGAAATGTTATGTTGCTGTCTTAGAAGATGAGATGTTATGCTGGGCACATATATGCCTTTCGAATTCACTCTGCTTTCTGTTTGTCAGCCCACCATGTTGCTACTTGATAGGAGGAAAAGGCTCCTGTGTTTTGGTCTGAATAGGAGCTAAACTCAAGAGACTTCTGCCTACAGACACACAAACACTCGAAGCTCTTCTACACTCATATGTTTTACAACTCTCCTGAAGAGTGTGGCACCCTGAGCCACCGAGTTTTCATTTTTTTGATTCAGTTTGAAGGCCTGAATGAAGTGCTACTATAAATTAATGAGACATTCTCACGAAACGGAATTCCTATTCAGGAATTCATGATCTGGTCAGTCATCTGCTTAAAACATGTCTGGAAGTCATTGTCTTAAACCCTGTTCTAAGAGTGAGGTAGGAAACCCCAAACAAATCTTGTACTACCACAGGTGATGCAGAGGGAGCCTGAAGTCCTGATTAATTTCCTCACATTTGTGTGCTCCTTCCCATCCTATAGGGAGGCTGGGGTAAAGAAGGTTTGGCTGATTTCAGAAAATGCTATCTGCTGAGCTTTAAAGACTGTCTATGTAGTGTGGTTGTGGGTTTTTGAAAAGGTGGAGAGAAGAATGGGCTTGAAGCATGAGGCAATTAAAACTGGTCTTCAAGAATACGTGGAATTTGAGTTGTTGGTGGGTTACAAGCATTTTTCAACCTAGGGCAATGTTGCTGTCTGGGGAACATTCAGCAATGTCTTGAGACATTTTTGCCTGTCACAAATTGTAGGAAGAGAAGTTGTTACTGGTGAGAAGAGGCCAAGGATGCTGCTAAATATTCTACAATGCACAGAACAGCCCCCAGGCCCTACCCAACAATAATTATCTGGTCCCAAATAGGCAATATTGCTGAGGCTGAGAAACCCTGGGTTACACAAAGGACATTCAGAACAAGTAGGATACCACAGGAAAGGAAAAATTTAGAAATAAACTTATGTTGGATTTTTTTTTTTTTTTTTGAAACAGGGTCTCGCTCTGTTGCCCATGCAGGAGTGCAATGGTGCGATCTCAGCTCACTGCAACCTCCACCTCCTGGGTTCAAGCAATTCTCCTGCCTCAGCCTCCCGAATAACTGGGTTTACAGACGTGTGCCACCACATCTGGCTAATTTTTGCATTTTTATTAAAGACAGGATTTCACCACGTTGGCCGGGCTGGTCTCGAACTCCTGACTTCAAGTGATCCACCAGTCTCAGCCTCCCAAAGTGCTGGGATTACAGGCATGAGCTACCACACCTGGCCAATTTTTTTTTTTTTTTTTTTTTTTTTTTTTTTTTTTTTTGAGACGGAGTCTCACTCTGTTGCCCAGGTTGAAATGCAGTGATAGATGCAATTTCGGCTCACTGCAAGCTCTGCCTCCCTGGTTCACGCCATTCTCCTGCCTCAGCTTCCCGAGTAGATGGGACTACAGGTGCCCGCCACCATGTCTGGCTAATTTTTGTATTTTTAGTAGAGACAGTGTTTCACCTTGTTAGCCAGGATGGTCTCGATCTCCTGACCTCATGATCTGCATGCCTTGGCCTCCCAAAGTGCTGGGATTACAGGCGTGAGCCACCGAGCCTGGCCCGATTGTTGGAACTTTTAAAAATTGTTTAGACTCCTTCTCATCAATCTCCACTTAACCTAATGTTCACATATGAAGGACTTATGGGATATTTTCACATTTAAATATTCCTTTGCTGTTGGTACAGAGTATAAACTAGGAAATTTGCAATGTGGTGGGGCTCTGTGGTTCCCGGAAATAGGTTAGCCCACACTAGAATTCACTCTTTCAGGATCCTGTGGCCCATGTCTCCTTCATAGCACCAGCCACAATACACATCAATGCAATTCTTATTTATTATATGCCTCCTGTACTAGAATATAAACCTCCCACAGCAAAGGACTGGATCTGGTGTGCTTCCGGTTTATCTCAGAGCCCACCAGTGTCTGGCAGTGGGAGGGGAGCTAAGAGAGTAAACTCTTGAGTCAAACTGCCTGGATTTCAATCCTTATTTCACCATTAACTCACTCTGTCACCTTAGGCAAGTCACTTAACTTTAACAAAGGCTCAGTTTCCCCACCATATAGAGAGGGATATCTGGTGCCTACCTCACAGATAAAACTAAGTAAGTTAATATGTGCAAAATGCTTACTAAATGTTTGTTGATGAGGGAAGCATTCAAAAACAAGCAAAGATAGGGTTAAAAATCTGTCTGCCCCCTACAAAATTAGGAAGAAAAAACTTCATAAAACATATTGGCTTCTACCTTTTTGATGTTCAAAAAATTTAAGACTTTTCTTCTTTGTGATCTATGGTGGAAGGCTGTATGTTAATATTTTTAGTCAAAAGGCCTTGAAAGCCATAGCAGAAGACACAATTTTGCCATATTGATTTGACTTAATAAATGTTCCACCCAGTGTCTCTGCCATGTCGGTTTCTCTCTACATATTTTCTCTAGGTTAATTTCATTTTTTATTGTCTCCTGATAAAAACTGATTTATGGCACTTTGGTAAGTCTACTTAAGAAAGGAAGTGAGTATTCTGTGGTTGAACGCCACTAGTCTCCTTCCTGTATATGAGCAGCCTCTTTCTACAGTGTTACATTCTTCAGCATCACAGGGCTCTTCCAAGTACACAGAGGGTTTACACTTTGTTTTCTAATTCAAATTTTCTGAAACTTTACTGTGTTCTGTACATCTACTACTCCTTCAGGTTCCTGATCTCTTGCTACTTTTCATCTTTCCTTCACTATTTCCTATGTGTCTACCTTGTGGAAGCCCTGGGGAGAGAATCATGATCTCTGGTCATTCACTTAGGTACACAATTATTCGCTTGACACTCAAGAAGCATTTATTGAGCACCAGTGTATTAGTCCATTCTCATGCTGCTAATAAAGACATATTCAAGACTGGGTAACTTATAAATGAAAAAGGTTTGACTTATAGTTCAGCATGGCTGGGTTGGCCTCAAGAAACTTAAAATCATGGCAGAAGTGGAAGCAAACACGTCCTTCTTCACATGGTGGCAAAGAAGAGAAGAATAAGCAAAAGGGGGAAAAACCCCTTATAAACCCATCAGATCTCATAAGAACTCACTCATTTTCACAAGAACAGCACGAGGGTAACTGCCCCCATGATTAAATTACCTCCTACCAGGTCCCTCCCGTGACACGTGGGGATTATGGGAACTACAATTAAAGATGCGATTTGGGTGGGGACACAGTCAAACTGTATCAACTAGTGTATTTGAAGCTCTGCTCCTGGCTTGTGGGATACAGCAGTGAAAATGACAGGCAAGGCCTTGCCCTCCTAGAATAGACGTTCTTGAGTGTGAAGGGAGATGGTAAGAAATAAGCAAGCTAATGAACAAGGCAATTTCTGACAAGACAATATTCTTACAAAAGAAATCAACAGTATAATTGTACTAGTTTTCTATGGCAGCTATTATAAATTACCATGAACTTGGGGCCTACAACAACACATATTTATTATCTCACAATTCAAAAGTCAGGAGTCTGACATGGGTCTCACTGGGCTAAAATGAGGGAGTTGTCAGGGCTCTGTTCCTTCTGGAAGCTCTAAGGGAGAATCCATTCCCTTGAACTTCCCAGTTCTAGAGTGGGTCTACATTCCTTGGCTCATGGTCCCCTCCTCCATCTTCAGAACCAGCAATGGCCAGTGAAGTTTTTTTACATCGTATTACTCTGACATTGACTCTTCTGCCTCCCTTTTCCATATTTAAAGGATCCTTGTGATTACAATGAGCCCACTGAGATCATCCAGGATAACCTACTTATCTTAAAGTTAGCTAATTAGCAATTTGCATCTCATCTAAAACCTTAATTCCCTTTTACCATGCAACATATTCACAAGTTTTGGGGATTAAGACTCCTTTAGGGGACATGAGTCTGCCTACCACAATGATATAATGGGTGACCATGACCACGATTTTAGTATCCTGTTCAATACCTACATAGAAGAGATGTTTGGTAAATTCAGTACTTGGTAAATGGATCACAACTATACATATTTGCTTCTTGTTAAAGGGTCAGAGCAAGGGCTGTGTTTTCTTTATTGCAGGAACTGCAGGGGTGAGGTGACTTCAGCCAACCTTCTAGGTTAACTAAAAGTTTTCCCAGTGCAGAGAGACACTCAGGGGGCCCTGCTCTTAATACATCAGGCTCCAGAGGCGAACCCCCCCAGCCTTTCTCCTGCTTGTCCTCTATGTCTAGCTGCTGCCATTTGGCTACTGCAGGACCCAGGGTGGTGATCTTTCTTCATCTCCTCTCAGCAATTGCTTCTTCCTGCAGCTTCCCTGAGCACTCCACCACCTTCATTTCTGTCGGCTGTGGCAATTTTCCTAAATTATAAATGGAGATTTTTTTTTTAAGGATCCTAGGAGATCATTTTCCAGATAAGGAAAGTGAATTTTAGAATAGCTGGGGGAAAATATCTAAAATGGTTTAGAAAGGCTTTTGATGGATGAAGTGTGAGATTAGACAGTTTTATGGGGTTGCTTTTATGCAGTATGAATATGGTAAGTTTAATTTTTAATTTCTGCAGCGTTGCTTGATTTTATGATGCCACTATTTTGCTGGATGTATCTGACAAATGCTATTCTTCCTCCTCACTAAATTACAGCCTTCCGTTCCTTAAAATGTCTCATAAGAATTAAGCCTTGACAGTCTAACAAGACCTAGCAGCACTGACCCTTCCTGCCCCTGATTATATAACACAGTTGGCTGCATATGTGTCACTTTGCCTCTTTTATTTGTATGTATTTATCTTATTCTGAATTCGTGGCTGTGTTCTCCATGCAAATGTAAGCTCTCAGCAGAAAGGGAGAAAGTGGCCCATGGCTCTTATTTTGCTTGTACTTCTATCCAATGGCTACAGAGTTCTGTGGCCAGAAGTTGCTAAGTTAGATTATTTAATAAAGAGTGTTGCTTGAAAATACTGTAGAAAGATAATTTTATTTCCTATTTACCTTTTATCTGTGCAATAGAACATGGGCAGTGTTCATCAGAAAGATTTCAGAATTCATTTTTTTCAGAGAAAGTTAGTAACAACAAGGCATACTGGAACATTCAAGAAGGCCAGTCTTACTCACAAGAAGAAAAAGCCTCTACAATGCATTCCTTAGAATGCTTTAGATGGCATTCTGGTCTCATTTCATATTGAGTTATAGCCAATTAGAAATTACCCTTTATACAGACAGACATTTTCATCTCTCTATAGAATGGCCACTAAAATCTCTCACCCAGAAGATGGTAAAGCAAGTCTGAAATATCCTAAATTAAAGACATAACTCTACTGACTGAAATTCTGAGGGTAACAAACCTTTTAGGCAAAATGAATTATGTCTGTCAATGTTATGTTTTATGCTTAGCAAAATGTACTGTGAAAAAAATGAGAATTTATTTTCTTCATTTCCTTTCTAATTTTTCCTTAAATCTACTCTAAGGATCAGCACAAACTCATTGATTTTATATTCTACTCCCATTTGGAATCTGAGATCAGGAAAGAACTCACCTTCTATGACCAAGAATGTGAGTTGCCTGAGTTTTCAGTCTGCTATGGAAGCCCAAATAACTAGTTCCACCTTGCTTCTGGACACGAGGATATAGCTGATGACACTGTATTTATGACACAAATGGGAAGGAACAGGTGTGTGTGTGGGTGTGTGTGTGTGTGTGTGTGTTGTAATGGTTATGGGAAATCTAAATTGAAAGTTTGCTGCATGTAGCTATAATGTTCGCTTAGATAATTGCTTTTTGTAAACATAGTTTCTTACAAAGTCTTTGCTTGCTGCTATGGAAGCAATGACATTAACAGAAATAACAGTGGTGCCACAAATCTTCAGGGATTTTTTTTAATGGAAAGGAAAATTCTAAAACTAAAAATATACTTTTTATTTGCAACTATGGGAATACAAACACCAGAAAAACACAAGAGGACTGTATATTTGGGACATGGAAGGTATTCTATCTGGTGGTTTTAGCAAGACAGTCATGGAATGGAATCTAAGTCTTAAGTCATTGCAATTGGGGCAAAGGAGGGGAACAAAACTGCATTCACAAAAAGAAGATTACCTGGAGGGTGTGATACAACTCCCCTCATTTGTTCCTCAACATGCTCCATGTACCACTCTTATGGATACAGGGGCAGCACCTTAATATCTCTTGAATTTATATTACTTATGATATCTTAATTGACATTTATTTTGCAGTGCCCATTAAAAAATGTCCAGATCTAAAAGCACTGAACTATAAGAGAAATACCTTCTATTTTTGTCTCCACTCTAAACATCAACACTAGTTGAACTTCTGAAGGCACATTATTACAATCAGTGGCCTAGCTCATTTAAGTTGGCCTCTATCAGCCCTATTACCAAAGACCATGAAATGGTTTTCTGCATGCTTGAACTTAATGATCTCATAATTATTGCTGTAAATTATTTATATCAAAATGCTGACTCATAAAACTTGGTTACAGAAAAATTTTCTTTAAATTAAAGACCTCTATGCTTTTTGTTTTTGTTTTTGTATCTTTTTGCTTTCTTCCTGATCTTACAAGTTATAGAGGGTTAAAAGGAGAAATGTTACTTTCTGAATGCTAAATCCACTGCAGGGCTGTGGTAGACCTATGCCAAAAAAGCAAAGATTTGCCTCTGTTTCTCTTATTAAATGGATATTTGAAAATACTACCACTAACCTCTGAAATCTGAAAATGAGTGGAGTTGGATTTATGCCCTTCTGTTAGCAGGCTGGCAGTGGCACCTATATTTACAAAGTTGAGTATATTATACCAAGGATATTTTTATTCACTTAAATTTTACATCAGTTAATTGATTTAGAAAAATATTATTCCAGATTTTTGTGATAGAGAAAATGCAATGGTTAAAGATTACGAACTACCTTGAAAAGGGGAAAAAAAAATAGTTGTTACTTAAAATAAATCCAGAATGACTCCATGCCAGAATTACATCAACACTGCGTTGTAGAAAGTTGCCTGCCAGCTATTACAGTGGACAGTGACGGATTCAATTTTAATTTCTGCAGTTAATGCCATGTCACACATGTGGCTGTGTCAGCCTTCACTGACCTTTTGGATCTGACAGTGTGTCTATACAAGCACCGGAGCAAGTGGAAACTTAATAAGAAAAAGAGAAGTCATGGATCAACACAGGCATAATACCTTGGGTCATTTAAAAACACAGATTCAATAAATGAATAGATAGATAGATGATTTCTAATGATTTGGAGGGGAATGAAATAATATAACAATTACACAGTATTTCCATTGGCAAGGCCATCAAAAGTTGATTCCTCAAGCACTTCTGCTATCCATAAATTCTCATGGTTGATACTTTTCTTTGCCCTGCAATCTGTATTTTATTAAAAGCTTTTGTTTGGGGAATTCTTTGCTGCTGGCTGAAAGACCTCATGAATGCCCTGGAGTGTTGTAATAGCACATTAATGCAATATTACATTAATCGATGGCACCACAGACATATACAATTTTAAAAACAAAACAACTGCAAAATTCACATCTGCATTGTATGGGCGAGTGTGATGTTGACTTGGCAAAATGTCACATTCCAAATTCAGCTATCATGAAACCAATCCAATTTGTGTACTTTACATCAACAACAGAAAACACTGATTGAGCAAAGGTAATATATTTATGCATCCATCATTTATCACCGGAACATATAATGTGAAAAGAATGAGACATGAAGCCAAAGAGAAACATTCCTTTTAAATGAATTAGAAGGTTCTAAAGACACTTATCAAAAGGACTCATACAGGACAAACTGTATAAATTAACCCAGTCAAACTCTGTGGATACAACAGGAGCCAAGCCATGGTCATTGCAGCTTTGAATACCTGCCAGACTGTCACCCTCATGTGGCTCTGTTTTTCATCCAGAAGGGGATTGGAAGAGATTATCTGGATAATTTGTAGAAAGCAGATTTCATGTTTTGCTACTCCAGCCTTGGTTCATGGCTGGTGTGCTCTATCCCTTAAAAGCATGGACTGGGAATAAGGAATATAGATGGACATATTTTCCAGGGAAGCTAATTTACTTGCCCCACTGCCCTGGACTACACCAGAGTTTGGTGTGCTACATGTGTTTGGTACACAAAAAGCATTGAACAACTCAGCCAAAAATCTTGCAGACAGCGTTTTCAGACAGAAGTCTGTGGAAGATATATGTGGTAAAATCAGTGACAATATATTATGAGAATGAGGAAACAACCCAGAGGTAAAAGACATGGATGGTGGGTAACGTAATTTTTATTATGTGAAACTCCTCTTCTACTAGATAGGCTTGGATTACTTAACTGTAGAAATGACTCCTTCTCCTTTCCCTCATCTTCATCTCAAAATTTCTGTTTCCACCTTCTGGAACCCCTTTTCTTTGTCCTTATCTCTGAGGTGGACATGTCCTTCCCCCATTCTAAAGATAATCACTCTACCTTTCCTCTCAGTTTGGACTCCGCACATTGTTCAGGATCTCGTTCTATTAACTGTCTGTATGGGAGATGAAAGATGGCAATACATTCTTTGCTACTCCTTCCACTGTGAGGCGCATCTGGTTCTTACCGTTGAACCTGAGCTAGCCTTAGGGACTTGACTGATGACCAATAAGAAGCAGCAGAAGTGATGCTCTGGCCTTCTGAGGCTAGGGCTTACGAAGCCTGGCAGTTTCACCTGGAATACTGCCCTAGGAACTGTAAGTTGCCAAAAAGAAGTCAGACTACCCTAAGAGGCTGTTAAGGCCACAAATAGGCATTCTGGCCAACAGTTCCAGCTGAGCACAGCCTTCCAGCCATTCCCACCAAGGGCACAATACAATGTCAGCCAAAGACCACAAAGTCACCTCTGTCATCCACACTTGGAACAGAAGAATCACCCTGCTGAGCATTGCCTCAATTCCAGACCAACACAATCCTAAGCTATAACAAAGTGATAATTGTTTAAAGTCACGAAGTTTTGAGGAAGTACATTATACAACAGTGGATACTGGAACAGAGCCCTCTCTAACCTTCAGTTTTGCATTTTTTAACTAATTCCCTCCCTTCTTCTATCTACAAATCTGTTCAATTCTTCCCAGTGTTAAAAATCTTCCCTCAGTCCCACCATACTACATGATAAAGCTCTGCTTCCCTCAGTGGTAGCTATCTCTAAAAGACTACTTTATACCTACAGTTTTTATTTTCTCACTTTCCACTCTGTAAACACATGGCAATTTGGTTTTCACAACCTTCATTCTAAAGTGGTAGAATTTCAAAATTGAAAGAGATGTAAAAGGCTGAAATCATCCAGCCATGTCTTCTGTTGAATTCTTCTTCATAAGGTCCCTTCTTTGTTGTAGGTGCCTCAACCATGATACAGCATGTCAAGGGATATGGCTCATGGTTCCAACCAAGGATGTTCATTTTATCTCTGGATATCTGAGACTGTGAGAAACTCTCTCTGAGTCTACACAGAATTCTGTGTTTTTAAAGCTTCCATCCACTGGTTCTAGTTTTCTTGCTCCTAAGTACATAGAAAGAGCCTAATGTCCCCAGTTTAAAGGGCACAGTATAGGTAAGACATAGATTAGGCACTGGTAGTAGAGATGGAGAGATGAGAATATATCTTGCACTTCTTCCAGTCTAAAACATTTTATTGATACTGAAATTTACTTGCATCTTGAAATTAAGGTGGAAAGTCAAAAGGTGAATTTTGTAATCATCCTGTATCTTTCTTGAATGTAATTTAACTTAAGGTCTCAAGCCACTATTCCATTTGGCTGTAGGAAACATGGAGACTGTCTAGCTATGTGACCTTCAGTAATTTAGCTGCTGAAACTACAGCCATTTCCAAGAGATTAAATCTTGTTCAGTTATTTCACAGTCAAATTCAGAATTTAAACATGGTCAAATTAGAGTTCTAACTTTCCTTATCTTTTCCTGGGATAGTAATTCTAAGAAGGCCCATATGTATCATGGCCTCATGGGGGAGGTACCTGGTTCATTACCTGCTCATCTTTGATGGAGACTTCTACCCACGCTGCTTTTGCTGTGGACATTGTTTCTGTTTCCACAGCCTCCAGCACAGAGAATCCATATCAAATTTACTGATGATGTTCCCTCATCAGGTCACCAAGGCCCTTCTGACCCTCTCAGGGCAGTCTCTCAGGACATGAATCTTAAAATGTTTTCCATGTTGCTGGGACACCTCCACTAGTGATTGCTGCCTTTCAGTCCTCTGGGATGCTGCTTGCTTCCTCTCCTGGGAAGTGATGCTCTAGAAATCAAACCCAGGTTCCCTGTATGCTGGGATTTCTCAAAACACTTCTGGGGTTTCAGTGATCTCCCATTCCAGGGGCACCAGGGAATGTAGAACCTTCTCAGCATCCTTCAGCATCTAAACTGCAGATTCTCCTCCTGCCAGCAGCTAAAACATAATCTCTTTTGGGACAAGAAGCTTCTCTGACATCATCCTTAATTCTCCCCAAACTCTACTGTTGATGTGAGAATGGTCAGGCTTTAGTTCTTGATATGCAAAGGAAACATTAAAGAAAATTTTTAAAGTTTATCTTTAACAAATTCTGTCTTATAATTAAAACCAAACCAAACCGAAAACTAACCCTGGCTCCTGGCTATCTTTTATGAGTTGCATGACCCAATTTTAGAAGTCAATAGCCAAGAATCTGCCTGTTTTTTTGTGATTAGCTGTCCCTGAGGATTTTAGCTTCAGGGACATGAAGTAAAAAAGGAATTACCAAGAAGGAAAAAAAACATTGGTTAGGATTTTAAAAGACAGGCCCACTGTAACTACACTTGATTTGGTGGTGCTTACTTTATTTCCTGAAAACTGTTATTAAATTAAATTGATGGTACCTCTTACATCAGTGGCACAGTAGGAATGAGAGGAAGAAGAAATCCAGAAGTCGTTTCTCTGCAACGTGGTATAAGAGAGTTGTTAAGAGTAGACTTGAATAGCCTGAATTTAAATTGTGGGTTTGCATTAACTGGGTATCTTTCTGTCATTTACTGACTTTCTAAGCCTCATTTCCCTCATCTGTTATTTAGGGTAGGGTCTGGCACAAAGCAAATACTCAAGCAGAGTTTGTTGTTCTGATGTGTTTGATGTGTTCTGATGTGTTTGATGTGGAGGAAAGTACAGAAAAAAGGTAAGGATGACTCTATTAATCAGATTTACAACTAACTTGCTAGTTGCTGAGGTGGAACTAGAAGCAGGCTGTCTTTCCACCAAATCATTGTGCCTTTCCGAGAATGCAGATTGATGAGGCATGAATAAAATGCAGGCCTACTTTAATTTCATTCTCTCAGGACCTAGTGGGATAGGAAGGAAAGGATCCCCAGGTCCTTACCAAAGAGGAGAATTAAGCATTAGTAAAGGTTGGGCATGGTAAAGGTTGTGGAGATGTCCACACCTATGGATTTCTAATCTAATGGATAGAAGAGCAACATCTGCATCTCTCAGATTATTCGTGGGGTGCCTTCTACTTATGGGGCCCATTGAGGATAATCCTGTCTGTAACCAAGTGTGGTCAAACTCAAAGAGCTTAGTTTCTCAGTATAAGTAGCCCAAAACATCCTTTAAAAATATATAGTGCAAAGCCAACTACAGATTTAAATTTAAAGCTAGCACTGGTGCCTAAATCAAACAGCTATGTAGCAATGAAGTTATATCAGAAAGCTTTATTTTTTTAATTTTTAAGATATTTTTTTGAAACAGAGTCTTACTCTGTCACCTAGGCTGGAGTACAGTGGTATGATCATAGCTCACTATAGCCTCAAACTCCAGGGCTCAAGTGATCTTCCCACCTCAGCCTCCCAAATAGCTGGGGCTACAGGCACAAACCACTGTACTCAGTTTGGGAGCTTTTCTTTTTAAGGCCTACAAACTTTAGCCACTTTGGGAACAGTCTGGGGTTCAAAGAATATTTCATAATAAAGTGGTATCTGCTTGGGCTTCCTGATAGAATTGTCCCATGGACTCTTTGCAAACAAAATGATTTACTTTACTGCCTTGAGCAGCAAGGTACATGGCAATGACTGATATTTACTGAGATGGGAAATAGGTTTGGGAGGGATATGGGAGTCCAACTTTCAGTATGGATGTGTTACATATGAAATGTCTATGGGAAATCCACGTGAGATACTTGGTAGGTTTAGAACTCAAATGAGATATAAATGTGGGTGCTCTGTTGACTTTTGTTGGGTGAAACTGTGGAGTAGGAAGAATTCCCTCCAGAAGAGATTGTAGGAAGAGAGGGAGAGTCCAGCAATGGTCCTGAAGCAATGCAATACGTAAATGTCCAGGAGAGGAGGAGCCTACAAAGAAATGGAAAAGCAAAATGAGAAGCCAGGAAGAGAGAGTTCCAAGGAAGTGGGACTTGCCTGATAGGTCAAGCATTGCTCAGAGAGTCAAGGGAACTGAGGTGTAAAAAGTGTTCATGGAATTGGTCAATGTGGCAGTCACTGATAACTAACAGTTTCAGTGGCATGGTAAAGGTATTCTGATTCAGAGTTGGTTGAAAGATGAATGGAAGTCAAGCAGTGGAAATATTCTGGGTTGACAACTCTTTGGAGAAGCTTAGAGTGAAGGAGAAAGGAGAAAGAAAGAGATATGGGGGCACTGTGTGGATAAGGAAATACTGAGAATTCAGTAGAGGGGGTGTGCAGGGAATATAGCTCTTGCTACACCAGTGACTCCTAGTATCTTTAACATGAACTGAAATCATTATGTCATTTTCACAATGATGTCATAATTTCCATCCTCTACTCCAATGAAACTGGCTTAAAAAGTATTTTCTCTATTCTCTTCAGTAGTAAATTTACGCTCTACCTACAACTTCAACTTTCAACTTCGGTGGCTAATTACCCACACTAACCTTTCTCTGTGTTCCAATACTGTATTTTGAGATGAACATCTCATGTTGAGATGCACCAGCATCTCAAAACTACACATCCTTATAAAAAGTATCAATTTTCTCAGTCAGATCCACTTCACTTCCTGATATACTCTATTGAGACATCCAGATACCCATGCTCAAAATCATATCATTCTTTCCTGTCACCAGGAAACTATCACATGTTCTTTGGCTTGGAGCCTTTCTCCTGGTGGAAGCCACTCTCCCCACCACTTCCATCTGTCAAAAGTCTACCCTTCCTTTAAAGTTTATACTATCTAATCCAGGAAACTCTTCCTGATCCTTCTAATTTGATGTGATCTCCTAACATTTAAGCCTTCTTGTATACTTCTCTTAAATTAGATTTATCTGAGGGACTGTCTTGTTTGCCTGAGTCGACTTTAAACTTGTTGAGAGGGGCCTTATCTTACTTGCTTTTTATAGCCCTTCTATCACTGGATGAAGCGGCCACTCACCAAAATCTTGCTTAGTTGACTCAAAAGCAAATTGTTAATGAATTCTTTAGATGACAATAAGTTTTCTGGTATACGCATGCAGAATAAATAATACGCTGGACACTTAAGAAAGCACTTAACTGGAGTACAGAAATGAGCTCATATGAAAATCAGGACACAGCCAAAAATTATTTTTGTTTCTTGGAACAAGTATTTATTTAGCTTTTATTATGGAATATTTCAGATACACATAAAAGTAGAAAGAATAGCATAATAAACCCCTATGAACCCATCATCCAGCTTCAACAACTAACATTTTTACCAATTTAATTTCAACTATTCATCATCCCCGCCCCCATCTTTTGCTGGAGTATTTTAAAGCAAATTTCAGACATTGTATCATTTCACTTATGTATATCTCAGTAAATGTCTTTACCAGATGAGGTTGTGTTTTATAATTTAATCATATGTCAAACCTAATAAAATTAATTCTAATAATTTAATATGATTTAACATCCTAGTCTTTGTTCAAATATTTTCAATTCATTGCAATCATTTTATTGAAATACTGATTCTTTAAATAGTTATAGCCTATTTTAAAGCAACTTAATGCAAGAAATGAACTGTTGATTCTTTTAGCATATGCACTGGAAGAGGTTAAGGAGAAAGGAGACCTTCAATTTCTGAATTACTTAGTTTCCATGATTCATTTCCTTCCCTTTTCTGCTACTGCAGTTTTGGATCTTTTTTGCAGTTTATTTGTAGGTTTATTAAGGATTAGGACAGGAAAGAAGGTATGGCAAAGGCTGCTATTTGTCCCACAATCTCTCTCATCCCCTTCTTCCACAAGGATAGATATACTGGTACTTACAGATGATGTTTCTTAGACTCACTTGCAGTTAGACGTCCGTGCAACCCTGCAACGTTTGGGAGCAAAAGTGATGTGTGCAATTTTTGGGCCATGACTTTAATTGGAAAGAAATGTGCCCTTTCCTCTCATCCCCTCTTTCCTAATGGCTTAAATACAGACATGGTGTGGTAGGCCATCTGCCACTATGCAGATAAGGAACAACCTCAGAAGATCCACAAGCAACCAGATGAAAGAGTCTGGGGCCCTAGATGACCTCATGAGGAAGAACCGTCCTGCTAACCTCCAGACCATCAATTTAAATGATTTTGATATCTGTTAAAACAGCTGTTCTGGTATCGTAAGATAGAATGTAAAACTCAACAATGTCAGTTTTATAATTTTTCTAAAAACTGAATAAGAGCATCTATTCCCAACGCCACAGATAATCAAATGTTGTCTGTGTATGTTTCCAATTATTACTAGCTGTCAGATGCTGTCCCGGAGCATGGTGATCAACAGACATTAACTGAGCATACGCCATGGGAAGCAGCAAAGCAGAAAGGCTGGCTGGGTTTGGTTCCAGGCAAACTTTTGTTTGCATTTTCCCTTGCCACCTCTTAGCTATGAAGAAGTTATTTAAACTATATGACACTTTAAAAATCTGTAAAATGGAATGATAGCGGTCCATAGAAAATCAATTATAGAGAGTAAACAGAGGACTGAACATAGTACTTGGTACACAGAAGTATCCAGAAAAGATAAATTTCCTTTCCTTTGGTTCTCTGTACACATAAGTCACAGGGTCTGATAATTTTCAATATATCCACTATTGCTGTAGCCATTCAAGTCTGCAGGACTCTTCCAAAACAGCAACACTACCACAGGACATTGATTGGGAAGTCCTGGGGTATACAACACCAACTTCTTTTTTATAGGCTATGAAAGAAGTTATGGGAGATACTCATGGATGAAAAATATGGACTTTCTCCCAAAGATTATATGGCCCACTTAGAAGAAATGTTGATAAGCATGCATCAGATAAGGCAATACCAGCGGATGGAATACAGAACCTTCACATCTCAGAGGCTTTGTCTCCTTTCTGTAACAATAGATGTTCCTGACCTACAGTGAGGCTCTGTTCTACCCAATTATTCAAGGATCTAGACTGGCAGACTTACCAACCAACCTGGAAATAAGGGACTAGAGGATCTGTGGAAGGTGTTTATGGGCCAGATCTGCAAATTATTACATAATGTCCACTCACATTCTATCGTCTCATAATTTTCATGGCCAGACCCAACTGCAGGGGATGCTGAAAAATGTCTTCTGGTTGAGTGCCCAAGAAAAAGAGAAATGAGTATGAGGATCAGTATGCCCTAAGCAGCTGGCCTGACAGATAAGTTAATGAACTATTTTATTCAGCTTCTACTTGAGTAGTGGGAGAATACACTTAGAAAAACTTGCTCAAAAACTTCTACTAACAGTGTCTTCCAAAAGCCTTTCTATAATACAAGAAACAAATTTAATAAAGATCATTTTAAAAAGAATTGATCAGAAAAAGTTTCCTGAGCACTTCAAAGTGACTTTAGTAAGTAAAAATAATTGCTTTAAAAAGTTTTAATGTAAGAAAACATAAATTACTTTAGTTAGAAAAAGAGTAAAGCCTTGGATTACTGTCCTATGGAAAAAAACAATAAGCACATTTGTGTCGAGAAATGTTTGAACTTTCAAGGGATTCTCAAGAGTCATTAGCTTTAAGTTGTCTTTTCCTAAACAATGATGTCCCAGTTGCTGGATCATCAGCATGCAGGTGACCCGGAAACCACACACACATTCATCACAGCCATTGTCAGCATCTCTGAGATACACAGAGAAACTTGCTAAGAGGCTGCAGACTATTATGTTTCACTATAATGATATTTCCAGAAATAAGAGGAATTACACATTAATAAAGCAATGAAACTATGCAGGTAACCATGACAACTACTGCAAATTCAATAACATTTTATGTTCCTGAAGAGTTTTTTTTTTCTTTTTTCTTTTATTGCCAGTAAGATCAGAGAAATTATGAGAAGGAATTGAGAAGCATTTATGTCTCATCTGTATGCTCAGACCTCCAAAGACGTCAAGGGTGTGCTTAGCACATTATAATACCAACTCACAGCAGTCTTTGAAAATGCCCTTCTTGGTTCCTAGATGCATATTTATCTTGAGAAACAGTCAACGCCTGGAGCCCAAAGTGCAATGCCTTTAAATGACATCTGGTCAGAGAACCATTTCTCCAAGTTGAGTCCAATTTCATCTCTTTAGATAAAGTACATTTCCTTTTTTGAATCCCCTCAAAAACAATTGGCTTATCTCTAATGGCACACCCATGGAAATTTCTGAAGGCTCTTAAATATCTACATCAGATTTCAGAAAATTTTAAAGAAAGACATATAATCTGAGTTGTGCAGCCATTTTCCAATTTATCAAATCATGGGGGTGTGTGTGTGTGTGTGTGTGTGTGTGTTGCTTTTGTTGCTTCTGATGTGCTGACGAATGAGAAGGCACAAATGGGAGATTATTTTAAAGATTCTCTCTCCTCCCCTCCAGAAATGGGCGAAACAAATAACTACTTTTTCCCATTTTTCTGTAAGTTCTCCTATGATTTCTCCTTTTTATTTATAGATTGCCATTCAGATCAATATAGAAAAGAATTATTCTGGATGACAGCACATTAAGCAGTAGAAAGAGCACCAAAGGCCATTATCATGAAGCTGGGAAAAGTTCCGAGCCAGCTAAATAAGGCCACAGGCCAGAAGCAGCACCTCTTTCACTGGGAGAAAATAGAAGGTCAGAAGGAGGCAAGGCCAGAGGGGAAAATCATCTGCCCCTCAGACACCGCTTCTCAATCTGCCCTTGCTTCGGGATCAAGTAAAAGATGAAGCCATCCATCATCTTTCCCCTAAAAAAATGCCACATGACAAGATGTTTAATTGCTTTTTGTTTTCCAGGCAAGGCTCCTCTTTTCTTCTGGTGGCTTTTCTTGTCATCACTTTGGCACTCAGGAGCACCTCTGCCAGCCACTGTCCTTGTCTGGTCAGACCTCCTTGTGCCCAGGACATTGCCAGCCCTGCCTCCTTCTGGAAGTGCTCTCCTCAGCTGCCCTGCACTCCTCCTTCCTGAGATCTTCTCCCTCCCTGGCAAGGGCTCCCTCCCAGCTTCCCTGCATTGTGTCCTCCCCCGCGCTCCCTCAGGGTGGCCGGTCGCCAAGGTTCCACTCTCAGCCTTCTTCTGTTCCTTCCTAAATCCAGCCTGTGCTTGTCAACGTTTTCCCACAGCCCTGGAGAGGGAAGCCTTCTAAAATGTTCATCTGACCCCAACTTCCCCCTGCTTAAAACTCTTCAAAAACTTCCCAAAGCTATCAGGATAACACCGAGTCACGTTTCCTTTCTTTCCCATTTCTCCAGTGTGTAAACTAATCATTGTACTCACACACAACTTAGCCTTACTTCTTGTTTCCTACAGGGTAAAACCTAAACTAGTTTTTGGTATGTAGGAGTCTCCAGGATCTGAACCCCTGCTTATTTCTCTAATCATACCTCCAGCTACGCTCCACCTTTACCTCCTCTTCCAGCTATATGTAAATATTCCGAATTCCCTAGACTCAGCATGAAATGGAAATTGCTCCCTAAATCACCATAGCCACCCTAAACTCCCACCTTCAGCCTTTACAGTGGTCCCAGAGCTCTTCACTTCTCCACCCTTCCAAGGAGCTTTAATTTCCCCTCCTTTATTCGCTGTTCTTTCTCAAGAGGAACCCAGTCAATATCCAGAACAATCCCAGAAACAAGGGGTTAAATAAATATGTGTTGGGCCAATCTCTATGAATGGGTTAATCTCTCACTACGACTCCTCTTCATTCTCTGGGTGAGGTCCACTTTCTAGGGACTCCTCCATAGTACTGCTCACAACGGGGCTTCTCCCTCTTTCCAGTGGGACTAGACAGATAAAACCTTGTTTCTTTATGGTTCTGGTCTAGAAAGCTGCAGATGTGCCTAGAGAGCCTTGGGTGCCGCTGCAGGACAGCATCAGGGACAGTGACGACAGGCAGCATGCTAGGGGCCACCTGCCGTGACGTGGAGAGATCAAGCACATGTTCAGGTTCTCCAGGGGTCCTGGGGTTACAGCATCTTGGGGGACTCCCAAAAACACAAGCCAGGCCAGAGGGACTATAGGGACCTTTAGGTTTTTATCCACACATAAACTACTCGACTTGAAATTATCCAAATAAATAGATGGATTTGAGAAATTTATAAGTCAACCCAAGTTATGATCACCTGACAAGAGAATGTCTCATATTTAAAAACTGCAGTTTGCACAGGACTTTTCCCTGCTCATCAACATGATAGGGCAATTTGGTTTGGCTCTGTGTCCCCACCCAAATCTCATCTGGAATTGTAATCCCCATAACCCCCACATGTCAAGGGAGGGACCTCATGGGAGGGGATGGGAATCATGGGGGCAGTTTCCCCCATGCTATTCTCATGATAGTAAGTGAGTTCTCATGAGATTTAATGGTTTTGTGAGTGTTTGACAGTTCTTCCTTCACATGCTTGCTCTTTCTCGCCGCCGCCACGTAAGACATGCCTGCTTCCCTTTCTGCCATGATTATAAGTTTCCTGAGGCCTACCCAGCCATGTGGAACTGTAAGTCAATTAAACCTCTTTCCTTTATAAATTATCCAGTCTCCAGTAGTATTTTTATAGCCATATGAGAGTGGACTAATACACAGGGGCAAGCAGAAAGAATCATGCCCTCATAAATCATTTGTGACTTTCTCCAGCCTCTCCCACATTTTACTGATTATACTTAAAGCAATTTATATCTCTCATCTATACTGAAATATATATCCTTTTTCTTCCCCTATTTTTTTTTTTCCTATAACTTGCTGAATCATCAGGAGAAAGTTTATTTCCTCACTTTCCTCCTAAATCCCTGAAATTCTCTAACCTTCAATATGCCCTTCCATGCAATGGGATAATAATCAGGTTGTGAGGATTAAATAAACATTATCTAAAAGGGCTTAGCACAGCAAGAGGAACGAATGTGACGCATGTAAGCTGTGATCATTGTCCTTCACATTCCATTTACGAGTGGTAAACATAAGAAAACACAAGAGACAAATCTCTATTAAGGAATAGGACAGCAGTACGTTTTACAACGAAGTTCACATACAAAGCCAGAGCCATCAACTTCTTAGTTCTCCTTAAAATAAGCAGAACTGTCCTTCAGAATTGCTATGATCATTTAACAACCAATAGTTATTTTTCACTTCTAAGTGCAAGGCCCTGTTCTAGGTCATGTGGAGGATATAAAAAGAGAGCTTTGTGGAATTTACACGACAGAAGTCTTTTTCTTTTCTATATATTCTCACTATTTCTCAAAAGGTCAAAGCAGCTTGCAATGAAAGGCTCAGGGTGGTGAAAATCAAGACAAAATGAAGAATCAGACAAAATATATGGTAGGAATGAAAGACAGAAAACTGTACCTGAAGCCACAGATAGGCTGGCTGTGGCTTGAGGGCACTAACCGTGTCAGAGGAGAAGTGGAAAGAGGTCTCATTAGCAGAAAGGAATGCATCACTATCAGGTGAGGCAACATGGCTTCTATTACTAAATTTTAGAAAGAGATTATTGCATGGATACGTTCATATTGACTAAAATAATAGAAAATATCTTCAGAGTGGTTTTGCAGAGCAGGCAGTTTAGATGGGCAGAAAGTGCCTGGAGCTGGACACACTTGATTTGAACCCGGGCTCTTGGTTGGATCATCATGGACAGATTCCTTAACTCCTTTGAGTCTCAGCTCCTCACCTGTGGAATGGTGGTGATGATCCCTCCCACTCAGCGGTACTTAGGGAACAAATGTGATAGCATATGGAAGTGGCAGGCCCCTAGCAGTTACTTAAAGATTTATATATTCCACTCCCCAGATCCACCCTCTATGTGTCATCACTATTCCTTGTAAATTTATATGGACTTGAATGTTCATACAATAACTTTTTATAAAAATGGATGGATCATAGGTCATCTACTTGTACAGGTATTTGGATATCTGTCTCCTTCACTAGATTATAAACTCACAAGGACAGGAGTTCTTTCTGTTTTGCCTGCTAGCATAAATAGTGAGGAGCACCTAGCACATAATATGTGCTCCATTGATACTGGTTATAGGAAGAAAGTAAGCCTTTTTTTTTTTTTTTTTTTCCTTGAGACAGAGTCTCATCCTGTCGCCCAGGCTGGAGTGCAGTAGTACGATCTCGGCTCATTGCAACCTCCACCTCCACGGTTCAATAGATTCCCCTGCGTCAGCCTCCTGAGTAGCTGGGACTACAGGCATGTGCCACCATGCCTGCCTAATTTGTGTATTCTTAGTAGAGATGGGGTTACACCACATTGGCCAGGCTGGTCTCGAACTCCTGACCTTAACTGATCCACCTGTCATGGCCTCCCAAAGTGCTGGGATTGCAGGCGTGAGCCACCATGCCTGGCCTAGGAAGAAAAGAAGGCATTTTTGTTGAGGACTTATTCATTCAGTCTAAGGATGTGGCTTTTTAGTGACCAGATTGAAGCACATAGCATGACTGCAGAGGCCCTCCCGAGAGAATGGCTGCTGCTTCTTTGATGGATGCTCTCAAAGATCAACCTTAGATGTCTTGAACACCCTCAGACTCCTGATATTAAATCTGCTTTCCCTCCAGCACCAGCACTGAAGTTAAAAGTTTAAAGCAATTAAACAATTGATTTTATCACTTTTATGTTTTTTACATCTACAAGTCTTCAACTGTATAATCTACTGTTTATCATTGTAAATGCATGATAATTCAGCTTCAAAACAGAATGAGGAGAGTTTGGGAACTAGCCTCAAAAATGAATTACCACTCATATAACAAAACTTTTATGGGAAAACGTGTTTCCAGTTCCAAATAACTGGCTCATGAACGAACTTTTGAAACCCAAAATCATTTGCACCTCAGGGTTGTCTAAAACATGCAAATGAGATACCAGAAAAGTTTTACATTTATAAATGCCATTAAGATTTTTTAAATGTAATCTAAAGTAAAATGTTTTGTGTCCTTCCTTCCCGTCCCTTTCCCTTTCTTTTCCTTCTTCCTTCTTTCCTCCTAGATTCCCACCTTTCCTTCCTTTCCCATACCTTCCCATGTTCCCCAAACACAGTTTTCGAAAATCCTCTATATTCCAAGCTGCTTTGGCAGAAGCAGCTCCAAAAAAGTGTTAAGACTATGACTCACCTCATTGTAATTCTGCTTATAGGATTTATGGAAAAGTAATGAGATCCAAGAAAATAAAATAAAACTTTAAAATCCCACTGACAAGGAAGTTTTTTTCTGTAGGAAATTGAGTTATATAAAAGATTTATATTTTGTTTCATGTAACCCAGAAAAAACTCATGTCCCCTGTTAACTGCAGTCTTTAATTAGTTATAAATGATTTAACTCCATATTTAAAGGATTAATGCTAATTGAAACTTGTAGTACACTTTTAATCTTATATTAAATATTAATATTAATTAAATTTTCCGAGAATCTTGAGATGGTGCCAGTATTTTATTGCAATAGAAACTGAGGCAAAGATACCACCCTATAACCAACCCATTAGAGTTATGTGTGCGTGATTATGCAGATTAACTCAGGTTTGTCTCTTTGCCATAATCTCCATTCAGCTCAGATCTAGGTATCACCAGGACAGCTTCCCTTACTTTGTGTTCTTCCAATAACCACATTTTTTGAACCCCAGGGATGCTTGTGAGACCAACAAATTCAAAGATCTTCAAATGTGGCTCAGAACTATGTAAGGGAGCATTAAAAAAAAAAAAAATAGATATCCCAGATATCTATTTGTCTTATCCCAGACAGAATCCATCAGAACCTCTGAGTATGAGACCTGAGCCACCCAGGGTTGACCAACATTAATGCAACTTCAATGGCATGGAAAGAAGAAAGCATCATCAAGACCTCTAGAAATGGGATGGCTTTCAAAGGAAAACAGTTTTCAATGGGGATCATATCTCTTTCAAACATGTGTGCTAGTATAAATATAAATGATGATAATGTAGAAAATGTTTGAGAGTTTGCAATAAGATAGGAAAGCAAAGAGGACAACATTCCATCATGTTAGAATACAGGTTGAGAAAGTCCTTACCTGGGGCTTTGGAAAGAAGGCCTCTGTTCACCTGAAGGAGCTGTGTCAGGACACTGAACGAAGATTTTTGTAAGAAAATGCTTTATAGTTTATTCCCATACACAAAAATAATCTTATATGATTCTTAAAAAAAAAAAACAGGACAATGAAATTCTGAATATAACTTAAAAGTGAAGATACTGTCTGATCAGACTAAATAATAAGCTCCCTACTTCTCTCATCTCTAAAATGTTTACACCAAAAGATAAATGGAAAATATTGACAGAAGAAAGCCAGTGCTGAGCACTGAGGTCAGTGGGAGAGCAAGGGCATGAGAAGTCTCAGGCATCAAAAACTCACCGGGCCCGGGCCTTGTCTTTTTATTCTGTCTCTTGACTCCTGCAATCTGTGATCCATGATATTAAATATCAGAAGTCATGGTGTTCCTTATGGTTGATGTTCTTTGTTGTACTTTCCTTTCTATTTCTCATCCTGTTATGGGCTGAATGTTTCTGTCCCTTCAAAATTCGTATGTTGAAACCCTCACCTCTAAGGTTATGGCATTAGGAGATGGCCCTTTGGGAAGTGATTAGGTCACTGGGGTGGAGTCCTCAATGAACGGGATTAGTGGGCTTTTAAAAGAGGCTCCAGAGAGATTCCTTGTTCCTTCAGCCATGTGAGGACACAGCAAGAAGCTGGAAGGCTGTAATCTGGAAGAGGATCCTCACCAGAATCCAACCATGCTGGCACCCCGCTCTTAGACTTTCCAGCCTCTAGAACTATGATAAATAAGTTTATGTTGTTTATAAGCCACCCAATGTGTGCTATTCTGTTACAGCAGCCCGAATGGACTAAGATATATCTCTTCTTTATTTACGAAGCTGAGAAGTATTTCAGGAAATACATTTAAAATGACTCATATTAAAATAAGAGGGCTCTAAATTAGGGATGAGGGTTTTGAGGGAAATTGTGTTCTTCAGTTAAAAACATTTAGGTACAGAAAAAAAGGATGATAGTGCAATTTAAAGCAAATCACCTTTAAGACACATCAAAAAGGATAGTAAGGTAAAATGATGAAATATTTCTGAGTTTTCTATGTCAGAACCTTGCATGCAAACTTACCAAATATAGGCAATTGGGGAAAAATTCATAAGCAAATAATTTAGCATATGATACTCAGCAAAACCTAATGAAAGATCATCAAGCTTGATTTCAATATATAATAAATTACTGCATTAAAAAATTATTTTGCAAATACATTACTGTTCTTAAAATAAGTTACTATATAAAATGTGAGCAGGGGCTGTGTGTGGTAGCTCATGCATGTAATCCCAGGACTTTGGGAAAGCTGAGGCAGGAGGATCGCTTGAGGTCAGGAGTTTGAGACCAGCCTGGGAAACATAGTGAGGTCATTGTCTCTACCTTGGGAAACATAGTGAGCCCATTGTCTCTACAAAAAATAAAAAAAAAGTAGCCAGGTGTGGTGGTCCACACCTGTGGTCCCAGCTACTTGGGGGGCTGCGGCAGGAGGATCGCTGGAGCCCAGGAGTTTGAGGGTGCAGAGGGTGCAGTGAGCCATGATAGTGCCACGGTGTACTCCAGCCTGGATGACACAATGAGACTCTAAAAAAGTCTCCAAAAAATAAAAAAATTAAAAATGTGAACAGTTGTGTAAACAATTATAATCCATAACTTTGACTTTTATCTCAGTTGCATGGCTTACTTATGTAACTCTACAAAATGATGAGTCTGGAAGGTTTGAGCTTTTAAGAAAAAAAATTCATTAATTTTACTGAATCCACTTTAAATTTATAGAAATACCAAATTACTTATTGAAAAATCCCAGGCAGTGTAAAAGGGAATGTTCTGGGAAGTTGCTATTGCCGGTCTTACAGATGTATGTTTCCCAGGATTACTTTGTAGAGGTTATTAGAATTTTAAAAATGACAGTGGCCAGAAGTCTTCTACAGTCTCCTTAGAGAGTTCTAGAAGGGTTAGATGATCTTATTTATTTATTTATTATTATTATTATTTTTAAAGAAGTTTATTTATTTAGTAATTTTTAAAAGAAGTGTATTTGTTAAAAGAAGTGTAGAGCTGGCGTAAGAGAATAGGTGACTTGTACCCCGAAATCTTCTGCTGTCTCACCTTGACTGCCCCAAACTTGGACTGTCTCAGCCTTGCCAGGGTTATAGAAGAGAGGTCACAGGGAGGGAAGCTGAAGCAGCCTTCCAGTGCCACGCTAACCCTGACTTCCAAATAAGGTTAAAGCACAGCTTCATGTTATACAGAGTCTGAAATGTCAGCCAACTTCACCAGCATGAGAAGTGCAATCAGGCAACATTATGCAGCAACATAAATATATCACTCAGTAAACTGGAAAACCATATAGCAACAACTGGTGTCAACATCAATTAACATGTTTAAACAGTGACAACAGTTTACTCTATGAGTGTGCATACTGAGGAAAGAAACGCCCTCCTCCTAGAGTCTAAATCATATCGATGGGCAGCTTACAAGTAAAGAGAGATACCTCTTCCTCCCATCTTTTCTCTATCCATTAACTTCATCCTCATTTGTGGCTTATCCTTCATTTTAAACTCCCATCTCTCCATTTATCATTGTATCCTTTGAGCATCAACCTCTCCTTCAGCAAATGTTTTTTAAAAATCACCTAAAAGAAACAACAGTGGTATGCCAATGTTTTCCATTACCTAATTTTTCCAACCTGTTACAAAATGCAACTAATAAAATCAAGAGTGAGTATCATTCCTTAAGGAGGTTAAAAATTCATGTTCATCCAACACCAAATTAAGGGGCAATTTTTGACAATGCTGCGGATACCCTTCTGTACATCACTTGTGAAATGGCACTCCTTGAAGGCCTGTATTTCATCAACTTGGCAAATTTCATTTCAAGGTCATTTCCAAATGCCCTTCTTGTGCAGAGCAGCATGCATGGCACCAGGTCAATCCTTTAGTCATTGCTGGAGCAAGCTTTCTGTGGAGCAGCAGCCTGCTTCAAAGTCAGATGGGCATTTGAAAAGCATGCCAAGAAAACTTTAAGCTTTGAAATGCTGCAGAAGGAAAGGTCACAACATCTTTTAATTGCTTTCTCTCCCCGCAGAAGGTTGCTTTTCATATTTTTATGCTAATATTACAGAACTACCCAGTGTGAAAAACAGGTTAAAAAATGTGGTAAGTGATTTTGTGCATATGTCTTCAATTGAGCAGAGTGTCGAGTGCCAAACTTCAACCAAGCTGATCATACTGCAGTTCTGTGTAAAAGCCCAAAGTGGTGGAATCTAGTTGCTATAGCTGCAAATTAAACAAATAAATGAGACACCATGGAATGCAGCAAAATATCTGCGGTCTGATTAGTTCATATTTGCCATATGTGTGAATATGAGCAGTCAAATTCTGAGTTTAAGCAAAGATCTTTCGAATAGGTATAACGAAGGGGGAATTCTTAACAATAAATAAGGAATATTTGAATTCTCTGTCCAAGGATAAGTAACTTACATTTTATATCAGTTTTAAAGAAATTTCATTACTTTTTTTGTTAGGAGTACAAATTCAGTGTTGCTAAAAATATAAGATTTCTACCGGGGCAGTTTTCTTTGAAACTTTAGATTGAGATTGACACTAACTTGCTAGTTATTATACGGTAATAAGTTAAAATCTTTAGCTCTAGGGAGGCTTTACTTTTGTTTACATTAACTTTGTTTAATTTTATTTATTGGGCCTGCTGTGTGGCAGGCACTGTGCTCTGTACTTGTGAGGACAACCGCGTGAATCCCACAACACACTCTACGTTTCCTATGAGTAGAGCTCAGTAGAGAAATTGAAGAAGACCATTTGAACACAGAATTCCATTCTGACTAACCTCTTAAATCATTTACACCAAACTGTCTTCACAGAATAATAAAACCAGAGAAAACTCGAAAGGTTATCCGGTTCAGGCCCCTTTCAAATGTCTGCATTCATTAGAAGTGCAGCCTAAGGAAATGAAGTGGCTCTTTTTGGGTTAAACTGATGTGGGAAAAAGAACAGAGCAAAAAAGACATATTAGTATGTACGTAGTGATGGCAGAGGCTAGGTATCAGAAGGAATGCCTACTAACAATGGTCTGTTTATCCCAGCACATGGAGATAGCAGCAATATCAGCAGCAGCACCTGGATATACAGGATCATTAGCTATATTACCAGAGCCAATGAATTAATGTACTTGATAAGGATGAAATGAGTTGCGTAAAGGGGAAATGTTTCCACCAATCTGGGCTACTTATTACAGCAAGGTTTACACATACCTGAATTAGACCATTACCTGTAAGCTCAGTTCCTGCATATAGATACAGAGATGGTAAAAACAATAAGAGAAAATCATCCTTGCTTGGATGAAAAGGAAAATAATAAAAAAGTGCCAGGAATGTTTATCAGTGACTTAATGAAATATGTTTGGTGAAATATAATGATAATTTAAATTCAGCAGCATCTCTAACTAGATGTTTACAAGGCTCCATGGAGAAAGGCCCCACGGCACACAGGTACAGAAAGGGCAGCTCTTGAGTGGTCCAGTCCAAGATTGGCTGCTCATAGGCTGTGAGCGCTTGGGCAAGTTATTAGGCTGGACACTTGGAGGCCATCAGATACAGCTGTGCCATTTGTTTGAAAGAAGAATATGGATCCTGAAAATTATAAATCAATCAGTTTGACAAGGGTGCTATAAGGTTCTACGATGAATCACTGAAAGGCTAGAATGGCTCACTGAAGGATGTAGAAAATTCAATGATCATAGGTACCGGCTTAGGTTCACTTAGAGAAAATAATTTTATTTCCTTTCCAGAAAGTGTTACTAGACTTGGAGAATAAGGAAATGTGATAGAGGTTCGTTCACTCAACCATTCATTCATGCATTCCTTCAAAGAACATTTCTGAGACCTATTATGTGCCAAGCACTGAGCCAGATAATGGAATATGCAGAGGATGCTAAGACTATCTGCCTGCCCCCAAAGGACACCAACTTCCAAAAAATGTAGCAACAAACTACAAATACAGCACAGCAGATGCTACAGGAGAGGTACCTGCTGTGTAAAGAGGGTCATAAATAAGGGATAGGCATGGGAGAAGCAATGCATGCATGAGCAAGTGATGTAATGGGAGAGGTGATGCATGTATGAGCACACTAGGATGAGAAGCAGAGTTCTGAATGGTAGAAAAGGGCTCTATACCCACTCAGTTCAGGAGCGCAGTGTGCAGAGGCTGTGACAGTGTGGCTGGAGTGCTGTGTTAGCCACAGGTTAAAGGGGATAGGGAGGATGCTGAGGACCTCCTGTACAAGCTGCACCTCAAGAAGAGGCATAAATGGGCTCAGGGAAGTCAGCCAGCAGCTCAGTATCCCTCAAGAACCAGGCAGTTTGGGGACTAATTCAGTAGATCAGATTCAGAATCAAAGGGTCATGAAAAATGTATGAGATTGAATTTTCTTTTCTTTTTTTTTTTTTTTTTTTTTTTTTGAGACGGAGTCTCGCTCTGTCGCCAGGCTGGAGTGCAGTGGCACAATCTCGGCTCACTGCAACCTTCACCTCCTGGGTTCAAGCGATTCTCCTGCCTCAGCCTCCCGAGTAGCTGGGACTACAGGCATGTGCCACCATGCCCAGTGAATTTTTGTATTTTTAGTAGAGACAGGGTTTCACCATGTCGGCCAGGATGGTCTCGATCTTTTGACCTTGTGATCCGCCTGCTTCGGCCTCCCAAAGTGCTGGGACTACAGGCATGAGCCATCGCACTTGGCTGAGATTGAATATTTTCTATTGGGGGTTGCCACACTCTTGTCCTGGCTTCTCTTTACCTGACCGTCTTTCAACAAGACCTGAATAAAGAAGTATAAAGATAAGATGAGGATGGGAGGCCATCAACACATTCTTGCTATCTCCATGATCTGGAGAAAGGTAAACTTGGAAGTAACATGAAAAAAGGACTGGTGAAGAAAGAGGGCAGAGGCCAGGAGATGAGAGATGAGGCTGCTGCCTCAGTTCAGCTGAGAGATGACCAAATCTTAAACTAAAGCAGACATTGTGGACATGAGGGGGCTGGGGCCGACCTGGGAGCTATTTTAGAGGTGCAGCTGATAGGACCTGTCACCTAACTGTGGGGGATGTCATAGGAAGAAGAGCTTTGAGATGCATCTTGCCATTTTTGAGATGGCAACACAAGACAAATAAGATTTAAAGAAGGGGTTAGCTCAAGCCATCAGTATGGTTTATCTCAAGGTCCTTGTATCAGAGGCAGAATGTGATGCCCACAGGGTAGTTGGATTAGGAAGCACAGACCTGGGAAGGACGCATGTAGAGCAGAACCTGAAATCATGGGAGAGAGTGAAATCTTCATGGAAAGAGAACATGAGGGGAACACAGAGGACTGGTTTTAAATCTTGCTGAATGGATGAAGGGACTGGAGAAATTTGGGTGGCAGAAAAGAAGACTCAGTTCCTTCTAAGAGTCTTTCCTGTAGCTGAAAGCCACCTGTGACTGTGGTTGGCTACTGAAGCTCCATCACGAGATGCTTAATCAGAGGCTGAAAGGTAATTAGCCAGGATACTGTCCAGGTGATTTAAGGTTCACATGGTAGATGAACCAGATGATCTTTAGAAACACAAGTTTAGGATTCTAGGATTCTGTGGTTCTATAATAGAAAATGCAGCCTCTTTCCACTTTACTTACTTTGGCAGCAACACAGATGTGTGCTGAGGTTGGAGCTTCAATTAAGAGGGAACTGGAAAGGATACAGGTATGGACTTCCGCCAAGAAAACGGGTCTGTGGCTAATGATCTGTCTGTGGCAGTGAAGAAGGAAGCCAGTTCCTAGAACACTACCTTCCTGCCTTCCACCACCCCCTCCCCTAAACATAAAGACCTAAGGGCAAATGAATGGAAAACATATGAATTAAGTTTATTTTGAAATATCTATAGATTTAAGTATTAGGGGAGAAAGCACTTGTGTAAACCACACTCTGGGTTTTGCTGACCTCAAATTATCTGAATATAACTTATAGACTTCTTGATGAACTAATACTATTGCTGGGCCGACTCATCATTTAAACAAAGAAACAAGGGCTGAGTGCAAGCCAAATAATAGCATTAGCCTTGAATTCTACCCTAGCATGGCAAATTAGTTCTCCAAAGGGATTTGTGATGGCATGAAATTGCTTTAAAAAGCCATTGTCTGGCCGAGTGTGGTGGCTCACACCTGTAACCCGACCACTTTGGGAGGCCAAGTCGGGCAGATCATGAGGTCAGGAGATTGAGACCATCCTGGCCAACATGGTGAAACCCCCTCTTTACTAAAAATACAAAAATTAGCTGTGTGTGGTGGCGCATGCCTGTAATGCCAACTACTCGGGAGGCTGAGTCAGGGGAATCACTTGAACCGGGGAGTCAAAGGTTGCAGTGAGCCAAGATGGTACCATTGCACTCCAGCCTGGTGACAGAGCGAGACTCCATCTCAAGAAAAAAAAAAAAAAGAAAAGAAAAGAAAGAAAGAAAGAAAGAAAAAGCCATTGTCCGGTTATTTCCTTAGAGAGAGAGAATAACTAATGCCCAGATAAAACAATTAATATGTAGAAGAGCTTTTCAACAAATTTGAGCCAGGCTGACCTGTAGCTATGCATTGTTCTGGAATGTGTTCTTTGGACATCAGTCCAGGCCTTCTCAGGCAATAATGGCAATATAACATGCATAAAAAGACCCTTTCTGGGAACAGCAGGTCATGTGTGCAGGATTTTCCTGCACTGCAGCTGAAATTGAAGAGTGAGGTTAAATACAAGTTAGAAAATAAGTAAATGCTTTGAGGTTGTACTCTCTGTCAACTATTATGAAGGGGAGGAGAGAATGAGTGAGAGAAAAAGAGAACAAGAGAAAATATGGACATAAATTGATAAGGATGATTCATTCACGCAACAAATATTGATTGTCCATTTTGTACAGGCATTGTTGTAGGTATTTGGGATAAATCAGCAACTGAAATAAAGACCCCTACCCTATGTAAATTCCATTCTAGCAAGGGAAGATAGACAATAAACCATAAATAAAACATATAAGCAAAACCACATTCTATATCAAGGATGATTAGTGCCATGGGAAGGGGGAGCAGGTTAGGGGATTTCAGTGAGTGGGGAGTATGGGGTTAGCTGTAGTTTCTAATTGACTGCTCTAGGTAGGCATTACTGAAAAGGTGAGGAGGAGGGTAGAGGAGTGAGCTAAGCAAATCTCTGAGGACACAGTCCAAGAAGAGAAGGGTACCTAGGGTGTTCAAGGAACCATAAGGAGGCTAGCTTGATCCATTAACATCTATTGATTCATCAAATGGTTATTGAGTACCCATAACACACCAAGCACTATACCAGGCACTAAAGAGAAAAAAGGCCAGGTGCAGTGGCTTATGCCTGTAATCTCAGCACTTCGGGAGGCTGAGGCAGGAGGATTGCTTGAGGCCAGAAATTTGAGATCAGCCTGGGCAACACAGTGAGAACTTGGTTCTACAAAAATTTTAAAATTTAAAAATTAGCCATGCACGGTGGGGTGTGCCTGTAGTTCGAGCTACTCAGGAGGTTGGGTTAGGAGGATCCCTTGAGACTAAGAGTTCGAGGTTAAAGTGAGCTATGACTGCACCATTGCACTTCAGCCTGGGCTGTGCAACAAAGTAAGACTCTGCCTTTAAAAAGAAAAAGAAAAAGAGAGAGAGAGAGAGAGCAAGAGAAAGAGAGAAAAAAATTAATCCCTAAACCTTAAGTAGCCATGGAGAAGGTCGGGTATAAAGAAGGTCGGGTATGATTTGACTCTGCCATTCTGCCTTCTTTATTCTAGAACATTTTTAACCCTCTTTTTCCTCTCGTCTCCCGCTTTCCCAACTCCTTATCCTGTCTTCCTCTTTTCTATGGCCATCTCACATCTTCTCATTCATGACACTATCCTTCTTTCTTTCCTCTATTCCTCTATCTTTCTTCATTCTCCATCCTGGCCTCTCCCTGTCTCCCCTTTCTCCCTCCAGTTTTCCTTGTCTTTTTACCTCACAAGGTAGTTCACAATTTATTCAAACATCAGCTTAAAAATTATACATTTTTTCCAGTTCATAATATTCTGGCTAAAGTAACAAATAAAAAATATCATTGGCAATAGCTAAAAGTAAATGACTTGAAATTTATTACTGATCTGAACAAACAGAATAATCAAATCCTCACATTAAAATTTAAATCTGCAAAATCTAACATGGGAGGACTGGACTTGTTAGAACTAATGATCACAGATGAAAATTCACAATGGAAGAAGCTATCATCATCCATAAAATTTGGTAAGAAGAAAGCTTACATACGGGAATAGCATGAAGCAGTTCTGAAAGCATCTGACTCATTGTTGATGTAACTCTCCTTGTTCCTGGTTTTTGGGGGCCTTATTTGTTTTCTTTGGGAGATCCATTTGAGAGTCCTAGAGAGAGGTTCCTAAGAAATGTCTGACCTCTGTTCCAGTTTCTTACTTTCATTTTTGAAAATTTCCAGAATCTTAGTTACTTTAGAATACTTTAGAATGGAAATTGGAAAAGGCCAGTTTTTTTTTTCATATAAAATATTTAAGATATTCTTTCAACTAATAGCTTATTTTTATGAAATATCTAATATCAGTGTGGCACAGACTCCATGAGTAATAAAATGTACAATCTGTGTATCCCAGAGCTGGAAAGTTACCATAAGTCATGCTATCTACCAAAAGAATAACATCAAATCTGAGTTCCTGCAAAACCAATGATCATCCAAGTGGCATTTAATGCCTTCTCTTCTGGGAAAGACAGATGCACAAAATCTGTAGTAATTACCAAATGTCAAAATAATATTGAAGAGAATAAATCATTGCCTAAATTAAGGTTCTCTTGAGGATCAGTTACATACAACAAAAACAACTGATAAATCAAGCGTGAAGAGGGGTGGAGTTTATTATTTTTTTCTCCTCATAAACCACACGGGAAATGAACAACTCCTGCTGTGATTATAAGAATATCAAGATCTTGTCTGCTTAAAGATCTTTGGTAATAATAATAATATTCTAACCCTATTCAGTGCTTTGCATTCTGAAAGCACTTTATAAACATGAATTAGTTCTTCAGTAAGCCGAGGCACTATCTGATTGTTGGTATTTCCTGTTAGAGCATCACTGAAGCTCAGCAATCTTTCTAGAGTTTAAATATTTATTTATTTATTGCTTTCAGTATATATTTACTTCACATGACAATGCATTAAAATTATAATAAGCAGAAGAGAAAGGTTCATGGTTCTATTTTTGCAATGAGGAAACAGGCCAGAATAACAATAGGGCTTCTCCTTGTCAAACTGTAAACGGCCCTTTGGGGACTACGCTGTTGGCTTGTGGAGGTGGTTTCCTACTTGCCTTCTTCCATCTCAAATATACCATTTCCAGCCTGTAAAACTGCATCTGTTTTGTGTTTTTCTCAACCAGCAGCCCCACAATATCTATCAGGGTGATTTGCAGATCATAGGTTTATAATACATGTTTGTTAGATTGAATTATATCAAAGTCCAGGTCCACATGTTGCAGGCCAAGCAGAACTCTGTCTCCTACAACTGTCCATGGCCACCTGCATTACAGTTTGGAAATTCTGATTCATTTGCTGACATCACTTGTGCTTTTCTTTCATCTGATCATCAGTGGACTGAGGACAGAAAGATGGTGGAAGGACGAAATGTAAATATGACATTCTTCCAAGTTTCAAAAGCACATGCATAAACATTCTTTTAATCATCAACATTTATTGAATGCCTAATGTTTGTCATGTGCTGCAAGTTGCTGAGAATATAAAGTTAAATAGGCTACAAAGAGAGAACGATTTTTGATTTTAGATATTAAGCCGGCTCCATTTAAATGTGCCATATTGTATATGCTTATATTTTTAATTACAATAAATTAAAACAATAATTCTCTCTTTTGATATTTTCATAGATCCTGGAGATAACTTAGTATTTATACAACAAGATTGCATTACTTTTCTAATTCACTGATTTACTCATTTCTTCTCCTCTTCAAATAAATTCTAAGATTGGTTGCTGAGAAAAAAAAAAAGTAGACAATAGAAAGGAAGGGATATGCCACTCTCCTTTCATTATAATCATGTCTAACTTCTAAAACTTTAGTGTAAAACAAAAATGAAAGCCCTGTGGATTTCAGATCCTGTAAGATTTCTTATGCCTGTTTTCTGACTAATTTTGTGTTGGGCAGTTGAATGCTGCAAATTCAAGACCGAGTTGATGACGTGTTCTGAAATGGTGTCATGATATACTTAACTATATCTCAGTTCTGTGGTTCTGGGCTCTAGATTCCTAGAAACTATGTTGAGACTCTTCAAATAATGAATGTGATTCTGCACATAAGAAGAGTGTGCATTCTTTCTTGGAATTCTTTTAATTATAAAGATCTCAACAGGCAATAACTGCATACTGTAAATGTTTAAACCTTCATATTTTCCCAATCCCTCAACATCCCCCATCAACAGGTTATGAGCACTCCAACCAGACGACCAGGTGCACCAGTGTGATAACGCTGGTACTTGTCACAAGTTCCCCGTTAGCTCTCTCCTGACATTGACCTAGTGACATTCAAAAACACCAGTGCAATCCCCTCACACCTTTTGTTTGTGTACTCTACTCTAGCCCCCAGTAAAGCCACTTACCCATGGGTTTTCTCTCTCCCCTCCCCATCTACCTGGTCGAGCCCACTCCCCAGAGCTCCTACGTGGACCCTATGTGGTGGGGATTGCCATGCCGCTTGTCTCTAACTCCTGTGAGTATATATAACAGATCCTTTAATTTCTTATGTCTCTCCCAATGTGATTTCTGTGGCCATAATGGAGTGATCATTACAAACTCCAACAAAGAGACCTACGCCCCCATTTATATTACAGGCAGCCAGGCCTACAGCATCATAATCATTTGTAGAAATAGGGAAAAGTTACAGAAGACATCATCAAGATGGCTGACTAGAGGTACCCAGCATTCACCTCCTCCAGTCACATGTTGAACAGAGAGTCTAGGGGAGAACACTGGAATTCAGCAAAGAAGTGACAAAGCCCTTCTGGGGCATGGAGACTTGGGACAGTAGCACAGACAGGGAAGCAAAGCACTTGGCTAGGATCGGCTCAGAGCCCAGAGAGACCTCAGGCACAGGAAAAAGGTAAGGTGAAGATCCCCAGCAGTCTACATTTCCACCCTGGCTGCCTGTAGTCCTAACAAGAGGAGAGCCCCCAGCTCACAGGACCTGAGTCCAGTATAGGGAGTTACCTGGAAACCATGTGACTGCATTGTTCCCTAGAGGAAATCAAGCTGAGCCCCAAGCCCGCAGGACACAGGCTGCCACAGCACATCATCATGTTGAGAGCAGAGCCACCACCAGTGTGCATCCTGCCCTGGGGCCCCAAAACCCCTAAATCTCCTCATCTTTGGGGTCCCTCGGACATCCCACCACATCCACCCAGAGGGATGCAGAGTCATGATAGCAGCTGTGCAGCCAAGACCCCAGCATCTGAGCACACACGATATTCTACACCCCAGAAAACAGGTAGTCCAATACGGTGGGAAGGCTGCCCATGGAAAAGAGGGAGGCAGTGCATGCACTCCTCAGAATCCAAGAGCTGCCTGCCTGAAGCCTGCTGTTGCTGCCACCAGCAACCCCAACCTTTGCAGTAGCAGAGTAGGTGCCCCTCCCATAGGACTGTGGATCCACCTGACCAGGCCCACCACTGATGGCAACCTGCTCCCTCCAGAGCAAAACTGCTGCACACCCACACATGCCCTCCAAGGGCCAAAGAACCAGCCTGGCCAAGATATGTCACCACTGGAGACCCCACCCCCTCCAACAAAGTGGTTTTGTACTCAAGTGCATCCCTCAGGGACCCAAGGACCAGCTGTCCAGGGCTGCTACCATCACCAGTGACCCTGCCCCCTCCAGTGATGAAGTCACACAGGCCCACTGCTGTCAGAGAACCTGCCCACTCCAGTGGTAGAGCTGCCATACACCCATGCTTCCTAACGCCAGAGCCCCCAAACTGATCTGCCTGGTGTTCCTGTTCCCAGCAAAGCCATGCAATAGCCTCTACAAACAACCACAGCATAGGCCACTGAGGTACTCACAGACACCAATGATGCTGATTATAGCTGAAGAAATCATACGGAGACTACATTACTGCCCCCATACTGAATCAAAGCCAAAGCATCCTATCCAACTGTATATTTATGATACATATACGTATACAGAAAAACATTTTTCCCTATGAAAGCTACTCCATAAAATCAGAAGAGGCAGTGTCCCACCAGAAGCACAGATATCAACATAGGGAAACAGGAAATAAGAAAAAGGAAATGTGATGCCTTCAAAGGAACACAGTAATTCTCTAAGTAACAGACCCCAAAGGAAAACCAATCTAAAATCACCTGACAAAATGCAAAATAACAAGGAAACCTGGCAAGATACAAGAGAACACAAATAGAGTCAATGAAATCAGAAAAACAATTCATAAGCTGAATGAGAAATTTTTTAAAATAGATATCATTAAGAAGAATGAAACAAATGTTAGAACTGAATAACTCAGTGAGTGAAATAAAACTAAAATTGAGAATTTCAATAATAGACTAGATCAGGCAGAAGACTTTCTGAACTTGAAGATAGTTCTTTTAAAATAATCCATTTAGGGGAATGTGGGGAGAAAAAATGGCAGATAAGAGGCAGGACTAACTTGCAGCTCCCACTCAGACAAAACCATGTGTAGAGACTCATATCAAGAACTTCCTCCAGGAACCACTGCAGGAACATACCAGGAAAGCCAAGAGAAACCACAGACCCTTTGAAGGAGGTGGATTGCTGCTGCAGGCCCTGTGGGACAGCCGAGGAACTGAGAGTTGGCTTGCTTTCTCAGCTGGGAGACTTGTAGCCTGGGGCAAGTTCTCAGCACTGCTCACCAGCTGCCTGGAAATAAACTGTGTGATGTTGGGAGTGGCACGGTGGGAGGTGGGAGTGAGAACGGCTTTTCATGCAGCAGGCTGCATGGGAGCTAAGTGGCTTTCCCTCAGTTCCCTGGTGACCTGTGTCACACAGCAGAGGCAGCCACAACTCCCCTGGGAACATAACCCCCTTGGCCTGGGAACTACACCCCCAATCTCCCACAGCAGCTGCAGCAAGCCCTGCCCAAGAAGAGTCTGAGCTCAGACATGCTGAACCCTGTCCCAGCCTGACAGTCTTTCTCTACCCGTCCTGGTAGCCCAGGACAAAAAATATAATCTCTTGGGAGCTCTATAGCCCAGCCTCACCACCTCAGAAACTTGAATACTCATCCAAAGGCGACCCTAGGGTAAGCTTGTATCCTCCCTACACTCCCACAGCTGATGCACTCTTCATAGCGCCACCTCCTGGCTGGAGGCCAGCCAACACAAAACCAGTGCACAATAATACAACCAAGAACCCTCACGGAGTCCACTTCTCTTCCCTGCTACCTCCACCAGAGCAGGTGCTGGGATCCACGGCTGAGAAACCTGGAGACAGATCACGTCACAGGACTCTGCAGACACTTCCCAGTACCAGGCCAGAGCCTGGTAGCTCCACTGGGTGGCTAGATCCAGAAAATAAATAACAATCACTGCAGTTCGATTCTCAGGAAGCCCCTCCTTAGGGGAAGGGGTACAGCACCACATCATGGGAGCACCCCAAGGGACCAAAAAATCTGAACAGCAGCCTTGAATCCCAGATCTTCCCTCTGACATAGTCTACTGAAATGAGAAGGAACCAGAAAAACAATTCTGGTAACATGACAAAACAAGGTTATTTAGTGCCACCAAAAGATCATAGTAGCTCACCAGTAATGGATCGAAACCAAGATGAAATCCCCAAATTGCCAGAAAAAGAATTCAGAAGGTCAATTATTAAGCTAATCAAGGACACATCAGAGAAAGGTGAAGTCCAAGTTAAAGAAATCAAAAAATGATACAGGGTATGAATGGAAAAATCTCCAGTGAAAAAGCATAAATAAAAAATAATCGCAACTTCTGGAAATGAAGAAATCACACTTAGAGAAATGCAAAATGCACTGGAAATTCTCAGTAATAAAACTGAACAAGTAGAAGAAACAACTTCAGAGCTCAAAGACAAGGCTTTCGAATAAACCCAACTCAACAAAGACAAAGAAAAAAGAATTTTAAAAAATGAATAAAGGCTCCAAGAAGTTTGGGATTGTGTTAAATGACCAAACCTAAGAATAATTGGTGTTCCTGAAGAAGAAGGGAAATCTAAATGTCTGGAAAACATGTTTGAGGAAATAATCGAGGAAAACTTCTCTGGCTTTGCTAGAGATCTGGACATCCAAACACAAGGAGCTCAAAGAACATCTGGGAAATTCATCACAAAAAGATCATAGCCTAGGCACATAGTCATCAGGTTATATAAAGCAAAGACAAAGGGAAGAATCTTAAGAGCTGTGAGGCAAAAGCATCAGGTAACCTACAAAGGAAAACTTGTCAGATTAACAGCAGATTTCTCAGCAGAAACCCTGCAAGCTAGAAGGGAGTGGGGTCCTATCTTCAGCCTCCTTAAAACAATTGTCAGCCAAGAATTTTGAATCCAGAAAAACTAAGCTTCATAAATGAAGGAAATATAGTCTTTTTCAGACAAATGTTGAGAGAATTTGCCAATACCAAGCCAGCACCACCAGAACTGCTAAAAGGAGCTCTAAATCTTGAAACAGATCCTTAAAATACACCAAACTAGAATTTCATTAAAGCATAAATCTTACAGTACCTATAAAACAATAACACAATGAAAAAAAAAAACAAGGTATTCAGGTAACAAATAGCATGATGAATAGAATAGTACCTCACATCTCAATAATAACATTGAATTTAAATGACCCAAATCCTCTACTTAAAAGGCAAAAAATGGCAGAATGGATAAGAATTAACCAACCAAGTGAATAGTACCTCATATCTCAATAATAATGCTGAATGTACATGACCTAAATCCTCTACTTAAAAGACACAAAATGGCAGAATGGATAAGAATTAACCAACCAAGTGAATAGTACCTCACATCTCAATAATAACATTGAATGTAAATAGCCTAAATCCTCTACTTAAAAGACACAAAATGTCAGAATGGATAAGAATTAACCAACCAAGTACCTGGTGTCTTCAAGAGACTCACCTGACACACAAAGACTCACATAAACTTAAGGTAAAGGGGTAGGAAAAGATATTCCATGTGGACACCAAAAGTGAGCAGCAGTAGCTTTTCTGTTTCTTTGTTTTTTTTGAGATGGAGTCTTACTCTGTCACCTAGGATGGAGTGCAATGGTATGGTCTCTGCTCACTGCAACTTCTGCCTCCTGGGTTCAAGTGATTCTCCTGCCTCAGCCTCCTGAGTAGCCGGGATTACAGGTGCCCGCCACCATGCCTAGCTAATTTTTGCATTTTTATTAGAGACGGGGTTTCACTATCTTGGCCAGGCTGGTCTTGAACTCCTGACCTCGTGATCCACCTGCCTCGGCCTCCCAAAGTGCTGCGATTACAGACGTGAGCCACCGTGCCTGGCCAGGAGTAGCTTTTCTTATATCAGACAAAACAGACTTTAAAGCAACAGCAGTTGCTTTAAAAAGGGACATTATATAATGATAAAAAGACTAGTTCAACAGGGAAATATCAAAATCCTAAATATATATGCATCTAACACTGGAGTTCCCAAATTTATAAAACAATTACTACTAGACCTAAGAAGTGAGATAGACAACAACACAATAATAGTGTGGGACTTCAATACTCCACTGACAGCACTAGACTGATCATCAACACAGAAAGTTAACAGAGAAACAATGGACTTAAACTACACCTTAGAACAAGTGGACTTAACAGATTTTTACAGAACATTCTACCCAACAATTGCAGAATATTCATTTTATTCATCAGTATATGGAACATTCTCTAAGATAGACCATGTGATAGGCCACAAAACAAGTCTCAACAAATTTGAGAAAATCTAAATTATATCAAGTACTCTCTCAGGCCACAGTGGAATAAAATTGGAAATCAACTCCAAAAGGAACCTTCAAAACCATGCAAATATATGAAAATTTAAGAACTTGCTCCTGAATGATCATTGGGTCAACAATGAAATCAAGGTGGAAATCAAAAAATTCTTTGTACTGAACAATAATAGTGATACAACCTATCCAAACCTCTGGGATACAGCAAAAGTGGTGCTAAGAGGAACGTTCATAGCATTAAATGCCTACATCAAAAATTCTGAAAGACTACAAATAGACAGTCTATGGTCACACCTCTAGGAACTAGAGAAACAAGAACAAACCAAACCCAAACCCAACTGAAGAAAAGAAATAATCAAGATCTGGGCAGAACTAAATGAGGCTGGCCATGGTGGTTGTCTAGGCGCAGTGGCTCATGCCTTTAATCCCAGCACTTTGGGAGGCCGAGGTGGGTGGATCACTTGAGGTCAGGAGTTCAAGACCAGTCTGGCCAACATGGCAAAACACTGTCTCTACTAAAAATATACAATACACAAATTAGACAGGTGTGGTTGTGCGCGTCTGTAATCCTAGCTACTCAGGAGGCTGAGGCATGAGAATTGCTTGAAACCAGGAGAAGGAGGTTGCAGTAAACCAAGATTATTGTACCACTGCACTCTAGCCTGGGCAACAGGGTGAAACTCTGTCTTAAAAAAAAAAAAAAAACAAAGAACAAAAACGAAATGAAGTTGAAGTAAAAAAAATACAAAAGATAAATGAAACAAAAAGTTGATTCTTTATAAAGATAAAAAAATTTGATAGACCATTAGTGAGATTAACCAAGAAAAGAAGAGAGAAGATCCAAACAAGCTCAATTAGAAATGAAATGGGAGATATTGTAACTGATACCACAGAAATACAAACGATCATTCAAGGCTACAGTGAACACCTTTATGCACACACACTAGAAAACCTAGAGGAAATGGATAAATTCCTGGACATATACAACCTCCCTAGATTAAACCAGGAAGAAATAGAAACTCTAAATGGACCAATAACAAAAAGTGAGATTGAAATGGTAATTAAAAAGCTACCAATAACAAAAGTCCAGGGCCAGACACATTTACAGCTAAATTACAGCTAAATTCTATCAGCCATTCAAAGAAGAATTGGTACCAATCCTGTTATACACTATTCCAAAAGATAGAGAAAGAAGGAATCCTCCCTAAATCATTCTATGAAGCCAGTATCACCCTAACACCAAAACCAGGGAAGGGCATAACAGCAAAAGAAAACTACAGACCAATATCCCTGATGAAGATAGATGCAAAAATCCTCAATAAAATACTAGCTAACTGAATCCAACAGCATATCAAAAAGATAATCCACCATGATCAAGTAGGATTCATACCAGGGATGAAGGGATGGTTTAACATTTGCAAGTCAATAAATGTGATACACCAGGTGAATAGAATTAAAAACAGAAAATTACATGATCATCTCATTGGAGCCATTCTAGAGGTTGGCTCATCAGCAAAACTCTTCTAGACATTGGCTTAGGCAAAGACTTCATGACCAAGAACCCAAAAGCAAATGCAACAAAAACAAAGATAAATAGATGGGACTTAATCAAACTAAAAAGCTTCGGCACAGCAAAAGAAACAATCGGCGGAGTAAACAGACAACACACAGAATGGGAGAAAGTCTTCACAATCTATACTTCTGACAAAGAAGTAATATCCAGAATGTACAAGGATCTTAAACAAATCAGCAAGAAAAAAAAAAATCAAACAATCCCATCAAAAAGTGGGCTAAGGATATGAATAGACAATTCTCAAAGGAGGATATACAAATGGCCAACAAACATATGAAAAAATGCTCAACATTACTAATGATCAGGGAAATGCAAATCAAAACCATCTGACTCCTGTGAGGATGGCCATAATCAAAAAATCAAATAATAACAGATGTTGGCGGGGATGTGGTGAAAAGGGAACACTTTTACACTGTTGGTGGTAATGTAAACTAGTACAACCACTAAGGAAAACAGTGTGGGGTTTCCTAAAGTAACTAAAAGTAGATCTACCATTTGATATAGAAATCCCACTCCTGGGTATCCACTTAGAGGAAAAGAAGTCATTATATGAAAAAGACACTTGCACATGCATGTTTACAGCAGCAAAATTTGCAATTTCAAAACTATAGAACCAGCCCAAATGCCCATCAATCAATAAGTAGATAAAGAAAATGTGATTATATATATGTGTGTATATATATATATATAAGTGTGATATATACACACACACACACACACAACTACTCAGCCATAAAAAGGAACAAAATTAAGTACTGGCATTTGCAGCAACCTGGATGGAATCAGAAACTATCATTTTAAGTGAAGTATCATGAGTGGGAGCTAAAGTATGAGGATGCAAAGGCATAAGAATGATACAATGGACTTTGGGGACTCAAGGGAAAGGGTGGGAGGTGGGTGAGGGATAAAAGACTACAATTTGACTATAATTTCCTTCAGAGAGAAGCTTTTTTGGTTGTATCTACTTGTTGATATTTCAGCTTTCTGTATCTGGATGTTCATATCTCTCCCAACACTTGGAAAGTTTTCAGCTATTATTTCATTGAATAGGTTTCCTATGCCTTTTCCCTCTTATTCTTCTGAAATTTCTATAATGGGAATATTTGTTTCCTTAATGTTGTCCCATATGTCCTGCAGGCTTCCTTCATTCTTTTTTTTTTTTTTTTCTGTTCTTTATTTCTTTTTTTTTCCTTTTTCATCTGAATGGATTTTTTTTTTTTTAATTTCAATAGGTTTTTGGGGAACAGGTGGTATTTGGTTACATGAATAAATTCTTTAGTGGTGATTTCTGAGAAATCAGATTTCAAAGAAACAAAGAAAATTTACAATTAAAGCTAATGAAGTACTAAAAAGAAAAGATGGCAAATAAACAACCTAAAGATGCACCTCAAGGAACTAGAAAAGCAAGAACAAACAAAACCTACAATTAATAGAAGGAAAGAAATAATAAATACCAGAACAGAATTGAAATAGAGACAAAAAAATTTCAAAAGACCAACAAAAGAAATACTTGTGTTTTTGGAAAAGATAAGCAAAATTGACATACCATTAGGTAGACTAAGAAAAAAGAGAGAAGACTCAAATAAATAAAATCAGAAATAGAAAAGGAGACATTACAACTGATACCATAGAATTACAAAGGATCAGGAGAGGGTACAGCTCAGGGGTAGAGCATTTGACTGCAGATCAAGAAATACAAAGGATCATAACAGATTATTACGAACAACTATATACCAACAAATTGAAAAACCTAGAAGAAGTGGATAAATTCCTGGACACATATAACCTATCAACATTGAGCCAGGCGGAAACAGAAAACCTGAATAGACCAAGAACAAACAATGAGATTGAATAAGTAATAAAAAGTCTCCCAACAATGTAAAGCCCAGGGCAGAATGGCTTCACTGCTAAAGTGTACCAAACTCATAAAGAAGAACTACCATAAATACTTCTGAAAATATTCCAAAAAATTAAAGAAGAGGGAATTATTCCTAACTCATTCTATGATGCCAGCATTACCATGATGCCAAAATCAGACAAGGACAGAACCAAAAAATTAAACTATAGGCCAATATCTCTGATGAACATAGATGCAAAAATCCTCAACAAAATTCTAAAATCCAACAGCATATCCAAAAGTTTATATTTATCCCAGAGATGAAAGGATGATTCAACATACACAAATTAATAAATTTGATACCTCTCATAAACAAAATGAAGGACAAAGCCCATATGATTATCTCAATAGACACAGAAAAAGTATTTGATAAAATTAAATATCATTTACAATAACAACTCTCAACAAATTAGGTATAGATGGAATATACCGTAATACAATAAAGGCCATATATGACAAACCCACAGCTAACATTATACTAAAGAGACAAAAGCTGAAAGCTTTTCCTCTAAGAGCTAGAACAAGATGGAACTAAAAATGATGAGCTCATAGAAGTAGTGAGTAGAATTGTGGTTATTAGAGGTTGGGAAGGGTAGCCAGGAGGGGAGAGTATGAAGAGGTTGGTTAGGAGACCCACAATTATAGCTAGATAAGAGGAATAAATTCCAGCGTTCTAGAGCAATATAAAATGAATATAGTTAACAATAATTTATTGTATACTTTCAAAAAGCTAGAAGAGAAGATTTTGAATGTTCTCAACATAAAGAAATGATAAATGTTTGAGAAAATATACATGCTAATTACCCTGATTTGGTCATTACACATCATATACATGTTTTGAAATATCACTCTGTACCCTGTAACTATGTTAAATTATTACATGTATGTTAAAATTAACTTTAAAAGGTACAAGTAAAGGAAAATAGAATTAAGTAGCTGGTATACAAAGGAGGCAGGGAAACATTTAAATTTTATAGCATATGCATGTGGTACCCATTGAAAATTAAAATAAGCATATACATTTTTGAAAAAAGCTACAAATAAAGCTAATGAAGTACTAAATAAAATGTTTTATCCTCCTACATTGTCAGATGTAGTTTTACAAAACAAAATAGAAAATATGTGATTGGATAAGCAGTAAAACATTTATATTTACAAGCTATAAATATAAATATTTAATATAATAAGAATATAAATATTCTAAAACTATATTTTCCTTGCCTTCATTTCAGCAAAATTATTAAATATGCTATTATAATGGAAAATTTCACAACATTTTTGCTCTACTGATAGTAATAATCTAAAAGATGAATCGAAAATAAAATTATAATCAAAATGTATACAATTTGAATTTTCGATTAAAATACATACATTAAAACAAATGTGAGAACTTTTTTGTTCTTGAGACAGGGTCTCACTCCTGTCCAACAGTCTGGAGTGCAGTAGCATGATCATGGCTCACTATAGCCTTGACATCATGGGCTCAAGCAATCCCCCCATCTCAGCCTCCTGAGTAGCTAGGACTACAGGTTCATAACACCACATCCAGCTAATTTTTTTTTTTTTTTGAAGAGACAGGGTTTCACCAAGTTATCCAGACTGGTAAGAAATTTTGAATGGACTTATTTCCATATATTTAAAAATGTTATTTTTAAATTAATATTAAAAACCAATTAGAATTAAAAGCAAATACAAATTATAATAGTTATTACAACTTAAAATATTATTTAAACAAAGAAGAAAATGCTCATTTATTTGAAATGTCATTTCATTACACATTTTATGAAAATTATTCATAATTCCAGCATTTAATGTTCATATTTTAATTGCTAGGCTAAAGGATCAGCATCATGGTTTATCAATTTTTTATCTATAGTTACACAGCTACAGAATTCAAGTAATGTAAATTGTTTAATATTGCAAAATATGCCTGAACCACCATGCACAACTTCTTTCTCCTTAGTAATTCTGGAACTATCAATTGGAACATGAGGAAAAACAAAGAACTAGTCATTTATCACTATTAGGACACAGAATTCATTGTGAAAGAATCTATTGAGCTCACATTATCTTAGAGGATTTGACATATTAACTAATATATCTTTTCTCTTTCCTAAATATTTGTGTCATTCAATTCCTCCTGGTGTTTCTAAGTAGTATTTGTCTCCAGGAGTAAGAATTTCAAGACATCAAAGTGAATCAAGGTAAAATTAACAGAGGCAAGTCAAAGTTCTAATGGCTGGATACATGCTTAATAAACCATTTGTTCCAAACATTAAAAATTTAGAACCAGGATCCACAAAGACTGTGATTCATTCTCTGGCATGAAGGTAATATTGTGCAGTTCAGGCCTGTTAACAATAGGCCAAAGTGGCCGAGACTTTAATTCTATAGCACATGATGCAATTATTTGTTGTCAGCAAAGTTTCTCCTAATGTCAGAACAAGGTAACTGACATCATTTCACATTCCACTGGAGGCTGCAACTTCAGGAGTCTACCTTTAATACTCACAATTTGGATACTCTAATTAGTTATCTAGGTGATATTACTCCTCCTCATATTTGGAGATGTCACAAAAGAAACTATTTGTACAAGAATATGCCTGCCTTTTGGCCACAGCCTGCTCCTGATTGAACACATGACAATGTTTTTTGGTGTAACGTTTGAAGTGATGATTTACAAAGCCTATCTCCATTTACAACTCAGCTCTTGGAGATAAGGAATTTCATAATGTCTTTTTCTTAAAAATACGCACCTAATTATTGACTGGTTTATCTTAGACAGCTAAAATATGCTAAACAGTTTGAAAGTAAGCTTTAAAATACCCTGAAGATGTTTCTCTTATATTTTGTTAACTTTACTGTTGTAAAAGCTATACAATGCTACTCTTTTTATCAAGAATCAATTAATGTTTTGCTTGTTCAGATAAAATGTGGCCACATATTTGAGGCCAGACAGGCCTGCGTTCAGATCCCACTTCTACCACCCTGAGCTATGTCATTTGGGAAAATTATATAATGCTTCTGAGGTTCAGTTTCTTCATTTGTAATTGAGATCATTCCTTATTTGCAGTGCCATTGTGAAAATTTAATGATACAATCACTGTGGAGTGCCTGGCACACAGTATATTCTCAAATAAATAAATAAATAAATAAACAGTAGCTATGTAACTGACAAAGAATTATGGAAATCAGCTATAGTGAATTCATTCATCAATTTCATAAATATGTATTGATCCTACTGTATGCCAGACAACTGGGCAAAGTGCTTGGAATAGGAATTCAAAGGCTGGTTTGCACTAGGAGATTAATATTTCTGTGGGGATACAGACATGCATAATAGAGATATGAAAGTGTTGTGCAAGCACAAGTAACGGAATAGCTAACTTTGCTTGGGGAGTTAGGAATGGCTTCTTAAAGAAGATAGAAACTAAGCTAGCAGGAATTTGTCAGGAAAGACTGAGAAGGGCATTTGGGGCAGAAGATTGCAAAGGCATGGAGTTACGACGTGCTTTTCACATTCAAGAAAAGGAAAAAGTTGGAGAGGGCCATAGTAACCATGCCAGGCCCCGTGGATGGCTAAACTGAACTGACAAGACCCAGCTGATGTGTTTGGAAATAGACCAGAAGTGCCATGCTAATCCTTCAAGAGTGTGGCTCTAACTGAACTAAAAAAAAATCCAGTTCTCTGAGATATGCCACTTTTGATGAATTGGCTTAAGGAAGGATTGATCAAAACCCTTCAGTACAGTGATGTTTGTTTGCTAGACACACCACTTTTCTTCAAATATACCAAAATTGGGGGCAGAAGGGAAACTGTTATTTTGTACTCAAGGCTCATGATTTCCAGCTCTTCCTTCCCCTATAATTTCTCGTGATGGGCTGCCCTTTTCACCAGGAACACCCCGGGACATGTTCTAAAACTGCTGTAACCAAAATGCATGCTTCTTAGTTAATAACAAAGTAGTGCTCAATTCCAAAAGCTGAAAGGGAAGATGACACAAAATTTCACTGCAGAAAATATATCCTCAAATGTTGTAAAATGATGTGAAAACCATCCAAAGCACTGGATTTGAAACTAGTGAGGGGAACATCATGGCTAAAGCATCAGAAAGAATTAGACTGAGAAGAAGGAAAAGGCCTCAAAGCCACAGGCAAACACCCTAACTTGGGCAGAACCCTAAGAGGCAAACAATCCCACTGCTAAAGACACCTCCAAATGCCTGCAACAGATCTCCGAGAGAAAGTAACAGCCTTGCTGCCCATCTGAGGGAAACTGTCTAGCTGCAGTAGTTACTTCCAACAAAATCCTGTCAATGTGAGGTGCAGGTGGAGTGGAGGGCTGGTGGCTGTGTAGGTGGGAATCCAACCCTGGGCTCTGAGGACAAGCCTTCTAATGGCACAGAAATTAAATTCATCCCAGAATTGGCTAGTTATATTATTTAACACCACTGATACACCCACCTTAATAATCTGTGGATTCATCTACTACATAGTTTGAATAATGACTCAATTCCATGGGAAGAAGTTTCTATTTACATTCAGTAAATATTACAGTATTCTCTAATTGTAATCTCCCATCATAACCTTCCAAGATTTCATGGATTTTTAGGCAAATTCTATGGAAGGTCTAAATAGCAGATAATAGCTATTTAATAGATTTTTTTAAATAAAAGAAAGCCATTTGTTTTAATCCACTCACCATTCCGTGATTCAGCCACCCTGGGATAAAATTATCCAGCAGCTTCGGGTATATCATCTCTCTGTCATAGGCATAAATGATCCAGAACACTGCTACAACAAACTGGAAGGAAAAAGAAATCTTTTATTTCAAGTTCATTGACTATTCACAACATACAATTTATTGGTTAACAATAGTTAAAAGAATCCAACAGAATTTGGAATCTATGATGAAAGACAGATCGGTAAACCAGCTAATGATTGGAAACACAGGTCTAGCTTCATTCCATTAGTAGTAAAAGTTAAGGTGCCTCCTCTATCTCTGATCTCCCAACTGTGTTCTTTCAGGCAAAGGGACTGGTTTCTGAGGGAGAAAGAAGAGGCCTGTTTTCATGAACAGCTCCGTTTCAGGGCTAACTGTACTGATCTGATTCCTCTCAAGAGGGTTTAAAAGTTCACTGGTGGTTTTTCGGATCCCATTACCCACTATCTAGGGTTAGCACACGTTCAGGAAACTGTCGAGTATGTCCCTTTTCCTTGAACCCATCATGTGGTTTAAATTAATCTTCACATTCTCAAATTTCCACTTCACCACTAGCAGCATTGAAACCACTGCTATAAAATCTCCTAAAGTCACATTTCCAGCAAATGTATTAATTTATACAGACTAAGCAAGGGCTTTAGCTGAACTGAGAAGCTGGGTCCATGGAGGGTAAAGGAAGATTCCTAATTCTCTTGGAATAACTTAGAAGTTCATCTGGGTTCCAAAGGTTTGTTTTGGCCCAATAGCAACATAATCATCAAAAGAGAGTAGAATACTCAATGTATTATTTTACCCTTCTTCCAACTAATGGTGAGAAAAGAAGTTCAGATAAAATAATGAATGGCCTGAGGTCTTAACCTTCAGCACTGAATTTAAAAGAAGTGTATGTTTTTGTAAATGTTAAAAAATGTAGCATAGAAAGGGAACCATCCCACAGGAAGAGATAAAAGTCTCTGTAGAGTGATGTCTCAAAATAAAAAATGCTACAAAATGGAAAAATATAGTATAAATATTAGAAACAATTTTGACTTCATTTTATATCTCATTCATGCTCCCATATTTTATTAATAAAAATAATAAATAGTTTAATGCCACTTCAAATTGGTGGTTTTGGTAGGTTGGTGGAAGAAAAGGCCAGAATGAAAGAAATTAAAGTGGTGGTAGGTGGCAGGTAGAGGCAGTAAAAGGCAACTCCCGATTCGTGGCAATCGGCAGTGAGGGAAGGCAAAGGAGGCCGGCTATCTGAGACATGTAACAGGGATTAGGAGGGTGTGTATGATCTTACAAAATAGGAGATCCAGGCAGTATTTTGATTGACTAAAAGTCAGAGTAAAAGGAGACAGAAAGGGAATGACTGATAAGCAAGGCCCAGGAAAAGAAAGGGATTAGGATTATAAATACAGATGAAGCGTCCTTCTCTTTAAAGTGAAATGCAAGCACTTTTGCTGACAGTTGGAAATAGAGCTGAGTGCAAAGGATTTGAGGCACTGCTATGGATAATGTGCTAGGAAGTCCATAGAATATTTAAAAGGAAGACTGTCATGAATCAGAAAGACCCAACAGAGATCTAATAACAAGATTTTGTAATAGAACCAACCAGGATGTTTTCCCAGGCTGTCTTGAGGTCTGTGAAAATGAGGATTTAGGAAAAAGAGGGTTTAGGAAAACTTGAGGATCCTAGGGATTTTGTAGCACAATGGCTTGGGTAACTGGGACAGATAAAAGGTTGAAAATAAGGGATGCTATGAGATCAGAAGAACATCTTTAAGCAACTGGCTGGCGTTTCTAAGCTGGTACTTGGATTACATGAGATATCACACCTAAAGATATTAGTGACAGACAGTAAACACTTAATTAAAGATAGTCATTCCTGTTTTCACTTCTTTTGCTGGATAGATGTGACAAGTGACACCAAACCAATTAGGGCTGATCATGTGCTCGGATGCCAGGGATGCATCACCAGGCATCACAGCAGTACTACCCCGCCCCATGATTCCAGCCTTGCTATTCAAAGTGGATCAGCAGCACTCATGTCACCTGAAAGCTTTTAAATGTACAGGATCCCAGGTCTCACTCTGATCTGCTCTGATCCTGCATTTCAGTAAGATCTTATGCACATATAAGTTTGAGATGTTCTGCTTGGGGAGGCTCTACTTGGGCCACCTTGAGCCTCCTCCCTTCCCATGGAGTGAAGAGATCCTGTGGCCAAGTGGCTTGTCTATGCGGAGCATGCACCTCTTCCCTTGGAGATCACACCTGGAGTAACTGTGAGCCTGGAATTCCCTGCCCACATAGTCATGAGTATGCCTTGGGGCATTTGTGGATCTCCCCCTCCAGTCTGAACCCGAAGGTAGACTGTGCAATAAATGTGTGTTTGCCTTAACCTGAGGGTGGTAAAGGGACATCTGTTTCTGGAGGGTGAGGACCAAAGGTTTGCGTTTTGTCTGGGTGTCTAAATACAGGCATGAAGCCACTTCAGTCCTGGATGGAGCCACTGATGCAAATCTCTTCACCTTTGCCATATAACATAACCTAATCAAGGGAATGACATCCCATCATATTCACAGGTCTCTCTGATACTCTATGGAAGGGGATTGTACACGCTGGTGCAGCAGGGGATGGAATCTTGGCGTCATGTTGGAATTCTGCTTATCATAGGCTCCCACTGTGTTCTTTCTTTCCAAATTGTTTTGACTCTTTTAAGTCCTTTGCATTTCCATTCAAATGTTAGATCTCCGACTGTTAATTTATACAAATATCCTGCTAGAATTCTCATGGTGACTGTTTGGGGAGAGCTAACATTTTAATAATATTGAATCTTCCAATCCATGAGGATCATTTGTATCCCCTAACTTGGGTCTTCTTTAATTTCTCTCAGCAAAGTTTTTGGTTTTCAATGCACAGATACTGCACGTATTTTGTTGAACTTATCCACAAATATTTCATGTTTTGTGATGCTATTGTGGAGAGTATTATATTTTTTTAGATTCTTTTTTGTTAGTTTATAAAAATGAACCAATTTCTGAATATTGACATTATATTTTATATCTTTGCTAAATTCATGTAGTAGTTCTAGTCGCTATTTTAGAAATAGTTTTGCATTTTATACTTACATGATCTGCGAATAAAGACAATGTTTTTCACTTATAATTTTATGCATTTTACTTCTTTTTTTTTTATTGCACTGCCTGTGACCTGCAGCAATATGTTGAATAGAAGTGATGGAGAGTGAGCATCCTTGCCTTCATCTCTATCTTAGGGAAAGTGTTCAGTCTTTCCACACTTAAGTTTGATATTAGCTGCAGGCTTCTTTTAGTTGTCTTTTATCAAGTTGAGAAAAATCTCTTCTATTCTTACTTTATTTGGGAATTATATACATACACAATGAATAAGTGCTTAATTTTTGAATTTTTTTCAGATGGTTTTGTTTCATCTATTGAGATGATCATATAGTTTTCCCTCTTTATTCTGTTAATATGGTGAATTACATCAATTGATTTTGAAAGTCAAACCAACCTTACATTCCTGGTCATCATATATTATAATTTATATAAATATATATATGTTTTTACTGGATTCAATCTGCTGATACTCTGCAAAGAATTTTCTTTTCATCTCTATTCATGAAGTATACTGATCTCTGATCTGTAATTTTCTTTTCTCATAATGTCTTCACCTAATTCTGGTAATAGTATAAATTCTGGAATCAAAAGATGAGTTGGGAAGTGTTTCCTCCTCTATTTTCTGAAGGGTTTTGCACAAGATCAGTGTAATTATTCCTTATGCAATTGATATACTTCCCTAGTAAAGCCGTCTGGACTTGCAAATTTTCTGGTGAGTAGATTTGTGAATTCATTTTCTTTAATAAATATAGGGCCATTTGGGCTTCCTACTTTTGCTTGAGTTCATTTTGGTTATTATTGTCTTTTGTGGAATTGCTATATTTCATCTATGTTTTTGAATTTATAAAATTGTTCTTAATATTTCATCATGGAAACTAACAAATGCTATGAATCAGGCATTTTTTCCCTAGAGAGAGCCCACTGTTAAATATTTACTAACATACCACTATTAGGAGTCACTTTCTGTTCACCACGAGTGATCATTCACAGCACCCACAACACATGAGACTCAGTGTGAAGCTTTGGTCAATACTTTGATCCCTACCTTATACTGAGGGAATTATATGGGTTATTAAAAGTGAAGTGACTTTCAAGAAAGTGTTAGTTACCTTTCTAAGTGTAATACTAGAAGGTCAGGAGGCCCAGCTAACTGAGTAATCAGTCTTCTAAATAATTCTTTAGATATAAACACAGAACAGATGGTAGCTTCTTGGCTTCCTGCACTGATATCCTCCTGATAGTATAGCCATCAGCAAACCCAAAATAAATTTGAACTCTCCTACCAGGGCATGGATATGGAACAAAAATAGTTTCTCTTGGACAGGCTAAGCGATACTGAAACCTTCCACTCTTGTGAAGAAGTGTCTTCTCTGGCCAGGAGCAATGGCCAGCTATTCCTCATCCTACACCTGCTGCTTCTTGGCTGCCAGGAACAGAATACTGTACTTGAACTGAGAGTGGAAGGAGCACAGTCACTTTCCAGTCCTTTAAGCTTTGAGATAAAATACTTGAGTGACAGCTAGTCATTGATGTCTCATTTGAACCCCCAGAATTACTAGGAAATTAATGCCAAAAGAAAATTGGATTCACAGTTTGCCTTCTTTTGAAAGGAGTCTCTCACATGGAGTCTAACAGAAGCTGAAACTTCAGCTTTAGTCCACTTCTAAGAAGAAGCTTTATTGATTAATGGGAAATTCTTTGGAATTGGGTAAGACCAATTAGAATGCAAAGGATGTTGGAGAGAAATTTGTCATGAAGAAGGCTAAAGAGTCACTTATCTATAGATTGGTCTATAAAGGCCGGATAGCATCATCTCAAACATTCACCGTTGAGGGAGGGAAGGAAGGAGGGAAGAGGGGAGGAAATGGATACATCCTTAAAGTCTGCAGCTTCAACTGGATAAAATCTCATATATATTCTGATATGTCAGTACTGAGTCTTTACCAAATACTCATAGGAAAAAGTTTAAATTCTGTTTGGGGCTCTATTACCTTGCTTCCAGATTTCTTTTTCATGACTTACTTTCCAGTCAATTCTTTCTGTTGCAGAAGGGTAATCTTTAGAAATGTTTCCAATTGTGATTTCTCTATGCAAACAGAGAAAGCATGGACATGAGAATAAGCTGGGTGTTGTGCATGCTATCTGGCTTCGTCTCTGAGGTCCCCCATGCAAAGAGTGAATGTTTCCTTCAGCAGGACCCTTGCCTTCCTACTTTCGAGATCTATGGAATCCTGGGTGTCCAAGTCCTCTCCTTCTGGCTGATTTTCCTCAACCATACCCTCAAATTCAGAAACGTATAGTGAAGCTTAGGGCTCTCTAAAATGCCACAGTCTCCTTTGTTCCAGAGGACAATCAGTTTCTAGGATTCATTCCTAAAAGCATGACATGGAATTCCTCTCCTTAGAATGTAAGTCTGTGAGTAATGTTAATTTTTTATGCTATGAATTCTGCCCAAATCATCTTAAAACCCGAATCTCCATATAGAGAATTGCCAAAGCACATGTTGATGTTATGCTCTTTTTTTCATGGGTTTTAACTTCATCATTTTGGTACATTTACAATTTATCCATATTTGCCTAGATTTCTGTTCTTCATTATCTCTACTGACTCAGGAAGTAATGATAGAATACAAACCCAGCTCCTACAAATGCCTACATGATTTGGTTCCTTCCTTTCTCTCCAATCTCGGCCTGTGCCATGTTCTGTCTTGCTCCTTCAAGCCCAACCGGTAATTTGTTCCTGAAAATTATTAAGCTCTTTCCCGATTCAGGGCCACAGCATTTTCTACTCTGTGCCAGGAATGCTCTTCCCCTCCTTTCACATGGCTGGATTCTCTGTTCTTTCAGGTCTAGCTCAAATAGCACCTGCACTAGACCTTCCACTGCTCTGTTGTCTATTATAGAACCTGGCAGACAACAGGCTCTTGCTTTTGTTGCTGCTGCTCAGTTCTTCCTTGTTTTGTGGCTCCTCTATGAGAAAGTGAAGTATCAGAGAACAGGAATTGGTTTGTCCTGTTCATTACTGGTTCCCCACTGCCTGGCATAGAGCATGGATGTGATAAAAATTTGCTGAATAAATGAATTAAGTCTATTGCTGTTCCTTGTACATGCCAGACTCCACATCTCCCACAGGAGCAAGTACCTTTTTACTCCCTTTCTTCCTATTGACCTAAAATTCCTCCTGTATGTTCCCTGTGGATTTTTGTCCTTCTGTGTGTAAGGAAGAAATCTCCTTCCTTCCAGGCTACTCTTATGGCCCAGCCCTTCTCAGATCATCTATGAGATAGCTCCTCCCTCACCTGCTTAAGTCTTCTATCATCCTATAATAATCCTCTGGACTTCAAGATCAAGAGCAAGACTGAAAGCTCTCTTTCCTTAAGTCAACCAAAAATTAGTAGAATGAGAAACAGAAGCAAAACTGATGAAACAGTAGGAAACACCCATAATCCAAACATCACTCTTTAAAAGGCTGCCAAGTGTTCGGAAAATTAAACGAGGACATGGAGAGACTCTGATGGAAGAAACAAGATCCTGCAGCTCTCTGGTTCAGCGAGCAGAACAGAGCGGTCTTTACAGGTGGCAAACCCTGAAGGACATTAAATGACCCTTGCTGGAACATGAGGTCTCGATGCATGGAAGCACTGGGGAAATGCTCTGATCCCTGTTTGGCATTAGGGGTCAGAGGTGATGATGCTAAACATGGAAATGGGCTAGTGTGTCATCTCTGCCAGAGCAGGATGTGGGTGCACTAAGGTCAACAAGAAAAGAGTGGTGGTAACAAGCCTGAATATATGGCTCATGCTCACCTGATGGAAACAAAGCTTTATGTCACCATCCAAAAGAGTTGTGATAAAAATGAGCTGAGGAGAGAGAAACGAGTTGAGCTCACACAGAGGCCATTCTCCAGGACAAGGCAGTCGTGGAAAATAGATGGAAATTCAAGCTGCCCTAGCTCTGTTCCCTAGCCTGTCTCCAGTTCTATCCTTTCACAAATAGCTGGCTCGGTAAGAACAAACCAATTTAAGAATGCATAATCACAAGAAACGAAATAGTATGGGATGTAGTCATAGATACCACAAAAAACATAAAGAGGAAGATGATTTTAAGAAGTCAGTGGAATGATACACACCAGAAAAGTTTGCCCCAATAGGTATAATTCATGATCAAATAATTCTCCATTAAAGAAAAGAGGTCAAAGAAGAAAAACTGAGATTCGAGAGAAGATAGAGCAAGAGGAGAAGAGGATAAAGGTGAATGAACTTATGAAATAAATAAAACATAAAAAATAAAACTGAAAGTCACATTAGAGGCAGTAAAAGGAAAAATTGCCTTTGGTGAAGACAGTCGGGGTTTAGCTTTCTGCAGAACTGTGGACTAGATACACTGAAAAACCTTCCCGCTGTGAAACACTAGGTGCTAAATAAATTACAACAAATATACTTTTAAATGTATTGCTGAGCACACAAGAAAGGAAGGGAAATCACTAGGAGCCACAAAAAAAAAAAAAAAAAAAAAAAGAAGAAGAGAGGAAAAATGAAAACAGAAGCAAACTCAGAAACTGGGACTGCCTGGAGGCAAATACCAATATGAGAGTCAGAGCACTCTGTGGATTGTGGCCAAGGAGGTGGAAGGCGAGGCCTGAGGCCACACAACGTGATGGAGCAAATTAAGCCAGAAGAGCCTGGCCCGCAGAGGGCCTACACCTTCAGAGAAAGGGGAGCCTGGAGAAAGTACTCTCTATCAAGTCAAATAAATTGCTTTTTACTCCTAATTGCCAAGACTTTTTTAATCAAAAAGGTTTTTTAATTTCGTTTAATTTTTTTCACATTGAAATAATCATTTTTTCCTCTTTTATCTTTGTATTAGTGAAAGTGAAGCTAAGATAATTAAGCAAAGTCTGCGAGGTCTGAAAATAAATTTTAAACTTACACCAAATAACTGTAATGGATACTGTAGTGCTTTCCCAGATCCCCTCTTCAGAGTCAGGGCATCCATTGGCCAGTGCTTAGGACTATCAGTTGCTGGCCGTTCTCAGCTGTATCCTTCAATGGGAGTTGCCCTCAGCTACAGGGAATGGAACAGCCCAAGGTCATGCTCCCTCCTCAAGGCAGTACAAACCCAATGACTGGCTAATACAAGGATACAAAGACCCTACCCAAATTTAGGATGACTCTGAAGGGCCATCCCAGCTCAAGAGCTCCTACTGTGTCTCAGTTACAACTGCAATATTGGTGAGCTTCCCTCTCTGCCCAGTGCTGTCTTCCTTACTTCCTAACAGGGGCACCTCCCAAAGGCTGCCTCCTTCTGCATCTCAGAGCCTGGTCACAGGAGTCCAATCTAAGACAACACCATTCATGTAGAAGTGCAACAGACAGATACATTGAAGCATGAACATATTTGTAATAAATAAATCACTATAAGGAAATGTATAAAAAGTAAACATTCTTTACAATCTTCACCTGCAAAGAGCTTTATTGCCAAAGGGAGAGGTATCCCTTTCAAGATCTTTTTCTACATATGTAAAATGCACTCTACACATTATTCTATGAAATTAGGTCATACTATACCTAGTCTTCTGCGATTCTTCTGACTTAATATTTTAAGAAGATACTCCATGGTTCTTAAGTGCTCCATAGAACCCCACTGTAGGATGATGTACCATAGTTTACTCAAGTACTCACTAATGGATATATGCATTCTTTCCAATTTCCCAGTTTCTAACAAGGCCACAGTAGATGTGTTACATGTATGTTTGTATGTACCTACATGAGACCTCAGAGGGATAATTTGCAAAAAGCAAAATTACATTTGCACCAACCTACATACTAGGAGAGATGCTCCAGGATTTGAGGCCCCCATTGTTGGCTCGGCTTGCTGACATGAGGCTCCTTTGTCACTCCCTGTCCCAGTACCACTGCCTTCACCCCAGCTTCAGGCTCTAATGTCCCTATCCTGGACTCCTGCAGTAGCCTCTTGGCCAGGCTCACCGGCTTCAGTTCTCTTTAACTCCATCTATGCTTTATCTTGGTGTCTGAGTGAGCTTTGAAGAACTTGCCAGTTCAAAAGTCCCAACGGCTCCTCCATGCCTGCAGGACAAAAAATCAAACTTCCTTTGTGGTCAAGCCCCAAATGCTCTTCCCAGTCCCTTTCCAGCTTCTTCCAGGGACCCTCTTCACCAGACTATGTGTGGCTTCCCAAACTCATCACACACTCTAAGTATACATTCCTTTGTGGGTTTTATAACTGCAGCTTTAAATTCATTAAAAAACAACCCATTTCAAAATCTAAGCTTTATCCATTACTGCTATCATGGTGCACTTGTTTTCTTCCCCCAGTTTCTTGTCCAACATAATTGCTTCTTTCCTTGACCCCCACAACACTGTGCTTGTAACACTGGCCTACTTAACTCTGACTCCTGCACAGCGGCCAGTTCCTCTAAGCTGCTGAGGGCTTTTCACTCTCCAGGTCCCCATCAGTGTTGCTCCCTTTCCCTAGAATGCCTCCCACCATCCCACCCAGCTCACCCTACCATAGAAATGGGAGCTTAGATATCACCCCCCCAAAAAGAAGCCTCTCCTGAGCTGTCCTAGCTTCCGGCCCCTTGTCTTCGCACATGCTCTCATAGCACGTTACATTTTTCCTTCATAACATGAGCACAGTTACCATGAAATAACTGACTGTAGGCTAGGAGCGGTTGCTCACGCCTGTAATCCCAACACTTTGGGAGGCCAAGGCAGGCAGATCATGAGGTCAGGAGATCGAGACCATCCTGGCTAACACAGTGAAACTCTGTCTCTACTAGAAATACAAAAAATTAGCCGGGCGTGGTGGTGGGAGCCTGCAGTCCCAGCTACTCGGGAGGCTGAGGCAGGAGAATGGCGTGAACTCGGGAGACAGAGTTTGCAGTGAGCTGAGATCACGTCACTACACTCCAGCCTGGGCAACAGAGTGAGACTCTGTCTTGAAAAAAAAAAGAAATAACTGACTGTGTAATTACTGGTTTCTCTTCCCAGTAGAATGTAAACTCCATAAGGGCAGAGACAAAGTCTATCTCTTCTCTGTTACACCGTCCCATCTCTTTTCCTGCCTTATATTTTGAAACTATTTTGAGTGGCTCCCGCCTATAATCCCAGCACTTTGGGAGGCTGAGGCAGGTGGATCATTTGAGGACAGAAGTTCGAGACCAGCCTGGCCAACATGGCAAAACCATGTCACTACCAAAAATACCAAAAAAAAAAAAAAAAAAAAAAAATTGCCAGATGTGGTGGTGTATGCCTGTAATCTCAGCAATTCAGGAGGCTGAGGCAGGAGAATTGCTTACCTGAGAGGTGGAGGCTGCAGTGCACCAAGATCACACCACTGCACTGCAGCCTGGGCTACAGAGAGAGACACTGTCTCAAAAACAAAACAAAACAAAAACCCCTCTATTTTGAAATAATCTAAGACTCATAAATTGAAAGATAACACAGTGTTCCCGTGTATCCTTCCCCCAGCTTTCCCCAGTGATATCATCTTACATAGCCATGGTACATCCTCAAAACCAGAAAATTAACATTGATCCGATACTATAACCTACAGACCAAATTCAGGTTTCACCAGCTTTGACATGCACTCATTTTTGGTGGAAGTGGGAGTGGTATCACACATACAGATTTGTATCACAACTGCCCTGCTCAGGATACAGAAGCATTCTGTTATCACAAAGAAACTCCCTGGTACTAACTCTTTTTTTTTTTTTTCCCCTTTCTTTCTTTTTACACAGAGTCTCACTCTGTCGCCCCAGCAGGCCTGGTACTAACTCTTGATAGTCACACCCTCTCCACAACCTTAACTAGCCCCTGGCAATGGTTGATTTGTTCTTCATCACTACAGTTTCATCATTTTGAGAATATTATACACATGCGATCTTTCTCAGTGCTTTATTAAGGCTGGCTTGCCTTTGTGTAGTCTTAACAATCTATGGGCCAGAGATTTCAAAAGCAACATGTTCTTTAAGAATCATAACTACTTTAAGGTAGCTACTATTATTTTACCTACTCTTACAGATGAAAAAAACATATCTTTAGAAAATTTTAATTTTAGTAACTTTCCCAGAGTCAAAAAGTTAATAATGTCCAAACCAGAATGTAAGGGCAGGCAGTGAGACCCCTACGCTTTCAAATTTTTTTGCAGGGGGAGTAGAGACAGAGTTTCACTTCATTTCCAGTCTGGTCTCGAACTCCTGGTTTCAGGTGATCCTCCAGCCTTGGCCTCCCAAAGTGCCGGGATTATAGGCATGACCCACCACACCTGGCCACTTTGAATCTCTCTAAACACTTTTTGTACATATTAGATACTTCTGAATCTATTAATAATTAGCCGAATAAATAAATTAAATGCCAAAGACTATTATTTCATAGCTAGTTCTGGGTCCCCTAGAAGAACCTGCATATAGTCGGAACTCAACTTTTGGCGAGTAAATCTGGTTAATCATTCTAGAAAAAAACTAAAGGGAAAGGAAAATGGTCATGAATGGTGAAAAATCATCAAGTTGGTCCTCTGGATTGAACATGCCTCACAAGGCCACAGGGTAGCAGCATTCTTGTCTGTTATAGTAATAAATGCATTAATAAAATCTCTGCTGGGCACAGTGGCTCACACCTGTAATCCCAGCACTTTGGGAGGCCGAGGCAGGTGGATCACGAGGCAAGGAGTTCGAGATCAGCCTGGCCAATATGGTGAAACCTCGTCTGTACTAAAATACAAAAAATTAGCCGGGCATACGGGCACCTGTAGTCCCAGCTACTCGGGAGGCTGAGGCAGGAGAATCACTTGAACCTGGGAGGCGGGGCTTGCAGTGAGCCGAGATCGCACCACTGCACTCCAGCCTGGGTGACAGAACAGAACAAGGCTCCATCTCAAAAAAAAAAAAAAAAAAAAGCATTTCAACCAGGATTATTTGACCAGGTACATCTTCCCTCTAGGAAATTCATATCCATAAGAAAGAGAAGCAATAGTGACTTAGAATACTTGCTGGTCCTAACTGATACCTGGGTCTTGCCTTGTACCTTGCACATTTCCTTCCCTACTCCAATTTTAGTTAATAGGCTCCCATCATATTCTCACTTTATCTTTGAGGTGGACTCTTTCCCCAGAATGCCAGCTTGCATGGATGGATCCCTGTGACTAGCTGTCTCTCTGGATTTGCAGATGGGGTCTCTGAGGTTGTACCCTGTGTCATCCCTGTGACTTCAGGCTGAAACCGCACCAATCTTGCCATACTCCTCCAGTTCTGTCTCTTTTCACAGCCTCAGGCATCTCTATCTGGTCAGTTTTACCACTGACCAAAACATGAGAATGATGGCTATTAGGGCTGATTTTTTTCCCACCTACAGAATCCAAATTGCCTGGGCTTGACTTCTAGTGGTGGCAGTCTTATTTTGTGAAGAGTGATGTCTGAAGGGTCTGGTTAGCAAGGTGGTGTGCATTGTGAGAGGGTAGGGCGTGGCGAAAATAAGGCCTGGAGGGAGGAAACTTTTGTACATCTGGTTGTCTTATGCCTCACACAGGTGAGATTATCCCGTAAGTTGAACATTTTACCACTCTAATAACTAACCCTCCTGTTATGGGCTCAGAGTTAGATCCATTTAGAATTGAACTCCACTCCAAATAAATAAAGCAAGGCTTCTTTCACTCTCTGTCAAGCGACAATAAATGAAATAATTAAACAGATATCCATAAACCTCACATAAGGCTATTTTTAATATGCTAGGGAACCACTATCAATTAGGATTGATTTACATTTCTTTTGGAAAAAAAAATCTATTTGGGCCTTTTCTCCACCATAAAATCACTAAATAATCAAACTCTTGCTGTCTTTCTGTCTCATTTTTTAAATAAAAGGGGATTATAGATATTTGATAAAATTACATTAATGTGAGTATCCAAAGGGTAGCTGTAAGTACACAGGAGAGACATCCAGCTAAACACATCTCAGTTACCTGAGGATAAAAGTAAGAAACATCTAATTTAATCCAATCTAGTACAAGTTAATTAACAAACCAACCATGCTTTTTTTTAGAAGCATCCTGTGTTAGATGACTATGTGTCAATGCCTATATTTGAGGCCTTGGGTGTAGTAGCAGAGTAACAGAATACTATTGACCAGAATACTACTGTAACAGTGGAAAGTGAAGGCTAATAAAATGAAATACAGCCTACCCAAGAAAGATACACTAACAGGAGAAAAATGATCATAATAGTGAGTAGGTGTATGGGCATTAAAGAGCAAAAATGCATCGCCAGTTTTGTAGACAGGACAGGGTTCCCTGGCCACCTGAGGAAGCATTCTGGTCTACCAGGCCAGTCAATCCCCACTGTACAAATGAATTCATCAGATTATAGTAATTTGACTACCTGCCACTAGTATCATCCAATTCAAGTTCACCCAGAATTCGGCATCCCTTTTGGCTTCTTCGAAGTTATTGCCTCTAGGGAGAGTTTGGGCAATCTGACAATTTTTTAGTCCACCTGATAAGTTTTTCACAACATAAATTACTTATGTTTCTGATTTAATCTTTAGCCTATAATCATTTGCTCAGCATAAGTTCATTGACTGAGAGAAGGATTATCTCAAAATAGACTAACAAAACAGAGTGTTCTGGGCTACAAGAATATTTCGGGACTTCCAAGCACACTAGGACACCCACAAATGACTATATCACTGCTCTGGAATTGCTATGGGGCTAGGAGAGGAGGAAGGCTATGGTTTTCTGTTTTGTTTATTTTAGATTATATACATTAAAAACTAGGAAAATACATAGCAAGTTATACACATAATTTGCAATGGGAAAAGAACTTTTGGAGAGGCTGGCATATTTGTTTATTGGTATTGTATCAATAACACATCAATATTTTTTGTTTTTCTCTATGAACCATTTGCCATTTACATTTAGAACATGAACATCTTTAAATGCGAGCACACTTACAAACACAATGGTGAATTATTCCCCAAAAGTGAGTAGTTGTCGGAGGACTTTTCTAATACCTTCCTGTGGGACTTTCTTAGTATAAGGGTAATAAGTGCTTATTGTGGAAATTGGTGTGAACTTTTGCATTTTGCCTTTAAAATTTTTCTATGATGATCTATGCTGTATAAATAAAGTGGGAGGAGTCAGCAAACAAATGGTCATCTTTGGAATCAATATGACTCAAAGATGGATATACACTGTCCACGAGTCTGCAATCTTTCTGCTTGAGAGCACTTCAGAGCTTTCTTTCTTGGCAATTGGTCTACCTGCTTAGGCCCCATCTAGAATCGTGGACCAATGATAGATATTTTTGTTGTTGAAAAACACTTTTCATCAATTAAGAGATACAGTTATACTCAACTAATTAACTTTGAGTATCAGCAGTTAAGGAAGGTGCCAAGATTGGGGAGAAACATCTGCTTTGACACTGATCTGTGAAGGGGAACCTGGGGATCCAATGTAAATCTACTTCATGAGGGTGATTTTCTCGCCCATGAGCCTTTCTTTCTTTCTCCTCTCTTAATACCCTTTTCGCTTGAGACGCTTCAAGCACAAATGTCATTCATCAAACATCACTGATCAGATCTCATAGGGCAGGCATTTTCTTTTGATAGGACAGAGGCAGAAAAAGAACCAGCTGCCACAGCCAGGATGGCAGCAGTTTTCCCACCCTAATGGGCCCCAGTCTTCTCCCTGACATCACAATCTGTAGGGACGAGTGGCTTCCTGTTGCTCAGTGTCTCTTATTTATTAGGTAAGATCCTCTTCTAGAGTCAGTGAAATCATACGATAGTGGTTAGCTTAGTGACTGGCACTTAGCACTCAATATACAATAACAGAACTTGCCAGAACGTCTATTGAAGGCTTCTTTCCATTTTCCTTACTTCCATCCCTTTTTAAGATAAAAGGCATAAGAAAGTTGTTCTGCCTTTCTTAACACCGTAATATAGAAGGCACTTACCCAAACAGTCAAGATTAATTACAGAAGGCCTTTGATGAACAACAGGGCTCAGGATGCTACAGTGTTTGCCTGAGTGACAGATTTGACTTATACCACCTCAAATCCTTGTTTAAAATGGGTGGAGGAATCAATTATAAATTTAAAAAGAAAAGCAGATTTGACTGAAAACCCTTGATAAAGCAGAGTTTTGGTAATTCTTTTAAAATGTTTCACGGTGTAGGTGTCATTCAGTTTTTAGGATGCTGCTGTGGAAAGCATTGGATCACTTCTTGCCAAAAATAGTTTTTTTTGCAATTGTGTAGCTACAAACTATGCCTTCTTGGAAGCCCAGCAATGATTCACAGATGATATACTGGATACATTTTGCAACCAATTTTTTTAAAGGTAGCCAATTCTACTGATATAACCTTATTTTCACATATTAAAAACAAGCACGTTGGGTAAACATGTGGTAGCTAAAATCTGCATGCAATATTTGAAATGAGAAGACAAAGAGGGAAGGTTTTCTTTTCTTGTCAAAACGTGCACTTTGCAAGCTGTCCTGTAAAACTGTATAAAACCATTGGCTCTACAGTGTGAAAGGGAGACAACAGAAGCACAAATGAACACAGTCTGTTAAGCCACCTCAAGGAAAAAGATAAAACAGTTATTTTCGATCCAGATTCTACACAACTCCTATTCTTATTCTGATACACTCTCCAAAGTCAGAAATTTTGGTCAGCTCAGGCCTTATGTACATAGCTAAAGATATCTATCAGGCAAATGATGAAAAGCAAAATTAGGTTAGGTTTGTCAGAAAGTTTAGAGTACAATCACGCATCACTCAATGACAGAGACACGTTCTGAGAAACATACCATTAGGCTATTTACCATCCTGTAAACATCATAGACTGTACTTACACAAACCTAGGGGTATAGCCTACTGCATACCTAGGCTCTATAGATGGTATAGCCTATTGCTCCTAAGCTACAGACTACTGAATACCACAGGAAACTGCAACACGATATTAAGTGTTTGTGTATTTAAACACACCTAAACATAGTAAAGGCATGTTGTTGGTGGTTTTTTCTTTTCTCTCTCTTTTTTTGTTTTTTGGAGACATAGTTGTGCTCTTGTTGCCCAGGCTGGAGTGCAGTGAAGTGATCACAGCTCACTGCAGCTCGAACCTCTAGGCTCAAGCCATCGGTCTTACTGTAGTCTCCCATGTAGCTGGGACTACAAGAGCATGCTACCAAGCAGGTTACTTTTTAAATGTTTTGTAGGAACAGGGTCTGGCTGTTCCCCAGGCTGGTCTTGAACTCCTGGCTTCAAGCAACCCTCCCATCTCAGCCTCCCAAAGCACTGAGATTATAAGTATGAGCCATTACATCTGGCCCCTAATACAGTTGTTTTGCTTTTTGTTTTGTTTTTGAGACAAGGTCTCACTCCATTGCCCAGGCTGGAGTACAGTGGCACAATCTCAGCTCACTAAAACCTCCATCTCCCAGGCTCAAGGGATCCTCCCAGCTCAGCCTCCCGAGTAGCTGGGAATACAGGTTTATGCCACCACACCTAGTTAATTTTTTTTTTTTTTTTTTTTTTTAGAGATGGGATCTCACTATATTCCCCAGGCTGGTCTCAAACTCCTGGGCTCCAGTGATCTGCCTGCCTCGGCCTCTCACAGATTACAGGTGTGAGCTACCATGTCCAGTCCATAATATAGGTTTATAGTCTTATGGGACCACTGCTGTATATGTCATCTGTCATTGATGAAAACGTCATTATACAGCACATAACTGGTTGCTAAGAGCAAGCATTCCGTTAGTTGGAGTGTTAGGGTTCAAAGCCTGGTTGATTTAGTGGCATCATTTACTTGCTGTGTGACCTCAAGTAGGCAAGCTATAAAATGGGAACCCCATCTGTAAAACTGCAAAACAGAAGAGTCTTCTGTGAAGTGAGAATGATGAAAATTCCTACCTTCTGGGGATGTGAGGATTAAATAAATTGTTCCAGTATAGCCCTTAGCACAGTGCCTGGCCCACAGCAAGCAAGTAGTGAGAGTCAGTTCTCACTCCATTGTTCAGGCTCTTGGGTTGTTTGCAGGTTTTGCCTCCTTGGGAAGGGCTATGGTGAGAAGACTCAGAAAGTACAAGCGGAATTGTTCACTCACAGGCAGGAACTAAAACAGGTGACAGCAGAGGCCTCCGTATGTGGTGTATTCTTCAGAACTCTGAGCGAATGGGGCGGGTGCAGGTAGCATTTCTGAATGTTCAGACCAAAACGTTGCTTTATTATGAATCTGGGGGCCATTTTCCTTTGTTGATTCAGTGCTAATTTTATTGTCTAGTGTAACAGCCACCCACTGGGCCAGGGCATGCTCACAGTACCCTCTGGCCAAGGGAGTGCGGAGTCTTCCTTCTTTGGAGTTATGTATGCATGTATGAATGCAGTCTTCTTATTTCATAGTTGATTTTTAAGTGAAACAAAGGGGAGGGGAGATGTCCTCAGGATCAAGTGGCAAGGTGATAAAATTCCTCTCTCGTCATGCCTGTGAACTTGGGCATGCCACTCCTTCGTGTCTAGGATTTTTTCTTATTTCACATTCCTCTCCAATCTTTTCTGGTCAAAAATGAACAAAGTAGCAGAGAACCCAGAAAAGCACAAAAGCAGACAAGACTTAAGGGCTCCTTCCACTCCCTCTGTGGCATAGCTTTCTTCAGTTTCCTCATGTGGCAACAGCTCCACCAACACAGCCCAAATGCCCAGTATACATTTGTTGCTATGGGTAGATCAAGTACTGACGTAGCCTACTTATGTACAGACCTAACCTAAAGGGACATTCTCTGGTGGGAAACTTCTGGAAAATGTGCTCTTCAGAGGTGCTTAGGAGACTGTGAGCTGGCTGGCAGGGCTACACTCTCCTCACCACCTGCCCTCTCCTTATCTTCCCACTTTCCCACCTGAGTTTCTGCATCACCTTCCCAATAGTCAGAATTATGCCTTAACTTTTGTTCCGTAAGAGGGATAGAAAAAGGTACAATGAATGAAAGTCCTATCCTGGACTGGCTATTTGTGGTAAAATAAGCAAATCATTAGAATGGTAATCACATGGGCACAATTAAGTTAGTAAATTTTCTGTAGGTGGAAGGTCCACTAGCTCCTTCCTTGAAGGGAAATTACTTTTTTATCGGCTGATGTAACAGTACATTTTGGTCCAGCTAAAGGAGTTAAGAGTTACCTCAAAACACCCACGGGGACAGTAGTAATTTCAGGAACACCCACAGAGCAAATAAATTATTGTTTCCTTTTCTACACAGAAAGCAATGGTTAGGGTGGAGGTGAAAGGAGAAAGGTAGAAAGAGAAAGAGAGAGAGGGTGAGGGAGAGGGAGAGAGAGAGAGAGACAGAGAGAGAGAGAGAGATGGGGGTGTTGGGGAGATAGAGGGAAAGAGGGAGGGAGTGAAATATTCAGGGAAGGAAGAAGAAGTGTGAATGCTTTTTTTCTTTTCTTTTAAAATCAAGAATATTGCATCTTGTCCCTGGTCCCCAAAACAAGGACATATATAAGATCCTGGTTTTGTGGGTCACATTGTTGAGGACAGGAAACACATGTCTAGTGTTACTGAAAATCAATTCTACCTTTTCCTGATCTCAAATTTCAAATATATATTTTACTTATGACTATAATTATGGGAAGAAAATATCTTCATTTTGTGAGATATTTCTGTGATTTTTTTTTTCCCCAGAGAGAGAGTAGGAACTCTGGGAAATGATCTATGGGACATGATAATGTCTAGGGGAAAGGGTAGTCAAGGAAAATTTTACTTATTGAACCCAGTTGTCTGAATCTCTTGAGTTTGTGGTCTAAAGCAAGGGACACCTCTGACGAATTTGATATGGAGCTTTAGAAATGAAACCATTTCATCAAATGTGTAAGAAATCTTTCCTTGAGAAGGACTTCTTCAAATATCAGATTTCAGTTGTTGTTTATGATACTACGGGTAAGAATACGCTAAAAATGATTATTGGTAGAGAATGAATGGGAAAAAATATACCTTTTTGGCTACAACAGAAAATGTCCATGATTAATCTTATCAGCTTTACTGTATATATTTTTCATACTGACATAAAAAATAAATTACCTAGAATCACACTAGTTTTTACTTATTTTACATATTGTTATTCCCTAAATTTGTTACTTATTACATTTTTTAAAACTCCTGGTTTTGTTTGGGTAGCAATATGCCCAGCCCCTAAGGATAAACCATAATTAGTTTAAGCCCTCATGGTAACTTCATTTCCTTCTGCTGCTTCTTGCTTTCCCAGGCCCACACTACTGGTTGTAGCTATGTGATGCTTCTGACCAATGGGACCTATGGTGAAATCTGCGGGTGGAGCTTCTGGGAATAATCTATTCGCCTGAGGAAGAAACAGATACTTGGGGAGGGCTCCCTAGAGTTTCTTCCTTTTCTGTCCTTGAACATGGTTGTGAAGGATGTGATGCTTGGTGCTTTATTAACCCTCTCGAGGATTTAGGTGGCAAGTCCAAGGACAAAAAGGTAACACTCTGAAGATAAATGTGTGGAAAATATAAAATGTACAAATCTCAAATGAAAATACTGCCTGGACATGGTGGTTTGTGCCTATAATCCCAGCACTTTGGGATGCCAAGGTGGTGGATTGCTTGAGCTCAGGAGTTTGAGACCAGCCTGGGCAACATGGCAAAACCCTGTCTCTACAAAAACTACAAAAATTAGCCAGGCATGGTGGCACACACCTGTGGTCCCAGCTACTCGGGAGGCTGAGGTGGGAGGATCGCTTGAGCCTGAGAGGTGGAGGCTGCAGTGAGCCGAGATCATGCCACTGCACTCCAGTCCAGGCAACACAGTGAGACCATGTCTCAATAAAAAGTACAAAATATGAAAACACTGAGCAATACCACCCTGAAACTGCCTGTCAAAAAGTTCCATGTCTTGTGAGATATTAAATATCTTTATTATTTAAACCACAGTTGGCTGGATTACACTAAACTAATATTGAATTATTTAGACTCTGCTCCTAATGCTCGGGATAAAGCAGTAAATGAAACACACAACTTCCCTGGTCTCACAGAGTATGAACCAAGTCAGAGAAGACAGACACTACACAAATAAAAGAATAAACATAATATGCCAGGTAGTGGTAAGCGTCATGGATAAAATAAAGCAAGGTAAAGGAACAGAGAAAAATGAGAGGCTAATTCATATAGATCATTCATAGAAGCTTTGCTGAGCTTATTTGAGCAGACTTGAATGAAGTGAAAGAGTGAGCCAGGCGGATTTCTGAGGGTATTCTGTTACTCGCAACTGAATGCATCATTAACTTATACATCCAATAAGTTCTTAGTCATTCTTCAAATAGAGCTTAGATGTCATTATTTCTGAGAAGTCTTTCAGGACCTCCTACCTACTTAAATTAACCCCTCTCGCTTTGTGGATACTTCTCTGCACCTTAAACACATGTATTACTATACGCATCACACCCTATTTTAATTTACTTGTTGCTATAGCTTATAAAGCCGCCCTCCCTAGACGGTGAAACCTTTGAAAGACAGATTGATTTTCAGCCAACACTATCCTGACTCTTAGCACTCAGTACTTGCTACACAGTAGGCTCCATGGGTCCACAAATAATTACTGATTTGACGAGAACTTCTGTCCTTTGAACGGTCTAGATATAAACGTGCGGTTTTCCCTGTTATATATTTTAAAGTGGGCATCTATGTGAAATTTTGTTAAAGTGTGACTATTGTGTTTAAGAAATTTGTCTTGGAAGCGTCGAAAAAGCTGACCACTCTGAGCTAGCATAAACGTGTGCAAATTAAATAGGTCACCTAAACAGAAAATCTTTGGTTCTCAATTGAGGAGAAAAGAATACATGAGATGATTGAGAAGCAACCTGGTTTCTTATCAGTTACATATATCTAAACATACAATGTCCTTGATCTTTTGAAAAGTTACTAAAAAATAATTGTAAGATCACTTACATAGTTTTGGTAATTACAGTTTTCTGAGCCTTTCTCCCGGTATTGGGAAAACATGGCTCATTTTCCTTACTGATCTTGAATGAATTCTCATCTGTGAACCTTCCTTCTTAGGTAACTCAGTTCACATTCCTTATTTCAGTGCAGGCGGCAAGCATTTGATTAACTCCACCTGCAGTGTACTGGGTTTTACCATAAAACATGATTTAGCCAATGTATTTTTAACTTCAGAAGTGAAAAGAAAGGAAAAGGACATTTAAAGAAACTTAAAACATCAGTTAAGGCTTAAAGAAAATAGAAAAGTCTTGACTTTAGGTATCTGTGTGAAAATTTAATAAAGAGAGGATCAGAAGATATTAAGTGTATTTTTAAGTTGAATCCAGAGTTTGTAGAATAGGGTAAACAATTTATTTTTTTAAATTTCCCCCTTAATATCAAAACAGAAGGAAAGGCATTTGCTTTTATTTATAATCTCAAATAGAATCAAATTCTCTTTCTTTATGTGTTATATTAACAGACTTTAATATTAGTCATTAATATTAATTTTCTGGTTTCCCATTTAAGCCAATCTCTTTCATTTAAAAATCAGTAATGCAACACAAAACCTTTCTTAAAGATAGCTTAGAATTAGCTAGTATGTCAACAAATGAAGACTTTTGGGAATTACTTTTTTAAAACAATAGCAATATACTTTTTCTTTGAGTTTGCATTTGAGATTTTAAATCCATTTTCCATATTTCCTAAGGAAGCAGATACCATACAGTCCTATTACAAGTAAAATCAAGTTTTAAAGGATTTTGGAATAGGTTGATACCTATAAAATCTTCACCAAGTCTTTACAAGACATGATTATAACACTAGAAATGGTTACTTAACAAACAGCTTTCAGTCAAAACTCAGATAGGAAGGTCAAATTCCTTAAAAGTTAATACAGGCACATGCCAGTTTGCTCCTAATAACCTGGACACCCATCCCAGGTTAGAACTGATCGAAATCTCCAAGGTCTCCTCAGACCCACTCAGAAAGGGCTATCATCTTCATACCGGGATGGGGCAGACCAGCACTGGGGCTAGAGCAACCAGACTAACACCAGGGCAAACGTGTACTGGTGAGGTTATGAGGTTAGATTACGTGCATTATTCAAGTTGAGCAGCTACAAACGAATAGGATGCATAATTTAGAATGAATAAAAAATGGATAATTAGTTGGGTATGGTGGCTTATCCCTGTAAGCTGGCTACTCAGGAGACTGAGGCAGGAGAATCAGTTGAGGCCAGGAGTTCAAGACCAGCCTGGGAAATTTAGTGGGACCCCTGTCTCCAAAATAACTTTTAACTTAGCAGGGCATAGTGGTGCATGCCTATAGTCCTAGCTACTTGGGAGACTGAGGTGAGAGGATCCCTTAAGCCCAGGGGGTTGAGGCTGCAACGAAATATCATTGCACTGCATTCCAGCCTGGGAAACAGGGTGAAACCCTGTCTCTATACAAAAAGACAGCAAGTTTAAAATGTATAAATAATTGTTCTTTTTCATTAAAGAGCTTCTTTGGTAGGCAGTTGGAGACACATTTAGGATTCCTGAGAGAGGCACTTTCATAGTCATTAAATTCATAGATATATATATTTTATTTATTTATTTATTTATTTGCTGTTTCTGCTCTTCTGTCATGCCCCCCTACTTTTGTGGTTAAAAGTCTAAACCTAGTCTCTTAGCCATAATGGTATCTGCCAACACAAAAGTCAACAAACTCACAGGAGACAAAAGACATTCTTGGTCTGATTGCTCCTAATAAACTTCAGTGCTTCCAGACCACATAATGTCATAGAATTATTTGTAATGATTCTTTAAAAGGGTGACAGGGTTCAGAAATAAACTGCACATGGTAAGAAGAGCCTCCCATGGGTTATCCTTGCAAAATTAGTTGCAAGGCTCTGGGAGTGCTGGTGGTTTCCGGCCATTAGCATTACTAATCAAGGCCAGCTTTGTATTTATGGGAATCTACACAAATCAGGATGATACATGCCATGTTCATTCAAGCAATCCTGCCTGATTTCTTCAAGGTTATGCTGAAATAAAACTTTCCTCCAATTATCTTTGATTGGAATGTTTCATGATTTTTATGTATCCTTGAGATGAAGAGAGAGCCTGACGTGGATGCATTAGGTGCATGGGTCACAAAATCATATTTAGGGCTTCATGCTCACATAAAGCAATTACTGACAACTCTCAATTAACCTCGTTACTGGAGGAAGCATTAATGCAGAAAATACAAATCCCAGATAACCCACCCATGTCTTTCTTGCTGCCATGGTTTCAGCTGAGGTGAGAGAGAGAGAAAGAGAGAGATAATGGGAGCATCAGGAAAAGCTCAGGGGCCAATAGATCTCTTCAGGAAAATTTGTACAAAGTTGATAAATTCAGCTGTACAGACGTAATGCATTCACTCTTTACTTTCTTTTTATGCCCGATGCCATTTTGCCTGCACCATGAAGCAAAAATAATGTTGCTTTCCCTTTCAACTTCTGACTGACAAAAAGTAGAAAGGCAGTTGACAAAGAAAGTCAGTAGATAGTAGCCAGGGAAGCACTCTGCAAGGTTGGCAGTGCCCCAGCAGTTAGGGTGGTAGTGCAGGGGAGGCCTCTGGGGACCACAGGAGGACCCAAAGCTGAGGCTCTGCACCTGCAGCTGTAGGATGCCTGGCGCTCCCCTGGCACAGAGAGGGTGCTTAAGAATTTTGCTCTTCAGGATTTTGACTGTGTCCACCAAAATGATGAAGACATTTACTTGTAAATGTTATCATTAATCATCTGTACACATGATAAGCATTTTTATGCTACAGATTCCTACAGGCATAATTCTGGTTCCATCAGTTCCTGGCCATTAATGCTCTTCCATCCTTCTGATGTAATGAGCCCTCCAGGTTGGCACCTACATTCCAGGCCTGGAGGCACAGAAAAAGTAAATATGATGCTTCTTCAAGTGATTCCTTGTGGCATTGCTTCAGGGAGAGTTTTCATTTTAATAAGGAAGAAAGTCATAAGTCATAAGAATGAAACTACAGCAGGATTCTGGACCCTTCTGAGCAGCTGGGGGAATAGGGAAAAAGGTAAAGGATAGGGGAAGCTCTGAAGTCACAGCAAAGACACAGCACCTTGGAAAGGAAAGGTAGGAAATAACTTTAGGGAGAGAAAGATGAAAAAATCACAAAATTAAAGGTTTTAGTGAAAAAAAAATGTTGTGTTAAAATACTGATATAGTTTGGCTGTGTCCCCATGCAAATCTCATCTTGAATGGTAGCTCCCGTAATCTCTATGTGTCGTGGGATGGACCCAGTGGGAGGTAATTGAATCATGGGGGAGTTTTTCCCATGCTGTTCTCATGATAGTGAATAAGTCTCACAAGATCTGATGCTTTATACAGGGGAGTTCCCCTGAACACACTCTCTTGCTTGCCACCATGTAAGACATAACTTTGCTCCTCCTTTGCCTTCCCTCATGATTGTGAGGCCTCCATAGCCATGTGAAACTGTGAGTCAATTTAAACTCCTTCCTTTATAAATTACTCAAGTCTCAGGTATGTCTTCATTAGCAGTGTGAGAACAGATGAACACAAATACTTGTACAGAGGCACATTCATATCTTCTGTAAATATGACTTTGCAATAAAATCAATGAGATTTGGGAAGGAACAATTTATCAGGCTTTTTTTGGCCTCAAAATGAATTTCTGTGTATTAGAGTGAAAAGTCTGGTGGAAACTGCATAAACAGATATAAAACATCAAATGACAGAGCAAGACAGAAATAGTAGAAAACATATGATGATTTCTAGAGAATACTGACCTAGATTCTTCTTAAAACAGGGGAGAGGAGGGAGAGAAAGGAGGGGTGGAAAGAGAAAAAGAAATGTCACTTTCTTTGAAAGGAACGTTAAAAAGTTTAGGAAAATAATAGACTAGTAACTATGAAGGGAACAGTGACTCACAATAACAGGGATGATTACGAAAGATGGAAATAGTGACTACAAAATATCAATGGCCAAAAAAAAAAAATGAGTTAAACACATCAGTGAGTTACACATCTCTAATTCCTTATCTATTCTTTGATTTCTTTTGTGATTCTCAAGGGCACTGATCCCCTCCATGTGCTGAGTGACACGGGAGGCCATGGTCACAGCGATGAGGACTGTTCGGGCTGTCAGAGAGCCACTAGGACAGCTGCACCCACATGCCATGAAAGCATGATGCTGGGACTTCTGGTTTAAGAGGGATGGGGTGAGTGGGGATGAAAGGCTCTTTTATTCCTCTTTTTTCTAAAACATAGGCAAAACAACGAAGACAGTGATAGATGGAGGAAAATATCAGATGTACTAAAACAAACAACTAAACAAAAAGGCCACCACTTGTTTTACAAACCATGAAGCATACATGGAGTAACTTTAGGAAAGACACTGAGAGTTGACATATACTTCAAGCTTCAGGAAGGTGCAAAACTTTCCCCCAAAGGAAGGTCAAAAATATCTAAAGGGCATATGCCATGAGCTTTTGAGGAGAGTAGCAAAATTTACAAAATAAGTCGAAATTTTCCCTGTAGAGACATAATTTAATACCACATACAGAAGGGAGCTAAGAGAAAACGTGTTAACACTGTACTTATATTTACTTTTTTTTTTTTTTTTTTTTTTTTTTTTGAGACAGAGTCTTGCTCTGTCGCCCAGGCTGGAGTGCAGTGGTAAGATCTCAGCTCACTGCAACCTCCACCTCTCGGATTCAAGCTATTCTGCATCAGCCTGCCGAGTAGCTGGGACTACAGGCGCCCACCACCACACCCAGCTCATTTTTCATATTTTTGATAGAGACAGGGTTTCACTGTGTTAGCCTGAATGGTCTCGATCTCCTGGCCTCATGATCTGCCCGCCTCAGCCTCCCAAAGTGCTGGGATTACAGGCGTAAGCCACTGCGTCCGGCCTACTTTTTTATTGTATTACTATTGTAGTCCTTCTAGCCAACGAGGCTGCCACAGGCAATGACATGTCTGTAGAAATTTCAAAGGAGTAAATGTTAAAAAAGAAAAAAGTACACATGATATATATAATATATATACATATACTATATATTAGATATAGATGCATATACATGTACACACAGACTTATATTTTCTAGATAATTCTTTTATGCAGAAAGTATATATTTTTGTGCTTTATGCTAATGGAAATTTTCTCTTAGATGATTATTCTGATAGAAAGTATTTGAATTTTTTTTGGAAAGTCCAAAGAAGGAAATATTAAGTAATATGGAAAGCATAAAACTCTGCTATGCTAAACAATGGAATTTCAGAGACTTGCTGGTTAGCTTCAATCTGAGTACTCATTTAAATTTTCAGAGGACAAGGATGAGGGAATGAGGAGTGTGACCAAATTATAATGCTCTCTGGCCATTGTGTTGTTCTCAGGCTTAAGGGCTATTTATTGCATTCAAGAAAATACAATTTGGCACAGAGAAAAAGCAATTCAGTGACCATCTGAGTGCCTACTAATTGGTCTTAAAGCAAGCATGTAGGCCCATCTACCAGCTACAAACCTGACAAATATGAGTAATCCACTGGAAGGATTTATGAACAACTTTCTGACTCTTCCTACAATGGACTTGGGGCATGTGCTAGACCACATCACTGAGACTTCTGTTTTTCCCTGAAATCAGCTGGCAAATGAAAGGTCTGAATTTGAATTAAATAACAACCCCTTACGTATCTTTACAATTTGTGATATATATGAGTTCTCTTCTTCTTCTCCTGGCTACGCAGAGGTTAAAATCAGTAGAGTCTCTGAAGGCCTTTAAAAAACATGGTTTATGTGCAGATAATGGAAAATTAACAGACTTGTGAAGGAAGTTGAGTTATGGAGAGAATCTAACTGAAAACAATGAAAATCAATGAAGTCAAAACAGACCCAAACATTAAGAGGCATTTACTTCAGTGATAGTAGCTAATGGCACAGTTGGGTAACTGAAGAAGTATGAGCTAATACTGATTTCCTCTCCCAAGTTCAAAAAATACTAGCCTGGTTGACCCAAGGACACTACCTTTCAAGTTTGGGCTGCTTAAGAAACTGTTATAGACTGAATTGTGTCCTCTGCAAAATTCATATGTGGAATTCCTAACCTCCAGAATCTCACAATGTGACTGTATTTGGAGAATGGGTTTTTAAAGAGGTGATTATATATGGTGAAATGAGGTCATTAGGGGGCCCTAAAATAAATCTAATATGACTGCTATGCCTTATAAAAATAGGAAGTTTAGGCAAAGACAGGCACAGAGGGACAAGCATGTGAAGACACAGTCAGAAGGTGCCATCTGCAAGCCAAGGGGAGAGAGGCCTCAGAAGACACGAACCCTGTGGACACCTGCATCTCAGACTTCAGTCTCCAGAACTATGAGAAAATAAATGTCTGTTGTTTAAGTCACCACATCTATGATACTGACAGCTCTAGGAAACTAATAATACAGAAACCTTTTATAATGAACTCTTTTTTTTTTTCTCTTAGAAGTCTGAAGTAAGAGCCAAGTTTCTTTTGTGGTGAAATGCATCCTCCATCATACTCACAACCCCAACAGGAAAGGCCAACACAGCTAACATCCAGTCCCGGAGAGAGATGAGCTTCTTGAGCTGCCTCTCTTGCTCCTGGTTCCCACTTCCTCGAGTCAGAAGACTGGAAAGATCAGTCAGCACACAGATGCCAAAAAAGACAGCCTGGATAACCTGTAGGGGCACAACAATCAGTATGAGTCATTAAGATCTAGAGACCCAAGCTGTGGAACAGCAAATGAGCTGCTGGTGTACAACATGACATCTGATAAGAAAGGATCAGAAGCATATTTTAAAGAGCTGCTCCTAGAAATAGAGAACAGACATTTACAACTTGCTAGTATAGAGAAAGTTCATCTTTAAAACACCACTTCCATTTTCACTCACCTCGGGACGAGTGCAAAACATGTATGGACACACACATCTAAATAGAGCCCGACAGAAAGCAATATCAACGATCAAACTGGCAGGACCGTTATTTTAAAGCATCACGTCTATGGTTTGTAATGGTTTCTACTATGTCAAGTCTAAGTCAGGTCTATGGCTTCTACTAGTCAATATAACTAGTGAGTTTTAACAAACTTCTAAGAAGTGAAAACAAAAGGGTGAGGATGGTCCGAATAATAGGACAATTCAGTCTAAATGTGAAAAACTTTCCTACGCTTTCATCTCTTACATTTAGATATTTCTTCTACCAAAGGAAGTGGTAGGAAGTGGGTCCTTGAGTCATAAAAAAAATCGACTGCATGTAATAATTAAGGCTGATATGAAACAAGTTTTTGTTGTCAAACTTGAACCAAATGATCTCCTACTCAGGTTTTTAGTCTTTATCAAAATAAAATATTTCCAAAGTAATATAAACAGAGATGTCCATACCATTTCTCCAATCCCGCCCCCACAAAAAAACTACAGGTTGTACATTCCCCAAATCAATTACAAACGGAAGCATTTAGATCAGCTATGTTTCATTTACTTGGACTATTGCAGAGGGAGAACACTGCAGGCACCATACTGTAATGCAGCTAGGCAGATGATCATTCAAATTATGGAAAGGGCAGAAAATGTATCTCCTGTGCACAAAGTCATACCCAATTAGCACCAAGGATAGATTCAGGAAAATTTTTCTGGCTGTTTTCCTACTGAAAATAGTTTACAGATTATATCTTTGCAAAAGACACAATTTTACTCATTGGCTCTTTAGAAAAGATAGCAAGTACCTTTTTTGGTAAATTTCCTCATTGGCAGTAGAAAAAGTCTGTGAACGCTCTGTGGATAGGGTCCTCACAAGGGAAGAAGGATCCTAAAAAGTATTTGGTTCCATCACTTAGCACAGCACTAGAACACTGAAATTGTTAACCTAGGCTTTCTGGAGTTCACTAAATCTTACTATTATTAGTCAGTCTTAGCCAGAGTAATGTTCTATGTTTCCTCATAACATAGCCTTTCTTTAGCTTCAGTGACTTAAGGTTTATTGTCATTCTTTCTACAGCCAGAAAAACCAGAGTAAGAGAAGCTAAGACTGCCACAATTGAGAACGACACAATAGAGGTGTTGGCAAGAGTCATGTTTTGATAGCTAGAAATAACTTAAATGACTCAGGGAATAATTTCATACTTAGAAAAAATTTCTATTTTCTATTTTTTATATACTTCTATTCATATCTTTCTATTTTTCATATCTTAGGACTTTAGATATTTGAATCTCTATGTTGGCCCTAATAGAGTTTGATTAAACTGGAGTGACCCTACCAGGGCATAATAATCTTCATGCTAATCTAGCTAGTAAACATAAAAAGGTGACTACTAACCAGGGAAATGCAAACTAAGACCACAATAAGATAGCATTTTTCACCAGTGTAATTATTTACAATTTAATTCTGACAATACCAAGTGTTACAAAGATGTAGAACAACCAGAAAGCTTATGGTAGGAATGTAAATCTGGACAACCAGTTTGAAAAACAACTGACAATATCTACAGATGCTCTTCAACTTATGATGCAGCTATGTCCCTATAAACTCATAGCAAACTGAAAATATCTTAAGTTGGAAATGCATTTAATATACCCGACCTATGGAATAGCATAGCTTAGCTTAGCCTACCTAAAATGTGCTCAGAACACACACATTAGCCGGCAGTTGGGCGAAGTCATCTAACACAAAGCCTATTTTATGATAAAATGTTGAAAATCTCATGTAACTTATTAAATATTGTACTGAACATGAAAAACAGAATGGTTTCATGAGTATTCAAAGTATGGTTTCTATTGAATGTGATCATTTTCACACCAGCATAAAGTTGAAATATAATAAGTCAAAAATTCTGAGTTGTGGATCATCTATAGTAATTTAAAGGTTTGCCTTCATACCATAAACAACTAGACATACTCTATTTATTTATTGATATAATTATAAAGAGCATTCCCTACAGAAACTCTCATACATGTGTACTAGTCATATCTACCAAAGGTTAATTTGAGTGTTCATTGCCTCAAAAAAGTTGAAATAACTATATATTTCTTAATAGTTGACTGGATAAGTAATTGTATTATATTCATACAATGGAAATCTAAAGAAATATAAACATTTTATTTTCACAGCAAAATGTTAAACCAAAAAAAAAAAAAGGAAACCAGGAAAGAATAGTATGTTCCAACACAATTAAAATCAATTTCAAAAAAACGAAAAGATAAATTTAAGGATGCAGGGATATGAAGTAATATATGAAGAAATGCGTGGGAATTAATAACATTTCATTAAGGTACCTCTAGAGAGAGAAGGATAAGATTGGAGGAAATATTATCCGTACAGGGCCTCAACTGTACAAATAATATTTTATTTCTTAAGTTGGTTATTTGGCACACTGAAATTGATCGTATTATTCTCTCTCTATTTCATTGGTGCAAAATATTTCCAAATAAAAGTTTAAAGAGAGTGGTTTTTATTCTTTTGAAATATAGCTGGTTAGCTTCTTTCAAATCCTTCCCTTCTAAGTCAATATCCCTTAGTTTTAAAGATTGACAAAAAATAGGATTTGGGAAGCTCAAAAAACCTAGTTTCTGAATTACATGTAAAATTTCTGTGGGATTTTGGTTTACAGGCAAAGGAAATAGAATATTGCCTTGGTACTGATAAAGCATAAATACCTGGAGACCACTGAATTGTTTTATGCAGCCTGGAAAGCAAGGAAACATGATGGAGGATAAGTCCAAGAAGGAAAGTTCTGGTTAAAGCTATTGCAATGCCTTCCAAAGACAAGTGAATTCACTACTACGGTTCACCTAAAAACTCCATGATACAGTAACTGGACCAGGTTTGCCTTCATACCATAAACAACTAGACATTTGAACTAAATATATGAACCAGCCTTTTCAGATATTGGACTTTTTACTCAGCAGTCAGTCAGATAAATCTCTTTTTAAAGGGCTTACCAGATGAAATCAAGGCCATCTTAGATGATTTTCCTTTTTCCATATGAAGTAATGTCGTTACAAGAATAATCATATTCACATTCTTCCCAAACTCTACTGGAGGGGAATACACAAAGGTGAATGTCTTTGGGGGTCATTTTAGAAGTCTGCCTACTACAAGCAATCGGCTAAACAATTCTCAAAGCTCATTCAAGATACAGATGTATTCCAGTTCTGACTAATCACATAGGAGAGGGCTTATTGGCTACAACAGGCATTCAGTAGAGACCCAAGAAATCTCATGCCTAAATAGCGGTACTAACATAGCCCTGGAATAAGGCTAACATAGATCCACCCCAACAATACTTAAAAATAGCCCTCAAACAAATAGAAAAAAAACTGATCTACAAGTAGTTTAAATGCTTATTAAAAACAAAATTCTACATTCTTTAAAGGAAGATAACAAATTACAGACATTCAGTAACATAGCTCACAATGGTCATCATCCAATAAAAATTACTGAACATGTCAAGCAATAGAAAAATATCCTTAGCCATAAGAAAAGCCATTCAATAAAAACAGATGTAGAAATAACAGAAATATTAGAATTGGTAGACAAGGGCATTAGACAACTAAATTAAATCAGTTCAAAAAGTTAAAGGAAGACATAAAAATAGTGAGAGAAATAAGATATTAAAAAGAATCAAAGTTAATATTCAAAAGTTAAAAAAATCTGAAATCAAAAAGTCACTATATGGAAATAATAGCAGATGAGACACTGAAAAAGAAAAGATTAAAAACTGAATACACAGAAAACATGAAACTGTCCAAAATTAATCACTGAAAGAAGAAAGACTTTAAATATTAACAATCTAAGTGAACTGTGAGAAAATATCAAGCAGTCTAACATATGTGTATTGGAGACCCAAAGGAGAAAAGGGTGGTCAGATAGGAAAAAAAAAAAAAAAAAAAAAAAAACTGAAGAAATAATGGCTGAAGTTTTTCCAACTTTTCTGAAAACTATAAACCCACAGATCCAAGAAGCTCAACAGTGGAGTATACACAAAGAAAACCACATCAATGACCAGTGTAATCAAATTTCATAAAATTTTGATAAAGATGAACATTTTAAAGCCACTGGAGGGAAAAAAAATATCACCATACAGAACAAAAAGAATTAACACATGTTTCTTGTGTAAAATGATCCAAGCCAAGAAACAGTGAAACAATATCTTTTAAGTTTTATAAGGGAGAAAACATTCTCAAAGGTGAAAGACTTTTTCAGATAAACAGAAACGGAGAGAATTAATTATGATTAGACTTTCACTAAATGATATATGAGAGGAATGAAGAAATGATATCACATATGGAAATGTATACAGATCAATGACAATTGTTGAAAAATAGATGTGGATAATATACACATGAAAATAAATACAAAAGATTTTTACTTTTCTAATTTCTACATTTATTAATGATAATTAACTAAAGCAAAAATATAACTATTTTATGAGGTTTTAACAATATTTAGAAGTAAAATTTATAATAACAACAGCACCAAGGACAAGAAAGAAAGAATGGACGGTATATAGTTGTTAAGGTTCTTACATTACATATAAAGTTGTATAGTATCAGTTGGCAGCAGACTGTGATAAGTTAAATATGAATATGGTAAACCACAGAGAAACCATTAAAAGAATAGAGGGGATTAGCCAATGTATTAGTTGTCCACTGCTGCATAACAAATTACCACAAACTTAGCAGCTAAAACACCAACAATATATTACTTCTCAGTTTGTAGTTCAGGTGCCCAGTAAGGTTACTCTAGGTTTTATGGTTAGGGTACCACAACACCAAAATTAATGTGTTGGCCAAGCTAGGCCCTTATGTGGCTCAAAGAAAAGATCTACACTCAAGCTCATTCAGGTTGGTAGAATCCAGTCCCTTGACATTGTGAGACTAAGATTCGTGTTTCTTTATTGGCTGTTGGCTAGGGTCACTCTCAGCTCCTCGTGTCTGTTCTCCAGTCCTTGTACATGGTCCCTTGCATCTTCAAAGCCAGCAAGAGAATGTTGAATCCTTCTTATGCTTCAGATCTCTGACTTTCCTTTCTGCTTTCCTCATCTCTCATTGGCTTGAAAAAGTTCTCTGCCTTTAAGACTTGTGTGATATAATCAAGCCCACCTGGACAGTGTTCATTTCTTAAGGCTATATATCATAACACAATGAAAGGAATTATATCTCATCATATTCACAGGTTCCTGACATTAGTGTGATCATCTCTGGGGGCCATTTTAAAAATTTGGTCTCCCACAGCTAATAAGCCAATAGTGGAAACAAAATGAAATACTAGCAATATTAAATTAATTCAGGAAAAAGTCAAAAATTGGGGGAAAGGAAGAAAGAATAAATGGAACAAAAAGGAAACACTAAGATATCAGACTTAACCCAACAATGTCTGTAATTATACTAAATATAAATGGTTTAAGCTCTCCAATGCAAAGGCAGGGATTATCAGATTGGATTTTAAAAACCAAACCAAAACAAAAAAGCATGTAAGTATAAATGTTAAGTTGGTTAAAAGTAAATGAATGCAAACACTAACCATCAGAAAGTTGAAGTAACTACACTAATATTAAAGTAGGTTTTCAGCATGTTCTCAATAATAACTGACAGCTTAATGATGAGAACACACGGACACAGACAGGGGAACAACATACAGTAGTGTCTATTGAGGGGTGGAGGTGGGAAGAGGGAGAGGGTCAGGAATAATAACTAACGGTACCAGGCTAATACCTGGGTGATGAAATAATCTGTACAACAATCCCCAGTGACGCACATTTACCTAAGTAACAATTTGCACATGTACCCCTGAATTTAAAAATTCTTTTTTTTTTTCTTGAGACAGAGTCTCACTCTGTCACTCAAGCTAGAGTGCAGTTGCAAGATCTCAGCTCACTGCAACTTCTGCCTCCTGGGTTAAAGTGATTCTCCTGCCTCAGCCTCCCCAGTAGCTAGGATTCAAAGGATGCGCCACCACACCCAGCTAATTTTTGTATTTTTCATAGAGATGCGGTTTTACCACGTTGACCAGACTGGCAGATTTCCAACTCCTGACCTCGTGATCTGCCCACCTCAGCTTCCCAAAGTGCTGGGATTACAGGTGTGAGCCACCACGCCCAGCCTCAAAAGTTCTTTTTATTAAGTAGGTTTCCAGAGCAAGCTAAGCATACAGTAGGGAACACTTTTTTCTCTTTTGAGCCTTCATAGTCAGCAACACTGTGGAGATAAATTTTTCTTTGTGAGACCTTAGACTTTTCTACTTCACAAACCTCAGGATAGCCAGGGTCTCAATAAAAAGATAACTTTAAATTGTTTTAAAGTATATATCAGCCAGGCGTGGTGGCTTACGCCTGTAATCCCAGCACTTTGGTAGGCTGAGACAGGTGGATCACAAAGTCAAGAGATCAAGATGATCCTGGCCAACACAGTGAAACCTCGTCTCTATTAAAAGTGCAAAAATTAGCCGGGCATGGTGGCGCGCACTTGTGATCCCAGCTACTCGGAAGGCTGAGGCAGGAGAATCACTTGAATCCAGGAGGCGGAGGTTGCAGTGAGCCGGGATCATGCCACTGCATTCTAGCCTGGTGACTAAGGGAGACATCATCAAAAAAAAAAAAAAAAAAAAAAAAGTATTTGTCTACATAAGGAATATTACCAAAAATAATGAGGAACATTTCATACTGATAAAAAAAATCAATTAATCAAGAAGACAGAATGATCTTAAATATAGATGGACCTAAAATGAGACCTCCAAAATAGAGGAAGAAGAATCCAATTTAACTAAATTACTCAATAATTTTTTATATAAATAAGTAATTTACTAATTCTTGGGAAATAGTTGCTTTTATAAAGATTTAAAAGAAAAGGAATAGGAATAGGAAGGAACTTTAACATGAAAAAAAGGAAAAAACAGAATCTCGAATTCTAGGAGAGGGAAAAAACAAGATAATTTCTGCAAATCTAAATGTAATAGTCTAAGCAACACTTTCTCAGATTTATATAATTAAGAGTATGTACAAATGAAGTCTTAACACTTTTCTACAGTTGATTCATCTTCTTACCCAATGGTGTCATCTAACACAGCAGTTCCCTCACTCTCTGTAGACCTCTCTGCTTGTTCTCCCCTACTTGGGACTATAGTACGGCCCCCACCTCACCTGAACTGCTAAGAAGACTTCCCCAAAGAGTGTACATGGAGGTCAGGGGAAGGAGGTACTACAAAATGATTTTTTCCTATTTTCTTTTTTTTGAGATGGAGTCTTGCTCTGTTGCCCAGGCTCAGGGCAGTGGCATGATCTCGGCTCACTGCAAGCTCTGCCTCCCGGGTTCATGCCATTCTCCTGTAGCTGGGACTACAGGTGCCCACCACCACATCCAGCTAATTTTTTGAATTTTTGTTAGAGATGGGGTTTCACCATGTTAGCCAGGATGGTCTCGATCTGACCTCGTGATCCACCTGCCTCGGCCTCCCAAAGTGCTGGGATTACAGGTGTGAGCCACCATGCCCAGCCATTTTTTCTTGTTTTCTAAACACAAGGAGACAAAGCGGAAATGTTTGGGTTTTGTTACTGTTTCTTTAATTCACACTGGTTAGTCCTCAAAAGATAATCTCTAAAAATTATGAAACAGTCTATCCTTCTCAGGAAAGAAGCATAAACTTACTTTTGGTTATTTGCTTATTTAAGAAGCAGTTTGCCAATACCATTAAAACACTTGAGGTTTCTGTCACTTTATAAGAGTTTGATTTGAACTGACAGTTTACAAATCCCATTACAGACATTTTATGTGTGTTTTTCTGTTGCCTACACGAATCCTGCTGACCATTGCAACTTAAAATTCATTAAATTAACTGTTAAAAATGTAAAAGTTATATGGAGATGCACAAGTGGATCTTAAGCAGGATTACCTTGAAGTATTATTCAATTCCAGCCATTCTGCAGAGCTGGCACTTCCAAACCATCAACTCAGCATGACACACATATACACCATCTGGCTTTGGGTTCTTAGCAGGCTAGTTGCTCTTATTATTTTACATTGCATGTAGAAATGAAGTGGTCAAATGCATCATGTCTCTCCAAGAAATATAAATAGTAATAGATCAGAACAACAACAACAAAAATCCCAGGATTACTTTGGAGTCACTCAGTATTCATTTCTCTAAAATCTTCTCTACTGTTTAATTCCTTCTCCATCTTTTTTCTACACCTCCTCAACTCTCCCTGTCAGGAAATCATAGCTGACTTACTGAGTCATTTTAGATTTTAAATTCATTTTCGTAAGTATGGAAGTGTACTCAAATTCCATTCATGTCTTTATCTTTTTTGAAATGCACAATTGGTTTTGATTAAATTAATTTGATATTCTATTCTTTTTCTTCTCTGGAAAGCACTAAACTATTACAATCCTGTTTGTACTATAGGACAAATTCATTAGACTTCTACCATTTATTCCTAAAACATATGTGATATAATTTATCCAGAATTACTTTTATTTCATCCCATTACATCATCTTCAATATCCTCAACTAAATTTAATTTTGGCTGGGCGTGGTGGCTCACACTTGTAATCCCAGCACTTTGGGAGGCCAAGGCAAATGGATCACTTGAGGTCAAGAGTTCCAGACTAGCCTGGCCAACATGGTGAAATCCCATCTCTACTAAAAATACAAAAATCAGCTGGGCATGGTGGTGGTGGTGCGTGCCTGTAATCCCAGCTACTTGGGAGGCTGAGGCATGAGAATCGCTTCAATATGGGAGGTGAAGGCTGTAGTGAGCCAAGATTATACCACTGCACTCCAGCCTTGACGACAGAGCAAGACTCAAAAAACAAGTCTCAAAAAACAAAACAAAACAAAAACAACAACAACAAAATAAAACAAGAAAGGTCAGCACCAAAAAAAAAAAAAAAATCAAGCTATGTCCTTAATTAGTTGCTAATTTGTACATTTCTACCTAATTGACTAAACTCAGGCAAAACACAAGAATGCATCAAAATAAGAAAAGCAGCACTTTAAGTAAGAAATGGAATCATTATTTGTGTGAATTGTAAAAGGCCAGAGTATATTTGTCTTGACCTTTGGCCATAAGCTCCCCAGTGACTGGTAGCCAACGTATTCCACATTTTGATTACGTTGTATTTTTATAAAATTAATGTAAAGAACACCATAGATTTGTCTTGAAGATGGTTCACGTTTTCAAGTTCATTTTAGGCACAGCAGACAGAAGAAACAAGAAGATGGAATGCTGAGAAGGGCAGCAACGGAAAATGGAGTGACATGGATCATGGAATGAAGGAAAACTGTGGAGAGAACAGATGGGAAAGAGGCAGTGAGATTTATTGGTGTCATAAAGAAAGGCCTGGAAGAGTCCCCAAATGAGGATAAAACCATCAATTAAAAGGGAAATGATAAGGAAGAAATATCTACCTGGTCTCTTTTCTAACTAGAGAACATAAAGTATTATGTGACATTTAATAAATTTATATGTAATCCAGAGAGGAATAGTCTATCTACATATAAAATCTCTCTATAAAAGTCACATATGTCTAGATAGATAGATATCACTTGTAGACCTCCCTACTTGTGCTCCCCTACTCAGGACTATAGTATCTATATAGTTCCAAATATAGTACCAAATATATATGTACTATTGTCTGAGTAGGGGAGCACAAGTAGGGACTATATATATCTAGATATATATAGGTACATATATAACATACATAGTTACATACGTGTGAAAGAGAGAGACAGAGAGAGTAGTTTGTCATACGCAGAAATGTAAGTAGCACATTTGGAGAAATGGTGTGAGCTTGAGACCTTCCTGTATTTCTACTACAGTCATATATCATGTGGTACTTTAGAGCAGAAAAAGTTATTTTGTTTTCAGTTCATAAAACTTTCAATGCAGTTCTTGCTGGAAAGCAACCTAGGCAGTATCTATGTTCAGCAAAGACTAAAATAAGTTAAATAATGCATGGAAAGGATATAAAAGCCATAAAATAGCAGTTCTATAAAACACCATCTTCAAGGGATCCCCCTTTCCACAGCTATCTTTCTTTTTAATAGTGCATAATTCTTTCTCCCTGTTATCAAGATCAAGAGTGAACTCCAAAGGTACTTCATCCCCGAGAGACAGTGACTCAGTATGAAACCAGAGGAGTGAATCCCACGAGGATTTCCTTTGCCTTTGTTTTCACTGCTTTCTTTGCCTGAGATATCTGAACATCCGGTAGCAATTCTACAACCAGGGGAGTCCATCATCACTTACCTGGAGTCCATGATCAGTTACATATTTGACTGCTACTCCGTAGAAAAATCAATGCATTTAAAAGAACCACAGGCTCTCTCTCTCTCCCTCATCCACTCAGATGATGCCCATTAGATGCACTGCCTGGTGAATTATCCTCTCTTACCCTTGGAGTGGGTTAGCCTGACTGAGCCAAAGTGGACTTCTCACTCTAATGACCGAAATTCTTTCTAAATCTGTCATCTAAGTGACATGCTTTAAGCCCAAGCTTTTTCAAGGAAACTTCACCACAAACATTTTTGAGGAGATGGGCTAACTGCACCATCAAATGTGTGGTTTGCAGAATGTGATTTAGAGTCCCTCCTTTTGTCCATAGATATTTACCTCATACTGCTCCATCTCATTACTGAAAATCGATGAAACAGGCCATAAGTCACCACTGGCAAGCAATTCATTCAGACGGGCAGGAAAAAAAATAAGTTTTCCAGTCAGAAATAATGTACATAGATAAGCAGCTTTGGGAATGAAAGCTTGTCAACATAATTCATTACAATATCACATAGTTGCTTTTAATATAGAAGTAGCAAGAACAACAACCGTCTAAAGAAGGCATTTGGATATTCTTCACAAAGTAATGGGTACAATCACGCCATGTTCCCTCAATTGCTGGATAAATACACAGCAGGGACCTTCCCAGAGACTCCATTCTAATCTGCAAACAATGATAGAAAATTCTCCCCCAGGGTGTTCTGACCGTGCTTCCTCAGTTACCCGGGTGGAGCAGACGCTGATACCATGAGCTACTCAAAAATTTTACAGGCTGAAAGATTTTTACACTATTAATATTAGCATGAACTTTTGAACACTGAATTAAATATACCATTGATTTTTTTAACAAATAATTATTGATTGCTATGTACAAAGCACTTAGTAAACTACTAATGCAGAAAGGCACCCTATGAAACCAGTGTATACTCTGCTACAAAGGTGAATATGCTTTACAGTGCCTAACCTCTAACTTAGCAGTATCTCCTTTTGCTAAGTATATGACATTTAGATTTAAGCACAATAATAGTGATAAGCAAATATTGGGGCGGAAAAAGATGTTGCATCTTTGATAATGTTCTGAAGTGCATTAAATTTTCTAACTTTGTAAATTATTTTGTCCCACTAAATTTTTATTCATGTTGACAATTTTCTTCAACAGAAGATAATTTAACTGCTAAAAATATCATTAAAGACCTAGATCTCTCTGAAACCTAAATAAAATGTAAAGAAAACTATAAAAGGTACCCTGGACGTCAGGAAGAGCATCCCAATAAAACAAAACTTGGAAAAGGACCTCCTCCCTAAGGATGGGCTTCAGACCTGATATGGTTTGGCTGTGTCCCCACCCAAAATCTCACCTTGAATTGTAATCCCCATAATCCCCATATGTCAAGGGCAGCACCAGGAGGAGGTAATTGGATCATGGAAGTGGTTTCCCACATGCTTTCTCGTGATAGTGAGTCTCACAAGATCCGATGGTTTTATAAGTATCTGGCATTCCCCCACTTGCACTCACTCTGTCCTGACACCCTGTAAATAAAGTGCCTGCTTCTCCTTTGCCTTCCACCATGATTGTAAGTTTCCTGAGACCTCCCCAGCAACATGGAACTGTGAGTCAATTAAACCACTTTCCTTTGTAAATTACCCTCGGGTATTTCTTCATAGCGACTGTGAGAACAGACCAATACAAGACCTCACTGGAAAAGGTGTTTGCAGCCTGCTGGAAGAGCCAAAGCTGCTGGGCAAGCAGGAAGCAGCCTTCCCAGGGGCAAGTGAGCCACCACTGATAAGCAGGTGCACAGAAGGAGTTCAGGGTCCACCATGGGCAGGAGACCTGGAGCATGTAGTGTCCTTGTTGGAAGGGCTTCAGGAAAGTGGTCACCGGAACAGGCTGGGGCTGTGAAGTCACTAAGGGACTGCACATTCCCTTGCCTGTGGCTGGGGCAGAGCAACACTGGATGTCCTTACACCTACACCACCGATGAGTGGGGCAGCAGCTGAAAACAGTAAGAGAGGCCCTTCCACCTGCAATGGCCCCTCAGTGCTCTTTACTGAGAAAGCTCAATGTCGACCTCTCTGTGAAGGAGAAATGCTCATAAAATCCAGTCCACTAAGGAACAGAAAGTGTTGAAGGGTGATTTGGAGCTGAAAGATGTTATATATGATAGCATGTAATTCACCATGACTTTGTTTATTTCTAGTAGCATTGCTGACACTATTTCAGTTCTTCTTATGAACTGCAGAAGAATCATTTTAAAACATTTGCTTTTAAATTATTCAGACTGGCAGTCTGAGTTCTATCTTTCTGACTTTGGACATTTAATTATTTTCAATCCTCTTCCAAAGAAAGTAGATGAGGAAAACCTATGAAGACATTATCTTATTGTTTTAAATATGGTAGAACATTCAAAGTGAGCTCATTTATTAGTAATATGTGATGCTTGTGTTAGATAAAGAAGGCCACAGTGAATGGCAGAAGGTAACTTTAACCTGTATATTGAAAATTAATCAATCTTTATCATGCCTTTCCTGCTCATATCAGAATTCTATAAATAACAAAAACTAGAAAGTAGCTCAAATACGTACAGACTCAACATAGATAAATAAATAGAAATATTAAAAGAAAAATATACAGCAGTGAAAATAAACTGCCTAAAGTAACATGTATCAACATGGATGAACTGTATGGGCATAATGTTGAAGAATAAAAGCCAGTTGTAAATGACTGAGAAAGTATAATATCATTTAAATAAATTTTGAAAAGAAATGAAAGAAACAACAATATTAACCCAGGAATCCACATATAGTAAACAATAAGGAAAAGTAAGGCAACAGTAGTAAGAAAAGCCTACACATAGCCAAGTTAGAGTCTGCCCAACTCTGTCTCAATCTATTCTCAGGCAACATTTTGTTTTTCACTGCTCGATTCAAGTATAATGAAATCATCATTAGTGTTGCTACTTTATAAGTGTCTGACTCTTTTGCAGACTACATGGGGAGAGTTTTTAGTTCAACATCATATCCCTAGAGCTTAGCACACATCTGGGATGTAGTGTTAATGCATATTTACCAATTACAGAATTAATATAGCAATGAAGACAGCTGAGTGGAGTGTGAGGGGACCTGACTTGGGACTGGTAGAAAGATAGCCAGGAAATGCAGAGGGCCCCATAAGGAAGGATGCCATTATAGTATATTTCTACCTGTTACAGGATTGTTTTTCCAACAGTGCCCATAACTATGGTTATAGGGCACTGTTATAACTATGGTTATAGGGCATGCCAATGGGAATTAATGGGTCTGAGGGTTTGCAGGGAAGCTCAACAAGACACTGGGGCACTGAGGGTATCAGGAGATGAATAATTAGAGATAGATCATAGGGCTTAGAATGGGTCAAGAAAAACATGGAGTCAGGAGAGAGAGAAAACAAGAGTGCTTGGGTAGGTCAAGCACTATCCAAGGTGGGAGGGAACAAACTAAAAGATGGAAGTCTGTGGTGCCAGATGGGGTTTTAAAGGTCAAGCTGTTGTCAATGACAGTGAGATCCAGGGGTGGCCATGGTAGTAAGCTCCCAGGTGGATGAGATAAAACTCAGTGGATTTGAGGAGATAAACACTATGAAGAACTAATCTCATGTACCCATTATGTTACTGTAAATTGTAGGGTAAAAAAATAGTTTAGAGAAATTAGAATCAAATATAAAGAAACATATGTTCTAAAAATTAGAGATTTTACAAATCTATCAAATAAGTATACAATTATTAATATAAACTGTATGTTTATAAAACAATGGATAGTAACGGAGTACCTTGCATCAGTAGAAATATAAACTATGGCATTTTTTCTGTTGAGTTACATTAAAGTGATGCATATCCTTTTGATTTTTTTCTACATTTCTATTCTCATAAACATACAAAGTATGTGTTTCAATTCTAATAAGTAGATCCATCAATAGTCAAAGTTGTACATGGACAGAACAACAAAAAATTTTTTGATGAATGCACTCCATGAAAGGATAAGTCTGGTCTCATCACTTTTGTTGTGGACAGAAGAAAGAAAACAAATCCAAAACCTTCCAGAGAAGGTCCAACAGGTATTAATAAAAATATACATTTCTTTTTCTAAAAGCAGTACTCATCTGGAAACTTCTCCTAAGAGAAACTAATTCAATGCCCACACATCAAAAAGTGAAACAAAATTTACAAATCTAAAATCAGGAAGAAATACCACTAAGAGCTCTAAGAACTCAGAACAAATACATAATTTATGCTGCTTTATAAGATACATTAATTTAAAAACTATCAATAATTTTTTCACCAGAATACCAAATAAACAAAAATAAACTGTGGTTTGTTAGAAATCAGAAAGTATACTAAATTTTACATTAGAAAGCATACTAAATTTATGCTAACTTTTAAAGATAGCTAGGAAAAACAAGTTGACATAAAACTTAGTATGATATATTACACTTAGTGAAAAGATGTTTACAATTTCTAAGTGAATCCATATAATATTTTCCTGAGAAGTGTTTTAAAAATCAGAGCCATTAACAATAACATTATTTGAAATAATTATCACATGGTTTTACTAGTGAAAATAAAATACCTATGGTTTATGAATGATGAAGACATGCACAACTGGACCCTTTTAACAGTTGTCAGAGAAAGCCCTGGTTGCTAACCAGACAAACACTGGAACTGCTCCCAGTAAATGGTTTTAATAGCTTCTCCAAATAGCTAACAGTGACATTTTTGTGGCAATTTTGTCTGTAGATAAAGAAGAAAGGATAGATGGAAGGAAAGGAGGAAGGGAAGTAAGGGAAAAGAAGATAAATGATCTTTGGGAGAAAAGGATTATGTAATGTAAATTGTGGTATGCTCAGACACTTTGAAAAATAAATGTAGATTACATGATATGTTCAACTTGATCAGAAAGCAGCACCTGAGAGGTGATGATTCAAACTGGTAAATGCTAGAAGAAATCACAAACTTGAAGACATAGTGGGCAAACAAGAGCAACCCTATCCATCTTTTCTGCCATAATTGACATTGGATCCTAGAGCCAAACTGAAAATATTATCTAATATGGTTTGGCTGTGTGTCCCCACCCAAATCTCATCTTGAATTTTAGCTCCCATAATCCCCACGTGTTGTGAGAGGGACTTGGTGGGACATAATTGAATCATGAAGGCAGGTTTTCCCGTGCTGTTCTCATGATAGTGAATAAGTCTCATGAGATCAGATGGTTTTATAAAGGGGAGTTCCCCTGCACACACTCTCTTCCCTGCCCCTATGTAAGACACGCCTTTGCTCTTCCTTTGCCTTCCACCATGATTGTGAGGCCTCCCCAGCCATGTGAAACTGTGAGTCCATTAAACCTCTTTTTCTTTATAAATTACCCAGTCTCAGGTATGTCTTTATTAGCAGCCTGAGAATGGACTAATATATTATCCAAAGGTGTTCATCAAATTTTGCCAACTTACAGATCGACTATGAGGAAGTTTATATGTAATACCTACAACATCTGCCTCTGTTATTTTGAAAAAGGAAATATTGGACTGGGTGTGGTGGCTCACGCCTGCAATCCCAGCACTTTGGGAGGCCAAAGATGGCAGATCACCTGAAGTCAAGAGTTTGAGATCAGCCTGACCAATATGGAGAAACCCTGTCTCTACTAAAAATATTAAAAAATTAGCCAGGTGTTAGTGGCGCATGCCTGTAATCCCAGTTACTCGGAAGGCTGAGGTAGGAGAATTGCTTGAACCCGGGAGGCGGTGGTTATAGTGAGCCGAGATCACACCATCACACTCCAGCCTGGGCAACAAGAGTGAAACTCCGTCTCAAAAAATAATAAAAATAAAAATAAAAAAGGATATAGTAATATTACTGACACTGAGCCCCGGACAAAATGTTTTGGTAAATATACAAAGTCCAACTTCTCTTCTGTGACTTCAAAATATCTTGAATGAAATCTTCTCAAATATTGAATCAGAAAAATCTTCCTTTTTAGTGGCATTATTTTTCTTTGTTATGCTGTGATTGTGCTAAGCACCCCAATCAGTGCACTAAATAGGGGTTACAGACAGGAATGAAGGCTTCTTCCCAAGGTCCTTACTTCAGGAAGAAGTCCAGAAACACCGGATGGAGAAGGGATAAGCCCCTTAGAAACTACGTCCAAAGTGTCCATGAGTTACTGCAAACACATAGGTATTATCTTTGTCTTAGGTGAAGGCCCTGCAGTTTTATAAGGCCCACCCTGCCACTGGAATATAGAAAGCCCTAATGCTTCAATGCTGTTCACTTCCAAAGTATGCATCTATTACAGTAAGTACAAGCTGGCTGCCTGTGCACTTTTGGACTTGTGTTTTTTACCTACAATTCAGAAGTGAACTTTATTCACCCTACCCAAGTATCACCCCATAGATGGACACCTCTTGAGAGTGTGGCATACTTTGAAAATTATTACAATACTTTTGAATTGTGGAGCCTTTAAAAATCTCTAATTTAAAGAGATACACTGCAAGGTTTATGGAGTGTCTGATACTTAAATTGAGCATATGTAGGCAAAAATGTATGATCCCCATGTAGCTAGCATGCTCCCAGACATGATCTGAGAAATTCGTCAGTAGGTGATAAACATACTATGTACTTTGAAAATTCTTTTGCTCTTTGGGAGGCAAAGGAGGGTGGATCCCTTGAGCCCAGGAGTTCAAGACCAGCCTGGGCAACATGATGAAACCATCTCTACAAAAAGTAGAAAAATTAGTCAGATGCAGTGATGCACACCTGTAGTACCAGCTACTCAGGAGGCTGAAGCAGGACCATCAATTGAGCCCAGGAGGTCGAGGTTGCAGTGAGCCATGATCATACCACTGTACTCCAGCCTGGGTGACAGAACGAGACCCTGTCTCAAAAAGAAAAAAAAAAAAAAAGAAAAAAAGAAAATTCTTTCTTTGGGACACTCTCCAGAAGTTCCATATAGGAGTATCTTGGCACTGATTTTTATTTAGGTCACTCAAGCCCCTCTTTGTTGTAAAATTCTCAGTAGGATCATAGGACTTAGTTACTTATTAACACTATCATTCATAAAGCAACATAAATGATAAGTCTTTGGGTTATGCTGCTAAGCTAATTCCTGTTGATTGAATAAATACAGGAGACGTGGAAAAGCTCTCTACACATAAGTGATTGCTAAAAGCATGGCTGAACAAACATTTTTCTGGAAGCCATCTTTAACCTAGAAAAACTGGCCCTTGTCATAAGTTCAATCTTTGGGTATTTTTTTTACTTTAATGTTGAAAGCATACTGTACATAATGTACACATTCATTTTAACGATTTTTTTTTTTTTTTTTTTTTTTTGAGATGGAGTCTCGCTCTGTTGCCAGGCTGGAGTGCAGTGGCACAATCTCCACTCACCGGAACCTCCGCCTCTCGGGTTCAAGCAATACCCCTGGCTCAGCCTTCCGAGTAGCTGGGATTACAGGCAGAGGCCATCATGCCCTGCTAATTTTTTGTATTTTAGTAGAGACAGGGTTTCACCATGTTGGCCAGGATGCTCTCGATCTCCTGACCTCATGATTTGCCCGCCCTGGACTCCCAAAGTGCTGGGATTACAGGTGTGAGCCACCGCGCCCAGCCTAGTGATGTTTTAATCTCTGTGGACCTACATTCCTTTTGTCCTTTTCTGAATCAATGTGTTTTTATGTAACAAAATCAGAAGCCGAGATCACTATGTCTGTTGAAATACTATTGTGAAGCATCCTGAACAGAACTGCCTATGCCCAACTCCAGTGGTGCCCAAATTATCTTTGTGCCTGAATCAATCCAATCCCTGATAGGAAAAAACCTTCAATTTTTCATGTCATGAAGACAGCATTTAGTAAACAAACACAATGTTTTTGCAGGTGGCCACAGTGAACAGGGTAAAGGTACCTCATAAGGTACCACATTTTCCTAGAAGTGCATAATAGTTACAACTACCATCTGCATGATAGGTTACCACAACGCTCAGTCATTGGAGCTCTTCTCTTTTGTAGCTGCAATCACTACGTCAGAGATCCGATCAACTCTTGACTTTAGATACTGCCTCTATGTTAATGATGCTGGTATTTTCATCCTTAGCCAGGACCTCTCCCCTGAACTCCAGTTAACCAGACTTCTACATTTGAAAGTCATACAGGCATCTCAAACTTAACCTGTGCAAATCCAAACTCCTTGAGCTCTCCCCCACAATCTGCTTCTCCCACTGTCATCCTCATCTCGGTGGATGGCCACTCAGGCTTCATAGTAACACAGCTCTAAACCCTGAGAATGCCATTCTTTAGCAAATCCTGTTGGCTCTATCTTTAAAAATAACCTCCAGAATCTGACCCTGTGCACCACATCTACGGCCATCTCATTGGTCCACATCATTACCATGTCTCCCTGGGTTGTGGGAACATCCTCCCATCACTCTGTTCACACTCCTTCGAAGGCTTCCTATCTTATGCCCAGTAAAAGCCAAAGTCCTTAGCAACATGTCCCACAGGCCCTTCCCGGCCTCCTGCCACTGCCACTTTCCCCTAACTGCACCCCATACACACTCTGCTCCAGTCCCACTGGTCTCCTGGGATTGGGGCTATTTCCTTGAACGGCACCCTCACTTCCTCCAGCTCTTCATTCAAATGTTAGTTTGTAGTGAGGCCCTGTATGTTAAAGGCACCTGATAGCAGTAACTTAAGCATACCCTGAGAAGGACCCTGTATGGCAGATGCACCTGAATGTGTGTTCTGAGCTAAGGGCTCTGGGAATGGCAAACCCAGAGATTCGTTCCTTGTCTATGAGGAACATCTGAGCCCCCATACTATCCCATGGAACACAGGCTGCACATGGAATCAAGGCCCCGAGTTGGGGTTGAATGAAGGTTGCCAGGTGGAGGTCGTTATGAGGAGAGTGCTAAGTGAAAATGCTATATAAACTGCATGCCTTTCACAAACCACTGTGGTTTTCCTGTCCAGCCCACTTGCTGCCCCTGGACTGTATGTAAGATGGTTCTCCTGTCCATCCCACCATCACTGGATTCTCTCCCCGGTATGAAAGTTCCCCAATAAAACACCATCTCGTGTGCTGGCTCTGGGTCTCTTCTGCCTCTTGAACCTGATGCCATCCCCATCGGATTCAAAAGGGATTTGGCAAAACAGGCCTCTCCTGCCACTCTCTGTACACATGCCACTCCCCTCCCCAACTCTCCATAGCTTCCTTCACTGCCTTTTAAAAATTTCACAGCAGCAGTTTGTTGCATCCTTCATCACCCCCACTGAATCTATGCTCCATGAGGGCAGGGATTTTTGTATATTTTATTCCCTGCTGAATCCCAGGTACTCAATAAATATTTGCCAAATGGATGAATGGATAACTGGATTTTAACTCTTTTCATTTTCTTGCTTAGAATACAAGTACTTCCTTGCCCAACCCATTATTCTACAAGTATGTTTTGAGGCCTGAATACGAACCAAAGTCTTCTGACTGAAAGCCCATTATTTTCCTACCACAGCATGCCAATTAACTGAACTACACACCACATTCTAACCATCTTAGGGGCGCCGCCTGGCTTTAGCATTACTTACTTTCACCTCCGAATACCTACCAGTGCGTGTCTTACGGGAACAGCACAAATGAATGCACATAAGTATAAAAAAGAAGAAGAATTTCACCCAGAAAAGATGGTAACCACTTCCTGTCTAGATTATGACCCCTTTAAGGACAAAGATTACATTTTATTCATTCCTGTATCACCAATTCTTGATTCAGTGTCTGGAACAAAGCAGGGGCTAGATGTGCACTAAGTCAAGTCATAAAACCATGTCATGTTAACACTAAGCAGGATCACCAAGTGTGTTAACAGTACAGCTGAAAAATCTCATGAAATTCTGCCCTCTGCTCATTCATGACACAGCCAGTACCTCTGCCAGGAACTCTACTACTTTATGAATCTACAGATGCAATAAAGTCAGGAAAGCTGAAGGCTGGCTCTGCAGCAAAAATCATACTTATGGTCAATAAGCCTGTGATCAATGACAGGTGCTTACTATGTGCCAAGACCTTTGCTTGGTGCTTCTCATGCACAATCTTATCTAACTGCGACAAAAGTCCTATGGTATAGGTAGGATATCACCATTTTACAAATTGTGAGTCTGTAACTATGAGAGGTAGAGTGACTTCCTCAAGCTCGTATTTAATCCTGTATCAGTCAATATAAGAAACAGGCTGCTTAACATCAATGCAGTGCTTTTACTTCATCACACAAAAGCTCCTTTTAAATATGAGAAATTATAGGAATTTATTTATCTCCCCTCCCTGGTATAAATAAATACCATGGTATAAGTAATAAATAAATGCAAATATTCTGGCTCTAAAACTTCCAGCCTTCTATTATTTTTGCCACATTCGTTTACATTTCCTTAGTTCTTCTTTAAACAGCGCAAGAGAAAGGGATACTTTCAAATGGCTACAATCTTTCAGGGATGGAATTTGGACATATGAATGAAAATGAAAGTCTGTAAAATATGTACACATTTTGACCAATCATTCTATTTTAGAAATGCATCTTACTTGGTCACAAAGACTTCTGCATAAGAATGTTTAGTTCAGTGGAATTTATGTTATTGCCAATCTGGAAATTGCAAAACTGACCAAAATGACATTATTTAAATCTTGAGAGAAAAGTGGGATGTTATATATCCATGAGACATCATGGTTTTGAATAATGGTTAGCAACTTGCGAAAATGTTTATGATGTACAATAAAGTATAAAAAACAAGTAACGGCAACAACAAACCCTACTTGAATGCTGACTGGGCACCAGGCTCTGTGCTGGGCACGTTAGTCACCCCCTCATCTACTCTTTGTAACAACTCCACAAGCCAGGGACTCCAGCTATCTCTATCTCACAGATGAAAAAGTAGAGGCACAGAAAAGCATATTACATATAACATAACCTCAAATTTATTAAACCACATAAGAAGAAATAATGATTTAGAAATAAAGCATTTAGCCAGAATACTCCAAATAACTGATGATCATGATACTATAATGGTAGACAGTATGCCATGATACTATGTTCTATTGACCCAGAACCTGCAAGCTGACACCCACTGAATAGTTTAATTGACTTTTTCAAGAGGAAAAATACATACTTACAACCTAAATGTTTTATTCCAATTGTAATGCACTATGTCTTATCCTTAATAAAATAAAAATAGTGCTGCTGTCATATTGTTCATATTCTTCTTCTTTCCTTGCAACCACTTCCACCTTGGTGCATTTTTTTCCCACCTATTTTAAAGTGGAATCACAGATGTTCTTCCATTCATATGTCTGAGAACTTCTTGAAAATATGTAACTAAAAGAGCAAGCTAAGGCAGTAAACTCATTATGTTAAAGGTTCTTGCAGCATTTTCCCTTAGAAATTCTTTAGCATCAAAAAAAAAAAAATTCTAACTGAGCCACAGTAATTAAGATAATTAAACTTGCATTTAATAGAAGAGAGCATGTTCATACAGTATTAATGCTTTGGCTGAAACAGTAACATTTTAACTTGCTTAACAAATGTAAGTTTAAGTATTTTGAATATTTCATATTTTGTTGTATTCAAAATTTATACATTTGCAATCAGATACAAAAGCAAAAAACAAACAAACAAAAAAAAAGAAATTATTTAGCATTGTTTTAAACTAGTCACACTGGTTTTTTAGGAGAAAACCAAAACCAAAACAAAACCAAGCATTAAATATTTTACCTGTACAAGATTCTTGAGAACAGATATGTGTTTTGAAAGTTCAGCTTGAAGATATACTTTTCTACTAACTTTCCAGCCATTCAGGGCCATGAAATGAAAGCAATTACCTATGTATTTGGGTTATTTGTTACGTTCGAAATTCTGTTCCTTTAACAGGTTAAGAAAACATTTACATAAGATAAACATTATTGCAGCACTATTCACAATAGCAAAGACTTGGAATCAACCCAAATGTCCATCAGTGACAGATTGGATTAAGAAAATGTGGCACATATACACCATGGAATACTATGCAGCCATAAAAAAGGATGAGTTTGTGTCCTTTGTAGGGACATGGATGCAGCTGGAAACCATCATTCTCAGCAAACTATCACAAGAACAGAAAACCAAACACCGCATGTTCTCACTCATAGGCGGGAACTGAACAATGAGATCACTTGGACTCGGGAAGGGGAACATCACACACCGGGGCCTATCATGGGGAGGGGGGAGGGGGGAGGGATTGCATTGGGAGTTATGCCTGAAGTAAATGACGAGTTGATGGGTGCAGCACACCAACATGGCACAAGTATACATATGTAGCAAACCTGCACGTTGTGCACATGTACCCTACAACTTGAAGTTTAATAATAATAAATAAATTAAAAAAAAAAAAAGATAAACATAGATTTGGTTAAGAAAAACTTTACAGTGTTTGTCTGTCCTAAGAAAACTCACCAAACCAAAAAATCGTTCCAGTAAGTTTCATAGCATAAAGGACAGCTTATGAATCTGCTTTGGAGAAAAGAAATCTGTAAATTTTTTTTTTTTTTTTTTTTTTTTTTTGAGATGGAGTCTCTCTGTTGCCCAGGCTGGAGTGCAGTGATGTGATCTCGACTCACCACAACCTCCGCCTCCTGGGTTCAAGCGATTCACCTGCCTCAGTCTACCAAGTAGCTGGGACTACAGGTGCCTGCCACCATGCCCGGCTAATTTTTGTATTTTTAGTAGAGATGGGGTTTCACTATGTTGGCCAGGCTGGTCTCGAACTCCTGACCTCGTGATCCACCCACCTCAGCCTCCCAAAGTGTCGGGATTTCAGGCTGAAGCCCCCACGCCTGGCTAGAAATCTTTAACAATTTTTTAACATTGTATCTGAAAAAGTAGAATGAATCTTTCAAGGCTTTAGGTTGTTCTTATTACCACAAAGGCAAACGGCTTTTCTCTCTCTCTTTTTTTTCTTTTTTTTTTTTGAGACAGGGTCTTGCTTTTTCGCCCAGGCTGGAGTGCAGTAGTGGCATGATCCCAGCTCGCTGCAGCCTCAACCTCCTAGGCTCAAGCCATCTTCCCACCTCAGTCTCCCAAAGTGCTGGGATTTCACATGTGAGCCACCAGGCCCAGTCAGCAACATTTTTAGACAAAGTCAGGGTGGACTATGATCTCAGTCAGGCTTAGGATTTTGTCAGACAGCTCCTGGGCACACAAAATAAGATGCTTATTTTTTCAAGTCTCAACTAAACCCGAAAATATGGCTTAATATGTTTATCTCTCCCACCAAACCATATCATGTTTATTTACATGTTTGGGTCCTATTTGTTGGTATTTTATCTCCCATGCAGTTCTCTACATGTGAAGATCAAAAATGCAGTCTCTGGAGATCAACTGTTGAAATGGGTGATGGGTTGCCAGGAGTTTTCCTGGAGAGGACATTTACTCTGAGGACTATTTGTTCATCCATATTTCTCAAACAATCCTCATATACACTTAAATAGAACTCACTCAGACCCAGAATCAGGTGCTCTATCTTCCATGTTTTAAAAATACCTGTCATGTGGCACTTGTCAAACTGCACAGTAACTATCTTTTGATATTTCTGTTTTACTTTCTATACTAAGAGAGGCTCATAGGCAGGGATGATGTCTTATTCATCTTTGCATTCCTAGAGCCTAATATAGTGTCTATTTCTCAAAGCACCTGCAGAGGGAGGATACAAACATGAAAGATGTGTGTTTCACCTTTGAAAAGGTCAGAGTGGGATAAAGAAACACATATAATTACTATATAATATATTCCAGACTGGTGTGTGCGGGGGAATGAGAAGAGGTTCCCTCTAGAGTATGAAATTACCAAGGTAAGTTTTGTAGAATGAGTAAGAAGCCATCCACAGAAGGTGGCTGTGGATAGAGATGTGACTGTTCTGGGCAGAAACAGAGTATTTATGAAGGAAAGGCACAGAGCGATGGAAGGAACTGCAGGGGCTCTGGATAACAGGTCAGGCAGGTGGAAAGGGGTAGTGTCAAAAGGAGACTAGAGAAGCAGAAGGAGCTCCCTTATGGCTAGGTTTGCAAAGCCATATTGAAGGCCTTGGCTTTTGTGCTTAAGGAAAAATAGAACCACTGCAGAGTTTTAAATAGAGAAGTAGTCCATTTTGGAAAGATCATCCTGAAAGCAGATATGAGATTGGAGGATGACCATATTGAAGGGGCAGAGAGGCCAGTTAAGAGGCTGTTTTAAATCAGATGTAAGGCTATTTGGGAACAGAAAAAAGAGACAGATGTAGAGAAGAGGGTTAAGACCACAGAGATATTAAGGCTATTAAGGAGGAAGATGAGTTGGATGTTTTCACTAGACATGGGGAAATGAAAAAGAGAGAAGAGTCAATAACCACTTCCAGGCTGCTGGCCCAGGAGAAAGGGTGGCATTCACCAAGGTGCAGAACATGTTAAGATGTTTCCTGTTCTGACATGCTAAGTTTTAAGTGTCTCTGGGGCACTCAAATGGAGAAGTCCAACAGGTAGTTGGACATACGTGTTTGTGGTATAGGATATTTCAGGACGAGCCTTCAAAAACGTCAGAAGACTGAACCCACAAAGTGTATGAGTTCCACCAGATTGAGGATTCACACTGAAGAAGCAATGAGTCTGAAGCAGGCCATGTGTAATACCAACATTTGTGGAATGAAGACAGTCTGAGAAAGAGTCAGAGAGGTAGGAAGGAGACCAGGAAAGGAGAAGAAATATCAAGAAAGCCACAAAAGAAGAGTTTCAAGGAGAAGGAATAGTTCAATAATCTCAAATGTCAAAAGAACTTGACGAAAACTTCTTTACTGAATCTGGCAAATATGAGGTCTTTGGGTCTTTAGGATGAGAACAGTTTCAATGGATGTCAGGAGTAAGGGGTTGCTATGAGAAGTGAATTGGTATGAGACACTGTGTCAAGTGAGACACTGCTGTCAGCAAGTAAGAAATATTCTTTCCCAAAGCATGATTGGGAAAGAAAAGAAAAACAGAGTAGTAACCAGCAGGAGCTCCAAGAGACTTCAACTCTAAAACAGTATGCTGTCACTGACTCACACATGAGTTATTAAATTTCAAAATGTTTCTTATTTAATGGGAAACATAATTGGTGGTAAATCTAAACTATGTATCCCTTACTCAATTACCTTGATAATATTTTAATCATTTAATTTATAATTTCATCTCTGGCAACTAGGGATGGTAAATCAAAGATTTAAGAAGGTAAATCCAGGATATAACCTATGTTTAGAATGGTCATTTGCTTTGCATCAATGAATGTACTTCAGATACTTAAAATATGCATTGGTTTATTCATTCAACTATGCACTTACCCAAGGCATTAAGTCTGCTTCTCAGCATACTCTGTCATTCTTCCCACACACATCTGCTGCCTTTAAGGATATTCCAAAGATTCCATCTGGACAAGACATACTGCATCTCACCTACCTCAAACCAACAACCCAAAAAAACCCCGCACCTCCTCCTCAAGGTTCAAGGGCACTTCCTCTCTTCAGCTTCAAAATAGTTCCTCTATAATGTTTTGTTTAAGGGTGTGACTGTAAAGGAAGATTTTGCTTCTATACAAACTGGAAGTAGCTCTACTAAAAAGAGGACACATAACTAGGAATAAAGCCAGTGAAAGATGTGCCGTCCTCCACAAAGAAAACCCAAAACTTTACTGACAAGGTGAAAAAAGACTTAAGAAATTGAGGCATCTTCTAGATTCCTGGAAGGTACAATATTGAAAAATGTCAACTCTACTTAAATTGATTCATTGTTATCCCAATTAATAATCTAAATCTTTGTGTGTGAAATTTGGCAAGCTGATTCTAAAATTACATTGAAATGCAAAAGGTCAAGAATAGAAAAAATTATATTGAAGAACAAAGTTGGAGAACTTATATTACCAGATATCAAGATTTAGTTTACAGTTATAGTCATTGAAATGGTGTGGTATCAGCGCAAGGACAGGCAAATAGACCAATGGGGCAGCACAGAGTCCAGACCCAGACCCACACATAAACCGTCAACTGCTATACGGCAAAGCTGCCACTGGGAAAAAGAATGGATACCCATGTGAGAAAAAATGATCCTTGCCTCCTACCTCACATTATACAAAAAAATCACTCCCAGACAGACCAGAAATGTGAAAGGCGAAATGACAAAGCTTCTAGAAGAAAGGACAGGAGAATATCTTCATGACCTTGGATTGGGTAAATATTTCTGAAAAGGACAAAAAACAACAATGCAATAACAGAATGGATTAATAAGTTAAACTTCACTGAAAGAACTTCAATTGATCAAAAGACGTCATAAAGGGGGAAGATAAGCCATAAAGAAAGAAAATATATTTGTCATGTATATAACTGAAAATGAACAAATATTTTTTTAAACTTACCTTCTACAAGCCAGAGTAAAAGAAAGACCACCCAATATTTTTAAACGGCAAAGGACTTTAACACACATGTCATTAAAAAGACCAATATTCAAATGGCAGGTGAGGAAATAAAAATGATTAACAATATTAGTGATCAGAGAAATTCCAATTAAAATCACAACAAAAGATTACTGCATAGACACTAGAATAGCTAAAATTAAAAACAAATAAATAAATAAATCAGAAAAAAACATTGACCCTACAAAGCATTGGTGAGGACACAGGATAATTGGAACTTTTCAACACTGCTGCAGGGAATGTAAATTGCTAAAACCACTTTGGAAAACTGGCAGTCTCCACGAAGCTGAACATATGTGGACTCTATAACCCAGTAATTCTCCTCCTCGGGAGAAATGCATATCCATGTGTACCAATGTTGCATGTATAAGCACATTCATAGAAGCATTATTCTTGATAGCAGAAAGTTGGAAACAACACAAAAATGCATCAGCAACAGAATGGAGTACAAATTTTAAAACATACAAAATGGAATCCTATTTAGTAATGAAAAAGAACAAATGCAATCCTGTATAGTAATGAGAAAAAACATGCAACCACAAGAGTGAACCTCACAGACACACACTGAACAAAAGAATCCAGAAAAAAAAAAATGTAAGCTGCATGATTCCTACAGAATACCATAGGAATTTCTATGGAAATTCTGTAGAATTGAAGAATGAGCAGCAATAATCTACAGTGACAGAGGTGAGAATGGTGGTTACCTTTGAGGGGCTGATGACGCGGAAGGGATAGAGTAGCTTCTGGGGTATTGGTGATGTTTGATATGTTGATGAGGGTGGTGGTTACACAGATGTGTTTCCTAAAAACTCAGTGAGCTGTTCATATAAGACTTCTCCATATACCTGGTTTGCTTTGAAAATAAAAATTAATAAACAAACAGAACAATGTAATCTGTAGTCAATTCATGCAAGGTGTGTGCACTGCTTTGAATATAAACAAATAAACAGGACAATGGCATTCCACAGGAAAACACCCATAGACCAGGGGTTTCAAAGGCATTTCTAACTATAAACATCTTAGAAAGTTAAATACCTACATGCATCCCACATATATGTGTCTGTTGAAAACTGGCGAAGGCAAGTGTTAATATCCTCACATACAGTTAAAAGTGTAATTTTATACACCAGACCCAGATTCTGGGCCCCATCCCAACTGAAGTTGTTAAGTGAGAAATCTCTGAGCTGCAAACTGCCCTTCTGTTTTTTATTCCTAGAAACAGAGGTTAGATCAGGGAAAAGGAAAAGTTAAGGCATTCTATTTCGCTTGTTGTGCTATCAAATGGACACCACAAACATGCAACCATCGTGGTCAGGAGATGTTTTCCAAGTCTTTTCACTTGGTTTTAGGTTTCTCAAGATACTGTCTTATGCTGAGTAATTTTTCTTAAATGCTATGTAGCAAGTAAGAAATCTTAAAGAAAAATTTTCTCTTAGTATTCTTAGTAGAGTAAATCTGGAATGTTTTTTAAACAGATTTGAGTCTAGTGCTTCTAAATCACACCCGTTACAATGTGCTTATGCAGTAAACACACACTAGAAAAAAGCGTCTGCTGAGTCACCTCTGTTACATAGGGTAAGACCTTGCCTATACTCTAAAACTACTTTTTACTTAACTGCCAATTGAGAGATGCAATCTGGCATCAAAGCTTTGGGCAGCCATTTTGACAAGTCTAAACGTTTAAGCAAAACATATAAGACAACTTAAAACAACAGTAAATCAAGCAAATCAGTTTCCAGAGAAAGTCTTATGTAAAATCATGCTGTCTGTCATATATTTAACTGGATCAGGAATTTAATAAAGAATTCTTTGTTTCCCTCTCTTAGAAGAAACACAAGAAACCATGGAAAATGGAACACACTAAAGATAAATGAAGTTAAAAATGTTTCCACCTTATCACGGTGGAAGGATATTTTAGTTGATCTCTAAGCTTTCAGAAATGACTTCTAACTTGAGGGCTCAGAAAACTATTACAGAATATGTCCCTTCCACCTCTGACCTAGAATTCTTCCCCTCTTTCCTGTGTCCTGTGTCATCTCATTCCCCTTTGAGTTTCCAGTCAGCCTCCTTTCCCTCTGCTTCCCAGCCCTTTGGCACAAAGGTTAAAACTCAAGTAAATAGATACTGAGGTTTCCAGATATACTCAGTTGGCACATATATTTTTTTGCTTGAAGTTATGAAGGAAGCTTTATTCTAATTTACTTTTAAGGACCTACATTTTCACTTATAGTTTAAAAATATCTCAGTTCACTCATATATCACCATAATTTTATACCACTAGCTTCTACAGTCTAGAAGACAGATGTCTGCATCCATAGTAATATGTTTTGGAGACTTTTATCTGTCTAAATAAATTGTCCACTTATATACCTTATTTATTCAGGACAAGTCTTCACAATGAGTAGGTATCTTTATATTAAAATACCCTTCATTTGTGTAACAATTAAATAATTTCTTTTCATCTCAAGAAAATCTTAATCAAATTCTTGATACTACCTATACATATTTTTTTAAGCAAAGGCTTTCCTAAAACAGTGCTACAGTATAAAAACTTCACTTACCTGTGGACACTATGGAGGTTGTTAGGCTTAACTTTTTACATACAGTTTAATGAGGGTCATTGATGGGACTTAGGGAGACGAAGAACTAATCAAGGTGCTATAGTTTTAATGTGTGTGTCCCTCTAAATTTCTTATGTTGCAACTCAACACCCAATGTGAGGGTATTTGAAGATGGAGCTTCAGGAAGTGATTAGTCATGAGGGAAGAGCTCTCATAAATGGTATTAGTGCCCTTATAAAAGAGGCCCAAGAGAGATCCTTCCCCGCTTCCACTGTCTATGAACCAGGAAGCCATCATTCCTTGTCCTCATCAGACAAGGAATCTGTAGGTGCCTTGATCTTGGACTTCCCACCTGAGGGAACTATGAGAAATAAATCTGTTGCTGATAAGCCATCTAGTCTATGATATTTCCTGATAGCAGCCCAAATAGACTAAGACACAGGGAAGCCACCCCAAACCTAACCCAAGGTCAAGGTTGCTAAACTAAAATGAGTTTGAGAATTGGGAGAACAGTATATATGCTTTCCTACTTGAGAGCTAGCTAAATGTTTATTGGCAGAAATCAACATATCTACTTTTTGTATTCGGTAAATATTTTGGGGAGGCCTCCTAAGTGTACCAGGACTGCTGTATGTGACGAGGATTTGGAAATGATCAGGACATAATCCCTGACTTCAGTGAATGTAGAATGCCCTAGAAGAGACAGGCAAGAAACAGATAACCATGCATTTGTCTGCTCGGGCTGCCATAACAAAGCATCATATGCTGGATGATTTAAACAACAGAAATTATTGTCTCACAGTTTTGAGCGCCAGAAGTCTGAAATCAAGATGTCGGCAGGATGGGCTGTGAGGGAGAATCTATTCCATACCTTTTCTCTGGTGGTTTGCTGGCAACTTTCCGTGTTCCTTGGCTTGTAGAAGCATCACTCCCTTCTCTGCCTTCATGCTCACATGGTGTTCTCCCTGTATGTGTGTCTGTTTCCATATTTCCCCTTTTAATAAGAATACCAGTCATACCAGATTCAGGGCCTGCCCTACTCCAGGATGACCTCATCTAAACTTCACTAATTACATCTGAAATGAGCTGATTTCCAAATAAGATTGCATTCCAAAGTACTAGGGTTAGAACCTCAACATGAATTTTAGAGGGACACAATTCAATCTTTAACAATTCAGAAAGGAAATGAGAACAGTGGGGAAAAGCACGCAAACTCACTAGAACCATTCACCAGACCTTTGGGCATCCTTGTGGAAAAGCCACTATTTCCGTAATGGCCTCCATTCCTACCATCCCTTTCCAAAAGTCAGTTCCCTGTTCCTGCAATCTGCCCACTGTGGAAGTCAGCTGCTTGCAGAGCTAAAACCTCAAGGAACATGTGCTACTACCACCAAATGCGTATGACAGTTGTGTGAGGGGCCTGACCTTGTCCTTAACTTCCAAAGCGAAGCCCCATGGCAGAACCCAGACTACTCAAAGTGCCCAAAGACAAGTTAGAGAACTCAGCAATACATCCCCTAACCTAAAATGATCTACTTCGCTTATATTGCCAATTCAAGGATAGGAATGTGCTTGTGGACACATTTTTTTCTGGAGCTGTGGGAGAAATATTGATATCGTTCGGCAGTTTTTTTCTCAGTAAAACCCACTCTCCATAGTGTTTACAGTCAGCTTGAGAAAAGAATTCCAGCTATGATACTCCTAGACAAATATTTTGGACTTAAGGATGTGAGCGATACTATCATTACAATGCACAACAGATTTCTGCGCTTCCTGGTATGTTAATTTGGTGAAGGCCTGTGCCCTAGTGGCTCACTCTCATGGGTTCCCCAGCAGCCTCATCTTAAACACTACTCACACCTGCTTCTGAGTGCCATGCAGGGTCTTCCTTTGGCTCTCACATGGCTCTTTCAGTGAATCCGGTCTTGGTGGTGTCATGCATGTTCTCTCAGTCTTTGATTTATCTGGCTCTTGTGGCATGGGATGCTCCATTAACCACCTGTCTTATCCTGGCTTGACCACACCCTCACTACTATGCTATGATCTCACTGGTCTGTGCCATGTTGCCCTTATTTTTATTCAAAATTTTATCAAAATGTAGAAATGCAGCAATGAGCTGGGAGGAATAATGAGATCTTACCTTAGCTGCGCTTAATTGTTAATATGCCATTTTATGCCCAGCATACACAAGCCTCACTTTTGGGGTTCAATTTGAGGCCCTACTAGCTATATCTCTTGCACACACTCAGAATATTCTTTTTTTTTTTTTTTTTTTTGAGACAGGGTCTTCCTCTGTCACCCAGGCTGGAGTGCAGTGGCAGCATCACAGCTCACTAAAGTCTTGAACTCCTAGGCTCAAGTAATCCTCCTGCCTCAGCCTCCCAAGTAGCTAGGACATCAGGCGCACACCACCATGCCCAGCTAATTTTTTATTTTTTATTTTTGTAGAGATGAAGCTTGCTATGTTGCTCAGGCAGGTCTTGAACTCCTGGCCTCAAGGAGTCCTCCCTGTATCGGCCTCCCAAAGTACTGGGATTATAGCCATGAGCCCTACACTCAGGGTATTCTATAGTTTCTATGTTTTCTCTAACCCCGCACTAAAACATAAAAACACAAACAGAAATGCTCACACCTGGGAAAGGCTAAGAGGTCTTTGGTGAACAAATGTCACATACTCAAAGGTCTTTGGAACTACAAAATGCCCACTTGGGACAAACAACCACCATATTTCTGCACAGATGGCATCATTAGGCTGGAAAGAGGGACTCTCACGGAGAAAGGAATCCCTTCACTAAAGCAAGGTCAGAAGGAAGCTTCACCCTCATAATTAAAAGAGAGGCAGAGTCTTTCATTTACTTCTGTGAAGGGATGAGAGGAATATTAGGTAAAGACCTTTATATAATAGGCCCTAAGCACGGTAACTTTTCAATGTTTCTATTTCTAATTGTAGCATCATTTCTATTTCTACAGAATGGTTAGCTGCAAGATTCACTCTTAAATTAAAAAGGTCCCAAAGAGGGACTAGTAAGGCAACAAAGGGGCCTTTCTCAGAAACCAGTATAGACCAACACTCACCTCTAAATTTGCTGATCACATGGCTTCTGGGGAACAAGTCTGTGGTTGATTAAAGTAAAAACAGAAATCTCTTCCCATCATCCCCAACACTACTGTCACCACCAGCAGCAACAGCAATCAGAAACATTGTCAGTTTCTTCCATTTAGGGCAGAAAATGAAGGCAAATCATTTTGAGTACAGTACTTTTCATTCAGTTACTAATATGAATCCTAGCCAGTGACTAAACCTCTTCAGAGGCCCAGGTAATGCTTCTTTAAGTGGACAATTTTGTGTTAGAACTTATCAGGAAGAAGGATGTTCAGTAGCTCATTTTAGAAAACTTCTATATTTATCGCATCTACTTTGTCAATGCTATAAATGACCTCAAAGAGCTAAAACTGTGTACTTCTAAATACAGCCATTGACTTCCCCAGGGCAAAGGCAGAATGGATATATACATTCCACAAAGCAGTGTGGCTCCTAACGTGGGTGGACTTAATTTATCTAATCAATGTTACCTTAGAATCCAACAATAATTGGAAAGGGAAGAGTTTTTAATCATTTGTAATATCCTGTACGTGACTCTTTCACTATACTTCCATGCTGTTGTTTGGGCCTGACACCTCCAATACATCACAATATTTTTGAAGGCAGGGGCTGTGTGTTACTTTTCATTGTATTACTAAAACTAGCAGAGTGGCACACTGGTATTTCAGAAAGTGTTTATCAAGTAAACAAGCCAACTACTAAAAATGACCGTTCCTTCATTGCCTTTGTTCTGGTTTTAAATGTGTAATTCAGTGATACTTTCTGGAAGAACAGATTCTCTAGTAATGACTGTACTCTAATATCCGTTTCCTAAGATATATATGTATACTAGATTTTCACCTAATGTAAATCTTCAGGACTCTGGGATAAAACAAAAAAATAAAATAAAGTAAAAACCCATTGTATGGAGTTTTCTTTGCTTCTTTTAGTTCGCCTTTGGCTTGACATGGATATACATAACTATTTTGACATGTCTACATGTGTCTCTGCTCATAACTGACTTTTCGATTTTATTAAGTCAGTTATCTGTTAACCAAAACAAAATGTAAAGGAATAGAGAGGGGATGAAAAAACAATATCAACCACTATTATTTTATCTAGAACATTGTTACATGTTAAAATAAATGCAATGATAGACAGTTAATGTAATCTCCCCTGGGATATGTTCTATGACCCTATTTATATTATATTATATTATATTATATTATATTATATTATATTATATTTATCCTAAGAGGCCCTGAACAATGCACTTCCATTTAATATCTCATGAAATGTTTTAAGTCCTTCCCTTCTGGCTGAAAATATTTTCTCGGACATTAATTGAGGAGTCACAATAGGTGTTTTTCTGGTTTTTTTTTTTTTTAGAATAAAAACCTTCAGTCTTATAAACTTAATTCTGAGAAAAGATGGAACTAATTAGGTGTGCCAAAAGAGGAAAATATTAGCACCACATATCCACAAGATTGTGTTCAAATGTAAACAAAGAACAATAAAATCATATAAAATATTATCAATATAGTGAATAATACATCCACAAAGCAAGCTGTAAAATATTTATATTTTAAGTTCTCTAGCGATGAACATATTCTACAACAGAAAAAAATCATTTTACTCTTACGCATTTTCAGGAATACATTAATACTGTAGGAGACTGAATAACATAGGCTAGGTCTGTTTCCCAAATTTTGCTAACACATTAGAATAACCTGAGAAATCTTTGAAAAATACTGATGCCAATGGCTACTACTAGAGACTTATCTAATTGATATAAAAGGAAACTTGGGCATTAGAAATTGTTTAAAAAAAAAACCCCTCCCCAAGTGATTTTTTTGTTTTCTTTTTTTTCTTTAGTTTTTAAAATTATTATTAATTAATTTTTTATTTTCATAGGTTTCTGGGGAATAGGTGGCATTTCGTTACATGAGTAAGTTCTTTAATGGTGATTTGTGAGATTTTGGTGCACCCATCACCCAACCAGTATATACTGAACCCAATTTGTAGTCTTTTATCCCTCACCCGCTTCCTACCCTTTCCCCCTAAGTCTCCAAAGTCCAACACAATAGGCAGTTTCTATGGTGTCACACCTGACAAACCACTCTGGATTCTGTCTCCCCAGTTTTCAGGGCTCTATCCCTCATGCTGTCCTCTAAGAGTCTCCAGTCTCCTCCCCTTCATCTCCACCTGCTCAGAGCCACCATTCACCGAAGGAATCTAGGCCCTTAACCCTATCTTCCTCTCCTTGTCTATTCCAACTTGTCCCTCTTTCCCCTAACCAATAATTCCTCAGAAATTCTTCTAAAATGGTAGAAGAAAAACGAAGTGATTACTTAATTAGTGTAATTTACACAGCGTTGTGAGTGTTGATGTGGATCATCCTTGCAGGCTACTCAAACTGGAATTGATGGACTGTGCATTCCAGGATTTCTTTGTGCATTAGTCTCAGCGGTCTCCGAGACGCTACTATATGTGCCACCTCATTATCTCATTTTCTCTCCTTATTCACCTGAAACAGACTCTTCAACAATGAAAGACAGCAACCTGACATCTCACTTTAATAAATATTACCTACATTGGTTATTTAAAGCATCAGTAAGCAAAAAGAACTACATGAAAAATAACTTCTCAGGCATGCATAAAAAGATATGAAATAAAGCTTGAAAATTTTATAAGAGTGAGCTTAAATTAATTATATAAGAGAATAGGCCGGGCCCTGTGGCTCAGGCCTATAATCCCAGCACTTTGGGAGGCCGAGGCGGGTGGATCACTTGAGGTCAGAAGTTCGAGACCAGCCTGGCCAACATGGTGAAACCCCATCTCTACTAAAAATACAAAAATTAGCTCGGTAGAGTGGTGAGTGCCTGTAATCCCAGCTTCTCGGGAGGCTGAGACAGGAGAATCGCTTGAACCTGGAGGCAGAGCTTGCAGTGAGTGGAGATAGCACCACTGCACTCCAGCCTGGGCAACAGAGCAAGACTTCGTCTCAGAAAACAACAACAACAACAATGAAACAAAGAGAGAATAAACTTTAAGTGTGACCATATTATTAGCTTCTCTCCATTAGTATCTCATACAGTCTTTACAGAGGGATGCAATGTATATATTGCTTGCCTTTCAAAATAAAGAGAATAAAGACATCAGAACATTAAACTTAGTAAGCTTTAACTAACACATTTTCATAAAAATGACTCCTATTATTAAAGCAAGTGAAAGCTTTTTAATTTTGTTGATTAAAGCTATGGACAAATATCAGTTCCTTCTTTTTTGTGCTTTCTTTGTAAGAGTAATATTTTTAGCATTTTTCTATCCAAATAACACTAAGACAAAATAGTGAAATCAAAAGAATACTTCGAATGACAACAAAATCTCTCCCATCTCTGAAATCAAAGGAAACTACCTAGGTCAATGAGCTATACAGAGTTTTCCAAGAGCAAAGGGAAACCCTCTTCATGTAAATCTTACGGTTCAGAGGATCCATTTGGCAGTAAAAATGGAGTAGAAACACTGACATTGGAAGAATAGAAAGTACCAGCACAAGCAGGGTCAAAAACCAAGCCAGTGCCATCAGTGGGTGGCATCAGGACCCATGCGTTATATCCATACGTGCTGAAATCAACAATACTGATGGAAACTATAGAAAAGGTAAATATATTCTAAAGTCAGCATGACACCACTGGCAAGCAAACAAAACCGTACTTGAATGAAATTCAACTGTGGCTGAATTTTCTTATAAACCACTGGCGACAGGTCTGCCATTGACACTAGTGTTTAGGTTTGGCACTGAACCTCCCAAACAGCAAAGCAGATGAAATTCTACAAATATACACTTCTAATAAATCATTCTGTCAGTTAGACAGTAACATTTACATATCATCCTTCCATTTCCTCCTAATTGGCTAATCAGTGACAAGACCAATATTACACAGTACTGAAAGCAATAAAAAAATAAGCATGTAAACAATATCACAACGGTCCATTGCTGCCAAGCTTACCCTACTTAAACACACTACTTCTATTTGGACAAAGAAAGTTTTCATAATGATACCACTCTCATGAAGCCCCTAATCAAGCAAAACTAACCAACACAATATTTTGTTTAGGGGTATATACTACTAAAAAAGGAGGAGGAGATAAACACAAAATACAGGATGGCAGCTACTTCAGGGCAGGTGGCAAAATTATAGTCTGGGAAAGTAACATGATATGGAAAACAGCAGTAGAGGTAAAATTATCTTTATAATTTACTTTAAAAACTTATGCACATATCACGCTTACTATTTTATGTTGATTATTTATTCCATGCTTAACCTTTTAATAATCCCTCTCTTGCTTAGAATATGGTGTGCTCTAGGGAACACAGCATAGCAAGTTAGGCTAATGCAGAGAGAGTATCTATATTGTTAGTTAGAGACTCATTTGAAAGCTCTTTGATCTTTACAATATTTCTGGCTGAAAAGCTTATGAAGCTTTCTGCAGTAGTAGCAGCAAATAAAAAGAGCTGCTGATATTTACTACTTTTTAGTCAAAAACAAATGTGGCCATTTTTGGTGGAATCGAAAAATATTATATTATTTGGTCATTATCCTAAATGGTAAGTAAAAACTGACGTTCTCTTTAAATTAAAAACTCTTCACTGAAATGTTTCCAAGATCTGAAGTTAAAGTTAAAATTATTATTTTTTATGCACTTTAGTCAATATGAAGATGCTTCTCTGATCTTTGGCAATTTCTCAAACAAAAGAATATTAGTTGATCATTTTCATCATGTAATTAGGATAGTAGCTAACCAGAGAGACTGAAATTTTCAAGAGCTAAATACAGCTGCCGAATGGTTTGCAATTTTTAGTCCAATTCAAATAAATGAGATACCCATGGGAAAAAAATGCACAGAAGATGCTAACAAAAGTCCAATTAATCCATAAGAACAACATACCCTGGAGTTGTACAACACAGAATTCTTGGATGATGGGAGGCTATTTATTTAGATAGAGAACAAGGGAGTAGAAGCAGGTTTGGGAGGTAAAACCAAGAAAAGTTTTTTAACATAAGTTTGAAAAGGAGGTGGTTAAGATACAAGAATATAGAGTTGAAGAGAGCCTGGAGCTCAAAATATAAACTTGGGGGACCATCATCACATAGAATGTATTTAAAGCTGCCATAATGCTAGGTGGGTTCCCCAAGGTAGTGAATGTAGACTATAAGGGGAAGATGGTCTAGAACTGATTTCTCAGGAATTCAACATTGAGAGGTTAAGAAGAGGAAGAGGAACCAGTAAGGGAGGCTAAGAAGAAACAGCAAACAGCCAAAATGGTCAGAAGGAAGCTAAGAGAGTGTCACTTCCCAGAATCCAAGTTTTAAGAAAACGTTTCAAGAAAAAGAAGGTTATTTACTAGGCTAGTCATTCCTGTGAGTTATTTAAGTAAAAAATCAGAATTAGCTACTGTATGTATTGACGCAGTGGTTACTGATGACCTTGATTAGACCTCCTTCACTGGGGCAGAGTGTGTTTCAGAGAGAATGGAGGAAGAGGAAGTGGAAACCAGAAGCGTAGACTTCTTCCAAGGAGTTTTGCTGAAAATAGAAGCAGAAAAATAGAGTGACACTAGGAGATTTAAGACAAAGACAGATTTTATTTTGTCTTGTTTTGTGTAAGATGAGAGATGAAAGTACATTATGTTTGTGGACTTATAGAAGTGAATCAGTTGAAATGGAAAACTGTAACACAGGAGGGAGGAGAGATACTCTGGTAATAAAATGCTTGAGTAGGTATGAGGTTATAGATTCCAAGGTATACATGGAAGAGTTGTCCTTAGAAGCACAGACACTTCCTCTACTGCAATAGGAGAGAAAGTATAGTAGAGTTTCAACTGGAGGTAGTTTGAGAAATTTGATGATGGGAGAATGTAGAAGCTTCTTCTGATTGCTTTTGTTGTCTTATACTGAAACAAGCAGCAAGGTCATCATGCCCTTTGCTAATATGAAGATTGTTCTCTGAGTGAAAGAGACAGCTGAGTGAGAGGATTAGAGAGGGATGCCCAAGATTTGAGGATAGAGGAAAACAGGTGAAAGAGGCACTGTGAGAATCGAAGATGAAACTGCCTAGGTAACTGTAGTAGCTGGGTGGTCAGCACAGTACGGAGCGCTCATTGGATATTTGTGGTTATAAACATCAAGCAAGATCACACAGCAGGCTTCTATGTTTTTCTTCAGTCATTCTTAGCTTCTAGGGTACAGGCATGAATAGGTAAGTAGTTGAGTTTAAACCAGATTATAGATATTTCAAATGAGTAAGATTGAAGGTAAACAGGATGTGATGAGGGTATGCTGGGGTGTGCTTATAAGGTTGGGCCATGCACTCTAAGCCACTAAGAAAAATAAACGAGGAAATGAGAGGGCGTAGGATTGGGAAAGGTGATAAGGTCTAAATTTTTTGCTACAGCAGAATGTCTGAGAAATTCTCCCACTACAAAGTAACAGAGCAAGACCCACTTCAGCAAAAAGCAAGGGAGATTCTCTCTGATAGGCATTCTCCTAGGAAAAGAAAACAAAACTTCACTTTTCCTTTACAATTTAAGTCTGCTGGTACAGGGCTATTCTCTTTCTATTTGTGCCTAAGGTCACTAATGGCAATTTTTTAAATATCAAATTGGGTCATACAATAATGGTTTTCTGTGGTAACCAGATATTGGTTCATACATGTTGATTACAGTCAAGCTATGAGTTTAATTTGTGGTAATATATAGAAAAATTAAGTGTATAAGAAGGAAAAAATCATTTTAAACTTATAATGCTAGGTTGACTTTCAATAAAAATGTAAAGTAGGAATAAGGCAATTGCAGTTGTATTACAGTATGAATGACACAGTCCTATTAACCTCTGACTTAGATTTGATAGAGATCCATATCTGGATTGAAATATATTCCTTCTTTTAAAATCATTTTTTTTGTTTGTTTGTTTTTGGTTTTTTTTTGAGACGGAGTCTCGCTCCGTCCCCCGGGCTGGAGTGCAGTGGCCGGATCTCAGCTCACTGCAAGCTCCGCCTCCCAGGTTCACGCCATTCTCCTGCCTCAGCCTCCCGAGTAGCTGGGACTACAGGCACCCTCCACCTCGTCCGGCTAGTTTTCTGTATTTTTTAGTAGAGATGGGGTTTCACCGTGTTAGCCAGGATGGTCTCGATCTCCTGACCTCGTGATCCGCCCGTCTCGGCCTCCCAAAGTGCTGGGATTACAGGCTTGAGCCACCGCGCCCGGCCTAAAATCATTTTTTTTAAAGACAGAAGAGTCATTAAGAAACTGACGATCAATTATTAATATACACTTATCTACTGGCCATCCATATCAGCATGGCACTCTGACATTGTACCCATAAATGAAATGTCAGGGGAACTCCCACTGTGAGCTACTAAGGCTAAGTCTATTTACAGTGACAATAACACAACACTCTTCATCTTCTCTTTTTGATTCTGCTATTTAAAACCATAATTTAAGAGCAAGAAGAGAAGCCATCTGATTGGGTGAGGTCTTTAACTTAGTCACTCTCATGCTAGATAGGCCTAAATTAGACTGCAATTTACCTTTGAAACTGACCAATGATAGAAGCATATTAAAATTTCTGAAGAGATACCTTAGCCAGCTTAAGCATATCAATTTATATTCATTCATGTTAACAGCAATGAAGGCAGGAAAAGCCCATATTCAGATTAGTACTTTCAGGTGCTAATTAACAAATAATTCTTAAGTACTCATTAAAGTAGTATCTCTGTAGGAAATATTTGGCCAGATTATTTCTCTGTAACTTTAACCAGGAAAACAGCATTAAAAAGTACCTAGGGCCAGGCGTAGTGGCCCACGCCTGTAATCCCAGCACTTTGGCAGGCCAAGGCGGGCGAATCACGAGGTCAGGAGATCGAGACCATCCTGGCTAATATGGTGAAACCCCGTCTCTACTGAAAATACAAAAAGTTACCCGGACATGGTGGCACGCACCTGTAGTCCCAGCTACTCGGAAGGCTGAGGCAGGAGAATCGCTTGAACCCGGGAGGCGGAGGTTGCAGTGAGCCGAGATCATGCCACTGCACTCCAGCTTGGTGACAGAGTGAGATTCCATCTCAAAAAAAAAAAAGTATCTGTAATTAAAATCACACTAACTCAGCTCAATTTTTGACCAATAGTCTGCATTAGTGACATTTTAGTTTTATATCATTTCTACTTCATTCTTGAATTCTTTATTTTAACTCCTCTCTTGGCTTGTTCAATTAAAATGCGGTAATAAACAGGATGAAAAAATAAGATGAGGTATATGGACAGTATGTTCTGAAAACTTACATAACTGATATTTTAATTATCTTAATTCAGGAGGATACCTTGGTTAGGTATAAAATTTTTAGAAGACATAATTTTCACCTCAAAATTCTTTAGGTGTTGCTCTGTTACTTTCTTTGACTCAGAGTCTAAATAATACATAATAAATTTAGATGACTCAAAAAATTGTAATTTTTGCTCCTTACTAGGTAATTTTCTGGAGTGCTCTTTGTGTATGTTTTATATGGTTTTTCATGCATGGCTACTTATATGATAGCTAATCATTATTTTAAACCTCAAACTTTGCCAGGATGAGTCCAGCTATATGTCATTTCTTATGTGTTTTGCCTGAAAGACAATTAACCTTTCAATTCATATACCAGTCTTTTGATTATTTTTGCCTCCTGCACTAGGAATTTTCTTCAATTTTGTTTTATTATTTTTTTCTAATTACTATAGTTTATTATTCAGGAATTATCAATAATTGTTACTGAAGTTCCATTCTCTTTACCTCACGGTTTCTCTTTCATTATTTTCTTTTTTCCCTTTTCTTCTAAATTCTGAAAAAATTTCTTTAGCTTGTTCTCCATCACACTGATCTGGTTTCCCACTATCAATTTTACCTTTTACTGCCCCCGTTGTGGATGTTAATTTTGCTATTGCATTTCCTTTTTTGTTTTTGCCATTGCATTTTTAGAGTCTTCCAATTAACCTCATCTCATCCACTTCCCTTTTCAACTCATCCTGTTGCCTTTTCATTTCTCAATTCTCAACTCATGGCATTCTGCTCTGTTTCACTGAGACTACACCTTTTTCAATATAATGAGGATTTTGAACAGTTTTCTAAACTTGTTTCCTATTGTAAATAATTTTCACTGGTGTTCTCTTCTTTAGAGTTTTCAGGATGATATATATTTCCTTTGTTCTACAATAATTTTCAGTGATTGCATGCAGTTGTTATTTTTTTCTGTTTGCTCAACCTGGAGCAAGGAGATAATTGTCTAATGCTAGTATTAATATTTTTCAATAGATAGGATATGGACACTTACCTAGGGGTCACTCTTTTTACTCGGGTGCTATTCTAGTCCCAGATTTACGGTTGAAAATGTTTATATGTACAATTCTAGCTCAATTTAGTACAATAGTGCTTTGTAGGCCTCCAGGCAACAAACCTCAGCTCTATTGAGAAGGTATTTTCCCCTACTCAGTGACTGGTTCTCTCACTCTGAAGCAATGGAGTACATAAAATAGAAACTACAAGCCTCAGTGTACACTGCTGCTAACTCTTCCCATTAGCAACAACCCACAGCACTTTATTTGTGTATGTTACATCTCCCATGATGTAATGTACTTCTGTTAGTGTTTTTACTACTTCTTCCTACCCAGTCATTTTCTAGGTTTCCTCCACCAATTTGGCAACACATTGACTGCCTCCCACATCTGCCACCTGAAATGAAAAGAAGTCTTTCTAGATGCTTATTATCTCTGAGTCAAACAGAAAAGTCTTATGACCACCACCTCAGATTTTAGACCAGCAGATATGGGGGGACATCAGTCACATAGAGGCACACCTCATTTTACTGACTCAACTCACAGAGAGTGTAGTTTTGTTTTGTTTTTAACAAATTAAAGGTTTTGTGGCAACACTGCATCAAGCAAGGGTATCAGTGCCATTTTTCCAAGAGCATATGCTTACTTCCTGTCTCTGTGTCCCATTTTGGTAATCCTTGCAATATTTCAAACTTTTTCAATATTATTATATCTGTTATGGTAATCTATGATCAGCAATCCTTGATCTTACTACTATAATTGTTTTGGGGTACCTCAAACCTCACCCATAGAAGAGGGCAAGTGCGATCCATACATGTTGTGCGTGTTTTGACTTCTCCACCGACCAGCTGTTCCCCCATTTTTCTGCTTCTCTTCAGGCCTCTCTATTTCCCAAGATCCAATAATATTGAAATTGGGTCTACTAATATCCCTACAATGGCCTCTAAGTGATCAAGTGAAAAGAGGAGTTGCGCATCCCTCACTTTAAAGCAAAAGCTAGAAATGATTAAGCCTGGTAAGGAAACCAGACATGTCGAAAACCTAGACAGGCCAAAAACTAGGCCTCTTGTGCTAAACAGTTACCCAAGTTGTGAATGCAATGGAGAAGTTATTGAAGGAAATTAAAAGTACTACTCCAGTGGACACTGAAATGATAAGAAAGAAAACAGCCTTATTGCTGATATGGAGAAAGTCTGAGTGATCTGGAGAGATGATCAAACCAGCCACAATATTCCCTCAAGCCAAAACCTAATCCAGAGCAAGGTCCTAACTCTCTTCAATCTATGAGGGCTGAGAGGAATAAGGAAACTGAAGAAGAAAAGTTGGAAGCTAGCAGAAGTTGATTCATGAGATTTAAGAAAAAAAGCTGTCTTCGTAACATAAACTGCAAGGTGAAGCAGCAAGTGCTGAAGTAGAAGTTGCAGCAAGTTATACCAAAGATCCAACTAAGATCATTGCTGAAGGTGACTGCACTAAACAACAGATTTTCAATGTAGACAAAATGACCTTCTATTAGAAGAAGATGCCATCTAGGACTCTCATAGCTAGAAATGAGAAGTCAATGCCTGGCTTGATTTTTTTGTAGGGGGAAGGACGGTTGTTTTGTTTTTTCAGAGACAGAGTCTCACTGTGTCACTCAGGCTAGAGCGCAGTGGTGCAATCACAGCTCACTGCAGCCTTGAGCTCCTGGGCTGAAGCAATGCTCCCACCTCAGCCTCCTGAGTACCTGGGACTACAGCCACATGCCACCACACATAGTTAATTTTTAAATTTTAAGTGGAGATAGACTCATGCTATGTTGCCCAGGCTAGTCTCAATCTCCTGGCCTCAAGCAAACCTCCCGCCTCAGACTCTCAAAATGCTGGGATTACAGCCACAAGCCACTGCACCTGGCCTGGCCTCAAAGTTTTGATGGACAAGCTTACTCTATTGTTAGAGGCTAATGAGACTGGTGACTTGAAGTTGAGGCCAATGCTCATTTACCATTTCAAAAATCTAAGGGCTCTGTTTGCAGCAGAAATTAAAAGTAGTACTTTTAATTTCCTTCAATAACTTCTCCTTTGCATTCACAACTTGTTTACTCAATATTTTAAGCCCACTACCGAGACCTACTGCTCGGAAAACAAAAAGACTTCTTTCAGAACATAACTACTCATTGACAATGCACCTAGTCACCCAAGAGCTTTGATGGAGATGTAAAAGAAAATTAATGTTTTCATGCCTTCCAACACAACACCCATTCTGCAGCCCATGGATCAAGAAGTAATTCTGACTTTCAATCTTATTATTTAAGAAATATATGTTGGGCATGGTTGCTGACCCCTGTAACACCAACACTTTGAGAGGTTGAGGCAGGAGGACTGCCTGAGCCCAGGAATTTGAGATCAGTCTGGGCAACAAAGTGAGACCCTGTCTCTAAAAAAAATAAATAAATAAATAAAAAAAAATAAAAAAATTAGCCTGGCATGGTCATGCACACCTGTAGTCCCAGCTACATGAGAGGCTGAGGAAGAGGATCTCTTGAGTCCAGGAGGTCAAGGCTACAGTGAGCCATGTTCATGCCACTGCATTCTAGCATGGGTGAGAGAGATATATCCTATCTCAAAAACAAATAAAATAAAATAAATGTATTTCATAAGGCTTTAGCTGCCACAGGTAATGATTCCTCTGATGGATCTGGGCAAAATTAATTGAAAACTTTCTGAAAAGGATTCACCATTCTACAAGCTATTAAGGATATTTGTAATTTATGGGAGGAAGTCAAAATATCAACATTAACAGGAGTTTAGAAGAAGTCAATTCCAACCCTCATAGATGATTTTGAGGAGTTCAAGACATCAGAGGAGAAAGTTAACTGCAGATGTGGTAGAAATTACAAGAGAACTGGAATTAAAAGTGGAGTCTGAAGATGTGATTCAATTGCTGCTGCAACGTCATGATCCACTTGAACAAATCAGGTATTGCTTCTTATAGATAAGCAAAGAAAATGCTTTCTTGAAATGGAATCTACCCCTGTTGAACATACTGTGAACACTGTTGAAATGACAACAAAGGATTTAGAACATTACATACACTTAGTTGATAAAGCAGCAGCAGGATTTGAGAGGACTGACTACAATTGTGAAAGAAGTTCTATTGTGGGTAAAACGCTACCAAGCATTGCATGGTACAGAACAATCTTTCATGAAAGGACAAGTCAATCAATGCAGCAAACTTCACAGATGTCCTATTTTAAGAAATTGCCAGTCACCCCAACCTTCAGCAACCACCACCCAGATCAGTCAGCAGCCATCAACATCAAGGTAAGAGCCTCCACTAGTAAAAGACAATTACTCAGTGAGGGCTCAGATGATCATTACCATATTTTAGCAATAAAGTATTTTTATATTAAGGCATGTACATTTTCTAGACACAATGGCATTGCACACTTGGTAGACTACAGTAGAGTATAAACATAACTTTTATATGTACTGGGAAACCAAAAAATTCATGTGCTTCACTTTATGGCAATATTCACTTTACTGCTGTGGTCTGAAACCAAACCCACAATTTCACCAAGGTATGCCTATATTGGAAAACAATTTCACCAGATCTGGCTTCTGTGGGACGATGCTCTCAAATCCTGAAAACAGATGGACTATAATTCTAAGTTTTTGATATTATAATGAATTTTCATACTTATCTTTTTATATATACAGTATATAAACTTTTAAAAATATACCTGTATCTATGTATAGATAGATAGATAGATAGATAGATAGATAGATAGATAGAGATATCAAACCCAATTTTCAGATGAAGAAATTAAAGCACTGAGAAGATGAGCAGATGAGTATCTGTCAAAGAAACAGCTCGAGGCAGAACTAGGCTGCAAACTCAAAAGGTTTTACTCCAGAACCTGTGCCCTGAGTCACTGAACTCTCTATCCTTTCTAAACACTAAGTTAAGCAATTAGTTTCATCCTAAAATGAGGAGAGTCCTCTCAACTCTTGGTTCTTGTTCCTAGTCACAAATGTGTAACAATTAGAATAATAGACAATCTTTATTAAATACAATACTTAATATGTGTCAGACACTGGCTTATGCAATTTCTATACTGCTATAGCTTGAATGTTTGATCCTTCCAAAACACATGTTGAAATTTAATTCCCAGCACTGGCGGTGGGGCCTAATGGGAAGTGATTGAGTTATGGGGGTGGATCACTCAGGAATAGGTAAATCCCCTCTCTGGGTGGCAGTAAATGGGTTATATGTCTATTAGTTTCCACAAGAGCTGGTTGCTAAAAGGAGTGTGGCAACTCCCCTCTCTCTCTTGCTTCCTCCCTTGCCATGTGATCTCTCCATACTCTGGCTCCCTGCTGCATTTCACCATGAGTTTATGTAGTCTGAGACTTTCACCAGATGCCCCATCTTCCACCCAGCAGAATCATGAGCCAAATACATATTTTTCCTTTATAAATTACCCTGACTCAGGTATTCCTTATAGCAACACAAATGGACTAAGAAAAACACATTATCTCATTTAATCCTCACAACAATCCTATATGGTGGGTACTATTATATTCCTGTGTAACATATGAAACAAACAAACAAAATAGAAGCTTTATGACTTAGAGAAGGTAATAAACTCACCCCAAGTCAGAGAGCTCATAGATGGAAAAGCTGGGATTCAAACTAAGTGTTACTCCCATGGCCAAGTGCTAATCCCTTATATTACAAAGCCTAATATATTCATCATATCATAGGTATTAATAGATGTATAATATGCTATATATAATTCTCCAATAAATTGGTAGTATATTTTGCTAAGAAGTCTTCTTTTCTTTTTTTTTTTTTTTCGAGACGTAGTCTCACTCTGTTGCCCAGGCTGGAGTGCAATGGCATGATATCGGCTCACTGCACCCTCCGCCTCCCAGGTTCAAGCGATTCTCCTGCTTCTGCCTCTCGATTAGTTGGGATTACAGGCACCCACCACCACCCGTGGCTAATTTTGTATTTTTAGTAGAGACAGAGTTTCACCATGTTGGCCAGGCTAGTTTCGAACTCCTAATCTCAGGTGATCCACCTGCCTCAGGCTCCCAAAGTGCTGGGATTACAGGTGTGAGCCACCATGCCTGGCACTGCTAAGAAGTCTCATGTTAAGAATTATCATTTTATATTCTACTATAAATACCTGGTGAAATAGAAATGTTCTTCCATCATATACAATTAGCTGCAAATTAGCCAGCAACACTTGTGGAACACATTTGTGGAAGGAAATTTCAATCCAACATTTCCTGTATTCACTTTGGTAGATCTGTGTGCACTGCATCGAGAGGCATGCTGACCCTCTGACTTCTGATAGGTTTAATCAATGAGTACTGGCAGGAAATTGGACAGAGAAAGAACAGGAAACATGAGGTCTTTGTTCTGTTCACACATCCCCTGAAGGAACCCTGCACACTGGATGAGCACCAAAGGTCAAAGCTCCAGGCCTGGAAGTGATACTCTCCAGTCCCCAGTTACTAACCTACATGTTTTGTGCTATATTTTGTGATCTCTACATCTTGCCCACAATTGTAAGTGGTTCTTTCACTAAATGCATTCAAATTACCCACTTTGAGTGCACCAGTTCTCTTCCCTGCCAGGGCTTGGGCTGATACAGAAGTAATCTGCTTTGGCATAGAATATGCCTTAATAGTTTAGAAGAGGATATTTTCCCATTCTATAGGGGTTTTTAATGTTCATATACCTTTTTTAAAACAGCAAAGGTATACATATGTAATTACAAAAAAAAAAAAATGTGTAGCATTATAGAAAATACTCTTTCCTCAGATTCCTAATGTTGAGAAGCCAATTCTTCATACTGGACCTAATAAATCACTCATGACTAAAGCACAATTTTAATGCAAGATGAATGGAATGCATAAGGCAGACCCCATGATTACTGCACACAGAAAGCCATTCTAGCTCTCTTCAGCCATGCTGATTCTATCCTAATTAGGATGCTCTAGGAAACTGAAGATTTATGTCTGGCTCAAGGTTTTATGAGCCCAAACCAAATGTGCCTGATATTACTGAATTTTATAAACATCAAGCCAAAGACAGCTAGTCACTTATATTTATGAGATATGTGGTGAAAGATTTGCAGTTAATCTACTGAACAGGAAATTGTCAGGTTTACGCACCTTGAGTGATCATTGGCATTATTTTTCTATCTATTCTATCCCATTCTATAGCAAGAATATAGAGAAATCAATGCTCCAAGTATTGGATGGAGTCTAAATTGATTTAAAGTTAAGATTTTCTCTTAAAGATGTCAGTATAGCAATTTTGTCTTTAAGAATTTATCCTAAGGCCAACCCCCTTTGGGTTCCCTCCCATTGTATGGGAGCTCTGTTTTCACTGTGTTAAATCTTGGAACTGCACACTCTTCTGGTCTGTGTTTGTTATAGCTCAAGCTGAGCTTTTGCTCGCCGTCCACCACTGTTGTTTGACACCATTGCAGACCCACCGCTGACTTCCATCCCTCCAGATCCGGCAGGGTGTCCACTGTGCTCCTGATCCAGTGAGGTGCCCATTGCTGCTACGATTGGGCTAAAGGCTTACCATTGTTCCTGCATGGCTAAGTGCCTGGGTTCATCCTAATCGAGCTGAACACTAGTCTCTGGGTTCCACGGTTCTCTTCCATGACCCACAGCTTCTAATAGAGCTATAACACTCACCGCATGGGCCAAGGTTCCATTCCTAAGAATCTGTGAGTCCAAGAACCCCAGGTCAGAGAACAAAAGGCTTGCCACCATCTCGGGAGCAGCCTGCCACCATCTTGGGAGCTCTAAGAACAAAGACCCGCTGGTAACATTTGGTGGCCCGTACGGGGATTCTCCAAAGCAGTGAGTAATATTGGACCACTTTCACTTGCTATTCTGTCCTATCCTTCCTTAGAATTGAAGGAAAATACCAGGCACCTGTTGGCCAGTTAAAAACAATTAGCGTAGCCGCCAGACTTAAGACTCAGGTGTGAGGCTTCCTGGGAAAAGGCTTTCTAATGACCCCCAAACCTTCTGAGTTGGGAGCATTGGTCTGCCTGGAACCAGCTTCTGCTTTCACAGTTTTCCTGGGGGAAGCCAAGGACAGACTAGAGGCAGAAAGCTGTCATCCCGAACTCCCGGAATAAGCCAGTTGAGATCATGGTGCAGCCAGAAGTCTCTACTCAATAGTTGCTTATGCGTGCGCCCCTGCCTTTCCTTCTGACCCATACCCCCTGGGTCCCGACCACAGCTTTCTTAAAAGTGTAGCCCCAAAATTCTCCATACCTCTGAATCTACCTCCTCTGATCCCTGCTTCCTACGTACTAATGCTTCAGACTTTCACTTTCTCTCCCAAGTATTAGAGCAAGTTGTATCTCCAAAAGGATCTAAGGAAGCTCTATACTACATCCTTAGGCCCCTAGGCTATGAGCCCAGGGAGTCTCATCCCTGGTGCCCCTCCCAATTTAGGCATACAGCTCTCCACATGGGCAGTTATGTGGGACCCATTCCCCACCACCCTTGCCAGGGTCATAGAACTGATGATCAAGTACTTTAACAACTGGATCTGGGTCTACAACAACATAATACATCAGGATGAAACCATGCAATAGCCCCTGCAGTACTCCAGTTTTAGGAGTACAGAAACCCAACAGACAGTGGAGGTTAATGCAAGATCTCAGGATTATCAGTGAGGCCATTGTCCCTCTATACCAACCTGTACTTAACCTTTATACTCTGCTTTCCCAAGTACCAGAGGAAGCAGAGTGGTTTACAGTCCTGGACCTTAAGGATGCCTTTTTCTGCATCCCTGTACATCCTGACTCTCAATTCTTGTTTGCCTTTGAAGATCTTTCAAACCCAATGTCTCAACTCACCTGGACTGTTTTACCCCAAGGGTTCAGGGAGCGCCACCATCTATTTGGCCAGGCATTAGCCCAAGATTTGAGCCAGTTCTCATACTTAGACACTCGTGTCCTTTGGTACATGAATGATTTACTTCTAGCTGCCCGTTCAGAAACCTTGTGCCATCAAGCTACCCAAGCACTTTTAAACTTCCACGCTACTTGTGGCTACAAGGTTTCCAAACAAAAGGCTCAGCTCTGCTTACAGCAGGTTAAATACTTAGGGCTAAAATTATCCAAAGGCACCAGAGCCCTCAGTGAGGAACGTATCCAGCCTATACTGGCTTATCCTTATCCCAAAACCCTGAAGCAATTAAGAGGCTTCCTTGGCATAACAGGCTTCTGCCCAATACGGATTCCCAGGTACGGCGAAATAGCAGGCCATTACGCACACTAATTAAGGAAACTCAGAAAGTCAATATCCATTTAGTAGAATGGACACCTGAAGCAGAAGCAGCTTTTCAGACCCTAAAGAAGGGCCTAACCCAAGTCCCAGTGTTAAGCTTGCCAACGGGGTAAGACTTTTCCTTATATGTCACAGAAAAAAACAGGAACAGTTCTAAGAGTCCTTACACAGGTCCAGGGACCAGCTTGCAACCTGTGGCATACCTGAGTAAGGAAATTGATGTAGTGGCAAAGGGTTGACCTCATTGTCTACAGGTAGTGGCAGCAGTAGCAGTCTTAGTGTCTGAAGCAATTAAAATGATACAGGGAAGAGATCTTACTGTGTGAACATCTCATGATGTGAACGGCATACTCACTGCTAAAGGAGACTTGTGGCTGTCAGACAACCGTTTGCTTAAATATCAGGCTCTATTACTTGAAGGACCAGTGCTGTGACTGTGCACTTGTGCAACTCTTAACCCAGCCACGTTTCTTCCAAACAATGAAGAAAAGATAGAATATAACTGTCAACAAGTAATTGCTCAAAACTATGCCACTTGAGGGGACCTTCTAGAGGTTCCCTTGACTGATCCCAACCTCAGCTTGTATACTGATGGAAGCTCCTTTGTAGAAAAAGGACTTTGAAAGGCGGCATATGCAGTGGTCAGAGATAATAGAATACTTGAAAGTAATCCCCTCACTCCAGGAACTAGCACTCGGCTGGCAGAACTAATAGCCCTCACTTGGGCACTAGAATTAGAAGGAAAAGGGGTAAATATATGTACAGACTCTAAGTGTGCTTACCTAGTCCTCCATGCCCATGCAGCAATATGGAGAGAAAGGGAATTCCTAACTTCTGAGGGAACACCTATCAAACATCAGGAAGCCATTAGGAGATTATTATTGGCTGTACAGAAACCTAAAGAGGTGGCAGTCTTACACTGCTGGGGTCATCAGAAAGGAAAGGAAAGGGAAATAGAAGGGAATCGCCAAGCGGATATTGAAGCCAAAAGAGCCACAAGGTGGGACCCTCCATTAGAAATGCTTATAGAAGGACCCCTAGTATGGGGTAATCCCCTCCGGGAAACCAAGCCCCAATACTCAGCAGAAGAAATAGAATGGGGAAACTCCCGAGGACATAGTTTCCTCTCCTCAGGATGGCTAGCCACTGAAGAAGGAAAAATATTTTTGCCTGCAGCTAACCAATGGAAATTAAAACCCTTCACCAGATCTTTCACTTAGGCATTGACAGCACCCATCAGATGGCCAAATCATTATTTACTGGACCAGACCTTTTCAAAACTGTCAAGCAGATAGTCAGGGCCTGTGAAGTGTGCCAAAGAAATAATCCCCTGCCTTATCACCAAGCTCCTTCAGGAGAACAAAGAATAGGCCATTACCCAGGAGAAGACTGGCAACTAGATTTTACCCATGTGCCCAAATCTCAGGGATTTCAGTATCTACTAATCTGGGTAGATACTTTTCCTGGTTGGATGGAGGCCTTCCCTTGTAGGACGGAAAAGTCCCAAGAGGTAATAAAGGTACTAATTCATGAAATAATTCTCATATTTGGACTTCCCCAAGGCTTACAGAGTGACAATGGCCCCGCTTTCAAGGCGGCGATAACCCAGGGAGTATCCCAGGTGTTAGGCATATAATATCACTTACACTACGCCTGGAGGCCACAATCCTCAGGAAAAGTTGAGAAAATGAATGAAACACTCAAACAACATCTAAAAAAGCTAACCCAAGAAACCCACCTTGCATGGCCTGCTCTGTTACCTATAACCTCACTAAGAATCCAAAACTCTCCCCAAAAAGCAGGACTTGGCCTATATGAAATGCTGTATGGACAGCCCTTCCTAACCAATGACCTTGTGCTTGACCGAGAGATGGCCAACTTAGTTGCAGACATCACCTCCTTAGCCAAATATCAACAAGTTCTTAAAACATTACAGGGAACCTGTTCCCGAGAGGAAAGAAAGGAATTATTCCACTCTGGTGACGTGGTATTAGTCAAGTCCCTTCCCTTTAATTCGCCATCCCTAGACACATCCTGGGAAGGACCCTACCCAGTCATTTTATCTATCCCAACCACTGTTAAGCGGCTGGAGTGGAGTCCTGGATATGTCACACTCAAGTCAAACCCTGGATACTGCCAAAGGAACCCAAAAATCCAGGAGACAACATTAGCTACTCCTGTGAATCTCTAGAGGATCTGCGCCTGCTCTTCAAGTGACAACCGTGAAGAAAGTAACTAGAATCGTAGATCCCCATGGCCCTCTCATCATATTTTTCTTTTTACTGTTCTCTTACCCCCTTTCACACTCACTGCACCTCCTCCATGCTGCTGTACTACCACTAGCTCCCCTTACCATGAGCTTCTATGGAGAATGTGGATTCCTGGAAATATTGATGCCCCATCGTACAGGAGTTTTTCTAAAGGAAACCCCACTTTCACTGCCCACACTCATATGTCCCTGCACTTCAGGCCATACATTTCAATCCCTGTATCTTTAACTTCCTTGTTAAGTTCGTCTCTTCCAGAATCAAAGCTGTAAAACTACAAATCTTTCTTCAAATGGAGCCCCAGATGCAGTCTATGACTAAGATCTACCACGGACCCCTGGACCGGCCTGCTGGCCCACACTCCGATGATGATGACATCAAAGGCACCCCTCCCAAGGAAATCTCAATTGCATGACCCCTACTATGCCCCAACTCTGCAGGAAGCACTTAAAAGCGATCATCAGCCAACCTCCCCAACAGCACTTGGGTTTTCCTGTTAAGAGGGGGGACTGAGAGATAGGACTAGCTAGATTTCCTAGGCCGACTAAAAATTCCTAAGCCTAGCTGGAAAAGGTGACTGCACCTACCTTTAAACAAGGGGCTTGTAACTCAGTTCACAGCCAGCCAATCAGGTAGTAAAGAGGGCTCAATAAAATACAAATTAGGCTAAAAAGAGGAAGTAAAGAAATAGTCAAATCCTATATCACCTGAGAGCACGGGGCAAGAACAATGATTGGGATATAAACCCAGGCATTCAAGCAGGGAGTGGCAACCCCCTTTGGGTCCCTTCCCATTGTATAGGAGCTCTGTTTTCACTCTATTAAATCTTGCAACTGCCAAAAAAAAAAAAAAAAAAAAAATTATCCTAGGTAAATAATCACAGATGTGTGTAAATATTTATTTATTCATATATTCACAAAGACAATCAATATAAACACTCAATGAATATGCAGTCTTAAAAATTATGTTATAGGAGAATGTATAATGGCATGGAAAAAATGTTTATAAAATATTTTAAGTGTAAAAAAGTAGATATTGAAAACATATGTAGGCTTCTGGTGCCAGCCCAAATGGAGTAAGCTGACTACAGCCTATCAATCCCACTGATTACAACTAAGAACTCTGAACAGAGTACAAAAGTCAACTGCCTGAGGACTTTGAAAAGTACACAATGACAGGTGCATTGGGAGCTAAAGCAAAAATAAATAAGGACCCATAAAGGTACAGTTTGTGGATTTTTACTCTCCTTTTTTCCCCTTATTTGACCTGAGTGCAGACTGGAAAGCAAGCACTGATAGCAAAAACTCCAGGAGAATCCCCTTCTTTCCAGTCTGAGGATAGAGGAAAAGTCATCTATCATAATCTCTACTAGAGATTATGATTCCCTCTTTTTTTTCCCTTTAGCATGAGTACCTAAAACCCCAAGAAAATCCATCTCAATGACCAGAGGAACCAAGCAAGAGGAAGTCCTGCTGTGTAACTGGTGGAGAGAAAATATGTTTTTTTTTCCTCTCTCTTTTTTCTCCTGCTGCCTCACTGTGAAGGCATCACCAATTGTGTGAACTGCATGACATCATGGGAGGCTAAAATTTTGAGAAGACTCTTTCTGACTGCAGAAACCATAAAAAGAAACATCTTGAGAGCTGGAGAGTACAAAAGAAATCACAAAAAGAAGAGCTGGAAAAAGGAAACTTGGTTGATTGCCTGCTTAAACAGATAAACAAAATCAACATTTCTCCATAGAATTTTAACAGGACCTGGAGCCTCACCACATAATGTTTGATACGGTTAGGCTATGTCCCCACCCAAATCTCATCTTGAGTTGTAGCTCCCATAATTCCCACATGTTGTGGGAGGGACCCAGTGGAGATAATTGAATCATGGGGGTGATTTCCCCCATACTGTTCTCAAGATAGTGAATAAGTGTCATGAGGTCTGATGGTTTTATAAGGGGTTTTCCCTTTTGCTTGGCTCTCATTCTGTCTTGCCTGCTACCATGTAAGACACGCCTTTTGCCTTCCACCACGAGTGTGAGGCCACCCCAGCCATGTAAAATGGTGAGTCCATTAAACCTCTTTTTCTTTAAAATTACCTAGTCTCAAATATGTCTTTATCAGCAGTGTGAAAACAGACTAATACAATATTCAAAATGTTCATGGTATAATCCAAAATAATTTGACATACAAAGAGCCAGGAAAAATGGGTCAATATTAAGGGAAACCACAATCAACAGATGTCAATCCCAAAAGGACCCCAATGGTGGAATTATTAGGCAAGGACTTTATAGCAGCTCTTCAATAATCCTCCATAAGGTAAAGATGAACACTGTTAAAATGAATGAAAGATAGAAATTAATTGCTAAGAAATAGTAACCATAAAATGGAACCAGGTGGACATTTTAGAACTGAAATACACAACATTGGAAATTTAAAAATCCACTAGATGGATGCAATAGCAATATGTAGATGACAGTGGAAAGAGTCAGTGAATTTGAAGATGGATCAATAGAAATGATACAATCTAAAGAAGACAGAAAAAGAGAAACAGAAAAAAATGAACAAGTCTTCAGCAACCTGCGGAATAATAATCAGAAGATCTGACATGCATATCAATAGAGTCCTGGAAGAGTAGGATCTAAAAAGAGTACTCTTTAGTAGCACTAAAAGAGTAGGATCCTCATCAGTAGATAGAGACGTATAAGAATAGTCATACTACATCTACCAAGTGTCAATATCAAGTGGCAGCTTCAAAGCCAAATTGGTGTTTAGATGTAAAGTGGAATTTTAATTGGTGGAAGAAGAGATGAAAGAAAGAGGTAATCATAGAAAAAATATTTTAAAAATAATGGCTGAAAACTTCTCAAACTGAGTGAAAGACATAATTGCAGATTCAAGAAGCTCAGCAAAGTCCTACCAAAGTAAACTTATAAAATCATACTCAGAAACATCACACTTAGACTGCTGAAAACCAAAGATGAGGAAAAAAATATAAAGGCAACCAGAGAGAAACAACACATTGTCTTTAAGAGCACAATGGCTTAAATAATTGCAAATTTCTTTTCAGAAAAATTCATTCATACATGCTAGATAACAGTGACACATCTTTTAAGTGATGAAACAAAAGAACTGCTAACCAGAACTTTATAACCAGCAAAAATATCCTTCAGGAATGAAGACAAAACAAAGCATACTCAGATGAAGAAAAACCAACAGACTTGTTGCCAGCAGATCTCTTCTTAATGAAATGCTAAATAAATTCTGAGGCTGAAGGGAAATGATATCAGAGGGAAATATCAACGTAAGAACTAAAGAGAGAGCAATAGAAATAGTAAATATCTGGGTAATACAATAGAGTATTTCACTATATACTAAGTTCTTTAACATATTTATTGTTAATAGCAAAAATATATATTATAGGGTTCTCAAGTTATAGAGATATAATGAAAATTACAACTATGACATAAATTGAGGAGGGAAAAGTGACATATTATATATTTCACTTATATATTTCACTTGAAGTGATAAACTATTCTCTCTAAGTAGATTGTGTAAAGCTAGATTTGCATATGGTAATTACTAGAGAAACAACTAAAATAATTCAGAGATATACACAAACAGCCAACAGATACAATTAAATACTAAAAAACATTCAAATAACCCAGAAGAAGGCAGGAAATGGAGGTGGAGGAACAAAAAAAGGATAACAAATAAAAAACTAATAATAAAATGGTAGCCCTAAATCCAACTATTTTAATAATTACATTAAATGTAAATTGTACCTATTAAAGAATAGAGATTATCAAATTAAATTTTAAAAATAAGATGCAACTATATGTTATCTACAAAAAAAATCACTTTAAATATGTTGATAAAGATAAATTAAAAGTAAAAATATGGAAAAAGATATACCATGCAAACACTAATATAAAGAAAGCTAGAGAAGCTATACTAATATCAGACAAAGCAGAATTTGGAACAAGGAAAATAATTACCTAGGAAAAAGAACATTGTATAGTGATAAAGGGTCAACTCGCCAAGACACATAGCATTTCCAAATGTGTCTGTACTTTTAACAAGGTGTATGTTCCAAAAATATGATGCAAGAACTAATAAAACTGAATTAAGAAATAGACAAATCCACAATTATACTTAAGAGACTTGGATTCTCCTTTCTCACTTAATGAGAGACCCAGAAAATAGGCAAGAATATAGAAGACCTGAATAACACTATCAACAAACTTCTCCTAGTTGACATTTAAGAAACACTCCACTTACTAAAAGCAAAATACATATTTCAAGTGCACACTGAATATGTAACATGATGGCCCATATTTTGAGCCATAAAACCAAACTTAACAAATTTAAAAGAACTGAAATCATGCAAAGAATGATCTCCGATTGTAATGTAATTAAATTGGAAGTAAATCATGAAAAGATATCTGTAAAAAATATATCAACAGTGTAAAACTCACTGTAAAAGAGAACCAAAGGAAATTTTTAAAAATATTTTTAACTGAATTAAAATGAAAATAAGATGTATTAAAGCATGAGATACAGTTAAAGTGGTGCCTAGGGTAAAATTTTTAGCATCAAATGCTTATATAGGAAAGAATAAAGGGTTTGAATTAATCATGTAAGCTTCCCCATTAAGAAATTTGTTAAAGAAGAACAAAACAAACCCAAAACAAACAAAAGGAAGAAACTAATAAAGGTTAAAAATAGAAATCAGCCTGGCACAGTGGCTTATGCCTGTGGTCTCAGCAGTTTAGGAGGCTGAGCAGCGTGGATTGCTTGAGCTCAGGAGTTCAAGACCAACCCGGGCAACACGGCAAAACCCTGTCCCTACCAAAAAGTACAAAAAATTGTCTGGGCATGGTGGTGTGTGCCTGTAGTCCCTGCTACTTGCGGCTGAGGTGGGAAGATCACCTAAACCTGGAAGGGGATGAGGCTGCAGTAAGCCGCACTCCAGCCTGGGTGACAGAGCAAGATCTTTTCTCAAAAAAAAAAAAAAAAAAAAAAAAAACAGAGGGAAATCAATGAAATTGAGAACAATAAAAATAGAAAAAAATCAAAAGCTGATCTTTGAAACAAATCAATAAAAATGTGTGTAACTCCTAGCCAGACTGATGAAGAAAAAGGAGATAAGGCACAAATTACCCATATCAGCAATGAAATACTATTATCACTACAGACCCTACAGACAATAAGAGAAAAATAAGAAACAAATGCTGAAAGATGAAATTGATCAATTATTTGAAAGATACCAAATCTCAGTTTTGAAAACTGCCAACATTAATAGTCCTACATTTTGAAATCAACCAAATAGAATTTGTGAATAAAATTTTCCAATAAAGAAAATCCCAAGCCCAGTGGTTTTCACTGCTAAATTCTACCAAACATTCTGGAAAGAAGTAACACTAATTTTGCTTAATCTCTTCCAGAACACTTAAGAGGAATGAGGCCAATATATCCTAATATCAAAGCCAAAAACAAGAAAAGAAAAACACACTATTGACAAATTTTCCTCGTGAACTGAGAGGCAAAAAAACTCAACAAAATAGCAAATTAAATCCAGCTATATCTAAAATAAGCAATACATCATAACCAAGTAGCACTCATCCCCAAATGCAAGCCTGGTTCGAGTCAAAAATCATTAACCATCAATATTTTAAATTACACTACAAAGCTATGGTAATCAAAACAATATGGTGCTGATATAAAAACAGACACATGGACGAGTGCAACAGAATCAAGAGCTCAGAAATGAAGTCAAAGATATATAGTCAACTAATTTTTGACAAAGCCACCAAAAGAACACAATGGGGAAAGGATAATCTCTTCAATAAATGGTGCTGGAAAAACTAGATTTTCACAGGCAGAAGAATAAAATTTGACTCTTCTCTTGCACCATATACAAAATTCAACATGAAATGTACAATCAACATAAATGTAAGGCCAGAAACTATAAAACTCCTAGAAGAGAATACACGGGAATAGTTCCCAGAAAATGGTCTTGGCGATGATTTATTCATTTATTTGGATATCATACCAAAAGCTCTGGCCATAAATCAAAAGTAAATAAATGAGACTACATCAAACTAAAAGTCTTTTGCACAGCAAAGGAAACAAACAATAAAATGAAATGGCAACTTACAAACTGGGAAAAATATTTGCAAACTAATATTTGATAAGGGTTTGACACTTAAAATTTATAAAGAACTGATATGACTCAATCATAGAAAAACAAATGACCCAATTAAAACAGGCAAAAGACTTGAATAGACATTTGTCCAAATAAGACATAAAAATCAACAACAGGTCTATGAAAAGGTGCTCAATATCACTGACATAGTTTGAATGTGTGTTCCTGCCTAAATCTCATATTGAAATGTAATCCCCAATGTTGGAGGTGAGGCCTGGTGGGAAGTTATTGGATCATGGGGATTTCTCATGAATTGTTTAGCACTATCCCCTTTGCTGTCCTTGCGATACTGAGTGACCTCTCGTGAGATCTGGCTGTTTACAAGTGTCTAGCACTTAACTTTCTCACCCTGCTTTTGCCACCTAACATGCAAGCTTCCACTTCACTTTCTGCCATGACTGTAAGCTTTCAGAGGCCTCCCCAGAAGTAGATGTTAGTGTTATGCCTCCTACACAGCCTGCAGAACCATGAGCCAATTAAACCTCTTTTCTTATAAATTACCCAGTCTCAGGTATAGAAATGAAAACCAAAACCACTATGAGATAGCACCTCACACCCATTAGAATGGCTATTATCAAAAAGTCAAAAAAGAAGAAATGTTAGCAAAGGTGTGGATAAAAAGGAACTCTTGTACACTGTTCGTAGGAATGTAGGTTGGTAGAGCCATATGAAAAACAATATGGAGGTTTCTAAACAATAAAATTAAAAAAAAAAAAAATAGAACCACCATGTGACCCAGTAACCCCTCTTCTGGGCATACACCCAAAGGAAAGGAAATCACCATATCAGAAAGATATCTGCACTCCCATGTTCACTGCAGCATCATTTACAATAGCCAAGATATGGAAACAACTTTTCTGTTGATAGACACGTGGACAATGAAACTGCAGTGTATATATACATACAATTCAGCCCTAAAGAAGAATGAGATCCATTTGCCACAACATGGATGAGCCTAGAGGACATGATGCTAAGTAAAATAAGCCAGACAGAGAAAGAAAAATATTTCATGGTCTCATTTATATGTGAAATCCAAAAGAAATCAAATATACAGAGAGAGAAAACAAAACAGTGGTTACCAGGCACAGGAGTGGGAAGTGGGGAGGGAATGAGGAGAAGTAGGTCAGAGGCTATAAAATAGCAGATATATAGGATGACCAAGTCTAGACATCTAATGTACAAAATGAGTCCTTAGGACTCTATGTAATAAAATTGTACTCTATTTGGGATTCATGCTAAACGAGTGGCTTTTAGTGGTTCTTGCCACAAAATCAAAAAATGGGCAACTCTGTGAAATAATGGATATGTTAATTTGCCTCAATACCGTAATCTTTTTACCATCCAAACATATCCCATAACCTCATGTTGTATACCTTAAATATACACAATAAAATTTATTTTTAAAAAATTTGGGGAAAAGTCAAGAAAAGCCATATGAACAAATCAAACCATAAGACAAAATTCAACATCCACTTGTAGTTTTATTGAATCTCTCGGCAAACTTGGAATAGTAAGAAACTTACTCAATTGATCAACTGATAAGGGGCATAAACAAAAAAAAATATATCTAATATCATACTTAATTGCAAAAGACTACATGTTTTCCTCCTAAGAAAGGAACAAGAAACAAGAAAGGATCCTCCTAAGGATATCTGCTCTCTCCTCTTCTACCTGAAACCTACTGGAAGTCTTAACCAAGGCAATAAACCATAAGAAGGAAATAAAAGCTATCTAGACTGAAAAGGAAGAAATAAAATGTCTCTATTAACAGGTGACATGATTGTCTAAGTAGAAAAAGAAACTCCCATAGAATCTAAAGCAAAGCTCCTTGAACTAATAAATAAGTTTAGTTAAATCACCAGGACATAAGGTCAAAATATACAAATTAAATATGTGTCTATACACTAACAATAAACAACCAGAAAGTAAAATTTAACAAAACAGAACTATTTGTTTCACTAAAGAGGATATACAGATAGCAAGTAATCATATGAAAATATATTCAACATCGTTAGCCATTTGAAAAATGAAAATTAAAACCACAATAAGCCAGGCACAGTGGCTCATACCTGTAATCCTAGCACTTTCAGTGACTGAAATGAGAGGATCACTTGAGGCCAAGAGTTTGAGACCAGCCTGGGTAATGCAGCAAAGCCCTGTCTCTATGAAAAAAAAATAAAAAAATAAAAATGATCTGGGCATGGTGGCACATGCCTGTAGTCCCAGCTACTCGGGAGGCTGAGGCAGGAGGATCAACTGAGCCCAGAAATTTGAGATTACAGTGAGCTATGATCACGCCACTGCACTCCAGCCTGGGTGACAGACCAAGACTCAGTCACACACACACACACACACACACACACACACACACACACAAGGAAAAAAGAAGGCGAGGAGAAGGAGGAAGAGGGGGAGGAAGAGGGAGATGGAGGAAGAAGAAGAACAACAACAACAAAAAGAAGAAGAAGAACCACCATTACCACCACCACCATGATGAGATATCACTATATACCAACTAAAATGGCTAAAATTAAAAATATTGACAACATCAAATAACTGGCAAGAATGGGGCTAAATTTTCTCTCTCACATATTTCTGGTGTAGATGTAAAATGGTACAGCCACTCTGAACAACCATTTGGTAGCTTCCTATAAAACTAAAAATTGCAACAATCATAGAATACAGCATTTTTCTTCTTGGATGTTTATACCAGAGAAATAAAAACTTATGGTTACACAAAAACCTCTGTATGAATGTCCACAGCAGCTTTATTTATAATAGCCCAAAACTGGAAACAATCCAGATATCCTTTAATGGATAAATGGCTAAACTGTGGTGTATGCACACTATGTAATACTACTGGCAATTAAAAAGGAACAAACTACTGATACATGTGACACCTTGGGTGACTTTCTAGGGAATTATTCTGATTTTTTTCAAAAAGCAATCCCCAGAAGTCACATATGTAAGGTTATGGATACATAATATTCTTGAAATGACAGAAATCATAGAAAGAACAAATTAATGACTGCCAAAGGTTAGGGATGGGGCAAAGGGAGAAGGTAGTTGTGGCCATAAAAGGGCTGCATGAGGTATCTTTGTGATAATGGAAAGGTTCTGTATCTTTGCTGTTTCAATATCAATTATCTTGGTTGCGATATTATAATACAGTTTTGCAAGGTGTAACCACTGGGAGAAAGTGGGTAAAGCCTACACAGTATCGCTCTGTATTTCTTAAAACTGAAGTGAATCTACAATTATCTCAATTAAAATGTCAATTAAATATAAAAGGGTCGCTGCCGTTGAATTTTGTTGTCTCTAAAATTCATGTGGAAGCTTAATTCCCAATCTAATAGTATTAAGAAGTAGGGCCTTTTAAGAGGTGATTGAGTCATGAGGGTTCTTCCATTAATGGATTAATGTGTTAATAGATTAACAGATTATCACAGGAGAGTTAGTTATCACAAGAGTGGGTCCATCATAAAAGCTAGTTTGGCTCTCTCTCATATGCTCCTCTTGTCCTGTGATGCCTTCCAGCATGGTATGGTGCAACAAGAAGGCTCTCACCAGATGCCAGCACCATGCTTTTGTACTTCTAAGCCTCCAGAACTGTAAGACATAAGTTTCTTTTCTTTATAAATTACCCAGTCTGTGGTATTTTGTGATAGCAACACAAAACGGACTAAGAAAATCAAAATTTCTAAAAAACAAATTAAAAATAACATTCACAATAGCACTAATCAAAAATAAAATAGGTATAAACCTAACAAAATACATGCACAAACTAAATGCTGAAAACTACAAAACACCAATGAAAGAAATTTAAAAATCTAAATAAATGAAGAGATAGGTCATATTCATGGGTTGGAAAAGTAAATACTGTTAAGATGTCCAACTTTCCCCAAATTGTTTTATGGATTCAATGAAATTCTACTAAAAAATCCAAGTACAATTATCTGTAGATATTAACAAGATTATACTAAATTTAAACAAAAAGGAAAATTAGAATAGCATAAACAAATTTTGAAAAAGAACAAAGATGATTCTCACTACTTGCTTTAAAGATTTACTATAAAGCTGCAATCAACAATGTGTGGTGCCTGTGAAGAGACACACACATCAGTGGAGCAGAATAGAATCCAGAAACAGACACACAAATGTAGTCAATTGATTTTTGACAGAGGTGCAAAGGTAATTCAAAAGCAAAATGACAATCTTTTCAAGACATGGTGTGGGAAAAATTGCACAACATATACCAGAAAAAAAAGATTATAGATAAAAACGTAAAACCTAAAACTATAAAACTTCTAGGAGGTTCCACAAAAAGAAAAATGGTAAATTTTGTATCATCAAAATGAACTTTTGCTCGTAAAAGACACTATCAATAAAATAAACTACAGACAGGGAGAAAACATTTGCAAATCACATATTTGCCAAAGAGCTTTTATTTGGCAAACATAAAATCTCTCAAAGCTTAATAATAATAAAACAACTCAGTATTTTTTAAATGGGCAAACTTCACAAAGAACATAAATATATTATTAAAGGCACAGGAAAAGATAATTAACAACTTTAGTCATGAAGGGAACTCAAAACCACAATGAGATACTGCTACATACCTATAAGAATAGCTGAAATAAAAGAAAAATTGACAACGCCACACTCTGAATACAATGTGAGCTCCCATCTGCGGAGCTCTCACACATTGCTGGTGGTAATGCAACACGGCACATCCACTCTGCAAAACTGTGGGGGTCTCTTATATAGTTAAACATATACTTACCATATGACCAAGCAATCCCACTCCCAGGCACATGACCAGTAAAAAATGAGAACATGTTCATACAAAAACTTGTATGCAGATCTTTACAGCACCTTTTCTCATAATCACCTCAAACTGAAAAAAGCCTCTAATATACTTCAACTTGTAAATGGAAAAATAAAACTGGTACATCAATACCATGGAACACTACTCAGTGGTAAAATGGAATAAATTACTGATACATACAACAACATAGGTAAATCTGAATTGCTTTCTGCTAAATGAAAAGCCAAACTGAAAGACATACTGTATGCTTTATGTATTTTTCTAGGAAATGCAAAAGTATACGAATGGAGAATAAATGTATGGTTGATAAGATTCAGGGGAGGGTTCTAGTATAAACAGGCAACACAAAGGAATGTTTTTAGGTGACTGTGGTGGTATTTACGCCATTCTATGCATCTGTCAAAACTTATAGTATTGTATACTAAAAGGAATAAATTGGCCAGGCGCAGTGGCTCATGCCTGTAATCCCAACACTTTGGGAGGCTGAAGCAGGTGGATCACTTGAGCCCAGGAGTTCGAGTCCAGCCTGGGCAACATGAAATCCCATCTCTACTAAAAATACAAAAAAATTAGCCAGGAGTGGTGGCATGCATCTGTAATCCCAGCTACTCAGGAAGCTGAGGCAGGAGAATCGCTTGAACCTGGGAGGTGGAGGTTGCAGTGAGCTGAGATCATGCCAGTGCACTCCATCCTGGGCAACAGAGCGAGACTCCATCTCAAAAAAAAAGGAATAAATTTTAGTGTATGTGGATGAAAAATTTATAAAAACCATATGCTCATATTGAATTTTTTGGTTTTTTAACAGAAATATATATGACTGAAAAGACAAATATCAAAATACTAACATTAGTATCTCTGAGTGATATCCATAATTTAAAAATAAGTTTTAAAGAATATGATTTTTTCTGATATCTGACTAAATACGTACGAACACACATTTACATATACACTGTAGCCTGACTCTCTCAGTATGTTCCTGTATGTACATAAAGTTCCAAAATTAATACCATCTTGAAGCATTAAAATGCTAAGATGCAAGGAAAATTAGGGAGAAGTAAGATGGACTATATTTTCTTCCCTGTATTTCTACGGTTTCCTGTATTTGCACGAATTTTCTATAGTAAGTATGTATCGCTTTTGAAATTAATTTTTAAAATTATAACACAGCCTGACAGACCTAAATATAAGTCAGTGTGAGTGGGCTAGTGCATTGTCTGACTTTGCAGAATTCTATGCTTCTGTCTCATATCTTGTTCAATTCCACAATGGATCTGATCAAGTGGTGTCTCACTTTCCAAGAAAGCTCTGCTTTCACCGCACTCAGAAGGGCTACCCTGCGGGTGAGGCATGGACGCTTTAACTGTCTAACTACAGACTGCACAAGAGAGCTATGCTGTATGGAGTCCTAAGCAGTAAGATTTTTTCCAAGCATGCTTGGATCACATGAACATCTGATTCAATGTGGAAAATTGTACTATTGTTCATGCTTCCACAGAAACATGTGACATTTCAGAGGAACACAGGCAAACAAATGAAAACCCTCAAGAGCACTTACCAATTTTGCTAAATGTTATACCAGACATGGGGGAATGGCAGGAATGGGAAAAGAAGTGACCTCAACTAGTGGTCAGATGATTTTCTGTAATTTCAATACCATTTGCAACTAAGAGGCAATGGGTGATTATATCATCAACTATTTCCCCCACTCTAACAAAACCAGGCCCCTATTTTATGCCTGATCCAAAAGAAACATGCAAAGAAGGTGAAGAGGATTCTATGCAAAGCATTACTCTCACAATTCTTCCTCCAGGTTAGGAAAAAACATTATTTGAGCCTTCAAGTTTATGTGCACATTGTAGGGTCAAGTCTGAGTCTCCTGAAGAAAAAATTTGCAATTTTACACTCTATATAATATCCAAAACCCCAAAAAACAAACAAACAAAAAAAAAAACAGAAAAAATTCACCTAATTTTGTACCCTGAGTACTCAATAAACTACTAGCCTTCACGTGGCACTGTGTGGTTTTGACTGGCAAAACTAAGTACATAATGACAAAGTCACATAATGACATGCAGAATCTCTTCTCAAGATATTTTATTTCCTTTTTAAAATGAAGTCATGAACTAGAGCCAAGAATGTTTTATGATAAGTATGTAAACAAATATAAGACTAACTCAAATGCAAAATATAGTATACTTAAGCAGCTCATTTTCCCTCTTTAACATTTTTTAAATGTCAAAAAATCTCAGCATGTCTAAAAACAAAAATGGTATTGTCCAGGTACACTTGACCATTTCCTGTTCTTTCAGCACCCCAGCTTTTTCACATCTGAGACTTTATTTATCCTGATCTCTCTCTGGTTTTCTGAAATTCTTTTGCAATACAGATTTAGATAACAAAAATGTACCTAGATTATATTACCTTTAACTTCTACAAAAATACCTTCACCTAGCCAAAATATAAGACCATGTCTTTGGCTTTCATAAAACCATCAAATAAGAAACATTAACCATAAACATTTTTCTATATATTACACTAAAAAAAAATCAAAGGCATTATCTACTATGCTAACCAATGTTCTTATTTTTAATTTTTATTTACAGACAGGATTTGGCTCTGCCACTCAGGCTGCAGTGCAGTGGCACTATCATAGCTCACTGCAAACTCGAACTCCTGGGCTCAAGTCATCCTCCTGCCCCAGCCCCCCACATAGCTGGGACTATAGGCACATGCCAGTACCCCCAACTAATGTTTAATTTTTTGTAGTGGGAGGCTTGCTATGTTGCCCAGGCTGGTCTCAAACTCCTGGGCTTATGCAAGCCTCCTACCATGGCCTCCCACAGTGCTGGGATTACAGGTCTGAGCCACCATACGAACCCTTAATGTTCTTTAAACAAGTATCTGAGTGATAAATTACCTTGAAAGGTCAGTGCCTGGAACGAACTGTATTTTTCCCAATAAATTATTATACTTCCTTTATTTCAACATAGGGACAATACAATCAAATGTGTATTGTTTTTCACCTTAGTTGCCCTGAAGATTATTTAAATTTGTTTCTCAATAGCAGTAACTAACCCATCTCTCGTATCTGAAACATATCTTTCTCTTTCTTTTATTTTCAAATTGTAATTTCTTACATGTTTTTGTTATATCACAATGAAAGTCAATCTGTAATATGTTTTGAAAATAGGCAGAATTCAGGCCAGGCACAGTGGCTCACGCCTGTAATCCCAGCACTTTGGGAGGCTGAGGCGGGCAGATAACTTGAGGTTAAGAGTTTGAGACCAGTGTGACCAACATAGTAAAACCCTGTCTCTACCAAAAATACAAAAATTAGCCAGGTGTGGTGGCGGGCGCCTGTAATCCCAGCTACTTGGGAGGCTGAGACATGAGAATTTCTTGAACCTGGGAGATGGAGGTTGAAGTGAGCCAACATCACCACTGCACTCGCCTGGGTGACAGAGTAAAACTCTGTCTCAAAAACAAACAAACAAACAAACAAAAAAAAAACAAAGAAAATAGGCAGAATTCATATATTAAGACTGTTCTACAGGGTCCTACAATTAATCCATGTGAATTAAAAAACAAAAACAATGTGGCTTAGAACAGCATTTATCAACCTTGAATGTGCATAGAAATCACCTGATGATACTATTAAAATGCAGACTCTGATTCAGAAGCTCTGGGGTGGAGCTGGAAATGCCACATTGCTCACAGGCTCCCAGACAAAGTTGATCCTGCTCATCCTCGGCCCACACTTTGAATAGGCAGGGCCTGAACAATATTCTGCCATGACATGAATGAAAAGCCAGTCCAGGAGGAGTAATGGGTATGATACGGCCTGAAGAGAGGATGACTCTCAAAATGGCCAGTACTACAAACTAGAGCCAATGGGATTCCCAGATATCGGTTTCAATCTTTAAAAATCAAGATGTCTTAAATCCATCGTCATTATTTTACATTTTCTAAAAAATCTAGTTCATGGTTTTCAAAGAAGTTGATTCTGACTCATCTGTTAGACACTCTACCATACACATATGAATAACGTTCTGGTTGATATATTTTTAAATTCCTATCATTTTGAATATTTTTGGGAGAAGACAGGATGAGAAAAGAATATTCAATGAAAATTTGGGAAGAGAAAGCTTCCATTTACTTAAACATTTACTAAACACCTATTATACTGCAAACACTACTTTAAGACCTCAAAATACATTTGCCTTTTTCTTTTCATTTATTTATGTTGGTTTTATCCTAATTCTTCTTTATTACCTTTTGGGGCAATTATCTTGTAATATGCAGCATAATCACTTTGCTAGTGAATGAGTGAATGAATCCACACCACTGGAGGAAAATTCATCAGCTGTGATATTGACTAAGAAAACGTTAATATTTGATCAACAGCTAGTTTAAATTTTCTTTCTTTCCAGCTTATTTCCAATTAAGTGTATTCCTTCTCCTGGCCTGACAGGTTACATAATGATAGTCTCTGAAATACTTCACACTAAAGACCTAGTTTTTCCAATGTTGTCCATATCAGGCCTCTAAGCTGAAGCTCAGCCATTGTAACCCCTGTGACCTACACACATACGTCCAGATGGCCTGCAGGACCTAAGAAGTCTGGGACAGTCGAAAAACCACAAAAGAAGTAAAACAGCCAGTTCCTGCCTTAACTGATTAACCAACATTACAACATTCCACCATTGTGACATGCCCCTGCCCTACCTTAACTGATCGATCGACCTTGTGACATTCCTCTTCTGGACAATAAGTCTTATGATCTCCCCACCTATGTACCTTGTGACCCCCTTCTCTGCTAACAATAAATAACCACCTTTTACTGTAATTTTCCATTACCTACCCAACTCCTATACAGCAACTCCTTCCCCATCTTCCTTCGCTGACTCCTTTCTCGGACACAGTCCGCCTGCACCCAGAAAATTAAAGGCTTTATTGCTCACACAAAGCCTGTTTGGTGGTCTCTTTACACAGACGTGCTTGACAGTCCAGTCTTTACAGATTCTCATATTGCCCACTGTTACATGTATGTATGTCTCCTCCACATAATTTCATGGATGAAGTAGGAAAAAACTTGCCTTTTTGTTAAAGCTAAAATTAACCAGTTATCTACTATACATAAAGGGCTAGCTGAGTCACTGCATTTATTTCATATAAGTACAAAAACAGTTAAGTTTTTTTCTAAGTCAGAAGCTTTAAAGCCAAGTATACTAGTTTTCTATTACTGTGGTAACCAATTGCTATCAATTGAATGGCTTAAACGACACAAATTTATTATTTTACAATCTGGAGGTCAGAAGTCCAAAATATGCTAAAATTAAGCTGTCAGCAGGTATGTGTTCCTCGAAACTATAGGAGGAAAACCATTTTCTTCTCCTCTCCAGCTTCTAGACACGTCTCACACTCCTTGTCTCCTGGCTCCATCCTCCATCTTCAAACCCAGCATTGTCAAATCTCTCTACGACTTTCTTCCAGTCACATCTTCCTCCAACAATCTCTTGTCTTCCGTTTCCCTATTCCTTTCAAGGACCCTTGTAATTACATTGGGCCCAATGGGATAACTCAGGATAGTTACCCTATTTTAAGGTCAATTGATTTGCAATCTTAATTCCATCTGCAACCTTAATTTCCCTTTGCCATATAACCTAATGTATTCACAGGTTCCTGGCATGAGAATGTAAACATCTTTGGAGCCCCATTATTCTGCCTACCACACCAAGACAGTGTTCTTTTTCCATTTACTAGCTTCAATTTTCCAAAAGCACCTTAGTTCTCTTACAGTTTCTCAATACTAGGAAAAGAAAACATTGGAGAATAACAGTATAAGATTACTGGTAGCAACAATGTGCATTTCAGTTTTTGACCATAAGCTCTGAATCTACTGGAATGACCCTCATACCCAAAGAGGGATATGAAAACAGCCAGAATGGCCACTGCCACATAACTGTGCTCCCAGGTGCATGCAGCCTGAGATTCCTGACTCAGATCCTGGTAAACTGAAGCCATGGAACATGGAATCCAAGTGTGACTACCAGGATAAATGATTCCTGCAATCCAAGTTGGCTAGAAAAAAGGGCCCTCTCATTACAATTTTAAAAAGTTAAATCCTCTTGCAAAATTACTCCAATAAACTTAGACTCATTAATATTGTACAAGGCACTAGGTAATAAAGTTTACAGTCTTTTTAACATTAAAAGTGAAAAGTAAAATGGCTAAATTATAGTAGCCTAATCTTTTCATGCCATTACTGAGGATTGACAGGTTGGTTGTTTTAACAGCTGTACAATGCTTAAGCTCTGAGGATTCCAAATCTCAAATAATAAAAAGAATAACACTTTGCGTGAATGTTTTTATGACTATATCTCAGACATATTTTCTCACAGGAATTCTTGGTTAAAGATTATTATATTTCAATCAGGAGCCACAGAGTAAAAAATTACAATGGCTGGCTAAAGGTCCTATACAATCTGAAGCTAAATATGAAGCAAAGTAAATGTTCCACATTTGAATCTACTGTGTAACTTCAGGGATAGAAAAAAAAAAAGTCCTTTATGGTGATTAGTATTTAAATCAGGCAAGTGCAATCACTGAATGCTAAAAGATAAATTATATGACAGCATATCAAGCTGACTCTACTATGGTCTCATGTCACACAAAGGTTATGAGAGGTATATTGTTTCTTCTGAGCCTTGTTTTTTAACGCACAGTAAGCAATGCCAATTATGAAAAGCAGGCATCTCTTGGGTTAACCAACACCCTCAATTTCTACCTCTGTTCACCTGCTGACCCCTCCCCTTGCTCCCACAACACAGCATCTACTGTAAGAGTGGTGCTGAGGGCTGTTTCTAGTACCTATGGCTCTCACAGCATCTCTGTATTTTCACCCAGCACTGCTCCTTAGCAACATTCAAATGGGCCAACTCTAAGAAAGATCTGACTTAGGAATGGGATAAGGTAGTGTCCCAAAAGGAGTTTTGCTCACAGACCCTCAAAGAATTCTGAAAATCTATGCACATATTTTTAAATAACATCTCAACATCCTTAACATAGTTAAGTGTAAACACTTGAAAAAGGGACATCTTTCTGGCGCTCTATGGCTGGTATGCTTGCTTCATATACATATGCATCAGAACCTCAGGGTTGCAGATTTAGCTCATTCAATATATGGAAAATGTCTGCGACACAACATAATTGGCAAAACCAATCCTCATTGACAGCCAATCAACCCAATAAGACTTTCTGTCAAGACAACTCCAACACTGTTGTTCAATCAAATATAAAGATAGTCCTGGTGACAGCCATCTATCTTCTGGAAGCTAAAAGGAACAGACAGAAAAATACACCCCAGAGCCTTGTCACGTGCTCCTCATTTGGATGAATGGGGAGAATGAAAGAATTGGCAGGCGTCACCCATGTTCAGAGGGAAATTCGTTTCAAGCAGAGTTGGAAGACGAGGATCTGAAAATTAAAACCCTTGAAACATTCTATGCCCTGTGAAGTCTTGTGGGCCTAAGGGTATGTGCACAGTTTGGAGACTCCTGGGCAAAAGAATTGAAATTCCACTCTGAAAGCATCTAATATAATGCAAATATAAGGTGTTATTTTTAAACCAAAAGCCTCTCTGCATTTCTTTGAGGCATCCTAAGGCTTTGGAAATTTTTAAAACAGGTATCATGTTCTCTTCATCAGAATGGAGGGTCAACAAGAGATTATAATCTTGCTGGTGTGGCCAACCTAGTGTATAGTCTTGGATAAACAGTTCAGGGAGTCCCAGGAATTGGTTCTACAATTTCTCTGAGTGCTTTCGAACTTCACTGCTTTTGTTTTAAACCTCTTCCTAATAATCTTTTAGCGTGTGTCTTAGTCACCTTTACCCTGAAACTCCTAGGTCCATCCATGAGTTCATTATTGGGCCTTATGCCTATGTTCTGTTCTCCAGGGGGGTTGAAGAGGGCCTTTTACTGCCAGAAATAGAAAAACTTTCAAAATGATATACTAATAATAACCGGCACCTGTCAAGATTATCATATTGTGCCAACAGAGGAGCTGCTTATGCAAACTACTGTAAACTTGTATATCGGAAGACAGAGAAGTGTGTACAGTCACCTTGGAAATGCACTTTGAAAATCTCTGTCTCCTAACATTTACGGGGTAAAGGTTGAAAGTAAATTATTGACAAAGGGGGGGAAAAAACAGATGCAAAGAAGACAACTTTATTAGGTGCTTTCTCTCCCTTATGAGAAGGATTTGATTCTTTCAGGTGAAGTTCCAAATCACTAGACAATACCCAGTTTCCTTCAGTTGCACCAAGTTCATCCCACGGTGGGTGCTTTGAAAAGCACCTTGAGGGCGAATGGGTCTCAGGCCACTCATGATCAGGTCCGATGCTTTTGTTAGTTGAAGATTCTTCCCGTGTCACCTCTTAGAAGCAGTTCGGTGTCCCCCTCTAAAGAGCCCACCACCTGGCTGCGCCCCACCTCCATTTGTCCCCCAGCTGTCAGGTAAGGGTAACCCAGCCAGGTAAGGGTGAGTGGTTCAGAAGATGCCGCTGCGGGGGCAGCCAGGCCTTCACACGCAATCACTGGGGAAGAGGCGAGGACACGGGTGGATGCTGGAGGCGCGCACGTGCGCAGGTGCTCGCGCATCCACACACACACACACACACACACACACACACACAGAGGCACGGGGTGCGGGGCGAGTAGGGGGAGGGGACGGCCTTACCAGATCAATAAACGTCAGGAATTTCCAGCTCCCTCCGTAGGTCTGGTGCGAGGGCATTTCGATGGCCTTGTAGTTACACAGGATAGAGCAGTAGGACAGCAGGATTGCCACCCGCAGCACCTGGCAGGGGACAAGCGCCATGTTCGCCAGAGGCCTGGGCTGGCTGGGCGGCGAGGAGGGCGGGAGGGAGGGAGGGAGACGCCGGGCGCGTGGGGGCGGGCGCCGTGGGAACACTGGCGCGGGGCGGGAGCTGGCGAGGGGCGGGGGCGGGGCGGGGGCGGGGCGGGGCGGGGGCGGTGAGGGGGCTGGGCGCGCGACCCGGGGGACTGGCGCGGCCGCGAGCGCCCGGGTGACCTGTCTGGCTGGGCGCGGTTTGCGGACGCTCTCCACTGCCGGCCACGGCCTGGCAGGCGGCGTGTCGTCATCTCTTTCGTCACCTTCGTCATTCTGCTCTTGCGATCGCAGGGTCCCGGGACACCCGGCCGGGGCACCCCCTAGGAGTCCTAGGAGTGGGTGCGACCTCTGAGTGCAACGGAGGCTCGGGAAGTGCGGGCTGATCTCCAGGGGGAAGCAGGGTCTGTGGCTAGTGGGCGCTGGGCCGGGTGAGGGGGCGGGGAACCTAGATTGAAGGAGGGGACCCCAGTGTCCACAAATGTCCCCCCACCTCCCGGAATCGCGGTGATGCTTCTTTGGGTAGTTGCAGTTGGTTGAGAGCAGGTGACCCGTGCGGAGAGATCCAGTGGGGGTGTGAACGTGGGGTGTAAACCCGAGCACAGTCAGCCGCGAGTGACTTTCGGTATTGTGGAGCAATAAAGTTTTCAGTGTTGACTGACGACTGTCAATCACTAGGAAACTCTAAATTCTGCTTTCAATGGGTAGGCTACGCAGCACTTTTCTACCAGAGATTGATTAATGTCATATTAGTATGTAACATCAGCTAGAATATGAACTTTGGACAAGTGTTTGTAAATAAAAAGCTATAAAGAAAGGATTATCAAATAACTTTCTGCCACAGGATTGCATTCAGCTTTAAAATAAATTCCAAGTTTGGATGTAAAACCCCTGCGTGTAATTTAATACTAATCTTTTGGGTGTTAAACTGGTTTTGCCCTTTTACTTATTTTTTTCTTACACTGCACTACCAGGGCTTAATGGAAGGAAAATAAATATAAACTGGAATCCCTCCTGCCTTCCAGTAAATGTTGTCACACTGAAGTTGCATCAGTCTGTGGGCAACATTTTCATTTCAGCCAACCAGATGCAGGGTCGGATTATGAAAAGGCAACATAGGTATTTCCTGTGGATCCATTTAAAACAGGTGTCCTCTCCAAATAGTCTCTGAGTCAGAGGATGTGGAGGGAGGGCTGGCGGGGAGAAGCATAGTGGTAGAGGTAAAGAGAAAGTAGCAAGCCATGGATGTTTTCCTGAATGTTTCCAATCAAGGTCTAAACTAGATTTTTAAAATTGGCATTATAATTATGCTAATAGAATTGGTGTCAGAAGAAGATTCTACTAGCATTAAAACGATGTATTATTGATGATTTTTTGGTCATATCTTAATGTAAAAGTTGGGTTTACTTTTTTTAATTGTGCATCCTTGGTACATGGTTATAAAACTGCCAAAAATAAAAATAAATAAAAAAGAGTAGATCTATTGAAGATCTATCTACCTTAACAGTGTGTCCAGAGTTGGTTCCTGCCGGTGGGTTCATGGTCTCACTGACTTCAAGAATGAAGCCACAGGCCTTCGTGGTGAGTGTTACAGCTCTGAAAGATGGCAACGACCCAAAGAGTGAGCGGTAGCAAGGTTTATTTTGAAGAGCAAAAGGACAAAGCTTCCATAGCATGGAAGGGGACCTGAGCGGGTTGCCCCGGCTGGCTGGGGTGGCCAGCTTTTCTTCCTTTATGTCCCCTTCCGTGTTCCATTTCTGCCCCATCAGAGTGCCCTTTTTTCAGTCCTCCCCGCAATTGGCTACTTTTAAAATCCTGCTGATTGGTGCGTTTTACAGAGCGCTGATTAGTGTGTTTTACAGAGCACTGATTGGTGCATTTTACAGAGCACTGATTGGTGCATTTTACAATCCTCTTGTAAGACTGGCAAGTTCCCCAAGTCCCCACTAGACTCAGGAAGTCCAGTGGCCTCACCTCTCAATAAAGCCTTAATAAAGTTTTATGAGTTATTGTGATATTTGCAAGGTTTGATATACCCCTCCTGCTTTACATGTTAGAAAATCATTAAGACTCCTCAACCCCATTGTTACAAAAGGAAATAATATTTTCATAAAGTCATTTTTAATGGTCAGGTTTTGTGTGTGTGTGTGTGTGAGTCTAGCTCTGTCACCTAGGCTGGAGTGCAGTGGCATGATTTCAGCTCACTTGCTGCAACCTCCACCTCCTGGGTTCAATTATTCTCCTGCCTCAGCCTCCCAAGTGGCTGAGACCACAGGTGCATGCCCCCACACTCGGCTAATTTTTTTGTAGTTTTAGTAGAGATGGGGTTTCACGATGTTGGCCAGGCTGGTCTCGAACTCCTGACTTCAAATGATCCACCTGCCTCGGCCTCCCAAAGTGCTGGGATTACAGGTGTGGGTCACCCCGCCCGGCCAGTTTCTTTTTAAATAAATAACGATAACGCTTAATTGAGTATTTAGAGCCTATTCTGCTGGGTTTGCTTTTGTTGTTTCATGATTTGCCAACCATAATGAGATGGTTTGTGCTTTAAAAAATGAAGCGTTTGTATAAAACTTGACTGAAATATTATTTTATGAGAATGTCAGTTCACAATTTTTGGAACCTCTTGATAACTATCAACATGTCCAGATTTGCTTTCTCTGCTTTTCAGACCATATCTAACAATCTTAGTCATGTTTTACAGATCTTTTGTGGAAAATATTAATCTACACACAGATTGTGTTTTTACGGCATAAACAATACAATGGGTATTATTGCTTTTAAAACTTCATTAGGTAAGTTATTACTTTTTATGAATTATAATACATTATTCACTTCTGATTATTCGTATGATGAGTCCATATTTGATTTAGATAATACTGTTTTCTATGTATAGAAGAAATATTTGCATGTCTTTTTTATCTTTTTCATTCTACTACACAGTGAGACTGGAGGAGAAAAGCCTTATCCAGTTGAATTTCATGAACAGCAGTAAACATAAGAAACACCGAGGGAAGATTTCAAGAACACGTTTTAGCTTCAAGCTATATTAATATTCTTTGTTGTAATATTTCTTAGACTATATATGAGGCTGAAGATACCCTTTCTTAAGTACTTCTAATAATTGAGATAGACTGTTCATTCCTTTTTTTTCTTTTGGAGGGGGAGTGTATTAGTCCATTTTCATACTGCTATGAAGAAATACCTGCGACTGGGTAATTCATAGAGACAAAGAGTCTTAATGGACTCACAGTTCCACATGGCTGGGGAGGCTTCACCCTCATGGCAGAACGTAAAGGAAGAGCAAAGTCACATCTTACATGGTGGCAGGCAAAACAGTGTGTTCAGGGGAACTGCCTTTTATAAAACCATCAGATCTCGTGAGACTTATTCACTGTCACAAGAACAGCACAGGAAAACCTGCCCCTAGGATTCAATTACTTCCCAGTAGGTCCCTCCCACAATGCGTGGGGATTATGGGAGCTACAATTCAAGATGAAATTTGGGTGGAGACACAGCAAACTATATCAGGGAAGATGTCTGTCTGACATACTGATGATAATACCTGTCAATTTGGGAAATGACTGGGACTCTTATGTTACCCTTAAATTGTATTCCAAGAAGCCAACTTTATGTAACTATTGGTCCTTGCTTAAAAGTTCAGGAGGAATAATTGTGTATAGACATATCCTTACAGTATTCGATATTTACACATTTCCTTTGGTTCCGCATTTACACGAGATAAGCATTTTCTAACAATATCAATATATTTGGAACAAATTTTTTCTCCCCATTTATTTGTACTTCAAGGGTGACAGTTAGGACATGTCCCTCTCAGAGGCCTGGGCATGGAACAAATCTTCAGTATTACAGAAAAGATACTTTTGGATTATTTTTATTCATTATCAATATAGCATATTTATGATACTAAAATGGAAAAGCATTTTTTTAAAAAAAATCATTTCCCCCACTCTTTCCACCCAGAGAAAACAATGAACATTTTAGCATATTCCTGCAAGTCTTTTACAATATAGATTTAGCTGGTTGTGACGTACTATATAACAACTTGCATCACAGAGATTTCTTCTGCCTCAAGTTTAACAGCAATTTTCTCCTATTTAAAACGTTGTAAAAATCATGTTTAATGATTGCATAGCACAACATCATATGGACACATCATATTTTGCCTAAACTTTTTTTCTTTTTGGATATTTATGTTCTTTTAAAGTTTTCACCACTATAAATACACAGTAATGTCTACATTTTGAATTGAGAAAGCTACTTTTTTAGGATTATATGGAACTCAAAACCAATTAAGAAACTACACTTCTAGAATCTACTGTGTGTTGTTCATGTGTGTTTATATGAACTGAGGTGACAAGGAGAGTTCTTTTACCCTGGAGGGCAGTTGGGAAAGATTAAGTGAAAGAAGTAGGTAAAAATTACTTTTTTCCCGTACAATTGATGCTCATTGCGGCTTTTTCAAATTGCCATAGACACAAAATGCAGTACCAATGCATTTAATTAGTCAGGTGTTTTTTGTGTTTGTTTTGGGTTTTTTTGTTTGTTTTGGTTTTAGTTTGTTTGTTTTGTTTTTGCTATTAACCAGTAAAAGTTGCTCTTTACATGCCAAATGAGCAACAGCTACTAGTGGTTGTGTTGATGCTACAAGTTTTCACTGATTTTAAAATGGACTCTATTTGCTACAGAGAACTCAATAATATAGATTTCTAAACACAGAGGATTCTATGGAGGGTCACTGAAAAGTGTTAGAAAAATTAGTGTCTAGAGGAATCGTGAGTCATTGCATGATCTCATACAGATGTGAAACATCTCCGTCACTCTCTAGTACTAGAAGTGCATTTACCAGTGCTCTTCATCAGGCTTGGAATACTCTCTCTTTGTGTGCATGTATCCAAACCCAGCACATCCAGCAAGACTCAATTAAGTTCACTTCATCTGACAGTCCCTCTTTGGGACATATGATGTAGCCATCCTGCTCTGAATGGTCCACCTGGATGGCTTACTGGTGAGGCAAATCCTATATGCATTCATTATACTCATTATTTCCTCCTCAGAAACGGACCCACTGAAGTTAGAAAACTCAGGAACGAGCCAGATAGCCTGGGGGTGCCAGTCTCTTAATGGTGCTAAAATGTCCCTGGAAGCTAGCAAGTTGAAGGTAATATTTACCTGAATTCTTCTCAGGGAGACTACTGTATGATGTTAAAAGAAATGTTATCACAAGCTACTTGGTTGGATGGATGATGGTGACTGTGAGACTTTCTAAAGCTTTCTAGAGTGACAGTAAATGGTTGTCAAATCTCCATCCCCAATGGGTGTACATTGCAGATGTAATTAGTCAAGATGACATAATGCTAGAGTAGGATGGGCCCCTTATGCAATATGACTGGTGTCCTTAACAGAAGACAGAGACACACAGGGAAAATGCAATGCGAAGGCAAAGACAGAGATTGGAATTGAGAGGTGACAATGTGCTAGCAGTCCTCACTCTCAGCGCCTCCTCAGCCTCCGGCCTCAGCTTCCACTCTGGTGGCACTTGAGGAGCCCTTCAGCCCGCCACGGCACCGTGGGAGCCCCTCTCTGAGCTGACTGAGGCCAGAGCCGCCTCCCTCTGCTTGCAGGGAGGTGTGGAGGGAGAGGTGCGGGCTGGAACCTGGGCTGCGCCGGCCGCTCGCGGGTTCTGGTGGGCACAGGTGTGGGCTCCGCGGACCCCGCACACGTAGCGGCCCGCTGGCGCCACCAGCCCAGGGCAGTGAGGGGCTTAGCACCAGGGCCAGCAGCTGCGGAGGTTGTGCCGAGTCTCCCAGCAGTGCCAGCCCGCAGGCGCCGCACTCAAATGCGGGCCTTAGCTGTCTCCAGGCGGGGCAGGGCTCTGGACCTGCAGCCAGCCATGTCTGAGCTGCCTGTTTGTGGTGGGCTGCCGCTAGGCCTGTGCCTCTCTGACGGGCGCCACCCTCTGCTCCACGGCCCCTGGTCCTATCCACAGCCCAAGGGCTGAGGAATGCAGGGGCGGCTCCGGACTGCCGGGTAACTCTGCCAACATCCCGGCTGCAGGATCCACTGGGTGAAGTCAGCTGGGGTCCTGAACTGGATCGGGACTTGGAGAACTTTTATATCTAGCCAGAGGATTGTATGTGCACCAATCAGCACTCTGTGTCTAGCTTAGCGTTTGTAAATACACCAATCAGCACTCTGTGTCTAGTTCAGGGTTTGTGAATACACCAATTGGTACTCTGTATCTAGCTAACCTAGTGGAGACTTGGAGGACTAGCACTCTGTGACTGTATCTAGCTTAAGGATTGTAAACACACCAATCGGTACTCTGTCAAAAACTGACCAATCAGCTCTCTGTAAAATGGACCAATTAGCAGGATGTGGGTGGGGTCCGATAAGGGAATAAAAGCACCCTGCCGAGCCAGCCAGCAGTAACCCTTTGTGGTCGCCTTGGACACTGTGGAAACTTTGTTGTTTTGCTCTTTGCGATAAGTCCTGCTGCTGTTCACTCTTTGCGTCCACGGTGTGTTTATGTGTGTTTTTGAGTTGTAACACGCACCGTGAAGGTCTGCAGCTTCGCTCCTGAAGCCAACAAGACTACGAACCCACTGGGAAGAACGAACAGCTCCAGACGTGCTGCCTTTAAGAGCTATAACGCCAGGAAGGTCTGCAACTTCACTCCTGACAGCGAGACCAGGAACCCACCAGAAGGAAGAAGCTCCAGACACATCTGAGTGTCTGAAGGAACAAACTCTGGACACACCATCTTGAAGAACTGTAACACTAACCGCGAGAGTCTGCGGCTTCATTGTTGAAATCAGTGAGACCAAAAACCCACCAATTCCGGACACAGAATGATGAGCCCAGGAATCCCAAGGACTGCTGCTGTCATGTGAGTAATTGTACAGGTTTTGTTTTGCTGAGTGAAGTATTTAGGAGTTGGAGCAGAGCTAAATTGCTCTGGGTAGTAGAGAAGAGGTGGACGCCACTACCAGAGGACCGACCTTCTCCAATCCTTCTAGATCTTTCTAGAATAGAAGCCTTCAGCCTCTGTTCTAAATAAGTGCTGAATATTTAGAGGATATGATAATCAAATTCGTTAAAGATCAGGCATGTATCGTAATTAAGTAAATCTAGATGTAAGGTAATAGGGCATGATTGAGTCTCTGAAAAACTGGAGCAAATGCCATTTATTCTTTAGTAAAGACATTTCCATTCAAATATTTCAAAATGTTGTCAGCCAAAAATAGGAATTAAAAAATGCCCACCTTTGTGCTAGAGTCAGCTTATGGGCTGCAGTTGGGATTTCTGGATTATTTGTTTGAAAGAGTGCCCTGTGAATGTCTTACCCACAATGTCTGCAGGACCCTGGCAGGCCCACTTTCACATCCTACTGAAGCCCTTCTCCTCATTTGTAAGAGTTAAGGCTACTTTGGCTGGAATTGACAACTCTATTTCTTAAAGCAGGGTGGAGGAAAACGTGAAGACGAGTCAAAAGGGGCATGTACACTTACCCTTAAGGAAGGTTTGCAGAAGATACTGTCACACAACACTTCCACCTTCACTTTTTTGACCCGCATTTATCCATGTGGCTACAGCTGGGAAGAGCAGCCTCGTTTCTGGGTGGAAATGTGCCAGCTGGAAATCAGAATTCCATTAGCATGGAAATGAGATTTCATGGATTGAATTGTGTCCCCCAACAAGATATGTTGAAGTTCTAGTACCCAGTACCTCAGAATATGGCGTTATTTGAAAACAGGGATATTGCAGATATAATTAGTCAAGACGACATCATACTAAATTAAGGTGAGTCCCTTATTTAATATGACTGGTGTCCTTATAAAACAAAAACAAAAAAACAAAACAAAACAAAAAAACAGGAAAAGCCAGGTGTGATAGTTCACACCTTCAATCCCAGCACTTTGTGAGGCTGAGATGGGTGGGAATTGCCTGATCTCAGGAGTTGGAGACCATCTCTACAAAAATTACCAAAAGTAACCGAGTGTGGTGGCACTTGCCTGCAGTTCCAGCTACTTGGGACTGAGGCAGGAGTCCCGAAGTCGGAGGATTGCTTCAGGCCAGAAGGTGGAAGCTGCAGTGAGTTGGTTTTGCACCACTGCACTCCAGACTGGGTGACAAAGTGAGACTCTGTCAAAAGAAGGAGAGAGAGAGAGAGAGAAGGAGAGAGAGAGAGAGAAGAGGAGGAAGAAGAAGCAGAAGGAGAAGGAGAAAGAGGAGGAGGAGGGGAGAAAAGAAACAGAAAAGAAAGAGAAAAAAGAAAAGAAGACAGAAGCACCTGGGAGACAGAAGTCCTGGGAGAAACACCAAGGACTGCCAGCTGTCACTAGGAGCGAGGAGAGAGGCGTGGAACAGATTCTGCCGCCCAGCCACCACATATAACTTACCTCACTGACACTTTAATTTCAGAGGTATATCCTCCAGAACTGGGAGACAGTATGTTTCTGTCACTTCAGCCACCTGGTTTGTGGTACTTTGTTGTGGCAGCCCAAGCAGAGTAATACAAGAGAGAAAGTAGATATTGGGAGACCACTAACAGTTGCTACCACAATTTCCCATCAATAGTGTAATTCCAGTAATTTGTTCTCTGCAACGTTTCTCCAATTTGAAACTTCATGTCTATTTTTCCTGCTGTTGTTGCTGTTGTTATTGTGTAAGCTCTGTAGGTGGTCTTACTGACTCCACTTTTGCATCTCCATGTCACCCTTATCACTACCACTAGGATTATATTCCTGAAATATAGATTACTTCTCTCCTCAAAAATTGTCAGTGATTTCCCATGACCTGCAGGAAATGTCACTCTCTCAGAATGGCATTCAACATCATCTGTGATTTGGCTGACCTTAACCCCATTTTTCAACTTCTGTAACTGCGTCTTTCTAAATAATTATGCATTCCATTATTATAGGAATACATATTTTCTCCCAAAACTCAGCATTTACTTTTACTCTTCCACACCCCTCAAGCACTAATGATTCATATTACCTTCTCCATCTGCTGAAATTCTACTCATCTTCCAAGGGCCAGCTCTGGTTGAAATTCTATAATAATGCCTATATTTGCATAGTACTCTGCCATCTAGAAAGCACTTTCACGTTATACTAAATGCAATCGTGGCATCTTCTCAAGATATCTATGGCAACTCAATCCTTGGGTATTCCTGCACAGTGACCATCCCCCATATAATAGGAACTGCCCTGGGATGCTCTTCACATCTAAGTAGCCAATGCATAGATGAGGCAGTTATCAGCGGGGATTCCCTCTCTTGTGTAAGATGGAAAGCTTATTTCCCAATAGTTTGAGATAAGTGAAGCAGCTAATTAAACTATCCTCTTTGTACCCAGACTCTGTCCATAGAAGGCAAGGCTTTGGGGAAATTGATAGCCTCTGCACAAAGCAGTATTACAGAAATGTGGAATGCAGGGATGATAGGACGGGTTGATACTTCTTACCATATTAAGTAACTTTTTCCTTTGAATTAAAGGCAGCTAAAATGCCTGCAGTCCATTTATTGGGCCCCTGTGTTAGTCATCCACAGAGCTAGTTGAAAGTCAGTTTTAGAAACTGGCATAATAAACATCCAGCACAAAAGAGGAGTGCAACAAAATTAAACTAAGCACCATTATTTTGTTTTCAGGAGACATGGGATTCGCCATGAAAGATGTCAGCATCAAGCTGCCCTGCCAAATGCCAAAAGCCAGTTTTAATTATCTGTGAAACTAGCCAACTGAGAGCCCACAGAACTCCAGCTTTCCTCACCCGAGGGAAGACCTTAGCAGACCTGTCAGAACCAAAGCTTGTTCTGACACCTTGTTCCCACAGGAGCTGAGCATCCAGTTTCCATTCCCCTCAAAAATTCACCTGTCAAAGCAGATGAATGGCTCACATCACTAATGTCTAGGCTCTGGCTGTAGAAGATGATCAGACCCACCAGGCCGTTTGGAAGATTACCTGGAATACAATGAGGTGGCTGGGCCAAGCCATGATTCTGAGTCAAGTCAGAATCTGCTGGAAGGACTGCTGAGAAATATTTTACTAGTGTAGTCCTTTCCTTTCCCTGTTTTTTGAATTCACTGTGCATATCATGGCTGGAGGTACAGTTGCCATCTTGTAAGCATGAGAGAAAGAACAGAGAATTTCAGAGTTATTTGCCCTTATATAGATAACCTGCTGAACCAAATGGGCAGTGACCTCCTTCCAGACTTCTTGTGATTTAAGAAAAACAACCCCCTATTTGTTTAAGCCAATGGAGTACAGTGTTCTCTTACGTACAACAAACTGGTAGGTCAAAGAGCTATGTGGGGCTATTTCCTGGTATCTTTTTTTTTTTTTTTTTTTTTTTAAATGAGACAGAGTCTCATTCTGTTGCCAGGCTGGAGTGCAGTGGCATGATGTCTGCTCCCTGCAACCTCCACCTTACGGGTTCAAGCAATTCTGCATCAGCCTCCTGAGTAGCTGGGACTACAGGCACCCGCCATCACGCCCGGCTAATTTTTGTACTTTTGGTAGTGACGGGGTTTCGCCATGTTGGCCAGGATGATCTCAATCTCTTGACCTCGTGATCTGCCCACCTCGACCTCCCAAAGTGCTGGGATTGCAGGCATGAGCCACTGAACCTGGCGTGTGTGTGTGTGTGTGTGTGTGTGTGTGTGTGTGTGATGGAGTCTGGCTCTGTCGCCCAGGTGGGAGTACAATGGTGTAGTCTCGGCTCACTGCAGCCTTTGCCTCCTAGGCTCAAGTGATTCTCCTGCCTCAGCTTCCTGAGTAGCTGGGATTACAGGCATCCACCACTGCGCCAAGCTAATTTTTGTATTTTTAGTAAAGATGGAGTTTCACCATGTTGCCCAGGCTGGTCTTGAACTCCTGACCTCAGGTAATCCACCCACTTCAGCCTCCCAAAATGCTGGGATTACAGGTGTGAGACACTATGCCCGGTCTTTCTGATACCCTTTAAAAACGTGCGGAACTGACTGGGTGTGGTGGCTCACGCCTGTAATCCCAGCACTTTGAGAGGCCAAGGTGGGTGGATCGCTTGAGGTCAGGAGTTCCAGACCAGCCTGGCCAACATGGTGAAACCTCATGCCTACTAAAAATACAAAAAACTAGCTGGGCGTGCTGACACATATCTATAATCCCAGATCCCAGCTACTTGGGAGGCTGAGGCAGGAGAATCGCTTGAACCCGAAAGGCAGAGGTTGCAGTGAGCTGAGATCACACCACTGCACTCCAGTCTGGGTGACAGAGCCAGACTCTGTCTCAAAAAGTAAATGAATAAAATAAAATAAAATAAAAAGTGCTGAATTATAACATAGTGGGCTAGTCCTAAGGAGACCAGGATTCAAATTCTGTGCATTTTTTTTTTTTTTTTTTTTTTTTTTAAATAACAAACACTCATCTAATACTATGGGTCAGGCTCTGAGCTTTACACTTTACAGATTTTAACTCGTTTTATCCTCCTTGAGGATGGTTTCTATTATCTCCATTTTACAAAAGAGGAAATGGAAGAACAGAGTAAATTAGATAGACTGCCCAAAGTCACACAACCTGTCAGTGGCAGAGCTAGGATAGGAAACCCATGCATTTTCGTTCTTAAACGTTACACTGAGCTGTTTGATAGGTAGTCAGTGCATATCCTTTCCTAGATTCCGATTCACATTCATATCAGGCAGAAACAACGAGTATATTTCAGCATCTCTGTAGACATAATTGTCTGAGAAAATTCTAGATAAGAATTCCAGGAGTCACACATCATTTCATAATTTTTGTAGACTTTCCATGTATTGACAAGCTTTTTGTTATCATTTGGCAATGCCGTTTTATTTTATGATATCTGAGCCATCTGATGTTATCTTTCTTCTGGAAATGAATGCTTCATCAAATTCCTATGTATGCTCCATTTCCCCATTATTTCTTTCACATAAATTATATTCCATCATTAGAGTCATCCAAGAATTATATTCATTTTCATTTATTTTCTGGAATGTTAAGCAAATTTTAATTTGCCGGTTGTCCCTTTAAGTTTTACTTAAATTGATGAATTATTTCCTTTCAAAATCCTCTTTCTTTCTATGTTAATATATATCAGGGGCCAGACACCTTTATATTGATAGATGCAGAATGACAAAACTCTTCTTTTTGGAGAAAAACTTAGAGATCACCTAGTTCAGGTCTTTCATTTTATAAATGATGAAACTGAGGCTCAGAAGAGTTAAATTACTTTCCTAATGTCACAGTCAGTTGGTAGTGATGACAGCGGGGGCTGGGAGCAGGCAGGGTCTGCCCTCCTGAGTGCCGCTGCAGCTGCCCAACCTGCAGCTGCAGACCTGGGCGTCCCATTCCATCCACGGAGCCGGCAGGAGCCGGGGACAAGTGGGAGTCCCGCCCCTTCCGAGTTTGTGGGGCAGGAGCTCCATGGGTGCAGCTGTGGCTGCCCTCCCAGGTGCAGGACCTGGACATCTCTGCAGCCTGCATCCCCAGGGTCCTGGAAAAGCCCCACCCATTCAATTTCTGTTGGCTCGGGGGTGTCCACTCCCACTGCATGGTCTCTCTCCTCTCCTTGTGCTCACTCTAATCTCAGAGCGGGGTTGGGACTGAGCCCCCGGACCATGAATGGCAGGGGAGACAGATTCCTGGGCGGAAGGGGATGGGTCCCCAGTAAGGCCTCACCTTCAAGCCAGGGAGGGCCTGAAGGCTGAGGGCCAGGCTGCCAGTCCTGTAGACTGGAGTGGGGACTTGTGGTGCCTCCTCCGGGTCCGCCCATGGCCACCCATGGACCAATCAGCATGCACTTACTCCCCTCTGAAGTCCATAATAGCCCCAGCTCAGGCAGAGCAGGGCAGAGGGCAGAGGATGGAGAGAGGATGGGAGGAGCAGCTGCATAGAGGAGCTATCCTCTCAGCTGATAGCTGGAGATGACTAGATGACCTGCTGGCAGAGAGGAGTCACCCTCTCCAGGGCCTCCTCTCTGCTGAGAGCTGAACACCCCACAAGATGACCTGTCTACAGAGAGGAACTACCCACTGTGGGTTTCCTCCAAGCTGTTGTAACATTCAATAAAGCTGCTCTTCATCTTGTTCACCTTCCACTTATCTGGTACCTCATTCTTCCCAGACGCAGGACAAGAACTCAAGCAAAGGCTCCACTGGCCACAGAGGTTTCTGGCCAGAAAAACACCTCAAAGATCCTGCAACAGTAGTAGAGCTGGGTCTAAAACTTTCATTAGGGTAGCTTCTTTTCTTTTCTTCTTTTCTTTTCTGTTTGAAATAATAAACTATTTTTAGAGCAGTTTTAGGTTTACAGAAAAATTGAGAAAAAAGTAGAGTTCCCATATTCCCATATACTCCATCTCTACCAACTGCCCCACCTTACATAGTTTACCCTAATATCAATTTGTTGAATTAGTATGGTACATTTATTATAACCAATGAACCATATTGAATTATCACTAACTAAAGTCCGTAGTTTACATTAGAGTTCACTGTTTGTGTTGTATAATTCTAAGGGTTTGGACAAATATATAATGTCATATATTTACTACTAGAGTATGATACAGAATGCCCTAAAAGTCCCCTATGCTCTGCATCCCTCCCTCCCTTTCCCTGGGACCTTGGAAACCACTGACCTTATTACTGTTCTATTGTGTTGTCTTTTCCAGATGTCATATAGTTGGAATCATATAGTATATAGCCTTTTCCTACTAGCTTCTTTCACTTAGCAACATTTAAGTTTCCTGCATGTCTCTTTATGACTTGATAACTAACTAGTTTTCATTGTTGAGTTAAATTCCATTCTACGGATGTATCACAGTGTCTTTATATCTTCACTTAAGAACATCTTGGTTGTTTCCAAGTCTTGGTGCTTATTAATAAATATTTATTTTCAGGTTTTTGTTTGAACGTAAACTTTCAGTTCATTTGGATAAACACCAGGGAACACAATTGCCAGATCGTATGGTAAGAATGGTAAGATTATTTTCAGCTTTGTAAGAATCTGCCAAACTCTCTTCCAAAGTGGCTGTACTATTTTGGATTCCCATGAGAAAAAAATGAGAGTTCCTATTGCTCCACATCCTTATCAGCACTTGGTGTTGTCAATGTCAAATTTTAGCTGCTGTAAGTAGTATATAGTAGTATCTCATCGTTATTTTAATTTGAAATTCGCTGCTGAGATATAACGTAGAGTACCTTGTATGCTTATTTGCCATCTGAATGCTTTTCTTTTTCTTTCTTTCTTTTTTTTTTTGGTGAGGTGTCTGTTCAGATCTTTTGCCTTTTTTAAACTTAGATTCGCTTTCTTACTGTTATTTTAAAAGTTTATTGTATATTTTCTACATGAATTCTTCAACAGATATGTTTTGCAAATATTTTCTCCCAGTCTATGACTTGCTTATCATTTTCTTAACAGTGTCTTTTGCAGAGGAGAAGTGTTAACTTTTAAGAAAGTCTCACTTAAATTTTTTTTTCATGGATCATGCGTTTGGTGTCTTATCTAAAAACTCATTTTCAAACCCAAGGTCACCTTGATTTTCTCACTTTGATGTTGTTATCTTCTAGAAGCAGTTTTTCATTTTAAATTTATGTCTATGATCCATTTTGAGTTAATTTTTGTGAAGGTGTAAGGTTTGTGTCCAGATTAATTTTTGTTACCACATGGGTGTCCAACTGTTCCAGCATCATTTGTTCAAAAGACTATTTTTGCTCCATTATATTGCCTCTGCTTCTTTGTCAAAGGTCAGTTGACTATATTTATATCGATTTATGGGCTCTCTGTTCTGTGATATTGATGCATTTATTTTTTCTGTAATACTACAGCTGTTTTAAGGACTATATAGTGTATTTTGAATTCAAGTAGTATCAGTCCTCTAACTTTTGTTTGTGTTAGCTTTATGATTCTTTTGCCTTTTCATATCAACCTTTGACATAGCTTTCCAAAATAACTTGCTGATATTTGACTGGGATTGCATTACATCTGTATGCACAATGGAAAGAACTGACATTTTAACAATACCGAGTCTTGTTATCCATAAGCACGAATATCTCACAATTTATTTAGATCTCTGAATTCTTTCATCAGAATTTTGTAGTTTCCCTCATGTAGATCTTATGCATATTTTATTAGACTTGTACTTAAATATCTGATTTATTTGGTGCTAATGTAAATGGTGTTTTGTTTTTGCTTTCCAATTCCAATCGTTTATTGATGTTTTATAGAAAAAAATAGACTTTTGTCTATTAATCTTGTATCCTTCAGTTATTTTAATCATCCATAAGTTCCAGGAGATTTTTGGTTTCTTCGTTGGGATTTTCTATGTACACAATCATGATATCTGTGAACAAAAACAGCTTTATTTCTTCCTTCCTGATCTGTATACCTTTTATTTTCTTTCTTACCTTATTGAATTAGCTAGGACTCCCAGTACAATATAGAATAGGAGTGGTGGGAGGGAACATTATTGTCATGTTCTTGATCTTAGGGAGAGAGTATTTAGTTTCTCACCATTGAGTATGATGTTAGCTATATGTTTTTTAAAGCTATTCTTTGTCAAATTGAAGACATTCACCTCTATTCCCAGTTTGCTAAGTCTTTATTATGAATGAGTGTTGGATTATGTGAAATGCTTTATCTGTATCTATTTATATAATTATATGATTTCTTTTCTTTTACTTGTTGATGTGATAGATCACATTAATTGATTTTTTAATGTTGAAGAAGCATGGCACACCTCAAGTAAATCCCACTTGATCATGTTGTATAATTCTTTTTCTACATTGTTGAGTTCAATTTTCTAATAATTTGTTGAGGAACGTTGCTTGTATTCATGAGAGCTATTGCTCTGTAGTTTGTTTTTTTCTCGTAATGTCTTTTTCTGGTTTTGGTATCAGAGTAATATTGCCCTGATAGAATGAGTTAAGAAGTAGTCTCTCTACGTCTATTTTATAGAAGAGATTGTATAGAATTTGTGTCATTAATTCCTTAAATGTTTCATAGGATGTACTAGTGATTCCTCCTGGCCTGGTTCCCTCTGTTTTAGAAGATATTAATTATTTATTCAATTTCTCTAATACATATAGGCCTCTTTAAATTGTCTATTTCTGGTTGTGTGAATTTTGATACTGTGTCTTTCAAGGAGTTTGTATATTTCATTTGGGTTATCAAATTTGTGGGCATAGAGTTGTTAATAATATTCCTTTATTATTATTTTAATCTCTATGGGATCAGTAGTGATGACTTCTGTCATTTGTGATATTGGTAACTTGTGTCTTCTCTCTTTTTTCTTGACTAGTGGGACTACAGACTTACCAAATCGATTGTCTTGTGAAAGAATTAGCTTTTGGTTTGCTGATTTTCTTTATTGTTTTCCATTTCATTGATTTCTACTCTAATTTTTATTATTTCTTCTGCTTAGTATTTAATTTGCTCTTCTTATTCTAATTTTCTAATGTGAGGGGTTAGATTACTGACTGATTTTAAGTGTCTCTTCTTCCCTAATGTATGCATTTAATGCCATAAATGTCACCCTAAACACTGCTTTCCCTACATTCCATAAATTTGGATAAGTTGTACTTTCATTTTTTATTTAGTTCAAAATATTTTTCAATTTCTCTTGAGATTTCTTCTTTGACCCATTTGTTGTTTAGAATTGTGTTGTTTACGAAAACTATAAAAACTCTAGAAGAAAATCTAGGCAATACCTTTCAGGACATAGGCACAGACAAAGATTTCATTACAAAAACACCAAAAACAATTGCAACAAAAGCAAATATTGACAAATGGGGCCTAATTAAACTAAAGAACTTCTGCACAGCAAAAGAAATTATCATCAGAGTGAACAGACAACCTACAGAATGGGAGAAATTTTTTGCAATCTATCCATCTGACAAAAGTCTAATTTCCAGAGTCTACAAGGAACTTACACAAATTTACAAAAAAAAAAAAAAATTAAAAAGTGGGCAAAGGACATAAACAGACACCTCTCAAAAGAAGACATTCATGCAGCCAGCAAACATATGCAAAACGGCTCAACATCACTGATCATTAGAGAAATGCAGGCTGGGCCCAGTGTCTCTCGCCTGTAATCCCAGCACTTTGGGAGGCCAAGGCAGGTGGCTCACTTGAGGTCAGGAGTTCAAGACTAGCCTGGCAAACATGGCAAAACCCTGTGTCTAATGAAAATTAGCTGGGCATCATGGACATGCTTATAATCCTAGCTACTTCGGAGGCTGAAGCAGGAGGATCACTTGAACCCGGGAGGCAGAGGTTACAGTGAACTGAGATCACAGCAATACACTCCAGCCTGGGTAACAGAATGAGACTTGGTCTTAAAAAAAAGACAGAGAGAGAGAGAGAAAAATGCAAATCAAAACCACAATGAGATACCATCTCATGCCAGTCAGGATGGCTATTATTAAAAAGTCAAAAAACAACAGATGCTAGCAAGGTCGTGGAAGAAAAGGAACGCTTTTACACTATTGGTGGGAATGTGAAAGTTCAATCATTGTGGAAGTGTGACGATTGCTCAAAGATCTAGAAGCAGAAATATCATTTGACCCTGAAATCCCGTTATTGGGTATACACCCAAAGGTTTATAAATCATTCTATTATAAGGATATGTGCGTGCATGTGTTCATTGCAGCACTATTCACAATGGCAAAGACACAAAATCAACCCAGATGTCCATCAGTGATAGACTAGATAAAGAAAATGTGGTACATATACATTATGGAATACTATGCAGCCATAAAAAGGAATGGGATCACATCCTTTGCAGGGACATGGATGAAGTTGGGAGCCATTATCCTCAACAAACTAACGTAGGAATGGAAAACCAAACACCGTATGTTCTCACTTATAAGTGGGAGAGGAACGATGAGAATACATGGACACATGGTGAGGAACAACACACACAGGGGCTTGTTAAGGGGGTGGGGAGAGAGAAAGCATCAGGAAGAATAGCTGACGGATGCTGGGCTTAATACCTAGGTGATGGGTTGATTTGCACAGCAAATCACAACGACATGTTTACCTGTGTAACAAACCTGCACATCCTGCACATGTACCCTGGAAATTAAACGTTGATGAAAAAAATTACAAAAATAAAAAAGAAAAAGAAAAAAGTGTGTTGTTTAATCTCCAAATATTTTGCAATTTTCTAGCTAGTTTCCTGTTATCAGTTTCTAGTTTAATTCCATTGTGATCTCAGAGCATACTTCATATGAGTTCTATTCTTTTAAATTTGTTAAGGGGTGTTTTATAACAGAGAATTTGTTCTATCTTGGTGACTGTTCTGTATGAGCTTAAGAAGGATATGTATTCTGCTGTTGTTGGAGGAAGTATTCTATAAGTGTCAATAAGATCTAGGTGATTGATGGTGCTGTTTGGTTCAATTATATCATTACTTATTTCCTGCCTACTGGATCTATCAATTAGTGATAGAAGATTGTTGACTTCCCCAACTAAAATAGTGGATTTATTTATTTCTCCTAGAAATTCTGTCAATTTTTGGCTCATGTATTTTAATACTTTTTTGTTAGGTGCATGTACATTCAGGGCTGTTATGTCTTCTTGGAGAATTGACCCCTTTACCATTATGTAGTATACCTTCTTATTCCTGATCATTTTTATTGTTCTGAAGTCTGCTTTGTCTGAGATTAATATAGCTACTTCAGCTTCCTCTTGACTAGTGTTAGCATGGTATATCTTTCTCTATTCCTTCATATTAATTTATCTGTATCATTATGTTTAAAGTGGGTTTCTCATATACAGTATATGGTTCGTTCTTGTTTTTTATCTACTCTGACAGTCTCTGTCTTTTAATTAGTATATTTAGACTATTCAAGTTTAAATTTATTATTTATATAGTTGGATTAATATCTGTCTCATTTGTGAATAGTATCTATTCATTGCCCTTGTGCTTTGTTCCTTTTTTTTTTTTTTCCGGTTTTCCACTGTTTTTCTGATTTTCTGATTTTGATTGAGCTTTTTATATTATGCCATTTTTTCTCATCTCTTACCATATCAACTATACTTTTTAAAATTTTTGTCAGAGGTTGTCCTAGAGTTTGAAGTACTCACTTACAAATAATCCAATTCTACTTTTAAGTAACACTGTATCACTTCACGGGTAGTGGAAGTTCCTTATCCTGGAGTATTTCAATTTTTTACTTTCATCCCTTATAACATTTCTGTCAGCCGGGCACGGTGGCCCCTCATGCCTGTAATCCCAGCACTTTGGGAGGCCAAGGCAGGTGGATCAAGAGGTCAAGATATCGAGACCATCTTGGCCAACATGGTGAAACCCCATCTCTACTAAAAATACAAAAATTAGCTGGGCATGGTAGCATGTGCCTGTAATCCCACCTATTTGGGAGGCTGAAGCAGGAGAATCACTTGAACCCGGGAGGTGGAGGTTGCAGTGAGCCAAGACTGGGCCACTGCACTCCAGCCTGGCAATAGAGCAAGACTCCATCTCAAAAACAAACAAACAAACAAACAAAAAAACATTTCTGTCATTCATTTCACTTGTCCATAAACTATAATCACCAAATGCAATGTTGCTATCATTATTTTGAACAAACTGTATCTGTTAGATCAATTAACTACAGTGGCTCATGCCTGTAATCTCAGCACTTTGGGAGGCCAAGGCAGATGGATCACTTGAGGTCAGGAGTTTGAGACCAGCCTGGCCAACATGGTGAAACCTCATCTCTACAAAAAATACAAAAATCAGCCAGGCATGGTGGCACATGCCTGTAATCCCAGCTATTTGGGAGGCTGAGGCAGGAGAATCACTTGAACCTGGTAGGCAGAGGTTACAGTGAGCCAAGATCGTGCCACTCCACTCCAGCCTAGGCAACAGAGTAAGACTCTGTCTCAAAAAAAAAAAAAAGAAAAAAGAAAAACAAAAAGAGAAAAAGACGTTTTATTTTACCCTTATTTACTCTTTCTGTAACATTCTCCCTTTCCTCAATTATATCCTAGCCTATATGTTTTTCTTCTCTTTGAAGGACTTCTTTTGACATTTCTGGCAAAGCAAGTCTACTGACAACAAATTTCCATGATTTTTACTTGTCTAAAAGTTTTACTTCTAACTTCTGAAGGATGACCCAGGACAGAATCCTAGGTTGGTGGTTTTTTTCTTTCAACATCTTAAATATTTCACTCCATGTTCATCTTGCTTGTATGGATTGTGACTTCAGGGTAATTTTGATTCCACTTAGTCCCAATTTTCATGAATAACTTTTAGTGCAATGATTTCATATTTTTTAAAATTTCATTTTCTTTCAAAAAGATCTTATTATAGTAATGTATAACCTCTTTGAAGCCAGAAAATACTATTTCTTTGCAGTCATTTTTCCTTCTCCCCTTATCATACAGTAGAAAGGAAAGAATAGAAAAGGTACTGAACTCCAGGTCCAAGTCAATCACCTTTGCTTTTCTCAGACTGTCATTGACATTTACACCAGCATTATCCTTATCGTTTCATCACTGCGGCCACCCCAATCAATCTGCCTCCTCTGTATTATCATACAGGAGAAAGGAAAGAATAGAAATGGTACTGAACTCCAGGTCCAAGTCAATCATCTTTGCTTCTCTCAGACTGTCATTGACATTATCCTCATCACTTCATCACTGCTGTCACCCCAACCAATCTGCCTCTTCTGTGTAAGTATAACCTTCTTATTCTATTTATCTTTAAAGAGCTTTTCTCTCCTAAAACATACACACTATGAGTCTTCAAGAGAAAGGGCAATGCTTAAATAATACAAATAGCAGAAATTTGGGGGAAGATGTGGCCCTTTGGAGTTCTGGAGTAACTAAAAGAATCCATTGAGTGTCTTGGAGAGACCAATTCCTCCTTTCGTCTATAAGTTCTTAATCAGTGGAGAAGTGAGCCAGCTTGGAACTCAATATCAGTTCTATTGTTGATTAAGATGATTTAGAGAATGTGACTTGGACCTCTGGCAAAAATGAATATACATATGTAAAGCTATTGACCTCTCTTATAAGGGCAGAGCTTGACCCAGTAAGTTTACCCTGGGCAGAAGAGAAAAACGTATTTTGTGAGAATGTTCATCCAAAAGAGAATTTAAAAATAGGCTTTTTTCCCCCATTTTCACCACTTAATCACTCTTCACCAAGAGCAGTGAACATAGGAAGAAGGGTGTACGTCTCCTTTCAATGTTTTCAGGAGGTAAGAAGAAGTTCCTATTTCATGGACCAGCAAGAAATCTGAAAATTCTGGAAAAAAAACCAAAGACTGATCTAACCAACAGAAACTGGGGAGATGTTACAACGTTTGTATAGGATAGACTCACAGGAGAGGGGAAAATGGCACCTGAAACTTAACTCCAGGGCATACATTTTTTAAACCAAGATATACAGACTATAAGAAATCATTTTCCTTATTCCTTATTCCTGTACGTCACATTTTCAACCTTCCCAACTTAAAACTATAACAATCTAAGTTTTATAACGTATAGAGAAAGAACTTTACCAGTAGAAATAGAAGAGCTGAATACTATACCTTCATTAATTGTTACAGGTAGTCCCCACCTGTATTCCTTGAGGAATCTTGGGGTCTTGTCCAAGTCCCTTACAGACTGTAGGGCTTGGATTTTATTACATTTTATTTCTGTCTTGAGTGTCTCTCCCCTATTTAAGACCAGTAGGTACACATGCTTGGAATTATATGTCTACTATGAAGTGTGTAATTGCTTTTGTTTATTGTTTGTCTCTTCCTACTACAATGTAATCTCCAAAATGATGAGTTTGACTACTTTTTTCACTGACAAATCTCCTATGCTTAACACATAGCTGATATGAAGTGACTGAATGAAAGTGAAAGAAGAAAAAATTGTGAAGCAATGAGAAAGCGTGTGTTGCATCTTGTGGCCCTGTTTAATAGATAAGAAAAGAGAGGGCTGATAATATTTGTCAATGCACACAGACAGTGAGCTGAAATATTGCAGGATCCTAGCACAGGTATGATTTCAAATACTCGGTGCTGGAATGGGGAACCTGTACCACTTCTCTAATTTCAACAAAGATCAACATAATTATTTATCCTTTATTCATATAAATCTAATTTACATTAGTTAAATTGAACTTAATTCATTTTTATGGGATCTGAAAATGTATAGAAACCAATTCCAGAACTTCTGCTTCCAACAATGGTGGAAAACACGTTTTGGACTAAAAATAAATGATAAAGTGGTATAAAATATTTTTTTAAAATTCATTAAGGGCAACAGAGAGAATTTCTACTTCCAGAAAGGATATAGTCAGTGTGGTGTGGCAGGCCAACACTTGGGCTAACAACAATGAGAAAAACCTAGGGAAATTATATATATTTATAAAGGAATCAGGATTAAAATTCCAGAGAAGTGAGAAATTTCCGGTAATGACTTGATGATGTCCACAATGTTTTCCCCTTGGCAAAATCGCCACTTTGGAATGCAAGCTAAGGATGAGGCTGAGTCCAGGCAGAAAGATGCAGCTGGGGAAAAAGTTAAACTAACAAAACTTTTAGCAGTTATATGGGGCTTTGGTGACTCACTGAAGATGTGAGAAACCCCAAATACATGATGACTAAGACATTGACTGAAGTTTGAGATGGTATAGAGGCTAAAACAGTAGCCCCTAAACTTCTGCAATGCAAAGTAAAATCCCCTGCAGCGTCATGGTGCTAGAGAATCAATCAACTGCTATGGAAAAGAGGAGCCCAGAAACAAAAGAAGGTAAAATATAAAAACATAAGAGGGAGTAGGGAATTGACATTGATGATCTACAGTTGGTTTTTTGATGGGGATATTTACAGATTCTGAGCAAAGCTACAGGCTGTCCATCATAGAAAACAACAACAGAGATCTCTAGCCTTCACAGAAGACTATAGAGTGTCCCAAATACATTGCCAGTCTTCCTTTCAAGAGAGTTGCTGAATTTTGAAGCTTATGGAGCAGGAGGTTAAAGAGCTAAACTGAAAACTTGCTCTTATCTTTTAAGGCTGGGAAGACAGAGATCCACCAGGCTCTCAATTGAAAGCCCTGGAGGGCTACACCCTAAGAACAGAAGTGAATCGGAGGTACACTTAGCAAAACTGAAACCAGCTTCTGATTCAGAATAATCTCTGACTCGATTGAGGTGGTCAACGGCTATTCCACCTGCCCAACAGAAGAAAAGGGGAACACTTTTGGGTGGAAGGCAATATCATTTGTACCCTTTATCATTTTATTATACATAATGTCTAACATTTTTTAAATTACTAGACATGGAAGATCAAGTTCATTTGCCCAATAATCAAGAGAAAAAAACACACAATAGAAACACAATTATAGATGATCAAGATATTGTAATCAGCAAACAAGAATTTACAAATAATTTTTATGAATATGACTAAGAAAATAAAGTGCAAAGTCGATGAGGAAATGGACAATTTTTGGTAAAAGTAATCTATAAAAAAGATTTCTTTAGGCTTTCTAAATCTGAAAAAATGTAATATTTTCAGTTAAGAAATCAATATATGGAGAAAACTGCAGTAGAAGGGGTCAATAGAGATAGCAGTGTGTCCAACAGCCAAGAAAGTAAGGTGGCGTGCATACAGATAGTGATGCACACAGGGTCAAAGGAAGTCATAATGGGAAAGCCATGTGGAGGCAGCAGTGTGCCTGATGTCCAAGGAAGCATGCATAGGAGGTACATGTGGTGGCAGTTGTATGCCCAGCAAAAGAAGCACCAGGGAGGTGAAAGTGAGAGTAAGTTAGCAATGTGTCCAAGGTGAAGGGGTGCACAGTTAGCAATGTGTCCAACAGCCAGAAAGGTGGAGGCAGGGGCATGGAGGCAGTGGCATGTCAAACAACCCAGGGTTTGGTAGGGAGAATAGTTCAAAAGTGATGACTTGCCTGGAGATGAAAGCAGGAGTGATGAGTTGGCCATGGCAGTACCTAGCATTTTCAGGAAATTAATTATGTAAAGGAGGATTGATCCAGAAAGTATCTATATTGAAGCTAATGGAAGCTGGATTTCTCTCTGTGGGAAAAGAAATTAACAAATATGAAAAGGGGAAGAGAAAAAAATAACTCATTGCTACTGTTACGGTAAGGAAGAAGGATGGAAGGAAAGAGCAAAAGGAAGGAAAGAAGGAAAGAGTGAAAGGGAAGTGAGGAAAGAAACAAAAAAAACCCAATTATCCGGGCAAAAGCGAATATGTCTGTGTACATATACATGAATACATACATATATTTCAAAATTCTGACCATGGAGAGAGCCTAGTTGCAATGACACCCCAGTGGCAATTAACATATCAAGTATGTAGGTTCCAATTTCCAAAACAAACAACAAGGACTCCTTGTAAAAGTGGATGATTCAAGGATAGAGGTAGGGAAATTTCAAGATAAGCCTAGAACACTGGATAGTAATGAACTGTGGTTTGAACGGTGGTATTTATCACTGTCCATTTTCTGATTTGAAAGACTTGGCGATTACTCTGTAGGAGAGTGTCTTTGGGAGAAGTAGTAACAGGAATATTTAGAGATGATAGGACATAAGGATTTCAACTTGCTCTCAAAATATTCACAAAAAGGTATTATATCCTTGAACATACACACATATCTATCTATCTGTCTATCTATCTATCTATCTATCTATCTATCTATCTATCTATCTATCATCTTTAAAAAGAGAGATGGAGCAAATATGAAACTATTAACTGTGGAATCTGGATGAAGAGAATGAGGGAGTTCATTCTACTGTTCTTGCAACTTTTCTGATAAAAATATTTCAAAGTAAATTATTTCAAAATTAAAATTAAAAACTCAATGTATGAGTTTAACAATAAGTTGGACACTATTGAATACAATACTTGTGAACTGGAAACATATCAATGAAAAATTTACAAAGTGAAACATGGAAGAAAAATGGAAAGGGAAAAAATAAGAAACAAATGTAAGAGACATACAGGACAAGTATGAAAGGTCTACCACGTAAAACTGAAGTTTCAGAGAGCAAGGAGAAAGAAATATAGCAGAAACAGTATTCAAAGGGATAATGGTGGGAATTTTCTAAAGTAGACAAAATACATTTAATCCACTGATTAAGAAGCTCAGCAAACCCTCAAGCAGGATAATTATAGAGAAAACCATAATTATGCAACTCAGATTAAAACTGCTAAACCAAAGACAGAGAAGATAGAAAAACCAGCCAGAAGAAAAAAGACACATTATCTACAAAGGAGCAACAATGAGACTGGCAGCTGTCTCTAATAGCAACAATAGAAGCCAGAAGATAATGGAATGCTATCTGTAGAGTACTGAAATAAACTAAAGGCCAACACGTGAAAAACAACCTTCAAAAATGAACGTTAAATGATAACATTACCAGAAAAAACAAATAAACAACAAAAAGAAGCAAAAAGCAAACCAAAAACCAAAATTCACATAATTTATTGCCAGGAGTTTTACACTGAAATGCTGAAGGGATTTCTACTAGCAAAAGTGAAACATGATCTCATTTGAAAAGATGGAAATTCAAGGAGGGAATGAAGAATATTGGATGGGTAAATATGTTGGTAACTAAATGAATATTGACTACAAAAGATTATGTTGAATAACTGAAAGATGGAAAACACAGCCACTTGAAGGAGCAATGTATGGTCAAAATGCACGCAGGAAAAACTTCTTTAAAAGAGTTACTTCATACGCTGGTTTGGCAGATGCAATAAGCAGGGGTGCATCAAAAGTAATGGAGAAGGTGATTAGTTGGTGTACTTCAGCAGCAGCAATCAGATGAATTGACTTCTCTATATCTCCCTATTAGCCACAAGCTACGCAGCAGCCTGCAGGTGGGAGCAATGACCATGTATGCATGGGTCAGTATGCTACATACAGTAAGTACAGGATGGTACCAGTTCCTAGTGAGAGGACACAGATAAATAGAAGAGACTGAAATGATATACAATAAGCCAGTAACTAATGTTGCCACTAGAGATGGAGTTAGAGGAAATATTTTTATCTACATTATATGAATCTTTCACAATAAAAATGTATTCATATGCTACTTCTATAATTAGATATATATTTGAAAATGAATAATTTTGTATAGGAAATATATGTTTGACTCCATGCAATAAATACTGACATCAACATCAAAATAAAGCATTTCTAAAAATCACCTGGAAATAAAAATACAGTCTTCTAGATAACTCCTGTATCAAAGAGGAAAAAAGAATCCTGATAACATAATATAATCTTGTGAATTGTAGCCAAATCTTACCTTATGAGAAATTTTGTTTAAAATAACATAAATGTATAACTCATAAAATTAAAAAGAAGAAAATAAATCAAAAGAAAGTAAAAGAAAAGAATCTGAAAGCAATGACTTAAATAGAAGAAAGCCAAACATTACAATGTATTGATAAAAACAGTGATCTTGTATTTGAAAAGTTATAAAAACAATACAAACCAATCAATCCCTGGCAAGTCTAGCCAAAGGAAACCAACGAGAACAAAAATACAATATCAGAAAACAGAAAAGGGGTATAATCAAAGGAAATTATAATTTAAAAAAAACTTTTTTTTTTACTTTTCTGAACATAAAATTTTAAAATAGATATTTTTTAGGAAACTACAAACGACCAATTTGCCTGAATAAAATATAAGAAACTGGAATAGATCAATATCCATAGAAAAGTTGAAAATTTTGTCAAAAAATACTGTAAAATGGCTCTGGGCCACGTTGGTTTTCTCTGAAAGTTTTACCAAATACTGATGAATAGTTAAGTTCTGTATTACTTAATTGTTACAAAACTATAGAAATCATAACTTTGATACAATAAACCTGATAAATATGTCACAAAACTATGGGCCAATCTATCTAATAAGCACAAATAAAAATAGTCTATTATGAAATATCAAATCCAACAGTATACTAAAAGAGGAATACACTTTACCTGATCAAATTTATTCAAGAGTAAGAAAATTGTTCAAACTTGGGAAATATACTAATATAATCTTGGTAGATGCTAAAGGACATTTTATAAATGTTAACATTACTTTTGATTAAAATTCCTAGTGTGCCAAGGGAAAAGCAGACTTTCTTAACTTGGTAAGGAGTATTTTTTTAGAAATCCAAAGCCAATATAATACTTAATAATGAAATACCAAAAATAATCACATTAAAGTGATAAATAAGAGAATGTAGGAGCACAAGAGGAAAAACTAGGGACTCTTCCAAGATGGCCTAATAGGAACAGCTCCGGTCTGCAGCTCCCAGTGAGATCGACACAAAAGACAGGTGATTTCTGCATTTCCAACTGAGGTACTTGGTTCATCCCATTGAGACTGGTTGGACAGTGGGTGCAACCCACAAAGGGTGAGCCAAAGGAGGCATCGCCTCACCCAGGAAGCACAAGGGGTTAGGGGATTTCCCTTCCCTAGCCAAGGGAAGCCATGAGAGACTGTACCAGGAGGAACAGTACACTGCTGCCCAAATACTGCGCTTTTCCCATGGTCTTCAAAACTGGCAGACCAGAAAATTCCCTCCAGTGGCTGGCTTGGTGGGTCCCATGCCCATGGAGTCCAGCAAGCGAAGATTCATTGGCCTGAAATTCTCGCTGCAAGGGCAGCAGTCTGAAATTGACCTGGGATGCTGGAGCTTGGCAGGGGGAGGGGCATCCACCATTGCTGAGGCTTGAGTAGGTGATTTTATGCTCATAGAGTAAACAAAGCTGTCGGGAAGTTTGAACTGGGCGGAGCCCACTGAAGCTCAGCAAGGATGACTGCCTCTCTAGATTCCACCTCTGTAGGCAGGGCATGTCTAAACAAAAGGCAGCAGTGCCAGTCAGGGACTTATAGATAAAATCCTCACCTCCTGGGACACAGCACATGAGGGAAAGGGCAGCTGTGGGGACAGTTTCTCCAGACTTAAATGTCCCTGCCTTACAGTTCTGAAAAGAGCAGTAGTTCTCCCAGCATGGTGGTTGGGCTCTGATAATGGACAGATTGCCTCCTCAAGTGGGTCCCTGACACCTGTGTAGCCTGCCTGGGAGACAACTCCCAGTGGGGGCCAAGAGACATCTCATAAAGGAGAGCTCTGGCTGGCATCTGGTGGGTGCCCTTCTGGGACAAAGCTTCCAGAGGAAGGATCAGGCAGCAATATTTGCTGTTCTGCCGCCTCCTCTGGTGATACCCAGGAAAACAGGGTCTGGAGTGGACATCCCGCAAACTCTAACAGACCTGCAACTGAGGGACCTGACTGTTAGATAGAAAACTAACAAACAGAAAGGAATAGCATCAACATCAACAAAAAGGACATCTACACCAAAACCCCATTCGTAGGTCACCAACATCAAGACCAAAGGTAGATAAAACCACAAAGATGGGGAGAAACCCAAGCACAAAGGCTAAAAATTCCAAGAACCAGAATGCCTATTCTCCTCCAAAGGATCACAACTCCTCATCAGCAAGGGAACAAAACTGGATGGAGAATGAGTTTGATGTGTTGACAGAAGTAGGGTTCAGAAGGTGGGTAATAACAAACTTCTCCAAGCTAAAGGAGCATGTTCTAACCCATCGCAAGGAAGCTAAAAACGTTGAAAAAAGGTTAGAGGAATGGCTAAGTAGAATAACCAGTGTAGAGAAAAACATAAATGACCTGATGGAGCTGAAAAACACAGCACAAGAACTTCATGAAGCATACACAAGCTTCAATAGCTGATTAGATCAAATGGAGAAAGGATATCAATGATTGAAGATCAAATTAATGAAATAAAGTGAGAAGACAAGACTAGAGAAAAAAAAGAATGAAAAAAAATGAACAAAGCCCCCAAGAAATATGGGACTATGTGAAAAGACCAAATCTACATTTGATTGGTGTACCGGAAAGTGACGGAGAGAATGGAACCAAGTGAGAAAACACTCTTCAGGATATTATCCAGGAAAACTTCCCCAACCTAGCAAGACAGGCCAAGATTCAAATTCAGGAAACACAGAGAATACCATAAAGATATTCCTTGAGAAGAGCAACCCCAAGTCATACAATCATCAGATTCACCAAGATTGAAATGAAGGAAAAAAATGTTAAGGCAGTCAAAGAGGAAGATTGGGTTACCCATAAAGGGAAGCCCATCAGACTAACAGTGGATCTCTTGGCAGAAACCCTGCAAGCCAGAAGAGAGTGGGGGCCAACATTCAACATTCTTAAAGAAAAGAATTTTCAATGCAGAATTTCATATCTAGCCAAACTAAGCTTCATAAGGGAAGGAGAAATAAAATCCTTTACAGACCAGAAAATGCTGAGGGATTTTGTCACCACCAGGCCTGCCTTACAAGAGCTCCTGAAGGAAGCACTAAACATGGAAAGGAACAACAGGTACCAGCCACTGCAAAAACATGCCAAATTGTAAAGTCCATCGACACTATAAAAAAACTGCATCAACTAATGGGCAAAATAACCAGATAGCATCACAATGACACGATCAAATTCACATATAGTAATATTGACCCTAAATGTAAATGTGCTAAATGCCCCAATTAAAAGACACAGACTGGCAAATTGGATAAAGAGTCAAGACCCATTGGTGTGCTGTATTCAGGAGATGCATCTCATGTGCAAAGATACACATAGGCTCAAAATAAAGGGATGGAGGAAGATCTACCAAGCAAATGGAAAGCAAAAAAAAAAAAAAAAAAAAAAAAAGTAGGGGTTGCAACCCTAGTCTCTGATAAAACAGACTTGTTTCATTATTATACTTTAGTTCTAGTGTACATGTGCACAACATGCAAGTTCGATAAATAGGTATACATGTGCCTTGTTGGTTTGCCACACCCATCAACTTGCAGCACTATTCACAATAGCAAAAATAAAACAGACCTTAACCAACAAAGATCAAAGAGACAAAGAAGGTAGTTACATAATGGTAAAGGGATCAATGCAACAAGAAGAGCTAACTATCCTAAACATATATGCACCCAATACAGGAGCACCCAGATTCATAAAGGAGACTTACAAAGAGACTGAGACTCCCACTCAAAAACAATGGGAAACTTTAACACCCCACTGCCAATATTAGAAAGATCAACAAGACGGAAAATTAACAAGGATATCCAGGACTTGAACTCAGCCCTGGACCAAGCAGACCTAATAGACATCTACAGAACTCTTCACCCCAAATCAACAAAATATACATTCTTCTCAGCACCACATCACACTTATTCTAAAATGGAGCAGTAGGAGTGTTTGGAAGTAAAACACTACTCAGCAAATGTGAAGAACAGAAATTATAACAAACTGTCTGTCAGACCACAGTGCAATCAAATTGGAACTCAGGATTAAGAAGCTCTCTCAAAATCACACAACTACATGGAAACTGAACAACCTGCTCCCGAATGACTACTGGGTAAATAACGAAATGAAGGCAGAAACAAAGACGTTCTTTGAAACCATTGAGAATGAAGACACAATGTACCAGATTTTCTGGGACACATTTAAAGCAGTGTTTAGAGGGAAATTTATAACACTAAATGCCCACAAGAGAAAGCAGGAAAGATCTAAAATCGACACCCTAACATCACAATTAAAAGAACTAGAGAAGCAAGAGCAAACAAATTGAAAAGCTAGCAGAAGACAAGAAATAACTAAGATCAGAGTAGAACTGAAGGAGATAGAGACATAAAAAAACCCTTAAAAAAAATCAGTGAATCCAGGATCTGGTTTTTTGAAAAGACCAACAAAATTGATAGACCGCTAGCAAGACTAATAAGGAAGAAAAGAGAAGAATCAAATAGATGCAATAACAAATGATAAAGGGGATATCACCACCAATCCCACAGAAATACAAACTACCATCAGAGAATACTATAAACACCTCTAGGCAAATAAACTACAAAATCTAGAAGAAATGGATATATTCCTGGACACATACACCCTCCCAAGACTAAACCAGGAAGAAGTCATATCTCTGAATAGATCAATAACAGGTTCTGAAATTGAGGCAATAATTAATAGCCTATCAATCAAAAAAATTTCAGATGGATTCACAGCCAGATTTTACCAGAGGTACAAAGACGAGCTGGTACCATTCCTTCTGAAACTATTCCAATTAATAGAAAAAGAGGGAATCCTCCCTAACTCATTTTAGGAAGCCAGCATCATCCTGACACCAAAGCCTGGCAGAGACACAACAACAACAGCCAAAAAAAAAAAAAAAAAAAAAAAGATAGAATTTTCGGTCAATATCCCTGATGAACATCGATGCAAAAATCCTCAATAAAATACTGGCAAACCAAATCCAGCAGCACATCAAAAAGCTTATCCACCACGATGAAGTCGGCTTCATCCCTGGGATGCAAGGCTGGTTCAACATAGGCAAATTAATAAATGTAATCCATCACATAAACAGAGCCAATGACAAAACCCACATGCTTATCTCAATAGATGCAGGAAAGGCCTTCAACAAAATTCAACAGCCCTTCATGCTAAAAACTCTGAATAAACTAGGTATTGATGGAATGTATCTCAAAATAATAGGAGCTATTTATGACAAATCCATAGCCAATATCATACTGAATGGGCAAAAACTGGAAGCATTCCCTTTGAAAACTGGTACAAGACAAAGAAGCCCTCTCTCACCACTTTTATTCAACATAGTGTTGGAAGTTCTGGCCAGGTCAATCAGGCAAGAGAAAGAAATAAAGGTTATTCAACTAGGAAAAGAGGAAGTCAAATTGTCTCTGTTTGCAGATGACATGATTATATATTTAGAAAACCCCATCATCTCAGCCCAAATCTCCTTAAGCTGATAAGCAACTTCAGCAAAGTCTCAGGATACAAAATTAATGTGCAAAAATCACAAGCATATCTATACACCAATTACAGACAAATAGAGAGTCAAATTATGAGTGAACTCCCATTCACAATTGCTAAGAAGAGAATAAAATACCTAGGAATCCAACTTCCAAGGGATGTGAAGGACCTCTTCAAGGAGAACTACAAACCACTGCTCAATGAAATAAAAGAGGACACAAACAAATAGAAGAACATTTCATGCTCATGGATAGGAAGAATTAATATCATGAAAATGGCCATACTCCCCAAGGTAATTTATACATTCAGTGCCGTCCCCATCAAGCTACCACTGGTTTACTTCACAGAATTGGAAAAAACTACTTTAAAGTTCATATGGAACCAAAAAAGATCCTGCATAGCCAAGACAATTCTAAGCAAAAAGAACAAAGCTGGAGGCATCACACTACCTGACTTCAAACTGTACTATAAGGCTACAGTAACCAAAACAGTATGGTACTAGTACCAAAACAGATATATAGACCAATGGAACAGATCAGAGTCCTCAGAAATAACACCACACATCTACAACCATCTGATCTTTGACAAACCTGACAAATGCAAGCAATGGAGAAAAGATTCCCTATTTAATAAATAGTGCTGGGAAAACTGGCTAGCAATGTGCAGAAAGCTGAAACTGGATCCCTTCCTTATACCATATACAAAAATTAACTCAAAGTGGATTAAAGACTTAAATGTAAGACCTAAAACCATAAAAACGCTACAAGAAAACCTAGGTAATACTATTTAGGACCTAGGCATGGGCAAAGACTTCATGACTAAAACACCAAAAGCAATGACAACAAAAGCCAAAATTGACAAATGGGATCTAATTATGTTAAAGAGCTTCTGCACAGCAAAAGAAACTCTCAGCAGAATACCCAGAATCTACAAAGAACTTCAACAAATTTACAAGAAAAAAACAACCCTATCGAAAAGTGGGGAAAGGATATGAACAGACACTTCTCAAAAGAAGACATTTATGCAGCCAACGGACATATGAAAAAATGCTCATCATCACTAGTCATTAGAGAAATGAAAATCAAAACCACAATGAGATACCATTTCTCACCAGTTAGAATAATGGTCATACAAAAGTCAGGAAACAACAGATGCCAGAGAGGATGTGGAGAAATACGAATGCTTTTACACTGTTGTTGGGAGTGTAAATTAGTTCAACCATTGTGGAAGACAGTGTGGTGATTCCTCAAGGATCTAGAACTAGAAATACCATTTGACCCAGCAATTCCATTACTGGGTATATACCCAAAGGATTAGAAATTATGCTACCATAAAGACACATGCACATGTATCTTTATTGTGACACTATTCACAATAGCAAAGACTTGGAACCAACCCAAATGCCCATCATTGATAGACTGGATAAAGAAAATGTGGCACATATACACCATGGAATATTATGCAGCCATAAAAAGATGAGTTCATGTCCTTTACAGGGACATGGATGAAAGTGGAAACCATCATTCTCAGCAAACTATCACAAGGACAGAAAACCAAACACAGCGTGTTCTCACTCATAAGTGAGAATGAACAATGAGAACACATGGACACAGGGAAGGGAACATCACACATTGGGGCCTGTTGGGGGGTGGGGGACTGGGGGAGGGATAGAATTAGGAGAAATACCTAATATAAATGATCAGTTGATGTGTGCAGCAAACCAGCATAGCACATGTATACCTATGTAACAAACCTATATGCTGTGCACATGTACCCCAGAACTTAAAGTATAATACAAAAAAAAAAAAAAAGAATCCTTTCTATTAATACTTCTATTATTCAACAAGATTCTGGAACTTATGGCCAATAAAATAACATAAGGAAAGGAAAGAAAGTATATATTGGTTGCAAAATGTATGATTTTTACCCAAAATTATATAACTTCTTTGGAGTAAAATCAAGAAAACTGTTTGCTACAGCAACAGAAAGTACGAGAAAGCAGTTAATACAAGATTAATATACCAAAAATCAAGAAAAGTTAGAAAAGGAAGTGGAAAACAAGACTCATTAATAATGCTAATAAACATACCTAGAAATAAATCCAATAAGCAAGATGCAAAATTTTCTTTTTTTTTTTTTTTTTTTGAGACGGAGTCTCGCTCTGTCGCCCAGGCTGGAGTGCAGTGGTGCAATCTCGGCTCACTGCAAGCTCCGCCTCCCGGGTTCACGCCATTCTCCTACCTCAGCCTCCCGAGTAGCTGGGACTACAGGCGCCCGCCACTGCGCCCGGCTAATTTTTTTTTTCTATTTTTTTAGTAGAGACGGGGTTTCACCATGGTCTCGATCTCCTGACCTTGTGATCCGCCCGCCTCGGACTCCCAAAGTGCTGGGATTACAGGCGTGAGCCACCGCGCTCGGCCGCAAAATTTTCAATTAAACACAAAAGAAAGACTAAAATAAATGAGGAAACATAACTATATTGGGGGAAGAGTATAAAGTAATAAGTTATAATAAAATTATTGCAATTACAATTAAAAACTAAATTGAGCATTTTTGGAACCTTCAAAAATTAGTTTAAAATTTCATTTGAAATATAATAAATAAGTTAGAATGCTATGAGCAATGTGAAAATGATTAATGAAGTCTTGGTCTGTAATTTGTTAAAACATATTATGAAATACAGCAATTAAAACACCCTGATACTAATAGCGATAAAAATCAATAGGTCAATGAGTTATTCATAATAAAAAATAGACCTTGATGTATATGAGATTTACTATATAATAAAAGTGACATTTCATATTAGTGGAGAAAAGACATGTTGTTCAATAAATGGGTTGCAAAATTTGCCTACCCAATTGGGAAGAAATGAATCTATATTCCTACTTCAGAACCATATCCTAAAAGGTCTCTAGATTGGTTAATGTTTTAAAAATAACAAAAATAATAAATGTAGCAGTGGAAAATAATTTTTATGTAAGGAACACCTTGCTAAACATATCAGATAAGTACAAACCATAAAGAAAAAGATGAATGAAATGACTATATAAACAAGATAAAAGACAAATGACAAAATGAGGGAAACTGCAATGACACCCAATGTGTTAAAATTATCTTTCACAAATCTGTAAGATAAAGGAAAACACCACCACAGAAAATAAACAACAAATATGAACACAGAATTCACAAAGGAGTAACATAGATGATCGTTAAACATAGTTCTTAAAAAATATACAAACTCACAATTAAGTAAACAAAATTAACAAAGACTAAAATGTATTAAAAATTTACATTGTTAGGTATGGCAATAGGAAAAAATATGGACTTTAATTGTTCTTGACGGAAGAATACACTGACATATTTTGTTTTTCCCTTCTAGAAATTTATTCTGCAAAAATATTTCTCCGAGTAATCACAGATACATGTATAATGATGCCACTTATATTACAAGTGTGAAACTAATCCAAATGCCTATCATTGGGGGACTGGTTAAATAGATTATAATAACTCCGTATCATGGAGTGGAATACTATGTGGCTATTAAAAAGAATGAAATGACTCTTTGTGTATTGATATAGAAAGATACTCAATGTATATTGTTTAGTAAAAAGGTAAGTGCAAGTTACACATACACACGGTATGATATATTTTCGGTAGTACATGTACATATTTGCATAAACACCGTCCAAAAACTGGAAGGATATAGACCAATTGCGATCAGTGGTCTTCTCTCAGGCATGGTGTAAGGATGGGGTGGAGATTTTCATTATTCCTTTTGAATAAATTTGTTCGATGATGCCTATGTTAATTGTATATAGAAAAAAAATGAAAACGAAGAAGTGTATGGTAAAATGGGGAACTCAAAGCCAAACTTGTGCCTAACTCTGACTTTAAATACCCGAAGAAAACAAATTTTGAAAGAAAATTACTCAAATCAGTCCTATATCTCTGGAATATGATAAGTTTCACAGAGATTTTTACGTTGTTTTCTCCACGGATTTCTCTGTGATGATCTGCGCTGCACTGCTTGATGAGTCCAAAGGGCTTTGCTGATGATCAGGATGCCAGAGTGTGGCGCCAGAGAGTCACCAAGCCCCAAATAGGGCCCCCAACCAACAAATCAAGGAACCCAGGCCTAACTGTAATCTCTCAAGCCCTATTTTCCTTCACTTCTAAATACCTTTGCATTGTTCCTTGAACCATCCATGGAGGCCATGTAAGATGACAGCAGCTGCTGTCAGGGAAACCACCTTTGGTAGCTGTAGTTTAGGGATGGGATGGGTACAGAAGAGATGCTCTGAAGACATGAAAACACCTCTTTAATGTGGCAGGACATTGACTTGTAGGGAATGGAAAGAACATTAGCAATAAACTTTGGTAGCTGTTTTGGAACACAGAACACTTGGAATGGAAACAGAAATTCCCTCAGGGAAAATCACAGCAAGTAGACTGCAGACACAAAATAAAGAACAGCCCAGAATATACAAATGAATATGTTTCTTCCTAAACGTAACTGCATATCTTTATAGCATCACCTTCAAGGCTAACATATTTCATTTCCTTTACTGCTTTATAATTCTTTGGAGAGCTGACTTTAAAAACAACATTGATGTTTACACTCTTAAAATTTTAGTGCATATATGCACTCAGAAAATTGGATTAGATTGGGGAAAATCCATATAGTAGTAAAATTCTTTTAAAAATTACTAACTGGCTGGCACTTTTATCTAAGTATGAGAATCATGAATTTTTCTCAGCATTTCCTTTTAAAGAGGTTATAAAGTTAAGCTGTAAAAGGATTCACATCAGTCCTGATGGAACAAGGGATGATAAAGTCCAAGCAAATAGCCATTGACACAAACTTGTCTTCGTCTTTATAGGAAGGGAAATTTCAAAAATAACTCTGGAAACAGTAATTTTTATAGAGTGAAGGCAAGATTGTGCATTAAAATGTGCATTTTGTTAGGAGGCAGTCATATGGATTGGCTCTACGTCAACACCCAAATCTCATCTTTTAGCTTCCATAATTCCCATGTGTTGTGTGAGGGGCCCAGTGGAAGATGATTGAATCATGGGGGCTGGTCTTTCCCGTGCTGTTCTTGTGATAGTGAATGAGTCTCACGAGATCTGATGGTTTTAAAAATGGGAGTTTCCCTGCACAAGTTCTCTTTGCTGCTGCCATCCTTGTAAAATGTGACTTGCTCCCCCTTGCTTTCCACCATGATTGTGAGGGCTCCCTAGCCACGTGGAACTGTTAAGTCCAATAAACCTCTTTCTTTTGTAAATTGCCAGTCTTGGGTATGTCTTTATCAGCATCATGAAAATGTATTAATACTGGTAAACTACTGGATCTAGGCCCAGTTTTGTTATTTATTATTACATGGAATTGCATATCTCATTTTGGGTAGCTTATCAAAACCTTGAACCTCCATTTCTTTATCAAAAGATAGAATTGAAGTAGATGGTGTCAAAGATATGACAACTCTAAGCTCTCAAATATAATTGTAGATTTTTAACAAAATGCAACAAGTAGAGAGAGAGAATGAAAGAAGGAAGTGAGGGGATAAATTAAATTTAAAATGATGTCAATACTAAGTTAAAAACTAGCCTTTACTGACTTGAAAGTAAATTTATTCTGTTTTTAAACACTATTTTAAAAATATGCTTTATTCTCATTTGTAAAATCATTTCTTCAATTAATATTATATCTGAAGTCATAGTACATGTTATTTTTTTGTTATTGAACAATTTTTGTTATGCTATGATCTGAGTGTACCTTGAAATTTAATATGTTGAAAACTTCTCTAATGTGACAGTATTAGGAGGTGAGACCTTTGGGAAATGATTAGATCATGAAGATGGAACCCTCATGAATAAGATTGCCTTTTACAAGAGGCCCAAGAAAGATCCCTTACCCCTTCCACTAAGTGAGGGTGGAAAAGATGCCTTCTGTGAATGAGAGTGGGCCCTCACCTGGTAGCAAATCTGCTGGCACCTTGTTCTTGAACTTCCTGGCCTTCTGAACTATGAGAAATAAATTCGTATTGCATATAAGTCACTCAGTTTACGGCATTTTTTTTATAGCAGTCTGACTAGACTAAGACAGAGTAGTAACTAAGCAAAATGGGCTCATTTTTATATATGACACAGACGAAAAAATGTAAAACATGTTACTGGAAAGATACTAAAGCACTCAGAAAAAATGAAATGGAAATGCTGTTTTCTCCTTGAACAGGGAAAAGTGTTTACACGAGAAAAGAAAAAACAAGAGGAAGATAATGAGGTGTCTGATTTTTAAAAAATAAACTTCTACTTTTGAATAGTTTCAGATTTACAAAAAAAAAGTCATGATGATAGTACAGAAGGTGGCTATATAAACTGTACCCAATTTCTCTTATTGCTAATATATCCCATCTCTATGATTAATTTGTAATAACTAGTGAATGGATATTGACATATTTTAATTAACTAATGTCCAAACTTTATTCCGATATTTTTACTTTTTACCCAATAACCTCTTTCTGCTCCAGGATCCAATTCAGGGTGTGACATTACATTTAGTCGTCATGTCTTCTGATTTCAGTCTCTATAATTCCCAGTTCCCCACAGCTGGGACTCCTGACATCCCATATACAAAAGCAACTCAACCCCTGTGTCAGGCCATATTTAAACTGTGCTAATCCCCCGAGCAGAAGCCTCAGTATCAAGTCCCATTCTTAATATCAAGTCCCACTAAGTTTGACCACATACTAAAAGCTGCCAAGTTAGCTAGTCAGTCCCAAAGTACAGGCCTTCCGTGTGCTCTGTTCCAGTAGCTACTTTTCTGAGGCTAAGACCCCTTTGCTTTTAATCTGATCTAGGATCAATGTCTCCTGCTGAATTTTGACTCTTATGCTCACACCCTAGTCACACATCCTTCAGTGTCAGGCTCTTAAAAGAAGGTGGTCTTGTCCCCAAGCTCAATCTTGCTATGTGCCACTGATTCTAAAGTTGGGCTTCTGGATTAACCTGATTTAAGATCTTTGTTAAATAACCTATCTGGTTTTCCTCTCAGAAACCTAAGAGCTTGTTTTTCTTCCAGGAAAATTTCCTGGTGGGTGTCAGAATCCTGTCCCTGAAATCCAGTCTACCAGCTAAGGCCTCGTTTCGCCATGGACACCTGCACCACCCGTCCCTAGGACCTGCATGTTCATGGAGACACTGGTATCATGTCATGGATCTCCACTCTCAGTCCAGTCCTCTGAAACACATGCCAAGGAGTTCCTATATGAAATGAATGACTGATCAGGGGCCATCATGATTATACTCAACAACCATGATTGTACTCAACAAATTTTCTCTGAGTAAATGCCTATGGGCGAAAGCCCAGGGCGTAAACCTTGGGACCTGAGTCAGCTTCTGAGGGGGAAGAGTGGCTCCCTCTCCAGTCAGGCCTGGCTCTGTCCTGCGCATTCTGACCAGCAGCCAGCAGTCACATTCTCCAAATGAAGCAGTCTTTTAAATGAACAACTCAATAAAAGGGGGAAACTCAGTTTTTGTCTAAATGAAAGAAAACTGAGGACAATGTAGGTGTCATTTCCTGACTTTATCTAAATATAAGTTAAATTCTACACTGCATTTAGTAATGGATAAGCTTTGTTAGCAGCTATAGAAGTCATGATTGTTAAATATGGTCAAGATAAACCATTTACTTCAGCTCTTTTTATTTGACATGACACTGATAAGATACGAATTTGAAAACCACATAAAAAATCGGGAAATACTAAAATACTGATTATGTAAAGTTAAAATTTTATTCATATAGGGATACTTTTTCCAGCAAAATAAATTTTTTAATTTAAAAAATCTGAGTTTTTTGTTTATCCAATTGTCAAAATCAGATTTATCAGCTAGCATAAATCATAATTCCTATAACAGTTTCATAAAGTAGGCTAGTTTTACATACTCAGTCTATAGGGTGCTTTTTCTTGTATTCCATTCATTTTAATTTTTAACTGATATTTATTATTTAATAATGTTATTCTTTATTTGTTATTATTGACACCTTTGAGTTTAAGTATTCTGTAGTCTAGACAGGATACACTTATCGATACTGTAAATAATAGATAAAGGATTAGTGTACAATTTGCTGTTAATGTAATTGATGGATTTGATTCTCCACTGCATTACTTCTCTGTTCTTACTTTAACTCTAATGCCAATGGTCTTGATCATTGGACAATGCCTATAATGCCTGCATAAAAATGAATGTGGTTCTTCATATTTCTTTTTGTTTGTTTGTTTGTTTTTATTTTTTTATTTTATTTTATTTTTTTTGGTTCTTCATATTTCTTAAATTTTTTTTTCCCTCGTCATTTCATAAAAATGGTGTTACAAATAGAATGGCACAAAATGAAGCTTGAAACCAGGATGTGTTCTGCTGTTTTACTACCTTGCTATACACAATTTATTTTTCAGAGGTGGAATATTGGGGTTATTTAATGGAAGGTGTGAAGTTAGAGAAATGAGAATAGAAGTAGCTTTTCATGTCTGGGTTTACTGAGGTGAGGCAGAATGACAGAGTGGACCTTGTCTCTCCTCCTGTGCAATTCACAGAGCTTATAGGAGGTGACCCTAAGGCCGAGGCTGAGATTTCAGGTGGACCTTCTGAAAGGGTGAAAAGGCATTCTGCCCAGCAAGCAACTGTCCATGTATCACCCTTAGTCATATTAATATTAAAAGAAATCGAGCGTATGCTTGAGAACAGCCTTGCTTTATTTCTGTCGAGAACAAGACACAAAGAATAGGCTTAATTGCAGATATTTTACATGTCTGTATACGAATTTTTAATTGCAATGTGAATGGGATTAAAATTAGAAAAAATATATCACTGATTACAGGTTGTAAAGTATTAAGCATACTCAGTTTCTAGATCTTGGTTTGTAATACTATTCTCCAATACAAAGCATCAGACTCCTTGGAGAAATGGTTGATTCTACGAGTGGGGCAGAAAATATACAAGACAAGTCTGGAGCATCGCGTAGTGTCATAAAATAAGGAAATGCTAAAAACAAAACAAAAATGGGGTATGGCAACATAGAAGCCAACAGAAAGAGATCCCAATGGCCACAGCTGGGGTAATTGGAGCAAAAAGATAAATAGTGCAGTATTACATTATATCCCAATGTATGAAACAAATATCCATGAGTTATTAAATAAATAACATGTAAAAAAGAATTCCAAATACTTTGTATAGCTATCTCCTCAAAGATGTGGAGAATAACTCCCCCGCAACAACCCCCATAAATATGAGCTGAACGTAGTGACTTCCTTCTAAAGAACACAGCATGGATGGAAGGGGAAAGAGCAACTCACAGTGGAAAAGAACTCTGCTTCAGCCACATAATCGCATTTGACATCATCTGTGACAGGTCATGTTGACAGCATGAACTTTCGATGTGATGTGAGGAAAATGGCATTCTACCTCTGTGTTCTTCCTCCCCAAAATTTGTAACCACCATCTAATCATGAGGAAAACATCATACAAGTCCAAATTGAGGAAAATTCTACAAAATACCTGATTACTATTCATCAAAATTGTCAAGGTCATCAAAAAGCAAGGAAAGTCTGAGAAACTGCCACAGCCTAAAGACAGTCCAGGGAAACATGATGACTCCGTGGTATTCTGGGTGGGTTTCTGGAACAGAAAAAGGACAACAGGTAAAGTCTAAGACCATATGAATAAAGTATGAACTTTAATTAATAATGATGTGTCAATATTGATTCATTAGTATGACAAAAGTACCATAGTAATGGAAGATGTTAACAACTAGAGAAACTGGGTACAGGGTTTATGGGAACTCTCTGTACTATCTTTGCAACTTCCCTATAAATCTAAGACTATTCTAGAATACAAAGTTCATTTTAAAATAAATTTTTTAAAAATTTAAAATACTAGACCAAGATATCAAAATAGGTAGAAATCCTCAGTCACAGGACTCTAATAATCCGAGATGTAAACTAAAAATTATACCTAAAGCTGTTCAAAACAGGATTAATTAAAATAACATAAAAAGGAAAACTAGGGAATGATTAGAATAAAATTATTGTATAATTATAGCCATTTGATGATGTCAACTTTTAAAAAGCATGGTGTGATATGTATGGTTTGGCTGTGTCCTTACCCAAATCGCATATTGAATTGTAGTTTCCATAATCCCCATGTGTCATGGGAGGGACCCAGTGGGAGGTAATTGAATCATGGGGGTGGTTACCTCCATGCTGCTCTTCTCATGATAGTGAGTTCTCACGATATCTGATGGTTTTATAAGAGACTTTCCCCCGTTTACTAGGCACTTCTCCTTCCTGCCATCATGTGAAGAAGGGTGTGTTTTCTTCCCCTTCCAGCATGATTATAAGTTTCCTGATGCCTCCTCAGCCATGCAGAACTGTGAGTCAGTTAAACCTCTTCCTTTATAAATTATCCAGTATCAGGTAGTTCTTTATAGCAGTGTGAGAATGGGCTAATACAGGTGGTAGATAGGCAAATACTTGTGAAACACTACTGAATGAAAAAGATGAAAAGATTGATAACCTCTGGCCTTCTTGTGGTCTGAGACAAACAGACTTCTTACTTTTACTGCTGTGGTCAGGTTTTCTGTTCTCTGCGGCCAGATGCACTCCTCATAGTCACAACAAAGAAGTAAACGACAGTGCTCGAAGATTGTAAATTGGGGTAAATCTTTCTAGAGGAAATACGGAAATATATGACAAAAATCTCCTGATTTTGATAACTTATTAATAAATAAGTTTAAACTTTAATTTATACATATTTTACCTATTGTGAATGTACATAAAGATTCAAATATTTGAATATTAATTTAACCGTTGTTGGGTTTGGGGTTTTATTTGAGTCTCGCTCTGTCATTCAGGCTGGAGTGCAGTGATACGATCATGGTTCACTGTAGCCTTCATCTCCCAGGCTCAAATGAGCCTCCCACCTCAGGGTAGTGGGTAGCTGGGACTGCAGGTACATGCAACCATGCCTGGCTAATTTTTAAAAAATTTTTTGTAGAGATGAGATTTTGCCATGTTGCCCAAGCTGGTCATGGCCATTGTTAATAGCATTTTAAAGAAAACTACTTTATGTTCCAACAATATATTATTATTATTTATTTATTTATTTATTTATTTATTTTATTATTATACTTTGAGTTCTAGGGTACATGTGCATAATGTGCACGTTTGTTACATATGTATACTTGTGCCATGTTGCTGTGCTGCACCCATCAACTCGTCAGCACCCATCAACTCGTCATTTACATCAGGTATAACTCCCAATGCAATCCATTCCCCGTCCCCCCTCCCCATGATAGGCCCCAGTGTGTGATGTTCCCCTTCCCGAGTCCAAGTGATCTCATTGTTCAGTTCCCACCTATGAGTGAGAACATGTGGTGTTTGGTTTTCTGTTCTTGTGATAGTTTGCTAAGAATGATGGTTTCCAGCTGCATCCATGTCCCTACAAAGGACACAAACCCATCCTTTTTTATGGCTGCATAGTATTCCATGGTGTATATGTGCCACATTTTCTTAATCCAGTCTGTCACTGATGGACATTTGGGTTGATTCCAAGTGTTTGCTATTGTGAATAGTGCCACAATAAACATACATGTGCATGTGTCTTTATAGCAGCATGATTTATAATTCTTTGGGTATATACCCAGTAATGGGATGGCTGGGTCATATGGTACTTCTAGTTCTAGATCCTTGAGGAATCGCCATACTGTTTTCCATAATGGTTGAACTAGTTTACAATCCCACCAACAGTGTAAAAGTGTTCCTATTTCTCCACATCCTCTCCAGCACCTGTTGTTTCCTGACTTTTTAATGATCGCCATTCTAACTGGTGTGAGATGGTATCTCATTGTGGTTTTGATTTGCATTTCTCTGATGGCCAGTGATGATGAGCTTTTTTTCATGTGTCTGTTGTCTGTATGAATGTCTTCTTTTGAGAAATGTCTGTTCATATCCTTTGCCCACTTTTTGATGGGGTTTTTTGTTTTTTTCTTGTAAATTTGTTTGAGTTCTTTGTAGGTTCTGGATATTAGCCCTTTCTCAGATGAGTAGATTGCAAAAATTTTCTCCCATTCTGTAGGTTGCCTGTTCACTCTCATGGTAGTTTATTTTGCTGTGCAGAAGCTCTTTAGTTTAATGAGATCCCATTTGTCAATTTTGGCTTTTGCTGCCATTGCTTTTGGTGTTTTAGACATGAAGTCTTTGCCCATGCCTATGTCCTGAATGGTATTACCTAGGTTTTCCTCTAGGATTTTTATGGTATTAGGTCTCACATTTAAGTCTCTAATCCATCTTGAATTAATTTTCGTATAAGGAGTAAGGAAAGGATCCAGTTTCAGCTTTCTACTTATGGCTAGCCAATTTTCTCAGCACCATTTATTAAATAGGGAATCCTTTCCCCATTTCTTGTTTCTCTCAGGTTTGTCAAAGATCAGATGGCTGTAGATGTGTGGTATTATTTCTGAGGACTCTGTTCTGTTCCATTGGTCTATATCTCTGTTTTGGTACCAGTACCATGCTGTTTTGGTTACTGTAGCCTTGTAGTATAGTTTGAAGTCAGGTAGCGTGATGCCTCCAGGTTTGTTCTTTTGACTTAGGATTGTCTTGGACATGCGGGGTCTTTTTTGGTTCCATATGAACTTTAAAGCAGTTTTTTTCCAAATCTGTGAAGAAACTCATTGGTAGCTTGATGGGGATGGCATTGAATCTATAAATTACTTTGGACAGTATGGCCATTTTCACAACATTGATTCTTCCTATCCATGAGCATGGTATGTTCTTCCATTTGTTTGTGTCCTCTTTTATTTCACTGAGCAGTGGTTTGTAGTTCTCCTTGAAGAGGTCCTTCACATCCCTTGGAAGTTGGATTCCTAGGTATTTTATTCTCTTCTTAGCAATTGTGAATGGAAGTTCATTCATGATTTGGCTCTCTGTTTGTCTGTTACTGGTTTATAAGAATGCTTGTGATTTTTGCACATTAATTTTGTATCCTGAGACTTTGCTGAAGTTGCTTATCAGCTTAAGGAGATTTTGGGCTGAGACAATAGGGTTTTCTAAATATACAATCATGTCATCTGCAAAGAGGGACAATTTGACTTCTTCTTTTCCTAACTGAATACCCTTGATTTCTTTCTCTTGCCTGATTGCCCTAGCCAGAACTTCCAACACTATGTTGAATAGGAGTGCTGAGAGAGGGCATCCCTGTCTTGTGCCAGTTTTCAAAGGGAATTTTTCCAGTTTTTGCCCATTCAGTATGATATTGGCTGTGGGTTTGTCATAAATAGCTCTTATTATTTTGAGGTACGTTCCATCAATACCGAATTTATTGAGCGTTTTTAGCATGAAGGGCTGTTAAATTTTGTCAAAAGCCTTTTCTGCATCTATTGAGATAATCATGTGGTTCTTGTCTTTGGTTCTGTTTATATGCTGGATTATGTTTATTGATTTGCCTATGTTGAATCAGCCTTGCATCCCAGGGATGAAGCCCACTTGATCATGGTGGATAAGCTTTTTGATGTGTTGTTGAATCTGGTTTGCCAGTATTTTATTGAGGATTTTTGCATCGATGTTCATCAGGGATATTGGTCTAAAATTCTCTTTTTTTGTTGTGTCTCTGCCAGGCTTTGGTATCAGGATGATGTTGGCCTCATAAAATGAGCTAGGGAGGATTCCCTCTTTTTCTATTGTTTGGAATAGTTTCAGAAAGAATGGTACCAGCTCCTCCTTGTACCTCTGGTAGAATTCGGCTGTGAATCCATCTGGTGCTGGACTTTTTTTGGTTGGTAGGCTATTAATTATTGCCTCAATTTCAGAGCCTGCTATTGGTCTATTCAGGGATTCAACTTCTTCCTGGTTTAGTCTTGGAAGAGTATAAGTGTCCAGGAAATTATCCATTTCTTCTAGATTTTCCAGTTTATTTGCATAGAGGTGTTTATAGTATTCTCTGATGGTAGTTTGTATTTCTGTGGGGTTGGTGGTGATATCCCCTTTATTATTTTTTATTGCGTCAATTTGATTCTTCTCTCTTTTCTTCTTTATTAGTCTTGCTAGCGGTCTGTCAATTTTGTTGATTTTTTCAAAAAACCAACTCCTGGATTCATTGATTTTTTGGAGGGTTTTTTGTGTTTCTATCTCCTGCAGTTCTGCTCTGATCTTAGTTATTTCTTGCCTTCTGCTAGCTTTCGAATGTGTTTGCTCTTGCTTCTCTAGTTCTTTTAACTGCGATGTTAGAGTGTCAATTTTAGATATTTCCTGCTTTCTCTTGTGGGCATTTAGTGCTATAAATTTCCCTCTACACACTGCTTTAAATGTGTCCCAGAGATTCTGGTATGTTGTATCTTTGTTCTCATTGGTTTCAAAGAACACCTTATTTCTGCCTTCATTTCGTTATGTACCCAGTAGTCATTCAGGAGCAGGTTGTTCAGTTTCCATGTAGTTGAGCGGTTTTGATTGAGTTTCTTAGTCCTGAGTTCTAGTTTGATTGCACTGTGATCTGAGAGACAGTTTGTTATAATTTCTGTTCTTGTACATTTGCTGAGGAGTGCTTTACTTCCAATTATGTGGTCCTTTTTGGAGTAAGTGCGATGTGGTGCTGAGAAGAATGTATATTCTGTTGATTTGGGGTGGAGAGTTCTATAGATGTCTATTAGCTCTGCTTGCTGCAGAGATGAGTTCAATTCCTGGATATTCTTGTTAACTTTCTGTCTCGTTGATCTGTCTAATGTTGACAGTGGAGTGTTGAAGTCTCCCATTATTATTGTATGGGAGTCTAAGTCTCTTTGTAAGTCTCTAAGGACTTGCTTTACGAATCTTGGTGCTCCGTATTGGGTGCATATATATTTAGGATAGTTAGCTCTTCCTGTTGAATTGATCCCTTTACCATTGTGTAATGGCCTTCTTTGTCTCTTTTGATCTTTGATGATTTCAAGTCTGTTTTATCAGAGACTAGTATTGCAACCCCTGCTTTTTTTTGTTCTCCATTTGCTTGGTAAATCTTCCTCCATCCCTTTATTTTGAGCCTATGTATGTCTCTGAATGTGAGATGGGTCTCCTGAATACAGCAGACTGATGGGTCTTGACTCTTTATCCAGTTTGCCAGTCTGTGTCTTTTAATTGGAGCATTTAGTCCATTTACATTTAAGGTTAATATTGTTATGTGTGAACTTGATCCTGCCATTATGATATTAACTGGTTATTTTGCTCGTTAGTTGATGCAGTTTCTTCCTAGCCTTGTTGGTCTTTACATTTTGGCATGTTTTTGCAGTGGCTGGTACTGGTTGTTCCTTTCCATGTTTAGTGCTTCCTTCAGGGTCTCTTGTAAGGCAGGCCTAGTGGTGACAAAATCTCTAAGCATTTGCTTATCTATAAAGGATTTTATTTCTCCTTCACTTATGAAACTTAGTTTGGCTGGATATGAAATTCTGGGTTTAAAATTCTTTTCTTTAAGAATGTTGAATATTGGCCCCCACTCTCTTCTGGCTTGTAGAGTTTCTGCCGAGAGATCTGCTGTTAGTCTGATGGGCTTCCCTTTGTGGGTAACCCTACCTTTCTCTCTGGCTGCCCTTAAGATTTTTTCGTTCATTTCAACTTTGGTGAATCTGGCAATTATGTGTCTTGGAGTTGCTCTTGAGGAGTATCTTTGTGGCGTTCTCTGTATTTCCTGAATTTGAATGTTGGCCCACCCTACTAGGTTGGGGAAGTTCTCCTGGATGATATCCTGAAGAGTGTTTTCCAACTTGGTTCCATTTTCCCCCTCACTTTCAGGCACCCCAATCAGACGTAGATTTGGTCTTTTTACATAATCCCATACTTCTTGCAGGCTTTGTTCATTTCTTTTTCTTCTTTTTTCTTTTGGTTTCTCTTCTCGGTTCATTTCATTCATTTGATCCTCAATCATTGATACTCTTTCTTCCAGTTGATCGAGTCGGTTACTGAAGCTTGTGCATTTGTCACGTATTTCTCGTGTCATGGTTTTCATCTCTTTCATTTCGTTTATGACCGTCTCTGCATTAATTACTCTAGCCATCAATTCTTCCACTTTTTTTTCAAGATTTTTAGTTTCTTTGTGCTGGGTACATAATTCCTCCTTTAGCTCTGAGAAGTTTGATGGACTGAAGCCTGCTTCTCTCATCTCGTCAAAGTCATTCTCCGTCCAGCTTTGATCCATTGCTGGCGATGAGCTGTGCTCTTATTTTTTGAATTTCCAGCTTTTCTGCCCTGCTTTTTCCCCTCTTTGTGGTTTTATCTGCCTCTGGTCTTTGATGATGGTGATGTACTGATGGGGTTTTGGTGTAGGTGTCCTTCCTGTTTGATAGTTTTCCTTCTAACAGTCAGGACCCTCAGCTGTAGGTCTGTTGGAGATTTCTTGAGGTCCACTCCATACCGAGTTTGCCTGAGTATCAGCAGCAGAGTCTGCAGAAGATAGAATATTGCTGAACAGTGAGTATACCTGTCTGATTCTTGCTTTGGAAGCTTCCTCTCAGGGGTGTACTCCACCATGTGAGGTGTGGGGTGTCAGACTGCCCCTAGTGGGAGATGTCTCCCAGTTAGGCTACTCAGGGGTCAGGGACCCACTTGAGCAGGCAGTCTGTCCCTTCTCAGATCTCAACCTCCGTGTTGGGAGATCCACTGCTCTCTTCAAAGCTGTCAGATAGAGTCCTTTGAGTCTGCAGAGGTTTCTGCTGCGTTTGTTATTGTTTACTGTGCCCTGTCCCCAGAGGTGGAGTCTACAGAGACAGACAGGTTTCCTTGAGCTGCTGTGAGCTCCACCCAGTTCGAGCTTCCCAGCAGCTTTGTTTACCTACTTAAGCCTCAGCAATGGCGGGCGCCCCTCCCCCAGCCTCTCTGCTGCCTTGCCAGTAGATCACAGACTGCTGTGCTAGCAATGAGGGATGCTCCGTGGGCGTGGGACCCTCCCGGCCAGGTGTGGGATATAATCTCCTTTTGTGCCCGTTTCCTTAAAGTGCAGTATTGGGGTGGGAGTTACCCGATTTTCCAGGTGTTGTGTGTCTCAGTTCCCCTGGCTAGGAAAAGGGATTCCCTTCCCCCTTTTGCTTCCCAGGTGAGGCGATGCCTCGCCCTGCTTCAGCTCTAGCTGGTCGGGCTGCAGCAGCTGACCAGCACCGATTGTCGGGCACTCCCTAGTGAGATGAACCCAGTACCTCAGTTGAAAATGCAGAAATCACCGGTCTTCTGTGTCGCTCGCGCTGGGAGTTGGAGACTGGAGCTGTTCCTATTCGGTCATCTTGCTCCTCCCCCTCCCAACAATATATTATTTACATAAATATTGTATAATATTTACATAAATTATGGTTCAACCATCCAATAGAATACTTTACACTCATTAAAACTCAGGTTGTATAACTTCACAGGAAAAGCTTCATAATAAGTGTAAAAAGGAGCTTTCTCAAAGAAGTAGGAATCATCTCATACTTTAATATAACGATAATTACATATTTATAATGATACTTACATATGATTATATAATATGATTATGAATTATCAATATACTTATATAATTAAATATAGAAAATAATATAAAATACATAAATATTTTTATATTACATAGGCAGAAAATTTGGAGGATTTTACTAACCAAAGCTAAAATAGTGATTATCTTTAACAGTGCTTTTTATTTTTTTACATTACATCTTACATTTTTATAATACATTTTTTCTACAATTTCAAATTTTACACTGTCCTTGTATTGTTTTTTGAACCAAAAAAGAATAAATATTATTTTTAAAAAAATTAAAACCATGGTTAGAACTCAGCTCTGGTATGAGTGTAAAGTCAACGGCTATAAAGTTATTTTTTAAATTGTTACACATGGACTTACTCCTAATTAAATGTATTTCACCTTGAGAAGAATTACTTCTGTCTGTACTTTAGTGTCTAGAATACTGCAATTTTGTGTAAATATGAAATTGGGTCTTAACTCATCTTCACACAGCTTTCTTAGGTGCTCCATGGCATCTGAGAGCCAGTAGTTTTAAACAGAGTCCTTACAATCTGGAAATTTAAGTTCTAAGTTTAGATTATTTACATCTTCCATTGTGTTTTCACTAAGTCCCTTCACTCTTCAGAAATTATAGTTTCCTACATGTAAAAGGATATCTCCTATGATTAAATCATGAGGTATCCTGGGCAGATGATGACTTCAGTAATGTTGTGCCCCCAAAAGAGAGTGTGGCTCAAAGTGGGACATGTTTTCCTTTCCTTTGAACACATATTACCTTGCTCATCTCCACAGCCTCCTACAAGGCAGATAAGCAACAAATGTGATCATTACAAACAATTGTCAGATGAAGCAGTGACATAAACAGGCAGAGTAGGATGAGGGTGTATTGATTTGCAGACCAAGTGGGAGGAGCAGCTTTCAGAGCGAAGAATGAACATAGGATGAAGTTATCAGGTAAAAATGGACTTGCTCAATATCCCAGAAAAGAAACTCCTCCTGTGCCTGAGTTCAAGAACAACTGCCTAGGGTGTAATGAGAGACTTCAGCTGATGGAGGGGAAAATGACATGCCACCTGGAGAAAAACCCAGGGAGAGACCAATATTCCCTTTGTTCCCCTTATAGAGGCCTTACACATTCCCACTGAAACAGGAATTAACATCAACACAATTCAGGTGCTTGAGGAGTTCCTTTTTTTCACAGGCAGGGTCTCTCTCTGTTCCCAGGGTGGAGTGCCATGGAGCAATCATGGCTCACAGTAGCCTTGAGCTCCTGGTCTCAAGGGATTCTCCTGTCCTGGCTCCCCAAAACTCTGGGATTATAGGCATAACCCACCACGCCCAGCTCCTGGGGAGTTCTTTATCTTTGGCAAGTCTAAATTAGCTCCAGCCTGATTGGGATGAGAATAGAGTAGATTCCTTCTATCTCTTTTTAAAAATTAAAGTAGTTTAAGAAAAGATATGGAAATGCAGAAATGCATACAATGTACTCCTAAAAAGATGTCAGGAATCCACTCTCTCTCACATTCGTTCTCTCTCTCTGTCTCTCTCTCTCCTCTCTCTCTCTCTCTCTCCACCCCCCTTCCTCCTTCCTTCTCTCTGTTTATGCCAAGCTTAATGGGAAAACGTGACAGGGTACACTTTCTGAGGGTTTTTAAAATTACTATAATAACGAGAAAAATAGTAACTTTAAGATGAAGAAACCTGGAAGACACCACCTTCACCAAGTAATCAAAGTTAACATCATTAGTAAGAGACAAATCAATGGCCTGTGTCTCCCAACATACTGCACTTAAAAGGACATGGCATAATTTCTGTGATATTTTTACTCAAAAATGTATATTTAATTGTGGAATCTATCAGATAGACCTAAATTTGTCCAGGCACAATGGCTCGCACCTGTAATCCCAGCACTTTGGGAGGCCGAGGCGGGCGTATCACTTGAGGTCAGAAGTTCGAGACCAGCCTGGTCAACATGGTGAAACATGCTCTCCTAGAAATACAAAAAATAGGCTGACAAGGTGGCACATACCTCTAATCCCACCTACTTGGGAGGTTGAGGCAGGGGAACCACTTGAACCGGGGAGGAGGAGGTTTCAGTGAGCCAAGATTGTGCCACTGCACTCCAGCCTGGGTGACAGAGCAAGACTGTCTCAAATAAATTAAAAAAAAAATAACCCTAAATTTAGAAATATTTCTAAACATAACTGACCAGTGCTCTTCAAATGTGACAAGACCATGAAAGACAAAGCAGCACTGAGAATCAGTTCTAGAATAAAGGAGAGTAGATATACATGGCAGCCCAAAGCAGCATGTGATCATGGATTGGAACCTGAACATTAAAAATGACATTCGAGAGACAATTGGTAAAACTTTAAAGAAGATTTGATAATTGTACTGAATCAATGTTTAATCTCCTGATTTTGATACCTTAGTTACATAAGATGTTAACTTCTGAGAAATTTTGGTGAAAATATACAAAGATTTTTTGTAGCTGCTTTATAAACCTGAAATGATTTAAAAATGAAGAGTTAAAAAATTAAAAATAAACATATGAAAATGGGCAGAGAAATAATTTCACATTTCACATAGAACTCAGAGTACTTTTAGTAGCAATGGTCCTGTCAAGTAGTAGCCCCATTTTATAAACTTAAGGAACTTAGACTAAGAAAGCTGAAGTCACATGCTTTAAGATCACAGAATTAGTGAATGTTGACTTCAGGTCTGTTATGATGGCCTGATAACAGATATGATATTTTGATAAATTGAACACTTTAGTCTTATGAAATGCCCTCTTTATCTCTGGTGATATTTCTTGTTTTGAATTCCCATATAATCTTAAAAGACACAGTTCAGCTTTATTATGATCAGTGATTAGTTACACTTTTACACAGTGTTTATGTTACATCTTTTATCATCCTTTTACTTTTATCCTTTTTTGATATTTAAAGTGAATTTCTTGTAGACAGTATATAAGTAGTAGGTCATATTTTTTTATTCAGTCTTACAATCTCCACCTTTTAATTGGACTGTTTATACCATTTGGGTTTAATGTAATTATTAATAGAGTTATGTTGAAATTCTTTGTCTTACTATTTATGTTCTCTTTGACCCACTTGTTCTGAGTTCTTTTTTCTCTTTTCCTGCCCTCTATCATATAAATCAAGTATTTCATTTTAGTCTGTTTCATCAGCACTATGACTTAGTGTTTCTCTCTTTTTAAAAGTGTTTGCTTTAAGTTTTACAATATGTATCATTAACTTTTCACAGTCTACCTTCAATTAATATTATGCCTCTTCCCATATAAAGTAAGAACTGTACAACAGGATACATCTTTTTCATCTTTTCTGTCTGAAATTTGAAATGCTCCAAAATTCAAAACATTTTGAGTACCAAATTGATGCTTCAAGTGGAAAATTCCGTACCTGACATCTTTGCCTTCTACAACTCATTGCATACAAACTTTATTTCATGCACAAAAATATTAAATATATTGCATAAAATTACCTTCAGGATATGTGTATAAGATGTATATAAAACATGGATTACCTTTGTATTTAGACTTGGGTCCCATTCCTAAGATACCTCATTATGTGTACTCAAATATTCCAATATTCGAAAAAATCCAAAATTCGAAACACTTCAAATTCAAAACAAAGCATTTTGGCCAAGGGATACTCAACCTGTATTTTTGCATAGACTTCACTTCTACATGTATTACAAAACATACAATATATTGATTATATTTTTTTTCACTGAGAATTATCTTTTAAGGAATCAAAAAATGAGAACAATGTTTATTCACATTTACTATTTCTGTACTTTTCAATTTCAATACTTTGCAAAGATTTAAGTTTATTACGTAATTTTCCTGAAGAACAACATTTAAAATTTCTGAAGTACAAATTTTCTTTATTATTATTATTATTATTATTATTATACTTTAAGTTCTAGGGTACATGTACATAACGTGCAGGTTTGTTACATATGTATACTTGTGCCATGTTGCTGTGCTGCACCCATCAACTCGTCAGCACCCATCAACTCGTCATTTACATCAGGTATAACTCCCAGTGCAATCCCTCCCCAATCCCCCCTACCCATGATAGGCCCCGGTGTGTGATGTTCCCCTTCCCGAGTCCAAGTGATCTCATTGTTCAGTTCCCACCTATGAGTGAGAACATGCGGTGTTTGGTTTTCTGTTCTTGTGATAGTTTGCTAAGAATGATGGTTTCCAGCTGCATCCATGTTCCTACAAAGGACCCAAACTCATCCTTTTTTATGGCTGCATAGTATTCCATGGTGTATATGTGCCACATTTTCTTAATCCAGTCTGTCACTGATGGACATTTGGGTTGATTCCAAGTCTGCTATTGTGAATAGTGCCACAATAAACATACATGTGCATGTGTCTTTATAGCAGCATGATTTATAATCCTTTGGGTATATACCCAGTAATGGGATGGCTGGGTCATATGGTACTTCTAGTTCTAGATCCTTGAGGAATCGCCATACTGTTTTCCATAATGGTTGAACTAGTTTACAATCCCACCAACAGTGTAAAAGTGTTCCTATTTCTCCACATCCTCTCCAGCACCTGTTGTTTCCTGACTTTTTAATGATTGCCATTCTAATTGGTGTGAGATGGTATCTCATTGTGGTTTTGATTTGCATTTCTCTGATAGCCAGTGATGATGAGCATTTTTTCATGTGTCTGTTGTCTGTATGAATGTCTTCTTTTGAGAAATGTCTGTTCATATCCTTTGCCCACTTTTCGATGGGGTTGTTTGCTTTTTTCTTGTAAATTTGTTTGAGTTCTTTGTAGGTTCTGGATATTAGCCCTTTCTCAGATGAGTAGATTGCAAAAATTTTCTCCCATTCTGTAGGTTGCCTGTTCACTCTCATGGTAGTTTATTTTGCTGTGCAGAAGCTCTTTAGTTTACTTAGATCCAATTTGTCAATTTTGACTTTTGTTGCCATTGCTTTTGTTGTTTTAGACGTGAAGTCCTTGCCCATGCCTATGTCCTGAATGGTATTACCTATGTTTTCCTCTAGGGTTTTTATGGTATTAGGTGTAACATTTAAGTCTCTAATCCATCTTGAATTAATTTTCATATAAGGAGCAAGGAAAGGATCCAATTTCAGCTTTCTACTTATGGCTAGCCAATTTTCTCAGCACCATTTATTAAATAGGGAATCCTTTCCCCATTTCTTGTTTCTCTCAGGTTTGCCAAAGATCAGATGGCTGTAGATGTGTGGTATTATTTCTGAGGACTCTGTTCTGTTCCATTGGTCTATATCTCTGTTTTGGTACCAGTACCATGCTGTTTTGGTTACTGTAGCCTTGTAGTATAGTTTGAAGTCAGGTAGCGTGATGCCTCCAGGTTTGTTCTTTTGACTTAGGATTGTCTTGGCAATGCAGGCTCTTTTTTGGTTCTGTATGAACTTTAAAGCAGTTTTTTCCAATTCTGTGAAGAAACTCATTGGTAGCTTGATGGGGATGGCATTGAATCTATAAATTACTTTGGACAGTATGGCCATTTTCACAACATTGATTCTTCCTATCCATGAGCATGGTATGTTCTTCCATTTGTTTGTGTCCTCTTTTATTTCACTGAGCAGTGGTTTGTAGTTCTCCTTGAAGAGGTTCTTCATATCTCTTGTAAGTTGGATTCCTAGGTATTTTATTCCCTTTGAAGCAATTGTGAATGGAAGTTCATTCATGATTTGGTTCTCTGTTTGTCTGTTACTGGTGTATAAGAATGCTTGTGATTTTTGCACATTAATTTTGTATCCTGAGACTTTGCTGAAGTTTCTTATCAACTTAAGGAGATTTTGGGCTGAGACAATGGCGTTTTCTAAATATACAATCATGTCATCTGCAAAGAGGGACAATTTGACTTCTTCTTTTCCTAACTGAATACCCTTGATTTCTTTCTCTTGCCTGATTGCCCTAGCCAGAACTTCCAACACTATGTTGAATAGGAGTGGTGAGAGAGGGCATCCCTGTCTTGTGCCAGTTTTCAAAGGGAATTTTTCTCGGTTTTGGCCATTGATTATGATATTGGGGGTGGGTTTGTCATAAATAGCTCTTATTATTTTGAGATACATTCCATCAATACCGAATTTATTGAGTGTTTTTAGCATGAAGGGCTGTTGAATTTTGTCAAAGGCCCTTTCTGCATCTATTGAGATAATCATATGATTTTTGTCTTTGGTTCTGTTTATATGCTGGATTACATTTATTGATTTGCCTATGTTGAACCAGCCTTGCATCCCAGGGATGAAGCCCACTTGATCATGGTGGATAAGCTTTTTGATGTGCTGCTGGATTCGGTTTGCCAGTATTTTATTGAGGATTTTTGCATCGATGTTCATCAGGGATATTGGTCTAAAATTCTCTTTTTTTGTTGTGTCTCTGCCAGGCTTTGGTATCAGGATGATGTTGGACTCATAAAAATGAGTTAGGGAGGATTCCTTCTTTTTCTCTTGATTGGAATAGTTTCAGAAGGAATGGTACCAGCTCCTCCTTGTACCTCTGGTAGAATTCAGCTGTGAATCCATCTGGTGCTGGACTTTTTTTGGTTGGTAGGCTATTAATTATTGCCTCAATTTCAGAGCCTACTATTAGTCTATTCAGGGATTCAACTTCTTCCTGGTTTAGTCTTGGAAGAGTATAAGTGTCCAGGAAATTATCCATTTCTTCTAGATTTTCCAGTTTATTTGCGTAGAGGTGTTTATAGCATTCTCTGATGGTAGTTTGTATTTCTGTGGGGTCAGTGGTGACATCCCCTTTATCATTTTTGATTGCATCAAATTGATTCTTCTCTCTTTTCTTCTTTATTAGTCTTGCTACTGGTCTATCAATTTTTTTGATCTTTTCAAAAAACCAACTCCTGGATTCATTGATTTTTTGGAGGGTTTTTTGTGTTTCTATCTCCTTCAGTTCTGCTCTGATCTTAGTTATTTATTGCTTTCTGCTAGCTTTCGAATGTGTTTGCTCTTGCTTCTCTAGTTCTTTTAATTGTGATGTTAGAGTGTCAATTTTAGATCTTTCCAGCTTTCTCTTGTGGACATTTAGTGCTACAAATTTCCCTCTACACACTGCTTTAAATGTGTCCCAGAGATTCTGGTATGTTGTATCTTTGTTCTCATTGGTTTCAAAGAACATCTTTATTTCTGCCTTCATTTCATTGTGTACCCAGTAGTCATTCAGGAGCAGGTTATTCAGTTTCCATGTAGTTGAGCAGTTTTGATTGAGTTTCTTAGTCCTGAGTTCTAGTTTGATTGCACTGTGGTCTGAGAGACTGTTTGTTATAATTTCTGTTCTTGTACATTTGCTGAGGAGTGCTTTACTTCCAATTATGTGGTCAATTTTGGAATAAGTGTGATTTGGTGCTGAGAAGAATGTATATTCTGCTGATTTGGGGTGGAGAGTTCTGTAGATGTCTATTAGGTCTGCTTGCTGCAGAGATGAGTTCAAATCCTGGATATTCTTGTGAACTTTCTGTCTCGTTGATCTGTCTAATGTTGACAGTGGGGTGTTGAAGTCTCCCATTATTATTGTATGGGAGTCTAAGTCTCTTTGTAAGTCTCTAAGGACTTGCTTTATGAATCTGGGTGCTCCTGTATTGGGTGCATATATATTTAGGACAGTTAGCTCTTCCTGTTGAATTGATCCCTTTACCATTGTGTAATGGCCTTCTTTGTCTCTTTTGATCTTTGATGGTTTCAAGTCTGTTTTATCAGAGACTAGTATTGCAACCCCTGCTTTTATTTGTTCTCTATTTGTTTGGTAAATCTTCCTCCCTTCCTTTATTTTGAGCCTATGTATGTCTCTGCATGTGAGATGGGTCTCCTGAATACAGCAAACTGATGGGTCTTGACTCTATCCAGTTTGCCAGTCTGTGTCTTTTAATTGGAGCATTTAGTCCATTTACATTTAAGGTTAATATTGTTATGTGTGAACTTGATCCTGCCATTATGATATTAACTGGTTATTTTGCTCGTTAGTTGATGCAGTTTCTTCCTAGCCTTGTTGGTCTTTACATTTTGGCATGTTTTTGCAGTGGCTGGTACTGGTTGTTCCTTTCCATGTTTAGTGCTTCCTTCAGGGTCTCTTGTAAGGCAGGCCTAGTGGTGACAAAATCTCTAAGCATTTGCTTATCTATAAAGGATTTTATTTCTCCTTCACTTATGAAACTTAGTTTGGCTGGATATGAAATTCTGGGTTTAAAATTCTTTTCTTTAAGAATGTTGAATATTGGCCCCCACTCTCTTCTGGCTTGTAGAGTTTCTGCCGAGAGATCTGCTGTTAGTCTGATGGGCTTCCCTTTGTGGGTAACCCTACCTTTCTCTCTGGCTGCCCTTAAGATTTTTTCGTTCATTTCAACTTTGGTGAATCTGGCAATTATGTGTCTTGGAGTTGCTCTTGAGGAGTATCTTTGTGGCGTTCTCTGTATTTCCTGAATTTGAATGTTGGCCCACCCTACTAGGTTGGGGAAGTTCTCCTGGATGATATCCTGAAGAGTGTTTTCCAACTTGGTTCCATTTTCCCCCTCACTTTCAGGCACCCCAATCAGACGTAGATTTGGTCTTTTTACATAATCCCATACTTCTTGCAGGCTTTGTTCATTTCTTTTTCTTCTTTTTTCTTTTGGTTTCTCTTCTCGGTTCATTTCATTCATTTGATCCTCAATCATTGATACTCTTTCTTCCAGTTGATCGAGTCGGTTACTGAAGCTTGTGCATTTGTCACGTATTTCTCGTGTCATGGTTTTCATCTCTTTCATTTCGTTTATGACCGTCTCTGCATTAATTACTCTAGCCATCAATTCTTCCACTTTTTTTTCAAGATTTTTAGTTTCTTTGTGCTGGGTACATAATTCCTCCTTTAGCTCTGAGAAGTTTGATGGACTGAAGCCTGCTTCTCTCATCTCGTCAAAGTCATTCTCCGTCCAGCTTTGATCCATTGCTGGCGATGAGCTGTGCTCTTATTTTTTGAATTTCCAGCTTTTCTGCCCTGCTTTTTCCCCTCTTTGTGGTTTTATCTGCCTCTGGTCTTTGATGATGGTGATGTACTGATGGGGTTTTGGTGTAGGTGTCCTTCCTGTTTGATAGTTTTCCTTCTAACAGTCAGGACCCTCAGCTGTAGGTCTGTTGGAGATTTCTTGAGGTCCACTCCATACCGAGTTTGCCTGAGTATCAGCAGCAGAGTCTGCAGAAGATAGAATATTGCTGAACAGTGAGTATACCTGTCTGATTCTTGCTTTGGAAGCTTCCTCTCAGGGGTGTACTCCACCATGTGAGGTGTGGGGTGTCAGACTGCCCCTAGTGGGAGATGTCTCCCAGTTAGGCTACTCAGGGGTCAGGGACCCACTTGAGCAGGCAGTCTGTCCCTTCTCAGATCTCAACCTCCGTGTTGGGAGATCCACTGCTCTCTTCAAAGCTGTCAGATAGAGTCCTTTGAGTCTGCAGAGGTTTCTGCTGCGTTTGTTATTGTTTACTGTGCCCTGTCCCCAGAGGTGGAGTCTACAGAGACAGACAGGTTTCCTTGAGCTGCTGTGAGCTCCACCCAGTTCGAGCTTCCCAGCAGCTTTGTTTACCTACTTAAGCCTCAGCAATGGCGGGCGCCCCTCCCCCAGCCTCTCTGCTGCCTTGCCAGTAGATCACAGACTGCTGTGCTAGCAATGAGGGATGCTCCGTGGGCGTGGGACCCTCCCGGCCAGGTGTGGGATATAATCTCCTTTTGTGCCCGTTTCCTTAAAGTGCAGTATTGGGGTGGGAGTTACCCGATTTTCCAGGTGTTGTGTGTCTCAGTTCCCCTGGCTAGGAAAAGGGATTCCCTTCCCCCTTTTGCTTCCCAGGTGAGGCGATGCCTCGCCCTGCTTCAGCTCTAGCTGGTCGGGCTGCAGCAGCTGACCAGCACCGATTGTCGGGCACTCCCTAGTGAGATGAACCCAGTACCTCAGTTGAAAATGCAGAAATCACCGGTCTTCTGTGTCGCTCGCGCTGGGAGTTGGAGACTGGAGCTGTTCCTATTCGGTCATCTTGCTCCTCCCCCTCCCAACAATATATTATTTACATAAATATTGTATAATATTTACATAAATTATGGTTCAACCATCCAATAGAATACTTTACACTCATTAAAACTCAGGTTGTATAACTTCACAGGAAAAGCTTCATAATAAGTGTAAAAAGGAGCTTTCTCAAAGAAGTAGGAATCATCTCATACTTTAATATAACGATAATTACATATTTATAATGATACTTACATATGATTATATAATATGATTATGAATTATCAATATACTTATATAATTAAATATAGAAAATAATATAAAATACATAAATATTTTTATATTACATAGGCAGAAAATTTGGAGGATTTTACTAACCAAAGCTAAAATAGTGATTATCTTTAACAGTGCTTTTTATTTTTTTACATTACATCTTACATTTTTATAATACATTTTTTCTACAATTTCAAATTTTACACTGTCCTTGTATTGTTTTTTGAACCAAAAAAGAATAAATATTATTTTTAAAAAAATTAAAACCATGGTTAGAACTCAGCTCTGGTATGAGTGTAAAGTCAACGGCTATAAAGTTATTTTTTAAATTGTTACACATGGACTTACTCCTAATTAAATGTATTTCACCTTGAGAAGAATTACTTCTGTCTGTACTTTAGTGTCTAGAATACTGCAATTTTGTGTAAATATGAAATTGGGTCTTAACTCATCTTCACACAGCTTTCTTAGGTGCTCCATGGCATCTGAGAGCCAGTAGTTTTAAACAGAGTCCTTACAATCTGGAAATTTAAGTTCTAAGTTTAGATTATTTACATCTTCCATTGTGTTTTCACTAAGTCCCTTCACTCTTCAGAAATTATAGTTTCCTACATGTAAAAGGATATCTCCTATGATTAAATCATGAGGTATCCTGGGCAGATGATGACTTCAGTAATGTTGTGCCCCCAAAAGAGAGTGTGGCTCAAAGTGGGACATGTTTTCCTTTCCTTTGAACACATATTACCTTGCTCATCTCCACAGCCTCCTACAAGGCAGATAAGCAACAAATGTGATCATTACAAACAATTGTCAGATGAAGCAGTGACATAAACAGGCAGAGTAGGATGAGGGTGTATTGATTTGCAGACCAAGTGGGAGGAGCAGCTTTCAGAGCGAAGAATGAACATAGGATGAAGTTATCAGGTAAAAATGGACTTGCTCAATATCCCAGAAAAGAAACTCCTCCTGTGCCTGAGTTCAAGAACAACTGCCTAGGGTGTAATGAGAGACTTCAGCTGATGGAGGGGAAAATGACATGCCACCTGGAGAAAAACCCAGGGAGAGACCAATATTCCCTTTGTTCCCCTTATAGAGGCCTTACACATTCCCACTGAAACAGGAATTAACATCAACACAATTCAGGTGCTTGAGGAGTTCCTTTTTTTCACAGGCAGGGTCTCTCTCTGTTCCCAGGGTGGAGTGCCATGGAGCAATCATGGCTCACAGTAGCCTTGAGCTCCTGGTCTCAAGGGATTCTCCTGTCCTGGCTCCCCAAAACTCTGGGATTATAGGCATAACCCACCACGCCCAGCTCCTGGGGAGTTCTTTATCTTTGGCAAGTCTAAATTAGCTCCAGCCTGATTGGGATGAGAATAGAGTAGATTCCTTCTATCTCTTTTTAAAAATTAAAGTAGTTTAAGAAAAGATATGGAAATGCAGAAATGCATACAATGTACTCCTAAAAAGATGTCAGGAATCCACTCTCTCTCACATTCGTTCTCTCTCTCTGTCTCTCTCTCTCCTCTCTCTCTCTCTCTCTCCACCCCCCTTCCTCCTTCCTTCTCTCTGTTTATGCCAAGCTTAATGGGAAAACGTGACAGGGTACACTTTCTGAGGGTTTTTAAAATTACTATAATAACGAGAAAAATAGTAACTTTAAGATGAAGAAACCTGGAAGACACCACCTTCACCAAGTAATCAAAGTTAACATCATTAGTAAGAGACAAATCAATGGCCTGTGTCTCCCAACATACTGCACTTAAAAGGACATGGCATAATTTCTGTGATATTTTTACTCAAAAATGTATATTTAATTGTGGAATCTATCAGATAGACCTAAATTTGTCCAGGCACAATGGCTCGCACCTGTAATCCCAGCACTTTGGGAGGCCGAGGCGGGCGTATCACTTGAGGTCAGAAGTTCGAGACCAGCCTGGTCAACATGGTGAAACATGCTCTCCTAGAAATACAAAAAATAGGCTGACAAGGTGGCACATACCTCTAATCCCACCTACTTGGGAGGTTGAGGCAGGGGAACCACTTGAACCGGGGAGGAGGAGGTTTCAGTGAGCCAAGATTGTGCCACTGCACTCCAGCCTGGGTGACAGAGCAAGACTGTCTCAAATAAATTAAAAAAAAAATAACCCTAAATTTAGAAATATTTCTAAACATAACTGACCAGTGCTCTTCAAATGTGACAAGACCATGAAAGACAAAGCAGCACTGAGAATCAGTTCTAGAATAAAGGAGAGTAGATATACATGGCAGCCCAAAGCAGCATGTGATCATGGATTGGAACCTGAACATTAAAAATGACATTCGAGAGACAATTGGTAAAACTTTAAAGAAGATTTGATAATTGTACTGAATCAATGTTTAATCTCCTGATTTTGATACCTTAGTTACATAAGATGTTAACTTCTGAGAAATTTTGGTGAAAATATACAAAGATTTTTTGTAGCTGCTTTATAAACCTGAAATGATTTAAAAATGAAGAGTTAAAAAATTAAAAATAAACATATGAAAATGGGCAGAGAAATAATTTCACATTTCACATAGAACTCAGAGTACTTTTAGTAGCAATGGTCCTGTCAAGTAGTAGCCCCATTTTATAAACTTAAGGAACTTAGACTAAGAAAGCTGAAGTCACATGCTTTAAGATCACAGAATTAGTGAATGTTGACTTCAGGTCTGTTATGATGGCCTGATAACAGATATGATATTTTGATAAATTGAACACTTTAGTCTTATGAAATGCCCTCTTTATCTCTGGTGATATTTCTTGTTTTGAATTCCCATATAATCTTAAAAGACACAGTTCAGCTTTATTATGATCAGTGATTAGTTACACTTTTACACAGTGTTTATGTTACATCTTTTATCATCCTTTTACTTTTATCCTTTTTTGATATTTAAAGTGAATTTCTTGTAGACAGTATATAAGTAGTAGGTCATATTTTTTTATTCAGTCTTACAATCTCCACCTTTTAATTGGACTGTTTATACCATTTGGGTTTAATGTAATTATTAATAGAGTTATGTTGAAATTCTTTGTCTTACTATTTATGTTCTCTTTGACCCACTTGTTCTGAGTTCTTTTTTCTCTTTTCCTGCCCTCTATCATATAAATCAAGTATTTCATTTTAGTCTGTTTCATCAGCACTATGACTTAGTGTTTCTCTCTTTTTAAAAGTGTTTGCTTTAAGTTTTACAATATGTATCATTAACTTTTCACAGTCTACCTTCAATTAATATTATGCCTCTTCCCATATAAAGTAAGAACTGTACAACAGGATACATCTTTTTCATCTTTTCTGTCTGAAATTTGAAATGCTCCAAAATTCAAAACATTTTGAGTACCAAATTGATGCTTCAAGTGGAAAATTCCGTACCTGACATCTTTGCCTTCTACAACTCATTGCATACAAACTTTATTTCATGCACAAAAATATTAAATATATTGCATAAAATTACCTTCAGGATATGTGTATAAGATGTATATAAAACATGGATTACCTTTGTATTTAGACTTGGGTCCCATTCCTAAGATACCTCATTATGTGTACTCAAATATTCCAATATTCGAAAAAATCCAAAATTCGAAACACTTCAAATTCAAAACAAAGCATTTTGGCCAAGGGATACTCAACCTGTATTTTTGCATAGACTTCACTTCTACATGTATTACAAAACATACAATATATTGATTATATTTTTTTTCACTGAGAATTATCTTTTAAGGAATCAAAAAATGAGAACAATGTTTATTCACATTTACTATTTCTGTACTTTTCAATTTCAATACTTTGCAAAGATTTAAGTTTATTACGTAATTTTCCTGAAGAACAACATTTAAAATTTCTGAAGTACAAATTTTCTTTATTATTATTATTATTATTATTATTATACTTTAAGTTCTAGGGTACATGTACATAACGTGCAGGTTTGTTACATATGTATACTTGTGCCATGTTGCTGTGCTGCACCCATCAACTCGTCAGCACCCATCAACTCGTCATTTACATCAGGTATAACTCCCAGTGCAATCCCTCCCCAATCCCCCCTACCCATGATAGGCCCCGGTGTGTGATGTTCCCCTTCCCGAGTCCAAGTGATCTCATTGTTCAGTTCCCACCTATGAGTGAGAACATGCGGTGTTTGGTTTTCTGTTCTTGTGATAGTTTGCTAAGAATGATGGTTTCCAGCTGCATCCATGTTCCTACAAAGGACCCAAACTCATCCTTTTTTATGGCTGCATAGTATTCCATGGTGTATATGTGCCACATTTTCTTAATCCAGTCTGTCACTGATGGACATTTGGGTTGATTCCAAGTCTGCTATTGTGAATAGTGCCACAATAAACATACATGTGCATGTGTCTTTATAGCAGCATGATTTATAATCCTTTGGGTATATACCCAGTAATGGGATGGCTGGGTCATATGGTACTTCTAGTTCTAGATCCTTGAGGAATCGCCATACTGTTTTCCATAATGGTTGAACTAGTTTACAATCCCACCAACAGTGTAAAAGTGTTCCTATTTCTCCACATCCTCTCCAGCACCTGTTGTTTCCTGACTTTTTAATGATTGCCATTCTAATTGGTGTGAGATGGTATCTCATTGTGGTTTTGATTTGCATTTCTCTGATAGCCAGTGATGATGAGCATTTTTTCATGTGTCTGTTGTCTGTATGAATGTCTTCTTTTGAGAAATGTCTGTTCATATCCTTTGCCCACTTTTCGATGGGGTTGTTTGCTTTTTTCTTGTAAATTTGTTTGAGTTCTTTGTAGGTTCTGGATATTAGCCCTTTCTCAGATGAGTAGATTGCAAAAATTTTCTCCCATTCTGTAGGTTGCCTGTTCACTCTCATGGTAGTTTATTTTGCTGTGCAGAAGCTCTTTAGTTTACTTAGATCCAATTTGTCAATTTTGACTTTTGTTGCCATTGCTTTTGTTGTTTTAGACGTGAAGTCCTTGCCCATGCCTATGTCCTGAATGGTATTACCTATGTTTTCCTCTAGGGTTTTTATGGTATTAGGTGTAACATTTAAGTCTCTAATCCATCTTGAATTAATTTTCATATAAGGAGCAAGGAAAGGATCCAATTTCAGCTTTCTACTTATGGCTAGCCAATTTTCTCAGCACCATTTATTAAATAGGGAATCCTTTCCCCATTTCTTGTTTCTCTCAGGTTTGCCAAAGATCAGATGGCTGTAGATGTGTGGTATTATTTCTGAGGACTCTGTTCTGTTCCATTGGTCTATATCTCTGTTTTGGTACCAGTACCATGCTGTTTTGGTTACTGTAGCCTTGTAGTATAGTTTGAAGTCAGGTAGCGTGATGCCTCCAGGTTTGTTCTTTTGACTTAGGATTGTCTTGGCAATGCAGGCTCTTTTTTGGTTCTGTATGAACTTTAAAGCAGTTTTTTCCAATTCTGTGAAGAAACTCATTGGTAGCTTGATGGGGATGGCATTGAATCTATAAATTACTTTGGACAGTATGGCCATTTTCACAACATTGATTCTTCCTATCCATGAGCATGGTATGTTCTTCCATTTGTTTGTGTCCTCTTTTATTTCACTGAGCAGTGGTTTGTAGTTCTCCTTGAAGAGGTTCTTCATATCTCTTGTAAGTTGGATTCCTAGGTATTTTATTCCCTTTGAAGCAATTGTGAATGGAAGTTCATTCATGATTTGGTTCTCTGTTTGTCTGTTACTGGTGTATAAGAATGCTTGTGATTTTTGCACATTAATTTTGTATCCTGAGACTTTGCTGAAGTTTCTTATCAACTTAAGGAGATTTTGGGCTGAGACAATGGCGTTTTCTAAATATACAATCATGTCATCTGCAAAGAGGGACAATTTGACTTCTTCTTTTCCTAACTGAATACCCTTGATTTCTTTCTCTTGCCTGATTGCCCTAGCCAGAACTTCCAACACTATGTTGAATAGGAGTGGTGAGAGAGGGCATCCCTGTCTTGTGCCAGTTTTCAAAGGGAATTTTTCTCGGTTTTGGCCATTGATTATGATATTGGGGGTGGGTTTGTCATAAATAGCTCTTATTATTTTGAGATACATTCCATCAATACCGAATTTATTGAGTGTTTTTAGCATGAAGGGCTGTTGAATTTTGTCAAAGGCCCTTTCTGCATCTATTGAGATAATCATATGATTTTTGTCTTTGGTTCTGTTTATATGCTGGATTACATTTATTGATTTGCCTATGTTGAACCAGCCTTGCATCCCAGGGATGAAGCCCACTTGATCATGGTGGATAAGCTTTTTGATGTGCTGCTGGATTCGGTTTGCCAGTATTTTATTGAGGATTTTTGCATCGATGTTCATCAGGGATATTGGTCTAAAATTCTCTTTTTTTGTTGTGTCTCTGCCAGGCTTTGGTATCAGGATGATGTTGGACTCATAAAAATGAGTTAGGGAGGATTCCTTCTTTTTCTCTTGATTGGAATAGTTTCAGAAGGAATGGTACCAGCTCCTCCTTGTACCTCTGGTAGAATTCAGCTGTGAATCCATCTGGTGCTGGACTTTTTTTGGTTGGTAGGCTATTAATTATTGCCTCAATTTCAGAGCCTACTATTAGTCTATTCAGGGATTCAACTTCTTCCTGGTTTAGTCTTGGAAGAGTATAAGTGTCCAGGAAATTATCCATTTCTTCTAGATTTTCCAGTTTATTTGCGTAGAGGTGTTTATAGCATTCTCTGATGGTAGTTTGTATTTCTGTGGGGTCAGTGGTGACATCCCCTTTATCATTTTTGATTGCATCAAATTGATTCTTCTCTCTTTTCTTCTTTATTAGTCTTGCTACTGGTCTATCAATTTTTTTGATCTTTTCAAAAAACCAACTCCTGGATTCATTGATTTTTTGGAGGGTTTTTTGTGTTTCTATCTCCTTCAGTTCTGCTCTGATCTTAGTTATTTATTGCTTTCTGCTAGCTTTCGAATGTGTTTGCTCTTGCTTCTCTAGTTCTTTTAATTGTGATGTTAGAGTGTCAATTTTAGATCTTTCCAGCTTTCTCTTGTGGACATTTAGTGCTACAAATTTCCCTCTACACACTGCTTTAAATGTGTCCCAGAGATTCTGGTATGTTGTATCTTTGTTCTCATTGGTTTCAAAGAACATCTTTATTTCTGCCTTCATTTCATTGTGTACCCAGTAGTCATTCAGGAGCAGGTTATTCAGTTTCCATGTAGTTGAGCAGTTTTGATTGAGTTTCTTAGTCCTGAGTTCTAGTTTGATTGCACTGTGGTCTGAGAGACTGTTTGTTATAATTTCTGTTCTTGTACATTTGCTGAGGAGTGCTTTACTTCCAATTATGTGGTCAATTTTGGAATAAGTGTGATTTGGTGCTGAGAAGAATGTATATTCTGCTGATTTGGGGTGGAGAGTTCTGTAGATGTCTATTAGGTCTGCTTGCTGCAGAGATGAGTTCAAATCCTGGATATTCTTGTGAACTTTCTGTCTCGTTGATCTGTCTAATGTTGACAGTGGGGTGTTGAAGTCTCCCATTATTATTGTATGGGAGTCTAAGTCTCTTTGTAAGTCTCTAAGGACTTGCTTTATGAATCTGGGTGCTCCTGTATTGGGTGCATATATATTTAGGACAGTTAGCTCTTCCTGTTGAATTGATCCCTTTACCATTGTGTAATGGCCTTCTTTGTCTCTTTTGATCTTTGATGGTTTCAAGTCTGTTTTATCAGAGACTAGTATTGCAACCCCTGCTTTTATTTGTTCTCTATTTGTTTGGTAAATCTTCCTCCCTTCCTTTATTTTGAGCCTATGTATGTCTCTGCATGTGAGATGGGTCTCCTGAATACAGCAAACTGATGGGTCTTGACTCTATCCAGTTTGCCAGTCTGTGTCTTTTAATTGGAGCATTTAGTCCATTTACATTTAAGGTTAATATTGTTATGTGTGAACTTGATCCTGCCATTATGATATTAACTGGTTATTTTGCTCGTTAGTTGATGCAGTTTCTTCCTAGCCTTGTTGGTCTTTACATTTTGGCATGTTTTTGCAGTGGCTGGTACTGGTTGTTCCTTTCCATGTTTAGTGCTTCCTTCAGGGTCTCTTGTAAGGCAGGCCTAGTGGTGACAAAATCTCTAAGCATTTGCTTATCTGTAAAGGATTTTATTTCTCCTTCACTTATGAAACTTAGTTTGGCTGGATATGAAATTCTGGGTTTAAAATTCTTTTCTTTAAGAATGTTGAATATTGGCCCCCACTCTCTTCTGGCTTGTAGAGTTTCTGCCGAGAGATCTGCTGTTAGTCTGATGGGCTTCCCTTTGTGGGTAACCCGACCTTTCTCTCTGGCTGCCCTTAAGATTTTTTCGTTCATTTCAACTTTGGTGAATCTGGCAATTATGTGTCTTGGAGTTGCTCTTGAGGAGTATCTTTGTGGCGTTCTCTGTATTTCCTGAATTTGAATGTTGGCCTGCCCTACTAGGTTGGGGAAGTTCTCCCGGATGATATCCTGAAGAGTGTTTTCCAACTTGGTTCCATTTTCCCCCTCACTTTCAGGCACCCCAATCAGACGTAGATTTGGTCTTTTTACATAATCCCATAGTTCTTGCAGGCTTTGTTCATTCCTTTTTCTTCTTTTTTCTTTAGATTCTCTTCTCGCTTCATTTCATTCATTTGATCCTCAATCATTGATACTCTTCCTTCCAGTTGATCGAGTCAGTTACTGAAACTTGTGCATTTGTCACATATTTCTCGTGTCATGGTTTTCATCTCTGTCAGTTCGTTTATGGCCTTCTCTGCATTAATTATTCTAGTTATCAATTCTTCCACTCTTTTCAAGATTTTTAGTTTCTTTGTGCTGGGTACATAATTCCTCCTTTAGCTCTGAGAAGTTTGATGGACTGAAGCCTGCTTCTCTCATCTCATCAAAGTCATTCTCTGTCCAGCTTTGGTCCGTTGCTGGCGATGAGCTGCGCTCCTTTGCAGGGGGAGATGCGCTCCTATTTTTTGAATTTCCAGCTTTTTTGCCCTGCTTTTTCCCCATCTTTGTGGTTTTATCTGCCTCTGGTCTTTGATGATGGTGACGTACTGATGGGGTTTTGGTGTAGGTGTCCTTCCTGTTTGTTAGTTTTCCTTCTAACAGTCAGGACCCTCAGCTGTAGGTCTGTTGGAGATTGCTTGAGGTCCACTCCAGACCGAGTTTGCCTGGGTATCAGCAGCAGAGTCTGCAGAAGATAGAATATTGCTGAACAGTGAGTATACCTGTCTGATTCTTGCTTTGGAAGCTTCCTCTCAGGGGTGTACTCCACCGTGTGAGGTGTGGGGTGTCGGTCTGCCCCTAGTGGGGGATGTCTCCCAGTTAGGCTACTCAGGGGTCAGGGACCCACTTGAGCAGGCAGTCTGTCCCTTCTCAGATCTCAACCTCCGTGTTGGGAGATCCACTGCTCTCTTCAAAGCTGTCAGACAGAGTTGTTTGCGTCTGCAGAGGTTTCTGCTGCTTTTTTGTTGTTGTTGTTTAGCTGTGCCCTGTCCCCAGAGGTGGAGTCTACAGAGACAGGCAGGCCTCCTTGAGCTGCTGTGAGCTCCACCCAGTTGAAGCTTCCCAGCGGCTTTGTTTACCTACTTAAGCCTCAGCAATGGCAGGTGCCCCTGCCCCAGCCTCGCTGCTGCCTTGCCGTTAGATCGCAGACTGCTGTGCTAGCAATGAGGGAGGCTCCGTGGGCATGGGACCCTCCCGGCCAGGTGTGGGATATAATCTCCTGGTGTGCCCGTTTGCTAAGACCCTTGGTAAAGCGCAGTATTCGGGTGGGAGTTACCCGATTTTCCGGGTGTTGTGTGTCTCAGTTCCCCTGGCTAGGAAAAGGGATTCCCTTCCCCCTTGCACTTCCCAGATGAGGCGATGCCTCGCCCTGCTTCAGCTCTCACTGGTCGGGCTGCAGCAACTGACCAGCACCAATTGTCCAGCACTCCCCAGTGAGATGAACCCAGTACCTCAGTTGAAAATGCAGAAATTACCTGTCTTCTGTGTCACTTGCGCTGGGAGCTGGAGACTGGAGCTGTTCCTATTTGGCCATCTTGCTCTGCCCACCCAAATTTTCTAGTGACAAATATTTCTCAGCTTTTGCTTGTCTAAAAATCTTTATGTTTTTCTTTATTCTTAAAGGCTCTATTAAAGGATATTCCTGCTGGATATGGCTAGGTCGTGAGTGTTTTTCATTTAGTACGTTATAGATATCTTTTGACTCACAGGATTTCTGAGCTGAGATCACGCCACTGCACTCTGGCCTGGGCGACAGAGTGAGACCCTGTCTCAAAACAAAACAAAAAAGAGCAACAAGAAAAGTTTTTTGTTCATCATCACTTATTATCAACATTTTAATTATGATGGGCTCTGGAATGTTTGTGTCTTCATGTGTATATGTTTATCTGTGTTGGGATTTGTTGAGCTTCTTGAATCTGTGCATTTACAGTTTTCATCAAATTTACAAAAAAATTTTCCATTATTCAAGTATTTCCCCATAACTAAAATTACACGTGATATGGTTTGACTGTGTCCCCACCCAAATCTCATCTTGATTTGTAGTTTTCACAATCCTCATGTGTCGCAGGAGGGAGCCAGTGAGAGATAATTGAATCATGGGGATGGTTTCTCCCATACTGTTCTCATGGCAATGAATAAGTCTCACAAGATCTGATGATTTTATAAGGGGAAACCCCTTTCATCTGGTTCTCATTCTGTCTTGCTTTATGCTATGTAAGAAGTGCCTTTTGCCTTCCACCATGATTTGAGGCCTCCCCAGCCAGGTGGAACTGTGAGTCCATTAAACCAATTTTTCTTTATAAATCACCCAGTCTCAGGTATGGTTTTATCAGCAGTGTGAAAATAGACTGATACAACACATATGTTAGATTAGCTTGGTACAGGTCACTAATGCACCATTCTTTTTATTTTGTACTGTTTTATTAGGGATCACAAACATGCAGAGTTCATTGCCAAACATCCTGAGACAGTTGTTCATATATTTTGTCCAATGCTCCAGTTGTTTGTGGTGGGAAGGTAAATCTGGGTCCTGTTACCCCATCAAGGCTGAATGCAAAAATATATTTTTCTTTTGATTTGCTGGATTATGTCTCAGAAAGCCACTGTTCCCTACACCTATTTTCCCAAAGATTGACCTACGTTTCACAGCCTGCGCAGGGCTTTATCCTTCACTTTTATGATTCAATTCCTTAGAGCAGAAACCTAAACAAGAACTGAGACCACATCAAGCTAGTGAAATACATAATAATAAAACATTGAGACATGCTTATGGTCAAAGAGGTATTTAATAAACATAAAGATGTGCTATATCTTGATTGTCCAATAACCAAACTCTTTACCAAAAAGAGTGCTTCCTTATAGTCATGTAGTATTTTATGAGTACTCACTAGGCACTTAGAGAGAAAAATAAATTAAACAAGAAATGGTTCTGGACCATGTTTGACTGTGTAAAAGTTGGAACATCAATGAAGTCATATCTAAAGATGACAACAGTCACATTAAACAACATATTAATATTATGTGCCAGAAAAAAGGGTAATAATGTATGTTCCTTACAGATAGTAATGACCTTAAATGTGTTTATTTCAATCGGCATTTGAAAACCTGTTATGAATCCCCCATGTCCTCAAGGTAATTGGTATATAGACCCTTTAGTGTCTGTCAACATCCTATTTTTCCTTGACTTTTCTTTTGACCTGCCTGCCCTATCATTCATCCCCTGCCACTTAGAAGGTCCATCCTCTACCTCGTCACTTGATCAGCACCTACACGATTTTTATGACCCAACTCTTCTGGGAGGCTTTTCTTGGTTCATTCAAATATCGTTTCTTTCTTTCTCCTTAGTGCTGCTTCCTCAGTTAGCACTTCATCATTGTGCATTCTGGTAATTCTAAACCTGTATCACCATTAGTTTATGAAGGTGGGAAAATTTTCTTATTCATATTTTTATCTTCAGATTACAATGTCGTCGTTGATGCATTTGAGTCAGATAATAAAAATTTGTCAGGAAAACCAATGAATGAGGGAATTCATATGAAACTACTTATTAAAGAGACCTGGAATTTCATTTTTGGAATAAAACTAGAAGGAATTTTAGACCTGTAAATTTGTACAAGAAATAACAGAATCAAGTATTGTCCTGGAAACCTTGCATATTTTTAGAAAGAGGTTTATGGAACCAAAAAAAAAAAAAAGTTTGTGAAGAAGGGACTAGGGTAGGGAGCATTTACTTCTGTCTTTTGACTTCACGGGAATTTACTAGGCTGACTTATTGAAGGTATCTGCTTTTCAAGAGTCAGTTGTGTGAAGGGACTCTTTGTAAATGACATGTACTTTAAAAAACTTCTCCCTTGTCATAGCAGAAACAAAAGATCAAGCAGAGGAGTCCATGTGTAGGCAAATTATGAAAGAAGTTATAGTAAAGCAATTCTTTTGAAATTGTAATATTTCAGGACACTTATTATGCATGTCATGATTCAGTAGAAGACATTCATACATTTAAAAATATTAGTTTTATTTAATTATTACACATTGTACTCATAAATCATATCACTTTATTCTCCATAAATATATATATATAGCTATAATCCATCAACTTACAATCAAATAAATATATAAATAAAAAATAAAAATAATGGCTTTAAAAATATAATGGTTTTTAAAAATTTTAGTCATATTCCTAGGCATTTTTTCTGTAAGCTGCCCACAGATCAAAGGATAAAATTTTTGTGCAGAAGACTAATAAAAGATATTATCCTCAGGAAACAAAGAAAGACTCAAAATTCAAAACAAATCTTTATGTACCCATCCACCCTAATGTCTATATTAGGACTCAGCAGGTCAAACAAAAAGGCACAGTACCAGACAAATGGAAAATTAACAAGCATCAAACAAACATTTGTAATAAATGCATTGACAGAAAGTAATTTTTCAGGAGGAAAGAGGAGGATGTGAAGAGATTTTGCCTTGGTCAAATGGAAGAACAGATTTTACCTTGGTCAAATGGAAGAACAGATTTTACCTTGGTCAAATGGAAGAACAGATTTTACCTTGGTCAAATGGAAGAACTTAGGCGTGTATCAGTGGTTTGCATACATAGGAATGAGACTTGCATTCTACATCTTTTACACTAAGCCATTCATATATTTCTTAAAATATAAAAAGGGAAATCCACAATAATGAAATTACTATGTATTAATAGTTAATTTGACAAACACTACAAGCCCTGAAGTCTATAAAACTTTATTAGAAAGAATTTTTAAAATATCTTAATATAGCTTTCCACCATATTCAGATTTTTACTCTGTTTCAATTCTAAGGGCTATTTCATATTAAGTGTAAAGAGCAATGTAGGTTGCTGTAAAATATTAATTTAAAAATATGATAGAAAAATTAAGGCATTCATTCCAACCACCTCAATATTGTGACTAACATGTCAAGTTTTGTTTACATTTTCTAATGTTTACAAATAAGAAAATCAGCTACATTAAACTTGCATATATATAATCACAGAAATGGAACACAGCAGCACACAATTTTGTATTAAAAGCACTAGGGAATGTTGATATTCGTTTACCATGAACTGTTATGCTTTTCACATGTTGTGACATCATATCTTCTTAGAACTAGGTACAATTTTCACATAGAGTGAAGAAGCAGATGTGTTTTGTCCTGAATGAAAGAATTAGACAGTGTTACTTCTATTCATCAAATATGACTGGAGTTTTCTTATGGTGAGTTTGTTAGTCTTAGGGCAACAGAGAAAACAGCTATGAGTGAAGGAAAACGCTATGCTAAGGATGGGAGGCTGACCTGTTATGAAATAGGAAGTAGCTCATAGGAGTAATATACCCAATAACTAGCTTGCATACCCTTGAGCAAATGACCCCCTTGGATCTTCAGTTTCTTTGTGCAAAACGTATGCAATGAGAGCCCTTTAATGATAATATAGCTACAGTACAAAACATAATTTCTGTACATGAAAGATAAGAAATACAGTACAATTCTCAAGTATGATTGAAAGGTACTCTAAGGGTTGCTTATCTTTTCATAAGAGAATGCAGCATAATAGGCATAAGGCACTGGGTTATGGGGGATTCCAAGATAAATAAGACAGACACTTTCTTCCTAAGAAGAAACTTCTTGAGAATAACAAGCATTTATTAAATACTTCTTTTATTCCAGGCACTGGACTACATTACTTCACTTCATTAGGTCCTTACTGCAACCTGGTGCTTGAAGTGCTATCATTACAAGGATGAGGAAATAATTCAGAAAGGCCAATTGAGATGGTTATGGTCATGCCTTATACCACTGGCAGGTATAAGCAGTGACTCCAGACCCTGAGTGCTTCTCCATTGCAGCCCTGCGTCTTTTTTTCAGGTGTTGGTACACTTCAAGGCAAAAAGTGCTAAGTACTAAGGCTCCTCCACCAAAATGCTCAGAAATCCATGAGAAAGGAAGGGAGACTTCCTCGTTTCAACATCATGTGAATTAGAACTGTAACATGGGCAACAGTTTGCCAAAATACTCCCATGTCAAAATGGCAAGGTCAAAGTCGCTGTATCAATGTGCGATGTGTCTGGCATCATGGGTCAAGGAAGAAAATTTGATCCACTAGACAGGAAGAGATAATTCTTGGAAGAACAGGGTTGAGTGTATAATTGACAAGAAGTTTGGGGACTTGATACAAAATCCTAGCTGTGGTTATTGACCCCTAAATCTTAGCTCTCACAGAGGAATAGTTCTAAATCTCACTTAATGAAGGAGTGAAAGCTGTTTGACATTTTCTGGTTAGCCAGGACTGTACCTCTTTGTACTTTTCGATGTTTTTACCTCTCCTTAGCATGCCCTTCCTCTTTTGGGCAATTAATGAGTAACTATTACACATTAATTTGTATATTAATTCTGCCTGTCCAATACAAATAGGGCTTGCTCCGTGGAGCTCTCCCTAAGCTCTTTTCCTCTCCCAGAATTCCTTCTCTAAATAACCATAATCCTTACATTAAAAACAATTATTTTAGACTTTCAGATAAGTTGCAAGGACATTTACAGAGAATCCCTGTATGTCCACTTTTCTTAAACCCTCTCCCCAATAATCCCCCATAAAAGTTAACAGTTAAATCTATTAAAGCTTAAGTACTAACCTGTGCATGTCACAGGTTTGAATTCTGAAGAAAAGAAACCTAGAAGACAAGTCTGTGCCTTGTGCCTGGTAAGTAGCAAAATGATTTTGCTGTCAGTTTAAAAATCCTGCTTTAAATTACTCAGATTTCAATATTCTAGTTTCTTTTCAGTTTGTAATTACCATTGGGATTCTATCATCAACATTTTAGCCAATTACGCTACTGAATGCTGTTTTTAAAAAAACAATTACAGATGGAAACCCACTTTGCAAATCTCCTTTGTAAAAATAAAATAATTTTTAATGTTGGTTTGCTGGTCAATCAGACGAATAATTAAAGCAATGGAGTTTTGGGTTCGTTTCTTATTTAGCAGTGGTCAGTTACACACAAGAAAACTGGCAGGAGAGACTGCAGTACTTTCCATTTTGTGAAGGTTGCCAAGAAAAGTCCATTTATTTCCAGAACAACCTTGAAAATGTTCCTCTAATTTTCAGCAGACATGGTTTTGCTGAAAAATTTTTTGCTTTTAATTAGGTTCTTTTATTTAAATGTCTTGTCTAATTATTTTCTTTTTAGAGATTACAGTCTTTTTAATAGAGTCTTTTTAATAAATCTCAGTTCCTATCATAAATCAGCATATGCCAAGTGGAGTCACTCAATTCTATAAAGGATCTGACTCAGCAGGAACAATAAAAGTATGATCCACTTGTCATCTGGAATGCGCGCTGAAAACTTTATCATCCACATCTCTACAAGTTTTCTTCTAGATGCTCATTGTTCCTTTAGATCCAAAAATTTTATTCAAAAGGATCAAAAAGGGGAAGTAAACAAGACAAACCTCATAAAAGAGAAGTATATAGTAGGCATGAAGCATCTGGGTGATGTAGGAGTTGGCAAAGTTCATAGACGACCATGTTTAATCATGTCTTGTTGAAAGTTGTGTGCGTGCGTGTGTGTGCATGCACGTTGTGCATGAGGTCATGCAAATGCTTCAATTTCATGAATTTATGAGTTCTCAGTCATAAGGCTAGTGGGCCTCTATGAGAATGCCATTCATTGATTACCAAAATATAGCCTAAACAGGGGTGTCCAATCTTTTAGCTTCTCTGAACCATGTCAGAAGAAGAATTGTCTTGGGCCACACATAAAATACACTAAGACTAACAATAGCTTATGAGCTAAGAAAAATAATAATTGCAAAAAACCTCAAAATGTTTTAAGAAAGTTTATGAAATGTTTGTGTTGGGCTGCATTTAAAGCTGTCTTGGGCCACGTGAGGCCCGTGGACTGTGGGTTAGACAGGCTTCATAGAACCATCCTTGAGGCAATATGGGTATTGTTTCAGCAAACCCATTACTGACCAATTGAGCATTTTGGATTTTAACGGTAATCTTCTTTCCTGAAACTTGTTTATTTATTTATTTATTAGAGTCAGCATCTCGCTCTCTCACCCAGGCTGGAATGCAGGAGCTCCGTCTCTGCTCACTGAACCCCCCACCTCCTGTGTTCAAGCAATTCTCAAGCCTCAGCCTCCCGAATAGCTGTGATTACAGGTGCCCACCACCATGCCTGCTAATTTTTGTACTTTTTGTAGAGACAGGATTTTACCATGTTGGCCAGGTTGGTCTTGAACTCCTGACCTCAAGTGATCCACCCACCTCGGCCTCCCAAAGTATTAGGATTACAGGTGTGAGCCACCATGCCTGGCCCATGAAACTTTTAAATATTACTTATGTACCACTCTACACATCCAATTTAATAATCCGAATGACCATAGGTAATTGAATGCTCCTTGAACAATGAGCATCATTTTTTATGTGTTGTGATAGTGTCATAGATGCTTCCAGCCACTTAATCCCTGTGGTGTGAAGGTAACATTTCAGATTGAGGTTTCCAGTAATAGTATAAGAAAATCTTAAATGAATACCCAAAGCATTATTTATTTTTTCTTAGAAGCCAAACTGAATTTGTGGAAGAAAAATAAGTCAGCGTTTAATGGATGGAACAGAGAGTGGAAACATCTGACAGAACAGTAGGAAACTTTGTTCTGTTTTGAATGCCTCACCACTACTCATACCATCTGTCATGCATTTCTCATGAAATAAACAATTTTCAGAATTTTTTTTGTCCAGGGAAGAGACATTTTGTATTTTATTGATTTATTTATCCTATGTAGACTTAAGGTAATGACATTTAAGAAAATAACTTTGGAACAAGATACTTTTATCAAAACAGGTAGTACTTGTTTTATTTGAAAGCCTTTCTCAAGGACATAAGATGGGGATACACATTATAATACATAGATTGAATGGCAAATGTGGGGGGTGGCTTGGAAAGAGAGGAAGTGATGCCAAGAGCAAATACTGAATTTCCTGCCGTTTTTATTTCCTGAAATCAGAGTGGCTGAGAAAGGGCTGGCTGAGAGAAAGAGCTGGGGGAAGGGAAAGGAAGGATGACTCTTCTCCAGGGCGGGGTGGGGAGGGGGGTCTCCTTCGTAAAATTTTTGAACTGTCGCCACAATCTGGCAATATTTTTATGCCAGAGGAAAGATGACACTCTCCTCATTATTTACAGTTTTCATCAGATGTCTCAGTTGATTATACAAGTTTCTTCCGATCATTCCATGTGTGAAAATTAGCTTTTCTTAAATAGTTAATAGTCCAGGGTGTTTCCCATAACTGTCCAGTAACACCCTTGACGTTGAACACTAGTGGCTTCATATGTTTTCAACATTCTGTTTCTAAGATTTTGTGTGTGTGTGTGTAATAACTTTCACCTTCAGTTTTCAACCTCTTGTTACTTCTATCCTACAAGTGCTATTTTTCCCATCGCAAGGAGAGGAATGTTGTAATATTAGGTCTTGAATGGAGTCTCAGCTTCAATGCAGTTCTGTGTTCTTGGGCAACTTCCTCAATCTCCTGTTTCTTCAATTGTCTATCTGTCCTCGTGGGTGTGGTGAAGGTTGAATGAGATAATATATTTATAGCATCTGGTTCATATTAGGAAATAAATGTTTATTCCCTCCCCACACTGTTTCCTCATTGTTCCTATTATTGAGTTCATCTTTCCTGTCCTGGCTTTCATCCCTGCGTCTCTCCTCTCCCCCTGTGTTCATGGCACCGCTTCGTCCTTCTATGGATGGGACAACAACATCTAACAAGACAGAGGGGCTGTGGGCTGAGGTGACTCCCCCTACATTATGCTACGTGCAAAACAATTTTAAGGCTTCACAATTTGTATTTCATAAACCAATAAAAAGCACTGGGCGTTAAACTACCAGAGCTAGTCTGGCCTTTGCTCATGGTTTTGAAATCAGATTTATCCTTCATCTACATACCTCACTATCTTCTGAGGTCCAGCCATATTTTGTTGCTTTCTTCCTTCAAGTCCCACACCCTTGTCATATCTTTATTTGTAATCTCATTATCCTTTTGCTTTCTATTAACATTTTCCCTCCCTTTAGACTCTCCTCAAATTGGCTAACCATTTGAAATTAACAGTGATTTCTTCTGGTTAAATACGATGGCCTTTCATCTCTAAATTTTATCTACCTGTACTGGTGTGGATGAGAATTACCAGGATTAACACTACTCTGTTTTGTGGTGGCATCTGTGTCTTCATACCTCTCATCCCAGCTCTGCATTCCCATACATGGCTCAGCTTCAAATTACGGTGTCTCTTTACCTAAAACACCTTTTGTAACCATTTATTTTCCCTTTTTCTAGGCACTAAAAAAACTCAAACTCCACCCATTTTCCATTTTATTCACAATGACATCTTCTTCTTAGAACCTCCTGTAAATCCTTCTAGTCTTTCCCTCCCCTCATTTACCTTATATTAGAAACTATACTTAAATATTAAAATGCCATTTTCATTACTATTACCTTGTTCAGAAACTTGCCTCTCAATTGCCAGTTTCTTAAGGTTAGTACTGAAACCAAGTTTCAAGGCTTCACTGCTAGTAATGCCCTATGATTTGCTTCTTCTTTATTTTCCTCTGAATACTCTTTTCCAGAAAGGCTTCTAGGTATGTAGAAGAGAATCCTGTAATGGACACATTACTTTGGCTTTTCCTTGGCCAGTGGTAACAGGTAGGGAAGCACATACAGAATTATTAGAAACCGTAGAGGAGAAAGTGGAGAAAACAACTTTGTCTGTGGCTCTGTGTGCTAATTTACATCAAGACAACAATGTACTCACTAGCTTTTCTCAAAATCAGAGAATTGTTCAGGGCTATTTAAAACCATTAAGATTGTTAGCTATTGCTTCATACAAATAAGCCGCTGGCCAAATAACAATAACATAACTTTCTAGCTCAGCTTTTTTTTTTTTTTTTTTTTTTTGAGATAGAGTCTCACTCTGTCTCCTAGGCTGGAGTGCAGGGATGTGATCTCAGCTCACTGCAACCTCCACCTGCTGGGTTCAGGTGATTCTCCTGCCTCAGCCTCCCAAGTAGCTAGGATTACAGGCGCCTGCCACCACACCTAGCTAATTTTTGTATTTTTAGTAGAGATGGGGTTTCACCATGTTGGCCAGGCCGGTCTTGAACTCCTGACCTCAAGTGATCTGCCTGCCTCGGCCTCCTAAAGTGCTGGGATTACAGGCATGAGCCACCACACCCGGCTGTAGCTCTGCTTTTTAACAGCACTAAAACCGAGTATTCAAAGCAAATGTTTCTCACGAGCCCTTTTCCAAGAACCAGTCTAATGGCTTTCACGCTGTTAATTGTGTTTATTACAAGGGATGGTAACTTAGTACTCACATTCCTAGTAGATGCAAATACTTACGCTGACATTTCCATTGGTTTGGCATGATCCCCATAGTTTCTGCATGAGAACGAGGCTTTCTGGCCCATTTTCAGCTAGCATTCCCAAGTATTCAGAAGGGCTTCTTCTCTCTCACCTTCATTTCACATTCTCTCTAAATCCTTTCCTTCCAATATTCATTGAGGCACCAAATTGATGCCTTTTTCACATTATATTTGCACTGTGAAGCCAGGTTGGTCTCCCTGCCACTAGTCCTCAAGACTTTAATCTATGCTACCTGTCACAGCGAGCTTAGATTTCCTAGAGCAGAGCTGGAAGTCCTTCCCACTACAAAACTTGATTGCTCCTCATTCTGGAGACCATGAGTGGTGGCAGTCAGGGTCCTGCACTTGTCCAGCATCGCGACCCCAAATGCAAACAAAACTTACACTTTACATGTATTGTGTCTTCCCCTGACCCTTTTTCAAGAGGATCCTTCCACCCTACTTCCCATTCTCAGTTTCTTAAACTTACTTATCCTTTAGAAACAACCCAGACAAAAATTCTACCTCCTCCATACGGCCTTCCCAGGATTCCTTTAAAAATGGGCTCTTATGACTTTGAATTACAATTTTTGTTACCTGTATTGTAGATAGAAGATTCTTTAAGGCTGTAGCTCTATCAGGTGAGCTGACACTTTATCTTGCATTTATAATTATTTTCTGATTGCTTCAAGAGTCTCCATCAATTAAAACCTTGCCTTATTATCTATAGTTCTTCTTTCATTCTTTCCTGATATGTTAATCAGGACATACTGGCATATCTTTTAAAAATGCTTATGAGAGAGTGATATGTTGGGTTCACCTTGGCCAGTTAAGATGTAGGATTTAGAAAATAGGGCAAGGCAGGTGAGCAACATATAATGATTGAATAGACGCATGAATATACAAACAATATATATGTTTTCTTTCTTTTTAATTCATTCTCCACACTGTAGCCAGAATGATGTTCCACCTGCTTATGTTGCTTCCCTGCTCAAGCCCTTTAAAGTCTTGCCATTGCTTTTAGGATGCACAAACCCTTAAGATGCCTCGTTATGATCTGGTTCCTATTTACCTTGGTAGCTTCCACTCCACTCCATGCCACTAATCTTGTCACATTGGACTTCTGTCTCTCTGACGAGTCCTTACCCTCTCTGGGCTTTTCTAAATGTTGTTACCTCTGTGTGACATAATCTTCCTGCCCCTCTGCCACCCTCATTCTCCAGCAAATTCCAACTCATCCTTTGGATCTCAGCTTAGACATAACTTCCTCTGGGAAGCTACCTCTGACTATCCAGGACTCAAACAACTGCCCTTCCAAGATTCCCTGATAGTTCATGCATTGCTCCAGCATGGGTCTGTGTTATTATTGCCCAGTTAGCAGCCTGACTCCCTCACTCGGCTATCTTTGTGAGGGCAGGGCTGTGCCTGTCCCATATACCCCTTACATCCCAACATAGCCTAGGTTGGAAAGATTTAATTTAATTTATTTATTTTTTAAAACTATGTGTAGCAAGATTTAATTTTATACAAATCAGTGAATATATCTCTTTTCTACCCTCATCTATATATATCATTATGAATATGTATATATGAATACATATTAAATATGGATAAATATAAATATATGTTACATATATTAAAAGTAATGGTGAAACAGCAATTACTTTTGCATGAACCACATATAATATATTTCTTAAGATGATAGGTCTGGTGAGTGACAGGGTGGGTACTCCCGATGTAGGAGGTTGTCTAAATGTGTCTTAGAGTAAATATTTTGGAACACTTATATGCTGTCTTAGGACTTCTATCTTTGATAAACCTTCACTTCTGATCTGTGTAAAATGTCTTTCTGATTCCTTTCTGATTTCCTCCTTTAGGATTATTTTTAACACTACTCTTTTCCAGATATAGTTCCTCACTCTAATAGAATAGAGCTTTATTCTTTGGATACAGTACATCCATCTTGCACATTATCCTAAGCAAATCTTGCTTTCAATTTTGTTTTGATTTAAAATAATGGAAGTAATGTTTTCAAATTATCTACTCTGTCTTTTATTTTTGCCGTTTTGCCGCTGTTGTTGTCATTTTACTTCTGCAAGCTCTCTGTAGTCTGGCGCCTATTAGGAGGTCTTGGCAATCATTCACTTCCTCATAATTTGGAAAACTGTGGAAACTGGACCACCGTTACCATAGCTCATTCTGTGTTGGTGTTCTCTGTGAATCTGTGAAAAAAAGGTTTTTCCATCACTAATAGATATAAACTAAAATAAAAGTAACACGAAGTATTCCAAAATACAAATGATTTATTCGTTGGCAATTTTCAATATTTTTTATCCATCTTCTGGCCCACTAGCAAAGTAACTTGAGGAAATCAGATGTCTTCATTCCTTATTTTTCAGATGCTGGACGGCACCTTTAAGAAATCATGCAACAAGTATTCAGTGCTTGGTAGAAGCACACAGATCCAGGAGTCCAACCCACATATTAAAATGATGCCGAGGCTAAACCTGTTCCACATTCTTTACCTTACTCCTTGTCCAACTTACTACTTTGTCAACCACCAGCAACAACTGTTCCCACCCCTGCCCCTCCTCAGTGGACTTGCATCTCTGGCTTTTTGCCCTTCACTTCTTCCACAGGCTCATGATGTATCTCCTGCCTTCTGGTTTGGTAAACTAGAAAGGACAGACTAATTACTTGATCTGTCCTTCTGAGCTAAGGACCTTTTCTTGTAAGATTCATTCTGGGTTCTGTTGCCTCCCTGGTTCTGACTCCAGAGGGACAGATGTTGGCTGTTATCTTGAACCTAGAATCTGGAAATGCTTCAATTTTTGCCAATGTCACAATTCTACAATTGAAAACATACAATTGTTGAACCCACCCTACTTCATAGGAGAGATGATTCTTGATATGGTTTGGCTGTGTCACCACCAAATCTTGACTTAAATTGTATCTCCCAGCTATTCTCAAGTGTTGTGGGAGGGACCCAGGGGGAGGTAATTAATTCATGGGGGCCGATCTTTCCCATGCTATTATCGTGACAGTGGATAAGTCTCACCGGATCTGAAGGGTTTCCGCTTTTGCTTCTCTCATTCTTCACTTGCCGCCATCATGGAAGAAGTGCCTTTGGCCTCCCGCCATGATTCTGAGGCCTCCCCAGCTATGTGGAACTGTAAGTCCAATGAAACCTCTTTTTGTTCCCATTTGTGGGTATGTCTTTATCAGCAGCATGAAAATGAACCAATACATTCCCCCCTCAAGTTTTTGCTGCAATTGAAAAACTTTATGATCTTCTAGACCAGTCCTTGATCTTATCATGTTCTCTTTTGGTAATAAATAGTTTGTAATGCTTCTTTTATGATTCTGAAATAAAAATGATGGATAATATTATCTACCTACACATCACTTCAAAAAAATCAATATAATGCACAAACTAGTATAAAGAGAAATAAGAAAAGTAATTTATAATAGATTAGTATGGATTTCATTATATAACTGTTCAATAATGAGTATTCCAGAGGAATAAGAATATTGTCAGGTGATTGCACCTATGCACCAAACCAACTTGTGACAGCTACAGAGGCAGATGGTTAGAGGTGGAAATTTTTTAATTTTTATTTTTAATTGACACATAATACAATGGGATGTTTTGATACAAGAATTGTTTTTTATTTTGAGACAAAAATTGCATAAGTAGTGTTGCTGTCAGAATATGATTTTCAAAAAAGGTGGTAAAATCAAAACAAAACAAATACAACTTTCTCCTTGGGAAATGCAATGTTGTTATATAAAATGAAATTAGCTTCCAGGCTCAAATCACATAAACAGGTGTTGTTTGTTTGTTTTTGTTTTTGTTTTTGATACAGAGTCTCACTGTGTCGCCAGGCTGGAGTGCAGTGGCACCATCTCAGCTCACTGCAACTTCCACCTCCCAGGTTGAAGTGATTCTTCTGCCTCAGCCTCCGCGGTAGCTGGGATTACAGGTACCTGCCACCATGCCTGGCTAATTTTTGTATTTTTAATAGAGACGGGGTTTCACCATGTTGGCCAGGATAGTCTTGATCTCTTGACCTCAAGTGATCTGCCCACCTCGGCCTACCAAAGTACTGGGATTACAGGCATGAGCCACTGCTCCTGGTCCCACATAAACAAGTTTTTAACTTATACATATATCTTGTGGGGCAATGAAAAGTTATGTGGGATACAAGGCAATTCTTTATTGTCTGGAACTGTCTCATGTATTGCAGGACTTCTGGCATTCCTGGAACCTGCCAAAGATCTAGACAAAGCCAGTAGCTTCTTTTTCATGGCGACAACCAAAACATGTGCTCTTCCCCATTTTAAAACTGCCACCAAGGGGATGATAGAGCTGTCATTGAGAACCACTGTTGAAATTACCCACCGCCTACCCAGGAATGTGGACAAGAAGAAAGAAGTGGTAGAAAAGGTGGTGGGTATGAATATGTACCTTCTATGTTGCAATGTCCATGAAATAATTTTATGTATTTTTTTTAACTTCATCTCCAAAATCAACCCTTGAGGTAGGCAGGCTAGGGAAGTTAAATAACTTACTCAAAGTCATACAGCTAAGAAGTATGAGCTGATTGGAGCTTGAGTCCTTCATAGCTAATAGCATTCTTGGCTCTCTGGCTTTACAGAAAATGAGGAAATGGTTAATACTGTACAAAAGGTGGAGAGGCCCCTTGGTGGAAATTTCAAGGGAGTTCCCAGCTGAGCCAGGCCAGATGCATGAAAGCCCAGGCCAGGCAGAAAGTGTCAATCATGCTATTCACAAGCGCAGCTGAGGGAGGTCCTGTCCACTGCTTTGCAGTAGAGTCTAAAACTTGGCCTGAGACCCAGCCCTGCAACAATGCCACTCTCTGTAGAATCGTCTTTCTTTAAAAAAAATCTTCATTGTTTTCTCCCTTATAATAGAAATGATAGATGTTCATTGTGAAATGTTCCTACTCAATCTAGAAATATATAAAGCAAGAATGAAAGTTCTGTACTCCCATCACTCAAAGATAATTGCTGTGTACATCCTTTTGGGTTTTTTTCCTCAGTGTATAAAAATACTGATTGTAAAAATGAGATCATACTTTAAATAACGTTTTTTTAACTTGCTGTTTTTATTTAGCAATATATTATGGCTTTTTAATCCTTGTCAATATACAAAAAACTTTCTCTCTCCTAATTTTAGTGATCACATAATTTAGAATTGTATGTCTACTTTTACCCTAGGTCCATAAGGAAACTTCTCCCAGGGGAAAAAGACACAAAAAATACTTTTTTTTTTTTTTTTTTTACTTTTTGCTGTCACAAACAATGCCATAATGGGCATGACTGGGCATATATCTTTGGATAAAGACACACATACCTCTGTAGTATAAATTCCTAGAAACAGAACTGCCAAATTGCTATCTGAAAGGCCCTACCAATCTACAGTTCTATCAAAGGCACTTAAAAATGTCAATTCCTTACACCTGAGCAAACTAACAATTCTATTTTTCCAATTGGTTTTGGGGAAATAATCCATGCTAATTTACTTTATTTTATTTTATTTTTGGGGGGGCAGAGTCTCACTCCCATCACCCAGGCTGGAGTGCAGTGGTGTGATCTCGGCTCACTGCAAGCTCTGCTCTCTGAGTTCATGCCATTCTCCTGCCTCAGCCTCCTGAGTAGCTGGGACTACAGGTGCCCACCACCACGCCTGGCCAATTTTTTTGTATTTTTAGTAGAGACGGGGTTTCACCATGTTATCCAGGGTGGTCTTGATCTCCTGACTTCATGAACCACCCGCCTCAGCCTCCCAGAGTGCTGGGATTATAGGCATGAGCCACAGTGCCCGGCTGCTATTTTATTTTTAAAGTACATCAAAAAAATTATCTTCTGAAATAACACCCTTTGAACATTTTTCCATTGGAACATTTTACTACATATGTGTCCTGTGATGAGTGGTGCCCTACAAAAGATATGCCCACTGGGAACCTGTGAATATGACTTCCTTGCAAAAAGTGTCTTTGCAGATGTAAAGTTAAAGATCTCTAGATGAGATCATACTCGATTATAATGGGCCCTAAATCCAATGACGAATGTCATTATAAGAGAAAATGAGAGAGGACACAAATAGGTGACATGACGACAAAGGCAGAGATTGGAGAGATGCATCTGCAAATCAAGGAATGCGAAGATTGACCAGCAACCATCAAAAGCTAGGAGAGGTGCTTGATCACTCAGGCGACCTACAGAATGGGAGAAAAATTTGCAATCTATCCATTTGACAAAGGGCTAATCTCCAGAAGCCAGAAGCTACAAAGAACTTAAACAAATTTATGAGAAAAATAAATAAATAAAAAAGTGGGCAAAGGATATGAACAGACATTTTTCAAAAGAAAACATTTATGCAACCAACAAACATAGGAAAAAAAACTCATCATCACTGGTCATTAGAGAAATGCAAATCAAAACCACAATGAGATACCATCTCATGCCAGTTAGAATGGCGATCATTAAAAAGTCAGAAAACAACAGGTCCTGGAGAGGATGTGGAGAAATATGAACACTTTTACACTGTTGGTGGGACTGTAAACTAGTTCAACCATTGTGGAAGACAGTGTGGCGATTCCTCAAGGATCTAGAACCAGAAATACCATTTGGCCCAGCAATCTTATTACTGGGTATATACTCAAAGGTTTATAAGTCATGCTGCTATAAAGACACATGCACATGTATGTCTATTGTGGCACTATTCACAACAGCAAAGACTTGGAACCAACCCAAATGCCCATCAATGATAGACTGGGTAAAGAAAATGTGGCACAGATACACCATGGAAAACTATGCAGCCATAAAAAAGGATGAGCTCATGTCCTTTCCAGGAACATGGATGAAGCTGGAAACCTCATCCTCATCATCATCCTCAGCAAACTAACACAGGAACAGAAAACCAAACACCACATGTTCTCACTCATAAGTGGGAGTGGAACAATGAGAACACATGGACACAGGGAGAGGAACACCCCACACCAGGGCCTATCAGGGGGTAGGACACTGGGGAGGGATAGCATTAGGAGAAATACCTAATATAGATGATGGGTTGATGGGTGCAGTAAACCACTATGGCATGTGTATACCTCTGTAACAAACCTGCACATTCTGCACATGTACCCAAGAACTTAAAGTACAATTAGAAAAAAAAAGAAAAAGCTAGGAGAGGTGCATGGCCTTGATTCTCCTCAGAGCCTCTAGGAGGAACCACCCCTGCCAGCACCTTGACTTTGAACTCTGACCTCCAGAATTATGAAAGAATAAAATTGTGATTTTTAAAAAGATTTTATTGCGGAGGTTCCCAGATGGCCGAATAGGAACAGTTCCAGTCTACAGCTCCCACCGTGAGCGATGTAGAGGATGGGGGATTTCTGCATTTCCAACTGAGGTACCAGGTTCATCTCACTGGGGTTTGTGGGACAGTGGGTGCAGCCCATGGAGTGTGAGCTGAAGCAGAGCAGGCAGTGCAAGGGGTCAGGGAATTCCCTTTCCTAGCCAAGGGAAGCTGTGACAGACAGTACCTAGAAAATTGGGACACTCCCACCCTAATACTGTGCTTTTCCAATGGTCTTAGCAAACAGCCACCAGGAGATTATATCTTGCACCTGGCTCAGAGAGTCACCCATGCCCACAGAGCCTCAATCACTGCTAGCACAGCAGTCTGAGAACAAACTGCAAGGTGACAGTGAGGCTGGGGGAGGGGTGTCTGCCATTGCTGAGGCTTGAGTAGGTAAACAAAGCAGCCAGGAAGCTCGAACTGGTTGGAGCCCACCGCAGCTCAAGGAGGCCTGCCTGCCTCTGTAGACTCCACCTCTGGGAGCAGGGCATAGCTGAGTAAAAGGCAGCAGAAACTTCTGCAGTCTTAAACATCCCTGTCTGATAGCCTTGAAGAGAGTAGTGGTTCTCCCAGCATGGAATTTGAGATCTAAGAATGGACAGACTGCCTCATCAAGTGGATCCCTGACCCCCGAGTAGCATAACTGGGAGATACCTCCCAGTAGCAGCTGACTGACACCTCATACAGCTGGGTGCCCCTCTGAGACGAAGCTTCCAGAGGAAGGATCAGGCAGCAACATTTGCCGTTCTGCAATGTTTGCCATTCTGCAGCCTCCTCTGGTGATACCCAGACAAGCAGGGTCTGGAGTGGACCCTCAGCAGACTCCAACAGACCTGCAGCTGAGGGTCCTGACTGTTAGAAGGAAAACTAACTAACAGAAAGTGCATTCACACCAAAACCCCATCTGTATGTCACCATCATCAAAGACCAAAAGTTGATAAAACAACAAAGATGGGGAGAAACCAGAGCAGAAAAGCTGAATATTCTAAAAATCAGACTGCCTCTTCTCCTCCAAAGGAGGCTCCTCACCAGTAATGGAAAAAAAGCTGAATGGAGAACAACTTTGACGAGTTGAGAGAAGAAGGCTTCAGATGATTGGTAATAAGACTTCTCCGAGCTAAAGGAGGATGTTCAAACCCATCACAAAGAAGCTAAAAACCTTGAAAAAAGATTAGATGAATGGCTAACTAGAATAAATAGCTCAGAAAAGACCTTAAATGAACTGATGGAGCTGAAAACCATGGCACGAGAACTTCATGAAACATGTACATGCTTCAGTAGCCAATTCGATCAAGTGGAAGAAAGGGTATCAGTGATTGAAGATCAAATGAATGAAATGAAGTGAGAAGAGAAGTTTAGAGAAAAAAGAGTAAAAAGAAATGAACAAAGCCTCCAAGAAATATGGGACTATGTGAAAACACCAAATCTACATCTGATTGGTGTACCTGAAAGTGATGGGGAGAATGGAACCAAGTTGGAAAACACTCTTCAGGATATTATCCAGGAAAACTTCCCCGACCTAGCAAGGAGGCCAACATTGAAATTCAGGAAATACAGAGAATGCCACAAAGATACTCCTGAGGAAGAGCAACTCCAAGACACATAATTGTCAGATTCACCAAAGTTGAAATGAAGGAAAAGATGTTAAGGGCAGCCAGAGAGAAAGGTCAGATTACCCACAAAGGGAAGCCCATCAGACTAACAGCGGATCTCTCAGCAAAAACTCTACAAGCCAAAAGAGAGTGGGGGCCAATATTCAACATTCTTAAAGAAAAGAATTTTCAACCCAGAATTTCATATCCAGCCAAACTAAGCATCATAAGGGCAGGAGAAATAAAATCCTTTACAGACAAACAAATGCTGAGATATTTTGTCATCACCAGGCCTGCCTTATAAGAGCTCCTGAAGGAAGCACTAAACATGGAAAGGAACAACTGATACCAGCCACTGCAAAAACATGCCAAATGGTAAAGACCATTGATGCTATGAAGAAACCGCATCAACTAATGAGCAAAATAACCAGCTAACATCATAATGACAGGATCAAATTCACACATAACAATATTAACCTTAAATGCAAATGGGCTAAATGCTCCAATTAAAAAACACAGACTGGCAAATTGGATAGTGTCAAGACCCATCAGTGTGCTGTATTCAGGTGCTATATGCACCCAATACAGGAGCATCCAGATTCATAAATCAAGTCCTTAGAGACCTAAAAAGAGACTTAGACTCTCACACAATGATAATGGGAGACTTTAACACCCCACTGTCAATATTACAGAGATCAAAGAGAAAGAAAGTTAACAAGGATATCCAGGACTTGAACTCAGCTCTGCATCAAGCAGACCTAGTAGACATCTACAGAACTCTCCACCCTAAATCAAAAGAATATACATTCTTCTCAGCACCACATTGCACTTGGTCCAGAATTGACCACATAGTTGGAAGTAAAGTACTCCTCAGCAAATGTAAAAGGACAGAAATCACAACAAACTGTCTCTCAGACCACAGTGCAATCAAATTAGAACTCAGGATTAAGAAACTCACTCAAAACCACACAACTACTTGGAAACTGAATCCTGAATGACTACTGGGTACATAATGAAATGAAGTCAGAAATAAAGATGTTCTTTGAAACCAATGAGAACAAAGGCACAACATACCAGAATCTCTGGCCCACATTTAAAGCAGTGTGCAGAGGGAATTTCTAGCACCCAATGCCCATAAGAGAAAGCAGGAAAGATCTAAAATCGACACCCTAACATCACAATTAAAAGAACTAGAGAAGCAAGAGCAAACACATTCAAAAGCTAGCAGAAGGCAAGAAATAACTAAGATCAGAGCAGAACTGAAGACATAAAAAAACTGAGCAAACTATCACAAGGACAGAAAACCAAACACTGCATGTTCTCACTCATAGGTGGGAATTGAACAATGAGAACACTTGGACACAGGTTGGGGAACATCACACACTGTAGTGGGGTGGGGGTGGGGGGAGGGATAGCATTATGAGATATACCTAATATAAATGACAAGTTAATGGGTGCAGCACATCAACATGGCACATGTATACATATGTAACAAACCTGCACGTTGTGCCTGTGTACCATAGAACTTGAAGTATAATAAAAATAAATAAAAATAAAATAAAATTTTATTATTATACATTAAGTTCTGGGATATAAATGCAGAGCTTGCAGGTTTGTAACATAGGTATATATAAGCCATGGTGGTTTGCTGTTCCCATCAACTCATCATCTAGGTTTTAAGCCCTGCATGGTTAGGTGTTTGTCCTAATGCTCTCCCTCCCCTTTCCCCCCACACCCCAAAAGGCGCGTGTGTGTGGTTCCCCTCCCCGTGTCCATGTGTTCTCGTTGTTCAACTGCCACTTATGAGTGAGAACATGTGGTATTTGGTTTTCTGGTCCTATGTGTGTTTGCTGAGAGTGATGGTTTCCAGCTTCATCCATGTCCCTGCAAATGGCATGAACTCATTCTTTTTATAGCTGCACAGTATTCTATGGTGTATATGTGCCACATTTTCTTTATCCAGTCTATCATTGATGGGCATTTGGGTTGGTTCCAAGTTTTTGCTATTGTGAATAGTGCTGCAGTAACCATACATGTGCATGTGTCTTTATAGTAGAATGATTTAAAATCTTCGGGTATATACCCAGTAATAGGATTGCTGGGCCAAATGGTATTTCTGGTTCTAGATCCTTGAGGAATCGCCACACGGTCTTCCACAATGTTTGAACTAATTTACACTCCCTCCAACAGTGTAAAAGCGTTCCTATTTCTCCACATCCTCTCCAGCATCTGTTGTTTCCTGACTTTGTAATGATCGCCATTCTAACTGGCGAGAGATGGTATCTCATTGTGGTTTTGATTTGCATTTCTATGTTGAATAGGAGTGGTGAGAGATGGCATCCTTGTCTTGTGCCCATTTTCAAAGGGAATGCTTCCAGGTTTTGCCCATTCAGTATGATATTGGCTGTGGGTTTGTCATAACTAGCTCTTATTATATTGAGATACATTACATCAATACCTAGTTTATCGAGAGTTTTTAGCATGAAGGGCTGTTGAATTTTGTCGAAGGCCTTTTCTGCATCTATTGGGATAATCATGTGGTTTTTGTCTTTGGTTCTGTTTATGTGATAGATTACGTTTATTAATTTGCATATGTTGAACCAGCCTTGCATCCCAGGGATGAAGCCAACTTGATCATGGTGGATAAGCTTTCTGATGTGCTGCTGGATTCAGTTTGCCAGTATTTTATTGAGGATTTTGGCATTGATGTTCATCAGGGATATTGGCCTAAAATTCTCTTTTTTGTTGTGTCTCTACCAGGCTTTGGTATCAGAATGATGCTGGCCTCATAAAATGAGTTAGGGAGAACTCTCTCTTTTTCTATTGATTGGGATAGTTACAGAAGGAATGATACTCTTTTTACCTCTGGTAGATTTCAGCTGTGAATCCGTCTGGTCCTTGACTTTTTTGGTTGGTAGGCTATTAACTATTGCCTCAATTTCAGAATAGAACTGTTATTGGTCTATTCAGAGATTCAACTTCTTCCTAGTTTAGTCTTGGAAGGGTGTATGTTTCCAGGAATATATCCATTTCTTCTAGATTTTCTAGTTTATTTGCATAGAGGTGTTTATAGTATTCTCTTATGGTAGTTTGTATTTTTGTGAGATCGGTGGTGATATCCCCTTTATCATATTTTATTGTGTCTATTTGATTCTTCTCTCTCTTCTTCCTTATTTGTCTTGCTAGTGGTGTATTTTGTTGATCTTTTCAAAAAACCAGCTCCAGATTCATTGATTTTTTGAAGGGTATTTTGTGTCTCTATCTCCTTCAGTTCTGCTCTTATCTTAGTTATTTCTTGCCTTCTGCTAGTTTTTCAATGTGTTTGCTCTTGCTTCTCTAGTTCTTTTAATTGTGATGTTAGGGTGTCGATTTTAGATCTTTCCTGCTTTCTCTTGTGGGCATTGAGTGCTATAAATTTCCCTCTACACACTGCTTTAAATGTGTCCCAGAGATTCTGGTATGTTGTGCCTTTGTTCTCATTAGTTTCAAAGAACATCTTTATTTCTGCCTTCATTTCGTTTTGTACCCAGTAGTCATTCAGGAGCAGGTTGTCCAGTTTCCAAGTAGCTGTGTGGTTTTGAGTGAGTTTCTTAATCCTGGGTTCTATCTTGATTGCACTGTGATGTGAGGGACAGTTTGTTGTGATTTCTGTTCCTTTACATTTGCTGAGGAGTGTTTTACTAGCAATTACATAGTCAATTTTAGAATAAGTGTGATGTGCTGCTGAGAGAAATGTATATTCTGTTGATTTGGGTTGTAGAGTTCTGTAGATGTCTATTAGGTCCACTTGGGCCAGAGCTGAGTTCAAGTCCTGGATATCCTTGCTATCCTTCTGTCTCTTTCATCTGTCTAATATTGACAGTCGGGTGTTAAAGTCTTCCATTATTATTATGTAGGAGAATAAGTCTCTGTAGGTCTCTAGGGACTTGCTTTATGAATCTGGATGCTCCTGCATTTGGATGCATATATATATATATAGGATAGTTAGCTCTTCTTGGTGAATTGATCCCTTTAGCATTACGTAGTGGCCTTGTCTCTTTTGATCTTTGTTGGTTTAAAGTCTGTTTTCTCAGAGACTAGGATCGCAACTCCATTTTTTGCTTTCCATTTGCTTGGTAAATATTTCTCCATCCCTTTATTTTGAACCCATGTGCATCTTTGCAAGTGAGATGTGTCTCCTGGATACAGCACATGAAATGGTCTTGACTCTTTATCCAATTTGCCATTCTGTGTCTTTTAATTGGGACATTTAGCCCATTTACATTTGAGGTTAATATTGTTATGTGTGAATTTGATCCTGTCATTTTGATGCTAGCTGGTTATTTTGCCTGTTTGTCATGCAGTTTCTTCATAGCATCGATGGTCTTTACCATTTGGCATGTTTTACAGTGGCTGGTCCCGCTCCTCCTTTCCACGTTTAGTACTTCCTTCAGGAGTTCTTGAAAGGCATGCCTGGTGGTGACAAAATCTCTATCATTTGCAGGTCTGTTAAGGATTTTATTTCTCCTTCACTTCTGAAGCTTAGTTTGGCTGTATATGAAATTCTGGGCTGAAAATTATTTTCTTTAAGAATGTTGAATATTGGCCCCCACTCTTTTCTTGCTTGTAGGGTTTCTGCTGAGAGATCTGCTGTTAGTCTGATGGGCTTCCCTTTGTGTGTAACCCGACCTTTCTCTTTGGCTGCCCTCAACATTTTTTCCTTCATTTCAACCTTGGTGAATCTGATGATTTTATTACTTGGGGTTGCTCTTCATGAGGAGTATCTTTATGGTGTTCTCTGTATTTCTTGAATTTGAATGTTGGCCTGCCTTGCTAAGTTAGGGAAGTTCTCCTGGATAATATCCTGAAGAGTGTTTTCTAACTTGGTTGCATTCTCCCCATCACTTTCTGGCACACAAATCAAACATAGTTTTGGTCTTTTTACATAGTCCCATATTTCTTGGAGGCTTTGTTCGTTTGTTTTCACTCTTTTTTCTCTAATCTTGTCTTCTCACTTTATTTCACTAATTTGATCTTGAATCACTGATATCCTTTCTTCCACTTGATTGAATTGGCTATTGAAGTTTGTGCATGTGTCATGAAGTTCTCATGCCATGGTTTTCAGCTCCATCAGGCCATTTAAGGTCTTCTCTACACAGTTTATTTTAGTTATGCATTCATCTAGCAGTTTTTCAAGGTTTTTGGCATCCTTGTGATGGGTTAGGACATGCTTCTTTAGCTTGGAGAAGTTTGTTGTTACTGACCCTCTGAAGTCTACTTCTGTCATCTCATCAGTCATTCTCTGTCCAGTTTCATTCCCTTGCTGGCAAGGAGCTGCAATCCTTTGGAGGAGAAGAGGCGCTCTGTTTTTTGGAATTCTCAGTTTTTCTGCTCTGGTTTCTCCCCATCTTTGTGGTTTTATCTACCTTTGGTCTTTAATGTTGGTGACCTACAGATAGGGTTTTAGTGTGGATGTCATTTTTGTTGATGTTGATGCTATTCCTTTCTGTTTGTTAGTTTTCCTTGTAACAGTCAGGCTTCTCAGCTGCAGGTCTGTTGTAGTTTGCTGGAAGTCCACTCCAGACCCTGTTTGCCTGGGTATCATGAGTAGAGGCTGCAGAACAGCAAATATTCCTGCCTGATTCTTCCTCTGGAAGCTTTGTCCCAGAAGGGCATCTGCCTGTTTGAGGTGTCTGTCAGTCCCTATTGGGAGATGTCTCTCAGTCAGGTACACGGGGATCAGGGACCTGCTTGAGGAGGCAGTCTGTCTGTTCTCGGAGCTCAAACACCATGTTGAGAGAACCACTGCTCTCTTCAGAGCTGTCAGACAGAGATGTTTAAGTCTGCAGAAGCTGTCTGCTGCATGTTGTTCTACCATGCCCTGCCCCGAGAGGCGGAATCTATAGAGGCAGTAGGCCTTGCTGAGCTGTGGTGTGCTCTGCCTAGTTTGTGCTTCCCAGTCTCTTTTTTTACACTGTGAGCTACTCCAGCCTCAGCAATGGTGGACGCCCCTCCCTGCCCCTGTCAAGCTGCAGCATTGCAGGTCGATCTCAGACTGCTGAGCTAGCAGTGAGCAAGGCTCCATGGGCATGGGACACACTGAGCCAGGCATGGGACCCACCAAACCAGGCATGGGCAGGTATGTCCTGGTCTACTGGTTGCTAAGACTGTGGGAAAAGCACAGGCTTTGGTCAGGAGTGTAGTGTTTCTCCAGGTACGGTCTCTCATCGCTTCCCTTGGCTAGGAAAGGGAAATCCACCAACCCCTTGCCCTTCCCGGGTGAGGTGACACCCCACCCTGCTTCAGCTCACCCTCCATAGGGCTGTACCCACTGTCCAACCAGTCTCAGTGAGATGAACCAGATACCTAGTTGGAAATGCAGAAATCACCCATCTTCTGCATCGATCTTGCTGGGATCTGCAGACCAGAGTTTTTCTTATTAGGACATCTTGGAGAGAGACTCTTGATTTGCATTTCTCTAATGACCAGGGACGGTGAGCTGTTTTTCATGTGTTTGTTGGCCACATAAATATCTTCTTTTGAGGAGTGTCTGTTCATATTCTTCACCCATGTTTTGATGGGTTTGTTTGTATTTCTTTCTTTTTTTTTTTTTTTTAATTTGTTTAAGTTCTTAGTAGATTCTGGATATTAACCCTTTATCAGATGGATAGATTGCAAACATTTTCTCCCTTTCTGTAGGTTGCCTGTTCACTCTAATGATAGTTTATTTTGCTCTGAAGAAGCTCTTTAGTACAATTAGATCCCATTTGTCAATTTTGGCTTTTGTTGCCATTGCTTTTGGTGTTTTAGTCATGAGGTCTTTACCCATGTCTATGTCCTGAATGGTATTGTCTAAGTTTTCTCATAGGGTTTTTATGGTTTCAGGTTTTACATTTAAGTCTTTAATCCATCTTGTGTTAATTTTTGTATAAGGTATAAGGAAGGATTTCAGTTTCAGTTTTCTGCATATGGCTAGCCAGTTTTCCCAACATCATTTATTAAATAGGGAATCCTTTCCCCATTGCTTGTTTTTGTCAGGTTTGTCAAAGATCACATGGTTGGAGATGTGTAGTGTTATTTCTGAGGCCTCTGTTCTGTTCCATTGATCTATATATCTGTTTTGGTACCAGCACCATACTGTTTTGGTTACTGTAGGCTTGTAGTATATTTTGAAGTCAGGTATCATGATGCCTCCAGCTTTGTTCTTTTTGCTTAGGATTGGCTGGGCTATACAGGTTCTTTTTTGATTCCACATGAAATTTAAAGTAGTTTTTTTCTAGTTCTGTGAAGAAAGTCAATGGTAGTTTGATGGGGATAGCATTGAATCTATAAATTACTTTGGGCAGTGTGGCCATTTTCAAGATATTGATTCTTCCTATCCATGAGCACGGAATGTTTTTCCATTTGTTTGTGTCCTTTCTTATTTCCTTGAGCAGTGGTTTGTGGTTCTCCTTGAAGTGGGGGTCCTTCACATCCCTTGTAAGTTGTATTCCTAGGTATTTTATTTTCTTTGTAGCAATTGTGAATGGGAGTTCACTCAAGATTTGACTCTCTGTTGTGCTGTCTTTTTAAGCCATCCAGTTTGTGGTAATTTGTTATTGCATCCTAGGAAACATCTCTGTAAGCATTTTTCTGTTCCTATGTACCTGAGTGGTGTGTATATACTTTAACACCAGTAGGATAATTGTCCACATGCTACTTTGCATATTGCTTTTTAAATTTAACAATATAGCCATGTTAATTAGGACAGCACATAATCCTTTTATTCACAGATGTAGACGAAAATGTTTTTAATGACATAGAACTTGCATGCCATAAAATTCACCACTTTAAGTATATAATGCAGTGGATTTTAGTGTATTTGCAAGGTTGTGCAACCATCATCTATCTAATTCCAGAATATTTTCATCGGCCCAAAAAGAAACTCTGTACCTATTAAGTCATTCTCCATTTCTCTCCTCCACCAGCCTCTGGCTTCCATAAGTCTTAGCGTCTGTCTTTATGGATTTGCCTATTGTGGACATTTCATATAAATATCATCATGTAATATATGGTCTTTTGTGTCTGGCTTCTTTCACTTAGCATAATATCTCCATGGTCCAAATAAGTTTTCACTTGTGTAAGTCTTTCATTCCTTTCCATTATTAAATAATGTTACATTGTATGGATATACCAGGTTTGTTCATACATTCATCAATTGATGAATACTTTGATTGTTTCCCACTTTGTGGCTATAATGTATAATGCTGCTATGAACACACATGTCCAAGTTTTTGAGTGGACTTACATTTTTAATTCTTTGGGGGTACATATCTAAAAATGGAATTGCTGGGTCATATAGCTATTCTAGGTTTAAGTTTTTGAACCTACTCTCCACAGCAACTGCACCATTTTACCATCCCACCAGCAGTGAATGAGGATTCCAATTTCTCCACATCCTTGCTAACACTTGTTATTTTCCTGGTTTTAAATAAATTATAGGCATCCTAGTGGATATGAACGGGCATCTCATCATGGCTTTGATTTACATTTCCCTAATGATTAATGATTTCGGGCACATAGTCACATTTGATGCTTCCAAATATTCTATTGTTTGTATGTGCCATGCTTTATTCCATAATTTGTTTAAGCAGTTCCCCACTGATAGGCCTGTAGAATGTTCTAAAATCTTTTATCATATAAGTAGTTTTGCAGTGTATCTATTTAGTCTGCTCAATGAAGAAATTTCCTTTGGGTAAACTCCTAAGATTAAGATTGCTAGTGCAAAAGCATGCTCATTTTACCTTTGACATATGCCAAACAATCTTCCTGAATAGTAGGGTTTATTTTCTGGTGATGCCTGTTTCTCTCAATGCTGGTTAACAATGTTACAACTAAGCAACTTTGAACCTGGGTGTTCAAGAAATGTCATATTTCCATATTTACTTAAAATCAACTTAAATTAGACTTAGTGGTCTAATCTGTTGATGTGGGGAAGAGGATTACATTATAGCCCTAAATGGGGATTTCCTTAAAGCCTGTCCCCCCACCTCATGCTACAATGTCTCTCCAAGTCCCTGGGGTTCTTAAAACGGTGCCAATAGAGCAGAGAGCACCCTCTCTCCTTCTGTCCACAAGGCTACCACAGAGATGTTTGTTCTCCAAAGTCTCATGGTCCTTTTGATTGATTCTGACAATTCTGCTGCTGTTTCCATGCTACACTTGAGGATCTTTTAAAAAATGAACCTAGGGCTGGGGTCTTTACTTCCTAGTGTGCTGCCCCAGCGGGGCTTAAGTCCCTGCTGCCCTCATGACTCTTGCGGGGCTTAAGTCCCTGCTGCCCTCATGACTCTTTGAACCTCAGCTTTCTTCATTTTCTCTATAAATCAATTCTGTCTCTCTCTCTTCCTATGTTTCTATCTGCCTCTATTTCTCTTTGCATCATCTCTCTACCTCTTTATGAAGCCAGACATAATCTCCGTAATAAGTTTAGTTGCATACAAATGACAGGAAAAGTTAGGCAGATTTTGCTTTACCAAACCTGGTAAAATCCATGAGATAACAAAACAGGGAGACTGGAATTGGGGTAGAACATACTTACAGGGAGAACAAACACACATTAATTGTTCTAATTATTTTGCTTCATTACGTTTGTCAATCTTTGTCAGCTTTGCTAATCTGTCATACATACACAACATGTAACTTTATCTTTACTCGTTTTCTATCGAGTTGTTTATTGTTCTCTGTATTGATTATACATATTTTAATCTTTGTGAATCTTATAAATATTGGATTGTATTTTGTTTTGTTTCAGTTTCTATATATTTTATTTAGTGATATTGGTCGACTTTTCCTATGTTTATTATTCATTTTTGAATCTATTATGTTAGTGGCCTTTTCCTATTCTTTGCCCATTTCCTAATGAGTATTTCACTTTTTCTTATTATGAGGTGCCCTTTATAACAAAGATATTCAACCCCTCAAAGGCATCACAAATATTTTCTCCCAATTTGTTATTTGCTGGCCAGGTTTTCTATGGCTTTTAAGTTTCTAATTTTATGTAATCAATTGTCAATATTTTCCTTTATGGTTTTGGACTTTTTATGGAGGGTCACAGTATGCCTTTTTTACCCTTAGAAATCGTCTCCCAAGTTTTGTTTCTGTGCTATCCTCCTTTATTCTTTGTATTCTTTATTTGCATATTCAAAATATGCAAATATTTTGTCTGGATTGTTTGTGTGTGTGCGTTTGTGTGCTGTGTGAGGAAAGACTGTTAATTTTTTTTTCTATTTTGGTTATCAAATTTTCCAAAACTATTTATTGATCAATTCGCCAGTTTTCTGCCGATTTGAATTTTTGCCTTTTTCCTCTATTACGTTTTCAAATTACTGTTACTCGTGTTTTAATTCTATGTACATATTAATCCTATGTATTTCCTTTATTTCTAGCCATCTTACTGAACTGTGATGTTAATAAATCAACTATTTCTCTTGGTTTTCTGTATATGAGAATAATAGATAGCATCATCTAAGAAAGACAGTTTTAACCCTCAAGTAAATATCAATGAAAATTTACTGTTTTCTATATTGGTTTTACATATTTATTGTTAAATATATAATAAATGTTTTCTAATTTTTGTTATTGTTGGGAATAGAGTAGACACGTGAGTGAGTGTGAGTCTGTCTGTCATAATGCATAACTAGAACCTTGTTAACAGTATTAAATAACGAAGACACATGTTTTCAGTGTTTCTGCTGAGCCTCTTCTTCACCTTTTAAAACATCTTTGGTTCCTAGTGAATACACAGTTAAAATATTTACGAGAAGTGTCAAGTTGGCCTCCCCCAATTTTTAGCAATTTATACCCCTACAAGAGTTTGCAAGAATGTCTATTCCTTACACTCATGTTGTGAAAGGTCGTAATGTGTCCATTTATCTGTCATGAAAATGATTTTTCAAAGAGTAAATCAAATCACCCCAGTAATAATTTGACATATTTCTCTCCCATTACTTGGTTTTACTATCCTTGTGCTCCAACTGTGGGCTCAAATTCTTTGCTATGTGTTGCCATTTTCTCCACTCAGCTCACAGCCTCCTATCTAGCCTCCATCTTGACTCTAACCTAGCCATTCCTCTTTTTTGTTTGCTTCACTAACTCAACCTTTCTTACAGAAGATGGAATTGGCCTAGTCAGTCAGATTCTGGCCCAGTGGAGAAGACTGTGTCAAGGATTGGGTTCTTGAGGGACCAGAGGTGTAACTAAGTCAAAGTCTCTAGGTTGAACCACAGAAGATAACCTGTACAAACAATAGGAAGACCATATGCAAACATAGGATCCAAGCTTAAAAACCCAAACATAGCCAACTCACTCCTGAGACTGTCAGCTCCTCTCCGACTTGGAGCCATAACAAGTCTAGAGCTGGTATAGTTTTTTTGCTCTCCCAAGTCTCCTGGGACCGAGGTTCTCTGTGGCTTTCCATTTGACCATGCTAAGAGCAAACTTGTCCTCAAGAACAAGATGGAATTTCAGTCATACTTTCATGTTCTAAACAGCAGGCTAGAGGAAGGGAAAAAGAGGAGGCAAAGAGTCTGTGACAATTGCCTCTGATAGAAGGTTACTGGATGCTGGTACAGGACACTTTCACGTAAATTCCTTTGGTTGGAACTTAGTGACATGGCCATACCAAGTTATAAGGGAGGTTGAAAGTGTAGGTTTTGTTCCAGGTGGCTGTCTGCTTTGCTAGAAATTCTATTAATTTGCAAGAAGGGGAGAATAGATATTGAGAGGTAATTAGCAATTATTGCCACAAGGACCTACTAAATTAGGAAATGAATTAGGCTTCACAGTTTAACAGAGAAAGACAGGTATATGGATGAAAAAATGAAGTAAATTTCTATATTATGGCTGTGGTTGAGTGAAGTATACAATAGGGGGCTGGAGTACAAAGGAAGAATTGATCAATTCTACTGCTAAAGAAAAAGATCTGGAAGTTTCGTAGAAGAAAAGACATTTCAACTAAGTCTTGAACATTGAGTACATTGCCAGGTGCTCTGTAAGGAAAAATATTTGAGGTTGTAGGAGCAGCATAGGCATACAGGAATAAAATATGATGGTGCCTTCAAAAATATGGAAGCATCTCCGTCTGGGTGGTAAGTGCAAGGGAAGTGAGTAGCACACTAGTAAATGGACCAGTAGGCAGAGACCAGAAATGAACAGCCATGTGTGCCCTACTTAAGAGTCTGGACTTTGATCTCTAGGTAATAGACATCAGACTTGAATACTAGAATTACAAGATTAGATCTGATATTTCTTTTGAAGAATAATTTGAAAGGTCTATAACTGGATAAAAGCCAGCGGCAGGAGGAAGTGTTCAGGTAGTCTCTTAGATTTTTAGCATGGAGGTCTACATTAATGAGATATCAGTCAGAGTTTTCCACAGAAACAGAAGTTGTAGGACTCTGGGTCCTGGCAAGTTGGAGGTATGTAGGATAGGCCTGCAGGCTGGAACTCTCAGGCAGGAGCTGCTGCTGCTGTCTTGAAACTGAATTTCTTCTTCTTCAAGGAGGACTGTTTTGCTCTTATGACTTTGCAACTGATTGGATGAAACCCATTCAGATTATCAAAGATAATTACTTGAAGTCAACTGATTGTAGATGTTAACCACATCTATAAAATACTTTCACAGCAAAACCTTGATTAGTGTTTATGTGAATAACTGGGTATTACAGACTATCCAAACTGACACATGAAACTGATCATCACAGATGGTGACACTACTAACTCTACAGAGAATACTGGAAACACAAACTTAGTAGCTAATGAGAGAAAATAATGTTGTTGGCCGGGCTCGGTGGCCCAGTGCCTATAATCCCAGCACTTTGGGACACCGAGACAGGCGAATCACTTGAGGCCAGGAGTTCGAAACCAGCCTGGTCAACATGGAGAAACCCCAGTTGGCTGATGAAAGGTTTTTCCTAGTGGCAATTTGGCTGGCAGCTGCCAGGGCTGGGCTGGAGCACACTGAGGGTGGGGGAGGGGAGGAATTAATCCCACCCAAAGATGCAGGGATGAAGTGAAAATGAAAAAAATGAGAAAGGGTCTAATTATAATGTCTCAACTTAATTAAGAAACCATAGTAGCAGAGAGATGAATTATCATGCTACTGCCATGGCAATCACTTCCAATGTCTTCAGCTACTAAAGAGGACTTTTTTTCAGACCCGATTTCTCCATTTGGCTAAACTTAAATTAAAACTCTGTGTGTATGTGTGTGTGTGTGTGTGTGTGTGTGTAGACATATATATATATAACATATATATAATTGTAGTCTAATTGACCCCAATTAGCGTATCTTGGATGTTCTGTTTATCTCTGAATCACTCTTTGTAATCAGGCAGACATGAGATTTTATTGGTCAGGTCTAAACTTAAAACTCTGTGTGTGTGTGTGTGTGTGTGTGTGTGTGTGTGTGTGTGTGTCTGTGGACATATATATAATTGTAGTCAGTAATACAATTTAATTGTACAATTACTTTTACTTCATGGCAACTAGATTTAAATTTGTTACAGGATTTTTTGTGACTGTAATTGTGTTAATTTTGACTATACTTTTCATAATTTGCATGGAAAGGGCATTTTAAAATGGATGCTCAATTGTCTATAATATCTTATATCCACAAGAATTTACAGTGCTTTTTTTTAAAAAAAAAAAATAAGTAAACAATAAAAGAACATTTAACCTTTCAATCTTCACATATCCTCATGAGGGAAGCATCAGTATTTCCACTTACAGATGAAGAAACTGAGGCTCAGACATAAATGATTATGTTTCCTAATCCTCACTATGGTGTTAATATCTGGGTTCAACATCTGGGCAGCAACACCAGAAAGCCCCTCTGCTGTGCTTCAGGATCACTCTTATCACTGCATAAAGGTGAGAATGGCTTCCTTCTACACCCAGTCTATTCCCTGGTTGGGCTATTTATGCATCTGAGCGATTGTTAATGGTGCACCAAGAGGAGGCAGGCAATTACTTTTTCACCAACTATCAATAGTAGATAATCACATTAAGAATGACACAGAGTTTCATTAAAATGATAACCACTCACTTTTAAAAGAGTAAAATAGAACATCAGATTCCTAACGACTTGGCTGTTTACATGTCTTTGTGGTACCTAAGTCTGAGTCTAAGCAACTTTGTCTTCATATTTGATTTAAAAGAGGAAATCCTTCTCACTCCCTTACAGCTTTCTGTTTTATGCTAAAGACCAAGAAAAGTCAAATGAAGTAAAGATTATGACTAAATAGGATAAATAAAAATGGAAAAACTCTGTGTCAGACATGAAAACTTAAGAAGAGCTATGATATTCCCACATTGTTACTCCTCTTACACTTCCCAGGGTATGCTACATTTTTGCAAAAAGTCAGGAGGTTTAGAAACCACACAGAGAAACATTCCTTGGAAAGGGGAACTCTTCAATCGTCTGAGATTACAGATCTTTGAATTGGAATGGTATGCAGTTGAGTTTTCCATTCACGGTTCCAGGAAAAAATGGGATATTTTTCCTATTAAGAATACTGTTATTTAGTTATTTTGAAGTATACAGTACATACATGCTTTTTTATAAAACCACTAGATTTCATAAGTAGCACACATTCAAGTATTCCAAAATCTCTCCACTGCTTTCAAATCAGATCTGGAGCTTGACTATAGAAAAAAATTTCATTTCAAGTACAGAACAGAGCTGAAGTATCTATCATATGGCTCATAAAATACTTAAATTTTATTATTTATTTCTTGAGAATGACTCAGCCATTCATATTTATTATACTAAAATGCTGTACAACTACTGCCAATAAATATTGGAAGAGCTTAACAATCCAGACACAATGTGGTAATTATTCTGTCTTTACAAAACTTTTCATAAGTCTTGAGAAAAAAGGAGCATTGCTTTGAAACTGAAAAATAATCTTAACTATGTAAAATATAATTAAAGCACTGCAGTTTAAGTCAATTTTCCTTTCCGTTTTGCCCAACTACATGTGAAGTAAACTATATATATATATATATATATATATATAGAGAGAGAGAGAGAGAGAGAGAGAGAGAAAGTTACTTAAAATCTCTAAACCCCAGTTTCTTTTCCTATAAAATATGGAAAATAGAAACAGCCCAACCAAAAGCATAGGACTGTTTCAACTGCTAATTGAAAATACCCAAATCAAAATGGCAAAAGGAAAGAAAAAGAATGCATTGACTCCTGTAGATGAAAGTCCAGGAGTAGCTTGGCATCACTGTGGATGGATCCTGGTTCAAACAATGTCATTAGAACTGAGTCAGTCTCTATGCCTTGGCCCTGCTTTTCTCTGTTAGACCAAAGTCTTTGGCAGGCTCTCCTCGTGGGGCAAGACGGCCTCCAATAACTCCAGGCTTATATCCAACTGGCTTCAGAAAGAGGTCTGTTTCTCAACTGTTACAATGGTAGTCCAATAATTGATTGGCAATGACCCCAATTAGCATGACTCGGATGTTGTGTTTATCTCTGAATCACTCTTTGTAATCAGGCAGACTTGAGATTTGATTGGTCAGGTCTAGGCCATATGCCTATCCTATAATTTGTGTGGAGAGCCAGCCCCAGCCAAACAGTGGGTATTTGAGAGTAGATGAAGAATAGTAGCTCCCCATAGAAAATCTAGGTGCCATTATGACACACAGAATATATTAGATATAAAATATTATTATGCATACAATATTTAGTCATGATAATCAAATAAGATAAAATATGTATGTAAGATATCATGACTATAATGGATTATTTTTTGTTATGCCAGATGTTATTTAATTAAAATATGTCTAAAAACAGTTTATGTTTTCAGTAATGCCACTAGGCATTTTATAACTTGAAACATCTGAGTTAAACATCTCTTAGGAATCTCCATTTCATTTTGCCAAGTTCTCCTCTGTAGTCTTGGTGGCAAACTCTCATGGTGCTGACTGCAGAAGAAAAGACCACTAAGTATTATCTTCAGCAAAAGAGTTTGAATTCCCCTGAAAGAATTAAGCAAACCTGTGACAAGCAAATAACAAAGCACTTTAAAAGAGTTGAAGATAGTGGTGTGATCTTATTTTGCAATTATGCAATATGTCATTCTTTGAACAAATCTGCATAGAATCAGGCATTTTGATGTTTGTATTGTACATTTGTTATTTGAGCACTTACCTGAAAATTGGCTTTCTTGAATTTCAAATGTTCTAGATACTGGCTAAATGGTCACCAGCCCTAGCTCCTATTCCTGGGCACACATAAGGTCTGGATAAACCAGCCCCTTTGCATTGGGTTGAGACCAGGTGACTCTGTTGGGTAGATGGACTATGGGCAGAGGTGATGTAAGCTGCTTCTAGATCTGGCAGTTCTTCAGTCCTGTTGTCCAATGTAACACCCTCGCAAATCACATCTCAAGGATTCATAAGATTGTAGGAACTTGAACCCCTGGGGAGGCAGGAAATCTGTCAAAAGGAACTACCAGACCCACTTGGAAATGTTACAAAAGTAAATACATTAAAAATTTTTTTTTTACTTATTATAATTTATGTTCTTGGATACATGCGCAGAATATGCTGGTTTGTGACATAGGTATACATGTGCCATGGTGGTTTGCTGCACCAGAAACCCATCATCTACATTAGGTATTTCTCCTAATGCTATCCCTCCCCTAACTCCCCACCCCCTGACAGGCCCCGATGTATGATGTTTCCCTCTCTATGTCCATGTATTCTCATTGTTCAGCTCCCACTTACGAGTGAGAATAAGAAGTGTCTGGTTTTCTGTTCCTGTGTTAGTTTGCTGAGAATGATGGTTTCCAGCTTTATCCATGTCCCTACAAAGGACATGAACTCATCCTTTTTGGCCGCATAGTATTCCATGGTATATATATGCCACATTTTCTTTTTCCAGTCTATCATTGATGGTCATTTGGGTTGGTTCAAGTCTTTGCTATTGTGAATAGTGCTGCAATAAACATATGTGTCTATGTGTCTTTATAGTAGAATGATTTGTAACCCTTTGGGTATATATCCAGTAATAGAATTGCTGGGCCAAATGCTATTTCTGGTTCTAGATCCTTGAGGAATCGCCACACTATCTTCCACAATGTTTGAACTAATTTACACTCCCTCCAACAGTGTAAAAGTGTTCCTATTTCTCCATATCCTCTCCAGCATCTGTTGTTTCCTGACTTTGTAATGATCGCCATTCTAACTGGTGAGAGATGGTATCTCATTGTGGTTTTGATTTGCGTTTATCTAATGACCATTGATGATGAGCTTTTTTTCATACGTTTGTTGGCCACATCAATGTCTTCTTTTGACAAGTGTCTGTTCATATTCTTCATCCACTTTTTGATGGGGTTGTTTGGTTTTTTATTGTAAATTGTGAAGTTCCTTGTAGATTCTGGATATTAGCACTTTGTCAGATGGATAGTTTGCAAAAAATTTCTCCCATTCTGTAGGTGGCCTGTTCACTCTGATGATAGTTTATTTTGCTGTGCAGAAGCTCGTTAGTACAATTAGATCCCATTTGTCAATTTTGGCTTGTGTTGCCATTGCTTTTGGTGCTTTAGTCATGAAGTCTTTGCCCATGTCTATGTTCTGAATGGTATTGCTTAAGGTTTTCTCATAGGGTTTTTATGGTTTCAGGTTTTACATTTAAGTCTTTAATCTATCTCGTGTTAATTTTTGTATAAGGTGTAAGGAAGGGTTTCAGTTTCAGTTTTCTGCATATGGCTAGCCAGTTTTCCCAACATCAATTATTAAATAGGGAATCCTTTCCCCATTGCTTGTTTTTGTTAGGATTGTCAAAGACCAGATGGTTGTAGATGTGTAGCGTTCTTTCTGAGACCTCTGTTCTGTTCCATTGGTCAATATATCTGTTTTGGTACCAGTACCATGCTGTTTTGGTCACTGTAGCCTTGTAATATAGGTTGAAGTTAGGTAGCATGATGCCTCCAGCTTTGTTCTTTTTGCTTGGGATTGTCTTGGCTATATGGGCTCTTTTTTGGTTCCACATGAAACTTAAAGTAGCTTTGTTCTAATTCTGTGAAGAAAGTCAATGGTAACCTGATGGGGATAACATTGAATCTATAAATTAATTTGTGCAGTATGGCCATTTTCATAATATTGATTCTTCCTATCCATGAGCATGGAATGTTTTCCATTTGTTTGTGTCCTCTCTCACTTCCTTGAGCAGTGGTTTGTGGTTCTCCTTGAAGAGGTCCTTCCCATCCCTTGTAAGTTGTATTCCTAGGTATTTTATTCTCTTTGAAGCAGTTGTGAATGGGAGTTCACTCATGATTTGGCTCTCTGTCTGTTATTGGTGTATAAGAATGCTCGTGATTTTTGCACATTGATTTTGTTTCCTGAGACTTTGCTGAAGTTGCTTATCAACTTAAGAAGATTTTGGGCTGAGACGATGGAGTTTTCTAAATAAACAATCATGTCATCTGCAAACAGAGACGATTTGACTTCCTCTCTTCCTGTTTGAATCCTCTTTATTTCTTTCTCTTGCCTGGTTTCCCTGGCCAGAACTTCCAGTACTATGTTAAATAGGAGTGGTGAGAGAGGGTATCCTAGTCTTGTGGCGGTTTTCAAAGGGAATGCTTCCAGCTTTTGCCCATTCATTACGATATTGACTGTGGGTTTGTCATAACTAGCTCTTATTACTTTGAGATACATTCCATCAATACCTAGTTTATTGAGAGTTTTTAGTATCGAGGGGTGTTGAATTTTATCGGATGCCTTTTCTGCATCTATTGAGATAATCGTATGGTTTTTCATCATTGGTTCTTTTTATGTGATGGATTATGTTTATTGATTTGCATATGTTGAACTAGCCTTGCATCCCAGTGATGTGGCCGACTTGATCTTGGCGGATAAGCTTTTTGATGTGCTACTGGATTTGGTTTGCCAGTACTTTATTGAGGATTTTCCTATTGATGTTCTTCAGGGATATTGGCCTGAAATTTTTCATTGTTGTTGTTGTGTCTCTGCCAGGTTTTGGTATCAGGATGATGCTGGCCTCATAAAATGAGTTAGGAAGGAGTCTCTCTTTTTCTATTGTTTGGAATAGTTTCGGAAGGAATGGTACCAGCTCCTCTTTGTACCTCTGGTAGATTTCGGCTGTGAATCCATCTGGTCCAGGGCTTTTTTTGGTTGGTAGCCTATTAATTACTACCTCAATTTCAGAACTTGTTATTGGTCTATCCAGGGATTAGACTTCTTCCTAGTTTAGTCTTGGGAGGGTGTATGTCTCCAGGAATTTATCCATTTCTTCTAGATTTTCTAGTTTATTTGCATAGAGTTGTTTATAGTATTCTCTGATGGTAGTTTGTATTTCTGTAGGATCAGCGGTGATATCCCCTTTATCATTTTTTATTGCGTCTATTTGATTCTTCTCTTTTCTTCTTTATTAGTCAGGCTAGTGGTGTATGTATTTCGTTAATCTTTTCACAAACCAGCTCCTGAATTCAATGATTTTTTTAAGAGTTTTCATGCCACTATCTCCTTCAGTTCTGCTCTAATCTTAGTTATTTCTTGCCTTCTGCTAGCTTTTGAATGTGTTTGCTCTTGCTTCTCTAGTTCTTTTAATTGTGATGTTAGGGTGTCGATTTTAGATCTTTCCTGCTTTCTCTTGTGGACATTTAATGCTATAAATTTCCCTCTAAACACTGCTTTGTCTGTGTCCCAGAGATTCTGGTACATGTGTGTTTGTTCTTATTGGTTTTAAGGAACGTATTTATTTATGCCTTAATTTCTTTATTTAGCCAGTAGTCATTCAGGAGCAGGTTGTTCAGTTTCCATGTAGTTGTGCAATTTTGAGTGAGTTTCTTCATCCTGAGTTCTAATTTGATTTCACTGTGGACTGAGAGACTTTGTTACGATTTCCATTCTTTTGCATTTGCTGAGGAGTGTTTTACTTCCAATTATGTGATCAATTTTAGAATAGGTCGCTAATTTTGGAGTTATGACCTGTTGAATACATTGAGCAAGTCTAGAAAGAAATAAAATTTTGCTAATAATAGCATTGCTTCATGTCTTGACAAATCTACATAAAGTACACTAACTGACAAGAGCAACAATTGATTCAAGTTCCCTTAGACCTTTGAGGAAGCTCTCCTCATCTGTTCCAACCTCAGGAAAAAAATATAGTTAAAAAATAATTAACAAGTTTGACTTCATTTTCTCATTTGTACTTACATTGCACAATTACTATGTGCCTAGTTTGCGCCAAAAGTTTACTTGCTGCCTGCAGGCTGTTAAGCACAGTATATCCAAATTAAATCCAATATCTTTCCCTATACAGTTCACAAACTTCCATTTCAATTCTATATCTCCTTGAAAGACAACACTACCCAATTTCGCCAGCCGAAAACCTAGGAATCAGCCTTAATTTCTATTTCTCTGTAAGTTGATCCTGTAGAACTTACTCTTATTACCTTCATTTTACTCCAAACCATCTGCATCTCCTCCCTGATGATTACTAAAATAGACTCATTACTTGTTCTCCTTCTTCCAGTCCTGTCCCTTAACCAACATTCACTTCGGAGCTACATTAATCTTTCTAAAATGCAAGCCCGATTATGTCAACCTCACTCTTATAATCATCCAGTATCTCCTTGTTACTCTTAGGATAGTCCAAACTCCATAGTGTAACTTACAAGACACTGTATGATCTGGCCTTTGCTTCCCTCTCTAGCTTATCTTTTGCTGTTGCTCCCAACACCTAAACTCAAACCAATCATTACCATGAAAAATCCATATGTGTCTGATCCAGCCAAGATGCCATTTGGCTAAATTCATAGGTACTAGAACTTTGAAAGTAAGTTATATCTGCCCATTTGGTGCTCCCCAGTTCTATCCCACTGCTAGGCTTGTAAACATTTATAAAGCCTGGAGAAAAAAGCCCATGTACTATGTATTTAAATATTTAAAAGTTATCAATCTAGCTAAGACTGTTAAATAAAATGTATTCTATCCTTCCATCTCACTAAATATGTTCATACCAACCTGTAAGGCCAGGCTGGAATTTTGAGTTCTTAGTTTTTAGCTACATTGGAGTGTGGCAGTAGTGTGAGGAGAGATGGTCTTAGGCAGCCTGTCCTTTGAGCACACACATGGATACTCGGCCCAAAGGTCAGTCCACTTACTGGTAAATAGCACCCCTTGGCCACTCCATAGGCCTCAGAGCACACAGACATCATGATCTGCACTTGGAAGACTAGACCCAGGCCAGAGGTCCACAGAGTCACCAAGAGAGGCCCTCACTTTAGGGACAGTGAAGTCCTGGCTTCCGGGTATTCAGAGCATGATCTATAAGAGGGCGCTGTAGGCTTTGAGTGAGAACATCCCTTTCATGCTACAGACTCCTTGCTTTAAGGGGAGAGGCATAGTTAGATGATGACCAGATTTGGGCCTGTAGAGAAGAGCCCAGAGGTCCTCTTGCCTGGATCTAACGGCAGTGTTTCTTCCTGTCTGTCTCCACCCAAGGTAACCACTATCCTGAATCATGCTGATCATTTCCTTCCTTTTTTATTTACATACTTCTATTTCATATCTATATAGTCCTAGAAGTATTACATTTAGTTTTAGTGTTTCAAAGTTTATTAAAAGGTTATCTGTATGTATCTTTGGGAATTTATTTTATACATCTGTCTATCTAGCTATCATCAATTTATTTTTTACAGAATATCGTTAATATTCATTCATATTGTGATGTGAAGCTGAAGGTCATTCATTGTGAATGCTATATAATATTTCATTGTTTGATGGTCACCAGTTATTTTATACATTCTGCTGACAACAGGCATGTAGGTTGTTCCTAGGTCTTTGCAATTTTTAAATAGTATTGCTATAAAGATCTTCATCTGCATCCCTGGTGCACACGTGCAAGAGTTCCTCTTTGGTACTTACCTAGAAGTGAGTTGCTGGGTCTTAGCTCTGGTTGGATCTCACAAGCTCTGATATGTAATGTTGTCATTATCATTCACTTCAAAATTTCCATTATGATTTCTTTACCTCATAAGTCATTTAAAGAGCATGTTTTTAAGTTTTAAATATGTGGGGAATTCATATTTTTCTTATTATCTATTAACTTAATTGAGTTAATGTCAGAAAATGTGGTCTATATTATACGCATTTTAAGATATTTTTGAGGCTTATATTTTGTCTAAATACATGATCAATACTTATAAGTGTTCTATGTGTACTTGAGAATAATGCAGTTCACATCATCTCATTGTTGGATGTAGAATTCCATCGATGTCCATTAGGTCAAGTTTTTAAATTGTGTTGTTGAGATCTTCTGTGTTCTTGCTTAGAATCAAGGGATTAACACTTCAAAAAATGAGGGAAATTCAAAGAAATTTCTCACTATTTGGTGGAGTTTTGTTTACTCCCTTTATATATTTTGAGGCTATTAGGTGCACGGTGTTTAGAATATTTATACTTTATTGATGTGAATAGATAGATAAATAGATAGAGATCTTCTCTGACTCTAATCGTGTTTTTGTCTTAAAATCCATTTTATCCGACATTAATACAGCCACACAAGTTTTCTTTTGGCTACAATTTGTCTTATTTTGTTCCATTTTATTATTTTCAACACAGATTTCATTGTTACTCCCAGTTCGTTCTCTCTTCTCAGTACCTTATGAACCCTTGCTATGTGATTTGCCTTAGCCAACAGAATATTGGTGGGATGATACAGTTTGTGGCTTTAAACATGCTTGAATGGTTGGACAAATTCTCTTGTATTCCTGACTTTTGCCATGATAAGACCCTGCCTTGGGTAGCCACTGATCCAAGGAAGATAGGAAACATTTGGAACAGACTAAGGCTGAACCTATGTTTTAGAGCAAACCCCAGTGGGCAAAATCAGCTGTACCCAAGCTGATACACAGATGCATGAGTAAGAAACTATTATTGCATGCAACTGAGATTATGTGGCTGCTACACAGCCAAAGCTGGCTGACATAACATATCCTATGCTTTAGTATGTCTCTTATAAAAGCCACATAGCTGGAATTTTTAAATTTCAATTGTTTTTGGGGTACAGGCGGTTTTGGTTACTCAAATGAGTTCTATAGTGGTGTATTCTGAGATTTTAGTGCACCCATCACCCTAATGGTGTACACTGTATCCAATATGCTGTCTCTTATCTCTCACCTTCCTCCCAACCTCCCCACCACAAGTTCCTATAGTCCTTTATATCACTCTATATGTCTTTGCATTCTCATAGATTAGCTCCCTCTTATAAGTTAGAACATAGGGTATTTGGTTTTATATTTCTGAGTTACTTCACTTAGAATAATGGCCTCCAGTTCCATCCGAGTTGTTGCAAAAGCCATTATTTCTTTCCTTTTTATGGCTGAATAGTATTCCAAGGTGTAAATGTACCACATTTTCTTTATCCACTCATTGGTTGATGAGCACTTAGGTTAATTCCATATCTTTGCAATTGCGAATTGTGCTGCCATAAACATGTGTATGCATGTATCTTTTACATATAATAACTTTTTTTCCTTTGAGTAGATACCCACTAGTGGGATTGCTGGATTGAATGGTAGATCTACTTTTAGCTCTTCAAAGAATCCCTTGAACTAATTTACATTCCACCAGCAGTGTGAAAGTGTTCCCTTTTTACCACACCCATGCCAACATCTATTGTTTCTTGACTTTTTAATTATGGCCATTCTTGCAGGAGTAAAGTGGTATCTCATTGTGGTTTTGATTTGCATTTCCCCGATGATTAGTGATGTTGAGCATTTTTTCATGTTTGTTGGCTGTTTGTATATCTTTTTTAAAATTCAATCAGAAAGTTTGATGGGTTTAATTCATTTAGATTTACTGAAATTGTTGATATTTTTATATATTTATATACACCAAAAGATTTCACTAAGGTAATTAATTACTATTTTAGTTGGAATTTCTTCTGAAGAAAACTCTGAAATAAGGATTTGGTTATAAGTTATGCATTTAGGAGGTGATCACAAGAGTAGAGGAACTGAGAAAATGAAACTAGAAAAAATGGAAACCTAAAAAATCAAATAATAAAATAAGTATTGGGGCCACCACTCCAGGTGAATGCAACTTGCTGTGGATCATCCTTTCTGATGGGGATACAAAAGGCATTGGTCAGATCAATATCTGCATGTCAAGTGTCAGAGGCTGTATTAATCTGTTTTAGGAAGATGCCACATATATGTAGCGCGGCAGTTGTGGCTAAGGCCTCCCTTGATTACATTCACAGTAGTCCACTATAATCCACCATGTTCCACCTCCATTCATCTTTTTTTTAATAGAAGCCATAATGATGAGTTAACTAGGGACATGATGGAAAACATTACCTGTGTATCCTGTAAGTCTCTGAGAGTATTGTTAATGACTGCCTGCTGCCTAATTTGTGGTATTGCTTCCAATTTGCTGTCTTGGCTGGTTGGAGAGAAAGCAGTAGTTTCATGGGCTTCCACTTGGATTTTCTTACTAGTATATCACTTATCTCACAAGTCAGAAGCCAAAAGGGGGGTTCTGCGAGGATTTAAGTCTGTCCATCTTGGTTAGACACTCAGAGACTGGGATAACACGAACAGGTTGAGTCTGTGAACCCATTGTGAGGTGGATTTGGTCCAGGATTCCATTTATTGCCTGTCTTCTGTTTTGTCCGCAGTATAACTTGGGAGCTATGAGAGTACCTTGAATCTTCTGGTATTAGAAAGAGTTTAGGTTCATTATTTCATTGTAGAGTTTCATTCCTAGGTTCTCCCTTCTAGAACTACTCCTGGTACCAACAATCTTAGATCAGTTATCAAAAACAGACCCTGAGATATGAATTTGAGTTCAAATGGTTCTCGGAAGCACAGTGAGTGATATAGTTTGGCTGTGTCCCCACCTAAATCTCAACTTGAATTGTATCTCCTAGAATTCCCATATGTTGTGGGAGGGACCCAGGAGGAGGTAACTGAATCATGGGGGCTGGTCTTTCCCATTCTATTCTCATGATAGTGAATAAGTCTCATGAAATCTAACGGGTTAATAAGGGGTTTCCATTTTCGCTTCTTCCTCATTTTTCTCTTGCTGTCACCATGTAAGAAGAGCCTTTCACCTCCAGCCATGATTCTGAGGCCTCCCCAGCCATGTGGAACTGTAAGTCCAATTAAACCTCTTTTTGTTCTCAGTTTCAGGTATGACTTTATCAGCAGCATGAAAATGAACTAATAGAGAAACAGGTAGTGGAGAAGTGAGAAAATCAAGGTAGATATGTAAATAAAAGATAATGTTAATATGTTAATGAGTGGGCAATTGAAGCTTGGTTCTGCTAGGAACCCTCGGAGACCCTAAGTCACACCTCAGAATAGCTCCAGAGGGACAAGAAAGTTGAGATATTTATTTTCCAACTCACATCTGTTAGTGGTTGAGAGTTGCTCCTGGGGGTATTCATTCCTAGGAACTTCTGGCCTACCAGCATGTGGGTTGAGCATGTGTCTGCAGGGCGAGAACAACCTCAGTCAGAGAGGGGCAGCTACCTAAGGTAGCAAGTCATTGGAGTGTATGGGATTTGTTCAACAAAGCTACAGGCAGAAACTGACAAACTGACTCTAAAATTACTGTGGAAATACAAAGGACATAGAATGCCTGCAACAGCTTTGAAAAAGAAAAAAATAGCTAATGTTTTCTGATATCAAGATTTACAGTAATCAGAATACTGCAGTACTCGCATCAAGACAGACAAATCTATGGAACAGAACAGAGAGTCCAGATACAAAAATAATGACAACTGATCTTTAACAAAGGGTCAAATGCAGTTTAATGGAGGTAGGATAGTTTTTTCAATAAGTGATATTAGAATAATTGGATACCCATATGCCAAAAAAGAAAATAAACTTGAATCCGTATCTTGTGCCTTATTAAATAAATTAACCCAAAATGGATTATTGACCTAAATGTAAAACCTAAAACAATCACACCTCTAGAAGAAAATATAAGCAAAAATGTTTGTGACCTTTGACTAGGCAGAGATTTCTCTGTGTGTGTGCATGTGTGTGTGTGTGTGTGTGTGTGTGTGTGATGAAGTCTTGTTCTGTCACCCTGGCTGGAGTGCAGTGGTGCAATCTCGGCTCACTGCAACCGCCGCCTCCTGGGTTCAAGTGATTCTCCTACCTCCGCCTGCCGAGTAGCTGGGATTACAGGCACACGCCACCACGCCTGGCTAATTTTTGTATTTTTAGTAGAGATGGGGTTTCACCATATTGGCCAAGCTGGTCTCGAACCCCTGACCTCATGATCTGCCTGCCTGGCCAAGATGTCTTATATGACACCAGAAGAATTATCCATAAGAGAAAAAAATGGGCCGGGCGTGGTGGCTCACTCCTGTAATCCCAGCACTTTAGGAGGCTGAGGTGGGCAGATCACCTGAGGTCAGGAGTTCGAGACCAGCCTGGCCAACATGGTGAAATTCTGTCTCTACCAAAAATAGAAAAATTAGCCGGGTGTGGTGTTGGGCAACTGTAATCCCAGCTACTCAGGAGGCTGAGGCAGGAGAATTGCTTGAACCTGAGAGACGGAGGTTGCAGTGGGCCAAGATCATGCCATTGCACTCAGTCTGAGCAGCAAGAGTGAAACTCCATCTCAAAGAAAAAAAAAAAAAAAGAAAGAAAAGAAAAAGGACATACTGAACTTCATAAAAATTTAAAACTTCTCTTTATTTTATTTTATTTTATTTTATTTTATTTTATAAGATAGAGTCATGCACTGTTGCTTAGGCTGGAGGGCAGTGGCGCGACCTTGGCTCACTGCAACCTCTGCTTCCCAGGTTCAAGTGATTCGCCTTGTCTCAGCCTCCCAAGTAGCTTGGATTATGGGTATTGACCAGCATGCCTGGCTAATTTATTTTGTATTTTTAGTAGAGACTGTGTTTCACTACATTGCCCAGGCTGGTCTTGGACTCCTGACCTCATGATCCACCTGCCTCAGCCTCCCATAGTGCTGTTATTACAGGTGTAAGCCACCATGCCTGGCCTTAAAACTTCCCTTCAAAAGAGAATGAAAGACAAATCATAGACTAGAAAAAAAATTTATAATTTACATATCTGATAAAGAACTTCTACCCAAAATATATAAAGAACTCTCAAAACTCAACAATAAGAAACCCTCAACTTTTGAAAATGGGCAAAAAATCTCAACAGACATTTCATCAAAGAAGTGTATGGATGTCAAATAAGCATATGAAAAGATGATTAACATCATCAGTCATTAGAAAAACTATAATGTGATTCTACTACATACCCATTACAGTGGCTAAAATTAAAGGACTGACTATAGCAAGTGCAGGCAAGGATGTGGTGGAACAGGAACTCTCTTAAACTGCTGATAAGAATGTCTGGAAAACATATTAGCAATGTTTTTAAAAGTTAAAGATATCCTGACCACATGATCCAGCATTTAACTCTTACATATTTATCCAAGAGAAACAAAAGTATATATTCATTCAAAGACCTGCACATAAATGTTCATAATAGCTTTACTTATAATAATCAAATAGAATACAATCAGCAATAAGAAAGAGTGTTCTGTTGATACATGAAACAATACAACAATTTTTTTTATCTCCATTGAAACTGTTTTATATCTTGCTAATATTCCACATTTCCTAATGTATAGATAGAGTCAAATCACAATAAAGTGGGCATCATTTTGTAATGCTTATATAGTCTAGACCAGGGGCTGGAAAACTTTTAATGTAAAGGGCCAGATGGTCAATATGTTAGGTTTGCAAGCCAGATGGTCTTAGCCACAACTATTCAACTCTGACTTTTAGCACAAATACAGCCATAGACAATAGACAAAAGCATTGGTGTGGCAGTGTTCCAGCAAAACGTTATTTACAAAAACCAGCAGTAGGTGGATTTGGACTATAGAATGTAGTTTGCTCACTTCTAGTGTAGACCATTAGAACTAGTGGCAGTCTTTCAATGTTTCCCATTTTTGTTTTGTTTTGTTTTGTTTTGTTTTTTTGAGACAGGGTCTTTCCTTGTGACTCAGACTGCAGTGCAGTAGTGCAGTTATGGCTCACTACAATCTTGGCCTCCTGGGCTTACATGATCCTCTCACCTCAACTTCCTGAGTAGCTGGGATGACAGGCACATATCACTATGTCTGGCTAATTTTTTTTTTTTTGGTATTTTTCTGTAGAGACAAGTTTTTGCCTTGTTGCCCAGGCTGGTCTCGGGCTCCTGGGCTCAAGCAATCTGCCCACCTCAGCCTCTGAAAGTGCTAGGATTACGAGTGTGAGGCACCACGCCCAGCCCATTTCCCTGATTTGATGTGTTTGGATCTGGGTCCTATTGGCCGTTTGCCGAATATACTGTTCCTGGATATTAGGGAAAATATCAATGGACCCAGCTATCTCTGTGATGCCAAGAAGCTTAGGTATTTAGAGTTATCTGGGGAATTTTATGGTGTCAAGGAACAGGTTCTTTATCTCACAATGTGCTAAAACCCCATGAGAAGTGCGATGGATTAAATATGACTGCAAATTGTTTGTCATCTCTCTTTCCATGCGCACCACCTGATGGAGAGGTAGAGTTTGCTTTTGCTCCTTTTGGATCTGGGCTGGCCCTGTGACTGCTTTAACCAATATAATGTGATAGAAGGGATGTTATTCTAGTTCTGGGTCTAAAACTTAAGAAAGTGTCAGAAGTTTCTGATTTTGTACTTTCAGGTGCCCTGAGCCACTATCTAAATGGTCTCCTTATCTTATGAAAACACCATAAGGAGGAATAACATGTGGTGAACACAGAAACTAGACGAGGAGGGAGAAGCCAGCCATGCCAGCATCCAGGGCTGAACTCAGACTTCCAGCATCTGTGCAGAGGCATCAGTCAGGCCACAGCTAACTGCAGGCCCAGCTAACATTATGTGGAACAGGAGAATTGCCCAGATCATCCCAGTCAACCAAGATCATAAAACTGTTTTCAACTATTAAGTTTAAATAAATGAAATAAGGAGATAAAAAATACTGACTGGGACTCTGTCTGAATGAAAGGATTAGTAGATTAGATTAGTGATTCTCAAAAGACTTTGTTGGATGCACATAAGTGTCCACAAAATAAGTTTATTTACTGTAGAACTTCTCAGAGGCTTTAACACGTACGTTTAATAATAAGCATTATGAAAACTGCAAGACGACAGAAGAGTTGCCTGTGACTTTTTTAAAAGTGTGTTTATTCACATCCTGAGGAAGGATTCCCAGAAGAGATGATGTCTAAGCAGTGTCCCAACCATGAAATAAAGTCTCCTAGACACTGGACAAGATCATCTTTAAGCTTATTTCCAGCTCCAAATGTTATTATTTTCTCAAACCCATTATAAAATGGCCTCTCTTAGCACTATGAGATCTGTAATACAAGAAGTAGAACAAACACATGAAGTTCCTGTTGGAAATTCAAACTTCTCATACAGCCTTCACTCATTATGGATAAAGGCTTCTGCTTTGAGTCACCTAAGTACGTTTGACTCCAAACTTGATAAATGCCTTGAAGTGAAAATATGGTGTCAGGCAGTCCCTATTCATGAAACAAACCAACCAACCAATCAACCCATATCATGACTTAATGGTGTGAGACCTCAGCAAAACTTTATAAGAACTAAATTTGTCTCATTTGTATCTTCTTGTACCTGCCACAAAATTTCCTCTGTCCAGTGACACTGGTCCTTCGATTTGAAAATAGTGCCATTTGTCTTTTCCTTCTTAAACTAACAAAAATAAAAGTGAAAGAAACAACATTATCCAATCTCTTCTGTCTGTTGGGACATATCGTAATTGTTCTACTTGAAATCTCAGCACCAAAATTCTTGAATTATCTGTCTACACAGTTTGCAGTTCTCCCCTTCTCTTTTCATTTACACCACAATCTACTGCAATTTGACCCCTTCTCTCATTCTGTCTCAATTCTCTTCAAAACTGGAAACTTTCCCCAAGTATTTGCATTGAATCCCAAACTTTCAGTTCTTACCTGTATACAATGTGACTGAAAGTAAGGGGAGCTCCCATATCCATACCTCTAGTCGTCCTCCTGCCCATAAACCCAATACCTGAACTCCAGACCTATCCAACTAACAACCCATTTCTACCTGAATATCATGAAGTATAAATAAACTTCACCCAATGCCAACAACATCAAACCCGCTCAACTATTTATTCATGGATTCAATTGATACTTGTCAGTCACCTATTCTGGGTCAAGAACTTTGCTAGGCAATAGATCTTAAAAGTGATCAAGACTCCACCCATAGGGAGCTTATAGTCTAGTAGTAGAGATAGACAACTAGACTAGCAGTTATAGAGAAAAACCTGAGTTTCTATGGGAGCACAGAGAAGAGACAGTTTAGTTCAGCCTTGATAGTGGTGATGGGGGTTTGGGGAGGGTGGTATGAAAGGCCTCCCAGAGATGAAAATGATTAAATCCAGTCTTTAAGATTGGATGGGGCAGGTAAAGGATGACAGCAGAGCAGCCAGTCAGAGGAAGTACCTTGTAGAGAGACTCACAGGGAAGAGACTGCATCACATACTCAGGGAACAGCAAGTCGTTCTGCCTAGCTGACCCAAAGAATGATGCCTGGTGAGGAGCCATGGATGATCAATACAGGTGGAAGAAGCCTTCCTTTAAGGAACCCTAATTCTTGGGCCACTTCAGTACTGTGCAACAATTACATGTTTTGTTTTTGTGTTTTTCTTGTAGAGGGAGTATGTAAAATACATATGCCATGTTTCCAATAAAGTTAAACGTGCACCTACCCTATTACTGAACAATTGTTTTCTCAGATATGTAGCCAAGAGAAATGAAAATATATGTCCATACAAAGACTTATGTAAGAACATTCAAAGCATCCTTATTAATAACAGCCCCAACTGGAAGGAACCTAAATGTCTGTCAATAGGAGAATGAATAAACAAATAATGGTATATTTATATAGTGAAATAACATTTCATAATAAGACAGAACAAACTGTCCATACATGCTGCACTGTGACTGATTCTCAAAATCATGCTAAGCAAAATAAGACAGACATGAAAGATTACATGCTGAGTGATTCCACTGACCTGAAGTCCAAGAGTAGGTGAAATGTATTATGGTGACAGAAAAGGGTTGCTCTGGGGGTGAGGAAGGGTGAGGATTAATGAGGATGGGAAAGGGAACTTTCTGGATGGTAGAAATGCCCTCTATTTGTTTTATTTTTCTGAGACAGAGTCTCGCTCTGTTGCCCAGGCTGGAGTGCAGTGGCGCTATCTCGGCTCACTGCAACCTGTGCCTCCCAGGTTCAAGTGATTCTCCTGCCTCAGCCTCCCGAGTAGCTGGGATTACAGGCACGTGCCGCCATGCCTGGCTAATTTTTGTATTTTTTAGTAGAGACGGGGTTTCACCATGTTGGTCATGCTGGTCTTGAACTCTGGACCTTGTGAACCACCCGCCTTGGCTTCGCAAAGTGCTGGGATTACAGGCGTGGGTCAACGTGCCCTGCCTATTCAAAACTCATTGAGCTGAACACTATGATATGTACATTTTATTGAATGGTAATTATACCTCAATTTTTAAAAATGCCAACGAAAGTATTTCTTTTAAGAGTCTAAATGTAACAACATGGTTTGGTTTGTCCACACTAAAGCTGTTCAAGTCTTAAAACATTGTACAGTGCAATTTAATGACCCTGAAATATATTTTTAAAGTCATGGAAGAGAAACAAAAACAAGATATGAACGGATTATTCAAAAAATCAATAAGACATACATACTTCATTTTAACTGAATTTGCATAGATGTTTTGGATCTTTTCAATTTAAAAACCCACAGAAATCAATGACTTCTGATATGGGCATATATGAAGAGCAACTGTTTTGTCATCTGTGAATTAATGTATTAAGGAATTGGAGAAAATCCAGATGAAATTTGATAGAATATGAAAAAAAATCGAGAGATAAAGTCAAGTAGAAATTGCTCTGACATCAAGAAGTAAATTGTAACAGAAATATTTTTAGATAATACAAAGAGCAATAATTCATTAACAGGAAGAGGGAAGTACTGAATGGGCTTTTTATTCTTTGATAGCACAGTTAATGACTGAATCACATGAACTCATTGAGAAAATATTTAAATTTCTTTCAAATTTGATACACAATCCTGACATTGACAGAGATAAAATCGAACTCACATTACACCATTACAACAAGGACACCAGTGACAAGCTGGTTAATGAGTAGCATCAATTGAAAGAGTATTTAAAATTACTTACACACAAGAAAATTATCAATGCCCTGAAATCTTACAGCTCTTGCAGTTGATATATGAAATAAATTTGACTGAAGTTTTCCTGCACTTGACAACAATCCTGAAAACTTACGTATAATTATGAAAGAGTTCTGAACCAGAAAGAAAACAAATTTCAATCAATCATACCAAAGGAATGACTGAATGAATTACCATTGTTCTCTCTCTATAGAAAATAATATGAAAAATTCTTGGCCGGGTGTGGTGGCTCTTGCCTGTAATCCCAGCGTTTTTGGTAGGCTGAGGCGGGTGGATCACGAGATCAAGAGATTGAGACCATCCTGGCCAACATGGTGAAACCCTGTCTCTACCAAAAATACAAAAATTAGCCAGGCATGGTGGCAAGCACCTGTAGTCCCAGCTACTTGGGAGGCTGAGGCAGGAGAATCGCTTGAATCTGGGAGGCAGAGGTTGCAGTGAGCTGAGATCGTGCCACTGCACTCCAGCCTGGGCGACAGAGCAAAACTCCATCTAAATACATAAATAAATAAGTAAGTAAATTTTGGTCACGTGGTCAACAATATGCAAGCAAAAGTAGAACAAGTAGAATTATAGATGTGATCAGTTAATACAAAATATAAGGTTTTTTTCTAAGATTTTGTGATATTTCTGGCATTTGTAAGAATGCTAAAACTTGTAATTTGTTGTGATTAATTTTTTCTATGCAATAAATATTCACTTTTATTAGTAATTCTGCATTTGTAATTTTGTATTCTTTTTCTTAAAATGGATGTCCTAAATTATACTTGCCTAAGACCCTACAACACCTGGAGTAACCCACGCTTTTTTTTTTAGATTATGTGTTCCTCAAGGGAAGAGACTGTGGGCTTTTTCTCTTCACACCTGAATAAAAGTAGGAGCTCAACAAATATATGTGCAGTGAAATGGAATGCGGGCAAAAGACCTGGTGGTATAGTAGAAAGCAAAATTTGGTTATGGTAGGAACAGTACAGACACATCTGGATCATAGTCTAAATTCTCTCCAGGGACCAAATATATATATTTTATCCCTCAGGTTATTGGTCTGGCAGACTCCAATTTTTAGTAGGGTTTATATAATCTAACCTTCTTATAACCTCTGCTCCACTGGATACAGGTATTACTCAGTTGAAGTTAAAAATTGAATATAGGATTATGTGCAATGCTTTATCTATAACTTTCTTGTATGTGTAAACTCAGTACATCTCTAGTTTTCTAATATTTTGGAGGAAATGTTACAAATAGGTAAGGAAAGTTTGAGCCTTTGCTGCAAATTCAAGTATACTCTGAAAAACTCAATTATCTACCTTTGCACTATAAATGACAATGAAAATAGTTTTATAAGACAATTAATATTACAAGTCATTTATAAGCTCCAATTTTCCAGGTGAACTGAAGTTATTTGTTACTTTTCAAATCAGAAATAGAAATGGTAGAATTACCAAACCATAGGTTTGCTTAAGAAGCTGCCAAGTCAAGCAGTACCACCATTATCCCATCCAAACAGATGTTATCCTATTTTTAAAGACTTCTGGGAAAGGGAGATTCCCTAACCTTCCTTAGCAACCCACTTGGATGTTTAACAACACTTGCTGTCAGGGATGCTGGTTCTCTGAGCCTGGATTGAGTATTTTTACACGTTTCTATGTGTTCATGTTTTTCCTTGTCCTTGTTTCCTCTTTTGGTACTAATTTTTGGCTTTTTCCATTGACTTTGTTTGTAGACATCTTTTTTTCTGCAAATAAAAAAATCTTCAATGACCCCCCAAAATTAAACAAAACACATAGAATATTGTCTTACATATCACACATATTTGGGATGGAAATGAGTTTTAACTTAGATTTTATACAACTAGTACACAGGCATTTGATATTCACTTCCTATATGTGTGTCCATTAGACATTTATGAATTTGTGCGAGTTAAGGACATATATCATTTTATTGAAATGCATTACATTTTGGCAGTGTTAAGTATTTGAACATATCGTTTTGCTTTAGTTGTTAGTTTTTTCTGAATGTTTTACAAATTTTCTGTATTTGAACTGGATAAGAAATTCTAATAGAGGTCTGAGCAGTGCTGAAGATCTTGGGCAGAATACCTCTTTTATTTCTGCCTTGTTAATTTAGAGTGTTTGCCTCTCAATCCATCTGTGCATCTAGAAATCTGTATTAGTCAGGGTTCACTAGAGGTAAGAACTAATTATATATATGTATATATGAAGCAGAGTTTATTAGGATAATTGACTCACGATCACAGGGTGAAGTCCCATAATAGGCCGCCTGTAAGCTGAGGAGCAAGGAAGCCAGTCCGAGTCCCAAAACCTCAAAAGCAGGGAAGTTGATCGTGCAGCCTTCAGTCTGTGGCTGAAGACCTGAGGGCCCCTGGCAAACCACTGCTGTAAATCCAAGAGTCTGAAAGCTGACAAACTTGGAATCTGATATTCAAGGGCAAAAAATATCCAACATGGGAAAAAGATGATGACCAGAAGACTCAGCAAGTCTTCTCATTCCACTTTCTTCTGCCTTTATTCTAGCTGCATCGGCAGCTGATTAGATGGTAACCACTCAGATTGAGAGTGGGTCTGCCTCTTCCAGTCCACTGACTCAAATGTTAATCTCCTTTGGCAACACTCTTGATATGATTTGGCTGTGTCCTCACCCAAATGTTATCTTTAATTCCCAGGTGTTGTAGGAGTGACCCAGTGGGAGGTAATTGAATCATGGGAGTGGGTCTTTCCTGTACTGTTCTCATGACAGTGAGTAAGTCTCACAAGATCTGATGGTTTTCAGAATGAGAGTTTCCCTGCACAAGCTCTCTTCTCTTGTCTGCTGCCATGTGAGATGTGCCTTTCACCTTCCACCATGATTGTGAGGCCTCCCCAGCCACGTGGAACTGAAAGTCCAATAAACTTCTTTCTTTTGTAAATTGCCCAGTCTCAGATATGTCTTTATCACCATCGTGAAAATGGACTAATACAATCCTCATAGACACACCCAGGAACAAAACTTTGCATCCTTCAATGCAAACAAGTTGACACTCAATATTAACCAT